>NC_046615.1:18338830-19731330 GCF_900324465.2 Anabas testudineus
AATTTTAGGAAAGGCATTTTATTGCCTATTGTTGTGTCTGAAGGAAAACACATGTACTAATTCTCATTTAGGGCTATTTTAGGTCTAGATTCCCATTAGAGGAGAGGAGCGAGCATGGATAACATGCATAAAAGTACCCTGTTCGATTAAACCCAGGGATGTTACTAACACATGTTAGACCTCTAAGCATACAAGGATACCTCAGTGATTTCTCTTCTTTTCTTTCTTCCCCAACCAGAAACCACAGACTGAAAATGGCAGTGCGAAGCAAAGTGACCAGTAATTTCCTCTTTTTCAACATAGAACATATGTTCACATAAGTGGTCAGCTGGCTATTGGCTCCAGTCATTACTGTGTGTTCAAGTGCAACCTCTTTGCATAGGATGTGAAGCGAAACTAGGCCTTTGATCATTCTGCCTTTGTTGCTGCTAGTTCTTTGAGGTCGGCATTGTGCATCGGGGCCATTAAAGGGAGAGTGTGATCACAAAGCAGGTTATCACCTGTCCCTGCAGCACCAGTTGAAAAGGCTACACATTAACCTGCCACGCGACCATGCTGTCAGCTGCAGCATTTATTGGCACATTAAAATCCACTTCAGTGTGGGATGGTTATGAAGCAAATTTTAAAATATCAACCATTTTTAGTGCTTTGGGTAACATATTAAACAGCATAGTGCAGTGAAATAGTTTAACAGAGCTGCACGTAATGCTTGAGTGTAACAATGAATGAAGAAACAAAAGTTACCTAACTGAGTAACTAAATTACCTAACAAATACAAACTAAATGCAAAACACAAGAGAGGGTCCTTTAGAGCAAAAATAGACGTCATCATCGCATCTACTTTTTATGGTTATTTGGTTTTGGGTACTGTTTGTACAGATGAGTGACAGAGTACAACTTTTATTTCACTTTAACACTTGTTATTCATTGACTTTTGCTGGGCATGCTTCCCAGTCAGTAAAACACACAACTGCATCCTAAATAAAGTGAGGTGTGGGCTGATTATAAAAACAAAAACAGGAAAAATATATTAATCAGCGTTGCTTTGTGCATTAGGAAGAACTGAGGAATAGTTAAGGGCATAATTGGAAGTATGATGGAATGGAATATATGTCCTGTGGTCAAGACATAACCACCACCCTATTCTGTCTGCAACCAGAGCAAATATATGATCTAAACCCATTGACAAAAGGACACCTACTGTTAATAGACCAAAGGTAAATATTGATTAGTATAATGTATAATGAATGTCTTTGAGAAAAAACTGTGACAATTACTAAATGTTAAATTGTTAACTATGCTTGAGTATCCCCTTTGTTCAACTGGGAAGAGCTTAGAAATGCAATGTATATGCAATGCAGAGAATCTAAATTCTTTTTTTTTATTAAACAAACGTTTGCTAGTTTGGTTAACACAGAGAAAATACATGTTTGTCTTTAAATAAACAACATAAGTAATCAATTTAGGCCAAAATGTATAAATACTGTAAATTACGACTTAGTAAAACAGGATGATAGCATTTCTTATTAAATATTTTTTTCTTTACAGCCCACCAGCTAGTCATTACTTTAAATCTTTCAGTCCATGTTCTTATGTGTGTCATTGACTACGCTCCAGCTTGTGCAGCCGCTGGCCCCTTTCCCCAATATGGAAAGCTCATTTTGCAGGAATGGCTGAAATTTGCAGTCCCATTGTGGTTGTGAGGAGAGAAGAGTCTGGAGAGCTGGGATGAACCAGATGGGATGCTTTCATTATGTAGCACCAGGGTGTGGTTTATGAATGTGGCTGGTGTTTAAAGTCTGTATATGGGCAAATCATTGGCATATTTTGTTGGTGGTGTAACCTTTTTAGTATTAGGGAGGTGCTGGAATTATAGACGAAGCCCATGGGTGACGTTATTGATCATACATGCATTAGAGACCAATGTCCACCATGTAATATAATTGTTCCTACATCTGGTGCTTACCTCTTTTTTTTTTTTCTTTCTTTTTTTTTTTTTTTACCTGAAAATATTGTTGGACAATTTCAAGCAGCCCTACCAAAAGATTAATAAACCACAGATACAGTATTTGCATGGAGACTGATCTAGGTTTGAACATGTTCAACAGACCACTTCCATATTTGCATGGGATCTGCTGTGTTTTTGCCACTTTCTATAGATCTACAGTTCATGTATGTTTGCATACCAATGCGTATATGCTTTGCATCTCAATAGATAGCTTGTGTCTGGTAGACATTCCCAGAAAGCACCAGGCAGTGTTAGCTAGTTGGTTCCATTCACTCCACTCAGACGAGGGCCTGCCCCATGTATGAATAGCCCATAATTGAAGCTTGATGGAAAACACTAATGCAGCTTGTAAAAATAAGACACTAAAAGCTGGTACAATTACTCTTTTCAGCAGACAAAGCCAAGAAAACACACCATGTAGTGCATTCTCCAAGTTATCAGGCAACCAACAAACAAGCAGCGATCAATCCAAACTACTGTGTGTTTTTGTAGCTTTTTAAAAGCTAAACTCTGCCCCACTGTATTAAAACTACTTTTATGAAGCCACCACAAAGACAATTGTTCATAACTATAAATCTGTTTGACATTACGACACAGTAAGGGTTGCATTATTAATAGCGTTGCGTTACAATCCTTGTTTATCCTCCTAAAAATATCAACTCGGCTGTAAGTCATCAAGACCACAAAGAGACAGAGAGAGAAAGAGCCTGAGCCTATGGGTATTTTCTTAGACTCATGCAAAGCAATCATCTGTGCATGCAGCAATCATCACTGATAAGGCTGTGCTGACAAACCGTGCAAGCCATTAACCCCTTGATGACCAATAAATCATTAATGTCAGTACAGGATTTCTGAGTTGCTCTCACACAATGGACAAATATGCAATGTCACAGCACAACTGAATTAGCGATACGGTCACAATAAACACGCAGTAAGACAATTTCACGCCCCCTTTTCAGTGAACTTTGAAATTTGAGCACTGTCAGTACAACTGCAGACGTTTGCAGTGAGATGTCTGGATGAATCCCATCAAGCTAAATAGACCAGAACATGGAAAATATG
This sequence comes from Anabas testudineus, assembly GCF_900324465.2. Lineage (NCBI taxonomy): Eukaryota > Metazoa > Chordata > Actinopteri > Anabantiformes > Anabantidae > Anabas > Anabas testudineus. The sequence goes on from NC_046615.1 coordinate 18,341,901, forward strand.
GCTTGTTGCTTTATTTAGAGTGCCTTTATGTGGTGGTGATTTTTGAGCTGCTATAAACATGCGAGTGTGTGTGTGTGTAGACAAAGCAATGTGTGTATGTAGGCCTGCTTCGGCTTATGTGCAGGTGTTTTTAATTGTGTTATTCGAGCACTGCAAACCAGTATGTGTATCTTTGTGTATAAGTCTGAGTATGCGTCATTCCCACACATTTTTGCAACCCTCATACTGATGACTACCACTGACTCAGAGTTACCATAGGCTTCATTCTGCTGACTCGTCTTCCCGCCAATTCTGCTCTCCCCCTTCCTTTCATCAGTCATGTCCTCCCCCTCAGTCTTTGTTTTGATTGATGGCAACATTATTTTTAACCTCTTGTACTAATTATCCCTTGTGATGTTGGTAATGAATGTGCGTCACTTTGAGCAAAGCTTTGTAGGTTTTCCCACTCTCTCTGTTGGGTGCAAAAACAAAGAGGAGCTTGTTAGGAGCTCACAATCAATAGATGATTATAACTTTGTTGACAGATTGAAAGAGAAGGAGGGTGAGACAACAGGAGAGCTAGAGGGAATTAAATAGTGTGTGTGCGGTTTGTCATCTCTAAATTTCTGTGCATGAATGGGTATTTGTGCCATCTGTGTATTTGTGCAGCCCTTTTTTGTACTGGGAGTTTGATGTGAATGTCTGTCTGTCTTCTAATTATCAATTCAGTATTTTTAGCTAAATTAATTTAATAAGCCCCTTTAAAAACCAGCTGTGATTAATTCATTATTAAAATACTGTTTTATCTTTGTTCAACATTTGGTATAGATATTTGTTTAGCTTTCCAGGGTTCAAGCCATCTAAGATTAAAAAAATGTAGCATTCAACATGAACTTGTCTTTGTTTCACTTGACTCCTCACCCAAAGAGACGATCACTGTTGCCATAGCTCACTAGGGAGTGGTTTTAGTATTATTTAGGACTGTGGTTTGTAGAGGTCTGGATATTTTCCTTCGTCTCTTCATTGATTGTGACAGCTTCTGTACAAGACCAGAGGACAAAGGCCTGAATACAGAAGAAATCAAGGTACAGTACCTGGGACATGTCCAAGAACAAGTGGGGGGAAACAGAAAATGTGGGACACTGAAGCTGGAAAATAATACAGTGTTGTAAACGGTGTTCTGTCTACCTGTGCTGACATGTGGCTAGCTGCTGTTGGTGTGTGTTTATACTGAAGATAAAAGGAAGACCACTTGAGGCACATCATATGGTGCCAGCGAATTTTGAAATGAGGAAATGAGGTGATCATCTTAGAAACGGTGCTGGAGCTTTCAGCCAGAATGGGAGCATCCTAGTATGATGTTTGCCTGCAAAGTGTGGGATTTTGGGTTGTAATAAACATTGCAGGCTCTAGGGACTGCTAGAGGATCTCCCGGATATGAGTCTGGCTAAACATCAGTAATCAGTGATGTCTTAATGCCACCTGTCTTGTTCATATCCGAGTGTCCTTACTGGGACCAAACAGCGGCAACTTACAGATAGTTTTTTCTTTTTAGCTGACATTGCTTTATAAAAATATATACATGTGCTAATACAAAGAAAAAGTGACAAGGTGTTCCCACCTTTGACCTTTTAATCTTTACTTCATCTGAAAGCAGTTCCTTTTTTTTTTTTTTTTACAAAATCTGATCAAGTCTTATAGAACAAAAAGTTCAGGCTGCTAGTCTTTGAGTCAGATTCTTTGTTTCTTCGAAGAAAGTATTGAAATGCTTATGTGAGATGCTCTTAATCCAATTTCACATTATCATGTCCTGAGGCAGTTGGCCACCACATGCACTGTTTCTTCATTTCTATCCCCTGCAGTCCTGCTCTTGCAGCACAGCACAGCCCCGTATCACATTCCCGCTGGTCTGTCCATCACTGGCACAAGGCCCCCGCTTAGCAGCAGAGAAAGTCCTCAGGGTCAGCTCATAATGGACCTAAATGCAGCTCATTATCCTGATAAGGCAGGGGCGGTGGCCAGGCAATGGCTGTCTGACTGGCTGGATGACAGCCGCACAGCTTTAACAGGTAGACAGAGCTAGACGCAGCCATGGCGGCTATCTGATGGACCTGGCTGACAGATCCAGTTGCACTGGCCTGCTGCTGTGAAGCAATGGAAGGCAGTGGAAACTGGACTCCACCGAGCGACACAATGATATCTGCAGTTCTGGTTCTCTGTTGTGCAATGGAGTGGCGTGAATTTGACTCCCTCTTGCTTCCAGCAGAGTGCTAAATAAGTCAGTTTGTTGTATTGATCGTTTCCCTCCTTTCTGTGTTGCTGGGGGTCCAATGGACTCTAGTTGTATTCTGGATATATTGCATTCACAGACATTTTGATTCTTGATTACAGAAATAAGCTTATAGTGTCAACATTTTTTAACTACTCCTCAATTCTACGTCTTAATGTCCCAATCTATTGAATGTTTATTAGGACTAAAGTCAAAAACAGTATCTGTTCAACAAGATAAGTTTAACTTGTTTAATCCAGGTCTTCCTAAAGTAAAACAAATCGACTATTTAACCTTTGTTATAAATTTGAACCAAGGGGTTTTAGGGATTTATTATATTGTTAAGTTTTCCAGAGTAGTATGCAAATCATGCTTTTTATTCTACTCCTGTATGTCCCCTTTTTTGAGATTCGGCATTATGCTAATGTTCTACAGAAAGGTTAAAGAGTTCTCTTTTATTTGTCCTGATGGTAATGAGATAGTTTGGCTTTAAATGAAGTGTTGCAAAATATACGCAGTTATTGTGGTAAGTGAACCTGCACTTGGGCGTATCGGATGAGCTTGTCTCAACTCGGTTGCTCAGTTTATCAAGATTTTATGGCTGTTTAGTAAATTATTTGATAAATATGTGTGATTTTTTTTTTGGTTTCTGTGATTTTTTTTTTTTTTTTGTAGTTTTGTTACAGTTGTTGGAAAGTCCACATTGTCCCAGCACTATCAGTCCTTGCCATCAGGCAGGAGGAGATGCGAGATGCGGGGGGAGCGGGATGGGGACTGTCAACAGCCTCAGGCCCCCAGCCATCTAAGTAGCCACAGATTCTTTTACAGCCAGATGTCAGCCACAACCACACACTCTCACTCACGAATCAGTTTCTTCGTGTCTGTCTCACCCATAACAGTATCTTCTCTCCCCTATTTGCCCTTAGGTGTGTCAGTGTGGGTGTGTGCCTCCAGTTTCTGTCTGCCTGTGTGTCTGTCTGTGGTTATGTATTTGTCGATACGTGTGGTGGGGGCATGTTGGGCCAATGCCGACTTTCCATCAGTGGGCATTTGACAGCGGTGGCGCAGGGGAATAGGAGGGCATGAGTGTCATATAATGTTCAAATGTGACTGTACTCCTTTGCCTTTGGCACACACTGCTCTCGTATAGGGTGACGAGGTAAGAGATAGCCTCACCTATTTCACTCTGGGCACTACACACCACAAATGCTGTTTTCTGTTCAGACGTTTACACCAGTAGACAAAAAAAATACATGCACAAGCTAAATAGTGTTATGCTTTGTTATATATCCTGCACCAAGCTTTGGAAATGGTGAGGCATTTTAAGGGTATGGAGATATGTGCCTTGATAAAAGAGTGGTTGTTGGATAGATGTCATCCTGCTCAGCATATTTTACCATAATCACTCAGAGCCATAATTTTGGCGCAGCATTCCTGGTGAAGTTAGCAATTTGCCACCTTCAGTGTAAAGCCACATTATCTAGGCACATACTGTACATGCTAGTTGCCTGCCTTTTTTTTAAATAGACTTATAATGTGCTTAAGGAGATTAGAAAATGTTTTTTTCTTCTTAGATGGTGATCTTGTGGGCTTTTTGATTGTCTGCTGCAGACTCGTTCCCTTCCACACCTTCATAAGATGTAAAACACTTAATTAATGCTTTCTCTGAGACGTACAATTACAGCTGACTGCTTTTGGTCTTCTTGCACCCACCAACAAAGGCATGGAATATCACATAAAGTCTCGTCTGTTATTTCAACTTGAATTAAAGCCAAAGAATGAATTAAAACTCGACTGTCAGTGAAATTTACCATGTCTGCTTTTTTATGTGGTATTGTTTAAATTAAGTCTAGCTGGAAGGAAGGAGGATGCATAATGTTCTGACAAAGTATGCTACACTCTCTATTTTTCATGCATATATATATATTTATATAAATATATATACATACATAATCAGACATACATATAAACACCCACTTCACTTTCTCATATCACTCTGAAAAAGGTCTCTGTTCACCTCTGATGAGAGAGGTGGGGGAGGTATCGAGAAGTGGCAAAAGAGACAGAGAAATGAAAGGGTGAGAGTTGACCTTTAGGTCTTGTTGAAATCAGCTCTGTAAGTGAGGGGGCGGGCGGCTAAACTAAGTGGCTGATTCATTTCTCTAGAGACGCTCTTTCCCCCAAGCCTGTGGGCACAAATGTACACACACACACACACACACACACACACACACACACACACACACACTGTCTCCTTGTGGATGAGTCCAATGATCCAGGTGCTGGCCTCTGCAGAGATGGAAACATGGCCTCTGCTGACCCCATGGGAACAGAGCTAGGGTGAAAGGTCATGGCCGAATCCTCCCACTGTCTGTTGTTGTGTGTTTTTGGTTGTGAAGACCACAGGCGGACCCCTAGGAAATATGGCTACTACTAGGCCCGCCTGACCCGGTGTAATTTTTTCATCTTTTGACAACTGAGAAGAGCAGCAGAAAGAAATCCGCAAAGTCGACTTGAGGTCAGACATTGATGTAGAAATGTGTCTATGGTGCTGGAGAAAACAAGAAGCTGTTAAAATGCAACTAATATCATACTGTCAGTGAAGCAATGATTTATTGAGGGTCCTTGAAGAGATTTGCAGGTTTTTATTTATTTGGATATTTTGCCTGCTATGTCTTAGTTTGTGGTTTGTATGGATCTGATGTCACTGACTGTAACTGTCAACTGAGCAATATTTACATTTCTTTCCGAGCTATCTGAAAATCTTTTCTGTCAACAATGTGTATATTCAAGGCAAGACCTCCAACAGGCGGTAGCACACATATGAACTTGGCACGCAAATGAACTTGTTCTCCTCCCCCATCTCTCCTACTCTTTCCCCCCTCCCCGCCTTTGTTCCTGCTTCTCTCCATTCCCTGCCTTGCCAGTGTTTCCTTTCAGCTTGATGCTAAGTCAAGCAGCTGTCTTGTTTTGGGTTATGGTGAGTGATGCTCAGGTAACAAAAGCTCAACGCTGCCCTGTCAGCGCTCTCCTTTCTGTCAGCAGTGGGCTGAGGCAGATGCTAGCTGAAGCTGAGATACCAACGCGATGCCTGGAACATACAGACAGCATCGAAGCTTTATAAATTAAAAATGGTCACTCACTGTGAATGACACAATGGTCATGAATTAGAAATGCTTGGTGGGGAAATGGAAAACCTGAAAATGCTGCATCAGTCTTTAATTATAAATGGAAGTTTTTGTTCTCTAGTGATGAGCGTTAATTCATGAAAGTATTCAAACTCTTCTGGATGATTTTGTCATACTATATGTCAGACGCCTAGCAATTTTCCACACTGGTTATAGGCCAAGAGTGTCAGTGTTCCTTTGTCCAGTTAAATAACTTTGAGGTGAGGATAGATAGGGTGGAAATAAGTTGTGTGTAATTTAATAATTAAATAGTGAAGTAGAAGTGTGCAGAAGAAAATATGTAATAAACACGTTACACTGATAGGTGTGATATGTGATATTAAAGTGAGTCATCCATTGCTGAATTGTGCTGGGGCTGCTCACTGAATCTGTGCTGTGCTTAGTGTTGTGAAAGTTTCACAGACATGATATTGATGAGATCGCAAGCAAGAAACAGACAACAACAAACACACAGGGACCATCTGCAGACTGAATAATTACAGGCTGAGCAGAGACAAAGCATGTGCATGCACACATAAACACACACGCAGCGAGGACGTTGGGGGTTTTAAGGATAAAGGGGAATAGGCTTTACACACTCAAGCTCACCCCCCCCTTCTCGGCATGGCAGTTCCAAATAGAGACCCAAAAGATACTCCTCAGAAAGATGCTGAATTACAGGAAGTAAGGGAGAAAAGAGGCTCAAAGAGAAAGACGGAGTGGCTCCTAGTAAAGGAAGAGACAGCGTGTCTTTACTACTTCCTGCTGTCTGGCAGCTGAATCTGAGAGGAAGATCCTCGTCTCTCTCTGCCTCCTTTTTAATTATGGCCAATTACAAGGCTAGCACGCCAGGACTTATTACACGGCAACCAAAGAGACCCCCTTGAGTATGTTTGTGGGACAGAGGTGCATATTATGGAGGTTTAGCGTAGCGAAATTTTCAAGACATGGGCTCCGAAGGGCCTTTGCAGTTCTCTTTTTGTGTTTTTAATGAGAACTGAAAGCATGAAAGTGCAGCAGTAGAAGAAGGCCCCCCACTCTAAATGAGCAGCACTCTTCTCTAGTTCAGCACAGGCTGGCTTTCAGGGTAGCAGAGGGACAATGCTCTCATACATGTGTCATTCCTCAGACTATATTATCATAGCTGGTGATGTCTTTATCATAATTGTGGATGATGGAGGGGGGTAAAGGGCCAAACAGCTGAAAGAGCTGAAATGATGGTCTCTTTCCTTTTCTTTTTTTTTTTTTTTTTTTGGTAGTTGCATTACATGAATGGATCTGTGTCTTGTGTTGTATTGTAACAAATATAATATACATGTAACTCTAATATTTTGGGTCGACCCTGACTTGGGATTTATTGTCATCGTTTTACACGTCTTCACTAAAAACTTCAGTTAAATGACATTTCTTTAGCTGTGTTTGATGTTTTTGACAACAGTTTGGAGGTGGACTAAAAAGTCCACTACAAGTCTATTCTCTGGTCCACATTATGTGCGTCCTTTGGCTGGTTGGCAGGTGTAAATAGGTCTGATTAAGGCCTCTCTTGGCTCCTCTGGGGCTTTAAGTGTTTAGATTGCCCCTTGAAAAAAGTGTGCGAGGGCTGCTGGCGGGTGCCAACTTTGTGTGGTGGTGGCACAAATCCAGCTGAAGAGGACTTGTCTAATGCCAGTGTGTGACAATTCAGCGTGATGTCAGGTGGGTGGTCACTCAATTTGGCCTTGTCATTACCTCCGTACTGTTAGTTTATAGCGCCTGAAGATGTTATGACTTCAGACCAACAATAAACACTGATTGAACCCACAGGCATAGTTTCCCCCCTTTATTATGTCACACACCTTAGGGCACTCTAAGTGAGACTACGTTTCAGATTTACAAAAGGTTATTAATATGTCAGAAAGCAAAAATGTTGCTTAAAACAAGTCCATTCATACATTTCCAGTTTTTTCGTCTTTTACTTTGTTTCCTTTTCCCAGCTGCAGTCTGGAGCTTTTAGTGGTGCATGGATGCTAGTGGTGCTAAATGGTAAGAAAAGATCTCCAGCTCACTGAGTTTTGAGGGTCCCTGGTTTTTTAATAAATACTAATACAAAATAAAATGACTTACTCAGTAAGAAGAACCTTATTAAATCAGAAGTGAAGGAGAAGAGGGCGAAGTAAAACAGTTTGTAGATGCCCACTGGAGTGGCCCCAGAGCTATTATACATTCAGTGGGTTTTAGTTTTTTATGGGTGAATCAAATAACCATCTGTCTGATATATCAAAACATTCCCATGTTTGTTTGTTTTTGGCCTTCCTTTAAATTTTCAGTTTTAAATGCTTGTATGCTTGTGCTGTATTTCCTATAGATGTTGCTATGTGAGAGCAGACACCTACACTTAAATTAGGCTCCTCCCCCGTCGTCCCCACAGTGTGGAAACCACTCCAACAGGAAACTCACATCACACGCATCACACATCCCGTCTGTCACCTTCACTCACCACTACATTAGAATGTCACATTCATCCTGATCATCATTTATCATTTAAGACATATATTTTTCACTGCATCTTTTGTCTACTGTATTTGTGTGTCTATCTCTCGCTGTCTCTCTCTCTCCTTCCCTCACTTCCTGTCTATCACGTAAACACACGCACATTCCCCAGACTGAGCTCATCTAATTGGCATCTTATCAGCTATCTTGTGAGCATGCCATTGTTATGACTAGAGCTGTTTCTATTCCCAGAATAGGACTGACACTGAAATAGAACATTCCCATGTAACCTTTTCATGTAGTCGCTCCTCCAAATACTGGTTTCAGTAAATCATCATCATCATCATCTTCCCAGCCCTGAGCTCATCCCTCCTAGTATGTTTTGTATTCAAAGACACAAGGTCCCTGTGTGAAAAACAATGAGCTTTGCCAACATGGGATTCTTACTAGATGGGGAAACAATGCATTCCTGAAATTTGAAGTGTCTGAGTCATTTATATGCGAGATCTGCAAATGATTAGTTTGATATAAATGCAGATGTTTTAAAACACTTGCAAGTGTATCATTTACACTTGCCTAGGCATGAAATTTAAAAGTCTGATAACTCCAGAGGGGGTTGATACAACTGCCCTCTATTAACTTTGCTATTCAGAAATATAAATTTCTGTGTCTTAGATGTTTGATGTCATTAAGCACAAATCAAATGAGCATGAAACTGATTTTCATTACTTTTCTGTTTAATCCAGTTCACAGTTTAGTTTTCCCTCATGTCCCCCTGCCCCTTCTTCTTCTTTTTTCCCTTTTTAAACCCACCTTAATATGTGGCCTCTCACACTCTATAATGCTCTAGGCTACTAGTACGAGAGAAAAACACTGAGGTCTGACCGTGTTCGCCCCTCCACCCGGTGGAGCCTTTGATGGGGCCAGGGTTAGCAGGGAGTGTGGCGCTGAGGGGTACTCAGGGGGCAACAAGCAGACGTTTCATACCTTAAAACAAGTAACTCCGTCTTGGCTCATGAGCTAGGGGAGTGGTAGGCACGTGCCACAGGAGCACCAGAGGCTCCCCGGCCCCACTGTTGCTTTTGGACGGTGCTAGCCTGCTATTAAGCTGGACCCAGTGTCAGTTTCTACAGGGGGGCCTCTGAGATGAGAAGTGAAATTTTGTACAGGTGCTGGTGCCTAAAGGAACACATGCGCCATACACACAGACATGCTCCCCAGGAAGATTTGCACAGCTGTGTGAAAAGGGACCCCTCCCTTTACAAATGTGAAGCGCACTCCAACACATACAGATGAATAGCGGCTGCTCCTCACTGGCACACTGCTCACCAGGGTGCACAGGAAAAATAAAGATCAAAGGCCCGGCTCTCTCTTCTCCTACATTAATTACTTTAATATGTTTATTTACATACACTAAAAAAAGAACATACAAATAGATTTTTTTTTTTGTTTTGCAAAGTTAAAGACAGATTATTTTTGTCTGTATCCTTTTAATTATGTGTGTATCCAGTTGCAAATGATTGATCCTGTGTTGAGGCAGTGCAGGAGTCTCTGCAGACAGTCCACAATACATAAACGAGTCCTTTTAAATGGGTCTTGATCTGGGAAATGACTTGTCATTGAGAGCTGCAGTAGCACTCCTCACAGCCACTCCCAGTAGCACTGGAACATCTGTGTCTCTGTTTATATCGGTTTCCTTCTTTTTTTTACTTCTTTCCTCCTTTTTCTTCTGATCATTTTCCCTCTGTGCCATCATCACTTACCTTACTTATTCTCTAACCCTTGTTTTTTTTTTTTTTTTAGGTCAGTTACACTGTTCAAAAGACAAACTTTGACAATTCTCATATTCAATAAATCATTGTTAATGATGCATGGTCAGTTTAGACTGTCCTCCTGTAAAATATGACAAAGAGTGTCAGTGCTCTTTCAACAAATGTTTTAGTGGATTATATGAGAGAGTAAGGACAAATGACATATGGTGGTTTCAGATGGAGAACCTGTTAAATCGGTTATAGGTAGCTTATGGTAGGTACAGTAGATTTTTACTGTGAGCCATTCCATAAAGCTTGTGTGTTAAGCAGCATGAAATTTAATTTTCAATTAAATGTGCTGGATCGTGGTGCAAAAGTATAAGCAAGTATAAATAAATGCATTTGAATCTTATGTACATTAGCAACAAGTCTTTTCCCATTCAACCCTCTGATATGACCAAAGTCACTGTTTGTTTCTAAGAGTGCTCCCTCTTAGGGAGGCAGGTGTTTGTTGAAATAACATTCCTCTTTTGACCTCAGGAGTCATCTTGTACAATGGCACCAAAATGGTGGCAAGTAATACTTATTTTGGTCCTAAAAGGTCAAAGAGGCTGACCTTTTTTGTGCAAACAAAGTGATTTGGTTGGGATTAGTTATAGAATTGTCTGGGTTAAATAAGCATGTTAAAGTACTAAAAACTGTGACTTATTAGCCTTAAAAACGACATTCATTATGTGACACGACGATATATGCAGCCGGTAGAGGTAAGAAGTACGTGTTGATCGTAATTTGCTGCCATTGAAAATGAGAACAGTCATCATCTACGTGTATTCATCTTGGAGCATAGTTTTTAAGCACATATTGTCTTTTTTGTACAGACACGTGTGTTTGCAGGCAGTACATTCAAATCTTTAACAAAAAAGTTCAATGTTCGTGGTAAGAATTCTCTGAAGTGGTCTCTGTCTTTGCCCTTCACACATACACAAGCACCCTCTTATCTGCAAAAATGAAAAGATCAAAACCGCAACAACACATTGTGTTATACCGTCCTCTACACACAGACGCAAACACTCTTTACGTTGCTATTCTGCGTCTCCCTCCACTGCTTTCTCCACCCCACTCCAGATGTGAGGACAGACGGAGCCCAGTCACTTTCTCCCCAGAGTGAAAGTGAAACACCACCTGTGTCTGTCTGCGTAGCCAGAGACATACTGCTTCACCGCAGACCAGCTAAGACGTTTTTCTGATTGCTTCTCAAGGTGGAGGGCAGTGAGGTGAGCTAGGAAGAGAGAACAGGAGACATCTTCACTCTGCAAAATCTTCATCTCATCAACTAGTGTTTGTCTGCTGGTTAACTGGGCTTTTACCATGACACTATTCAAATTTCCCTCTTAATTCTCGGAATTTGTTTTTTAGTTTTCATTTCTTCTAAACTACTTTTAACCACGTGTGAAGCAAAAGCAAAACAAAAACATCACACTCCTGCTGCAGTACCTTTGAGTAACCATCCCTCTTTCCTCTACTGTATACTCAGCTCTTGCAGGCCCTAGCAGAGAGGTGATCCAAGACCATGCTTTGTAGTACACAGGGGCCAGGCCCCTGTTTAGTGAGAACAGTCCGTATTCTGTCACCTTTATGACAATGGTCACTTGATCTGCATGTCATTTGGATGAAGGAATTCTCGAGTGTCTTGCTGAAAATATGTAGAAGAATGTAACATGAAGAATATTTTACTAAGTCTGATTTAACTAGATGAGTTGATGACAAAACTGCATTAGGAGAGAGGACTGACTCCACTCTTCCAGTCCAGTACTTTGGACGTCTTGCTTGACAGTGATAAGAGAAAAGCAGAGAACAGCTACCTTTCTGTTTCCTGATGGGAGAGACTGGTCATCTCAGGGTTGCCACATATCTTGTTTTAAAATTAAAACATTTTTCTCAACTAATTTGTGTTGCAACACTGGGTAACTTTTGAGTCTTGGATGACAGTGGCAGCTTCAGATTGAGGTTTTATTCAAAAGGAACGGCAGCCTGTCATATCCCTGTGTATTTTAATGAATAACATTTAGATATTTAGATTTCAAATCATCTACACCTTTATTTTTTTCTTTTTTGACTCAATGATGGCTTTGATTCAGAATCATCTCCATGCTTTGGATTTGTAATGTTGCTCCAGTGAACAGTGTTGCTCCTTTTTAACCAAGGAGTATTGAAGTCACACAATGATTGTAGAGAGTAGTGGATGGAGTGATTGTAAATCACTCACTCCCCTATCAGGTAGCAGGGTTAAAGCATGTCGTCAGCCCAGTCACTTAATCACTGCTTGCTGCTAACTTACTAACTCTGCAACAAGTCTTGCCGTTTGCCACCACAAAGCCCAGGTCAAGAGGCCGATGAGACAAACAAACCCTTGTCTGTCTTTGTGTTTGGACAAGGATTTGTTCCGGAAAGGCCTTCACTCTGTCTTCCTTCCTGATGTGTTTATTTGCACTTGGGCTCTCACCAGCACCTCAGCTATTTACAGTGTTTGTTTGAATCACTTGTATTTTATTTTCCCAAAAATGGGGTTGTTTTTAGCTGGCTGATGCTGGTTTGTTTCTTGACCTATAAATAACTCTAAATGGGCAGCGGGATAAACATCCTTCCCATCAGTGCAGGTCAACCAATTAGCTCAAGGAAGCTGTTGGCCTGAAGGGTGTTTTTATTTGCATCATAGCCATGTTTCTTTTGCTAATAGCTGTGGTTTCATGTCTGACCTCACTGGGCAGTAGACGTGTAAAAAATATTAAGGCCACTTGTGTTTTTCATGTAAGAGACTGGTCAACACATTAATTCCCTTCCAGTCAAATTTATTTTAATGGATTGGTATTAGGGACTGATAGGGTTCATGTAAAATGTTTGCAGACTTGAGACCTTGTGTTACGAACGAGCTAACTAGTGGACCCAGGCGCAGAAGGACAGCAGTACAACAGAGTGTGACTTCCCACGCAAGATTTATTAAAAAAATAATAACAAAAATGCAGAACAGAGGGGATGTAATGCAAACAAAATTAATAGAACAAACCAAAATCTCAAAAGGAGAATCAAACTAAAAAACACTGCAAAAGGCAGGCAAACCAGGAACTCACTAGGTTATATAATAAACAAAACCCTCACAGCTAAACACGATCCTACAGAAAACAAAACCACAGCAAATGCTGGGACAAAACCTAATACTACACATACAAAGCTGGACCTAGAAGAAACAAAAAACGCAGCAAAATGCTGGAACAAACTACAGAGCAAACAAACTGACTAGACTAACAAGACTTACAAACCGTGGAGAACAAAGCTAGAGGTCGGGGAAAAGGTAAATGGAAGAGGCAGGGAACAAACGAGGTAGACGGTTGACACACTAGCAAATAACAAACACACAGACATGGACTTAAATACAAGACAAACTAATGATTAACAACAAACACCTGCTAAAACCCACACCTGTTGCCACTCCGATCAGCCAAGGCCTGGCCCCGGAAGTCAGGGAAACAGAGACCTCCGGGGACACTGCCTCAACTGGCATGAGGAGGGAATTGTAACACCTTGAAATGTCTTGTCCAGAATCCACTTAGAATAGAGAAAGGTTCTCACGTAATTCTCACATAAAACATATATAATGTTAGATTTTTTTTGATATTTTGATATTTCAAGCAATTGAAGTGTGTCGATTGGATTGTCATGGTTTTCAATTCATTTTGAAAGTAAAGTGATTTATTTCTTTTTTCATCATTTTTAATTTGTTATTTATACCTTTATTGACACAGAGGCATTATTGTCTTCTATGTGCACCTTAACAATCACCACGAGTTGTAGCATCCTTTCAGGTATTAGTTGATGGTTCAGTAGCGTGCTGGCAGGAGTGGTCCCGATTTTAGGGGCTGGCTACGTAGAGGTTAATAAGGATCAGTGCTCAGACCCCCTGGCCTTGTTCTGAACCGCCAAAGCATACAGCGTTCTGTTTTCACAATATTCCCCCACTGCTATTAGTGTTGTGTCACCGGACAAGGCCTTGTATGTGTGTGCTTGTGTGTGTGTGCCTTTAGGTTATAACTTCCAGGAATCAGGAACCGGTGTACATTGATTCACACACTTTTCACACACACAATTCACCCACTCACGCTTGGGAAGGGTGAGTCTCATTAGCCATCTCCTGACTCAGGGTGTATTTTGAGGAAATCCAATCAGTGTTTTCCGTGCTTACTCATGCATGGAAGTGACAAAACGTCACGGGCCTTCTCCGACTTACGCTAAAAGGCCGTCATGCAGCTAGTGGTGTCCTCCAAATAAGGTTACACGTTCATTTGCTTATCCTCATTTGACTTTTGGCCCTGTAGATGACATTCACTAACGATACATTTACACAGTGTCTGATGGAAGCAATAGATGGATCGTCAATAAATATCACAGATAGATTTTTCTTTTTATCCAATCAATTACATATAGTGCAGGTAGGAATGGTAAAACAGAAAAAATTTTGTATGAAAAGTTGCAGGTGATTGGTTGACTGCCACCTAAAAGAAGCAGCATGCATCTAAAACATCATACAAGTAAATAATGCTTTTTATACTGCCATCCTGTTGGATGGAAACTCACTCATGCTTTGTGTGCACCACAAAATCTGATAGTGGTTGGTTGGCATCACACAGTGTGTGTCCCAGCTCTGTGGAAAAAGGCTATTTTTGGCTGGTTAGCAAATAGTTGGCCCTCTTTTCATATATTACAGTCGTGTTCTCTAGTTTAGTTTGGGGAAATGGGAATCTCTGTCGTCATACTTTCCTCTTTACAAAACACAACACAAGTCATAATTTTTGTCAAACAGACTCTAGTAGAACAAATATACAAAGAGACACCACTTTCTCTATTTTATCATTGTTGTGGGGTTTGTGCTAGCGTCGGGCCAGGAGAAGTGAACTTTGCTTGGAAATAGTTGGTGATCGCTGAAACCGATTTCAGCAAGTGAGCAGAGTCTGCAGAAAAGCAGTTGGTCTGATCTAGCAGAGATCACAGTGGAATACATCAGCCTCACAGTGCTGGTTCTGTCTGAGTCATCTTGCCTGGGATGGCATGATAATTTGACCTCAAGTGGCGTGATGTGTGACACCGAGCTATTCCCTCTATTATAAACCACAATCTGTGAAGAGGAGTGGCATTTAGCCACCGTTGCCCAACTTGGGTGGCTTCTCCTTCCTTCGAATTGCATGTGCTAACCCGGGAGAAAATTGCACAACATCAAATTAGCCAGACCTTATTTTTTCCACACTAAGTGATGAATACTCAGCTGTACATGTGGAAGTTTAATTTTCCTCTTTTCCTTGCATTTACCCACAAACCTCTTTTTTTCTGTATTTACGGAACCCAAAATAGACTCAGTTGGGGGAGAGAGAGGTATAACTAATGGCACATGCACTGTATATTTCCAGTATGTCCTGTGTTATCCGTGGCAACAGCAGAATGTTTTTTCTGTCTTTCTCTCTCTATGAAAGCCTGTTAATTCTGCACAGCACCTAAAAAGATTTGGGTACCTGCAGACATTTCCTGAAAAAAGGCGACTCTTCTCCTAGTTAGATCAACAGGACAAGGGAAGGACAGTGATGGAGGTGTGAGATGGAGAAAAGGGAAAATAGAGAGAGAGGAAGAGAGAATGGCAGGGAGTTGTGTTTGATGAAAGCATGGCTCTCTGTTTACTACAAGCTAAAAATATAACCCTGGTTTTGCAGCAGGCTTGAGGAGGAGGCGGCATACACATCCATGTGTGTTGTCCCAAGTGCAACAGCTGGACGGTAGTTTGCTGAGAGAGGATCCCGCATGACTATAGGGAGAACAACAGGTGGAAAATAAGGTGTGTGGTTTAGTGTATATACACATATACTGTATGTTTGTAAAATTGGGCCTATATGCAAGCATGTGCAGGAATCTATGCACACACTGTTCATGCATGTACACAATCTTTTTATACAAGTACAATTTACAAACGCTCCAGTGACACACGGCCTGTGTCTGGCTAAGCCCGAGGCTGAATTGTCTTATTCATGCTCTGTAATCTATTTAAATCCCCACTGGGGGAGTGCAATGAATCAAAATTAATGACTATGTTGTTGATGCTGATGTTAAAGCTCTGGTATGAGTACTGTATTGGCCATTCATGGCAGCAGCTCCCTCACTAGGCCTCTATTTTGATGCACGCTTGAGTGCGTAGCAGGACTAGCATGTGTGTGTTCCCCCACTACTCGCTTTTAACCTGATGACAAGAGGCAATTGGCCTTCTCACATGACAGTGACTAGGTACTGTGAGAGCGATTGTACCCCGGCAGCTGTGCATCTCTTTCTCTCCCCGCCCCCATTCCCTTCAAAATTAAAAAAATGAAAGTAGTTACTGATTATATGATTAAATACCTTCCTGTTTGTGTAGGGGCGATCAGATAAGTGTCACTAAACTAAAAACAAGGTGAAGCTGGCAACCAACACATTTCCCTCAGTCATTACTGGCATACCTGAGATTCCTGAAGCAGGAAATTGCATTGTGGATGGCAACAAGAGAAAGAGAAGTCCCCGGGAAAACATATTTTGTTAGTATTTTGACGTTTTATAGTTGATTGTCCAGTTGGCATCTCAGAAACTGCACATACCTTCACTTCCCTATTTACTTCCTTAGGTTCTTGGTGATATTTTAATGTTTCGTTTGAGGTGAATGTGGCCTGTTGGAAACAGAAACTGCTTACATTACAGTATCAACTTTGATGGCTGTAGCTGTTTATACTGCAAGTCAGACTCTGCAGAATGACTGGTCTGATGATACTGTCCCAGTCAGATGTGCTAAATACTCACCCTGGCAGCTCCATTTACAAAGTGACACAAACTGATATAACCATGTATTCCAATGACCACCATATATCAGCTGCATTCTCAATTATGGAATCATAAATAGAGCTAATAAAATAGTGCTAGTTATGAGTAAAACCTTTGTATTTTATTGTTTACATTCCCATCTTTATTTCACTATTACAGGGTGCATTTAATCATTTTTTTAAGTGCCTATATGGGCATATTTAAGATGAATGATTTTTTTACCCATTTACATTATTAAAGCCTCACAAAGTTCACAACAACATCATAAAAGTTAACTGATGACAAAATTAAAACAGTGTTTGACTGACTAAATCTTTCCTAAAACGAAGAAAATAAATGACTGTAATGAACTAAAATGATCTACAGTTTTCAGAAAACTATCTTCATGACCAAAGGTCAAGGTCACAGTCACCTCATGTTTATCCAATTATTGTTATAAATGTGATATCCTCAGAAAAAGTTTGCACAAACCTTCACTTAGTCAAAGATGAACTGATTAGAAATTTCATGGTCAAATGTCAAATGTCAAGGTCATTGTGACCTCTCATATGTCCCATTCTCATCAGTGCTATATCGCCACCTATATCTTCACCTGGAAGGAATTTCATTACATCTGACACAAGCATCCATGTATAAACTTAGTGGAATAGTTTGGACAGACAGGCATGTAAACTACATTGTTTCTGGTTAGTTGAGGCATACAACTGCAATGCAGTAATTCTAATTAATAGAGCTATATAAAGAACGCTGTTATTGTTTTTTCAGTGCACCTAAGCACATCCAAATGCAGTAGCAGCCTTAAGACAGAGATAATAGGCTGAGAATACTGGGAAGGCCACAGTGACTGGCTGAATGACTGGAATAGTTTCATCTGGCCTTATCAGTTTCATGTCTTGTTTTGTCTGTCGAGCCTAGCGGGCCCAGTGTTGGTCTTGAGGAAAGAATGTGGGGTCACCAAGCAGAACTGATGGAGTTATTATGAAATCCGGCTCTGGAATAACACCAGACTGTAAATGGGAACTAGTCAGTCCAGGTCTCATTCCACCAGCATGTGGTAATGGAAGCGGTTTCATTCAGCTTTTCTATCATTCTGCTCTTTGTAATTTACGGTTAAATGGGCATACTCCTGAGAGTTCCCCAGACCTCCTCGCAGTTTACACGGACACTCTGACCAATCACGTGTCTCTAAACACTGTCACCGACCAAGCAGGCGTCTCCAGTCTGCGTAATCATCCTCCTCAGCTTCCCCCCCAACGCCATCAAAACATCACTCCTCAAAAAGCCAAACAAACGTCTCTACCAAGTGAGGCTTTCAACCAACACAGCTTCTTATGTCTTTGAAGAGGAAAAACGCCACCAGTGGGAAAGAGAAGGATGCTATATTTGGAAACAGACAAATGGGCGACAACATGACTCTTCTCTTTCTGTTCAGTCTTTTGCTGCTTTGCTTTTCTGTCTCCTCTGAGAGAGAGAGAGAGAGAGAGAGTGAGAACAGCTGTGGTCATGTAGTATAATAAGGCTGTCTATCAGAAATAATGGCTTTAATGCTGGTTCAAAGGGGAAAGGGGGTTGGTTGGGGTCAGACTGACTCCTGCACCCAAGGATCAGCTGGCATGCCATCAGGGCCGTGGCACCAGGCACGGGGCCACTGTCTGGGCAGAGCAGACAGCTGGCGGGGGTTGGGAAATGGGGGATTCTCTCTGTCTGGGATACACACACACACACACACACGCCATCTTTGTCCCCCCCACTGTACCCAGGCAATTCTTGTTTACATCACATGTGTGTTGTAGCTTGTGTGTCTCATATCTAAGCAGCTTCATACTTTATAGTGTTTTTTAGTTCTGGTTATCTAAATAAGTAAGTCCGGAGAAGACACCTGATGTGTATCAGGTGTAGACTGATGCTACAGCTTATCAGTACCTAATAGTGGCTTTTTCTTAATATTAGTGTTATTAATAATTAGCTAAGTATATCAGTGATTTGACTGACAAAGAGTACAGACAACAAACAGGATAGCTTTTTTATTGTTGAACAAATTAAATTAGCATCTTAAGGAGCTTAATTCATTTGTGATTTGTATTTTCCAATATTAGCTAAATATTTCAATATTAATTTATATAAAGTAGCATTACCTGCAGTGACACCATTGTTTTACTGTATGTATACAGTATATGCCATATGTGCTGTATATACAATGCTATTTATAACAAGTATAGTAGAAAACAGCAGCATCTGTGTTGTTTAGGGAACGTCTTTTTGTGTTTAAGCCACAATGCCATTAGTATCCATTTCAATAGTTGCCCTCGACCAAGACCAAAGTCCTGGCACGCCCCTTGTCATTTATAATATCAGGCTGACTGGACTGTTGATGATGAGAACAAAGCCGCAGTGTGGCCGACCTACAGCAGTGGCCGTAGTAACACGGTCCCCGGTGACTGACGATGCCACGCTGGCTGCCACTACAGCCTGGCACAGGAGGGGGTTAGCGGGTGTGTGTGTGTGTGTGAGTGTGTTTGCATGTGTGTGTATTTCAGTGGTTGGGGGGCATTTGGTGGATTTGGCAGCTGGTAGTGAGGAGACTAAGGGGGGGAAGGGTTTTTCCTCCTTTATAAAGACTCCCCTGTGTGAATCCCATGCAAAGCCACACCCTGGATGCAAACTAAAAGTGGCTTGCTGAGGTGCACGCACACAGGCTCACACATTCACAAACACACACACACAGCTAGGCAGGAGCACGGACATGGCAACTGACAGATTACCTATAAACACAAAAGCTGCTGCTTGTTTCATTGTCACTTCATGTTTGTGGAGTTACATATCACTGTTTGTGTGCGCGTGTTTTTCATTTTCCGTGATGAGTGAGTGATTCAGAGGAGCTGCATTGTACAGCTTTGTGAGGTTGGATCATTGCTGAGTGGTGTCACGTCACAGAGGTGTTTATTAGCACTATGGAGATGGGGGAATGTAATCAAACTGTCCTGATTGACTCATGTGACGGCTATTCATCTTCCCACATTAGAGCCCAGTGAAGAAATATTAGTGCTTGGTTCAGTGGATGTGTTGAAATGATTCCTAGAAGAGGAGAGGCCTCAAATAACTAGAAGCTCTTGTTAGCACACATTTTTTGTTTGGGTGGATGTGTGCATCATATTTGCGGCGGGTATATGTGTGTTGGAAAATTACAAAATTCTCAAGTGTGAGACAGATTTTTTTGTGTCTTAGTTACTGTTTATGTTTTGCATTTTATGCGAACATTAATAAAAGTATTAAAATGTGTTTGAAGCTAAGTCATGTCCTTATGAGGGCCACCACACCAGGGACCAGTTAGGAGCAGATCATGTCCAGCTGTCTCTGAGGACAAATGGCTCATCAGGCAACTGCTTATTCCCCACCACTCTCCCTCCTTCCTTCCCTCCCTCCCTCCTCACCCCCAGTGTGTTTACTTGACTTTACATGCTGAAAACCATTGAGTGCTTTTATCGGTTTGGTCACAGAACTAGAATAGCTGTGTGTGGTGACAGCTTCCTGGAAATAGGTTGGATGAGTTTGACGTGTTTATGGAAAGATGACATTCTGTTTTGCTGGTTTCACGTGTAAAGGAGGGATATGGCCGTTTGAGTTTGTTTTTGTATTTTAGCTTTTTTTTTTCCAGACTGCAGCGTCGCTATATGATTCAACGTTTGGCAAATTCTGATGGATAATTAGATTTACAGATGGGTCATAATCAGACTTTAAGATAGTTACTGCTTGATATGTGATGTTTTAAAGAGGTTATTTTATGCTTTTTCAGATGTTTAGTTGTAATTTAACTGTTGTGATGATGGGTGTCCATGTAACGGCAAAGCTAAATGGATGTCGAAGGGATCTAACAAAGATAAAATCTTGTCTGATGCTTCTGTTGACTCTGTTGCAAGACTTTCCCGAGGCTTACCAGTGGCTTCCATAGACTTTCTGTGGACCACTTCAAAATGTTCCCGGCATCTTTGTATGTTCCTACATACAAAGATCGACCTCCTTTTTGGGACAGCATGCAAATAAAGTACACAGTTGTGCCTACCAGTTCTCATATTACACCCATGGCTCACCACTCTGCTTGGCCCACTGGCAGACCTCCCCAATCTCGCCAATCAGAGCAGAGTGGACTCAGGGTGTAGGTGGCATTAAAAAAACAGGCGCTAAAACAAACCGTTTAAACAGAGACGAAGAAAGAGTGCCGTGGAACAGCCCATTGAATTGAATTGTAAATAGTAATAGTTTTCCTCCTACGTTAAAAGTGAAATTCATATAAAATAATGTGGACAAGGATTAACATCTCTTCTGGTCCATACACACACATACAAAAATGTAAACGCGTCAGGGTATCATGGTACATATATAAATATTTTTTTTACCCACACACCAGTGAGTGTAACCACACCCGAGTACTTGACAGCAGCTTCATCTTTTAGAACTCCTCTCATAATTAATCTCTTTTGGCTTGTTTATTCTGCTCATTTATTTTGTTTGTGGTAACATTTCCTTGACCCTTGCATCTCTCAACGTGAGGAGCGCTAATGCGCCTTCAAAATGACATCAAAGCCTCTCCCTCGCTCGGTGCACTCTTGCTGTTTCAATTTATGGCTAAAAAACAACAAACAAAAAAAAAAAAAAACCCTTTTACAACATGAAAGACCATCAGTGTTTCCCACACATACTGTGAGTGCAAGGACGCATGCGGCATTCACTACCACATGGGGATGAGCACTTGCACCTACTGCATGTACACACACTTTCTCTCTCTCTCCCTAGCAGGCATGTCTAAATATAATGGTCAGTAAATCAAATAAAACACCCACAGTGTGTCAGAGAGAAGGTGTGTGTGCTCCGAACAACAGGAAGATAAAAAGGGGAAAAGGGAGAAGGAGTGGACACGGGGGATTGTACGTCCTTGTGAAAGTAGCCCTCAGAAACAAAAGCAGCTTTGAGTGTGCACCCACTCAGAAGAGAGATTAGCCAGTACACCCCCCCCCCCCCCCCCCTTCCCCTTCACAGCCCCACCCCACACCCAACGCAACACCATCACCACCAACCCTGCAGAGAAAAAGAGCTTTGGCTGCAGTTTAGCGGCACGTGGCGCAGCCCTTGATACTTATCATGTGCGTCAGGTGCTCTCCCTCGGTTTCCTGTTCTTTAAAACATAACCACAGTTTCCCTCTTTCGCTCCCTCCTTCTTCTCTCAGTGGAGAAGCGGTGCGTCCAGTGCCGCTCCCATCCAGCCTTACCCTTCATTTCTACTTACTTTCTTTTCCTCTCTGTCCATCTCTTTCTCCTGCATTTACAAATACAAAGAACATATTGTATCTGCCAGCATTAAAGTGAATCCATTCTGCTTGGCAGCAGCCCTGTCCGTGGTGAATCTGAGCCGGGCTTGCTCTCTTTTCCAGTTGGCACAGAGGTCACCAGCGGGTTGGTTGCTTGTTGGTGAATTTGAGTCCAGCTGACACGTTGGTTTAGGCTTCATTCACGCAATCTGTAATTCTGCTCTCTGTTTTTCTCATTCTCACTCAACTTGCGAAGCATGACTCCAGTTCACCTCATGTGAAGCACTTTTAATCTACACTTTGAAGATGCTGGCTTATTGCTTCATTTGCAATTACCACTTCATATAGAAAGTAATAAATTCTAAGAGGAAGTACTATCACATGAACACACCAGACTGACACCGGCTGGTGGTTTTTGGCTGTTTTTCTCTATCTGTATGGAAACTAGTATATTGACTCCTTAACAACCAGAGAGGAAGAAGATTTTGAGGTCAGGGAAGTGCACTTATTTACTTGTGGAAAGTCTTGGAAATGTCATGGAATTTTGCAGGAGGGCTGCAGCAGGAAGCCTAAAGTCACACAACACGCACACACAAGCATGCACACAGCAGCTGTACTGCACTGCACGTATGACGCTTTACACTACCGAAACACACAAACACTGACACATGGCTAATAACAGCACCACTTGACATTCACGGAGTCTTGCATACAAACGCGCACATAATGCGAAACACATGGCAAAAGTTGCACACTGTTTCATGAAAGCTGATATCAACACACCACGACACAAACACACCAATAATAAGATGCTATCACGTTTCAGAATCAAGGCCCAGAAGCTGAACACAACCTTTCTCCCCTCCCCTTGAATATGAAAGAACCCAGAAGATGAGTCAACACGCACAAGGCAGCAAAAACAAACTGTTGAACGAAGGCCACCAGAGCCTTTTGAAGTTAGTCTGACTGTCGTCCTCTCCTTTCTCCCCTCCATCTTTCATCCATCCATCCTCTTCAGGCCTCTCCAACACAAGTTGCATAAATTAGTTTTCTTCTGTTTGTATTCCTCTTTTGCACTGTATATCTTTGTGGTTTGTTTTTATATATTTGATTTTTACTAGTCTTCTTTGAACTTTTTACAGCGCTTTGGTCAGCTAGTGCTGTTTTAAGAGTGCTTAAATAAATTAAGTGACTTTACTTTCAAAGCCAAGGCTGAGGGAAAAGAAACAACATATAGTACAGTGTGCATTCATGCGTGTTACCCCGGTTAAGCCTATGAAGCAAACTTCCCATCACTTCTGAAAATGAAAGCAAAGGCAGTTACGGCTCTAGTTTAGTAACAGTTACAGCCTTTTGGTAGATGATTTCATACAGTCATAGCAGAATCCTACAAATGCATCTATTAGAGATTCACAACTAGTTAAGATAAATGGTAAATACCCACAAATATTGGTAAATGTTGCACTTATACAGCACTTTTCCACTTTACTGATACTCAAAGTGCTTTATTTTAGTAAGCTTGTGCAGTTGCACTGCTTTTAATTTATAAAAAAAAAACTTTTTATCATTGTAATATATTTTTTGTGAATTTATTTCAATTTTAAAGTCAGAAGCAAAGACCAGTGGAGTGCAGCTGATGTGTCAGTGTGTCTCAGTGTGCGTGTGTGTGTGTGTTAACCTCAGGAAACAAAAGCCACTGTCCATTTTGATGTGCTTTCAAATTGATTTTCCTTTTCTTCTGGCTCTTTTAATTTCCTTTTTCCTTTACTCTCTCTTTCTGGCATCTCTCCCTCTTCCTCCACCCATGATTTCCATTCTCCATTCATGCAGCCCTGTCACAGTGATGATAATGATGACCTCTGTGTAATGCTAGCTTGTCATTGGCCCACCAGCAAGGCCAGTGTGTACACCCTCTGTTGCTTTTCCTTCATTGTCCATTGTGTCAAGAGAGAGGCGCTGGGTTGTGTGTGTGTGTGTGTGTGTAGGTGAAACACAAAGAGCAGACAAGCAGTCTGGGTGCACAGGAGATCTATGGAGATGCAGATAAATTCACCTGAACTGACCCTGTGCTATCACCATTACACTGTGGATTTTATTAGAAAAATAACTGAACATGACCACGTTCGTCTCCTTGCTTTCCTGGATATTTACATATGAATGTCTACTTTGTGTGAAGTTCAATCAATATAGCAAATTTTGTTGTTTTAGATTCTATTTACAGTTTACAAATTGATAAAACCCAAAACTAGAGTTTGTTTTGGTTGAGTGTCACAACCAAAACCTTCTTTTTATAATTGTTTTCCATGGGAAAAAAGGGAGTTTAGTTTAGTTTAATGCAATAATCTTTTTTTTATTCATGTGCTGTTGCAGGAAAAAAAAGGACAAAAAAAACACTATCATGTGAAACTGAGGGACACGAGAAACGTCCTGTTCTAACTATAACAGAATTTATAACCTGCTTTGTAATTCAAATTGACCCAGGGGGATGTTAAAGAATTCCTTTCCAATTGGAATGAACATTATGTGAGTCATGCTAGTGATGAATGAGTAGGCACAGTCATAACAAAGGTACAAAAGAATGATGCTGTAAAATTGTCTGATGTTACACGGGTTGAAGCAGCCGGCCTTTTGAGATCAGAGTGGTGGGAAAACACGTTACACGTCCATTAGATCATGCGAGAATGGTGACCTGTGCGATTGTTTTGGTCTTATTTTATCTCTCCCTCTGTCCCAGCTCTGTCTCCATTGTATCGTGAGATTAAGAGCATTTCAATGACAGGAATCTTGTTTTGCTGAATAGCTCAGCCTGGTTGGATACAGAAGCCAAGACATTCCTGGAGCTGGTAGTCTCTCCTTCTGGCAGCCCCGCACCTCTGTTTCCTTCACTCTACTTTTCTGTTTTTAATTTTCTATTTATTTATTTTTTGTTTCCACTACTTTTCAAACACAAATGGGTAGTAGCTGTGTATCAATTTAATGTCTTTTCCTTGACCTACGTGCTTGGTGTCTGTGTGCTCAGTGATCCAGCCAGGACTTACAGCACACATACCAGCCTTGGTTTCCCTCATGAATAAGCCACACTTATTACTTACTTATCAAGGCTATACCCTCCTTCAATCTAACTCACCCAGTATCTCACACCCCTCTTGCATGTCATGTCACCACTTGTCAGTAATCATGTAATGGCAGAATTTGACACAGATTAGAGAATGCAGCGATAGCAGACCCCAATATAACTCCCCAACAGATGGCAGTGTGAATCGCTCTATCGGCACAGGCCAGGGTGTGAGGACTGCATGTGGAAGAAGGATCGCTGCTCATAGTGGAGCAGACACCTCTGCTCTTCTCTTCTGACAGACAGGGTATGAAGTTTCTGATCTCTTGGGCTCAAATGCTGCTCTTAAATTTCTACCTAAGCAGATTAAAGTCTGAAAAAAAGTGCATTGTTAAGCTGTAAGACACTGTATGGTGCAACACCTTATAGTATTACAGCTATTCATTGCAAGTGGTAGGTGAAATCCTTAAACCATAGATATAAAGCCACTATTCTAGATGTCTTGTGCGTCACTTAAAGTGTTGCCTGTTGCAAAATGTTGGGTTCTTTAGTATTTTCAGTAAAACAAGAAGTACATGTCTGTGTCTGTGTAAAGACGACCCTGTGTGCAACATTTGTAGGAAATCTTCAGTATGTTTATACAACACAGGCATGTCAAATCTCTATAAAAGTATTGTATGTCTGACTTGTGCTGCCTCATCTTGTTTTCACATTGGCTGGTTTCATAGCCTTTTGTTGCTACAGCTTCAGCGTCTAAGAAAAAAAGTGCCCTGTAGGGATCCTAAAGTTGATTATATCTGTGTAATTTCATCTTCTCTTAATATGAATTTGGTTTTGGTTTTGGTCATAGCTGCATCTTCGTTCCATCTTTGCTCTGAGCAATATAATCTCACTACACAAGCTACAAACTTGAATCATTTGGTTTAAATTGTAGTACAAACGGTGTGGTAACCACTTTTACCCCGTGGTGTCATTTATATAACATCTCTCATCGGGACTTTAATACTTTTAAATTATCATTGTTGTAGTTGATCACACAGCCAGGCTCAGGGAGGGGCGGGAAGGTGGTTCAGGAAGGGTGTTCTGTGTGAAGAGGAGCTCTATTATCTCCACTGTGGCCCCATACTTCATGTTTCCAGCAGTCGCAGCAGTGACTGGAAGTACATGAAGTACAGGTCAAAGATCAAACATGCTGTAGATAATCTAAAGTCATTTATTGGCAAATTACGTTTTTATTACAAAAAATATAATTCATTTTTGTTCTCACAGATCCTCTCACCCATTATATATTTTAATACTATAAAGTGATTTTTTATTTTTTCTGTTTTAAGTTATGAAATCAATATAAATTGATTATTCTAAGTCATTTGAAAACATCACATACAGATGTTCTGGGTGAAGGGGTAGTTTTAATCAGGAGCAAATTGATTAATTTAGAAAAAATTTAGGAATAATTAAAAAAAACAGTTGCAACACCAAAACAAATGAATATTTGAGTAATGTACAGAATTGTACAAAAATATTAGGCCACAAGTACATTTGTTTTAAGCATTACTATGATGTCCATATTTATTTATTTATTTATTTTTCATTTACAAGTAGTTTTTTGGCTTGGTCTCCTTCCACAAAGGTTAAACAAAGGTTCAACTTGGTATCCAGATGAAGCAGCCAGATGCTGAACCAGCTCTTTGCTGGACTTTATCTGGTCAAGTATATACATTTATATAATATATCAATATACATTTATATATACATCTATACATACATTTACAGTTACTTTGTTCATACCAAGGAAAAATAAAAGAAGGCCAGACAAAGTGGTCTCTCACTGACGTTTTATAACTTAAATGCTTTTATTAAATCTTTTTTGAATTGACTAAAGTGAAACTCTCTACATTAAAGAGACTACTTTAAAACACACCCGATGCTTGTGTCCCACATCACTGTCTCTGAGTTGTTTTGGATGCAGTCAAAGGAAGTTCAGGGAAACCCCTACTGCTGAAATGTCCGGCCTGTCTTTGACTGTCTCATGTGTTGTCTTTGGTGAGAGGGTGGTTTAAGGACAGCTGGAGCATCACCTGTCACTGGATCACTTGTGTTTTAATGACACAGCAGTGGTGACAACCAACACCCGCATTTACACTCCACATAAGGTAGACAAAATAAGACTGTACTTCCCAGTACAAAACCTCATGCAAATTACAGTAAAATTCTACAAACATTTACATGTATGAACTACATTTAATTATATGTACGATAGCACCATTTATTAATTTGCATATGTAATTTTCAGTTTATATTGAACAGGCCAGATAGTATCTTTTTGTCATAGACATGCAAAATTATGTAAAGTGGCAAAAAAAAAATTGTATGATCATATAAATCGTGACAAAATACAGTACATTGCTGTGTTGTATAGTACTGCTTGTCAAACATAAGAAGGAAGTGTACTAGAAAAAAGGGAAACAGCACTCATAAATGGACTCTCCATCACTCACTGTAGAGTTCAGATGAGAATAGAATTGTCCACCTTGCTGAATGGCACGTACGTACACAATCACACACAGACCAAAAAAAGTTTAAAAAATGAAAACATGAGGCTTTTCCCATTTGTGGTCAAATCAAACCTCTTCCCTCCACATCTACACTCTGAAACAAATGCAGTTCACAACTGTCAGCAGCACATTCATACACATACACTTGCACAATCTCTGCTTCCCACTTGGGCATTCTCACCCGTGCCCAGAAAACACACACATATACACACAGTCAATGGTGATAAATATGTTTGCAACACGCCTGTCTGTGTTTTTCTTGCCTCTCGGTGGGTCTCTTGGGCCACTCCTTTCAGACACACAGCAGGAGGAATTCCTGATCCATTTTAAGCCCCAACGAGAATGTTGATAAGTCTGTAGATTACTGCCCAACATGTTTATGATAGCCTATTAATCTCTAAGCTTCATCCGGGCCCAGCGCGTGCTTCGTGTACTTAGCACAGCTATTTAGGTCATGGTACACTCTAAGAGGAAAACACTGTGGAAGAAGAAATATCAGCAAAGCTCAACAAAAAGTTAAAATGGAGTTATTCTTGCACCATCATGTTGTACATTTCAGAGCAATTCAACCTTTACAAGTAAACTTGTAAAGGTTGTACTTAAGTCTTTCAAGCAGTTGGTGAACTTGCATGTGGCCTTGTGCATGACCTAAAGTTTACTGTCTGTTATCTTTTACTGTAGAGATACAAAGCTCTAAAACATAAATTGTGTAGTAATAAGATCTAGAAGCTTGACTCATCTAAACTTTAAACAGAGATGTTTGCTGGCAAAAAAAAGTAGAACTAATTTATCTGTCTGGACTTTAAAGTTCGTCAGATATTTTGACAGTGCTCAGTTGTGCGTAAATTATGATTGCTGGCACACTGTTACACGAATACATTCTTTACTGTGACACATTGATATTTTAGATTTATGGTTCCTATTATGGCTCATATTTCAACAACAATAATAGCTGCTAAATGTCCTGCTCTACCGTAAAAATGTCCAGGACATCAGGCACACGCACTAAAAGATGGGGAGAAAGAGGGGCAATACCCTTAAGCCTATGAAAATGCCATTGATGTTAACTATCTGACTGTACCCTGCCAGAAATGCTGCAGTTGGGCCGAGGTTGTTCACTATCTGCATCTAGTAGAGACGGGAGTCTAAATCTGTCTGTTCTGCCTTGTGCGTGAGACGTTATGGCTCTTTGATGTGCTTTGCTGTTTAGGCTTTGATTTACGAAGCAGCATCTTTATCATTTTCCCTGGTTTCTTGAAGCCATTGGAGCCATCAGTGGATATCGGTTTGTGTGTGTGTGCGCTCGCTGTCTAAGTACTGCTGGGGGGATAACTAGATAAGTACAGAGGTAAAACTGAGGCCAAGGCTGTGAAAATGTAGAAAATCCCTTTGAAGTTACAAAGACGTGTGCAGCAAGGTTGAACACCATCTTTTGTGTGGTTGTGGGTGTGCACTGTACTGTACGGGGTTGTGTCTGGGTGTGTGCCTATGCAGTGTTGTCCTGTCCCCACCAGGCAGTCTGTTGTCTGTTTACTTTCATCACTCAGATGGAGCCATTCATCTGTATTCACACTGTGGTCTGGCTGTCTGCTGTCAGAGATGTCTCTGTTGGGTAACACACCTGTATTTACTGTTGGAAAAGCATGTAAACAACAGCGGCCTGTGTGTGTGTGTGTGTGTGTGTGTGTGTGTGTGTGTGTGTGTGTGTGTGTGTGTGTGTGTGTTTGTGTGTGTGTGCCTGCCTCTATGTGTGCATGTTTAAGAGTATCTATCCTCCCACCGAGGATTCATATAGCTCAACAGCTTTTGTAATGATTGGCTTTAGCAGGTAGACGGCGACTGGCAGCCTAACATGTCATTATTCCCCATGCTGCTCTGTCATTGGGACAGCAACTATATTAAAGAGACAGATATGGAACAAAAGCACAAAGTCACTGACATTCTTTGTTTGTTTCATAGCACATAGTCTACACTGTACTTATGTTCAGCCGTTTTATCCCCAAGGCATTCAGCTGACCTGACCTGTTTGTCTTTTTGTCATTGTTTTAAATCCAGGTCCATCACATGGACAGGAAAATGGATTCAATCCTGCGAATTCTGATGGAGCAGTTTCCGCCTAAGTCAGAGCTGATGGCCAAGCCCTCTATCCGAAGGGTGACCATTCAGAAACGCATGGGTGCAAGCATCGATGAGGGGCCTTGATGTCACAAGATAACGCCGCTGGGTATGGACATGTCATTACCAAAAGACAATTAAAGATGCAAGAGTTCACCTAAACAATCTAATACTCTGTGTGGGGGCCAGCTTGAAAATAATACGAGGACTGAGTCTTCCGAACCCTCCTGCATCCTTTTCCTTTGCAATGCTGTATGTTTTTTCATGGACGACCTTTGACCCCTGAGAAAAGAACAACTTTTAATTGTCCACTTGGCTCTTGGGCATAAAGGCAAAAAAGTCACTGAGAGTGGGACTCATGGTGAAGAAAGAAGTTGACCGACCTCTTCCTTCTGATGCTTGTTGTGCCCCCATTGGGTCTTCTTTCTTGTCTACATGCAGCTTTCTTTTCTGCACTAGCATCGGGAGCCCTCCAGTCTTCCCTTCAAGCACACAGTCAGTCAAGCAGTGACACGCTGCATGACTTTATTTCACTACATTAGCCTCATAATCACGCTACTCAGATGTTAATTTATGAGTGGCCTGTCACTGTGCTGCATTCCTCTACTCCAAATATTATTCCAAAGCTAACTAACCCAGTA
The DNA here is from genome assembly GCF_900324465.2 of Anabas testudineus. NCBI lineage: Eukaryota > Metazoa > Chordata > Actinopteri > Anabantiformes > Anabantidae > Anabas > Anabas testudineus. Next base: position 18,372,087 of record NC_046615.1, read on the forward strand.
ATGAAGTCGTAATGCAATCAAAAGCCCTCCAGATCCCGAAAGACACAGAGAAAAACTGAGAGTCCAGCCATGGCAGAGGCATTCCTCAAATCCTCCTGATTATCTTGGCACCATCCACACCCAGTACACAACAGGGCTATTTCCACAGCCGCATAACCATCTAGCCTAGTTCGGCTGCAGTGGGTGTTTGTTAGTAGTGATCGAATAACACGAGGAGGGAAAGGCAGATTATCTATTGACTTTGCCATGTTTTAAGGAACAGAAGCCTGGAGTAAAAGAAATGGAAGCAGTGTGTCTGGGTTGGGTTGGGTGGCTAACATGGTGCAGAATTACAGCTACATTACCGCTAATAAAAATAGCCAAACTGCCATGACAAGACTTGGTGCCGTGTTACAGGAACAAGGTCAGAAATTATTGCCCGGTCTCTCTGATTTGCTCAAGGTTTTCATATGTATATATCTCAGTTTCTTTTAGCAGCACCACTACTCACACTACCACCACAAACCTGCTTAATATCCTCTATTACCCTCTTCAGGGGGCTCATACTGCTGTGTGCAATTGGATATGAATTTGCCCCATTAAAGCTCTGATTATTTTTTCTCTCCTGAGCTAATTAAGTGCTGAATTCCTGGTAAGGGGAGATTACACACTGTGAGCGACTAATGAAAAGAAACACTGGAAAATGTGCAGAATTTAAACAGTAAGTTTTGAGGAGCAGGCGCACTAATTCTGTGTGAAAGGTTGGGAAATATCAGGCTTCCACTGAGAGCACATGTTTGAAATAACAAGACAATGCTCTCGCTTTGTTCTCATACTCACAGTATTTATCTGACAGGACGCCGAGACGTGTAGGAAGTAGAAAATAGAAAATAACTCAACTATGTAGCTACTGAATGAAAGGCCACCCTTAATTATAGCATGCACATTCCTAAAAAGTCGGATGCACACACAAAAGAGAAGTGAACAAGGGAAAGGGAAAGAGTAGAGGTTTTCTCTCTGCACTAACATATATTTTCATATTTTTGCTGTGGTTCAAATGAGCTGTTATTGATCTTATATTAAATGAAGTGATTATATTTTACAGACACTAATTTTGTGACAGATCTTGAGAAGTATCCGCATGTCTGTTCTCCTGTACAGTTTTATAAGAGTTGTAAATAGAAACATGGCCTTATTGTACTGTATTTATTATCATGCGGAAAGATCAACCTGGAACATGTCTGCTTGTTGGAGTGATGAGAAACACAGAGAGTGAGGCTCCTGTTGTACAGATGGATAATTGTAAATGATATTCACACACACCCTCTGCACTGTAGCTCTGCTGTAAATAATAAAACTCCATTTCATTACACTCTGGCATGCTCTTTTGGCTTGGGAGGAATTTGATTACCGGCTCATCTACTCCATAATTTGCTTTCATTGGAGTATGAAACCTGTCTTATAGGTTTTTGGACCCGTCTGTTCAAATCTAGACCCGAGCTGGGTCAAGGTAAGCCATGGACCAGAGTTTCCATCCAAATAAAATCTCCTCAACTCCACATTTCACTAAATTCCTTTCAACTGCAATCACCATTGAAGGGGGAAGAGAAAGAAAAAATAACACGTTCACCGCGCCTACTTTGAACTTCAAAATTCCATAACCCATTGAGCGAGGCGTGCAGAGGGAAAAGAGAATATGTCTCATATTACCACTCAATTATATTTGCCTTGAAAGGCCAAAAACTACTGGGGATGTCCCAAGATCAGCACGGTCCAGTGCCGAGAGAGAGAGAGAGGGAAGGCAGGAGAGAGGGTTGTCCCAGTGGGATGTGTGGACAAGTGGAGGAGAAAGAGAGAGGAGGAGAGGCAGGAGGACAGCAGGAGCATAAGTGAGCTGGGTAAGAGAGCAGACAGGGGAGCAAAACCAATTAGTCAAAGAGCCTATGGGCCAGAGGGCCGCAGTGCTCCACTGCCTTTTGTCCTCTTCTGGTTTCTATCATTGCTGGGGGATTTGGCAGGACAGAAAGAGTGAAGAAGAAAAAGAAAGCGAGACCCCATGGCTACCTCCATCTGCAGAGGCCGCTCTGTGTCGCGCCATGCTCCCCTTTCATCTCGAGACTAGACTGAGAGAAGAGAGAGACTCCCACTTCAAAAGACAGTTTGATCTCAGAAGTACACAGGAGAACAACCTAAAAGAGGATCTGAGGAAGCAGTTAAAAGGAGAATATAAGGGGCACACTGTCGCAAGATGCTGGACAGTGAAATCTGGCAATCCCAGAGTCTGTGCAGAGGAGGAACTCAAGCAAGGTCATGAAACGCTAGACTCCCTAAACTTTGCAGATTGTCCATTTCTTCTTTGATCCTGCCACCTTAACCAGCTCCGAATAGGACAGAACGTTATTATGCTGGTTAAAATAGACAGGTGCAAAGTAGAAGTGACACATGACACTAAAGAGACTTATACAGTACACTATCAAAATAATCTGCTGACAAAATACTAAAATACAATAAAAACAAGTTGGTATCTTAATATCATACAGTAGAATCCAAGCAAAATGTACATTTACATGGAATCTAGTTTCTGTCGAATATAAATCTCTGCTCTGTCTTTTTATGAAGAGGAGCTAAAGTTACCACTGAAATGAACCATTCTTCTGTCTTATTACAACACCAAGGTGAACATCCAACAATTAACCAAATACAAGTAGCTGTAGAGCTCATCTGATCCCTGTGCCGTCACACCACTGAATGATCAGCAGCATGAGTTGGAGTCAGTGTAGACAGATAATAGTCTTACTTTTAGTTCATAAATTCATTCATGTGCAGGTTGTTGTTAAAGCTAGTTAAACTGCTATTGTTGTGACTAAACTGGTAACGTGCAGTTCTTCTAGCGTTTTTAGCAGGTACTCAACAGCTTCAGGTGTGTTACCACCTCTTTCTGCACCAGAGGAGGCCCAGGCCTGACTTGCATGTACCGTAAGCCTGGAAAACCAAGATGGATTTCAATCAGATCAGTGATCTGGCCTAGAGACACCCGTGTGTGGGTAAGTTCAAACTGCAGTTTCTTAAATCTCATCTGGCTGTAAAATGACAAGTGGTAGTAAGGCGTCTGTAAGTTTGACAAATTGTATGCAATTCAACCCTTTTTTGGTACTGCCACCAGGGGGTGTTAGAGTCAGGGAGCTTTAAATTCTATTTTGAAGCCAGCTTCAAAAGGAAAAGAAAATAAATCTTTACTCAATAGTTGCTACCATATAGAAACTGGCATTTTAAGTGAAGTATGTCCACTTAAAATGTCAGGCCATCAGAGCAGAGCTTTACTGTGTCTAGAGAGTAGTAGTAGTAGTTGTTGTTGTTGTTGCTGGGTCATGCAGGAGATTAAATAGTCTCTGGCTCATACCATATACCAATGGTTGTTTGGGCACACAAAAATATACCTCAAGCAAGGAAAATGCTGCCAAACAAGCTCAGCTGGGACGCTGTAGCCGGTGAGTGGCCTGTGCAGCCTTGCCTGCCCACCATGGGGGTGTTTGGAGGCCACCTGTCTAAAGAGGCCCAGGCATGTGGAGGCCCAGCAGTGCTATATGAAAGCAGATATGAGTCAACAGGTGTGTGTGCGTGTACATGTGTGTGTGTTTGTACTGTATCAACTGAGACTGTGACAAACAATGTCAGCAGCAGCTGATGCCAGCCACTCTGTCAGGAGTTGTCTCTAAATAGCTGAAGCCACCAGTTGCCTGAAGGACAGTTGTTGCAGCTCCTTGACCTCCCCTGCCTCCCTTTACCATAGAATAGTTGGCATTCCCATATTTGGTCTTTGAGCATAAACTACACTGTTCCAGTTGATTCTGATGAGACTAGAGAGTCAGTAAACATACACCTGTGATTCCAGTAAAGTTTTAATGTGCTACCAAAAAAACCAGAGCTCATACAGAAACGGGAAGGGAGTTGCTTTAAAGAATAGGCCTGTGTTACACAATTAATATTGACTAATGAAGAACATTTTACATCATTTTCATGGTTATGGTGTGTAAATCAATTCACATGAAAGCGGTCAAACCAAAGTCAAGGTTGACCAGCAAGTGATATGAAAAACAGCTTTTTCACATGTCTCAGATGTCAAAATCACTGTTAAGCCCTGTTATTACTTACAACATGGAAAACTGACGTGTTTCTTTGTGGGTAACGCACTAGTGGTGGCGTTCCTTGTCTTATTTGACTCAGAAAACTGCTTTTCTATGCAGTTTGTCTCAGCCGCAACAGATACAGTATGCCCTTTGACCCCGTCTCTGTTTCATACGAGTAGAGTGACATCACCCTGTGGAATTATAAATCAACCAGAGGCCAAGACTAAGATTGACCCCCAGTGACCTTTGGCCTTACGAGGTTTCCCTCAGCCATATGTCTGTGGTGTAACATGCTCCACCCCACCCTGTGACCAGAGGAAAACTCTGTGGCCAAGCACAACAGTACAAACCATTCAGATCCAAAGATCTTTCTGAAGAGCTCAGTTTTGCATCCTTGGTCCAGCCAGAAAAATCTTACTCGTGCAAAGTTTGACTGCTGCTCATATGTTATTGCATATTGGAGCAAATGTCTGGGCACACTTTTGGGGGCAGGAGGGTATGCAGTACGCTAGAAGGGGCAAAGTAGATGTCATATTACGGTGAGTCAGGTCAGCTGCATAGCAGCTCTGCCATCGGTGTGTGAATGTGTGCGTGCTTGTGTGTGTGAATGGGTGAATGAGAAGCAGTGTAAAGCGCTTTGAGTACCAGTTAGGTAGAAAAGCGCTATATAAGTGCGGACCATTTACCATTTTACCATATTACTGGGGACTTTTCTCTCAGACAGAGAGACAATTCCTTTCTAGAAGCTGGAAGGTCTTCAGTAGTGTGTTGGCCAGCCGAGGCAGAATGTTAAGCATGGCGGACAGCTGCACCTTGGATCTGCTATTGGAGAGAAAGGGTGGCTGTTACTGTAAAACAATACATACAGTAAGTGATATGCTGTACAAGCTTTGGACGTCAGTCTGGTGTTATGTTTAGATCTTTTAAGTATTTTTAATGAGAAACGGGAAGTGAAAACAGAACACAAACTGAGAATTACTTGAAAAGCTCATCTGTAGTTCTGTGCAATTTGGTTTCACTATTACACATTTCTTATTACACACAACACTAATTCTTGGAAGTGACGTGAATAACGAGGTGAGCAGAAGACACTAACTTCTATCCGTCCATTGACCCTATCAGAATGTCAATTAACCTCTGTCTAATCTATTATTTACAGTATATAATTCTTTGTTTACAGAATTAAATCTATTGCAGGTCTCTTGGGAAAAGAAATGTAGTTTTCTTTAGCTTTGTACTTACATCCTCTCAGTTAACTTTGCACAGCAAAGCAACTTAACATCCCCAAAACAGCAGCACTGTAATCTGCAGTGAGTGAAAATTGAATATTGGAAAGTCAATGGACCACAGCCATGGCTGTCCACAAGCAGAGGTAAGTTTCATATGCTGAGGAGTCTGCTTTTCTCGTCAAGCCCCATGTTGGAGAACATGTTCACTCATTCTTATAGCAGAAATCTTTTCAACACCAGAACTGAGGACTGTGCAGCCAGAGGCCCCACGAGCCTCCTGATGAGGGCAGCAGAAGCAGGACAAAAAGCCAAAAAGAAAGTTAGAAAGAAGTCTGGGTATATTCATGTGAAATGTGGGTCACTTTATTGCTCATGAAAAGTGGAAAGTTGATGCATTTTTGGTAGTGATCCAAAACAATGCTGGAGACAATTTTCCATTCTGTGTCATTTTAACCAACAGTCTTCCCTTGAAACTGGTTTTAGACATTATGTCAGACTGATGGTGTGTAATTTAATGTATACTGTGGTCAGTGTTAAGATATATTTTGACTGACTGGAATTACTGCCACATACACTTAAAATATATAATAATAATATAATATAATAATAATGCAGAAAGTTGCATTGGTTGCATCAGGTGTAAATATTTAGCATTATGTTATATAATCATGATTTCACCCCATTCTGTGACAATTATCTGCATCAATTATTGGGCAGGTACTTTACATTGTGCATGAAGATACCACAAAAATAACTGTTGGAAATTATTTTAGAAAAAAACCTGACTTTGCTTATATAACAGTAGTTAAAAATAAAGCAGAACACAACACTCCCGAGGGAGCCTGACCCTTAAAGGTCAAATTACAAGGTTTTGTATATAGAGAGAACCTTAAAGTTAAATATATACTGTGCAACTCCCTTAATTATTAATTGCATTTAACGTAACAGTGAAATTAACAATAGAAAAATCTTCGCCAAAAGACTGATGGATTTGTTCTGCACAGATGTTTCAGCTGAAATCTCCACCTCTGTTTCTCAGCCAAACGCATCTACACGCATCCTTGAGCATTCCTGACAGGATTACTGGGCCAGGTACGATCCACTGGTCAGGGGAGAGAGATAAAGAGCGATAGAGTCAGAGTGAGCATGCCGCACCGCCTGCTTGTTTTCACGTCTTGCGCTGCGTGCTTGAGCAGATTTGCCTTGATAAAAGATAAAGGCTCTTTGATAGGCTGCAGGTGCGCTGTTTTAATGAGCATTACCACCACCCCTCTTCCTCCCCTGCAAAAACGCACATCTGCACATCTGTCATTCGATGCTCTGCAGCATCTCCCCAACATCTCCTCCCCCTCCTCCCTGCCTGCCACTCATTCCCAGGCTCTCAGAAAACGTCACACACGGCAACACTCGAGGAGCCAGTGCAGTGTCAGTGCATTTCTATTTCTGCTATTCAATGAAATAGTTCGGTCTGGTTTTGTTTGGGTGGCTGTGGATTGTTGGAGTGTTACAGGAATGTTTCCATGGACATTCTTGCTGTAACACAAAAGGTATTTCTTATGCAAAGAGCAATAGACTTGCATCATGACCACATAGTGTAGTCTTATCAGTGACCTTTAGAGTAACTTACCCTGGTTATCAGTGGTTATTTTCATGGTGCTTACAAATAAACAGACATGCATTAGATTGTGAAAAAGTGTTTGTTAGGCAGTGACTCCTAGTGCTGATGAGCCACCTTAAGAGAAATAGTGTAATAACAAGGCATCATCTGTCAAGGGATTATTTAAAAGTAAAATGCAACATACAAAAATATGTCAAATATAGGTCAGTTCATACAACATTTTTAAATTAATCCAAAAATATACATGTATATAATTCATGCAGAATTCTGTGAGACCTGTGCTCAATGTGTAGGCAAAACAAACTTTATTTAAAATGCTGCACTGGTTTGCCCTTTGCAGTCTTTCACACACCACACACACACACACACACACACACACACTCATTAATCAGCATACAGGGCTAAAAATGTGACTCTAGAAATTAAATATTGCAAAGCTTTGCTTCACCGTCTAGGATTTACCATCTACACTGTGAATCATATCCTGTTATTTCAATGTGCAACTTACATTTTCACACCACATTCACAACATGCCTCCATGTAGTTTTTACTTTCTCAAAATGTATAAGAGTTTAATTGTAAAACAAAACAAAACAAAAATGTGTGCAATCGCATAAATACACAAAAAAGCTAAGTCACAAGTATATTTTATGATAATAAATGTAAACAGAAACTTCTGCCTCCATCCAATCAATCAGTCAAATAAACAGACACCAAGTCAGCAATTTAGTCAGTTAGTCAGCCAGCAAGCCACCTAGTCAGTCAGTCAGTCAGTCAGTCAGACTGCTGTTTGGGCAGGGTGGAGGCTCGTAGACAAGCCCTTTGTCTGAGCAGAGAAGCCCCAGACACAACAGTGGCCGGCCTCGGCCCCTCACAATGGCCCTCCACACAAAGGCCTGTGCACTGGGACAATGGGCCAGGCTCAGAGTAGGGGTGGACGGCTCAGCTGAGGTTACCCACCTGCACACTTCAGGACTGGACCCCTTCCCCCTCCCCTTACATACACACACAGCCTCCACCCAGCTTTAAAGAGCTGCTGCAGGTGTCTTCCTGTGTTGGTGGCACAAGGTGGATACAGAGAGATGCTCTGCAGTGAAAGCATTCATTTGGTCTTACAGCAGAGAAGATAGATGTGTAGAAAAGTTACCTCAGGTCAGAGGGCAGGAATTCACAGATGAGGACTCACAGTGACAACAATTCCTTTATATAAAATAAAATTAATATTAAATCCATATGGAAAATTCCACGTTTCCATTAGTGACATTTATTTCAAAATTATTATTTTAACTCATCAAAAGACATAAGATCCACATTTATATTAAAATGTAATAAATATACAAAAAATAAATTGTAAATAATGAATTCCCACAAATAGATAGAAATTTAAAAAATGACTTACTCTTGTTAATGCAAATAAACTAATATGGAACAGTTTGTTTAAAAATAAGCAACCCCTTTAATTACTAAAAAATAAATGTAAAAAAGTCTACTAGTGCAAAATAACACACTTAAAGAATTTGTAAAAAATAGAATTGTAAACACACCACACAAGACACAAAAAGGCAAACACACCTACTTACAAAATAATCTCTCACACACACACTTAATGATTTACAGATGCTACTGAAACCAGTAAAATTAAAAAAATACTAATAAGCTGAGGGTCATATTTGGAGCTCAAAAGCTTGCATTTTTCTCCCCATGAAAGCCGTTCCCAATAATAAGTTACTGAATGTTACTGGCTGCAACAAGTGGTCTGCTTTCCCCATTCTCATTTTCATTGGATAATCTAAGTGTCAATCATGAGCCTGCTCAAAAACTGCTGAATTCATACAGGGAGTGTCACCACATTGTAGCAGGACGCTCCACTCACACAGCTGATGTAAACACTCTGCACTTCCCAAATTGTGTTTTGGACGATGTTTTTTATTTTCCTGCTCATTTGTAGATTCATAGGGCTACTGTGACATTTCAACACATAAAGAGAGAGTGTGTGGGTGTGTTTTATAGTGAATCTACACAAAGCATTAAAAAGCAACAAGTCAGATTAAATTTTCTCTTTTAATTGATTGATCATTTTATAACCACACATTACAAAATGCACATCAAATATTTTATCAGGCTCAGTTTGCAACCTTATTGATAAGAAAAAAAAAAAAAACTACCAAAAATATGCTTTTACAAAATAAGACAATTATAATAAAGTAAATGCCACTTTGGATAACCGTAATCAAAACCCATTTTTATTCTACATAAAAAAAGCTTGACATAAATAAGTTAGTATAATTTCTCAGTGTTTTTACAAAATTATGTACATAGGTACATTGCAAAGATTTACACAAATACACAGGCATGATGACTGTATTTCTGAGACCTCCATCTAGGTGTATGCTGGTCCCTTTGAATATAATCCACACTTAAGACAAATAATGGGAAGCATCCTCAGCAGGCTAACAACATTGTTGGAAAAAAAAAAAAAAAAGAAAAAGTACAAACAAATGGAAATTTAAGTCTAGGCGATCACAATGTAACACAATGTGAAGTCAACTAAGAAGCACAGGCAGTGCTGGCAACCATACTGAAGCAACCATGTATTTGGTATTGTAGGACATTCAACCCTTTTCCAAACCCTCCGCTCTGAAGAGCAGTGAGGCTGATGAAACAACAGGAATACAGTCAAGGAGAGGATTACTTTACAACACAACCTGTGTAGTTTGTATGGTCTTTGTCCTTCAATATATGAGTACCTCACAGCTCCAGAGGAAATCAAACACACATTACAATGTGGCTGAGGTGTGCAGGAGAACTGAAGTTTAAAAAATAAAAAAACATCATATTCCAGGATTTCACTGATGCTAAAATGCACTTACTGCTAAATAAATATTGGGCAATTTAAAGAATGTCTTTCAAGAAATACTACATTTTCTGTGCTAATTTCCTGGGGAAATAGATCCAATAAGAGAACCTACACTTAGTGACACCGAAATGACCAGAGGAAGGAAAAACTGAGTTAGGAAGGTGACGGAGTGAAGATACACTGTTAAGAAACTGTACGAAGCCGTGATTGTGTTTTAAATGTAGCAAATAGGGACTGTGTCAAAGTCACACTGCCTTTCAGGAAATATAATAAAAACACAGCATTTTGAAAACATGTATCAAACTACACTGCAATTCTTCAAGTCAAATCAAAATTCACACCTTTTTACATAAAGGATTTGTTTTCAAATCATAATGTTTTCTTATGTGCTACATATGGAGAGAAATAATATAATATATATTTATTTATTTACACACAGGTAGTAAAAAAAGGAGCAAAAAAGGAAATCAAACCTAATTGCACACTGCTACATTGACTGCTTTTAGAGGCAGTAACTTAATTGAGTGCCACAACTTTAGTGTTTCTAGTCAGTGCTTCAACAGCGTCCTCCCCCGTCTTCAGGAGAGATGATATGCTTCTGATGCTGTGTAGTTCCTCTTCCCAAAAAAATAAAAAATTAAAAAAAAAATATCGGCCAACACTGAGTTTCCCCGACGTAAAAGGGGAAATATGTTTTGGGCTCTGTGGGGGCAAATCAGAGAAAAGGAGAAAGAAAAAGAAAGAGAGATTAAGACCAGTTTTTGACATCATGCAGCAATAACATGCAGGAAACGTTTGTAGCAGGAGAACAGAGGTTGGATGACACTCGAGTCCTGTAGCCTTTCTGACAAAACATCAAGGAGAATTTACATGAGACTGTGTCCAAAAATATGGTGGGAAACAAGAACAGACTGTCAATTGTCCAGTTAGTGACGTTTTATTCCTCTGATTGTTACTGAACAGCAGTGATGCAGGAATAAAAAGTCTACAATTATATAAATGGAGGAAGGTGTAATTTTAAAACAGCTACTGATAATTTATGTACGTTTTTGCTATATAGTTACCACAAAGCAAAACCTACAACTAGGCATAAAAAATATATTTTAGAGAACCATAAACTCCTTTTTTTCTTAATTGGAAGCACAATGTTTTGAACGCATCTCAACGTAGTCAAAATATTTAACTATCCATAACACACCACCACTTAAAAATAAATTACAGATATATAAGGAAGGCATGAGTCGGTGTTTATCCCCCCGCACACTGCAGCTTTGACAGTTCACATCCTGCCACACGGTGCACATTTCATGCCTATTCCCCTCCGCCATGGCCAACGAGCACGGCTCTGTCTGCACCGTCTCCACCGGCGGAGACAGATGTGTGTGTTGTGAGGCTGCTGTGCAGAGTGTGTGTGTGTGTGTGTGTGTGTGTGCAGCACCCTCGCACAGAGACCAGCCCCTTTCCGTCCCTGCTCTGCTCCGTGCTGAAGGCAGTGGCTGCTGACGTGTTACTACTACACTGTCGTTCAGCGCTTGTTGTTTACAGTTCAGTGGGAACCTCGGGCACCCTGGCGCAGCCTGCGCGCGTAGTACGAAGGCGCAAAACGCGCGGCCACGCGTCGCCGTTTTAACTCTCAGCGTTTGAGTGCAAAAATACAACTGAAAGCTTATGGGTGAAATCTGCCAGCTGCGGCAACCACATTGACTCCCACTACAAGGTCTGCTGCTAGTTCAAAATGACTGGAGCCAATTGATAATACCTTCAAAGTGCGCGCACACACACACACAAAACGCAGCGCATCTTGGTTGTCAGATCTGCAGGCGTGTTTAAAATTCACAGGGATTATGATTTAATATCAACTCCAACAGGGTTGCATTAGGCTGCCACCTGATCCACATTACTCCATGAAAAACTATAGTTAACTTGTTTTTGCGCAGCTCAGAACAGCTGGGACACAGGGACCGGTCTGTTCCCCCCCCCCCCCCCTCTCTGACTCTTGTGCAGTTGCACCAAGCTGAAGCCCATTTTAAAACAAATAATCTAATTTTTAAGAAGTCACATTAAAGCCTCCTTACCCTTTGTGGTCCTCACGTTTGTCTCTTGGGACTGGTCTTTCGGGGTGTGTGTTCTGCAGAGTGGCTCAGACTCGGACAGCTAACCTCGTCTGAGCTGGTGTGTGACCTCTTATTTTGAGCCAAGGATTCTGCAAAAGCAAAGTTGAGCGTAGTTTAAAAAAAATAAAAGGCAGAAAAGCTGCTGAACACAAACAGACATGTAGGTTATATTGATCTGCACGCTGAGACCACCCCTCCAACTGCAGGTTTGCATTTTTACTGCACTCCAGGCTGATGCACAGTGACCTCCAGCCTGGCTCCCTGCTGCACACACACACACACACACACACATGCACCAGAGGTAATGGTGTAAATCTAGTACCGTGACATGCAGGTCGCTTCCTCAGCCCGGTGCACTGCTCCGTGCACTCCATCTGCCCGTCGGACCTGTCGCTGTCTTCGGGAGCCGCCACCACAACACAGCTATGATTCCCATTTAAATCCACATTGTTATTCCCAGCGGAGCAGACGCCCTTCTTCCTCGGCTGCCTGCTGTAGAAATCCGGGACCTCTCTGCGATCCATTAATTCCCATTTGAACCGGCTGTTGGCGAGCGGCGAGTGGCTGGCGAAGTCGAAGCCCCACTTGGCGGAGGCAGCCTCTTCCATCTCCCGCATATGTCCCTTTAAATCCCTCTTTAACTCTTCGTGGTCCACGGAGCCGAACAGGCTCCTGCAGGCGGACGGTTTCGGGTGATCCGACACCCGGGTGTCCGTCCGCTCCAGCGTCGGGCTCCCGTTTGAAAGTCGAACATCTGACATTTTCCTCCACACACACACACACACACACACACTTAATTTTGTTCAAGCAGCCGGGAGCGTCCAGTCTTCACAACACACACACTCTCCGCTCAGCAGCAGCGGGTCGATCTCCTCGTCGCGGAGCGGGATCCAGAAGCAGCGTCAACGGACTTGAGCCATGCGGACGACGTCGAGCTGGAAACGGGGGCGGCCGCGGTGTCGTGAAGCCGAGCGTCGTCTCCGCGGATCATGAAGACCGGAACATTAAAAGGACACAAAACAAAGCGCCCAGGAGCCGAAGCCGCTCTGTCAAATTCGTCCCGTAGCGAGAGAGACTGCAGACAAACCCTCTCAGCACCCAATATGGCGAATTGAGAGTCGCACTCGGGATCGAGAGGGGAGCTCGCCTGGGGGAGGGGGGGTGCGCGGATGATTGACACGCTGAGGTATTTAAATGCGAAGACGCGCGCTCATTGGGCCAAATCGCTTAATCCCGCCCACTTCTTCTTCTTTAAGGTGGGCCGACTTATTTGCTGCAGAAGCACCCAGCTTCTGTTTTTCTTCCAACTTCACACAGCGAAAACACAACTTCAAATCAAAACTGCTACCAAGTCTCAAAATGCGTTGGATTAGGTTGATTTTTAAAGCAACACATATGAGAGATATGTCATGGTTTACATTTGCTTACCGCTACTACACCTACTAACTTGGAAAACAGCTTCTTTTGGCAGATTGAAATATTAATTTGTAGACATGCAGAAATCATTAAAAGCATCATAACGACAGAAAACAATACAAAACTGGAGAGTGTGAGACATGACTGATTTACAATTCTTACATCTGCAAGCCATGTTTTCATTATCCTGAGTCTGAGCCAAACATATTTTAGCAATTGAGAAAAAATATATATGCAAATCTACAATCAAACAGCAACAAAAACACTCTCCGATGATCAAATAAGATTTAGATGATTACGTTTTTAAACAAACTGCTTCTAAGCATTCCACCTTAAAAGTGATGACATACGTGAAAATACATGTACTGAAGCTCCAAGTTGTAAACTTGTAAACTCTCTTCTAGAGCAGGTATACCCTCCAATGTAAAAACAGCAAAGCTATACAGCAAATTGCAAAATATAAAAACAAAAACAAACAAACAAATGCCACAAATTGATAATGGGTATATCTTATATACAAAATGCCAGTTATCTGGAGCTAAGTGGGGTAAATTAAGGTCACCATGCAAAAGACCCTCTACTCATCTCCACTGGAGAGTAAAAATTAAAAAATAGAGAAGAACAGACATACAAAGTTGATAAGCACATCTACACAAATGTAGAGTCTGCCACAAAAAACATGCTGAATACTGAAGGTTAAATACTTATTTACACCACAGTAAAAACTTTACACTTTAAGGGAAAAGCTAATGCCAATTTAGAAAAAATATCCTCCTAATTTAAATATGAATTTGATGGACTCTAAAATTAATTTACACAGATAATTAGTTTGTTTTCTCACTTGCCTAATACCCACTTCTTTTATTTTGTTATAGTTTACACTTTCTGCCACTGAGACAGAAAAAACTGCCTTATTAATACGAAAACCGGCCTCTGTTCACATCAAAATGGAAGAAATATGATTCGCTTAGCACAAAATCATAACCTGTTTGAAAATAAATAATGTGTGCGTTAGTGAATGTGAACAATTATTTACCTTAGGGGTCACAGCGGGCTCAGGCTATGTGGTGCAGCTGTGGTGGCCCACAGTACTGACAGCATGGCTGGAGCAATGCTGCTCCCTAGTGTTCACGTTGCAAAATGTGTAGTAGTACAAAGTCAGCAGGAAACAATCTTTATATCAAACGATTTTTAATAGCTTAGCTTTTGATAAATGTCACATCTGCATATATACATATTTAGATTTGCACATATACACAGTAACAGCTCAGGATATGCCAAATACCCAGTATTATCCAAAATCTGAGAGTGCCAGCATCGCTCTGAGCTTGGTGATGTGTAGTCTCCTACCTTGTCAGTCAGTCAGTCCATTACAGTAAACTGGTCCCTAGCCAGAGAAGGTGGTCTCATAGACTGAGCCACTTGATGATGTAGAAGTTCTTCTTGCCCACTCTGAGCAAGGTAAGTCCATTAGTGAGGATGTGGAGTTGGGGAATTAGTATCTGCTCTGGTTTGTCTATCCGCCTGTGGTTGATCCACACAGCTCCGTCTGAAACCATTTGATACCTGCACACAAACATTTACACTGTGAGTTAGTTCAGGGTTTAATCTTTATAACCTTCAGAAACCCCAGCAACCCCTCTGTTTTATTTCACAGCTTGTCACCAAAAATGCATGGAATGAACCATCAAACATGCTGTCTATAAGTTTACATTGGGACTTCTTTCTTTGGAATAAAGAATCATTACATGAAATAGTACCTGCTTTAATAAAACATGTGCTGTCTGACCCCGTCATTCATTCATTTACAGGTTAACATGTCTACATGTTTGTAAATAAATAATTTCCTGAATGTAGAATATTGTTAGTTAGTAGATTCAGACAGAGAAGGATCGAGGTTCTTACCCTCTGGGTCCCTCTGGTATGGCGTTTACTCTGCGGCAGGCATCTATCACTGTGGTACCTGGTTCCAACAGCAATTCGTGGAAGGGAGCTTCCCTGAAGAGTTCCTGAAGTTCCTCATCACTCATTTCCTCCAAGGCCTGCACACTGCTGTGGTACAGTGCATTGGTACATCTGCAATAAGAATATTAAATGTAACTGCAACATCCCTGGCTGGAGCCCTGCTGGGGACCCTGCATGACTCTCTGTCCCCATATTTCCTGATGGCCCCTCTACGGACAATCTATGAAATAACAGCTAATGAGTTTTACAGAAAGCATTAAATATCACATACAAATACACAGAGCTTGTTCTGACCTCTTGGCGCTCTCAAGGCCCTCTTTTCCATGCACAAGTTTTGTCACCTCTGCAGCCAGCCGCTTATGTGCGAGGCGTTTACCTGGATCCTCTCTCTGTTGTTCCATCAACCTCTCCACCTCCATCAGAGGCAGGAAAGTGAACAGCTTCAGATATCTGTGAATAGACCACATATTATACGTCTGCATCCAGGATATCTGTATTTACAGTACGTCAGATTGTACGTTAAATAAAACGACTAGTGATGATATTCTGTAAGATCTTGCACTGATAGTTTTAAAATTATAACCAATAACTGTTATCACTTACCCTTCCACACTGGCATCAGGCTGCCTGAGAAAGAACTGGTAAAGTTCAAAGGGAGATGTCTTGTCTCTGTTGAGCCACACTGCGTTGCCTGCCGTCTTCCCCAGCTTGTCCCCGACGGAGCTGGTCACCAGGGGAATGGTCAGACCGTACACCTCCTCACCGCTCACTCTGGAGAGACATGCGGTTGTAAGTGCTATGTCTGAAAGTCTAGTTTGGGTACATCAACGCTGTATGCAACATTTTTTCATGTCATCATAACAAAAGGTCAATAATAACAAAACAAGTGGAACCCAATAAGGATATGATCACATTTTGCTATTGTCTTATAACACTGTATTGATTAATAAAAAGAAAACAAGTTTTACATGTGTGAAATGTTGTCTCTGATTTGCATAACACCAGAACACACCGTACTGTTAAAATATCAGTATTATTTTATACATGTCATTAAACACATTTTCATTATTATAACTCTAGATATACCAATAATATACTAGTAAAGACAAAAATATACACGATATTTTACTAAGAATACCTCTCACACAAAACATGTAGTTATTTTTTTTTTTGCATTTACAAGGTGTGAATGAAATTATAAAATTACCTAATTTTTGGATGGAGTTTGGTACAGTGTTATTCCTTCATATATGAAAGAGAACTTTGCTGCTATAGGCTCATTTTAGGCATATACTTGACTGACATATACTTGTCAGTCAACATAGCCACACTCTCCAGATGGTTGGTGGCTCTGTATTAAATATTGCAGTCATATATTTGGTTGAATTATATAGCTTGTGCTGATAAACAGCAGAACTAAACAGGTAAATCAACACATGACAAATGCATTAATAGATCTCAATAACTCTTCAATTGATATGATGGGAAGCATTGAATGACATTCACTCAGCTAAATCTTGCAGCCATATGTTTGTTTTAGGTGGTGCAAAGCTTGGGAAGACAAGGCTGCAGCCCTCCAAATGACTCAAGTTAAATGGATATAATCTAAAGCAACAGCCTTTTCAACTGAAACTAAAATAGCAAAGCACAGTACAAAGTTAGAAGAGGCAACTTTATACATAAAAGGTTTATAAGGGTGACTTGATGTAACACCTCATATTAACATTAGATACACATCTTAAACAATTTCCCTATGTGACCTCTTCATGGCCAGTATGAACAGGAACAATGGCTGCAGAAATGGAAAAGCCTCATTCAGTGTTCATATGGACACCTGTCTGAAAAAATTCAGAACATCTAGATACCATCAACCACCAACAACGTATTAAATTTACAAAATCTTCAACGGAGTTCTGAACAAAGCTGCCTCCACACAAAACAGACTATTGCTCAATACTGTGCTGGGCTTTTTAAAAGCAGCATGCAAACTTACTTGTGAATGTAGTCATGTCCAGACATCAAATTGCCCAGCTGGTCTGTGCCTCCGAGCTGAATCCTGCAGCCATAGACCTGGTTCAGATGGTAGAAGTCATAAGCCTGGAACACCTGGTAGGTGAACTCGGTCAGGCTCATGCCCTCCGCGCTCTTCAGCCGGGACTGCACGCTGTGGCGGCTCAGCATGGTGCCCATCCTGAAGAGCCTGCCAGCCTCCGACAGGAACCCCACCACGTCCCAGTCCTTGTACCAGCTCAGGTTGTTCAGCACGGTCACGGTGCCCAGTTTCCTGGAGCTGTCGTCAAAGTAGAGTTCGTGGTTGGTGAAAATCCTCTGGATGCTCTCCCGGATGCTGCGGGTGTTTGCCTCCACGGTGTCCGCACACAGGCGCTCCCTCTCGGTCGTCTTCCCGCTCGGGTCCCCGATTTGTGCGGTGGCCCCTCCGAGCACAGCGAGGACATGGTGCCCGGCGCTACGGAAGTGCAGCAGGCCGATGATAGCGAGCAAGTTGCCCACATGGAGGCTGTCGGCCGTGGGGTCAAAGCCGCAGTACACGGTCTGAGCACCGGACTGGAGCAACCGAGGGAGCTGGTCCTGCGCTGCGTTTTCTGGGAAGGAGTCCTTCAAAATACCACGTTTATTGAGAGAGAAGAGGAGTCCGCCACGTACAACGGAAGAACCGTGAAACTTAGACGTGGGTCTGAGGCACGGACTCGTCCTCCGAGACACAATCCAGGACCCATGCCGCGATACATCACGGCAGGTCCGCACCATGGACGCAGCCATATTGGACAATGTGATAAGGAGACAGGAGGAGCTGTGGAGAGGAGGCATTAGTGGCTTGATGTTAGTAGAGCGCCCCCTAGTGCACTGGTTCTGAAGGACCAGGCACTAGTTACCAAGTGGGCTTTGGAAAAACAGGTGCTCTGAGGGGTTCACCCTTGTGGCCCCCATGCACTGTAAGGTAAGGATAAACTGTGGGGCCCCCATCACCCCTTTCCAACCACCATCCCTCTGGGAAATGTGTAGGTAGGCTATACTGCCACATTAAACATATTTCTTTTTTGCACAAACACAGAGACAGCCCAGATACTTCACGGACCTCTAAGGGTCTTAATCCAAATCTGGATTCACTTTAAATTTGAGCATGGAAAATGACGTCTGCGTCAATTAATGAATTAGAGTTCTACATTTACAGATACAGTACATTGTGCACATACTGCATTAAGACACTGAACCAAATGCATTACACACATTACACATGTCACTACACTGTACAAAGGCAATTGCATGTTTGACTGTTGACCAATAGGTGGTGAACTTGCAGCTGATATGACGGCCCAGAGTTAGAACCTAAAGATAACTGGGCATTTTGGATAAATGTTTGTGGATATTTTAGTCTAGCAGACACAGAGCTTTATTACAGAAACACATCTTGGGTGTTAGAGGATAAGAGCACAATTATAAAACTAAACACACACAAAATGTAGTGGATTTTAAAATCATTTTATTTTGAAATCCTTTCAACGTCAACTTGTTTCATTGTTTAAATGACTACATGTACATTCATCAAACACTTACAGTATTGCTACCAAGCCACAGTACACATTAACAACACATCCAAAGACAGTTTCTGTTGTCTTTTTGCCTGCCACTATAGCCACAAAAACAAACTCCATGAATTCCAGGAAGAAGAAGAAGAAGAAGAAGAAAAAAAATCAAATATCTAATTCCTATGACTGCTGCCCCCTATAAATACATAGTATTTCTGTCAGTATTAGAAAATAAAAATAAAGAGAAGATTAATCAATATTGTCGTTGGTGTTTGTGTGCTGTAAGGCAGAGCACTTTTCACTTATTCCAGAGAGAGAATATGTGAGACAGATAAAAAGAGAGAGAAAGAAGAACAGTACCTTTCTATGTCCTGAGCTAGTTCAACAAAGGAAGACTAGGTTTCCCTGATACAAGTTTAAAAAGTCCCTTGTCAATTCAACAGAAAACAGACGTCCCTAAGGGTGAGCAGACATCACAGATTTACACTACTTCTCCTCATGGCTCCTGTATTTCAACTATTTTGTGTTTAGCTTGTAAAAAGTCTGTCCTTTCTTTAAAGCAGGTTCACTTTTGAAGCACTTTTGAATCTCAATCTTACTGTAGTTTACGTAGGACATTTCCCTAAGTCTGCTGTGAAATCATTGCCTGTCTGCGTGAACCTGTTTTGCCAACAGGTTGCAATTCTAAAAGTGTGTGTACAAGTCAAGACTATCACTGAATGCTTAGTGTTTTATGGCATGGACACACGGTAAGGCACGGATTACTTGTGGTTATTTCCAGAGTGCACCTGGGATGAAGTCCCAGCAATCTGCAAGGGGAAAAACAACCAACCTGTGTTGAATATATTTTGCATATGGGACTGACATTCTGTGAGAAGATAATAAGAAAGAGGCAGCTGGAAGGTCAGTAATCTATTTATGGCATTAGAAATGTTTGGTGAGTTAGTACAATATAGCAGCAAGTGAGGAGAGAAAAGACAGACAAAGCATGACAAGAACATGATTATAAAATAATATATACTGCATTTACATCACTGCATCTTCTTTGCTGTAATAGCATGTGATGCAATAGCAAATTATGAGTGCATTCATTTTCTCTATTTAATCAATAGAGATGAGTGAACCAAAAATACAGGTTGGTTTGTTCAACATGAGGAGGCAACTATGGAGCATTTCTGATAATAATGCATATAATCATTTCTCCTTTAGTTTTTTTTTTTTGTTTGTTTTATAGTGTGCAACCTGAGAACAGAGCATAAAAACCATATAACCAGTGCTGAGCTGTAGCTTGACTTTTCAAGTGATATATGGGGTCTTCGTCGTATTTAAAGGTCACAACAAAAAGTTGTGACTTAGTGCAGCCCACGCATGCGTTCAGTTTAAATCATAAGAGCTTAATTTAGCAAATGGAGTACAGTTGATCAACCAGTCAACTAAATGCATATTGCAGTGTTGATGGTTCTCTATCTAAAAGTAGCAGTTCACAAAAGGAATGTCCCCTATGAGATTCAGATGTGTGGATATTCTGATAACTAGTTGCCCTGTTACCTTCTATTATTCTATTTACAGTGCACTCTTCAATTGTGACACTTCAAATAAATGATTCGATTTAATCATACATATATACTTCAGTATAAAAATAGGATCCAATTCAATCAAAACACCATTACATAGCGTTGAAGCAAAAAGAGCATACACTTATTATATATACTGTAAAATTTCAAGCATTAAAAGTTTTTTTTGTTTGTTTTAAATAGAGGAACACAAAAGTTGATCATCATTAGTACCTTGTATTCCTCAAGAATTAAAAGTTGGGGCGAGCAGTCAATGTGATGATTCCAGCTATGTACAGTACACTCTTTAATACAATGTGAAGTAACTATTAAGAAAAAGGTCCAATACTGGAGACTGGTGATCATCATGTCAAATCAATCTATGATGATTCTGAGGAACCTCTGACTGGTTAAGCAGATTGGGGTCTACATATATAATGTACATAGCCTATTATCCAAACTAGAACAAATGCATTTTTTTCACGATTTTCTTTAAATGTTCCCTTACTGCAAGTCTTTTTTGTAGCAAGCTGAATTTCTACAAAAGGCAATACGACAGACAAAATGCAGGAGTGCCCTTGTTCAGATGCACAGTGATTGTTACAGTTACTGCAGATTACAAAGATATCTAAATGATAACACATGAAAATGTAATTCATCTTCAACCATCACCAGATAGTTGCCTACTTGTAGTAAAGTCCTCAATTCCATATTTTAGACTGGATTTCTCTGGTTATTGAATCAAATAAGTGAATAAAGACAGCTTGTGTTTTTTCACTTGAACACTTCCATTCAAAATGTTTCTCATAATATAATGGCTTAATCTATGTGGCTGTACCATTTAGATGTTTTTCATTTGACATCATAAAATAAAATAAAATGTGCGTATGACCCCTGAAACGTAATCAACTGCATGGGTTATGAGGAAAGAGAGGAGACACAATGTGACTAATTAGGAGAATGTCATTTAGACATAATGTTGAGGTACGAGGCTTCACTGAGTGAGAACTTAAGGAACAGATGAATTAATTTCCAGTAAATCCGCTTTAGCTCTGCCTGTAGTAAGCTAGTAATGCGATTTATCTCAGTGTTAGCCCTTGAATACCAGGCAACACAATGGAATACTGGGACACAGCATGGAGTACCAAATGTCTGCACGTTTTTTTTTCTGAAAAAGACATTTAACAGAGGTCCAGTATAAAATAGTGTCATGTGAATGCATCACAGGCGTGTTTGTGCTTAAGTTGCTCTTTGCGGTATATATATATATATATATATATATATATATATATATATATATATATATATATATATATGTATATATATATATATGTACACAGTGAATCTGTGCCTGTCGTCATTTCAGTCTTTTCTTATAAACTTTAAGGTCTTGTTACCTTATTCCAAAATATAAAAATATTATTGCAAGTACAGTTTGTGTACAGGTTGAGCAATAAGTGATGATCATCCACACTGAGTCTTGATGCTGTCTTGTTAGGAGGAATAAGTATCTGAAAGATATTGATCATTACAAAGTATGGCTTAGAAGAATTACAGTACAAATAAATTATCACATTAAGGAGCATAATGACACCACAGTGTCTCTTGGGCTAGAAAAGGTGAAGAGACATGCTGGAGGAGACTGCTGCATGAATGACCATCACCACCCTTACAGATGGCCAGATGAGCAGAGGCTGCCTTCCTTTAAAACTATATATTATTGTCTGAATGTTGCTGCTGCCACAGAGGTCATTTGGGTATTGTTAACCGTAACAGTATATGGCTATTTGCTCTTTGACATCAATACAAAAATCTACTTTTAAACATAGTGCTGGAGTGGCAACTATAAAGTTAACCTTAATTTCCTTATTTTAGGGTTTGTTAGAGGTCATGACAGGGATAACCAAAAACATCAGATTAGCATTTAGTGTTTTTATCCATGAGTTTGGTCAGAGAAAAGGGCTCAGTTAGCTGTACATCACATCTTTGCATACATGACTTTTCTGCCAGGGAAGGTCAGCGAGCACGGTGTCAAACCAAAAGAACCACCAACTTCTAGCTTCTTGCTTTTCACGCTGACCAGAAAGCAAAGCTAACTTGTTGAATTTGACGAGTTTAAGTGGTTCAACCCTAGTTTAAGGAGGACTCCGTTTTTTTCTTCGTCCCTGAAAAAAAGGAGATGGTTCATAGAGTGTCTTTCATGGTTATTCCTCCACAATCCTCAGTACATGTCTTTGTAGATCTCCTGCAGCAGTGGGTGCAGAGAGGTGTCCTCTGTCTTTCTGATCTCCTGCACCAGCTCTGCATGCTCAGTGACTAGCTGCCGGAGGTCAGCCAGTTTCTGTAGCAGCTTGGGAAAGAGGAAAGCATCATCGGGGTGATTGGCCAGGAGATGGAGCTGCAGCACCTGCACAATGCTCTCCTGCATTTGCTCGATGTGTGCTACATTCACCAGGCCTGGTCGATCTAGTCACAAAGGAGGGAAGAAAAAAGAAGTTACCACTAACCTAACACCGGAGTTTGTCTCGCTTGTGGGGTTGAAAGTATAGTGGCAGAAAGGCTGAAATACCTTATAGCATGAAAGTATTTAATAAATGTAGCAACGCGTTAATAGTTTAATTATAAACAATGCAATTTCTTTGCGCATTCTCACCTCCACAGCAGATGATAGTGGCAACAAACAGAGCCAGGTCACTGTCGTCCAGCTCCAGTGCATTAAACTTCATGGCAAACTGGAATTTTGGCTCCATCATATCACTGAACGGTCGGCGCAGGCTCTTGAGGAATTCCCGGGTGATGAAGCCTGAGCCATATGCTACAAGAAGCCCGTCCTTATTCATACTGGAGGCGAGCATAGCAAAGAGGGCCTCGTACACTCCATATTTCAAAAGTGTCACCTGATCGTTGAGGTCCAAACTTGAGAAGCCGGGGACGGACTTTGCGAACTCTGTGAGCTCTGTGACAGTTTCCACCGATGTGCACTGGCAGCAGTGGAAAATCCGAACTTCTGCCTCCCTGTCCTTCAACGCTGCTGCAGAACTGACCATCTTGGCCACCAGCGTCTGCTCTGCCAGATGGAGGGTCTCCATGTCATGGATGACGAAAGGCTGTGGAGACATAAACACTCTTATGAGCTTTATGAGCAAGCGGTAGTTATAAATGTCTTTGCAGCTGACATGCAGCACAATGAGTTCAGTGTGTATGATTTTGGCTAATATAAATAAACTTGATGTGACTTCACTGCATAAATATGGAAAAAGCTTAGTCAGCAAAACCTCTCTACAAGAACAACTGTGGTGACTGTGGTGTTTACACATAATCTTTACTGAAAGAAGAAGCTCAGCCCAGAGCCCTTATTGACATTTGAATATTTCCACGACAATTAGTCTACTTGAAGGTGCAGCTGTAATAGTATAATTATAGATATCACTCTTACAGCTCTCTTTTGCCCAGTGACAGCTGGGATCCGCTCCAGCACCCCTGTGGCCCAAAACGGGACAGATTTGATTCAATAGGAATATAAGCACAATGAATCTTAAAAAAATACATGGTATCAGAGCAAAATGTGCTTACCAGGGAAAACTCACAGTGTCAAGAATAAGAGGGATAACTACCTTCATACACAGTTCAAGTATTGATTCCAGCAAATGTGGTTGTGATGACCAGCTACACCTGCTGCTGCACATCACAGCAGCAGGTGTGACTCATAAATGCTGTGCTAAATGTGGGCTAGAGTAACAAGGGAAGGTATGAGGAACACGCACGGAGCCGTTTCATTTTGAGTTACTTCTATGTCACTATAACACCGCACATGATCATCGGATGACGTCTGAGGTGTTGATGACGGAGTTGGTTTGATTTCACAAATGCTTTAACAAGGTCAGTGTAAATTTACATTATGATTAAATCTCTATTTTGTTTGTGAAATATTAATTTCAGCTCTATGATGATGTAGGATGCAGAGCCTGAACCGATGCTATATGATCCCACAGGTGTAAAGAAAACCAAATCACTATCCTATTGTTACCATAACCTTGTGAGGGAAGTTGGTGCTTTAATGGTTTCATGTATAAATCGCCCAGCTCTGTGTGACTCTTTATCTTTTCGCGAAGATAATATTAGTCTCCTTGACTCAATGTGGGCTGTGAGCCACATACCTTTATCAAGAAATATTATTACTGTTTATACTAAAAGTAGAGCCAGGGCAGCTGAACTGATAGTGCCACAAGTTACCTGAGTAGCTGTTGCAAAATGAAAAAAATGTGTATGTGCTTTGTATGTTTCAGAAGCATGTCATGCGGAATTTCCTCATACAAGTCAATAGGTATATTTGTTTGAGAAACCAAACTTTAACATGAAATTACATTCAGCTGCAGTGCAGACCACATCAGCAGCACGAGCATGAGTGCTTTTGTTTGGCATAGTTGGGCTAAAGACATCCAGTCACAACTGCTTGTATTGTTAAAGGTGAATCATACCCCTACAAAACCAGTTATGTCAGATCATAGAACTGATTATTAGCTGTTCATCAAATCAGAACCAACACCAACAGAGTTACATTATGTCTCAGGATTCCTCCCAGACATGGAGAGTGATGAGTCAAACTTGCCTGAAATCTTTTGGCTCAGTTAAAGGCAGTACTTGGATCCAAATATGTTTTTTGCAGTAGGTACATTTTTTTCCACAAGGGTGATTAATCATTTACGTTTTTAAACATTTATTAAGCAGAGTGCGTTCTATACCAACAGACTTTTAGCAGTATATTGAGCGTTGTAAAACTTTATACCTCTTGACATGTCAGTCGCATCTGGTGTTTATACTGTTCAAGTTATGCAACATATTAGCATTTGTGATATGATTTTGATAGGGAAAAAAATCACAGTTGTATCAACAAGTTGAGTGAGCCGTGAATAAACTCTAAATATTAATGGTGGTCAAACAATTTCCAACAGATTGCTTTCCAGTGTCTACAGAGTCCAAAGACTCACAATCACCCGAACGGGCACTGCTGTGTTTAGAAGCTTTGGTCTCCAGATAGCGTAGGATAGATCTGTTTAAACTTGGATGAGCACTTGGACTGACCTGTCCCCCTCGAACTATTTCACACCTACATACATACTGTGGAATGTATAACAAACCTGCAGCCTCTGACCTCCCCTTTGCTGCCCATCTTTTCTAGTAAATAGAAACAGGCTGTGAGGGGATGTTTTTGGTGAGGTTGAGGATGGATGATGAAAAGAGCACAGGAACGGAGGGAAACAGGTGGCAATGGAGGAAGTAAGGGGCTTATTCACTGGCTCTTCATATTGTTTCTGTGGAAACAGATATTTCCTTGTCCAGCTGGTGTGCTGGCTTGCACTATTGATTGAGCAAGCTATTTCTGTCAGCGGCTGGCTGCACATAACCTCAGAGGAAGTGTCTGCCAGGTCGTATTGAGACAGAGGTTTGATTGCAAATTTTCAGTATGCTCAGAGTACAATTAAAAATCACTCCAGTGGGGACGAAATAAAAAGTTGCAAGACAACATGACCTTAATTTGTGAGGAAACTCACAGAGCTACGAACACGCAGTTTGCTCAAAGACATTTCACTCACCAACCCACTACTCTTACTCAACGTACAGGGTTGCTGGTCTTGCCAGTGAGAATGGTTCGAGCCTTGGCCTTGTTCATGTTGAAATTCTTGACGTAGGCCTCATAAATCTGCCTGGCCAGAGTCTTCTGGTCAGCTATCTGGGGATCTTCCACCTCTCTCTCTCCTGTCACCATCTCTGCCTTTAGCTTTAGCTTCTCCGACTGGGGCATCCGACCAAAACGAATGGCTGTGAAGAGCAGACAGAAAGTCAGATTGAAATGGCACATTTTGTGAAAATATAAACTTGAATTATGTATAATCGACTATGGAGGCACAGATAACATGTATAATTAATATAACTGTACTTGAAGAAATATTAATATCAGTATTATGTTTATTGTACCAGCGCCAAAGAACACTGTCCTATTGTATGGCCTATTGTATAAGAGAACACAGAGTACTGTAGAACAAACACAGTTATGGAAAATGTAAAAGCCCTTGACTCTACATAACCACAATAATCATTTAGGCTGCTGACATCTTGAGGAAAATTACAAAATCGCTTTAGAAAAGGAAGCAAAAGCAGACATTACAACATGTCTGCTTCTGAAATAATTATATAAATCAAACGTATAGTGAAGAAGTATTATGCTTCCTGGGAGAATATTGGTTCCTAAGTTGGATCAATGCCTGTTGGATGAAAAATGCAAATTGACTTTCCTTTTTATGCATTAAATCTATAGAAAGTTATGAACAAACAAATGAGGTGTGTTGAAAGTGGCCACCAGTTGTATGAAGAGTGATTCAACGTTGCAAGAGTTGTTTTTCTATGAGGGGATGCATCCCTTAAATGATCTGATCTCATTGGACTAATGAGATTAGAGATGAACTGTTTTTAACCCCTGGTGCACACACATAACTCCTTGTGAGAACCAAACATCCATCTGCACCAACCGCCTGCATTTATAAGACTATAAAAGCATAACAGGAAATCTGATGCCCTGTTTTGCAACTACCACCCACTGCTGAAACAAATCCAGACACACTATGCAGAAGTAAGATGGGATGAGATACCAAACTTGCAGACAGCACAAAGGCCCATTAGATTACTGCTCACAAAGTGGATGGACTATCCGAAGCTGGTAAAGCTCCACAGCGGGCACCTGGCCAAGAGCCAAGTCTAATTAAGATGAGAGGAAGTGAGTGATGTTAAGCTGAGCATAAGTCCATTTCCTAAGAGCTGGTGTGAGGGGATAAGTGTGTGACTCAAGTGGCGAGCGGGGGGGGACAAAGGTGGGCGGAGGACAGTCTCTCATTCAGTTGAATCATCAGTTGTTTTAGCAGCTGATTTGCAGATGAAGATTCTAGTTAATACACACATCTGACAGACATTCCTCTAGATCATAGACGCATCACAGTACATATGATCTGAGATGATGTTAGGTTGCATTATTAAGGTGTTGGCAATGCTAAGAAAAATAAGTAAAGTATAGTAAACTATGCCTTTTTAAATTTCACCCTTGAATTTTTAAAATAAACGTCCTACACATTTCTCCAGTAATAAGTGCATTTCAAACTTGAAATGTATTTCTAACTTCTCTACTGTTAACTTACGAATAAAGGCATAAAATGACAACCAAAAATATTAGCAAACATGATTAGCCTTTACAATAAATGTATGTTTTGTTACACCAAGCAAAACTCATTTATGTTCTGGTTTCACCTTGTCAACTTCTGACTGTTATGTTAAATATATAAACCTACTGAATCCCATTGAAATGAATGCAAACATACCTTTGCTAGTTTTACTGTAAACATCATGATTTAAATGAGTAAATATCACATACAGTATAAACAACTTTTTAACTCTTCCCATTCCAGTGTTTATATAACAGATTTCCTGTTATGCTTTTGTTTGTTGATATATTTAAATATATTTATTTGAGATTTAGCTATAAAGTCAATACACAGAATGAACACTACAAACAAAGGGATAAACCAACAAAACCAACACTGCAGCGTTCCCGAAGAAATTTAGAGCAAAAGATCAGACTGCACTTGCATCTCAAATCTCTTTCCTTCCCTTCTACAGTTACATTTAAGTCCATGAAACTTAATATGCATATACAGTAAGAGGAAGTGCACTTGACAGTAACAAGGCACTATCAACATGACCATCAGGAAAAACTGAGACGACCATCAAGTCGATTACCCCATGAGACAAAATCACCCAGTTCAGCCTTTAGTTCATTGCCACCAATATGTTCACAATCTATATATAGACTCATTGATTACATTGACCTTTTTGACATTTCTAGCAGAGACACACAGGCAGACCAGTTAAAACAAGTACCTGGACACCCACACAGTCGTGTTATCTCCAAAATCTGTGTTAGAACATTTTTTTCAATTAGGACATTGACCTTGGCCGATGCTCATCATGCCATGTTGTATGTTTACACAGCACACACAACATTCACTAGAATCTCATACTTTGACCTCAATATTCCTGTATCCCAAATAACAAGAAGTACTGCTGAAGTAGAAATCTGATGTAATGTTTTATGAGAAAAAGAAAGTTTTCTCTGTAAGCGATTTACTTTTGAGGGTTTTGAAACCCCTTGAGCTTCAGTATCAGACTCCAAGAACATGTCAGACTGAACAAATAGCTACACAAACAAAAACAAAAACAAACAAAAAAAACTGCAAAAGTTTGTTCTGGGAATTTATCAGAGGTGGAAAAGTTAATTTAAGCTATAAAATCTGCAATTCAAAGGAATAAAGGTTGTTTCGTATTTATAAAAACAGTATTCTGATAAAAGTGTTAAGATGTATTTTGTTGCTTAACGTGATTATCATAACAGGACGTAAAACTTCTTTTACTGACCATCTTTCAATTTCACAGCTGTATTCTTAATTTGAATGCTGTGAGAGGAGTAGAAATTATTGCAGTAAGAGGTTGATGCTTTCTTTTAGTGTCAAAATAAATAAAACTTTAAGAAAGATTACATCACTGAATCTGATCTTCATGCATTCTCTGGCAATGACTGGAATAATGTGAGTGATTAGCAGTAATAATAATTAGTTTTGACTCTTAAAATAGCTTGTAGGTCCACCTGTACAGTAAAGCAGACTAAGCGTCCTCCATTGGTTTGTTGGAGGTCAGAAAGCATGTAATCAGGTGGGCAGAGGCACAGAGTCAAGTGACTTCCCTTCCTGTTCACATGTAGTATACGCAACAGAAAGGTCAAGTGGGTTCAGCCACTGCAATGCAATATGACTCCAGTAGTCTACACACAGACCATGTGCTATAACTGGTCAGTTTTGGAGAAAAAAAAAACTAACCTGGACTTCTCCTCAGTCTGTGTCTTGCCACAACATGCAGCCCAACACCCAACTGGGGTGTAGGATTGCTATTTCTGCTAATTATGTGTGTACGTGCCAGTCCGATCCTTCCTGGCATCATGACTGTGGTAGAGCAGTGTTGTGCGTGTGCTGGTGAGCTTGAAGCAGTGCCCAGACCTGCAGTGCAGCACTCACCGTTGTGGGACATGCCCACTAACAGGCACTTTTGGAAGCGGCAGTATTGGCACTTGTTGCGGTTCTTCTTTTGGATTTTGCAGCGACGCTCACACTTGTCATACTCCAGCTTCAGACGAATGGTCCGCCGAAAAAAGCCCTGGAGGAACGAAACAACATTAAGAAATGAGGAGAAAGAATTTTTCTCACATTAAGTAAAATGTTTTATTATAGTTTAATTTTTAGTGATGAACATCTTAGACCAAATTAATAAAGCAACAAGACAAACATTTATATATAAAACACATGGACACAGAGGTTAATATAAACTGAAGTTGCAGATGAAAGGAGCCATTGGACATTTCAGATATGAATAGAGCTTTTGAAGTCAATATCGAAAGTTTTCATAGTTTCACCACCGTGACAAAACGAAACACTTAAACTTGGCATGTTTGCAGTTGGCTAGAGGGTGGAGAATGACCTGGGGAATTAATAATAGCATATTTAGCATAATAGCTGACTGCAATTTTATCTGAAACTGTCGCCCTGAGTGACAAATTACAAACCCACACAAATGGTCATACAATACAAGATTACACAGGCTTACACAAACATGCTACAACCACGTGAGTACATGTTAAATAACTCAGACATACCTGACTGACTCTCACCCACTAACCCCCAATGAGACACGTGTACACACACATAAAAACACATAAAGAAGGTGGCATGGTGCCAGGACATAAGTCGAGTTCAGACAAATGGGCTTCATGCCAACACTGCTTGTGTTCACGGTCGTAAAGGATCAGTGTATTTACAGGTCAGCCTCCTCCACTACACTATATGTATACCAGTATATTACTGATGAAGCTGATTTGTGTGTCTGTGTCTGTGTCTGTGTGTGTGTTTGCCTCTGTATACATTTGGATATATTCCAATTTTAGGAGTTGACAGCAACTCCCTGAATGCTCCATAGTAACAAAACAGTTATCAGTGCAGTGGATTATGAAACATTAAGGGCTGCAAAGGACACCCTGTCCCCCAAATATGCGAAAAAAAGATGGTGGAATTGAAATGGGAAAAACCTTCTGATGAATACTGTTGCAAGCACGGGCTTCACCACTACCTTCTGGAAAGGTCTAGGACTCTTCTAAGAGATGGATGTTAAATGCATTCCTCCTAGTCGGTTTTAGCCTGTGTAGGTCCCATTCAGAATTTAAAATGCACACTTTGAACTAATGACGTACAGTAGTGGACTTGTGGATGCCCAGTGGCATCAAAGTAGAAGCATCACTATGCTAATACTGCTAATACTTACACTTGAACTACTGCTCTGGTGTGAATGTTTATGTAACAGCACGTTGACATGATGAAGACACTTCCTGACATTCATACTGTCACTGCCTTCTTGGCAGATACATTTAGCTGGACTCAGGGGAAACAGTCTGTCGCTTCAGTAGCTACTTTCCCCTTCAGTTCAATATGGAAAATCTATCAAAAAAAATCTGAGTACTGACACATCAACATAGGCTCAAAAGACATGAAGAAACACATTAAGTTGTACTATCTTTGTCCTTTGGTGTCTCTTAACAAACAGCCTTGGGTTGTTCTTCAACATGACTGGTAAACAATTAACTGAAAGATTACTGAGAGACCACGTGTGAAGGACGAGCCTGGTTATTCTGATATTTATTGGAGTTATCACTTGTCACACGACACACTGCCTCTGGATTTCTGGGTAGTATGTCCTACTTTCTTGTGAAAGTGTTATGATTGCAATTGTGATTTATTGTCTTGAAATCAGTTAATGTTTATTGAGAAGGCTGTTTGTGATTCCTGGCTTGTATGTGCCTATGGGTGACTTTTAATGATGGTGTCCTTCAACAACTGTTGTTCTAACTGCTAAGTCATTCATCTTTGCATTGCGCTAGAACTCTCCACCATCTAATATAAAATCTAATAACATTGGCTTTACAATTAACATGTGTAGTCTTTATCTCACCTTGCAGCCCTCACACGCGTGGACTCCGTAGTGGTAGCCTGAAGCGCGGTCAGCACATACTCGACACTCCAAACTGAGTGATGAGGTGGAAGATGAGAAGTCCTCCTGGCTCGCTGCCACCCCATATACAACCGATGAGGGGCTGGATGCTGGTGTGAGGGCATCTACAAAGCATAAGCATATGTTTAGGTATGTATTCCACTACACTATACTGTAAGTGTTGAAAATCACAAACACATTACTCAGTAGCCGGAGTTGCAGAACAGAGAAACTGTGAAGGATTTGAGTTTTACTGTTTTTAATCTTTTGCCTCAGCTGTGTAATTTGCAAGGTGCCTAACCATTGCGTCCATATCTGTCTTTTTGAATGTGTCTTTACTGTGAAGTCTCATGTCCCAGCAGCAAAGAACTGAGTGGAATTTAAGTGCTGTTTGACCCCTTTGCCCCAACAACAACAACAACCACATCGCCAGAAGCCTGTTTCATCACTGTGCTTGTTTTTTCAGCAAAATGATCATGCTGTCTGTGGTGCACTATTAGTGTTGGAGTAGTATTACTGATTTTCCTTATGGAAGAATGGTCATGTGGTTTATCATGGACTGCCAACAGTTTCCTATTTCCACCTTGCAAGGGGAACATGCTTGGTGGAACTAGCTTGGTACACAAATAGCACGTAAGAAATGGTGCAAAACAGTGGCTCTAAGTCAAGCCACATGAGTCGGTCAAGATGCCAGAACAGGGATAAGCAGTTTTGGCAACAGATCTGGAGCTGTGCTCTGTTATGGAAATTATACTTTACTTCTTGAATTACTAGAAGTCTGAAAAATCAAGTATTAATTCAGATATTATGAAGGGCAAACGACAGGGTGGGTGGTTCTCTGAAAATGATAGAGGGAATAAGAGCATTTATACCCTCAACACAAAGGACAATTCTTGCAAAGTTTAGATTAATTACATAAATATAGACTACAATTACCCCGATCACCTGTGTAGAAAAAAAAAAACACCCAGAAAACTCCCCTTGTTCTCTGTGTGATCTCTTCTTTCTATTTCCCTTTTTGCCGTCTGTCTCAAGTGCACATTTTAACTGTGCGAGTTCTTTTCACAGGTCACTGTTTCTTATGTTTCTGTATATCATTGTTAGCATTTCTCATTTTCCCTCCTTTCTTTTCACTTCCACCCTCTATTATTCCATTAAAGTTTAGTTTCTGTCACTATTCATTGCTTCTTCGCTTAATGCACAATTTTGGCAGTACAATACATTTCCCACATGTCCATGTGACTTCTATTCAGGAGCACACACAGCAGCAAAGTGGATGTTTCCTGAGAGGTGGTGCATAGCAGCTGAGGAATGTGTGAATTCCTCACTGGATATGGGGCAAGGACGAAGAGCTAGCGGAGGACACAGAAATAAAAATAAGGAAATACAGAGACGAAGAAATAACACAGAGAAGGGCAATCTAATCAAAGAACTAGTGGGTCAGTCAGATAATCTGTCAAAGCACTGTAGCTGAGACTTTGTGCAGGTTAAGAAAAGAGGCTAAAAGAGCCAAAGTGCATGTCCTCTCTGTAGTTGAAGCAAATTAAGGGTTAATGAACTAAAATAAAGTATCCCTGCTATGACAACAACAACAACAACAAGATTACACTGAGCTGCTTGGAACATGTTGAAACAAAATGAGTTTGTGAGCAAACCCCATACTGCCATCTCACCATATTATGAATGAACTAATGAGATAATTCGATTCAATCACAACAAGACCTTTTTACCTAGGACGGTGGAACCTTCTGAGCCATTGCTGGAGGACTGGTACTCAGGGACATCAAAGGAGCTGATGGGATCATTGTCAATGGACTGAGATATGTCCTGGAGCTCCTCCATGTCACCCATGAAGTCACCATCACCGCAAAGGGGACTGCCCATCACCGAGTCCCCCACAGGAGAAGGGGGATGGTAGTGGCTCTCCATGTCGACCATCGTGGTGGAGGAACGGGCTGCTGGCACTTTCAATCATCAGACTGGAGACACAGGAACGGCAGAGGACAGACAGAAATAAGAGAGAGGACAAAGAGGTCATATGATAATTCAGGCAGGCAAACAGAGGAAGCCAAGATAATTTATTTCTAAGGTCACCTCTGTCTTAATTTCTAGAGACTATAATCTACATCCATGGTAGCAGAGATGTGAGGCTGTATTTAAAGGCTCTAAAGTCACAGGATCAACAAAAATATTAAGATTCATAATGAGAAGGGTCAAGTGTCTTTAAAAAATGTGCTGGCACTTCATCTCATAATTGTTGCAACATTTTATACAAAACTACCAATGTCAACCTTAACCTTTGACACTTGAGAAAAATTCTGCATCAATTATTTTGCCAATCCAGAGTAGACGTTGGAATATTTTACTAGATAAATGTGATTTTGCTGGTGGCATTACAATAAGAGTTAGGAGATTAAATTCAATAACTGTAAGGAAATTCAATAACTGTTAATATAGATCAGATTTAAGCGGTAGACTCGCAGTAATACTGTATTATCTTACAGTACGCAAGATTAAAACACAGTACTGTCTAATGCATTTAGGTCTAATGGGTAGTGCTGATGTAGCATGTGGGCTTTCACACAAACAAGTGATGGATAGTGCTAGGGGGTCAGCGGGCAATGAAAAAATAAAGGACATGGAATATCGTATGTCACAACACACACCCTTCTACGCCAAGCGCTCCAAATACAGTAACCATATCCTTACAAACCTCATAGTGCTGCAGAAAGAGTAAGACAGGGGACAGAGAGAGACATGTGGAGGGATAAATGTAGGTCAATGGGCTGGCTTAGATTGATCTGCGATAGGACAGCTGGGTCTGGGTTTGACAGACTGGCTTCAACAGTAGAAGGCTGAGGTTTTGCTGAAGTGCACAGGGACCTAGGATGTGCTATGAAACATAGTCAGATGGGGGCTTGCCTCATTGGCTTGGCTTAAGATTTCCAAGCAGAATAGACCTTACACGGCATACTCAAACTTCATACATCCGCATGTAAACTGGGTCACTCTCCAGTAAGCCCTGCTTTCCAACAGGCCCCACTAAGAACCTCAAAGGAGGGGGAAATGGGGGATGGAAGTAGGGTGACGGTGGTCATATGGCAATTACATAGCCACTGCTGGTTGTCATTCCACAGCATACACGTGACTGCCTTCAGTTTAACCTAAACTTTACCCCGTAGTGTGTAATGTAACTGTAGGCTATTTTAAAATGTGGACTGACAACATGCTCAAAACGTTTCTGCACTCGGTGAACTCTATGAGTGTACTTAAACTACAGTCCCTCTAATGACAGACATGAATGACCGTTCCCTGAAGCAGTTAGGGAAAGTATGGTGCAGATATTTTGCATGTATTTTCACCTTGAGTGCAGGAGGCAAATATTGTAAACTTCAGCTTCTGCCGAGTGTGTTTTGTGACTGTTAACAATAATACAATCAGCTTTGTTTCATTGACTTTGTAATCCTTTAAATGAGTGGGAAAGAAGGCCGTATGAGTGATAAGAATGAAGTAAACAGTACAATAACAACAACAGCAAGACAACAAGATGTATCTCAAAGTCCAACAATGGATGTGGATAAGGATGAGCAGCGAGCTAATGACATATGTACATATTGTGAGTAAGGTGACGTCACTGTTGTTTGTGGCTCAGTATCGAGCTACCTTGTTAACAATAAAAAGTCAACAATCATTCTTGTCACTCCTATACTGAAAAGAAATGTGTTAGCACACTTAAGCTTTTGAATTGTTTTTTACAAGGAACTTGGTACGCATGTTCTGACGCATAGAGCTTAGGAATTCAGGTAATACTGTCATTACCTGAATGTTTATTTAAGACATTTCAAGAAATGAAGAAGCGGATACAGCAAGTGATGAACATGGAGAAGTTTGCAAGGAGCAGTTTTTAATGAACCAATCAGCCGTCAGTTCAAAATCACATTGTAAACTGAATGAACTAAAAGGAGAGACTCAGAAACAGATTCCCACCCACTAAAAACGTTACCACACATGAAAAGAAACGCGGCATGTGAGCAGGAAGATTTACTGAGCTGCTCTACAATATACTTGCAATTCTGCATGGAGGCAGTGTTAGCTCTGCTAGGATAAAGCAAGACTCTTTAGTATTCAGCTGCTAGCTCCTGACCCTCAGGTCTTCCTTTAGAGGACTCTCTGTTTCACACACTCACTTCACCATATATATATTTATATACATATATATATATATATATATATATATATATATATATATATATATTCTCAATAAGGACGTCAAAGATCAAAGTTGTTTGTGTCATTATTTTAGATCACATTTTATAACAAATTAATGCTGGCTCACTTACTTTTTCCACTGTATGTGTATGTGTATATATACATATATTCACACACACACACACACACACACGACCCAAGCTTATGGTACTCATGCGTAACTGCGTAACAACTCATGCCCCCCATATAGGCATCTATGAAGTAGTGGACCTAACCTTGTGTTGGCACCAACCTAACACAGGAGAATGTAAACACACAAGGCTGCTTAGCTGCAGAGGTCTACTGGACTGAGACAGAACGACACTGAGAAAGAGTGTGGAGAGGGATGTCAGCTAAGCTGCATTACAGGCTCTTTATCAGCGTAGTGCAAGACACAGTGAGCAAAAGAGGCAGAGAGAGAAAGAAAACAGCAGTTCTAACAAGGAACAGCAAGCCTTTGTCCTACAGGTCAAGACCTCTCTTGTGCTCACTCAACCAAGCCTGCTGAGGGCAGTGCACACTGAGTGGAAGATGAGCAAGGTCATACATGCGTGAGTTAGTGTTGGGATTAGGGTCCAAAGAGAGGGGATGGGGGGTTCACACTGACAAAAGACCGCTAACCAAGAACCACCAAGGTCGCCATGACGATGCCATGGCAATGCCGACACATGGATCAGGCTTTAAAATCAGTGGCACAGCGCAGCCGGTGAGTATGTGAATATCTCTCGTGAAATCAACAAATGTCATTATGGTTTGATGGAAAAATAGGTTAAATGTGTATTAGCAAGTATGTACAACAGATCACAAGGCCAGATGTGCGAATGGAGCATAAATAATCCATAGGATCCCGTGGATTCTGCATAGGATGGTCACCCAGCCCCCATTTTACGCTCATCAACTGCAACCCAGACCCACACTAGACAGAAGCCACGAAGCAACTAGTGAGTAGCTGAGGCAGAAAAACATGCTCTGAACATAAGCAGGTATAAAGACAGCCTTCTGCTCTGCTAAGAGGACAGGACATACTGTAGAATATGGGCATGAAGTTAGTTTAAATAGCCACCTGCGACTCTACATAACTAGCACTGCTGGTCTGACAGATTCAGTAAGAATATCCATCAACAAGAAGACGTGTACTTAAAGAGGATCATGTTCTGTAATCCTGTGACATATATATAGTATCCACACGATGGGTATCTGGCCACAGCTGATTGCTGAGAGGGTTTAGGCACTCAATCTCCATGACATGGATATTGTGAGGCATCAAATAAAGCTTTCTGCCAACAAAGATCAGGACAACAAACAGCAAAGAGTGTAATTACCAAACGCACACAAAAAACACTGTAGTACTTCCAAGACAACAACGTACCTTGGCAGAAGAGAGATAAAATGCTCACACACTACTCTATTTGTCTGTTAGAATAAAACCCATATTGCTACCAATCTGTAAACTACTGTCGGTAAAAAGAGTAAACAAAACTCTCCGCCTCTACCTTCCTTATCCAAAATACTTCTTCATGCAAATTTAATCACTGACAACATGACATCTAGCTCT
Source organism: Anabas testudineus (assembly GCF_900324465.2). NCBI lineage: Eukaryota > Metazoa > Chordata > Actinopteri > Anabantiformes > Anabantidae > Anabas > Anabas testudineus. The sequence continues at coordinate 18,409,429 of NC_046615.1, forward strand.
TCCCAGGAGCGTCTATGATCATTCAGTGTGCGTGTGTTTGTGTGTGTGAGAGAGAGCAGACACAGGTTAATGTTTAATCCACCGATCCTGTGGTCTGAGTGCTGACCGGCCTGTAAGACGTAGGGTCTTAGGGGCATAACAGTGGTCTTAAAGCAGGAATATGGGCTGATGGGGCTGTCCCGCCCGCTCTGCCTGTCCATTTGTTTGAGGAGTGAACCCTATGAGCTCAGCCATGCCTGCAGTGTAAACACTCAAGTGAACCCTTATCACTCAGAGCTGATATGCTGGCCGGCACCCTTTTTATCGTTATGGAGATTGACCAAAGTACAGGCCAGGGAAGTGATTGACATTGGACTTTAGTATTAGTCAGTGACAGATGAGCCATATGATAGCTTACGGTTATCAGGTAATTTACCTTATCACGGCAGGGTTAGTGACATTTATATGTACAGAACATGGCACATTTTGTCTGCTATTTTTAGAGTTGAAGGTCCAAATCAGTGTCTACAAAGTTTAGACCTATGCACTACACTGCATAATAATGATAATGATAATAATATCAATAGCTGTTTTGGAGCTGATGGATCACACAACTAGTTTCAAGAGTTTGCTTATAGATTGTCATGCATATGAAAGAAAACAATAGCTCTTTTTGAAAGAGTACATTTTATGTTATTATTACATGTTATAGAGACAGCCGGCAGATTTGCTAAATAATTGACTGTCGAGTGAAGTATACAAGTGATTAGAGGTTCGAAGTTCAATCTTGACCTAAGAAGCAACCGCCAAGTAAACAATCTCAGCTGTTCTTTGAGTTTTGGATCATATAATTATCACCTTTGTCAGCAGATCAAGTTTGTAATGTATATGTTCATATTTTCAGAGAAGTGTTCTCACCTGTCTTAGTTAAAAAATAAAAATATGCATGATTTTTTGTATATGAGCTATTACATGCAATATCAAGAGAATTTTCTCTTTATGAGTAGTGGCTAATATATTTGCTCACACATATTATATCCCACTAACCCCACAGAGATTAGAAACCAGGAAATGATTAGAACATTAACTGCACGTAGATCATGTTTAAAGAAAATGCATCCTGGGTCTTCTTCAGAAATTGTTACTCAAAGAGGCATCAAACATGCTCATTTTCAAAACTCTTAGGGTCATCTTGTACACTCATAGAGGAAACATGCATGTTTCTCAATTATTCCATTTCTAAATGGACAGGACTTGTGATGTTGTATGAAGACAAGTGTTACTCAAGACATGCTGTTGCCTTGGCTGTCAGCATACTCAATACCCACCGCTGCACTGAGTTGAGAAATAAAACATTAAGTTACATAAACCCCAGTGGACACTAGCTTCTGCACTGACAGCGTGTTCGGTGTCAAAATAAAAATTACATGTGCACACTTTCACGAAAGGCTATCCAATCTGACAATAAAACACAGCAGGAGGTGCAATGTGATAGTGTATCACGTTACCTCAAAAGTCTACTGTGACCTGACCCCCTCACACGCAGTGTTTATGGCACAACATTACGTGGTGGAAAGTGTGTGTGTGTGTGTGTGTGTGTGTGTGTGTGTGTGTGTGTGTGTGTGTGTGTGTGTGTGTGTGTGTGTTGTGAAGTCATAAGACCCACGATGAAATTTATCCATTTAAAAAAATGGATTTGGGCTGACAGGACGCCACACTGATTCATTACTGTCATAAACTCTAATAAATTTTAGATGTTCTTAAATATTAAATCAAACATAATCACAGGTACGTTCTTTTTCTCAACATTTAACAGAGAACAAACATTTCACTTATATGATGCACTTAGCTTACATAGTAGATAAATATTAGTTTCTAATAAACCCCTCAAAGAAAATACTCTCACATTTGGACTCATTGAGTAACACTGCATTTGAGCAGCTGTGTTTAAAAGCATATGATTCACAATAAATCTGATTTCCTAAGGGCATCATTATCTGGCTCAGTGGAATATATCACAGGGAGGGAGAGTTAGTGGATTTAAGCGAGCAGTCATGATACAGTTTACTGATTATATAAATACTATACTCCTTTATCTGCTTTGGATGAAGTCTGATGTGTCAGCGAGGACGAAAAATAGTTAATATACAGGATGATATCACTGCCTCTTTACAATAGGGCCTTACACATGTTGTGGAAAATATATTTTATTAACACTAGATAACCTTATCAGTCCAACCGATGAAAATAACCTACTATAAAGAATACAGCAGTTTAACCACAACAACTGTTAAGCATATTATATATAACAACACAAACTGTTGTGTGTGTATTTACACATTGTTATTGTAATCATAATGCTTGACAGCAAAGGTATGATATTAAACTCCACATTAAGGTTGCATGCATACCATGCTGTAATTGAGAGAACTGATACAGTCAAAAGTCTCCGTGCCTCTTCGTTATGAGCACATGGTGACAGCTTAATGGAATTGTGCCAAATTATTATACTCATTGTGTTATAATACAAATATTTGCCGAACTACTGCAAATGACAATGCTATACTATATAGCATATGATCTAATCTACTGTAAGTGTCCCTGGCTGCTCATAGTGGGTGGCTACTGTTCACTAAAACTCTCTTAATCAACAATAATGACAGTTTGCCTGGAATCACACTCACTGTACATGATTGGCAGAGCTTTAAAACACTGAACAATACATTTTAAATATAAATCAAACAACACTACAGTCTGAGTAAAGTCTCTTTTGTTGTGGAGAGGCCACGTGGAGAAATTACATAATTACCATTTAACCTTGATCTGTAATATAGCCGTAGCTTAACAAGCTACCCGAGTGTGTTCGATGCATTTACAGCTGAACCAGTGGCGGCCTCAACCTTCACTGCTCCCAGCTGCTAAAATCGCCCACAGCTATCAACACTTTCCTTAAGCAACACTTCCATTCTGTGCCAAATGCTGGCTCCTGGCTGCCACTTTGTACTTATTTCCAAATCAGTCACAAGGATCAAGCAGGCCACCATTACAAAACCCTCCTCTGCAGTTCATCCAAACTGTAAATTTCAGAGTGGGGAAACTGCTGCAATCTTTTCCAGCTGTGTTTGTCACTCGACAGATGTAGGGTTGGGGGTAACAAGACATCAAGCAATGCTAGCACCTTTTAAACTGGACACCAGCAACACCAGAAAGTGCCTACATCAGTGAACTGTATGACCTGCACACCTTTTATGATCTATACCACGCTTGGTTTATTGTCATTGTTAACTTTTACAGTTTTTCCTTCCATTAACTATAATGTGCAGTTACACAGTGACTATGTAATATTGTAAAACATGTAAATAAAACTAATACTAAGCATTTCTGACTATGAAATGATGTGCATATCTGTTTTCTCTTCACAATGCTAAAAGCATTCAGTGCTTAGACATTTCTATTGAGTACAGTACGTTTGTGCTGGACTTGTTGTGTATTTAGGAAGTGGTTAGGTGCACGCTTCACTCTAGAAATAAAACAATATTGTGTGATCAGAACAATGTACATGAGATGGATATACGTGTTTGTGTACTGCTCTCTCAGCTGCTCTGTCTCCTTCGGCTCTGCCAAGATACAATATGTTCCTCTCCTGGCAACACAAGGACAGCAGACAAAGGTCTGAGTTTTGAACTTTGATTAGAGTCCAGTGCTGTCAAGATATATACAACTTTTTACATAATGTGTCTCGATTCAGGAGGATGGTAACCATGTTTCCACATGACAGAGGGACGATTGAATCTCGCAGCTGTAGCAAAATAGTATTATGCCTCATTTGCAAGAAACAGCTTTATATTCTATTAAGTTTATAAGTCATTTTTAGACTTCATTGCATTTATTAAAGTGCAGCCTTCAGTCTTCTCTCATGCTATGTTCATTCTTGCCTAAAAAACATCTTTAAGGTGTGTTCAATTCTCCAAAACTGTTTTAATGGAGTTTGTGTATTACTGGAAAACAACAGAGAGAGGAGCATCAGAGTGCAGCAATCACAAAAAACTGAGAGCATTTCTCCCTGCTTGACAGCTGTGTGTATCATCATCATTTCATTTTAAAGCATGACACTGGAGTCCTGAGTTCCCCCTTTCTGGCTGCCAAACCAGCTGGATGTTTGTGGGGAGGCATGCAGAACACAGCCCTGGTGTCAGAACAACACTAATTTGCTACTGTAGTAGGATTACTGAGTTTGACAAAGACCAAAATGTTCTTTTGGCTTTTTACTTGCAGTCAGTAGGTAAGCAGCTGCCATCAGACATTTTGACTGTTTCTAGTCATTTTATTTTTCCACTCAGCTCATAATATAACTTTGCTTGATTCAATAGACTTTAAACTGCACAGCTGACTTACAGTCGTGTGGTTATATTGATTAGATTTGCCTCTCACTACGTTTCTCAAGAGCTAAAAAGAGTCAGTTAACTCACTCTGGCAGAAATAGAAACCCTAATCCAAAACAATCGTTGCCCTTCCTCAACCTTGGAAACTGTCATTCCAATAAACACACTGCCATTACCATTTCCACGCGAGCGCCAGAGACAGTAGAGCTGAAAGACAGTGCACTTTATGAATGAGAGAACAGATAAGACTCGGGGTAGATCAAACACCACTGCGTCTACTTCGCACATTTTCCAACAATAGATTGGCCTCAGACAAACTGAGTGTTGAAAAGATGAGATACATAGGCAAACCAGAAACCCAGGACTGGCTGAGACAAAGAGGTTGTAATGAGAAAGATACTGTATGTCTTTGCAAAACCAGTTAAATCCCCTCCTGTCAAGTCCCCTCATGGTTCACCATACAAATTCAGCATTCCTCCCTGATCACTAGCACAGACAATCTCCTGTGCAGAGCTGCTTACTGTTAAGTCTGGCTGGTAACTCCCAATCCTATTCAACCCACAAGAATTCCATAAGGTGGAAAAGATCCGGCCAAGATGAAGGTCAAACCTGGCAGGAAGAGGACAGAGGCAATTCACAAAACAAATAGATCATACAAGTGACTAACGTTTGACTCAATCTGCATTGCTGTGGTTGTGTTCTTCAGGAGAGGAGATGATGTCATTGATTCAGGGAGTCCAGTTTAAATAACAGATACATGACTTAACAGATTATCAGATGACTGAACTGTTCTTAATAAGAGTGGTGATATACCAGTTCAAGAAAGCTAGCGATCATCGTTTTGTCTCCCATTTCAATGATGGAAAAGTTAAATGTCTGATAGTCCACTCTCACTCTCTCTCTTTGCAATGTCAGAGGTTTTGTTGACTTCTGTGTATTCAAATGAGTGAACAGTGACTTTCGTCAAAGTGAGACTGAGTAAAGTTAACCCGGTTTTAGGTTAACTTGAAGTCATGTCTAACAGATATAAACACGTTGACTTTTAAATGTGGTTGGACTGCCACCTGCAAAGAAGAGAAGTATCTGAAGGGTCCTTGGTACTACAGAGAGCTTTAGGAAATTACTGTTTCATAAAACTAATTCCAATGCACAGAAAAAAAGCTGGAAATCTAAGACCATGACTTGTCTTACGCATGCTCTCCAAACCATGCTCAGTGCTAACACTTTTTCCACTGCTCCTTTATCATTGGTGCAGGGACTTGAAAAACAGGTTGGTGGAACTTCATGTTGCTTAACATACTTATACATCTGTTTTCTGGGCTCACAACAGACACTCATAATAAACTTGAGACTTTTGAGCTGGGAAAAGAACTAGAAAGTCCTGTTTGCGGAGAAGAATGGAGAAAACTCTCACTTTGACTCTCTGCAGGCTGTGAATGTAACGAGGCAGAAGCTGATTACAGGTCTCAGGTTCCTGGAGACCAGGCAGCAGCACAGCCACACAAAAACTAGCTTTAGCAAAAAAAACAATAGCAGGACAAGTTCCCTGATAGCTGACTGAAAGACACACAAATACTTGTATGGGCAGTGGCACACTTCAGTTTGTTTCTGAAGACATTTCACATGCACTGTGCACGAGAGATAATACTATCTTAAATGCGTTGTGTCCCTCTGATAACAGTGAGGTTTCAAGGCAAATTACAAGGACTGATAAGAAGAAAAAAAACTCACAATATGACACGAAAACAAACAAACACGTCTGCTGATAGTAAGGCTGGATTCACACATTGTCACAGTATAAGGGGTTTATGCGCCCCTCGTAATCATTTGAATGGGAGAAGTGAGTTTAATCTGCACAGGTTTGCAACACCACTTACCTCGAGCCTGTCCCAACCAACCAGAATAGCAACTGAGACAGTTTTCCAAAGCTGTACAGTCCTGTCAGCATTACAAACCACTGTGCTGTGTTTTGGCATCTAATGAGCTTCAAACTAATAAATCAATTCCACCAACTGGATTTCCTGGATCATATTTCACTGTCTGTACATCTGATAACACACCCATACTAGTGCAACAACACAGCCCCTTGTGCTGCTTTAATGCAAAGTTAGTGTGTGGCTTTAAAGTCCAGTGAAGTCTGCATTAATTGAACTAAGCAGAGGTAGAACTTAAGGGGGGAAATAGTATTTTGTCCAAACAACACAAGAAGGATTTTAACTTTTCTTCTCAACATCCAATGGGAATACTACCCGACAACCACACCTACATTTTATTCGCTAGTAAGATAACAACCTTATTTGCCGTTTGATCAGGTTTTGGTTACCACATTTTGATATCATCTCTTTGAATAGTTTGCGCCTCTGAAGTGATTTACTCCTCACTAACAGGCTTTTATTTACTTGCAAATAAAAAAATGATCATTTTATCACAATTATTAATAGCTTTTTAAGCACCAGAATGAGAGTGTTTAAGGTGTGTAAAAATAGTTCTGACCGAAGACCTTTGATCCCCGTGCCACGTCAATGTGGAGACAGGGTTTGAGGGTTAGCAAATAGAAGCAGGCTGATGTTAAGGCCTGGTACATAGAGGACAGAGTTGTGTATTTACAGTGAAATGTGACTGCACAACAAAACATCTGCCTCCACATCATCCATCAAGTCTCATGTCAACCAAGAGCTTGACCTATGTTTAAAACCCATCAACAAACCTTCTACCGGCCTGTATCTGCGTTATGCCGTCAAACCTGGTGCCATATTTCTGTTAAGCAACAAAAGAAAAGGGTAGTAAGTTCAGTAATGAGGGTAAACAACTCAAATGGAATGAGACAGGTACGGCAGGATTTGGGTCAAATTTCACTTTGACCCCAAAAGAGTGTTAACATGAAATGAGCACTGCAAGGCGCTCACATTACAAATATAACAAGGGACAGTATTCATGTAGTAAACTCAAACAACGTAATGCTACTAAAGGGGAGAGTGTAACAAACATTTTAGTCACTTGAAAGTTTGTTCACACACAGAGGCAGAGAGAGTGATTGCCTACAGTACCTCAGGGTATTAAAGCAGTTACTTCACAGCACCTGCAGCTACATATTAACCCCTGCTTCAGTCAGCCAACCATCACTTCAATACACTAATGCAAAGTGCTGCAAAAGCAATGGACACACAGATTTGGGGGTCTCAGACTCCAACACTGACTCTGCTTTATGTGGAATAATTCAATACTGAGGAAGGAAATCTGAGTTTGAGCAAGAATCTGTAACATAAAGCTCCTTGATGCACTTGCTGTTAAACTCTAGAGCAGGTGTTCCGGACTTGGGCTCCACATCTTGAGTGTTTTACTCCTGACTGAAGCTGCATCTGCTCACGTTTGTTTGATGGTCACACAGCACTGAGCTCCTTCATATTTCACGGTCACGGTCACCGGTGCATCCGAGGAGCTCAGCAGGGAGCTTCACAACAAGGAAAGCAAACAACCAGCCGCGTCCTCCTAAGCGCTGTTACGCACTAACAAGCTGTGTATTGAGCGCATGGCTCATCAATGAATGGCTTACATCACAAGACGCTGCCTATTGATAAGCAAGCGCCACTGTGGCTGCGCAGGCGTGCAAACTGAAATCAGATTAACCTGCCTTCATGCAATAACAATGTTCTTATAATCCCTTAAACACAGCACAAATTAACCCAAGTTGCCTGTAAACATCAGGGTGCATATGTTGGACTGCATCATGATGAATTCAAACCACAGACCGTGTCTAGGCTGCAGCCGCCTGTGCACCACATTCCCTCACAGCCTCTCAGCTGCTGCAGGACTTATTGATCAAAAATGCCAAATGAAGTCGTCTACCTTCCAATAGACAGCCCAATCCGAAACCGTCATACCATCGGAAATCTCGCTGGTTTGAGAAGTGGCCGGTGCAAGATCGACGGAGGAGCAAGGAGGGAGAAAATAGTCCCCCGACCCCAACCACGTCCTTGTTTGTTTCCCAACAGCGCTGCCGCTGTCAAAAATCCCCCACCACGTCCATACAAAGCAGGGCCATGAGCTCACACCCGCAGGAAGTGACATCATGACTGACATGTCACGGAGAAATGGCGCACACACCCCCCCCCCCCCCTCCCTCCCTGACACACCTATTATTTCAGCGAATAGAAAGAGCGCAGCGGTGCGTCCTGTGGAGGACGCCTCCGAACCACGGGACACCTCGCAGAGGCGTTTCCCTGTCCCGCACCGGGACGTCGTTTGTCACCTTATGGTTAGAAATCACCTAAAAGCACCAGCAGCTTGTGTCAGGTGCAGACCTAGTGATACCACAGGGTTCAGAAATGACTAAATACCACACAGCGCACAGACACTTAAAGTGAAAGTACCTGGAATACGTTCTTTGGATTTGTAGTTACTTTCAGCTAGATACAAGTGAAGAGGTTAACTGTTTAAAGCACAAGGTCATAATAAAGGAGGAAGCACTCTAAATTTCCATTCTGCCTGTAGTTTTTTCACATTTGGTCATATATTTGCTGATGGTGACATGCCAAACTTGCCTGTGTCGATAAAAACCTTATTGTGGTTTATGACATAAATGCTTTGGAACACATTTCCAATAATTAGTTAATTAGTTATCAGTCATATTACTTCTTCTCTCTTATTAAAAATATAAACTTACATGAAAAGTCAAATGCAAATGTGTTTGCATAATGTACAACCTACTTCATGGGCATACTGTTTGTGCAGGGGGGGTTTCAAGTGCCTGGACCTGGACTGGTGTCCAGACTAGTATTGTACAAGAGCCACAATTCTCTCAAATGTCTGAAAAGCAGACATAGTCCAGTCTATGTGCATCATTTCCCAATTTGTCAGGAAAATTGTGCAGCAGCTGACATTGTCTTCCACAGCGACACCAGGCCAAGTTGTGATGGTTTCCAGTCAAACTATTGCAACAAACTGCCCATTAATGAATCTCAGCTCGTGTCAGTGTGTGTGTGTGTGTGTGTGTGCGACCCTGTTTGCCTCCTCCACCTCTCTGCTCTCCTGTCTCCTCATCACGTTCCCTGTCCCAGCTCCCTATCACATTCTGTCCACGCCTTTGGCAAAGTAATATGTGCTTCACCCTAAAGCTTGGCTCATTTCCTGGCTGTTTCCCATGAGTCCCCACTCACTCCATCCACAGTGGCGTTGTTACTGGTGGAGGCCGTATTCAGGTCTTTTACTTAAGACAACATGGAAATCTAACAGAGCAAAACTTTTGGCAACCCCAATTGATCCAACTCCAGATCCAATTCATCGACTGTTTAATAAAGTGCACAGTGAAATGAGACTGGTTAGTCAAACTCTGTATATAACTTGATAGTTTGCAACGATATGCAACGATTTGTCATATTTAAGATGATCATATGTTATATTATATGTAAAATCTTCATTACCTATAAATATGTGTAAAAGGCAGCAGTTTAATAAGTGTTGGGGAGCTTAAAGTGCAATATTTGCTTATGAAACACAGCAAACTTAAAGTAAAGAGTGGCCTAAAGTGGAGAGTGAGTGCAGCTCATATAAGTTCCACAATAAATATAAAACAAATAAATGCAAAATCCTGCAGTAATAGATAATCATCAGTTCAACACCCACACAAATGTCAGCTGCAGTGCATCAATATTCTCTGAGGCCACTGGTGAGTTTCCCATGTGAGAAGGACATGGAGAAACATTAGACTGAGAAGACACGGCTCATTGCAACATGACTCATTACAGCAGACAGAAAGAGAGTCTACAGTAGTCGGCTATGGTCAAGACTCTCCGTCTGGTAAACAGCTGGTCTTACAATTATCAGGAGCCTCTGAATGCTTTCCACATCTACTGTAGATAATATACTGACAACTGCCCCATTTGCTTACAACATATCTGTCCCTGAACTGTAGCTGCAATAATACAGACTACCAAGGACCTGATGAAGAAATTTCTGATTATGAAAGGGCATCCATCCTTAGGAGAAGACAGCTTCATGCTTGCCTTCACGGATGATGAAACTTTAGGGTTTTGCTTCAACCTAAATTATGCACATTATTTGTTTTAATAAAGGTTTTGCCATGGTTTATAGAACTCTTGCATGTTATTCTTTGGTAAAAGCATAAATGTATATGAATAGTTTATGACATTTAACCCGACAGGTGGGGCAAGAACAGCTTTTAGTGCTGGAAATGGAACAATATTTTCATTATGAAATCAGAGAAAGACTGCACAGTGTAAAGCCTGTGTATGTCAAACCTGGGGAAACATCTACAGCTACAACTAGTTTGACAGTAATCAGTGTTGACTGCTGTTGTGGTGTAAATTCACATTTCATTACATTCCAGGGTTAATTTAAAACATTTTTTGGAAAAGTCAGAGAAAAGTATAAAAATTACTTAGATGAAGTAATTGAAAAGATAAATTACTATTATTATTATATTTTAACAGGGCAACTGGTAATCTGTAGCTCATTCCATCAGTGGTGACCTACAGTCCCTGAGATACACCAGCAGACAGGCCTCTGCTGCCACCTGCTGCTGACAAACTGCACACAGCTGCTGTTTAATCTGCACAGATTTAATCATTTAGATTTTTAAGCAAAATACCCAAAGAAATACTGAAAACAGGGAACAGTTTTATGTATTATCTTAAAACAAAACAGAACAAAAGAAAAGAACTACACATCTTCAAGGTGGTTTTTAATAACTGTGATTGGAACATTTTACAGATTTTGCCTAAATTCAAGATCTAAGATTCAATCAGTGAATCTTGATTCAGTGATTTGTAAAGTCATCTGAAGCCTTACAATATAAAGTCTCTTGAGATGATTTTTGTTCTGATTTCGTTCTATGTAAACAAACTGATGAAGTATTTAAGGTACTGCCTAGAGTAATTTGTGATGAATGGCAGCGCTCACAACTTTAATGCTGCTGCTGGTAATTTTAGAGCATATTTTACTGAGCTTATATACCATTTAGAAAGTCATATGCTTTAAATATAAATTTACATAAGGTTATTTGTCAGATATCCAACACATGAGAGGTACAAGGCACAGGTAGGGTACGTGTAAGGAACACTATCCAGCGGCTACATCTAAAAATCTATCTAGAAATTATGATTTGAATTGCTTTTTGTTCAGAAACCTGTGAAAGTTTTAATGTGAAGTCAGATTATACTGGTATTTTCCTGTGTAATGTAGTGAATAGAAATTATGAAGTAACAGAAACTGGACATACTCAACTTTAAATACTATAAAATTGTACGTAGGTGAATAGTGAACATAGAAACTCCACACAGTAAAGCTCCTGCTGTTGAAGCAACACAACACGTGGAGAAACAAAAGTATTATAATGTTGCTTAAGTAAACAATGTGCAAAGGGACTGTGTGTTCAAACCTCCACTAGGTGGCGCCTTTGCCACAGCTGTAACAAAGTGACTGTGGCCTGCTATTGCTGTTACGAAATGATACTGCAGGTTAGGCAAAGGAAAATAGTTTGTTTCTATGTGCAGAAAATCTAAATGTAAATATAGATTAAATACCATCGCTATAGAAACACAGTATTTAATTTTCATGCTCTACATTTTAGACGTTTTATAATCACCATAGCAGAGATTACTGTGGCTGTATATGTTTTGATGCAGGCTTAGCTTTTCTTAATTTCAGCAAATGCACGCTGCTCAGTGGTTTATTTAAAGAGCCTGCCCACACAGAGCCTTCAATACGATCCACTTACAGTCAATCAATAACACTATTCCATTTATACAGTTATGACATCATACAAATGCTTAGAAAAGCGCTGCAGTGAGGGTTATTTCCTTTGAAATTCCTGGCAACTTCAGATGAAACTACAGTATGTTATTGAATTCTGACTCATATGTTTCTGAATTTCAAAAGCATTTCATTAGCTCCTCGTTGCATGGGAAAATAATATCCCGGGGTTGATGTCAAGGCTTTTTGCAATGTTTTTGGAGAAGCAGCAAGGCAGGAGATGAAGGATGGAGGATGGCCTTTAGAGATACAACCCCAGAGACAGGAGGCACACAGAGCCATTGTCTCATCAGGCTTAGTATTCAGCACACTTTGCTCTATCACAAATGCCAAGACTCAAATCAATTCAATATGGTGGCTGGCAGAGACACCTACACAGTGGGTGCAGCCCACATTCAAATACACTCAGCACTGGTCTAGACAAATGGAATACACTACAGTTTTCCCACGCTGCAATGTTACAGCTCTATGCTGTGCCACCTCGGTGATGCACTGTCACATAAGCCTTCCCATTGTGTCAGAGACATCTGATGAATGTGTAACTAGTTCTGCATGTCTGGTGTGACTGCAATGTCAAGCACAAAATGTGTGCCAACAGACACAGTGAAAGTATGTACAGTAGAAATGTGTCTGTACTGCATACTGTATATACAGTAAAACACATTTTAACCCATTTTTACACGTGACAAAGTCAATCACTGCTTATGTGACCGTGTAGTGAAGATACAGGGTCAAGTGAGGGCTCTCACTGTGAATGACAACCCCAAGTCTGACCTTGATATGAGATACAGGGCTGCAGTCTCAGACAGTGAGGAATGTCTGATGCCCAAGTTGGCCTGATACCGTCACCTCGTCATGTATCTGTACGAGTGTGTATTTATGTGTGCTGCTGGCCAGAGAATCAACTGTTGCCATATGAATCATGCTGTAACCCAGAAGGTGAGATTGTGCCATCACTCTTCTTTCCATCTGTTTTGCAGCTTGGGCTACTGGATGATATCAGGAATGAATGGAGGTAGTCATATGCCGATTTTGCAGAGATATGAAATATTTTCTCCACTGTTTACCAGAAAATGTTGGCTATGTTTCACACAGGATAGTACACTGCATAAAGTCATCAGAACCAAACAAGAATTTCACAGATTTTGGTAGTTGATGAGTTTTCTATTATTGCCATAGGATGCCATTTAATATTTTGAAATTTTTAATTTAATGGACATAAAAACAAAACATCAAAGACAAACTGATTCATCCATCTTATTGTTTATTAACGTCTGAAGCAGAAAATTCAAGTCAAAGACAAATCCCACCGTGAGCAGACTTTACCTGATGGTCCCCTGTGCTGTTACGACTGGCTGCCGATAGCTGTTCCAGTTAAGCAATGATCTGTTGACTCAGGGCCCGGATAGGTGAGCTGGTTTGCTTTGATTCTGGAAATATTTTCATGCACGGTGAAGTATTGCTGCCCTTCAGGGAAGGCAGTAGGTTGTATAGTTATCTCCTGATTGGGCAAAATCACTACCCTGAAACCACACAACCTACTACCTCACCCCGTACGAACATCAGAAAGGTCCTGCAGGAAAGCAAGCTTAGGTGTTATTTTCACATTTCTTCCTCAACAAAGACAATGTTCAGTATCTTGTGCAAACCTTTACTATATATATTGTGTCAGATAGGAAATTTAATGTTGATTGTTGTTGTTTGTGTGGTTCACAGACAGCCATCAAGACAACACGTATGATTAAAAAAAAGAAAAAACCTTTATTGACCATAAAGTCCAGACATAAAAATCACAACATAGTTATCTACAGTAACTACAGTATTAGAAGACATACCACTTTCAAATGCTATAACTGAGTTGTGCTGTTAGGAGTCAGTAAACATGCAATTTCCAGTGTCGGTCCAGATCCAACGGCTCCAACATTGGCATCTGAAGACATTACAGCCACTTCAGGAAAGACAGTAAGTTGTATAGTTATCTGACAGGAAGGGTATGACCCTAAAACTATACAACCTACTACCTCACCCCAAAGGACAGTCTTTAAAAACAAAGTTCTTTCAGGTCCCCGTTCATGCAGGTAATCCACTTTGACACACCTCACTGAATACAAAACAGTACTTATGAATTACAGAAACACAAATACACATGTCACTCTCCTCTGGGACACCTCACGGCTATGAGTGTTCAGAACACGGAGTGACAGCTGGGTCACCCAGTTCATGGCTCGAGCTGAGGTGGAATTCAAATGATCCAACGAGGTACATATGTCCCAAACAAACTGCATAGGCAGGAATTTCCATATTCAAACATGGCCAGTATACTGTGACAACCATAATAAAGATTTTATAATAAGGATTTACACCTCAAAACTACCAAAATGCAATATCCATTCATGGATTATATTTTTTTTTATTAAAAAAAAAAAAAACATCTCCTACAACATACAACATACAAAAAAGGTTTTATTGTGTATAACAATCTGACCCATGTTTTCAGAGAGGAGAGTGTTAACATTAGCGAACAGTGTTGAGAGTGGGCGAGCTCGAGCTAGCTCATATCCTGGCCCACATGTGCGGAGCAGAGGGCCGCAGCTGCTGCTGCTGTTAATGTTTCTCACCTGCTCTATAACACGCAGCGAGGGGGGGGGGAGAGACACTGGCCTATCACCTCCTCCCTCCATCATGGTTTCAGCAGCATGTCAGGTAGCTTCCATCTGAAAATCCCCAAGAGGGAATAATCTGTTACTTCTGCAACAAAGGAAGAGGAGAAATACTTTAACACGATGACTTAGAGATTTGACTTCTGTCAGATCAATCTCAAAGACCCCAGTGGCTGTCAGTCCGTAGAGGAGTGTTTTTGATATTCATGTGAAAACATATTGTCCAGGTTTGCTTGCATGTGGTTACGTGCCTTTACACTGTACTTGTCTTAAATTCTGTATGACGTTTGGTGAGGAAACCACACTGTCCTACATGAAACAAGGTCATATTAGGCTAATCGTTGTCAGCACATACCTCTACAATAATATTCTATATCTGAAACACGGCACAGCACAATATAGAACGCTATGTCTTTAGCTGAGAGGCCCCATTCTGTCTGCTCAGTGGTGAGTCTGAGGCTCTCTGCATTATTCAACACTGTCTTACTTACACCATAAGACTGGATGAGTGCATTTTAAGTACCAGTGTAGTGTACAAACACACACACCTGGTAAAGAAAGAAAGATACACTATGGGAACCTATAGCATGCACACACATACTAAGATGGAGACATGCATGTGGAACTAAAGTGAGCGATCATTCTGCACATGGACGTTATTTGCAAGTTTTTTGCATTTAACTGAAAAACAAACAAAACAATTCAAATGAAGTTGCGAATTAGACAGGTTTCATCCTACTCATGCTACAACAGTAACTTCAGCACATATAGAGTAGGAACCTGCGTGCTCGGCGTAGAGCACATCAGCACAGTGTTGTCACAATCTGTTCTCATTGTGCAGCTCTGCTAAAAGCTCCCCTGTGTGAGCCCTGGACTTCATAAGGTAAGGTCAAAGCATACTGTCCTCTTACTCTGGTGACTGGATATACTTCAATCTAATATAGTAGATGGCTCTGGGGTCCTGACCAACAGAGTCCAAGTCCAAGAAAGTTATTGCTTTCAAGTGAAGCCAGTTGCTATCATCCAGTGACAGGGAAATATTCACACTCGCACCCACACACGCACTAGAGAGGACAGATATGCAACACAAGCACACATGCACCCTTGTGCACACTTGTTTAGGGCTCTTTACACAGTTATGCAACACAATCTAAAACACCTCGTTTACTAAGAGCTTGTCCACCTGGAAATTCAACCTTCTTAAAAGTGTGCAAACTCAGCAAGCACTCCATGACTTGAAAGCTCAGCGTCTGTAACTGATACACTGCTTTAGCCTTACACCTCCATTAGCTGTTTAGAGGGGCTGGGGTGCAAAGTCCTGCTTTCTACACCTCATAATGTCACACCAACACCTACACACATACACACTGTATGGCAGTCAGTGTGAGGACACTCATTGACCTAATGCATTCCCTAGCCCCCTACTGTAGCATAGGCCATATTAATTTACTCTGTTTCAGTTTTTAACTTATCACGTGTACTGCCTTACCCTAACCCTAACCAAAAGCTAAGTTTAACCCTAACCCTAAAACCTAGTGTTGACCAATAAATTGCTCTTTGAACACCCTTCTCATTGTCCTCTTAAATTCATCCTGGTCCTCACAACGATAGCCATGCAAACACACACAACTGCATAAACAACTACATACAAGAAAACAAGGACACAGCTCCAAATGTAAAATCATGTGCGCACACATTCACACACAAATGTGGAAAAATACCCTTTGGAGGGAATGTAGCAAAACAAGATATTCATTTACCTTATCACACTCTCACACAGTGCTCACAGCATAAGAACGCACTGCTTAAAAAGCCACTTTAATTTAATCACACTTCAGTCTAAGTGCTACAGTGCCTATCAATCAATACCGAAGCTTACTTTCACTGCAGTGATAGTATAGTGAGTGCTATAACCTTGTAATTGGATCTTCTTTGGGGTTCTGGTAGTGTGTGGCCAGTCAGTAGGTGGACACTTGCACAATATGCATACCCATTCTTCATTATGGTTTGTACAGTATATCTCTATTTACCCACCACTCTATATTTAAAAATAGAGAAACTAATAATGTGTTGCTAAACCTGAATTTTATGGTTGTGGGATTCTGCATGTTTAATATTTTCATATTTGAATCTTTATTTTACCAGGATACATCAGGATATTTATTTTCTCTATATGACATGTATTGCAAAATTTCAGATTTTATTAATTAATTCCTAAAACCAAAGTTTTGTTGTGGCACTAAAAGAAAAAAAATTTAAACGACATCTCGTGAAACTTCTTTAGATTTACCCTTTACCTTAAGGTATCTCTTGGACTGCAAGATTATTTGAGCTTATGGTTACGTTTTGTACACACACACTCCTGTTTTCCCTCATAATATTGATGTGGTGGGGACCTGTGCGCATATATTTCTTCTTTGTCTGTATACATCTACATATGCACCAAGCTACAAGTGAAGTGGTGTCTAGTCGCACACAGGAGGAATCCAGATAGACATGGTGGAACCTTTATAAAGGGAAGCATGGCTTCTGTGCCCCCCAACAGACCCCTCAGGGTAGCACAGTAGGCACGACCCATCTATTTATACCAGGGCCAGAGGGGAGGCAGCGAGAGAAGGGGGAGGATAGGAGTAGGGGGAAGAGGAGAGGCTGCATGGGTAGGTCCTGTTACACATGCCAGAGGGGATGGCTGGGGCAAGCCACAGGGGGATTCTGCTCAAAGTCAGACAGGCTGACCTCCCTGTCACCTCTGCGTAAGGCTGATATTGAGCTTGCAAACACTGCGTGAGTCAAGAGAGCGAAAGAATAGGGAATGTCTGAGTCCCTATGAAGGTGTTGGAATACGTGCCTGCGTGTGCACGTGTGCAGCTACATGTATGCATTAATGCATGCGGAGTATGTGCACTTGTGGCTGTGTGGTTTGTGTGGGTGAATCAACATGTGTATACATGTGTGACGCTGTGTGCATGTGCATAATGTGTGCGTCCGCCAGTCAGGTTGTGAGATGAACCGGCCCCGGTGACTTACCCCTCCTCCACCCCACCATCCCCCAGCAGATCCATAAACATGCCAGGTGAGGAGGGCTGGATTAGGCAGAGTTAGCTGATCTCAGTGAAGCCCCCCCCCGGCCCCATCTTTGGAGGTAAAAAATGACCCCAATCATTGTAATGACAGGGCACGCAACAGGGGTCGCCCAGGCCGCTCAGCCCAACCTTGCCAGCTGCTTCTCATCTCTTACACAAAATATACAGACACATGTACACAGAGAAACATACGCACACATGCATGGATGTGGGTACCCACAGACACAATGAGGCAGCAGGATACTCAGCAGGGCGCCAGCCTATAGAAAGCTCTGCACGGAAACTCTTGTTCATGAAGGAGTGGCAGGTGTGCACTACAATCGCATTTCAGGACAACGAAAACATGAGTCCCTTTAACAGTTTTAATCACTATGCTCATTGTTGGTCATGGTACTCAAGCTTATATTAGGCTGAAAAGGAAAAATAATACTGATGTTTTGTAATACCTTAATGGTGAAGTAATTAAACTAATGACTGAACAAGGACACCACAATTATAATAAGAAGTTTCTAAATGGATTTTTGTTTTTTTATTGTATTTTCTTTGGTCCACAACAGAACTTTAAGGAGTTCTTTGACTTCTACTTATCTATTTTTTCCATCAGGAGATTTTTCCACATACTTGAACGCCGTGGGCAAAAAAACAAATCTGTGTCTTGATCAAATTTATACAGTCGAGCCAGCTTTTAACCCATGGCTGTCGTTCCTACTTTAGGTTTAGAAGGTTAATAGCCTTTTATAGGTTTGTGATCCAAGCGATATTTTATATTTATCAAATTTCAAAGATACAAGCACTAAAATCAAAGTCGCAGTCACGCATCAAAACATTTCTAGCCAGAATACAGATTTTATAGTGTCCACAAAGTTCATTAGAAGGTGAAGAACAACTTTAAGTTTTTCCACAGGGCGGACTATGACATTTTCCTACAATGCACTATTTCCATACACACTGCATAGAAATACATAAAATATAATATATAATTTTTTGATTCATAACCATAGTCTGGGTGCTGACATGCCAATGGCTGCCGGTGACCTGTAAGGCCTCTGTCTATTAGGTGAAGTCTATAGTCCTGACATGTCTGCATGCCCAGCTCTGCTCTGGCCTGCCTGCAGGGCTCCTTTCAGCTTGGGCAGTGCCCCATTGAGCTGCATCTGTTGCCAGCTATATTTAGATGGTGGGACAAATACCTTTCTCCCTCGATATGAACTTCAGCTGACAGACAGTGGGTCAGAGTCGGCAGACAGGGATCTGTACAGTATGTAACCTTGAAGAGCTTGTTACCCTCGGGATATAGCTGGCTGTAGTCAAACTCACTATAGTAGTTAGCAGTTATAGCTGAAAGCTGAGGTTGTAAATACAGCACAGTCAACCACAGTTAGCACTGAAAAGCTTGATTTGGCAGTAGTTATTAGCGACAGTGCCTATAGTTCCAGGAATGCTGCCAAAATGAGGTGAAATATAGAGTAATGCACACTGATAAAAAGATTTAATGCTTTTTCCTCTGTGAGTTAAGGAGGAATAATAAATGAATGGATTTGATTCCCCTTTAAATAGTCCTACATTTCTGCCTATAAGCATTTGCGTGTGTGGCAGTGCCAGCAAGGCAGCCAGTGTGTGATATGTGACCATGTTGCATGGCCATCTGCTCTATATAACCATAAACAAACGCAGGCAGGCCAGCTTCACAGTATCATTTCCAAGACGTCTAGGCCGGGTAAATGTATTCATGCTTTGGTCTCTGGGTAGATGCTGTAAAGATATGCCCTAGAAACAGGCCACTGTTATGCAATAGTATTCATAATTCATTCCACAAACACAATATGGAGGCCACTCTGTCCCATATACAAACACATGGCCAGATTAAGGAATGGGGAGCCAAAGGGGACAGAGTACATTCTGAACTGTTAACAAAACCACTGACTGTCTATCTCAATGAGAGCTTGTCTATGACAGGCCTAAATAGGCCAGGTTTTACTGCTGGAGGGACCTCTGCTATATTTTGCACCTAGAGTCTAAATCAGTTACATGCCAGCACAGACCCACACTGATACAGTAAGGGAGTTTTTACAGCAGCACTTCAGGCCATAAACAGATTAAGCAGTCAGTTATACAGCACAGTTGTGATGATATTCTATTTAAGCCAACAACAAGGTGTTTTTATTTGTAGGTTTCTAATGTACAAATATATATATGTTCTACAATTCTTTAATGGAAAGCACTAAATGTTTTTGGTGCACTGGTTAGGGTAGCTGCTAAGATGCAAAAAAAAAAAAAAATCATTCAACAGAGTGAGTAAATAATTTTGTTTACAAAATGACATAAAACCCAGATCATGTAAACAATTTATGAAGCGCTGTCCCATTTCCATACACCTTCTATTTTGTCTTAATATAGTGCATAAAACACAACATTTCAGTGTGACTTTGTCAGGTGAGTTTAGCAATCTGCTGATCCAGACCCCTACTGTAATCTTGATATAGTATCTGTGGTCTTAAGGTCAGATGAGAGGAGGACTTTAATAACATCTGCACATGTAATCAAATGTCTGGCGAATACAGAGATCCAGAATCATGGGCAGCTAGCTACTGCTGTTGGAGGGTATAGGGTGCGGCCTGGGGTTACTGAGTTCATATGATACAGGCACAATGGGAAATGAAGCTAGAGCTAACAGTTCGCTGTGGTTAGGGTGGAGACAGGTACATAAGCAGAGGTTAAAGCCCACTTTAGTATGCCACAGCCACTTTAAGCAGACAGGTTGGGTTACCATGGGGGCCAGTCTACTGGGGAGCCTACATGGTATGAAGGAGAGAGGGGCGACGGACGGACGGTGGAGGATGGAAGGGGGTCATACAGCTGTGGGCCTTGCCAGCACATTTGCCTCAATGGAAAACAACCGTTTATGGCATCAACCCAGCGTCAGCTCTTTGAGAAGAAGAGCTTAGGTCCAAAGAGGAGGCTCCTTTTTTCGCATGCAGTCATTTTGCAACAATTAAAAGCTTCTCTTTTATATAATTTATATGAAATATTCTATCATTGTACAGTGAAGCCTCTTTTTTTCATCTCCCACTACTCCGCTGTTTATTTTCATCTGAACCCAGCTTTCAGCTGCACCCACTTTTTCTCCCGCACTTTACTCTGTCCTCCTCATCCTGCTACCTGACTACTTTGGCAGCGATACACAAAATGGCGGCAGGGAGCTGAGAGCTGGAAGGCAGAGTGGAAGCCATTTTCTAACAGATCCAGGCCCCGGCACAGAGAGAGGCAAGACTTTCTATGCATGGTGGACAATTACGATTACAACTAGAGTGTTTTCTATGCACATGTACTAAAGATTAGTTTGTTTTTGTTTTTATATCTATTGGACCAACAAGCCATTCGGACTGTTTGGCCTTTCAAATTGGATAAAGGAATAATATCCAACTATTATGATTTAATTTAGTGCAGGCCCATATTAAAATAAGTCTCAGAAAGAAAATAAAAATAGATGTAGACAGAGCAGTTAAATGCCACGCATACAGTATAACAAGTGAAACTTGCACAGCATCTAATTACAGTCTTCATCTCATTAAATGAAATTCAAGACAATATAACATAATTACAATAGACCATTAAATAACAACATATTACATTTGCGATACATTATGGTACTTACAATGCCGCTGCAATTGCCAGCCTGTCTGTCTGTCTGCCCGTGATTTCACTTGTTGGCCAAGTTGTTTGTGCCTTTGGTTGAAGTCAAAACCCATCGCACTGCCTACAAAAGGGAGAGCGAGATTGAGAATGAAACAGAGAGCGAGGGTTGTAGAGTTGAAAGGAGAGACAATTTACAGACAGAAACACAATGGAGAGAGGCAGACATAGAGTGATCAGTTGGAGAGCCAGCAGCAGCAGCAGCAGCAGCAGAGGGCTGCAGGGGCTTCTCTCTGTAGCCTGTTTACTAATAAGCTCGCCCCACGGTCTTGCCTGGCCAAGGAAACTCATTAGTGGAACATGTAACACACCGCACCCTCTCTGATGGCCTGTACACAGGCCAACTCTCAACTGCTGCTTGCTCACCCAACACCAACACACAAGCTCTGCTGTGGCCTTGGCCTTGCCCAGTAGCACCCACTCGCTGCATACATGTACACACTTTGGCATGCTCTATTACTGAAAGTCTACAGTGTAGTATGTGTGGGTGAAGTGCTGCATATGCATGTGCTTGTATGTACAGCATTAATGCACGAGGCAGCTTTTAACATGTGCCTGTATTCATAGGTGCGTGATGCCGGTACTGTCTTGTGGAGGTGAACTGGGACAAAGCAACAGAGGTAGTTAGTCATCATTAGTAAAATTTCACAATGGAGAAAAATAGAGGGTGACAGAGATAAAGAAAGATGTTAGGTTTGTCCTCTAGCAGTCCAAGAAGGACACTGCCAATTAAAGGCCTCCACTCAGTGTGGCGACAGCTGCTGAAGGGTGATAATTCTGTACAAGGACGCTAATTGCAGTGCGGGACATGGCCTTGCCGGGGACGGGTCTTTTATATATTGTTTCTAACGTTTGTAATTACAGTGCAGTGCCTTGGACCACCGCCAGCACATGTTTATGGGCTCATGAGTAACCCTACTCCTCCAGCCCGTTGAGAGAGATTCATGTCCGAGCTGTGGACTCATTGCACTCTGTGTGTGAGTGCGCTGTTTGTGTGTATATGCATGATGATGACTCATGAAGCCTGCGCCACATGGCTGCAAAGAAGACACAATATATACAGTCCATCTTTAAACCTTTAAAAAAAAATCTTTATTGCTCCCATTAGGTCGGAAGACATCCAGAAATGTCTGGTCACGCTACCATAAGGGAGCAGTGTAAGTACAGTAAAGAAACCTGAATACATAAACACAACGTGAGTCCTGAATTGCACAGTAGAAACCAGTAGTGGTGAATTGCAGTCAAATCAGTAGAAGAAAATGTTGGTAATGACATATCAAAGCGTACAGCGTATTGAATAGAAACAAAGAACAGCTCAAGCCAGTGTGTTTGTTTTTAATCACTATGTGTAGCCGACATAATTCAGCTCAGCACTGATGAACAGTAAGAAAGTGATGAAGTGGGGGTGAAGTGAGGGAAGGGATTTACAGTATTTTGATAGTCTAAGAGTTGCAGGCGAGGTCTTTCAACACTTCCAACTTTACCTCCAAGTGGAACAATTTTGCTGATTCTGCAGTTTTGCACTGACTAAATTGCCTTGGCGACAGCACAGGCCAAAAGCTGAAGAAATATATGAGCGTTGGAAAAGAAAAGTTGAGTGGGCGCAGCTCAATGTTATCTGGAATATCGCTTTGCCTGGCAGGTACATAAAACAAGTATCAGTCCTGTCGTTGTGTGCTGGGAGAAACTCACATGTGATGCTGTAGACCGCAAACGAAAGGCTCTCTAAAACACATATTGAATACATTCAGTGGTCAGAGGCAAAGTAAACATTTAGTTTTATGTTAATGATTCTAAATAGTAATCTGGCTGGGTGAAAGAAATCTGCCTGTCAAACTTCTGACAAATCCCCTTGAGAAAGTTGTTTAAATGGTCAGTTTTCAGCAGCAAGGCTCCGGCTGTACAGCAAGTGTGTAGGAAAACCATCCTTAGGTAAATAAACTCGAGAAAAAAAACCCAAAAAGAAACCTTGACCTCAGCCAAAGGGCCCATGATATAAAGCAAGTTAAAAGTCTCATTTCAGAACGTCTAAAGGAAAAGAGGGGAGGTACAGGGGAGGAAAATCTACATCATCTGTCACCCCGAAAACTCTCCCCCAGCCCAATATTATGTCATTATGACTGTGCTCACCGTCTCTGTGGAGTTGCTGTGGTTTTGTGGATAAATTACATGTGACACTCCCAGCTGACATCCTGATTAACTCAGGGAGAATAAAATGGCCCCCAATCCTCAGTAGTCAGCGGAGTAATGGACTAATGGCTTCCATGTATGGAGAGAGAAGCGAGAAAAAGTAGACTTAAAGACTTTGAGGGCGTATGTACACATGTGTGTGTGCAATCAGCATATGTGGCAGTAATTATTTTGCTTATTAGGCTTTGACACTTTTTTGCTTTTGTGCAAAAACTCTGGAACTTGCACAAACAACATAAAACCAAAAACGCATGTATATGTGTGTATATGCCCATCGGGGTTTGTCTTTGTCTACTTTCTCTCCTCTCTTTTCAGACCCAACCTATTCCCTACTATACTGTGCTGCTGGTCCTGTATGAGTGCACCACAGCCTGTAGTGGCCACTGCACATCCACAGGTCGGCTATCCCACATTCACAGCACAGCAGGGCAGCTTCTACTGAACCACACAGACCCACTCTAGACTAGACTGTCGTTTACCCTGAGGAGATCTGAACAGATCTTTCTGCTGACTGACAACTGCAAAATACAGCCTGCACCAGATCTTATTATAACCGACACAGGCACTGTCAAATGGAAGCAGTCTTTCATATTTTTTTTGCAGAATGTACTGTGACTTTCAAATATACTGGGCTGTCAAAGTGGGATATTTCAATCCAGCTCCTTTTCCACAAGCAGGGAGCTGCTTGAGCTAACCTGGTGAAGTGTTTTAATTATACTTTACCACTGCTTATAGCATGTCAGTAAGAAGATTTACATTGAAGGTGGAACTGCAAAGTTTTCATATCAATACCATGAACACTGCTTTTCTCCTTTATAGTTTGGAGCAAGAATGTATACATTTGTGGCCTAGTGTTTTATGTTGCAATCATATTATTGTATGATCAGAAAAAAAAATTATTTTTAAGAACGTACAATATATTTGCATAAACTTAAAGCTACAATAAGCAACTTAAGCTAGAATGAATTTGAAATGAATCCGCTCTGCTTCAGCCAGCCCTTCCTCTCCCTCTCTGCTCTGCTACAACCCACAACAGTCTGCCCAGCGCTTCAGGTAGTCGTCAATACTCTATCAACTCACAGTAAATTAAAAAGCCATAAAACTTAATCGAGCAGAAACGATCGAAATTCTCTGATTGGTCAGAAGGGCGAGTCTAGCTCAAAAACTTCTAGAAGCTAATATCTCTGCAGTGCTAGCAGGTTGTTGCACACGTTTGGGTCAAAACACATGTTTTAAAGTACATTTGTGGAACTTTTACTTAATTTCCAAATTTGTAATTACAAGTCTACATACAGCACATGCCGTTTCAGTACAAGCAGCCCAGTCACGATTGTGTGTCAATCAAATTCATAATGCTGACAGTACTCCAGAGAGCTTAGCATTACAATATAATTTTCATTATGCTGGGTTTCTCAGTCTTTATTGTACTTAAAACAGCACAGTGAAACCGTTTTAGCAAAAGAAATAAAAGAGGCTCCATTATTACCGCAGAAAAATATATTTACAGTGAGTGCTCACTTGGCCCCCATTCACCACTCAAATCTGTATTTCATATTAGCCAGGAGGAAATTGGATGGAATTCACAACATCACAGCAAGCTCAAAAATGAAACAAAATCACATAATCTTAAATACCAATTTATCCACTTAACAAATGAAACTGTGTATTGGTGGCTTATTGCTGTGTTGTACTGATGAATGACTCATTTCCACTGTGTTGCACTAGTGCGAATTCACTGAGCACTGGCACATGACCTAAACCACATACTCAACACTTGAAAAGTATCTGGCAGAAATACTAATAGAGACACACAGTAGTCTATACAGTGCTACCACGCACACAATCATTAAAATCTACATAAGGAAATATCTTACTTTGAAAAAAGTTAGTATGAGATCAAAAACCTGTTTCATCTCTTTTTATATTACACAACTAAAGATTAATACTACGCGCCTAGACTGCATTTGCGATTGCATCCAAATTGTTAATTCCATGTTAATGTTCTGTGAAAATATGTTTTATAATATTAAGTATGCTTAATTGCGACATAAGACATTTTCGAGGAACTGCAATCATCCGAAATTAAATAACTGCTTGCTATTTTTTCTACACTAGTCTATATCATAATTAGATAAATGTTACAAAAAAGTGAACTGTAGTTTGGATTAAATTAATACATGTATAGGAATATTTGTGAGTTTTTAAAAGGTACTTAATAGTTGCTATTAAACATTTAAAAGCAGTGAATATCTTTAAAAATCTGTGACGATTTACAAAATATCACACAATATCCAGACATGATCAAGGAATAGAAGTACACATAAATAAGCATCATGCATTGTTTTACCACACACACACACACACACACACACACACACACACACACACACACACACACACACACACACACACTGTCTCTCTCTCTCTCAATATAAATATAAATATATATGCAAAATATGTATAATCTATGTAGAAATAATTCATTCTTTACATGAAAAATACGAGCGAACATTATTTTGCAACATTTAAGCATGTTCTCTCTATATACGATGTATAGCCCACTAAAGTAAAACTTATATATGTTTAAATCAGTCAGAAATTAAACAAAGTACATTAAAAGTAACCCGTAAATTATTAAAATACCTTTAAAAGCCTCAATTCTTATAAATACTGTGAACAATATCTTAAAATAATTCTATGTGAAATATATATTTTTTGCTCTGCTTATTTTTTTAAATTTATTTTTCATGTTGAACCTATAAAGTTTTGAAGGTTTGTCTTTACAAAAACACACAGTACTTTGCAAGAACTCGTATTTTCTAAGAAATATACAAATTTAGATTAAAATACCTCTCAAATCCTGGCGTAGCTCATTCAAGTTCAAAACCACAGTCAAGTGTGGGAACTTGAGCTTCTAGCTGTGGCATGAGCTTCTAGCTGTGCCTTATGTCTGCTTTTGCATTTTATTCAACACTGGAACACGTGTATATTAAACTAAAAATGAATCAATTGAAAATATATTAAATATATTGACTGACAGAACCTGTTAAAACGGACTTTGGAGTGGTGCGTGAGCTTAATAGAATACACACTCTGAACACACCATTTCAACAAGCCTAAGAACACACGCTGAAAGGATAAAAACAAAAGAGACTTATTAACAATATTTTCACCGTTTCACCAAGCATTTAAAAATTACATCCTGCACAAAAAATTATTAAATGTTACATACGAATATATACGTTCGATTGCATGTATCCTCCATTGTTGACTTTGCTGTATTTACTGTGCTACTTTAGTTACAATCTGAAGTTTGCTTCGATGCACAGTTAACCTCATTGTAAGCTGTTCCAGGCTGCTGGTTTGCCCAGGTATACTTTTACAAAGACAGAAAATACTGCAAATCCTCAGTAACCAACCTGCCATCTGCTTCTCAACATGCAACCTTCCCTTGGACCCCTGCCATTCACTGCCAAAAAGGCCTTAGGGGTGGAGTAGTGTGATATTCTGCCAGCCAAAACCATGTGTCCAGTGCCAGTTAAGCAGGGCTCATGTTCATGAGAGTGAACAATAATAACCAAATTATTGACAACCTGAACAAGGACCATAAATCACCTGAAAGCTTTGAGTAATACTGCACTGCACTTCAAAAAGTCTCCTTTTGTGTAAATCCTGATAAGAAGCCTAAGATCTTATCACAACTCACAAAACTAAAGCACAAAAAAGGTAAAAGATGAAAGATTTCTATGCATAATATCTCCGGTATAAAAGAACATATTTGAAAATTATTACGAAACACAAAGATAAATACAGAGAAACTGATGATCCGTTTATCCAAACTAACTTTATCTAAAGTCATAATCTTCATTTCGCCATTGTTTTTGTTGATTTTTTTAATCACTACTTATAGAGTGTTAATGCTCATTCTTTGAAATAAAAACACGGAAATGTTTTCATATGCAAAATGTATTTTGAAAGTCCTTGTGTACATTTTCCAGAAATTCAGTCCTTTTAAATTCTGTGTTAAAAAATAAGGTAGACACACACACACACACACACACACACACTCACACACACATAAATATCAGAAACTCTTGTGAACGATATTAACAGTACATTCATATCAGTAAACACTTTTGCACAAATTGCAAAGTGCAG
Organism: Anabas testudineus; assembly: GCF_900324465.2. Classification (NCBI taxonomy): domain Eukaryota; kingdom Metazoa; phylum Chordata; class Actinopteri; order Anabantiformes; family Anabantidae; genus Anabas; species Anabas testudineus. The sequence continues at coordinate 18,437,344 of NC_046615.1, forward strand.
GATGATTTTATATTTATTCCATGTTTTAGCGCTACTGTTAAAACTATTACTACTCCACTCTCTTCCTGAACAAACTACAAGCTCAGCAAATCCTACCTGCAAAACCTGAAATTCCTGGAAATGCTGCGTATTCTCATTTAAATTTAGCCAAAAGTCAAGCGTTGGAAAACATTAAGCCGATCAAAATGATCAGTACACCACGTACTTCTGTCCAGACAGAGCATACTAAGCCGGGACCGCATCATTCACATGAAATACCTCTACAACCAGGACCTTCTACTCGTGCACTGAGTAACACAAAGTAGGATTATCCGGGCAGCAATCAAAGTGCTACTAATGAATTAAAAAATTTCATTGCTACATTACCACTAGGTTTTATGGTGGGCTATGCAAACTTATTAAAAAGCATTCGCAAAGTTAAAAGCGATAAATCTGTCGTTCTTATATGTGCTAGCGTAAACTGAATGTTCCTAAACTACATGAGCACGAAGAGTTTTATATTCAGCTGCATAAATGTGCACTTAGGTAAAAGCACACAGTGTAGGAACCTCAAGTGCACGAAATGTTTATTTGTCCAGGATGCTTGTTAAACATTGAAAGTCAAAAATGTAAACACATGGACAAGCTTTCCTCAAAAGCATGCAAGTGTATATGTGTTAAAACAGAAAATACTCACCGATATTTCAGAGAGAAGGTCGAAAACGTTCGATCGGGATGCAAAATTCAGCAACTCTTGCCGCTTTGATCCACATCTCTGTCAAGAAGAGGAAAAAAGCCATAAGCTCCACTATGGTGGTTCTCGCAAGACCCAGTCATTCACCTCAGACTGTCCCCTTTCACAGCCGTGCATCAGCCCCCAGCTCCAGCCTGAACCCCTAGTCTCAATCTCAGCTCTCAGACTTCTTCTATTAGCCACAGTCTGAGCCCCAACTCAGGGTTGCATGGCACGCCTGCCTCCGGCTGGGTCCAGGCCTGGCGAGGCCTGAAACAATAGGAGGCCATGAGGCTGTCTGCAAGGCTTCAGCTAAGCCTGTCTGCTAGTTAACAAGTCTCTGAATTAGGAATGTTAGCAAACAGACAAACAGCATGTCTAATGCATGCAAATAGCACAACCAGTCCAGTCACAGCCTTGGCTGGGCACATGAATAATTCAGCAGTCTATATGCTGCTCTCCCACATTACTCCCTCCCTCTTCCCAAATGAAATGCCTTCACTAGAATAAGTGTGGCAAAGTATTCAAACCTCTGCTTTAACAACAGCCTCGGCCACTAGCATCAGATTTTAATGCTTCACACTAACGTGCAATAATAGCGCAAAGTGGCCATGCACAGACAAAACATACTTCTGACATTTTGCTGCAACAAAATCAAAATTTTCAAATATATTTGTCTCTTATTTCCTTTTAATGCCTTTTGTTTGCAGTTGGCACCTGTCCCAGAAAGAGCTCCGGCTCAGCACACCACTCATTCCCCTGCTAGGAGAGCCAGTCGCTGTGAAAGAGAGAGAGAAGGGTGAGCGAGAGACACAGACACAGGCAGAGAGAGAGAGGACATGGGAAGGAAATAGCAGGAGATACAGACAGTGAAGACGAAGGAGGTGCGGTACTACACCAGCCACTGGCGCTGATGAAGGACATTTCTTTTTAAAAGAAACTGGGGTGTATCATGCTCAGACACTGGTCACTGTTTGTGCTTATCATCCATAGTGGTCATCCAGACCATGAGCCCACTACAAGCAGGTTACCCGTCAGAAATGGCGCCCCGGCACTCCAGGTGGAACAAGGCCCTTCACATGGCGAAACACCACCTTCACGAATTTCCATCCAAAAAGAGAGTAACCAAATAAATTCTACATGAAACCCATCAGTTGAGTAAAAAATAGGAAGACGCGGAACATTTTTACAGAATAAAATACAGAAGAACGGAAGAAACAGCGTTAAAGTCCAAAGTGATGCAAAAATCTATGCGCCAAAGTGAGAAAAGGCCCTTAAAAAGCAACTTGTTGCCAGGTTTTGCAGAGCTGCTGTGCTGTTAGTTGGAGGCAGAGGGTTAAAATCCAGCTAGTAGTGAGTGAAAAAAAAGCTCCGTCTATGGAAGGGCGGGCTGTGGGGAGGCCCTGACTGTAGAAATAGCAGCAGACTTTTTTCTTTTTTTCCCCTCGCAGAGCTTAAGTCTCCCCCTTGTGTGTGGCTGGAGCAGAAAGAGGGAAGTGACCGAAACAGACAGAAAAAGAAGAGCGAGAGAGGAAGAGAGGAGGAGACAGCGAGCGCACAGTGAAGGGGAGGAAAGCTCTGCTGATGATGAAATAGGAGGTGCGGCAGAGCGCGCGAACCAGTCACTTATTCATCACATGTCCAACACGGCAAGGAACTGTATTTGCACTGGAGACACGGGAGAAGGAGGGAGTAAGGGAGGGAGGGAGCATAAGATGGGTGGGAGATGGAGACACAGAAGGGGAGAGAGAGAGGGTGTGGAGGGGATAGAGGGTAGAAAGCACTGTGGGAGGGGTGCAGGAGGAAGAATGACACAGAAATCCACTCCTCCAGTAGTGCGCAGACGCAGTGCACACACTCGCCACGCCATACTGGGATACACTATACAGTACCTCAGCTACTAAATCAACTGGTGAAAAGACAAGTGAAGAATAAGAGAGAATACACGATCACTGAGAATGGACTGCCCCGCTGAAGGATCCTTGAAATATGCAACACTTCTGAGAGCTGGCTGAATTATTAACCTTATCTCTTACTGTAGTGGGGCTCTTGTCGCTGCAACAGTCTTGGGAGCACAGTCTGAAAGGAGCACACACTCTCGGAGCGCATTAACTCTTCACAGTGACTAGCGTGAATGCACAGAAAAGACCAAATGCACACTCACACACACACATATATATATATATATACACACACACACACACACACGTACATTCACACAGGAAAAAGATAAGCTTGCAGAGTGTTTATTTCAGTAACATGTGGCTGAGAACGCATGGCTGGGACCCTCCTCCTCGCCCGGACTCTGTCATAAAGTGAGCTGAACGCTGAAGCTGAACCCTTGCAGCTATTTTGGCACAAAGTCAAAATGCTGATAAGCATTTTTGGAGAGAGAATTTGCTGCTTTTCCTCGAGGAAAAACAGCTGCCGCTCGCCTGGTAGAGCACATTTAACAGTTCACAGAAAATTGTGAGAAACCACCCAGAGATGCCGATTTGTGCTGTTTGAAATGGAGGAGGCGTGAAAAAAAAAAAAGGAAAAATGACGGTCTAAACATTTTGTTTCCCACTGAATCCATGCACCAGTTTACACGAAAAGTAGACAAGCCAGAGAGGGAACTGAAGGGGGAAACCTAAGCAGCCACACTATTTCCACCATCTTAGATTGTATTGATTATTCTTTGCCGTAACGCCTGTCTCTCTCACACACGCTAGCTCTCTTTCTCTCCCTTCTGTCCCTCCCTCCCTCTTTCTGCTTGTGTTCTGCCACCTTCTCTACTCGGTGATCAGCATTTGGCTTTTTCCATTTGTGGCAGATTACTGTAACGCTATTGTACAACAACTTCCTGTCTCTTTTGGCTCTGGTTCTAAAAACTGCAAAGGCAGAGCTCGTGGCTTTAACTTTTTACCCTCGGCCTTGAACTACAGGAGCTCCATAAGGAGAGAAAAAGAGGAAGGGGATATGTAAAGTGTATCTGTTACTGAGGAACTATTTTGATTGCATTGCTGCTTTATATACTGCTGAGAATTAAAGAGGGCATGAGGGGACTACATGCCTAAGAGAGACAATGAAAGAAAAAAAGGTGGGGGTTTAACTTTTCTTACTTTTACTCTGTGAAAACTTTCTGTTGGTTTTAGAGGGCACTGCGTTGTTAGTGGGGACTGAAGCTCATGCAGATTTGTCTAACATGGCTGCTACTGCTTTAGGCTGCACAGTCTGTGAGAGCTGCTTTCATAGGACAGCCACCACCCTGTTCCTCGCCGGCTCTCTTCCTCACTACAGCTGCACAGAGACTGAAGTCTCCACAAAAACTATTCTCCCCTCTGCACCCCTCGTTGCATGACAGGTTTCACTAAAAACACAGGCGGCCAAACGCAGGCTATTTGCAGACAACCAGAGGAAAACGCTACCAATATTTACAGTTCGTACAGAAAATGCTGCGTTGCACCTCATTTGTTCTCTGTTCCGTTTCCCTAAATGAGACACACGCCTGCTTCAGGCGTCTACATTGGCATGAGCTATAGAATCCTATTAGAATGAGTGCAGCGGTACGTCACATCTCGCCATGCTCTTTAACCAATTGAGAAACCCAGGACTTCATTATGGCTTTAATGTATAAAGCGATCATGTGTATATGTTAGGAGACCTTATTTTGGAATGAGCTGGATCCTAAAACGCAGGATGATAGATTCCAAACGTTAAACGTAGCTGGTGTCGAGTGGCACACTTCAGGTATTTATGCTTAGTGTGCATTCTGCACTGTGCATTACATGAAGTTCATTCGAGGATACAGTTTTGGTTTTGGGTCGTCTGCCAGCTCTCACCACTGTGCTCCTCTACATTGTTCCTCTGTTGCGTTTCCCAATTATTTATCATGTTTTAATTTTGCAGTTTTAATTTAATCATTTTGTATCAACTAATCCAGACTTTTAAATGACTTAATTGTATTTTGATGAAATGCACTGATGAAGTTACTTTGATAATTTTACTTGTTTTTTCTACTACTTATATTTTATATTAAATAATCAAGTAGGAGCATTTTAAAAACTATCAAACATGACACAAAAACACAGAGAAGCAACAGCTTAATTTAGAGGGTATAAGGCTACTACATGGGTGTAGTACAGCTATACACAATCAGTCACTCGGGCCTATTGATACTACGATGTGAAACAAAATGGAAGCCGGCGCCATGTTACGGACTGCCCAACATAATTTCACTATAATTTTTAAAAACAAGAAAAAAAGTGTTGATATCGTGTTGTTGCTTATTTTGTAAAAAAGCATTACAAAGGATATAAAAAAAATAGAAAGACTGAACTTCTGTAAAATAGTAAGGTTAATTATCCCCAAATTATAACATAAACATCAGGACCTTGAACAAACCTTCAGACTCACAATGACTAAGCTTGTCCTCATATAATACGTGTGCTGTGGTCTGCTGCTGGCACAGAAAAACATAAACACATACTTGTGTCTTAAAAGACATTTGTCAGTCAAGGCAAACACGATTATACAAAAGCGCAGATAAGAGAGGACAACAAGGTCCTGAAACTGTGTAAAGATGCTGTTTTTCTATAGCTTTCTTTCCAGACCTACAGGAAACTGTGAGGAGAGAGAGAGCTGGAGGAATATGAAATTGCCGTGAGCAGAGGATCCGCAAAGACAAACAACATTTGCACTTAGTCATTTGAAAACATCAAGGACACGTTAGGTGGTGGGGTAAAAGCGGGTGGGGGTGGCTCTGTGCTTGGTCAGCAACCACTACTACATCAACATACTAGAAATGATATGTGGCACAATAAAAAAAAGCAGATATTTTAATGGATTTATGCAGTGGGATAAAAGCTGACCACAGATGTATCCCTACACTGCAAAGGAAGACGTTATGCTCTCCAGGAGCAGGAGCTGACTCCATGAGGTGGTCTTGCTTAAGCCCTGCACGTGTCTAAACAACTTCTCTATTACACCCTAGACCTTTGAGGGCACTCCCCATCGAGCGGGGAACAAAGGCCATGACCCCTAGGTCAAAAGCGTTACACGGGAGGGCAAGCGGGCCCATTGACTGTTCCATTGCTGTTTGCTTTAAGAACGTAAAGATTACTAACACATTAACTAATGCCGATTAGGGGGTTATCCCTCATGGGACTGAGGTCCCAGGGCAGCACATCACATCTTATTAACACAATCTAACCTTTGACCCCACCAGGCAGCCGTCTGTGACGACCACTTTCTGCTCTACGTTTGACACACACACACACACACATGCACACACACGAAGAGGATCACAGTGAGGTGCAGAACAGCAAAAAAAAACTCTTGTCTGAGCAAATATGAATAAATGATACAATATTATCACTGCACATTGTGGAATTCAGTAAAACAGTCTCACACTCAAAAAAGAAGGATGTTTGACTTCCATCAGCAGACTGTGCATCAGTCGTGCATCTCAAAATAACCTGAGTAACATTTCCAATAAGTACAACTTCCAAATTAAGTATTAATGATTCGAATAGGTTGCTCTCAAGGCCTGCAACTTTAAAGCGAAGTTCATAAAATGGGGGCATGTGCAATAAAGTTCTCATCACAAAATGGTGGACACGAGACATGCGCAGTATTGACGTACCAGATATATCATATGATGATGATGTCCCAGATAATCGTATGATGAAAGGCAAGAACAGAACTATTTCTTCCCAGAGTCTTTCTGCCATGTTAGCAGCATGTAGCAGAGGGGTAGAAGTAAAAAGTCGGGATGAGCTGTCTTAACCCTACGTGTTCAGAAAAGAGCAGGTCAGTGATGCCTCAGAATGAAACAGAACTTCTGCTCACCATCATCAAAATGAAAGCTCATGATCAGATCATTTGTGTTTGTCTCTCCTAAAATAAAATGGCATATTAATATTAATTTATAGAAATAGAACAATAGAAGGAAAGGTGATATATTTTCAGGCAGTGTTTTCTCAAAGGTCAAGTTCATGTTTCTACTTTTTCACAAGTTGTCTACAAATGTAAAACTTGCACTTATTTAAAAACCTAATTTTAGAACATTACATATTACACAATAAATAAATGTAGTTTATTTATATAAATCTTAAAGCTGGTCAAGACAACAAACCGCTGAAATATATATATATATATATATATATATATATATACACATATACCAACATGTACATATATATGTCAGCGCGTGTATATATAAACTAAATGATAAGTTATCATTGCAAATAGTGTTTACAATTTTAGTTGAATTAATTTCTGCAAACTATGTATTTTCTTTATGTTAATGTATAAAGACATACAGTACTTATTTTACGCAAATTTTTTTTTCTTTAGCCAAAAAATATAATTACGCTGTAGTGCATTTAAATTTAATAAATCAATATATTTTGTTTTCTGGGCAGAAGAAGAAGACAGTGCAATTTACAAAAAATTATACTTAACAAAAGTGAGTTAGTACTACTTTTCAAAGTTGGCTCTATGAATAATAAAGAAAATAGATTTGACTCAATACATAAATAAACATGTGTACTATTTGCATTCTGATTTAAATTTATAAAGTTTCTTAGTTGTAACAGATAATTAAACATTTTTAAAAATTAAAAATTGAAAGCAAAAAAAAAAAAAAAGTGAAAATACTTCACATCTATAATAATAGCTAATACCTTTGGTGGCATATATAAAATTATGTCATATTTCAAAATGATTTCATTGCTTGTGTATGCAAACTGTTGCATTTGTTTAGTGTAATTTTATTGAAATTTAATTTTTTGCATAAATGTTTTAGAATTTGCCCTGATACGTCTCTCTCAAAGCAGAGCATTGATTTTCGTATGCCAAACGCCTATCGGCTAACGTTTAAATTTGCTGCCCTAATATCTGACAAATCAAAAATGCAAAGTCCGAAAAACGCAATGTTGAGGTAAATCTGAAGGCACATTCGAATAACACTACATTTGTAGAAAGGTCATATACATCAGCTCAATTCATTTTAGAAAGACAACAGTCAAAAACACAGCAGGAATAAACTCACCTTGCTGTTTCTCACAGGAATCTGAAAGAAGAAGAGGTGGAAAAGAGACAGAGAGAGAGAGAAAGAGCAAGAGAGAGCTTCTCCTGGGAACAAGCTGGAAATTATGGACCTATTCGATATCAGACCTCGGAGTGGACAACCTATCCAAAGAGGGACGCACCCTAACTGTAACTAACAACTACTTCTGGCAGCCCCTCAACAGCCAAACATATTGTCATGGATCAGGGCAGCTTTTGTGTGGCAGCATCGAACTAGGGCAGCTTAGACAGAAATTCAAACTCCGGTATCAACAATAATAATATTAAAATGCTGATAACAATGCATTCAAAACAAAATGAATGTATTTTTATGCGGTGTAGATTGAGACATACACTATGAACTCACATTTTGCTCATCAATCTGAAATACATTAAGGTGATACACCTTAACACGCGTATATCAAACACTTATACAACACAGTGTACAACCTTTACTGTCATAGTCCTAGGATTTTAGTAGTGGCTTAAACGTAAAAATAAAAACACATTATAGCAGAAGTAAGCACAAATATGATAAATAAATGTATAAAATTAGATTACTTACTCCTTTTGATCAAGGGTTTTAATGGTAATTGTGATCTATTTCTATTAAATATAAAAAAAAAGACCTTTGAATCATGCGTATTAAGTAGTGCTAACAAAACTTTACTGCAACTAAACTGGTCTAAATCACAATGTTACCTGGGAAACTAGGACAAATTCTTAAAAGTCGATAACGCATTGTAATAATAATAATAAAAAAAAAAAATCCTCTTTTTGTCCATCTCCCCAGCCTGCACTCAGCTCCTACATACCTGAACTCTCCCCCTGCAGTTTTCCCCAGAGGGCTGCTAATGCCTACTTTAAACAGCCTTGGTCATTTTGTTTTATTCTTACTCAACACTAAGGCAGGACTGCACAGGCCTGGCATTTTAGGGGCCACGTCACAATGCCTGTGTCTGCGTCGCAGGGCTGCAACGAGTCCAACAGCCGAGCCATAGGCACTCAGCGGTTCACTGCCTCAACAAACACTTTATGTGTGCTGTTTTGTTATCTTACAGTCTCTCCCGCATCCTCGTTCCAATGAGAACAGTAAAACATGCACCTAATGTGCTTTAGCCATTTCATAAACATGCTCTCCTTCTGGTGTCTTCTTCAACACAGAGCCACCGAACCTCCAGCCCCTGAATCACATCACAGCACAGTAAAGTTAGCTCAGTCACAAAAAAGCTTTGATGAAAAACAACAAGTGGGCTGGGAAATATTCTAGAAACTGGTCCAATTCCCAAATCAGTAATGCCATTTAATGAGCTTGATAATTGCTTCTAACTTTCTGCACAGTAAAAAAAAACTGTGACGTCCTTTAAAGGAGGAAACAGCACTGATACTGATTTGAAAGTGACAAGGATAAAAATACTGATTAGGTGAAGTCCACTTGGGCAGATATACTGCAATTGATGTGCATAATGTTATTAGCAGAAGGATATGCATCTATGTGGGAGAAAAGGAGTGTTTCACAGGACAGCTGCGTAAACAGAGATTTTATTACTCCATGGGTTATTTCTGCAAATTTAGTGGCTGTTTCAATTGCAGTAAAATATTATTTTTTAAGAACAGCAAAATAATGTGTTTAAGAGGTGCTTCAGATTTCAAAGAAAACAGAACCGGTGCCAGAATAATGTACACTGCACATATTTTTTATTTTATTATATTTACTAGTTCTTGTCCTCATCTTTATGTGTGTTTAGGCATTGAAAGTAACTCTTTATATTGCAGTACATGAAGAGTATTTCCTGTGTTTCGAGATAACAACCGATCTCTGCATTAATGTTAACAAATTAAGTTTATACAGACTGATTTGATCCTGTTTACTTTGTATTATGTTTGAGCAACGTGGTGATCTGAGGACATATATAAAAAGGTTGTCTGAGAAAACCTGAACCTCTCTTTTTGAATAGTTACATTTGTTTGGTTGATGTTTTGAGAGAGTTTTTTTACAGCACATTTGTTGATTCCTACCTAGGTTTGTTTAGAGCTGCTATTCAAAGCAATTAATAATATTGAAAAATATTAAATATTTTAAAAATGTTTTGCCTGTAATTGTATTAAACTGCACTTAATGTTAATAACTGTGATTATATTATTACTATTGTTATTATTTAAATTTTTTCATTGTGTTATTATAATACTTAAAGCAGTACAGCTCCTCAAACGTATGGCTATAGACAAATAAACAAGTGTATAGGTAAATATTGCACATCATTGGTGCTAAATTCTCACAATTATTTCTATAGTTTAGAGTCCCTCTAAATCATGTGTAGTCTTCATGCTGAACTGTGCTGAATAGATGGTGGTTAATTCTTTCTGCTCCACCCACTGTCATCATCATCATCATCAGGCTAAAGGTGTGGACAGCATGTGGGAAACTGCGATATGACAGCCTCTGACCTCTCACACCAGCTTAGAGAGGCAGAGGGTCATGCAGAGGACATGGCTGTGGAGGGAGAAGTCAATCTTATCCTTCTGTTCCGCCACAGGCCTGTGTGCAGCGACAGCAAGATGAGCTAGAGGGCTTTCCAAAATCCACACTCATTTGGCTGGGAGCAAGGCATCAGGGCCATGTGTGTTTCAAAGGAAACGCTGAGGAAAGCGTTTTTTGTGGCAGCAACCATGTACTTGACAGTGTATATTAGCCTGCCTCTGTGTTGTTGCTCCATCTCTATACAGACTCAATATCCCTCTTTACTAGTATCTGTCATGTTAAGTAGCCAAAACTGCATACAGCCCGTTGGTCTCACAGTGGTGGAGAATTGTACCGTGTCTTCTACTGATATGGTTATCACGCGTACAGACGATTTTTGTCATTATTTCTACACGTTCCAAACATCGTGGTTCTGCTAAGCAGCGCAGGGTCGAGTGGTTAGTAGGCAGCATGCACCAAAGAAAGAACAGCACCAGTTCTCAAACCACTGTCAATTGAGCCTGTGCATCTGTAATATGAGGGCAATAACCTGGCACAAAACCAACTACTAATGCCCCTTAAATGTCAGAGACTGCAGAAAGGAAGGCAGACAGCAAAAACAAGAGCACATTTATATTTCAGTTTGGCACTTGCTATAATGCATTGATGCCTCCCAGTGAACACACACAAGCACAACAGGAGAGAGAAAAGGAGAAGGCAGACATGAAAAAGAGTAAAAAAGGCCTTTGCAGCAGTGATGGAAGAAGCCGCATCTGATGGTTGTCTCTATTTTGTAAACTTCAGAGCGGATCGGTCTCTGTCTCTCTCTCTCTCGCTCTCTCTCTCTCTCTCTCTCTGTCTCTGCAGACGAAAATCTGGTGGGGTGGGGGTCTGGGGACGGGGTTGAGTCTGGTGTTGGGGGTGGAGTTGGATTGCTGAAGAGAGTGATCTTTTTTTCCAGAGGGGTGAAAGGCTGACGGTCATGTGTGCAGACCTCATGACAAAAGGCCCTTTTATGTGCAGCGTATGCAGATAGAGGAGGCTCCTTTGTGCACAGATGGAGATCCCATGCCTGGGTCTGCCTGCGGCGGAGAGGGAAGGGAGGGAGGAGACAGGAGTGTTGGTGAAGGGAAGGGAGGGGAAGGAGGGGTGTCTCTGGCACTGAGTGCCATCACTGTGTCTGGTGGGGGAGGGGGCACAGAAAAAGAGAACCAAGCCACCCTGGTCCTACCAGATTCATACAATAGGGAGGAGGGGCCACAAGACTTACTAAGAGGATACAGAGACTGGTAACCCCATAGTGGGATCACAGATCGAGCCCCATCTACTGTGTATCAAGTATACCAGTACCTATTAAATGTTATTTGCAAATAATGCTTTTAACCAGCTTAGGAAAGCGTAATTTACGCTACAGTGCCAGAAAGTTAAGACAAGTACAGGAAATATTGTACAATCTGATTCTAACTAAGAATCAGAAATGTGCAGCGTATTTTTCTATACTAACTTCCCCATGGAACCAACATACACAATCAAATAAATATCACTTCACCAACAATGTGCTTTTAATGATCAGATCATGTGAGTGGTCAAGGTGAAAAGATTACATCCAATGTCAAGGTCAAATTCAAGTGTATTCTGTCTGCCACATGTGCAACACTACTGTCTCGCTGCTGTTTCTTTGAACCTCGTGCTGTCTCTGTTTGGATTTTCTGGATTAAAGTGTCCACTCTGTCCTGATGCCATCTCTCCTCTGAGAGGTGAGGTGACTCCCACTGGCATCCCGTCTGCTGAGAGGACGTCACATCCTTTAAACGGCCTCCTCCTACTGACCAGGACAACTTAACACTCAAGCCGGACAGATTCCTTTCCTGTCAGAGCACCAAGTCGTATGGCCCTTTTCACCAGTAGACAGATGGACAACACCCCCCACCCAAGTTACAGTCACGTTAACCCCTTGACATAAGGTTGAAACCTACTGATAGACTTGCCCTGAGCGGAGAGTTCCTAACATTCAAATGCAGAAAAAAGGTGGACAAATGGAGAGTTCACCAATCAAAACTACAGGTCAAGCGCACGTTGATACAACTGATGAAATAAATTAATGGAATGCAATAAACTGATGCATCACAATACTTACATTCAACCCAAATCATTCCCACTCGCTGGCATCTTTATCCCAAAAATCTCAAACAGCTTCATCAAAGCTGCTCTGTGCTTTGTAAAACTGAAATGGTCTAGTATTACCACAGCAGCACCAACTGCTATGCACAAGCAGCTCACAACAAAACATCCCGAGGCGCTCCGACCTCAAAATGACAAGACAGCAGTGTATTTATTACAGAGAGTTTAGTCTGATTGTTGGTTGGTGTCACTGCATTCAGCATCTGTACAGAGTTTTAGGTCATCTGCAACATCTTTCAGAAACAGTCAGAGCTAAAGGCTGCAACTCAAATACGACCCCCTCCAGTGCCCCAGTGGCACAATATAATAAACAACACCTTTCCCAATTAGGCTATCATGCATAAATAACCTTTGTAATGACCATTTTCACAATGTGAAAGTTCAACTTTGAAATGCTTCTTTCAGATTTCATGTTAAAATTAATGATAAGCATTATCATTATAGCTTTTTGGACAATAATAAGGATTATCATTTATTGGTAATTGAACCAACCACCAGATTATATCTAAAAATATATATTGTTGGATTAACAGACTTATAAAAAAGAAATCCATAGCTTAATTGACAAAAATAGCTGTTATGTGCACTGTACTCTGACACCAATGACTCTGCACACTCTGAAGCATCTGTGGCTGAGCTGAGAGAGAGCTGTTCATACAGAATCTACTGTATTACCCGAATTCTGCACCAGTTGAAGCTTGGTGGGAGAATGGCAAAGAGAAAATAACATAATAAATCCCAGCTAGAGTTTGCCAGAAGGCATGTGGGAGACATGTGTGCAGTCAATAGAAAGAAAGTTATATGGTCTGATGGGACCAAAATTCAGCTTTTTGGCTGCCTGACAACATGCTGCACATTGTGTTAACCAAACACCACATAATCCCAAACACACCATCCCCACCGTGAGGCATGTTGGTGGCAGCATCATGCTGTGGGGATGCTTCTTGGCAGCACGCCCTGGAAGGTTTCTGAAGGAAGAGGGTAAAATGAATGCAGCAAAATATAAAAAAAATCCTGCAAGAAAACCTGATGCAGTCTACAAGAAAACTGCAACTTGGGACAACAATTTCCAGCAAGGCAATAACCCTAACCCCAAGCCAAAACTACATACAAACGGATTAGAAGCAACAATATTAATGTTCTAGAGAGGCTGAGTCAAAGCCCAGATCTCAAACCAATGGAGAATTTGTGGCTGGACATGAAAACGGCTGTTCATTCATTATCCCCATGCAGCCAACAAGAACTTGACTAAAAAATTTTGTGTCCAGATGTGTAAAACTGATTAAGACCATCTACGCAGACTCAGTGCTATCATTAAAGCCAAAGGTGCATCTACTAAATGTTTGAAGTGGTTGAATACGCAGTCAAAAATTTTTTTAATTGATTAATTTTACTTTATAGACTAATTTTTGTGGATTGGTGTCAAAACAGCCAAATTAAACCGACTATGATTCAATGCTGTGAAAAGTTGAAAACTTCCAAGGGAGTGAACAGGCACTGTAACTTGGCAAATCATCTCACATGCAATGAAGAATATGAGGCTGCACTAAAAACACTCGCGAATCGTAGGTGCACATGATGTATTACACCGACCACAGTGAGCCTGTTTTACAAGGATAAAGGTCAAAGGACTGCACTCATTAAAGGAAGAAGTGATCAATACAATTAGATAAAATAATTATTATGTTGGAAATTTATTTTTAAATATTTCAGTATGTTAGTGTCACATGTTACAAACTAGTAGTTCTGGATTAAACAATGGTTGGTTTGCTGGCCCTGCCCAACTGTCTGCAGTCTGCCTGCAGGGAGGCCAGCACTGAAAGGCTTGGACTTACCCCTCTCTCTTCTATCTGATCCCCTGTTGCTACACTAGATGCCCCTAACGAACAGGCAGGTTGAGGAAACGAGATAGAGATAAAAAGGCAACAGGGTAAGGCAATATGGCTTAAAATCACAATAATCTTTTGAGGTAAATCCTTGTATTAACGTGTTTTATTTAACTATCTCTATTTAATCGTCATTTTAAAATTAAATACTTCACCATATATTTTCCCAGCTCTATTTGATCAGACTCTTTGTTACAGAAACCAGATAATATCCATATATCAGTGAATCAAGGCTTGTAAAACACTAACACACTAAAATTTGGGGGGGGGGGGGGACAAGAGTCAGCAACTGGGTGAAACAAACAAAGACAAGAGGATGATAAAGATTGCGATGAAGAGGGAAAATTCTCTTTGGCATGTTCGATATTCGCCTGTCTCAATTGACCTGTAAAATCTTCGAGACTGGAACAAATGCAAATAGCGCTGACTTGCTCGCACCAAAAAATCCTGAAGGCTTTTCAAATGAGCTCACTCTCACAATGGTGGGGTGCCCAGAGCAGGGTGAATTTACGGTCTGGGCTCTGAATGGCACAATGTGTGAGAGCCAAACAGGGAACTGTGAAGTGAAGGCTCAGGACCCTCCAGGCTGCCTGCCACTGTGTTGAGCTGAGCTTCAGTTGCCTCCACAGCCTGACCACCACCACTACAGTCCTCTGATCAGAAATGCCAAACTCACACCACATTATACTGGAGGCCTGTGCTTAAGTCAAAATTAACATGGAAATCAAATTGGAGAGTTAAACCAGAATAGACGAATACCAATAATTTTGATACAGAACAAAAACAAACAAAACAAAAAACGAATGTGGACATAGCCATGAGCAAGCCACACAACCCCCTTAATAATTTAAAGCTGAATTGATGTGTATTGGTGAGTGAGCTCATAATGTAAAACACCACGGCACTGCAGTGTTCTTAGTCAATTTTTTCAGGATAAATTATGAATAAAAAAATCAATTTTTTCACTTAAGCAGTGCAGTGTGTACTGTACAACAAAACCTGCTCCACAGATAAAGTTCTAATACAACTATAACTCAGGTTTTTAAACTATAAAAGTTTATTTCCTTGAATGTTTGTCATGTGGTTGCACAGCACATTTAACAGCTATAAGGTAAAACATTTGATTAGTGAATTATATTTATGATCTGAGCAGTCGACGACTAAGAAATATTTGGTAATATCTCTTTAAGAGAAGGCTGTGCCTACAGCTGTGAGAGCTCTCTGCTTTGTTGCTCTACTTATTTCTACTTTCAAACTTCATTTGCAGCCCTCGCAAAGATTTTCAGAGCTGCTCTCTGGACATTGGCAGGCACTTTCACCAGCAGCCAAACTTCCCAGCATGCCTTGTGGCAGGGCTGGCTTTGTTCACAAAGTTAACTGTGAAGTTGCTCTGCTCAACTTGAGATACAGACCCAGCTTCACTTCATTAAACATGTACAGGTTTGTATGAAATACATTAACTTTTTACACACGTACTGTATTATAGTACTTAAGTCTGCAGCAGTCTTTCATTATATCAATATTGAATATTCTTTCAACACTCTCTTACAACATTTGGTGCATGTCTGTAATTTGAAAGCTCTCAAACAGTGATTACAAGTGGCATATTATAAAGATTTATATCAAACTTCTCCTTTTACTAGCTAACCTAATAGTTGAATTAAACCACTAGAATTAAAGACACTATCCCAGTTCACATTCTGTAACAGATGCATCATCAAAGTTCCAAAATGGGACCTATTTTCTATGATGCACAACTAAATTACATATAATCCTAACATAACTGAAATGGTTCCAACCCTTTGCTCCAAAGTGGATTTTTTGTTTCTACTGCATGACATGCAGGGGACAGTGCAGGCTGTCTGCAGCATCTGGTGGACACCTGTAAGACTGCAAGTCACAGAAGAGAATAAGAGAGGTCTTTGTGATTCTGCTAAGTCACCAAAAATCTGGGCCAGAGCATACTGACCCTCGGTGGACCAGCCCCTCCACAGACTTCAGCGAGGCAATCGTTTATTCACACAGGCGTAGTTCCAATCTGATCTGCAGCCACTCTCACACATTTCCAGTTACGCATCTATTACATGTTCACATTAGGCAGCATATTTGTAATGTACAACATGCAGTATAAATGGTGAACGCATGAACTCATACTTTAGTCATGTAACACAGTGGCTCCCAAACCTGGTCTGCCATCCTGCTTGTTTTTCAACTGCCCCCATCCCACCCACTGTTGATTACCTGGATCAGGTGTTTTCAGTCAATCACAAGCTGACTGGAAACAGCTGCTGCCAGTTTCTGAAACAGTCAGAACCTGGCAGTTGAAAAAAAAAAAAACAAGCAGGACAAATGGGCCTTGAGGACCAGGGTTGGGGACCACTGATGTAACAAACCACAAAGTCCTGAAGAGATGAAATCATCTCTCACACACCTAAAAATGTACATAGTAGTATAAATTGCAGGACTATTCAATTTAGAAGAAGTTCAGTCTGCAGTGTGTACTTCTGTATACAAAAACACACACTGCTTTCTTTTTGTTAATTGTATCGGTTAAAGAAAAAACACTAGCAGTACTGTATGTGTGGAATATTTTTAGATTCAGTCTAGCGACAAAATCTTTAGCTATTAAAGACAAAGAAAATTGATTCAACATGTGTTTGAGCTCAAGCACTTCAGACCCTGTGTCCAGCGTTCACCATGAGCTCCTTCATTTATGAGAGCTAATCACTACAAGTGAACCAGATCACAAAAGGGACAGTCACTGACACCAGAGCAATTATGTTGTACAGGTCTAATCCTTTACACAGCACTTAGGACAGTTTTAAAGGCCACCAGGGCACACTGCAGAGCTCCCTAAACTGTTAGGGTGCAGTTTGGTCCATTTTACTGCCACTGGGGCACAGGCCTGATTGTTAAGACTGGGGAAAGTAATCCCTGGAGTCAGGCCACTAAACCTGCTCTGTCCCTGTAACCATGGCAGCAGACAGGTAGTGTCTGGGTCACAGGGCAAACATGTCCGAGCTTTAGCACTGGTCGCCAGTTAATAAAAAGCTAGCCTAGTGCGAATGCACACATATCCGTATGTGTACATACACACAAGATAAACACACGCAGACGCTCGGGAGACAGTTGCCAGTTGACCTGAGAACTGATATGGCTACGAAGACCTACTAGGTTTCAATTAATCAACGGTGCCACTCGGCGTTCAAGATACTTAACTATCACCAGGTGCTTAACACAATAAGTGGCAGTGACATGTCACTAGTGAAAGTGGCCAGAAATGTATAAATTACTGTCACCAGACCAGCTTTTCTTTGTATTTCCTTCATTTATATTATTGTCCTTTCACTGTTGGATCCTTAAAAGTGCAGTCTAGCAGTGGTAAAATATGCCTTTTTGAAACACAGAAACATTTTAGAGGACATACACTGCTATCCGAGTCCACACAACACTGTCATTTGGAATAAAGGTAATAAATAATGATGTGTCTGCTAAGAGATTTTTCCTCCTGTCTTGCCCTTTATAAAGAAACACATGATCTCCCCTCGTCTTTTCTTCATTTACCAGTTCTCCTCCTCTCTTTTCAGTTGCTATGAGACACTCCAGCTGAAGCCAAGGCTTCCACAATTCATTACTGGAGGAACAAAAGCCAAAGCACTGGACAAAGCAGGGCAGACCAACTCAAACCAGCTCCCACTTAACACACACATCACACCTCTGAGTGCTCTGCTGACATACAAATGGCCAATTCAAGACCTCTCATTTTTCCTTTTTCATTTTTACAATGCACATTTAGGGGAATACATAAAGAAAATACTTAAGATGCATAGTAGAATATCAACAGGTTGAGGATTCAGCAGATTTAGGGCTCAGTAAAAGTTTCAGATTTCCAAAGATTATTAGAATCTAACATGTTTTGAAAGGATCCAAGGCAAAAGACTATTTCTTTTTTGGTATAACACATGGGAGAAATAAGAAATTTGTGCAAAGACTGAAAAGGCTACAATGCACCATCAGTGCAACATCACCTGTCTCTGGCTTTCCACCAGTTCTGCCTCGCCAAATCATGAAACATCTCTTTTCTCTCCAACCAATCAGATCTCAATCTCTGGCTGTTCTCATGCAAAGAAAGAAAGGGGAAGACCAATGAGAAATGAGCCTCCTCCTTCCCCTTGTATCCTACACACGCGACAATCACCGTCTGAGAAATGCCAACGGACGGGCAATCAGTCATTGTAATTAGGCTGGCTGCCATTCCCGAGCCTTCATAATTCAGGCTGGAGCTGGAGGACATGGGTGAGAGCCCAGCTGCCGGCTGCCACAGCCCACCACTGGCTCACCCAAACCTCAACACAGACCACTCCCTCTCTCGTCTTCACTCTCTGCTCCCTCTGATGGGGGGACCAGCAGAATTATAAGGGGGCTGGCTGACTGCAAAATTAAAAACTCCCCTCTATCTCCCTCCCTTCTCCTTGTCTACAGCCCAAAACCGCTCCCACTCACACTTTCTTTTCACTGCACTGCAGAGTTTTGTTCTCCAAACTGCACGAGTACAAGAGCAGACACCTTGTGCTGAGAAAATGACTTTTAAAAACAGGAAGGGTCTTAATCTAAACATATTAAACGTGTCTGTAAAAAGGGAGCTAGTGTCATTTTCCCTGTACAGTTTTATTTGAAGGTGTAAAGTCTACAAAGGGGTATTGTCCACGCTGTTCCTAGCTGTTGGGAACGTTGGATTTACAGTACAGACATGGCTCGCTCTTTTCTCTTTGGAATTCACAACTAAACAGGAAGCCATGGCAGTATTCTGAAGAGATTTATTTTATTTGCTTACAGGCCGCAGTTGACTCAGAAACTGGCTTTGCCTGTTGTATAGGACCTGAAGTTTTTTTGGCAATGAAGTGAAGAACTGCAAGTTCAGCCAAAATAGACAATAAAGCAGAATGGAGAAACATGCCAAATTGCTGGGGCAATTCAGTCCAGAGGCTCATTTTTCCAAAATGATTCACACTGGAAAGAAAAGCATTTCCCTGTCCTTAGATGAACTTGTGTGTGCTCTCTGTCGGCTTTACAAGGAAGCAATGGGGGAGGGAGGAGGACGTGCGCACACTCAATCACACACACGTGCGTGTGCGCACACATACACATGACCACACAGCCATCACTGCAGAATCTTTGCTCACTGTGGAATTAGGTCATGCACATAAAAGCCCCGAACACAGACACAAATACTAACATGCACCACTTTAAAAAGACATTTTCAAAGTCACAGGGGAAAAAAACCACATACATGGATTTTTTTTGCAGGAAAAACCCAAATAAGAGCAGGCCAGCTTGGTAAGTGCAATTTCACATATAGTGCATTCTGCACTGCATGCTAACAGCTGGTACCAAAATGGGACAAACAGGGTTTCATAGCATAGAATCACTTTACAGTGCAGCGGGAATACAGTTTAAGAATGAGGGAGGACTAAAGGCAAGTTTTGCATCAGTCAGCAGTGTCCTGAGGTCGGTTTATTGGCTTGTCTAGCTCAGCTGCCTGACAGTGTTCACCTGTTCCTTCTTCATTCTGCAAGATGACAGTCAACAGTCTGCTGCAGCACAGCAACCACGACGTCGCTCAAACTTAGTTGTCATTATTTGCTCATCACAATGACAGAGACTGTTTTAAAAACGTGATTGCTGTACATTCATTTGCTGAAATCTTTACCTGTTTACAAATAAATGTCACAATATAATAAACTCATTTTACAACAAAGCACGTTATTGTCCCTAAATGCAGCCGTCTTCTGTCAGATGCCATGATATCTACATCTTATGATGCAGGAGAACATCTGACTTTGTAAATATCAACTCATTAAGTTTCACAATAAAATGAAGTCTAGCATTAAGCAGGCATCAAGCGTTAGGTTGGATAGAAAAGATAAAAGCCTCCCGCATGGCTTTGCCAGGAGCTTTTACACACTCATAACTATGTTGCTACAAATGGCAGTAAATATTTGTGCAGCTGTTTTGTAGTGCATAATATTAGATCAATCAATCAAAATGAGAAGGAGCTCAAGGAGCGAATACATGCATTCACCACAATTTATTGCATGGAAATTATCACATTGTTAGTTATTTTACTGTCAGACTAAATCATTATCTTTTCACTGTCACTGCCGTGGCATTGCTTACTCATCAGATTGGGTGAATCATTAATTATATTACAGCAGCTATCGAAGATTTCTGAGCATAATGTTCATCCAGTGAGCTCTACACTCTGCACCGTTATCGACTGATGAGCTCTATAAGTAATGACAACTGGAAAACAGAATGCAGAAGCGTGCACACACGCGCACATACACACACCCGGGGACAGAGGCATTAACGTATAAAGGCTACAATGCAGAAATTGTAAGTGAGAATAACCAGACTGTGTCATATTATCTGATCTCTAACAGTGGCTGCAAAAAGGTTTTGCCAACAGGGGTTCTTCATGAGGGTACGACACAAGCCGCGGATTTTATTTTACATTTTCCTAAATGTTGTTCCAGACGTTGCCGCCCTACAAGTGTAAATAAAGAAAAGCAAGTGAGACTGAACATAAACTGCAGAGCTTCTTAGGGGATTTTAAGTAACTAACTAAATGAGTGACCTTTGACCACCTTGGAAGGATGTGGAGCAGGGATTTTCTAAACAAAGAAAAAGAAAAGTCCCTGTGACATTTGCTAAGTCATGAACAAACCTCAGACTGTCTGATATAAAACATAATGTAATGCCAAAATGAGAAATGAGGGCGTTGTTTGTCGACGGACACAGCAAAAGCCACACGGTCTGGTCATGCAGGGTTGTCATCGACAGGCCATTACGTTTAGTTGCTGTTTTTTTTTTTTATTATTATTTTTATTTCACACAAGGGTCACAACTAAAAACTATTTGTAATCAAGCTGCAGAAAATAGAATTATTAAAAAGCTCAAACTCCACACTGTTTTTTGGAATCGCAGCTTCTTCTAAATACACACTGTACCTCCACTTTTATTGTAGCAGCTGATCCAAGCTACATAACTGCATCTGGTGGTATAAAGTGATATGTGAATATCCTCCACAGTGACTTTAATTACAGCCTAAAATCATTCTGTTTCCTTGACAAACCAGCAACATTTGCAAGATTTTAAACAGAATCCAAACTCTTGCCTACCTTGTCAATGCTTCAGCAGCTGCATAAATTACACTGAACTTCAAGTTCAGTTGAGTCTGGCAGTCAAATTATTTTTTTTTATTTTTAGTTTTTTTTTACACGACAACCTGAAATCACATGAGGGACACTTTCTACAAATACATGACATATACTAAGAACAGAAGAACTACAGCAGAGAAAAAAACAGCCTCAGTGCAAACTCTTGTAGAAATGATAATCTGATTTATTTGTAAAGTAACCTTGGCACCAGGGAAAAGCCACCATAACGACAAAGCAAAGTTTTTAATATGCACAAAGGACAAAACTACTATGACTATTCTAAGAATACTGTGCAACAACGGAAAATGATTTGAGGCTAAGCTTAATCTTGCAAAATAAAGCACATCACATCAAGCACATGTCGTAACATAAAGAAAAGTTGCAGTCAACTCACCATAACAACGCACCATGTGTCTGCTGCTCGTCAGCTGTGCGTCCTCGGTGTAACAGTCATGAGTGGAAACCGAGAAGAGGCGCAACATGAATGCATTCTCTCCGGGAGCGACTGCTCCGTGTCGTTGTGTTGCTGCTGATTATAATCTACGAGGTGGTCCGATGACTGTCGTGAGGACAGGATTATACACATCCCAGTGAAAGCTTTTGATCTGTTTCATCTGCGCAGGCTGTCCCTAATATCCCCTCACGGCTGCTTGGCGAATCTGACTCACTGCACTGTGCATGAAGGCTGCACTGGAAGTTTTTATGAGAACCAAAGAGAGTTTCGAGTGGTAGCTGTCAAAGGAAGCAAAAACATTTATTCGGGATTGCTTCGATTTTAATCGAATGATTCCTGTTGTGCATGTGGCCACAGAGTCTGCAGAGCTTGAGCTTTGTATCATGGAGCCATGATGCCACAGTGGATGTCCACTACTGCATGGTCCAAGCTCTGGTTGCCAGACTAATAAGAGTTCGTATTTGAGTGAACAGAAATGATCTCTACCCAAATCTGCTATATTGAGGAATTTAGGAACTCACCTACAATACATCATAGGTGTATATGAATTTTCACAGTGAGGTGGCAGGAAGTGAATTTACTTTCATATAAAGGGTTAGTCATCTACTTACTGTAAAGACTGTAACATACTTGAAATGCATGTAAAACAGTGGAGTCAGATTTAGAAAAGAGCATTTTGGCTGGTGAAGTATATCCTAATACACACACTGAAGCATATTTGTGTACAGGAGTTATACACAAGTTGTATAATGTATAGTGCAATTCTAAGTACTTTAATGGAGTATTTCCAAGTGAGGTTAATTCAGAGGGAAAAAGTGTACTTATACTGTAAAACATTAATTTTAGAGGTCTAGCTAGTAATTACTGTTTACACATGTAGATTATTAAATGTATTAGAATATTATAAAAGAAATTTGTACCAGAGCAAGTCAGCAAGTCAGAGTTTTATTTTTTTTTACTAGAAATGTTCTATTCATTTTTATTTTTGTGCCACTTCTGCCTATGGCTGTTTCAAAATGTGGCCTTTGTCAATACAAAGCACAGACAACTTGAAGAATGCTTATTCTTCTTTCATACTCAGTGTGAGCACAATATTTGCCAAGGTTTCATGGGTAGAATGCATCCAGCTGCATTATGGCTGCAGAAAATACATCAGTATTTCCATCAGATTTGGTCTGTTGTCAGTCAAGTGCTTGGCATATTTGGAATAAACACATCCACATTTGTAAGCTCACCCGTCAAGCACCAAGCGCTTTCTGTGCACAGTGCACTTAAGCAGTCAAGTTACTCACTCTGCAATCCTTCAGACAGACTGAGTAGCCTTAGGGATGTTTTAATGCTGACTTGAGCGATCACTCAGAATAACTCTCGCTGTATCTTACGTTGCACCTGTTGCACGAACTGTTCTAAAATACCAGACTTGACAGACAGTAAACACAGGCTGCACTGACTTTTCACGTTGGGCACACAATCAAGTTTTACCCAGCAACATGTTTTACTTTGAAGCCAGGCCACTTAGGCCTCTTGATAGCCGCTATTAATACAAACCACCTTTTACACTGAGGTGACTCATATTTCTGTGAAGCCTCACTGAAATTCATGACGGTTTTGATCCTGATGCACTGCAGTAGCACATGCAGCACAACCCTGTTGACCCCATATTGCATAGAGACAAGGGTAATGAGATTAGCTGTGCACAAGTGTGACCGTTGTTTGTGACGTATCCTCTCCAGATTGAGCATGCACAGCTTTCAGGCACTGAACTGTCATGTGACAAATCACTGCAGTTAGGAGAGCAAGGATTACTGGGCGGGGTGAACGGGTTCATAGAGTGGTGAGCTCAGGGCATGAGTTAGGCATCACAAGCTTATGACAAAGGGAACAACATGAAATGTCAGGGATTTCTGACTGTTTACACTAAGAAATGTTATACTTAAGGACAAATTTAAGTCCCGGACATGTAATCCCCAGCACTAATTATTTTTTGCTGCATTGACATGACTGTTTTTTAAATATTTATTTATTTCAGTTTCTTAGCTGATCATCCAAAGCTCGATTTAAAAAATGTTTTATTTATATTACTTGTAATTACAGCCCTAGTTGTTATGATGATGACCCACCTGTATCAGATCTGCTGTTTTTGAAAACTATTTGAAGAAGACCAGTGTGTCCACATGGACTAAAAGTAGAACTGAGGATAAGACTGACAGGTATTTTATATTCAGCACTTACAAAGGTTTTTGGAGATGTGTGTGTGCAACACATAAGATTTATTTTACCAACATGACGTAGACCTGTTTAAGGGTGTGTTTTTAAAGCTTCAGGTTTTAGTAATCTCTCCATCTAGTCTCTGGGAGCACCACAAGATTTTGCCCTCAACGCCCACCCATCTGGCGGCTCCAGACAGACCCAAGGACAAAGACGCAACTATGATTCTGCTTGTAAAATCAAATAACAGACTTGACTTGATGTTAACTTTTTTAAGTAACTGTAACTTTAGTAAACTGCTGCTCAGCTTCACTTTGATTAATCACATGTTGACCACTGGACCAGAGCGGTTGTACCAGATTCAGCTGTATTTAGCTTGGTTTCATCAGTGGCCGCGATCTTCAGTGTTGTGTACATCAGGCCTTTCATACTGCATCATGAGGGAATTTCCTGAGGGAGTGTCATGAGAAAAAAAGGCCACAGTTTGCAGCACCAAAGAAATGAGATCGTTTTGTGTTTTCACTTAATAGACTCCTGTTGTATTACATTTCCGTCTTCAGTCTTGGTTGTTTCAAGTTTTCAATTTAAGCACTTGCATTATTTTCAGTACTTCATATTATTTTATAAAGTAATATGAATTGTGACAGAGTGAATGTAATGTAAATGAATTGTATATTTCTCTTTATATTCTTCACACAAACTTGAAATAATGAAAGATTACTTTTTCTTCCCAGGCTAAGTGCTCCTGCTCTTTACCCACTTCCAGAACCACACAACTTACAAAGCTACATTTTCATTCAGAGTCACTCCATCAATGTCAGAGACAGAGCGTGAATGCACACATCCTTAACCTGTTTCTATACTTTGCGTCACACAATGAGTCTCTTATGCTGCTAGATCAAGAGTCCAGACACAACATGCTTGCAAATGCAAAACCCCTTGAAATTTAGATTAAGGATTAAGACTTTCTTGTCTCTCAAATTCAGTGGAGTTTAACATCACAACCATAAGCATGTGAATTCCAGCCATGGTTTAAAGCGGTGAGGTCACTAGTGTCTATGGAGAGTCGCTTTGCTTGAATGCTCCTTGACCTCCAACTGTCTGGAGGCTCTTTGCACACTAAGCCATGCTTATTTGTAAGCAGAATGCTTTGCTAAACTTCATGCTCTACCCGCTAACTTTCTTCATGTTCAATCTACAACCAAAGGCCACTTTGCACAAGAACAGCACACATTTGTAATAGAGGCCTACTTTACCTACTATATTGTTTCATTATTATCATCATAATCATTATTAAGCATTACATTGAACATGTACCGGGATTCAATGACTTGAAAACAATGTTTGATCCCAGAAGTTTCTTTTTGCAGCCCAGACCCCCAACCTGACAGACAACACAGCCTCTAAAATGCTGCATGAAATCAAACAAGATTGTAAACCAAAACTGGCACCCGACCTCAAACTCTTGGCTGTCGCTAACTTTCTCACATTCTCCCTCGTGCTAGTCTGTTAACTTTCAGAGCTACCTCCTCAGGAAAACATGTTCATTAAAGTCCCAGCAGGAGTTCCTACATGGGCTTCACCCTGTCATTGACAGATGCATGAATGACTCAACATGCGTCTGGATTTGTAACCTATGAGGGCTTAAGAAAAAGCCTGGGAGACAATAGCAACTGAGGCAAAGCTGCAGCGCCATCAGTCTAAACAAAATCTCATTGTTCCTGTTTTCCACAGTTAGGGGGTTAGGCATTCTCTCATCCACCCCCACCCTATAAGACTCCCAGAACCTCAGTCCGCTGTCCTACCCCAGTTTCTGTACTCCGCCAACTTGGAGTGCTGTTAGCGGGGCTAGTAATTAAACAGGGCTGCCTCTCAGTTTCCGCAGCTCCATGGGGGGAGTCCCTCCATGAAATGCACTCCTCATTCTGAGCCCAGACGGCAGCTGATGAGGGATTATCTGATAGCAGAGGCATGGCATACTCCACACCATAATCTGCAATTAGTTCATTTCATGGTGATATGTTGGGTGGACCTGCCACTACCTTTCCCACGGCTTCTTCACATCAATGCATCAATGAGTAATATCACATTATCACTTATATCACAATATGTCATATGTTATGTTAAAATAAATATAAACTTTTGATCAGGATAATGTTGCTTAATTATCATTGGATCTTTTTTTTTTGTCAAATATTTACCAGACACCAAAACACTTTAAAACGTGTTTGGCAAACTATTGGACAGTTTGACGTTATTACACAATTTATTTCAATGTCTCATGTAATTTCATCAATTTAATGTCTCCTCTTAGAACAGCTGTCGGGGCACACTGTCAAATTTCACCTTGGTTGTTCTCAATCATTTCACTTTAAAGTATGACAAAGTGCTGAAGCGGGACTTTACTGTGTAGTTCATACTGATTTTATTTCCTTTGAGGTGTGCACTTCTAGTTCTGGGAACTTTAAATAATAAAGATAAGATTAAAGGTGCATTTAGGTTTTTTTATTAATGTATTTATTCATTAAAACCGAGAAGACACCTAGTGTGGTGACTTACACCCTGACAAAATCTGAATACAAATGTAGGCATTGAGAAAAACTAAACAGGAGAAGACAGAATAAAGAACTATAACTAGATATACTGAGCACATGGAAAAGACATAACCAGTCTATCTATGCTAATACGGCTCATGTTACTTTGCAGCAGCCACCTTCGACTCTCTGAGGTTAAGGCTTATACCAGACATGCTTTATAGCCATCAGTGCTCTGTTCCTTAGTCTTGGCTCATTTACAGTTTGAACAACTGAGAATTCAGAAGGTGCGTCTCACATTACAAAAGAGGAAACCCGTTAATTACTGTCACTTAAAGATATTTTCAAAAGCTGAGTTTGGAGATTTAAAATACATTTCAGTACCTGGATGAAATAAGATACATGTGCACATATACGATTTAAGTGCAGCACTTTAAATGCATTGTTTTTAATATTATCACATTTAATGCATTTAAAACTAATCTGCAGTACATTATGACTTATGCAAATATATTACGGGCTTATTTTCCTACTTGTAAAACGATCTATTCATTTGATCAGCTTTGGCTGATATTTGTTAACATCGCAGTACTCAAACCCTTATGCAGACTCTCCAGGAGAGTATTTTCTTATAATTCTGCAGAACCTCAAACTCCTTGAAACTTCACCGTTTTAATAGTTCATCTTTCATGAGGAATCTCAAGTTGCATGTGCAAATGGACTTTGGTTATTATTAAATGAATAGCAGTGTTAGGAGAGTAACACAATATTTTGTTGAACCAGTTCTTAGTGCTTTAAAGTTTCTTAAGCTGATGTTGGAATAGTGTCTCTGAGACTGAATGAAATTCATGATGGTCCAGTGCCAAAAGGCTGTTAAACTGTAAATGTAGGTCTTTTGGTACGTAAAAATAATATGATAGGGATCTATAACTCAATCTTGTCAGTATGAAGGTTATCTGATCCATTAATCAAATGACCAAGTGACAGCCAGATAGGTTGGACAGGGAGATGATGAAATGAACCCATCAGCCACTTCTTTGATCAGGTTGTTTTTCATGGGACGTCACCAACAAAATGTCCAAGAAACCCAGAGAACACCTTGTACACGAAAAGAGAAGTCCCAAGTCCTTGGGCTCATATATCTTATTATTCTTAATATTATTTTTAAAAGCATTACCATGTCATACTCGCAAGCTTTAGACGAAATGAAAGCTGTTACAGGGGTATGTATATAATAGCTTATGTCAAAAAGATAATAATTAATCCAGTGGGTGAATTCTTTCATATATTCTTTAGTAACTGAAAGTTCACTTTAGTACTGGATAGTTTTAAAATTAACTTTCTACAACCCTGACCCACTTGTTCAAATTTGTGATTGATAGGTTTTGCTCTGAAAGCAAGGGGTGCTTTTCCATTAGAGGCAAAATTAAGCAAGCATTGTACTTTCTTCACCCACCAAACAAGCCATTGACTTTATAGTTAGTGTTTTGTTATCATGATTATATTGTGCATTTTATTATTAGTAAATAGTTATCACAACGTTTCTGTGAGATATCTATGGTGATCTTACTGGGGTCTCTAAAGGTAGTTCATACAGTAAAGAGACCAAACTGTCTGTTATGATTACTCATGTTTTATCTTTAATCCTTAGGCTGTAAATAAGCTAATGACAACTTTGTGATTATTGCACTGAACATGTTGCCCTTATATGAACTATATGAACTTTTAACATAAAATAAAACGCACAGTCAAACACGAAAAGAAGCACACATTACATACAGCTGCCATGTTTCCATTATACCACTGTTTGTGAAGTGAACTCACATGTAGTAGTTTTACATTTTACATTTGCACTTTTCTTCTTTGACAGAAATTCTTTCTATATCTCACAAGTTTTATTCATGGAACTTCAATATAGAGTTCAACTAATAAGCAGCTTTAAAAGCTCCAGCACAAACCACTGAGGTGATGGTTTAGGCTAAGGTGCAAGGTGGGTCATGTTACTTTATTACAGGAGGCATAAAAACCGCACCAACACCTGTAGGATGAGTCATATTTATGTGCAGAAGGGTCGTCTCAGGTGAGGCGATCACGTGGGCTGCCAATTGCACTTGAGGTCTGGCACTTCATCCTATTATTTTTTTGACATATGCTGTTTTCTGTAAGAAAGTCAGCCTGACACAAGGCCAGAAATGCTCTGACACAAACAAGGCATGGGACTACCCTCAATTTACCTGTGCCATGCTTTTTAAGGACATGTCTGAAAGGATGAGCACCCATGCTGCCAAGTGTTTTTGTCGGTCTGTTTATGTGGGTCTTGTTTGTTTTCCCTCGGAGCACAGTGATAGGCTTAGATGGGCTGGCAGACGTGCCTTAACAAGATGTGGGGCAGGCCTTGATAACACACTCAGATGAACTGTCTATTTTCGGTCATGGGACTTCATGCACTCGCTCACCCCAGTCAGTGCAAATGGAAAACAGTTGGCTGCAGATTCAAACATCAAACTATAGAAGGAATCTTGTTTTGTTCCTACATCCATACAAGCAGCATGAATAAACTTGTGACTCAAGGACAGGTTTGTGTGTATTTTGCATTCACTACTACATCCGTCATGTGCATATATTTCTCTTTGCGGTGTGTTTGCATGTGTCAGAGTACAAGTGATTTTTGCATGTGGCCTCTAGCGTGTGCTTCACATGGTTTGGTCTTGTTGTTTGTCGGGGCATTGCTGCATCTGATCCCTATCAGTGCACTTCGATGTTCTTCATTTGAATGTTTTATCCCTCCAGCTGACCTAGAAGATCTCTGCCGATTCTGACTGTTGGGCGATCCCCACAGCCTTGCTGCGGTTCTCTTACTCAACACTGCATGTGTTATTCATCAAATGTTGTCAGGAGCTGTCAAAAGCAGCCATGACAAATACTGCTTTTCTGTTTATGAAACGATCATGTTGGCCTCACACTTCAAACAACCATTATCATCCGCAGTTGACTGCACTGCACTTGCAAAATCTGTTTTGTGGGCACACAGTGTCATAACTCAAAGGCAGGAGGACGTTTCATTTGCAAAGTCAATGAAATACAACATTATTCACTACTTGTTACAAGTGAAAAAAGCTAAGAAAACAGCAGGAAAGACATTAGTGTAATTAATGATCAGTTTTGTGGATTTATCACAGCACACACTCTTCACTTACAGTAAGTGAACTCAAAGAACTTACGACGTGAAGAAATCGACGTTGGTCATTGCACAACACTATTACTGTATATGTCTTATCCCACATACTGTATCTCCTAGAGTTGACAAACATGAATTGTCCTTGTCCGGGGCCAGAATAACCACTTCCTTTGTGGTAAAACGCTAAAGAATAAGGCATGTTCAAAGATCTTTAGAAACTGCATGGTGGTCAAAATGCACAAGTGGTAATTAAACCTCTAAATCAAATCGTCTTGTGTATCTGTGTTTTGGTTTTGCATCTTACATACTCCCAAGTCTGGTGAGTCTACTCCGACAAAGCCTTCTTTCTGTCACAGTGCTGTATTTATGATATTTAGGTAGCTAGATAGAGACAATTTTTCTCTTCACTCCTCCTTCTCAGCACAGGCTGAATCAGCACAGTGGGCCCCCCAGTGTCGGTTTGCAATGGCATCACCACAATCTTCCTTTGGTGAGCATGTCCATGCATCAGTGACAGAGCGCTGTCTCCCCCAATGACAGACCTAGAAGGAGCAAGGTGGGCGGGAAATTAATTTGAAGCAGTCAAGATGGCTCGAGTGACTTAAAAATAGTTTTGCTTAACTGAGATTGAAGGGGAAACAGGTATAATAAATCAAAACGAGCTCATGGAGCTTATCTGTCATGTTGTTTTGGCTGTTGCTTTCATTTTAACATAGTCACAGTCGTGGCCAAAAGCATAATCATAACTCTGCGTAACAACCAAACATGGAGCAGAGGAAGCACATCAGTGTAAAGCGGTGCACGTGCAAGTACTACTCACTGAACTTCCATTTGACCCATATGATTAGAAAGGAGCTCGAGCAGCAGATTTTAATTGTGCAGCGAGTGTCAGAGTCGAGCAGTTTATGGCTCTGGGGTCTGCTTTGTTAAAAGGTGTGAATTGGTCTGGATGCAGATTGTATTCTGGCAGGAAATATGGTGCATGCCCAGTCAGTATAATTTACTGGATCACTAGATCTTGATTTTTTATCTTTCTCAGAATCTTTGAAGCACTTCGGGGGAAAGATAATCTCATTAGTAGCAGTGTATTTTCTAGTCATTTGCATCAGGATGGCTGACCTCACGGAGAAAATAACAGCTGGGGAAATCTTAAGTAAATATTTAAAAAAGATTATTAAATGCAATGTAATTTATTTAATTTTAATTTGCAACTGTAATCTAAGGTGTCTATTATTGGATTAATTCCAGTTTAATGAGCTTTATTTCTACTTGTTCTGCCTCAGGACTATTTTCAGTTGGTACACTAGTTGTAGCATGAGTATGTGCAAGAGTACAATTGTGCATGTGGGATTCACGAAAGACATAGGAGGTACAATTCCTTTCTGGTTCTGGTCTTCATAAAAATAAAAAAATATAACATTTAATAAAGAATCACCAGATTTATTAGCAGCACCAGCGAAATCTGACAAGGAAAAGTAAACTTTGTCTCTGAAAGTTGAGGTGTTGTTAAGTGAAGTCCTAAAAACTGATATTTCTATGGAGGAATCTGGTGGCCAACAGACTACGGGTGTACTGGGCAGGTCTTTAAACTAATTGATAAAAACCATGCTGCTCTGCAATGCAAAATTTCCTTCACGCAATCAAGGACATGAATGACATTTCCTCACAGGAGAATAATCAGATCATTGACTACATTTGTGATTGTGATTCAGGTTGTGTAGGTCCCACATACTACTATATATGCCAGATTTTAGACATCAATCCACATAAAATGAAAGGAGACAGGTTTGACATTTAATTCCGGCCAGTGATTGTACAATTAATCAGAGCATTTACATTTGTTTGATGTTTAGGTGCTACATGCTAAAACAAAACCCAACGCGATAATGCACTTTGGCTTGGAGCAGTGGGCACAGTGTCTATCTTTAATCAAACTGTTGTTGAATCTTTATGAGGGTACTATTACCGTCTGGTGGGACCAGGAGTGTAGGGTATCTGAGCCAGACACTGTTTCAATCACACAGCAAGGCTGGAATTGGAAGAGATGTGTTCCACTGAATCTAGAAAGCAGTGTGCAATCAAGAGTCAAGAGGACCCCCTCCCAAAACACACTCTGTGACACACACACACACACACACACACACTCACATATACAATCCAGTTGGCAGTCCAATCCACTATAGTGTTGGCTGTAGTCAGGAAGTGCTAATGAAGTTATTAATGATATTCATGTGTGCAGTGGCGTGCAGGCAGGGACTGGGTCTCTATTAGCCAGCTGCTAGATCTATCTCAACCTTAGCTCATGACCATTAACAAAGTGAAACGAGAAAGAGAGTTTTACTTTGAGTCAAGTGAATAGAAATAAAAATGAGCAGAGAGGTGCTGCAGACAAACAGATGATAAAATGGTACATACGACTGAGAGATTAGTGGATTAGTGGTATTGGTGGTTATTAGTTGGATAGTTAACACATTAAAATTATTCTTGTGTTAATAAAAGTCTTGGTCAGTTTCTCTGGGCTTGCATATTATTGAAAGATCTATCATTTAATACACAAATACATGTAGAGTGTTTGTGGAAGCTGTATTATTAATGTTCACCTGCTGACACGTCAGTCTTCACCACAGTGTTGGGAAGGTTTGTTATAACAAAGATAGTTTTAAGCACTCGCTCCCGCAAAGATGGCAGCAATTAAGATGGCGGAGGGATTGGGGGACAGTCAGACCTCAGCTCCATGCAGACCAGATCCACTGGCTCCGCTGCTGGGGCTGCTTAAAGTGAGGGCCTCCTTCCCACTGTTGGGCCAATGCTTATCCAACACCTCCCTCTGCTGGGTGCTGACTGATCAGACCAGAGGACCAGCTAAATGAATATGTTTGTTGTTGATCTGTCATCATCAACTGTTTCTAGCTTGCTGTTTTGTCTTGTTTAAGGTTAAAAAATATGGTTTTCTTTACAAAAAACATTACACTAACAACTTTATGAGCTTTTTTTTTTTATTCCCTCTGACTGAGGGAGACGGCTCTGCAAAAGAGCAGAAGCTCACGTTCTAAGATTGTGTCATATTCTCTGTCTCCATCTACTGGACGACTCTGCTGTCAGTTTGCTTTCAAAGTTTACTCCACAGCAGCTAATTTGTGGCTCTTTTTATAAAACTGGACACTTGAAAAATAAAAATGTGGGACACCTCAGGTTTGACTGATAATATTAGCAAGTAATGGGACTTTATTTCATGGCAGAACAGAAAAGTAATCTGCACATGACTCTGACGTAGGGAGTCTGACAGGTAT
This sequence comes from Anabas testudineus, assembly GCF_900324465.2. Classification (NCBI taxonomy): domain Eukaryota; kingdom Metazoa; phylum Chordata; class Actinopteri; order Anabantiformes; family Anabantidae; genus Anabas; species Anabas testudineus. Next base: position 18,470,521 of record NC_046615.1, read on the forward strand.
CAGCCTAAAGAAAACTTATTGAACAGAATGTTTCAGACACGTTTAAAACATTGAGTTTAATCTCTGACATATTGCTCTAATTTATTATACCACACACAGATGGACAGTGATTCCCAAAGACATCATGGTTCGAGCGGGTTCCTGATGACAGCGGTCATGTCTGAATTTCATATAGGAATGCCAGGATTCAACCACCCATTAACCACCAATATATCCCTCAATATATTTAATCGCTTGTGTATGAGTGATTTATCTGTTGGACAGCATGAGGCGCCAGCACTGTACACGTTTGGGAGCCATTATCCTGTTCGAGTTAAATGAAGATAAAGAAAAGACAAATTTATTGCCCTCGTGCAAAATTGGCTGAAAAAGAGAAATTGCACGTTGTCCACATTTGTTATCTGCTATTTTCTGTGCGCCTTCTGTGCGTCCACATCTCTGCAGGAATGCATTTGCTACAAATTCCAGTAGATTCCAGTAAGTGGTGTCAGAAAGCTTTCCTGGGCTTAACGGGAAATCTGTCTTTGGGGTGCAAGATTATAACCTCTGCAAACCGCTGGTCAATGGAAAAATCCTAATCCACTCATAGACGAACCGTCCTGTGTGTAATATTGGCTCAAGGAGATACGGAGGTGGCCGATTTGACCAAAGACAAATAAATTATGTGAAATAAAATAAATACTCAAAGGAACACCATGTGAAGAACGGAAGAACATTTTGGTCTCTGCTTTCTTATAGTCACTTATGGTTATGTTACGACCGGATTTGAAGACAAAAAAAAAAGAAAAAAAAGAAATGCCGGTCTGAAAATGTGGGTCTAGTTTTTTTAAATAGTCTAAAACCAGTGCACCACCATGAAGCATTTACATTAACATTGTTCATTAGGTAACAGTATGTGCCTTTTATGAGAACATTACAGTGCATTGCCATGCCACAATTGCAACGGCCCCTCATCAAAAGCCGATGATGACTTTTACTCTTGCACTTGGCCTTGTTGTTTTCTTTGTCTTCCCATACAAAGATGCTCTTTTATTTCTCTGACACAATGCATGCAGTAAAAAAGGTGTTGCACCGCAGCAAAATAAAACCAAAACGGAAAGCCTTTCATGTCTCTGCTGTTTTAGTTTATGCCATGACTGAAAATGTCATTGTCATGCTGAGGTCATGGCTCCAGTCTTAGTGTGGAGTACGGCTCCCTGTCTGTGTGCCCCAGTCACTTTAGTCATCTTCACCCAAAACTCTGACAGCAGGCAGAAGGAGGAACGGATGCTGATGTGAAGACAGCACACAGAGGAAGAGGAAGAGGACTATGAGAAAAGGAACCCCTAATAAAGGCCACTGTCAAAGTCCAATGGAACCTTAAAGTGCCCTTTGACCTTTGCTGTCAAACAGCCCAGAATGCTCTCTGTTTGCACATCCAGAGGAGTTCAGCCTGCTGGTAGGGTGCTCTGGGTTTGGCAGCAGTTGTTGTCACTCTTCTGTCTCGGCGGAAATGTCTTCTTCCTCTATGTGCGCCAAGGGGAAGCTTGAGGGCAGACACCCAGACCGACAGACAGACAAACCACAGGCAGCCCAGAGCTCTAGAGTTGAAATAGCAGTCACTTCTTGCAGGAAGCCATTGCTCACTGGGATGCTTCGCTGCTCAGACACAACAAAGTGGGTTTTAATAGACACAAACACACAGGGAGAAAAGCGTGGAGTTAACTGGAGGCCAGTGAGGAGGATGAGAGTTGAAATACTGTTTTGTTGACTGTGCATGCAAATTATGTGGGATTCATGTCCTTATGTCAGCTTGGAAAGAGATAAAGTTGAAGTAAACAGTCCTAATGGAAAAATAGCTTCAGATAACATATTCAGAAGGAGCTCATTTATATTTTGGAAAAACGTCTGAGACAATACAAGTCTCTGGTCGGTTGCCCTTTGCAACACGTGTTGCAATGCAAACTCACAGTGGGTAAGCTGTCAGTGTCTCTCCACCAATGTCACCAGGATGATGTCTGCTACATTTACTGTTATTGACCATTTAAGTGATTCTGACTGTGACCCTCCTGACCTAGAACAATTTAACTGTCTCTCTAGTATTTCCTTTCCTCTGGCTGCCTTCCTATCCTCTCTCCAGCCTCTAAGTACTACAAGAACCTCCCTGACCCAATTTAGATGTCAGATTACTGTTGTGGAGTCAAACAGGCAAACAAGCAGTGTGTGTGGCTGTGTAATGGATCCATCCAAACATTCCTTTGTGTATGTGAGGCGCCTGCAAGGTTCAGTGAGTGCCTGACACAACAAAGAGAACCTGTGTTCCACAAGCAGCCCAATGCCAGGCACAACCTGAGGATGCCGGAGAAGCCCAGGACACTCTGAATTCACCTGAGGTTAGCTGTCCAGCTCATAGACACAATGTAGGCATTAGCACATGTTATGTTAAAGCATCTGACAAATGACTAAATGTATGTTAGTACTGGCATTTACTCACTGTACTCTCCCACCTGTTTTGCATTATTGTTTGTAGGTTGTTTTTTTGTAACGCCTTCTAACTGCAGGAATATTTAGAAAGGATAAATGCAGTAAAAGGAAACAAGCAGTTAGTTTTACAGTATGTATGTGTTCAGAGATTCATTGATGTAATGCAATGTTAATAAGACAAGCAGTTTGCTTAGAGTAAAGATAAGTGGTCCAATTGCATCTGAATGATAATAAAATAAAATAAAGTGCATTTCAAAACATAATGTTTTATAGAATTCACCGGACATGCTTTAATTTGATTTTGATCACTTGGCATTGGATAGTAAGAGTCCAGTTTAGAAGAAGAAAAGTGAACTCACAAATACAATCACATACATCAGTTTATTACCCGGGACCCTTGATTCATATTTTGTTTGATGAGAAGTGTGTTTGTGTTGTTTACCGCACATGGCAACTTGATTTACTGCAAACCATTGGAAAACTCTGGATTCTTTTAGTAGCTTTGTCCAAAGGCCTTTCTCATCACATGAAAAGCATCAAAGGAGGCAAGTGTGCACATCCAACCCAGCTGGACACAGGTACACAGTAAAATACATAATTAAAAAAGAGATAATCAAATTAAGCATTATTATTACGCCGTTTTTACCAACACAGTCTTTGTCAGGAAAATCCACTTGATGCTTATTTGCTGTTTGATATCTGACATGTGACTGACCATGTGTTTATTATGACATGGAAATTTAGAATAACTAACATTGTGATTGCTGCCGCTTGTTCATCTTGGCCAGAAGACTCTTATTCTGGACTTTCCACTCTAATTAAATATTCATCAAATAAAATGTAAAGAAAAAACTTTCATCAGCTGTATTGTGGGTTTGAGTTGGTAAAATGGACAACAACATAACACAATGCACCAGCTATGTTACGAGCTTTTAAACCTGCAGGGAGAAATATGACCATTGCATAACACAAAATCTTGGCATGTACCATGATACGATTTGAAGGATGATTGGGCAAGCTAATTGCCCCCTTATATCAACAGCAAATCTAGCTTGAATATCATTTCACATGAGCCCTCGTGAAAAAGGCCGCACTGTAAAGAAACATTTTTGTGCCATTTCTTTTTACCGCAGTCTATCAGACCGGTATTATTAGGCCTCACTATACGGCTGCCAAGCCATCAGCGAGCAAGAGTAAATGCCACAGATGGCCTTTACATATTACATACCTCGTATTTGATGTCAGGATGGTATATGAAAAGACAGTCAGACAGTGCCAAAACAGGAAAACCACTTTCTTATATCCAAACATATCAGGCCATTGGTATAGAAACCTCAATCTGCCAAATGCAGGATTGAAGATAAACAGAATGGACAGATTGAGGGGAATGGCATATGCAGAGACAGAGTGGACTGAGATTAGCCAAACACTTTTTTTAAAAAGAACGTTTTAGAAATTTAGCGTGTCCACTCATCCAGAGTGATATATTATTTATGTTGTGTTTATCAGCAGAATAATGAAGTTCGGAGAAAATTAAAAGAAGAAGAATAGAAGGGCTTTCTCTTTTTGAAGCACAACCGACTGACTGAACTGACACCATAATTTCATTGTACGGCTAATGTATGATGTGATTTAGGGCAGTATAATATATTGTTCTTTTGAAAATGCTTTTTGTTCATTTAGTAAAGACAGTCTGGAGTTCATTGTTCATCCCATTTTTTTTATTAACCTCTCTATGACTGAGCAGAGAGTGAAAGCAAGGACAACAAGCTTTCACTGCCTTTGTGAAGTGTAAGTATCAGTTCCTTCCGACAGCAGGTTTGTCTTCGTGACTACCATGACTCAAATGAAATAATGCAAGACTAATATCTTTGTGACCCTGGTTAGAATGGAGCCACATTATCAACTGCCAGAGGAGAAAACACAGAGTCAGTGTATCAGGTGCATTTCTGAAATTCTAGTTGATTTCTCAATGAACTTGCCCCTTGTTTTCCAAGTGCGACCTGAGGCCAAATCTTCTGTGTGTCTTCACAAAAGCGAGCCTCAGAGTGTGCTTGAATGGCAAGGGCGACGGAAATACACTCTGTTTGAGCTGGGTGCAGTGCAAACACAGACAGTGCATGGGTCATTGTGTGAGACAGAGACGAGAACGAATGACCCACTCGCACTGCAAACACTCCCAGCTGCTCAGAATGAGGTGTGCATGTGTGTGTGTGTGTGTGTGCATGTGCATGGTTCTATGCACTTGTGCCCATCCAAAGCTGCGGTCAGATACAAATATGGAGCCACACCTTAAGTCAATGCTCACTGTTTAGTTTTCACAGGTATGTAAACTCTAACGCCAAAGCATGCATGCATTTGATGTATCCTCGAGGTTCAACCAAAAGGGGAGGGAACTTAGTACCTAATTCGGTTTTGCAATGTTATATTTCATCAATTTTCCTGACCGCTGAGGCAAAACATATTCAGAACATTCAGTAATAGCTTGCAGCCAGTAAGACCAAAATGTGCAGGAACTAATGATGCAAGATGGTTATTTAAAGTACTATAGGCCATGTTGGAGTGCTAAGATCACTCTAAATGTCATAAAGAAAACCTCAACTTACTGTTTTATGTTATTTGTGTTTTAATAATGCCGTTCTTCATAGTCAAGCTGCCCCTTTGAAAACAAAACAGCAATTATCTAGTTGAATTGTTGCTTCTGGGTATAGAGAACATGTCATGACATTAATTCTTCACATGATGAAATCCCATCCAAAGGGCCAAATTGACATGGATTCTGTCCGCTCTCAGACCTTTTCTCATATCTCAGACTTATTAGAGAGCAAGGGAGAGTACTGCTTGCATTTGCTCCACTACATACTGCAGCTGTAAAGGCCTGGGGACCTTTGCTACAGACACAAGCCATTCATCTGTCAGATTTTATTGTGGATGTAAATGCTTGGGTTCTATTCTCTGTCCAAGGAGACTGATTGTGGTTTATGTATTTTATTTAATTTATTTTTTCTTGGTAACAGCAGTCTTTTTGTTTGTTGTTGTTTTTTAATGATGAAATTCATTGTTCCTTTAGTGATCCATCCTCAGCTTTGCATGTAATCTTCAGGCCAAACTGGTCTGTATCCATCAGAATTTGCAAACAGCAGAAACATACACAAGTAGTGCATGTGGACAATTTCTACATCATATGACATAATACATTTAACAATGGATTACAGATCATTGGCAAACTGGTATGAATTGTAGTGTACAGATTTATTTTGCGGATTGTACTTTATTGTCATTCTGGCTCATTAGCAAACACTAGTTTGTAATTCAGATGTGCTAGAGAGGAAAACGTAGAGCCAGAGAAACAAATCATCAATTATGCTGCCCCATTGTGACAAATGCTGCTATGATTTGTGTAGCAGAATTTATTCCTGCAGAATGTTTACATACAATCATTAATTAAGTGTATATCCCATTCAAAAACATACATATATAGTCAGCTAAAGTGAAACACCTACATATGCATGACCCAGGTCTAGACACAGTAGCAGTGAATCCTAATCTCAGTCATTCTCAGGCCTCTCCAATTTGAAACTGGACTCTTTTCTTTCCTCTGAGCCATTTCAGTCATTTTACTGAAATGGCTCCTGAATGAAGGCTACAGCTTTGGCGTGGTGTCCCAGACTGTCAGATTTGGGTAAAGTGATCCTCCCTCCCTGCTCTGTTTCGGAACCCTGGCCTGATCTCGAAAAACACCATGACAGTTTGGCTAGTGGCCTTGCTAAGAAGTGAACCCTATTTAAAATGGCAACATTGCAAATTAGTGTTTGAAGGTTTTAACATGACAAAAAACACAGCTTTGCCTTTGAGCTACGGTTTAAACTTTATATAAGCTCCCCAAGTGGTATCAGACACTAGTGAGAGGGGCCAACCCTCAGAAAACCTGCTTTCCATTGAGAGGGCATGGCGCAGCATTTCAGCCTAGGCTAATCAGCCAGTAAGAGGCAGACTGGGATGCATGTGAATCCAGCCTGGCAGACATGCGTGTTCACACACACATGCACACAAACAAGCCTCTAAGGAGCTGATATATCAGCAAGCATGGTGAAGAATTAATCAGACCACACCCTGTTTCCTTGTTCATAGCTGTTGAGCAGAAGAGAGGGAAAGGTCAAACCCACTGGTCAAGACGGGAGGACTGGTAGGGTTGGTTTAACTGATGTCTCTCTTCAGCGCACCTTCATGAACCCTTTTCCTGTAGGGCTGCTCCTGTTTCACTGCATCGTGTTCTAAATCTAAATGCTCAGTTAACAGAAGGAAGTGTTAAGATCAAGGAGAACAGAGAGTTAGAGAGAGATGGCTGATGGCGATGGAGAGGGGGACTTTGCGAGTTCATTATAGCCATTTCCCCCCTCTTGCCTGGGGCCCAGTGTAGATGTGGTGGACCCAGCCCCAGACGCCACTCCATGGTTTGGCACGCTCTGCATTTCAGCCCTCTCACTGTTTCCAGCTGAACCAGCTCCCATGCAAACACATGGGCAACCAGTGGGTTTTCTTATTTAGTTGTCGGTCAAGAGTACTTAATAATATTCAAAAAGACAGTGCGACATATCATCCCAAGCTTGCCAAAATATGATCCCCTGATTTTTTTTTTTTTTTTCCTTTCTTCCCAACATTTTCCCCTCTAGACTTTGGGAAGAGTGCATGCAGATGAAAAGGAACAGATACACAATGGTGCAATCTTGAAAAACTTTGGCTGACAGTTATTAAAGTAATAGAGCGAGGAAGACAGTGACTGGAGGGAGACTGGAAGAGGAAATGTTTCAAAAACACAATGGCCTGTAATGCAGCACAAAGCACGAGCAGTGATGTGGCATATGACTTACTCACACTGATACAGTATGTCCTTGTTGACCCAAATGCTCTCATCCCTGCCTCGGCTTTTTGAAGTTAAATAAACAGTGTGTCACAAGATCCTCGACATACCACCCAAGTGTTACAGTCTGTGTGAGATTCTCTGTGTTGCGACTGCAGCGCTTGTGTCTGCTTTTTGATTTGTGAGTCTGTATGCATGCTTACTGTATATGTGGACACAAAGAGACAGAGATTAGCATGCACAGGAATGTGTGTGCCGACAACAAGAGAGCGTAAATGTGTGCGACATGTCTGTAATGACAATGGCGGGTGACAAATAACGCTGACGCACACTGTCCCTGGTCTTGATCCCGCTTAATAAAAAATTGTTGGTCCTTTGAACATTTTAATTAAACTAAACAGGACCATCTCCACCCAGGCCTTGGCGATGAGCTATGTACATTTGAAGACAAACAAGACCATCTTTTACAGGGTAGACATCAAATACATGTCTTTTTTATGTCCCCCTGGGCCCGCATGTTGACTTTCATTATTTCTAAAATCCATCTGGAATTTTGATGGGCATGTTTTGAAGTAAAAAGCCTTCAAACCACAATGCAGGGATGTCTTGAAACAAAGGTCTCTGCGGTTTTGTCTGTTTCTCGTGGTCAACAACAGCCCAGCAGTCTCTGCACTTAGATAGCTCATGTCTGTAATTTTAGTTTATGCCATCATTATTACAACACGTTAACCATTTTTCATGCAGTTTCTTGGAAATATACTGAATTGATGGTTTATGTGTTCTTTTAAGAAAATCTACAAAGACTATAAAATTCTGAGAGGAGCGAAAAGGGCTTTCTTACATTTGTGAGGAGCCAGGCCTAGGAGAGACGTATCGGGATGTGTGTTTTGCTGCAGAAAAATGATGACATTTGCAGTAAGTATAGTAAAAACCTAAGAACAGGAAGACCTTTGTACTATACTTCATTCCCAGTAACAAACTTACTTAACTTAAAAAAGATGCTTTCTGGAAAGGCCAGGTGATCAAAATGTGAATTTAAATATAAAAATAAGAATTAAGCCACTCCAGAACATTCATATTGTGTTAATAAAAAGACGCCCGGTGAAAATCTAAAACCAGTGTGGCCTTGTCAGGAGAATTATATTGATTGTAATTCAGACTGTCACAATAGTGTCTACTTCTGAAATGTTCACACACAATATTGCATTTTTATCTTTCAGAATAAAAGTCTATTGAAGAATTGTGCATTGCACCTATATTTTAGTATTTTAGTGTTTTGAAGGGATACATACAGTATGCAGGAATCAAGAGGTTGAATTGTCCCTTCAATGGGATCAGTTCAGCAGTGTGTAGCTGCCACCAGAGGGAGTCATCTAAGTCACATAAAAGCTCCCAAAAGACTTGACTCTGTTTTCTGAACATCTGCTGAAAATTCACATCTCCCTGACTCAAGACCAAGTCATGGGAATATTGATGTTTTGTGTATGTTGTTTTGTTCATGCATTGTGCAGTTAATCAAAGTGACTGACAGAACCTCCCTGACACATATTTATCATGACGCCAGTTCATTATTATTAGTCATTATTAGTCATGCAATGGCAATTTTTATTCAAACAGCTGGAAAGCTATGTCTCGTCTGTTTGACTTTATGGAGCTTACTGTTGTGGTGTAACCCATCCGGGGAACTCACAATAATACCCAATGTTGCAAGCGACAGGCACCAGCCTAGCCCGGGCCACAGGCCTATAAAAGGCCATTTCACTTCGTTTCTTTTAGTTTTCTCTACAACAACTACACGTGTTGCGCTCAGCCTGGAAGCCCGTCCCATTCCCTGCATATACATGCTGGAGGAGGAGGAGGCGTGCAGCCCTTTTGTTACCTGTATTAGTATACCTGGCTGTTGAAAGTTAGTCAGTATGGACTGGGTTTAAGATGCATTACCAACGATGAGCAAAGGCTTTAAACAAAGCTAAATGCACAGAGTTGGGAAGGCATTACATGTGCAACAGGTTTTTTTTTTTCTCTGCCTACAAGGCGCAACAAATGGGAATTGCTAATTAGGCTCTGCCGTAAGGACGAATAGGAGGCACTTCCTCCAAGAACTCATTCACCTTTCAAGTCCGACCCTCTCTCAGGTTTCATTTTGGAGTTCTTAGCCACCTTTCAGGTCGTCATCACCATCTCACCTGTCCTGCTGGACCATGGATTTCACACGGTCCGAGATTTCAACGTCGCTCCAGCTTGATGTCGCGGAAGACAGGCGGTCTACGTGCATCTGGAAGGGTTAACCTGCCAATGTGAAAGGAAAGCGGGACCACTCTGCGTTACAGTGCATGGCCTCTGGACGAAGTGGCTACGATCATGCACAAGCCCCTCCGAAAGCGGAGACTCTACGTGTTCCTGTGTTTTGGCATCATATACCTCAGACTCGGGTGAGTTTTTTTTTATAATTACCTGTATTAGCGCGTTGACTGAACTATTGTCATGCGCAAACCTTCCGATCAAATTCATTACGACACTCTGAGACTTTATCGTAAAGCATCGCCTGCCCTCTGACCTCGGACTTAAGAATGATGTGAAAACGTTTTTTTTTTTTTTAAAGCAGGTGTATTTAAAAAGCTGTTTGAAACTTTATCTGCCAACGGTTGCACCTGAGGAATCTGTTGTGCGTAAAAGTTGCAGATCAGGTCTCATGCCAACAGACAATCGATTCGTATTCGCTGTCAGAGTGTTATTAAGTTTACCTCATGAGACTCCTGCTCCTTTGTCGCACCAGATAATTTGAGCCGCTGTCTCTGCTCCAGATCCAGCTCACCCCTGCATACCTTCATTAATAGCAGCAGCACTGAGTTGTATTTCCACATTCCTTTGCCCGGACGGAGTTTTTACCTGTTTTGCAATACCTCACCTTGATGCATAAACACAGAAGGACTTCTATCCCTTCCTCCCTCCTCAGAGCCTCTTAAGCATGAATATATTAGTATTTCCAGGTAGACACGCAGTAAAATCATGACAAATAGTGTCTTTTAAAAATCATACAGGCTCTTTGTTCACGTCCTGAGGATAATTGTTGAATAGTGACATTAGAAACTATAGCAGTGAAGTTGACCCCTGAAAGTTATACTAACTTAAAACTATGGTACAGTATATAATAGACTTTATATAAGTTATAATAAAGCGTAGGTATCTGCAGTAGAACTATTGCTACAGTGGAGACTAAATCCATCAAATCATTTGAACGTTTCTAACCCAACAATAGATCATTTATATTTATGAACACATATTTTACCTGGGAACTTTTTATGAGCAACTGGCTTTTGTTAAATAGCTGGAACTACCAAAAATGAATGTATTTGTAAAATAATAAGAAGTCATAGAAATATAACCTGCCACAGGTGCTAATATAATAATTTCCTTAGTAAAATAATAAAAAGAAACAGTTACGTACATGCAGCTCTAAAGCTCATGTAGTGAATTCGTTGTACTTTCCAGATTTCCCCTGCAACCACAATGAACTTGACAAAAGGTGTCAGCCCTCCCGGTTAGATCCTCATGTGGAGTGATGCGTTGAACTGATTTCAGGCTCCACAGATGCTCATATCACATGACAGTAACTTCAGCATGAGAGGAAGTCAAGTATCTCCGTGTTTACTAAGCTGGAGCAGTAAGCTCATTCCTCCCATCCTTTTACTGAGGCTAAATCTTTCATGGCACCCTCTTTATTTACAATCACTGGAGCCTGCAGGTGTTGAGTGAGCGTCACGATGCTGAGGCGATAAAAGCCCTGCACTCACTAAGCTGGAAAAAAAAAAAAAAAATCTCCCCAAGTAGGCCTATTTTATTTCTCGGCTCAGATTCAACCCCGAGCAAAAGGAGCTATTTTTATATCTTCATCTTTACATATCCTACAATCTGAGGGAATTATTCAATTATACATCTTTACTTTATGAATATTATGGGATGACGGACATCAAATACCATCAGAGTAGACAGGCAGGCGGAGCAGAAATATTACAGACGCCTATAGAAATATTATAGCGGTACCACAGGAAATAATAAGGTCAATGAAACTCGTAGCTATTCCTGCACCACAAAAGTGCATTTGTGTAAGTATTAAAAGGCCACGAGCAGATGAAATATCACAGCAATATTTTAACAGTTGTATAAGAATTACCTTCATGGTGACGCTCTATGTTCGCTCTCAATAGAGTCACACTGAAATAATGTCAAATTAATATCTGTTATATAATAACCACGTGTTGTGCGTTGATATGACACCAACTTGTTGATTCACAATGACGCATCCGTCCCAAGAAATGTGCTGCTTTCGTGCACATGGGGCTGTGATGATGATGTGAGGCGCAAGCAGCCAGCGTCTGTGTTTATTTTCGGCTGGATGGTAGGGTGGGTGGGGTAGTGGCGGTGGTGGTGGAGGAGGAGGAGGAGGAGGAGAGGTTGTGGGGGATGATGATGATGAATGAAACCTGCACGTCCAACGGGGATCGGATCAGTGTCACCCTATTGTCCCGCTGTGGCAAAGTGGGCGGATAGCACTGTCTCTCCCTGCCCAATGGCAGGCACGAATCTCATGAGAGTGGAGAGAGGCACTTTTCTGCCATGCGAAATCCCTAAAACCATCATCATTCCGGCTCGGGAACCCACAGTACTGTGTAACAGCCTCCGCCGCTGAGAGATGACAGAGCCAATCTCGGCGCACACACGGCCCTGGGAGCTTGAAGCTGTGTAGAGCCACCACACCAAAGACGCGGAGACGCACGGCACCTCTTTTTGATTTTACGCGAAAGGGACTTAAAGCCGGGAATTAAGGGAGTTTTTTTTTTTTTCATCCTGTCTGCGTCGTCTCGCTCAGTCCGAACGTGGCCATTTGCTCCATGTCATCATGATCATCTTCTCGTCGCGCAGTGTACTGCTGTCAGTCTACTATCCGCAGATCTTCCTGATCCTGACGAGTGGCAGCTACCTGTAAGTTTGAGCCAATTGAGGCTCCTTAATTAACTTCAAAGAGTGCGCGCGCTCATCCGCAGCAACACGGGGCTGCTTTTGCTCCTCTGCAGCCTTCCTGGACGACTGGCTGTATTTCCCTTTCCATAATGATTAAACGCCGGCTCTGATGTAGATTTCTTTAGTTTTCCGGATATTAAGTTGAGGTTGCTTAGATTGTTTCATCAGCGGCACAAAGTGTCGCTGATAAAGTGCAACTTGGGCAGCAAATTTAATTTGGCGCTGGGATATTTCTTATTTTTTTTTGCACACGTCCAGCTGTTAAACGAGCGTAAAACCCCACAGAGAACCCTCATGAGTGCAAACGTCGCCGGGAAAAACGATCCACGTGGGAATAAATTAATTAGATGAAAACCTGAACGCACTAATGTGCCGCGTGCCGGCCGACGTGCGTGTCTGGGATGGGGTGCGTGTGTCGCTTTTACAAACATTTTTGCAAAATCAGAAAAATCAAACATCTTGTTACTGCTACACGGATTCGTTTTGGCCACAGAGTGGCAGAGATGTTCAAGACAATCGGATGCTGAGATCCTGTCTTTTTGCCTGTGTGGAGAGTTGAACTCGATACGGGCACTTTTTACGCATGCGAGCACCGTTAACCTGTCAGAGCGTCTGAGGGATTATCTCTGCGCATTACCTCATCTCTGGTCAATGCTCAGAATTTCAATGTTATCATTTAGACCCACATCTTAAAATATCTCTCTGCTACATGCACGTGATTGACACTATAATGCGCTGCGGCTTTGAATTAATGGAGAATTACTCTTGCATGAGGATACGGGCTTTCTGAAAGCTTCCAAAATAATTACTCATCCATGCTCTCTTGTTCCTTCCTGTGCTGCCTGGAGACCCCAAACCTGACGCTGAAATAGATGCGGTTTTTCGGTTTTCAGTTAAAAGTGGGCCACACTGCTAAGTATAGTGATGGCTTCCACGTTAAGCCTACATACTATTGTTTGTTTTGATTATTTAAGTATATTTTTTAGTTGAGCATTAACCACAAAATACGTTTTAAGGAGAGTATATAAATATGAATTCATATTAATGCAATGCCCTTTTCTTAAAACTTGTTAAATTATACATTTCTAGAACTGTGGGTGGCAAATTTGCTGTCAGCAAAAGATCATATAGATGTTTTTGGCTATTTCGCCACTAACACGCTAAATGTTCCTGTGACAATAATCTGACAGTTTTATTATTATCACTAAGTCTAAGTGATAACTTAGTCGGATATAGTTTACAACGTTTGTAAATTAGATTTTGGGATGCATTAATTAATTGTGTAGTGCACTTCTTAAATTGAGGTGTTACATCTGTAAACGAGCAGAAAAAAAGAGGAAACTAATATTCAGCACTAAAACAACAGTACATCTCCTGCCCTTGGAAAAAAGATGAGCATTTATTCACTTGACTTAGTTAAGTTGTGTCTGGCATTTTTGTGAGTGCATTCCTTGGTAGAAGATGCATGTCTGGGAGCTTAACAGTGTGTCAGCAAGGTTCAAAGTGTTCCATGTGATGGAGTAGGTGGCTGTGAGCACACCGTTAGCCATGATGCAGACTATACTTTCTAACCTGCCCTTGGAAATGTGTGAGTTCCTCACTGCTGACACTAGTTTGATGCATGCCACGCTGCAGAGGCTACACAGGTCCTATACGTGAGTTAGACATAAATCCACAAGTTAAATAACCTCAAATAAGTATGAATTTGCAGATTGCCTATTAATTATTGATTGATCTAAAAAAAAAAAAAAAAAAGCATAATGTTTGAGATGTTTACTCACAGTATTAGGGATGCACAGCTCCTCCACCTGTTGTCTTGTTACCGAAAAATTCAGTTTCATATAACAAATCACATTGCATGTTCCGCAAAAACTGGAAATTTAGTAACTGCCACCGCAGTGTAACTTAAAGATTTGTCTGATAGAATATCTGTGTGACTGTGGGCGAGCTGTGTCCCCAAGCCACTGTTGCACACACAGAGTACACGCTAAGCAAACAGAATTGCATTTGTGCACTTTGATGATGCAGGGATTTAAAAGCTTAGCTCTGGAATTCTCTGTTTGGTGTTGTCTGAGGGTTTGGGTTGCCCATGGCAGACTGTGACTGTGTGAATTAGCAGGTGAGAGACATGAGAAAGAAGGAAGAGGGAGATTATTAGGACTTCAGTTTGCCAAACATGAAGTTACAGTAGTTATGTGATGTTGTATTAGCGTTTAGGCAGCTTAAAAATAAACAATATAAATTACTGAAATGCATTTTATTGCCTTTGGATTTAGATAAACAAACCCATTCTACTCACCCTTAACTTTTATTATGCAAGAGAGCGAATTTCTACAGTTGCACATTACTTGTATTAATGAGGTTGACCTTTTGGTTTGTGCAGACTAGATGTCGTTGTTGCCATGAACAACCACATATGCAGCAGAGGGTCATGGAGGGTCAGAGGAGTTCAAGCCTGTTTAATAGCACAGGGAGCAAAGAGGGTTTGAAAGCAGCAGCAGGCCTGAGTGTTTACTGTGGACACAGAGTACACTTGATGAATGTCTTGTCTTCCTAAAAGACGTTCTCATTTTTAGTTGTGCAGCCGTCTGTTGACCATGTAGTGAAGGATACATTTGCAGTGCCAAAGGAAATATACTCTTTTTCTAAAAGCTTTTAAAATTAACAATATACACAATTGTACTTTCTCTTTTACATGCTCGAGAACAGTTCACTGACAAGTCCACGACAATGTGTACGGTCCCTAGTCTGGTGTCTCCAGTGTCAATGTAAGCATCTTGCTGCAGTTAGGAGTTATTTGAAGTTGAGATTTATGTTTTTCTGTCTCTGTGTGGAAACTTCAGCAATGTGCACAAAGGGAACATGGTTGTCTGAAAGAGATTTTTTAATTAATGATCAAATCTTTGTTCTTAGTCAGGGGTCCTCTACCAAGATCACTGTGAACCAGAATCCTCAGAAAACAGAAATGTCTCTGTTTCTCTTTCTTCATCTGTGTCTCTTCTCTTCACCCGTTCTTCCTCTTCACCCCTTTTATTCCGCCGTGGCGTTCCGCTGACACACAACTTGCCTGCATTAGTTTACCCCATTTGCGGTTAAGCCTTTGGAGGTCGACGTCATACTGCAAAGCCGGTGTTTTCCTCCACACTCAGTTATGACTCTCCGTCGTTGACATGTTTGAAAAGTATGTATCTACATGGTTTCGAGGGCTATAAACAGAGTCGTGGAGAAAGTCAGCGCTTTGTTTAGTTGTAATCTGTTTTGGCTTTCTCAGCGGTTGCAAAAACCATCTTTAACATATGTTTTGATATTATCACATCCAGCAATCAAATGTGATGACGTCTCCCTGAGGAGAACTGAGAAGGAGGTGTGTCATTTACATTAATACCCTGCAAATTAGGGCGACCAGTGTTGAAAACCTTACATATTTTCCATGAAACCAGCCTTAGGATGTGGCTAAAATAAAAGCAGTCCCTCATGAAATTTATAGGCAGCACTTTACACCATGAATATGTTTCAAAACACATAATTACACAAATCATAAGGAATAATATTTTGTGTGACATTTGGTTAAAAATGAACTCTGCATCTAGATCACTAGACACTGAGCAAGTGTATATACAGTCAAGTCTGGCAACTATTCCTGCCACCATGTTACCTAACAATTAACACAAAAACCCCAACTCATTGCTCAAACTCCCACCATCCAAACCAATGTGGAATGGCGTTGTCAGTAGTCAAATAAGCATCTTGTTTTCTTTCTCTGGGCTATTTTAGCAAGTTTCCCTGTGCGTGTTTTTTCACGTCCTGTGCTGGATTAGGCTTTTAGGTTTTTGATTGACCTCTAATCCATTAAATAGTAAAACGTTCATACACTACAGCTTTCACTTCACTATGGAACGTGCATCAATCACTGGATGAACTGAATCCTGTTCTGGAGAGACTCACATAAGTGAGTCAGTCTGACCATCCTCTGGAGGTTCTAACTGAGTCTGTGTTTGTGTGTGTGTGTGTGTGTGTGTGTGTGTGCGAATGCTCATGTGTATGCGTGTATGAATGTTGTTGTATGTGCATGTGTGATGTATGCGAATGCTCATGTGCGTGCCTGGTGGTGTGTTTCTCTTACCTTGGCAGGGCCCTGTCGTCGGTGGTGGCTCTGGGTGCCAACATCATCTGCAACAAGATTCCTGGGCTGGCCCCTCGCCAGCGGGCCATCTGCCAGAGCCGCCCGGACGCCATCATTGTTGTGGGTGAAGGCGCCCAGATGGGCATCAATGAGTGTCAATACCAGTTTCGATATGGACGTTGGAACTGTTCGGCGCTGGGAGAAAGGACAGTCTTCGGTCAGGAGCTGCGAGTAGGTCAGTCTGAGTTCTGTCACAAAAAAAAAGGAAAGGGCACACAGCTTGTGCTTGTGTGTGTGCTCCTGTATGGCTGTCCTTGTGGGAACTTTTTGAGGTTAAGCTGTTGGAGTGTTTTGTTCAAAGTGATGTAATTTCTGCCACTGCTTCTTTAATGAGCAAATTTCATTTAGTGTCAAACCTTGTTAAGTTAGAGGTACCTAAATTTAAATTAGATGCATTTACATTCTAAGGTTTGAGTTAGTGGTTCGACTTAGAGCAGTGGAGACTTTTATACCCTGCAGGACTCTCTGGTGGGTAGGTCATAACAAATGCAAAGTAGCTCAGTTAAGGAATATGAACCAGCTGAGCAAAATGTAAACTGAAAGAGTCAATAAATCAAAATCAGATTCAGATCCAAGAAGGGGCCACAAAAACAGGCAGTAATACGGGATCCACTTTGATTGAAATTTCATTTTAGTCTAACAAATTCTTAACAAATTTGCAATCAATAAAAATACCAAACACAGTTCCAATGTAGTCGATGCATAGTTTTTAAAGATCACAAAGCCTCTGAAAATACAGAAAACGTTACGGTGAATTAAAGGTACAGATTACACATTTGATGTTCAGGTGATAAAAAAAACAAGCAGTTTAGTTAAAACCAACTAGAATATAAACCATGACATTACCGTACAGTAGATCTTGGGTTTGTAAGCGTGCAATGGGCAGAATGGATCATCATGAACTGAGCACGGAAAACACATACAACACAGGATACAGGGTGGGGAACTCTTCTGTAGCCCGTGATTAGCAATAGTCATTTGGTAATGATAATGATGTTGACAATGATAATACCCTTGACTTGCCTGTTGAAAAGGAAAAAGAAGTTACATAATGTGTGTTTTGAGCCATGCTATTGTCTCAGTTTTAAGAAACAATATAAGAAGAGTATCAAAAATGTGGTACCAGCCCCCGACACTCTGAGCCCCATGAAATATGGCTCTTCACAAGCCAAACCCAAACTGCACACATCACACACTCAAAACTCAAACCAGCAACGCACAGTCTCTTTGACTCTCTATTGTATAACTGTTCGTGTTGGCATTGCTCAATAAGGCTTCAAATACTACTGATTCCATCCCGTCGTAGTTGTCTTCATTTCAATTGACAATGTTGTATTTCTCCAGCGTGCTCCAGTTTCTGCTGATGTAGGTTCTGCAATGAGCCTGTTGGTTAGCAGCATGCCGACCGTTGCTGGCTATGCCAAAGTTATGGAAAAGCTACTGTACCAAAAAGCACTGGAGCCCTAATGAGGAAAACGTATGGCTGAAAAATGATATTGCAAATGAGGAGATAACTAATGGTGTTATTGCAGAGAATGCTTGTTGAACTGAAATAGATGTACACATCTGTTGTTAATCGGACTAAATTGGTTGTGTCCATGCCTGGCTGGTTCATGAGAGTGTGCACATACATGCAGAAAAAGCCCTAAAGCAGACAAACATTTACATTTATGGTGCTTTTGTTTGAGAAACTTGGCGTTCCACAGACTCTTTTGCATCGCTTTTGTTTTACAGGGACTTTTATATATTTCCTTTCATTTAGAAGATGCTTTGTTGCCATTACATTGCGGTTGGGCTGTGCATTTAATCCAGTGGCTCTGTTAACAATCACTTCTCTTAAGGAGTAGCTGAATTAGCTCCAGCTCCCTCTCCAAAAGCATTTTTCCTTTGTTGTGAAGCTGGCATTTTCTTTTGTAATGGGACTCATGTTGTTTTCCTCAACACTCAGCATCCCCTTTTCTCATCCTTTTGGTCTTTTCTTGTATTTTAGATTCAGGAATGACATTGGACACTTGTTCAGAAGCATCAGGGGTATCTACTCTGCACTATTGTAGGACTGATGTTCATACATACTATGCTGTTTGTTTAAAACACTTTGTAAAAAAAAATCTACACTTTGTAATCTTAATGCAAAGGGTTCTTGTTCTATAATGTGGATTTATAAGGGTTGCCATTCATCTTAGCATTTCTGATGTGCATGCAAAGTTGAAGCACTTCCACTGCTTGGTGAGTGATGTGGCATCTCTATCCCATTTGTTCATGGCGTCATCTGAATTTCAGTCTTTGTTTTTTTTGTTTGGTTTCCATAGTAGATTTGTACAAATAAATGCTTCATGTGCCTCAACTGAGCACATCACAGTTCTCAATGTCCAGTTCTGGTCAGGGAGCGATGACTACTGGGTCTACCATGATTGTCCAATAATGATAGGACTTGGTGGCCTTCTCAATAAAGTATCCAAACAATGACGCCTTCTTTTACACCGACGTGGAAGTTTGTTTCAGTCAGGGTTTCCATGAAAGATTTACAAAAATACTTCTAATTTTGGTTTATGAAGAAAATAAAATGCAAATAAAGACTTTTTTTATGTATTTTTCTTGCACTTATTTTACACGATAATCACAAATCAGTCTCTCTGTTATGATACAATTGGGTAATATAGGTAAATAGACTGTTAAGATTCATTTGAAATATTTAAATGCATACTGTATATGATCATGATGGTCTGGCAGTAGAATTTGCACTTTTCAGTAAAAACATGAATGAATGAATAATGAGAAAATGTCTTACTTGTGCTACTTGCCAGGGTTTGCCTATTTGGTGGAACCCGAAAGAGATTTAAGCTAAATCAGAAAAGTTATAGTATCAAAAGCATCATGAACTGTAACAGTTAAAGTATGTTTTACATTAAACGTTGCCATGAATAAATACATCTTAATACAATATTATTAATAAATAATACAAATAAAATGACAGATTGAAACATACTCATCCACATGTAAATACCATTGTGCAAGAAATGTGTTATTAATAAACTGTGGTAAAAAAATCAAGCCTGAAGTTCAGAGACGAACAATAACTTCATTCACTGCTTCCACAAAACACAACTGATCCGAGAAACTCTGTCAACACTGGGCATCGCCTGATTCTGGACACATGACAGTCCTGAAATATGACAACTCTCTTTTGAGCTTTCACTGTTTGGCCAACATTATGTGATGAGTGAGTTCTGACACCTTTTGTTGGACATTATACATTTACGGCTGTGAACTGCTGATTGCTGATCTGATGACTGATTCCAATTCCCACTTCAGAGCTTGACAGTGTATTTGGAGGGACACCATACAGAGTCAGACAGCCAAGTAACTACAAAGCTCTTTGGTCCCTGATAGAATGAGATCTATTGTTTTTCATGTTTTTCAATCTTCTTGAAAATCATTTAAATATTTGATAATGAGCAGACAATAAATAAATCACTAGTGTAATCATAGTCAGGATGTTTACTGGATGAACAGGTGGAAGCACCTGAGGTGTGCCATGTCCATTATTGACTAAACTAGACAAAGAATTTCTTTTAAGGTAATTTGTTGGTATCAGTGCTGACACTGGCTGACATGTCCAGATGTTGTTTTGATACCGTTAGGTTTGTGTCTATGTTTTTAGCACTAAAAATGTCCTAGTGGGTGTAAAATACAAATATGTTGCACTTTGGTCTTATAGACTAAATGCAAAATCAGAACCAGCTGTGCCACCCACCATTACCATCTTTGGTTACCAGAAAAGAGCTCCAGCTGACTTTTTACAGTGATCCATGGTCAATCTGGCTTGTGCCAACTGTAAGCAGTCTGGTAATGTGGAGAGTAGCAGCACATTTGTAGTGAGGGGTGATAGATGAAGTGTATAGTTTAGTTCCTTCGATGTAGAGTCTTGTGTGAAAAGAACTATGGTTAATTGGTGCAGAGATGTTTTTGTAGAAGCGGTGTTTGGTAGCTACTGCAAAATTGTAGGGTTTATTAGACTCAGCTAACATAAATATATGTGCAGTTCCTTAAAAAATAAATGTAGCGATGAACATTACTCATTCACATTTTCACTACTTTACGATTAATGCTTGTTAAACTTTTCCTAATGGTTTATTTTGACATCATGGCGACAGATGCCAGATACAGCTGTGTGATTGGCTATTACTTCCTAAAGCAAACGCGTCACTGCTGTAGGTGGAAAGGGTATTGGTTGGAATCTGACAATGCTTATTCAGTTCAGCAGTGTCCCTCTGGGTCATCGTGGAAGACCACAGACACCACAGCTACTGCAGAACTCCCCTGCTAGCTTGACACTGTGGAAAGAGAGGCGATTTCTCTCAGCACCTAACTGTTAAACTTCCATCAGGTTGCACACAGCATCCTCGGTTGTTGATAGTTTCCAGTGTTCATTGCTCGTGATTGAAGATGTAGCTATGTTTTGACCATGTCTGTATGTATTATGGAATTCTTTAGCATGACATATGAAATCATGGAATACACCCCTTCAACAAAATGTTCCGATCCCTCAGAATCTGCAAATTCCCACATCATCATAATCACGTACTGGGGAAAAGCTATCCCCATTCTGCTCCTATTTAAGTTTTTGATTCAAATCCCCCAAATTATGAACACTAAACCTTTCTCCCTGCTCTGTGATCCAGTCCTAGTTTTGGACTGGAGGGAGGAGATGTCGGCATTTTTTCAAGAGCGAAAGATCAGCCTACCGCAAGCCTAATGTATTCTCTCTGTGCTGACGGCTCTTGGAGGCAGTCTTTCTGTTCTGGAGCTGCTCCATGGTATTACATTTGCTTTCCAAGAGAGCACACATTAATAGTTGGGTTATTGAGCATTACAGAGCTGTAGATATCTTCATTCAGCAGAGGTGATTCAGTTTCAAAGGCATGCTATTTGATATTTGTTTCTCTTCTGCTGTAAACATAAAAGTGTATTCACTTAAGAAGGTGGCTTCTGCTGGCACACTGCTGAACACAAGACTTGAGGGTAGATGGATGGATGGAAAAATGAAAGCATCCCCTTTCTTGTTGCCGCTCTATCCCTCAACAGTTTCACTGTTTTGAAAAGCGCGTTGGCTCTCTTATTATGCTCTAACTGACAAATTGGAGGACAACACAATAAACTCGCAGTGAGATTTGAAACTGGCAATTTACGTGCATCTGTTTCCTCTGCAAAAGCAGATTTAGTGGTCTTCCCCCTGTGCCCCGCTTCGGTGTTGGCATGAGTTGGTACCTTCAGTCTGTAAAAATGTGGAGTGAATTATCCTGTGCTAACAGAAATGAGTGTTATTGAGTGGCTTGTTGCAGTCTATTAACAAGTAATGATAAAATTAGAGACAGATCCATCAGCAGGTGAGGAGGAAAGAAGGGGGGTTCAGGAAGAGAATGGCAAACGTAGACAATCCTCCAATCATAATCCTTGGCTTGGTTTCTGGGTGAATCATTCTATTTTAAATATTCCTGTCAAGACCGATCCCATGGCTGTGATTTGTTGTTGCAGTTTTATTATGTATATTTGAGTGTGTTCACCCACGCGTGAAGCGTATTGAAAGCCTCATATGTTTTTTGTTACATCTACAATAATAAGTTGATGTTTTTGATCCAGCAAATTATGTTTGCCCCATACCTCAACTTTAACATGCATTTGTTTTATTTAGTTCCTGTATTTCTTTCACTTCGCAACAATACTAGATTTATGCATTTGTATGTTTTCTTACTGTATATTGCTGTGTATTTTTACTTTTTATTAGTCTTTTTATAAGATGTTTTGTCTTAAGAAGGCTCCTCTTGTGTACCATCAGACATTCCTTTGGCAAACCACTGGTAATAGAGATGCCCTTCACTTAAAAGACCTGCTTATGAACACCTTACGGCTCTGTTCAAATCGCCATGCACTTGATGTTGGTGATTAGAGCCTGAAAATGGACACCTTTCAACGGCTACACTCAGCATCAAAGGCAACACTGGCCCCCTTGTCATAAAATGGCCTGCTCTGGTTACTCTCTGTTTGACTTTCCAGCCAGTTTGTCACCGTCCTGACTCATGCTTTTCATCTGAAAGAGGTTTCTTCTTGTGCCGGCAGTGAAATATTACAAAAGTTCAATCATGCTGTCTCTGGCTTATTGCGCAAGAATACATGCCGCACTTGAGCAGGTGAACCTTTTGCTGCAGAGAGCAAGCCGCAGTTTTTCAAAGCCAAGAACCAGGCCCTTTACTGTCTGCTTTAACCAAGAGATTTCTTAGAATAGCAAGTACGACCTTGTTTAATAATGTTGCAGAATCTTTAATTAAAAGATTCAAAGATGCACAATAAATCAATTTTGCTTCTCTCATTACCACAGCCAGTGATTTCTAGTAATGAATTCATGATTTCAAATGCATAGGAAGGGAATAGGGAAAGGTGAATGACTTAAGAAATGTCTATCTGAATAATTACCGACAAATGTATAGGTATGGTAGGTATGGTGTGTTCCCATGCTTCTTTATACATAGTATCACCCCACTGACAGTTCTTTCCTAGTCCCTCTTTCACCTGTCTCCCCTTTGGGAGCTTGGTGTGTGGTGAAAGCAGTCGTCTATCCACCTGCCTGGATAGCAGGGCTGCAGAGGCCAAACCAGCGTCTAGTCAGATAAAAGATGTTTAAGTCAGCAGGTTCATTGAAAACCACTTGTGTGGAAAGAACTCCTGGACAGGCACATACTTGATCGGGAGCTGGAGATGCAGAGCGGACTTTGGGCAGAGCTCCCTGTCAGAAGAAGGGAAAGGTCACTACAGACAGACAGAGCCATAACTCAGTGCTGAGGTTTTGTTTTTGTATTCCCAGGTTACACAGTGGAGGAGGATAAGTAAGTGCAAAGAGACTGTGGTTGATGCTGGTCTTTGGATTTTGGCTTGTTTTAAATCCCATACTCTTTTTAAGTTTCTTTGAAGATTTAAGGTTTTCAAGATGTTTGTATGCAGCATGTCAGAGACAACAAACGCCCTGAAATGTGTGTAAAATGTCATTTTATAAAAAGGAAATAAAACTTGAAAAATTTGACTTACTGAGTATGCATTTTTAAATGCAAAACAATAAAAATGGATGGCTCTTATGGCTCTTACTTGAGAATACATAGTGGTATCAATCAGGTTTTTGTGAAACAGTTGCCTACTATAGAAAAAAAAATCATCATCAATCATAAAATATCCCTTTAACTTACGATATAACATAAGACAGTGCTCTTACAGCAATTATTACACTCTATAATTAATACAACTGTATTAGTTTCATAAATCACAAGTTTTCCACACACAGAAATTAAGTGGAATGAAAAGATTATGGTTGGGTTCATAATTAGTGATTATAAGATCCTCGTTTCTATCCATTGTTGAAGGGTGGAAGGAGAGATTAATTTGTTTTTCCCTGCATAGCTCGCACTTCTTTTCTTTTGCACTGCAATACAAGCTCCTGGTTGGAAGACAACATAATACTTCTAGATTATAAATGCATTGGCGGTCCTCCTTCCTATTTCTCGGAATCAGTTGATGGTCATTTGTGGTGAAATCATATCCCCGCAGAATGCAAGTACAACATCACAGTCCAACCTAAGGCTAATAATGAACGGACAAGAAAATCTATTCAAATGACCATGTGGTTCCGTTCATGCTTTGTTTCTTCATTTTGACAAAGTACAAGGAAATGCAAGCTGAAATATTAATTTTGACCAACTGAACAGTTTAAACAAACCCTTTTTAAGTCATGTCGTGATGTAGTCTTAAAAATAGACATTTGAGTTAAATATCAACTACAGGATAAACATTCTTTCTTTGAAAGCAAATAAGTCAGTCGTACTCTGTAACTGTAGACACCTACATTGTTAAACCAATGATTATTTGAAATTAAAAGAAGAATGAATTTATAAACAAAACAGATTTATTTGCTTCCCATATTTTAAAGGCTATCATCATTAGCGAGCGAAGCTTCACGGTTCATTTCTGCTTGATAAACTACAACATTGCCCTGTTTGACATATGAGCTTAGTCAGTTGGCAAAGTATGCTACATGCAGGACGAGCTTAAGACGGTCGAAAACACATTCTTATGTTTTTTAAGAGCACACAAGTGGATACTTTGACACTGGTGAACTTTCCCAAAATACAATCAATCATCTGACCGCTTCTGAAGCTTTTCCCTTTGTGGTATTAGTTTCTTGCTGGTTGTGAGCTCGTCATGCAAATGATAGTTATCAAATAATCACTCACCCAATTCTGTTAACCCTATATTGATTAAAAAAAACTTAATTGTGGCTGCTGTCACAAATCAATAGATGCGGATCCCTTCTTGTGATGCATTAGTGTCACGCTTTGAGCAAAACTGCAGATTCAGTCCCAGGCAGCCAAGTGCTTGATGGCGTGTGGATAACAGTGTGGAAATGACGCGTGCATTGTGTTATGGTGGAACGGTGGTGGATAAAAGGCCTATTTTTCAGCCCATCATCATGTGGGTTGCCGTAATCCTCTCTGCCCTCCTCCATGCGAGTCCAGAGAAAACAGAGCAGTCGTATATGTACTGTATGCGTGTGTACGTGTAAGTGTGTAGGCTCTTTCCCCTAACTTTATCAGATAGGGGAGTCTGATGCTTTGTTGTTCCACAGTGTGTGGGCTGTGGTCATCATGTCTTGATAAAGGTCATCGGATTTTCTCCCAATGTTTCGCCTCACATCCCCTGCCCACAACATGTGCTGTATCTAGGGTGGGGCTACTTGGCCAACGCAGCCAAACAGTGCTATCATCGTTAGGCCCCTTTGCTTGTTCATTCATCAGCTCTGTCTCAAACTGTGTGGGCGTGTCAGGAGCTGGGGTCTCTCTCCTTTCCTTCACCCGCCTCTCACTCGCTCTTTTGCCCACCCACTCTCTGTCTGCTGACTTGGCCCTGGTTGTTTTGGGCCCCGGCCCTTGGGGCCCTGTGTGTCTGTGTAACATTTGCCGTTTCCCTCCCTTCAGTTCTGTGTTATCGATAGGATCTGCGTCTGTCTGTGTCTGCCAGTGCTGCTAGACGCAGGAGGAAACAGGATGCAAGAGGATCAACTGTAATCTCACAGTGCGCTTTGTTCCACACAATCCCAGGCCAATCACTGTATTCTCTACATGCAGGGCCAGCACTGGACATTTACATGTGCCAACAATCACACTACTACTGGCCCACTTAGGTGAGAACAGACAGAGAGGGAGAGTTAGTGGGTTTGAGGCAATGAGACACTAGGAGGAGGGAGCGGGTGTTAAGAGACCTGGAGCTTTATTTGAGGGTAGAACGAATATAAGTGAATATGGAAATATTAGGTCTAGAACTTTCTTTTGTGATGAGGAAGAAAACATGTCATCAGTGGCATATTTGACTCGCTGATTATAGTAATGATGATAATGATGTCTTCAATAATATGATGGGGGGTGGCTATATATCTTAGTAAATAGTTTTTGATTGAAGATGAAACAAAGTCAAATGGGGCTGAAATTGAGGAAAATCCTCAACACTGTCCTCACATGAACTTGATGATTACCACGTACAGCACATACAGGCCTACATTTTCAGATCTGAGCAGGTGAGGTCCCGATTTGGTCTCATTCTTAGGATGAAAGAGTGGGAAGAAGGATTTGTGCTTGTTTTAGCAAGTCTCGGTATTCAGTCAAAAAAGCTTTATCTCCACCTCAGGGAGATCAGAGAAGAAAAAGGATGCTTTTGAGATGTTTTCTGCCAGCCCAATTTTCTATGCCTGGGAGGCAGCTTAGTTAGATTCTTAGTATTTAATACCGGCAATGTGAAATACCCTCATAATTGTTTTAGCTTTACAGCTCAAAGCCCTCGTTATTATAGAGACCCTACAGTGAGCGACTACACCAAACTGTGTCGCTTTCCCTGCTGTATGATGTGAGTACACTGAGAATGTGGAGCCTAGTTCTGGTAAAACAATATTATTTTATTGTAAAGGAACACGACTGTGCTAATTCCTCAAGCTGCAAACCTCACGGACCACAACTTTGTCTATAATTTGCTGGGAGCATATGTTCATAGCAACGATACATTAAGCGGAACGGAAAACAGTAGTAGAGAGTGTGTTAGTCAGTTCAGTGATTGGTATACAAAGCTAGGGGTTTTCCTCCAACTTTCTTCCCCTTCTATGGGGCCCTGGAGACACAGTTCCACTGCAGAGACGACTTTGGTTAGAGCTTGTTTTGAGTAGTTTTGGTGTCATCGTTCTGTTATATATGAACAGGATGGAAAAAGAACTCTTTTAATGTACTGTACTTGAACTCACACTCACACAGCTATGCTAAGAAAATATGGCATCTTCTGTTTGATTCACTTTTGCAAGAGTGAATCAAGCATTTAGCAAATGTTATGTTTGATATTTGGAAATTATCTGATGTTATACAGCTTTTGTGTTTTTGAAAAGGAAAAGCATGGATTTCTTAGATGCATTATTTTTTATTTTATTTTGATAGTGGAATTTAAAATCACCATTCATTCTCTGCCTTTTAAATTATAGTAATAATATTTGAGTAGTAATTGAGTGGCAGGTGAGTTTCGTGGAGTTTTATCTGCTCAGTGTAAAAACATGTTTCCTGTTTTGCCTGTAATCTACTGTTCCCACAAGTGTAAAGACTCCTGGCAACCAGCAGGTGACACTTTTCCCTTTGTTCACTGTGGGGCCATTTGTCTGTGTCTGAATGTCCCTGTCCTTAATGGATATGAAGCTCAAAACTCCAGAGTATGTGTGTGTAACGTTGTGTTGTTGAGATGTAATTTCTTATGCAATCCAATCCTCCTGTGTCCCCGGGATGTGAGTGCATGTCTGGGATGAGAGAGCCTTTAAAAAGCTTTCCCCTTCACTGCTTCAGCAACAGGCCTGGCTTGAGTGGAGAGGCCATTCAGCTGCTCTGCTGGGCTCTGCTGGTATCTATACTTGTGTATGTGTGTGCGCGCACTAGTGTGTATTCCTCTTGCTTGGCAAGACCCCAACCAGTATTCCATCCTAAACAGCTTCTCTCAAGCCCTTTCTATCTGTTGAATGTCTTCTCCTATCCCCTCACTATATCCTCTCTCCTTTGTAGTAATAACCGTTGTATCAGTGGTGAAGTGCATTATGACAGCATGCTGCTTTTCAGCTTGTGTATTGCCCACATCTTATTTGCTTGTGTAACCTTAAATGTCAAAATCAAGTTTTATGGCCAAGTATGCTTACATATGGAAGAAATTCAATTATGATTGTCAGCAGCTCCATTTGGGCTACATATTTTAGTATGTTTAGTCATAATAGCAACAAAGAAATGCAAAGTAGTATTTAGAAAGTGAAGAATAATATGTAATTCAATACAATGCAAGGAGGTTGTTGTTTACAACCCTCCAACATCTATTATATCATGTTGGTACAACAACAAAACTGATGTTGGGTTGTTTTTTGGACAGAGCATTGGCGTCTGCAGCAAGTCTCCTGTCCAAGTCCTTTCAGTATATCTTTTCCCTTTCCTCGCTTGTCAGCAACCAAACCTAACCATGGCCTGTGAGCAAAAAGAAAACAAGGCCTGTTGAGGTCAGCGGCAGTGTTACTACATCAGCTAGCCTATACTATAACAGCGTGGCCTGTATAGTGTCGTCGGTTGTAAATCTCCTGTGCTGTGTCATGTGAAATTTGTCTAGTGGTGCGCCTGCCTTCGGCTTTAAACACAGATTGCCATTTTAGCGGCGAGCCACTACATCCATGGATTTCTTTTTGCGTCCCAGTCTTGGCAGATCGTCAAAAGACACGACAGGGATCGCAGCGGGGGCCAGTGTCCAAAGTGGTGTGGTCAGTTGAAGTGAAGGCCACGGCGTACTGTCTGTAGTCTTCACTATATCTCTAGTTTTAGTCCCTAAAGTAGGGATATAGCAGCACATGTTATGCTTGTTTATTACTTCCTTTACCTGTTCTGACTGAAGCAAAGCTGATATTCTTCTTCCCTGCTTTTTTGGATAGTGTAGTAGACACTTGCCACTAAACTCCATTAGACATCTGGTGTAATATTCCCCCATTCTTCTCTCCTCGATGTTTCCAAGTTCATTGAGGTTTTTCTGGTCACTCCAATTTTCCACTGGCAGCTAGTGAGGCTATCCCAGGGTGGTTCCGCCTGGAGGGCTGTCAGGACTCTGGGGCCAGCTTCTTCAGGGCTTTCAGCTGCTGTTATGGGTGCTTTTTCTCCTCTACATTTCATCAACCGCAACCCCCCTCTTTTTTCCTGAGGGGTAAAATGATGTTGAACACAGCGCGTCCAACTAAACTGAGCATTACTGCTGTTTCCTGGTTCTTAGTTATATTAGTAAATGTGTTTTATTTGGTGTCCTGTTTACTTGTACTAGTACTTTGGACTTGACATGTTTTACTGCAGTTAAAGCCTAACTCCACATTTATTTAGGGTTTTTAGATTTAATCTGTAAGGATCATCAATATCATCAATAACATTTGATTTGAATTGGATGAATTGGAGAGAGAATAAATGCTTCATACACTTTCTGATGTCTTCTTTGGTTCATGGCACAAAGAAAAAGAGAGGGTCTTGAGTGCCACAGTTCCATGGCTTGTGTAATTGGCTTTCATTATGGCAAGGCAGAGCCTTGGCAGTGCCAGACCCACCAGGGGGTGACAACCAGTACAAGCCCCATCATCATCATTTTCCCCATGAGCAGCACAACTCAATAGGCCCAGAAATGGGCATGCATCTATGGCTTAGGGAACCACCCTTTCCCCTCTGGAAACTGCCTTTATCCTGTTTTAAACATTACAGTGGCGATCTGTTTGTGCGTCCATGTGCAAATGTGTTTTAACAGTGTATGTGTGTGAGGGTGGAGGGTAGTGTGAGTGCGTTGTGTATTTTATTTTGTGGCCAGTCACTGAGTGCAGTATTTGTGTGCATGTGTATGCATCCGAACACACATGTTACAGATGTGTGGCTACATTTGTGCATATGTGTGAGGTGGGGGCAGCTGAATGCTACCAAAAGCTGATGAGGAACAGCTCTGCTGCTAAGCAGAGAGGCAAGTGGTTGTGAGTCAGTCCCCACTGGGCAAACCTGTGGCCATAGTATTAGTTCTGCAGCACCAGTGCCAGGATAGGACATTAACAGTGGCTTTGGGTGAAAATGTCTATAAGTGTTCAAAAAAATACCTCTGGGACAAGAATAAGAAGTCCCTCTGACAGGGAGGAAATGAAATGGAAAATATATACACATAATTTAGTACACACAAGTACTAAATGCATACTTATTTCAAAAATGAATACACACAGCTAATGTAGAACCAGTCAATACGTAAATTGTTCTTATCTGCTTTTTGCAAAACTTTCATGGACAGGCTTGGCTCTAGCTCTAACACTAGCCACCTTGATTCTATCTGACGTCAATGGGTGTACTATACCCAGTAAAATATTTGTTAATTTGTTAATTCTGCATCCAGAATACTTGAGATTATGTTAAGATTTGAAGTAAGACAGAGACATAATACAGAAATATAGTGGTATTTCTCTCAACAGCACTGGAAAAATAATAAATAACAGAAACCTTTGACTTTATGACCATTTGAAGTGCACAATAGTTTTAGACCAGGAAAGCTGTTTTAAACCAGATTATTATGTATCTATTAGGAGCATTGTAGATAAGATATTTAAGAAGAGACAGGAATGATGTGGCCGAGTTATTTCCATTTCATTGCAGCTACATTTGTACCTTTTATATTGTTGCAGACAGTGCAGTGAATCAGTGAAACAGTATCCCTGCTTCTAGATATACTTCTAGAAAACAAGGTAATCCTTGAGAGTGTTGATGGGTCATATGGTCAAATGAAAACATACAATGGATTTACCAGATTTCAACTCAGGAGTAACCAAAAAATACCTTATTTAGGTTTAGCTGCTGAACTTATCATCTTATTCTGGCACTGTGAGACATTTCCTTTATTGTCAGTGCACAGTGTGAGTGAAGCAGCGAGACCTGCAGACCCCAGCTGTTTGCTGTGTGGGCAGCAATACAAGGTGCTTCTGTGGAGGAATTCAGCACTTTGGACAGCACCTAGACCAACTCTCCCAACACTAGAACACTGCACTCCTCCAGGCTGGGTCCAAAGACATTAGGGCTGTAACCACATTTCTTCCAAGTTGTAGAAGGGAAGCTGTTTATTTGTTCGCTTAGTTTTTGGGGGGGTTTTTGTATTGTTTATCATATCAGATCATCTGTGTTTGCAGTAATATGACTATAGTATTTGGGTTTAAGGTTCACAGATCCAAACTAGAATACATAACAAAAATAACAGTTTATATTAATAGACAACACATTTACAATAATTTTATTTTCCTAATGGCAGTTACCTGGCAAACAAACTAAAATAAACAAACTATTTCCCTCTTTCAGGGAGTCGGGAAGCAGCATTCACCTATGCCATCACAGCGGCAGGGGTGGCCCATGCTATCACAGCAGCGTGCAGCCAGGGCAACCTGAGCCAGTGCGGCTGCGACCGGGAGAAGCAGGGGTATTACAATCAGGAAGAAGGCTGGAAATGGGGAGGCTGCTCAGCTGACATTAAGTATGGCATTGAGTTCTCTCGCCGCTTTGTGGATGCCCGTGAGATAAAAAAGACACCACGCCGCCTGATGAACTTGCATAACAATGAGGCAGGAAGAAAGGTAATGAGTTTTTTTTTCTGTTTTAAAGGCTTAACCTTACAGGAGCACACTGCTAACCTAATGATTCATGCATGCCACATAACCGCAATGTCCCAGTCCAGCTAAGAACCTTTGTTGCAGGTCACACCCTCTCTTTCTCCTCATGTATTCTGTCTGTCTCTCTATTGTCAAAACTGTCCAATAAAGGCTAATATACTCAAAAAATAATATTAAAAAAGAATAAATCTTACAATTTGGATTTCATTTGTGTTGTTTTGGCCAGCATTGCTTTTTGTAATAACGACCTTGTACTTATGAAGTGCATGTGGTGACATTGTTAAAGATGAGTCAGATGGGACAAGAAACAAAGCCAAAGTAGTTTGGAAACCCACACTATCAGTTACAAACATCTACAGGCTGACATACTTATTTCACTTTGACCTTTCATATTTGCTGTATGTTATTACCAACATATTGGGTGTGCTTTTGTTTTTATTTCCAAATATACTGGTTTAGACATTCTGACTAAACTGTTTAGGTTTGCATACAACTTGGCACCTTGTACTGTGTCACCACTCATGTTTTTGGCCCTCCGATCTCAGTAATTGCGTAAATTAGAACAATTTTACCATAAGTGATAGCACAGATGGCCGATGGAACGATGGAAATGAGACCCAAGTTGTAATGAAATAATTCATCCTTCAAGTGGATTTAAAATAGATGATATGGAATAACTTTTCTTTAAAGACACATTCTATGACTCATTAATGAAGAAACGTGTGCGTGTGTGCATACATGGATGCACAGATGTGTGTGTTAATGTGTTCCAGTGCAGAAGGGCAAACAGTTCCTTAAAAAGAGTTAAAAGCCATACAGTCATATGACAAAAGAACTGTGATTGACCAAGTTGCGTATTGATTGATCACCCAGTTAGTCTTTTCAGCAGCTTGTTTTACCATAGCCAACATTTCTTTTGCTTCTATGAGGGAGTCTTATTTCTGAGAGTGTGTTGGCAAACGTCTTTATGGACATGTTTGTTTGCTATTAGTCATCCCAGAACAGTCATGGAGGTCAAAGAAAAAGAGAGAGAGAAAGAGTGTGAGAGGTAAATAAAAGAGAAGAGTTGATGTTATGTTGACAAATGGATCTAATTAATAACTTGGGCTTTTTCGTGTCCACTGGGAAAATGGAGCCTGGTCAATGATTGCCAGATGGAGGACTGCCATTCCCCCCTTTTCCAGTTCCTTTCATAGAATTATGAAGTATAAAGTCAGGAACAGGATATTATTGCAGTTCTCTGCACAATACCAAAACATGTCTGCCATTTGACTGCGCCTATTCAGGGTGTGAAAGCAGGCTGACAATGTTGGTGTTAACACAGCAGACTGATAGAGTATGAGCTCCATGCCAGTGGGCTGGCATGTTGGACTGTCAGTGTTGGAGTTGGCACTGCTGCTGTTCTCACTCTGAGACTCGGAAACTGGCATCTGAGAGGATGTGCAAAAATCGGATTTCCTCTTTTCTGTGACATGAGGAAAGGTGAAATCTTTCCTAGAATCTATCTACGATACAGATGTCTGAGCCTTCTGCAGGTATGAAAACAAAAATAAAATCAAATTAAAACATTGTACCCATTCATTACCCAAGTACTTCTCATTTCAATCTTAGAATTTAACTGACCAATTCTCAAGCTTCTTTGTTTTTGGGCCAACTGAGAATGCACCCAAGTGTCCTCCTCTAGATGTACGGAGCAGGGGGTACTGGGTAATAAAGTCTGGGGGCAGGTGAGGCAGTAATAAGATCGGCAAGGGGACTGGAGATCAGGGAACTCAAGGGCAAGGATGTATGCAACAGAGCAAATCAGACCTGAGGGGAACCAGGGTTAATGTAATACCAATGAAAAATAGAGAATAGGGGTCAAGTACAAAAAAATGGTTCGTATCGGAAAGCACAGTCCAATGAGGCAAACAGAGTTCAGAGTCCAGAATCAAAAATCAGATTCAGAGGGAAATCGCAAAGGCCAGGGTACATAGTGATCAGATCGACAATCCAAAAGGCTAGTTAGAGACAGAACAGGATCAGAGGTGGAGAGTGATTTCTGTGGGAACGAAACTGCACAATCTGGCAAAGAAGTGAAGTCAGAGAGGTGCCTAAATAGAAATTGAAAACACAGGTGGAACAGATCAGGGCAGAGGAGAGTGGAGAGAGTGGACAGGTGGATCAGATGAGTAATCAGAGTGAGCAGAAGAGAAACAGAGAACAGAATATGGACCATTCATGGAAGGGACAGAAAATGGCAGGGGAAAACAGAGTGACAGAAAAACAACAGAAGAAGAGGGAGACGGATGGGGAGAGAAACAAAGACAGGAGACGAGAGACAGACAGGGACAATGACAGAAGGGACAAAAAGAGTGTGAGTGAGAGCAGGAACAGGAATAATAGTTCTTTTCCCTGTCCACTGCAGATGACATATACTCAGATTTATTTGTGGCAGTCTTTGCACCAATATATTCAAGCCAAATAAGCTGAAATAATGATCCTGACCCTGATGTCAGAGGATGGATCCAGCAGAGATTTAGTTTCCTAATCAGTGATAAGAAATTACACTAGATTCCCTGACTAAAGTGAATGTAAAAAAAACCCCAGTGAATCACCCTGAGATCCTTTTCATCTGGCACTGGGTCTTTGGATGGTAATCTGGTCATACTGAACTAATTAGTAACAGATCAAGTGCTGTGATGGACAGAGTTTAAGTAAATGTTTCCATGAATCTGTCAGAAGCCTTGTGGCAGACATTCCTTGTGGTTTTTGTGCTATACATTATTGGAAGTCTTTATTTGATTGAACATCCAAGGCGAGATTGACTGTTGACCCCAGCTTTTATAAAGACAGGGAAGATCAAGTTTTTTTAAATCAAATGTCTTTAATTTATGAAGCTGTGGCCACGAGTCCATGGATAAGATAAACAGAAATACTGAATGTATGCAATCCATAAGAGTCCAGTAGAAATTATGTTAACTACTGGTGAGGTGAGGTGCCAGGAAAATGCCCTTACACCTTATACAACACAGACATGCTTCGTTTAATCAAGCTGAGTGTTGTTAATTTGGTTAAAGGAGTCGTGTCAGGACCAACAGAGACATGTTAATAGGACTTTTTCAAGTTCCACACCATCCTTCCTCTGCTTTTACTTTTAAAAACTATTGAGAACAGAAGAGAGTACAGTTGAGTTTTTTTAAGTTTCTCAGTCTCACGGGACAAAGGATTGACACTTAAATACTGACGACAGCACACAACATTTCCCATATGCTTTAGAATTAGGCAGCAAAGCGAAAACATTCTGCCCTGTGTACCACATGTTGCCGATAACCTCAATTATATTAAGGTCCAAATTCAATCATGTAACAACAGTGGTTTGTTCTATTTCTCGCAATATTGTCTGACTACTCAAATAAGCCTCAAGTCCAGCTGTAAACAATTGACTCTTTTTGCATTGCAGGTGCAACACATCAAATGGCACAATAATGTGGTTTCAAATGATCCCAGATGATTGATAGCTGTATGAGATCATGTTTATTTTTCTGCTATTGATGTGGTTTAGGGAAGATGAACAAAATACTGGATGGGATATAACCAGTAAGTATAATTTTGCCCTTCTTGGGGGCACGCAGCAGCATGTCAAACATGACTTTCAGATTTGCTTTTATCTGCTTGACAAAGGTCTGTTACTCTAAGTCATTCTAGTAATGTCTGACTGTTAAATGTAAGTGCCTGCAGCACAAATGTGCGGGCCCCATCAGCTATCTGCACAATCAGCACTTACTACTGGCAGGGATGCAGATAAGAAATGGTCTATTGCCACAACAGTTTTTGCATTATAAAAAAAAAAAATCACTTTCCAGACACAGTGGCAGAAGTCAAAGGTAGCATTCAGTCAGCAGAAAATGTGGTTATCTAATAATAAACCCAGTGTTTTGTATTCTCTTGACAATGTTCTAACAATCCTAATCCTACAGCTCTAATGCCACTACTGTTCATAGCATAACCTGTGCTTTATCCAAAGCAGTGAGGACATTTCTGTTAGAAACCTTGCTATTTATGTGTTTTTTAAAAATTTCTGCCCACATAAAATTTCATATGCATCCATTGCATTGGATAAATCTTATCCTTCAACAGATAAGATCTGTATGGCTACATAAAGCTGTCATATTTATTATTGTTATTTCTGTAAACCTTTCAGACATTGGGTCATTATCATTCAGTGATGGTTGTTGTTAATTTGAGGCTGAGAGTCTAATATCCTTTCTATAATTGATGTAGTTTTTCAACTCTTTTTCATCTTATATGCTCTTTAGGTCCTAGAAGAAAGGATGAAGCTAGAGTGCAAGTGCCATGGTGTCTCGGGCTCCTGTACCACCAAGACCTGTTGGACTACACTTCCCAAGTTCCGCGAGATTGGCTACGTACTCAAGGACAAGTACAATGAAGCTGTGCATGTGGAGGTAGTTCGGGCTAGCCGACTACGCCAGCCCACCCACCTCAAGGTAAAGCAGACTCAGGGCTACCGCAAGCCCATGGAGACAGACCTTGTCTACATCGAGAGGTCGCCAAACTACTGCGAGGAGGATGCAGCCACGGGGAGCGTTGGCACCCAGGGACGCCTGTGCAACCGCACTTCTCCATATACAGATGGCTGTGACCTTATGTGCTGCGGCCGGGGTTACAATACACATCAGTACACCAAAGTGTGGCAGTGTAATTGTAAGTTCCAATGGTGCTGCTTCGTCAAATGCAACACATGCAGTGAGAGGACGGAGGTGTTTACCTGCAAATAAGGACGTACTCGGTGCCAGGAAGTGAGGCACCATGGACAAGCTGAATGGGGAAGACCCGATAGAGTGAGATAAAAGTGACTTGGACCAGTGAGAGATTTTGAATTAAAGGAATGGAATTTACACTATCAGCTCTTCATGGCATCGTTTTGCACAGCAGAATCTATGTAATTGCTTTTCAGAAAGTAAATGCTAAATATCAGTAGGTAATATCTCAGAACTTTACTGTTGCATAGAGATTGTGCTTATGTACTGACATATCCACAGAGACGTTGGAACTAGAGGTAATGAATGAGGCCCTCTGCAGGAACTGTGCTTTGCACTCTGGGATTTATTATTGTTAAATTCACAAGAGACTTATGCATGGAGATAAAACACAATAATAATCTAGGAATTGATAAAAAAATGACAGCAGCTGATGACGGTTGACAAGGGTGATTTGTCAATTCTTTGAAAACTTTTAAGGGTCTTAATATATTTTCCACTCTAGGGGAGCAAAAGTGAATCTTGACGTGAATGACCCTGCAGATTGGCTGAAGTTATGTTGGGGGTTTGCAGAAATGATGAACATTTTGTAAGCATGGTGTGTTGGGATGCACCAAAATCTAAGTGGAAAACTCTGTTAAACCCTCTGCTGCCAACTGGAATATGGTGGAGTATGTTAGTTTTCCAGTCACACTGGAACTGTCTGTTCTGAACACTGAAAATAAATTGTTTATTTATGTTATAGTATCTTAAAACGAAGCACTAACGGGTAGAGATGTCTCTTTTGTACTAAGTGTAAAGAAAATTACTTTTTAGAAACTCTGACTGAAGATGTGTGTCTATTAGAAAATGAACCCTAATCCCTCAAACACCTTATCTTTTCTTTAAAGAAAGAAAAATAGGAAGGTCTTATTGCTACTGGTATATTGAGAAGAAAAGACATCATTACAGTGTGTTTCACCTTCAAACACATAGGTTCTATTTTACTGTAGAATAGTTTGTTTGGCATCCTACCCCCCCCCCCCCCCCCCCCCCCCCCCCCCAACCACAGCAGTAACAACTGTTTGGATGTTTTTGCAATTTAAGTCAAGCAACAGTAGCAAGAAAACTAATTTAACTGCAGAGATCCTTCCTCAATTCATTAAACATGGAACTGACATGTTGCTGGATGTGTTGTCAAGTGCTGCACTGATATTTTCTATTCGAATACAACTCATGAGAACTAAATAAACTCCGATGTGACTCAGTTTGGCAGTTCATTGCTAAAATGTCAACTGAAGTTGAAACTGCAGTTTTTAGAGTGAGACTGATTCATTCACTTGTTCTCATACACTGCTCGTCCAAAAAGAAAAAGTCACACACACTAATATTTTTTGGACCACCTTTAGCTTTGATTACGGCACACGTTCGCCATGGAATTGTTTAGATAAGTTTCTGCCATGTCACAACATTTATTCCCGTCCAGAGTTGCATTGATTTTTCCAAGATCTTGTACTGATGATGGGAGAGTGCAAAGTCTTCTCCAACACATCCCAAAGATTCTCAATGGGGTTATGGTCTGGACTCTGTGGTGGCCAATCCTTGTGTGAAAATGATGTGTTATGCTCCCTGAACCACTCTTTCACTATTTGAGCCTACATAATGTTGCTGAACCTAGACCTGACCAACTGCAGCAACCCCAGGTTTTTAAAAAAATTAGAAGCTACTTACTGCATCAGTTAGGGTTAAATAACCTGTTGCCAGCTGAAACATAATCATCCATGCAGTAATTATCCAAATCTTACCTGTCTGCTTAGTTAAATCCAGGTGGTGACTTTTTTTTGGACGATCAGTCTATAAAGGTGTGGCCAGTAGAGTGCTGATTATACAATGCCAGAGGTAACCAAATCCACTGAAGAGGTTACTGTTATTATCTATTATATAGGAGAGGGCAAGAAACACAGAAATGTCAGATGAGGAGAAAGAAATTTAAAACAGGGCCAACAGTTCATAATCTAATAATCTACACCACCTTGAAGGTAAAGGTAAAAAGTAATATTTTTTCTATTTGCATTTGTTTTCTTTTCTAAATGTATAGTAGAGTACAGTCAAACTAGCTGATTCACAATGGTTTCAGTTTTGATGCCAAGCTAATTGCATATTGGTTATAGCTCCAAATGATGCACATATGTTAAAGCTGGATAGATCTTCTCTTCTAACTGTTGACAAGAAAGTGAATATAAGCACATTTTGCAGAAGTCCCTTTAATTTATGCAGTGTGAAAGGTATAAAAAATAAACCATGAGATAACACTTAACTTTGGGCTGAGAATCTTCAGTGCTTTTGGGCACTTTGTGTTGTAACCATTTTGTTTTTATGTAATATTCATGCTGTTGCCATCTATTCAACTTTAGTCTACAATATTTTTTAAGGTCATGTTATGTTTACAGGCTGTCATTTTTTCATTTGGTTTATATATTAATTGGTTTAGAATGTATTATAACATTTGCACAATAATAGTAACAACACATTTTAGAGCTTTAGAGACTGATGCATCCTTCTCTTGCATCACAGGGTTCTTTAGTAAATACAAACCCCATTGTCAGAAGTTGGGACTTTTTCAACATAAAAACTAAAATCTGTGACTTGTCAATTCACGTGAACCTTCTTTATTTGACAAAGGTACACAGAAAATATTTTCTGTGTGTTCAATGAACATACTTTGATTGCATTTTGGAAATCTAAGCAAATTTGATGACTGTTTGATGATGAAAGTTTTGCAACTGCAACACACTCGAAAAAGTTTAACAAAGGCAAAATAAAACACAATAGTTCATAAAATATTCAAATAACCCTGCTCTGATGATTCCAAAATTGGTTAAGTTAATTGGCAACATGTGGGGTTATCACAAGTGGGAATAAAGGGAGCATCTAAAAGGCTCAGTCTTTGCAAGCAATGATGGTTTGTAGGTTGCTACTTGCCACATTTCATGAGAGAATTGTCAAAAAGTTCAAGAAGAATATTTGTCAACATGAAACTGAAACAAATTCACATGTAGGCAATATGCTAGGTAAACATTCATGGAATCCATGGCAAAAAAAGACCAAGAGCAAAAACCACTGTTAAATGTGTGCAACCTTTGAACCCTCTAGCAGAATTCATCATACTACTGTACCACAATGAATCAGGAGTACTTTGAACAAAACATCCTCACTTAACACGCTCTGCTGTTGCAACCAGAAGTACAACCTGAAACTCTGCTACACTAAGAGGAAACCAAACCTCAATTATATGCAGAAATGCAGCTGAGCCTTTTGGGCCTAAGCTCATGTCAGACAGACAAAAGAACAGTGGAAATGTAGTCGGGCGAGTCTGCTTTGCAAAGTAGTTGGTGACACCTATATATGTGTGTGTGCATTGGGATTGAAATATGCTGCTACCAAGGCAATGTCTTTTCTTAAGTCAGTGAATATTTCATTAGGACAATGTCAAGTCTTATTCGCCATGGCAAATATTCCACTTGCAAAACTGCATCAATTAGTGTCCTAAATCTCCACAATTTAAGTGGAATTCAAAGTGGTAAACATGCTTTTGTGAGTGTTGCAGGCATCAACTCTAAATTAGCTTTTATTTGTAAAATACAATTAAATAGTTCAGTGAAACACTGGACACTGAAAACTCTTGTCTATATACTTCTGTCACATAAATAAAGGTTCTAACAAATTAACAAATCACAGGTTTTAGTTAATTGAATTTAAGACAGTGAGATTTCTGAAAATACAGTTTGTATTAAATATGTAATAAGTAATGTCCATCTTAAACTTATTTTAGAGATGCTTTTGAGATGGATCAAACCCAGCTGTCATGTAATTAATTTAGCTTAGTTAAAGTTAAGTTAAAGTAACTTATTATGTAGAATATAGTTTAACTCTTGACATTATATTTTCTTCTGATATGGATTAAAATCACCACTGGAGGCGTTTAAAAAAAACAAGATGCAAATGCATTTCCACATATAAAAAGCTAATGTGTCTTTAATATAATAATGAGTTGTGTTGTGAAACATACAAGAAATTCTATCATTGAACCCTGAGTCAGGAATCCACATTTTATTGCTCAATGCCTGTTGGTACAAGTATGTTCATGCTCAGCGTGCCCATATCAACTGTTCCAGCAAATATCCAAAGCTATTATTTTCATAAATTGTCTCCCTTCGAAGAAAAACACACACATTAAATCTGGTCATTGTGTGTGTCCAGGTTTGAAGCCAAACTTTATGTAGAAGTCTGTTATTCAAACATTCCAACCACGCTTAATATACTAACTGGCAAATGCAATAGAAGGCATAAATCATTAAAAATGTAAAATATATAAATCAAACAATGAGCTGACTTTGACATTTTGTACACAGCACATGTTCATAATATGCTGTGGTATTTTGTCTTGATTGTGGCACTGATGGTACAGTCAATTATCTTTCCCAGCATGGAAAAGAACTCTTTCTCCATGTGTGTAGAACAGAAATGTGATCAGATTTAAGGGGAAAAAGGAAGAAAACAAGTATCAAGTAGTTTGAAAACAGCTATTTTCCATTAAAAATAAACAATACCCACCTACAAAATAAATTCCTAAATGTGACTATCATTCTTTAAATATGTAATTATACGTTTGTATTGTTTTTTGTTCAAGGATAAAAAGCTGGATTTTTCTGCAAATGAATTGAAGCTGTTTAACTTGGGTGGCCAGAGTCACATGTAATACAACCAATAACCCTTAGTCTCATCACTTGCCTAGTTATTTTCTGTTGTGGTTGCAACATCAGATCAGCAGCATAATCACAAATTCATGATAGGGTAAATTAAATGAGGATGTAGGATGCTGGATGACAGGATAACTCGCTGGCTCAAGATTCAAGCCACTCATTCCTTCTGTGTTGGCAGAGCTGTTGGGAGTCACTAAACGAGAAGAGGACTTCATGCAAATGACCTGATGTGAATAGAAAGTGGCTCAGTGTGCCTCTTGTTTTTAGACACACAAACAAGAGTGTAGTTCCTATATAAGAGGGTTTTTGAGATGGATGGGATGGCTTGATGAAACAAGGACGTGCATGTGTAGCCGGAAACTGCAAGTGAAAAGAATGATTATTCAGAATAAGAGCTAATTGAGATGGTTTGAAGAAAGATTGGGTACACTCTAGAAGTAGTTTCTGCAGCTGTCGATGCAGGTTGAAACATTTGGTGAAACGTAGGAATAATTTTATGAGAGTTAATTCATTCTATTCACTTTCTCAAAGTGGTGTACACTGAAATGGGGTTCAATTTAATGCAGTTCATTTGTATTTTAATGTTAGTGTTGCCATTCACAGAAAACAAAAAAGCAAATAGAAGTTAGTGACATATTTTGACATCTTATACATCAAATTATTTAGTATTCACCAGCAAGAAATTACCATTTCAGGCATGATCACAATCACTGGGGCCATTCAGCTTTTTCTATGAAGTGGCTCTGTAAAACAGAGTCATGCTACTTCATTCATTTGCTGGACGCTCCCTCTTGTCCTCCTGTATGTGAAAAGCATTGTAGGCAAGCAGCAGAGCAGAAGTAAGATGGGTTTTGTTAGTTGTCTGAAGCCCTGGGGACCGGAACCACATAAGCTCTGCATGCTATTCCCTGGATTGAGAAAAATAAATCCATTTGTTTCTGACAAACATTTTGTCATTAAAAATATGAGATAGAAAAACAGAGTCTGCTGTGTGTCCCTTCTTCTAAAGCAGCTATTGTTAGGGTGTCAGGATCATTAGTCCATTGGTATATATTGTGCAAGCTAATGCTTCTGGTCCAATTCACACTGGGAGCAACACACCCACTTTACCATTTCAGGGCCCAGTTAGGACAAGAGACAGCTGTGAGGTAACATAACGATCAATGAAAAGGGTGTATAAGATAAGAGAAAAGGGTAAGAAAACAAGTAACAATGAAAAAGGTGTAGCATATACACTGGCAAGGAAAAGTATGTGAACCTTTTGGAATTTCATGATTTTCTGCATTAATTTGTCACAAAATGTGATCTGATCTTTATCTAAGTCAAGAGTTTTAACAAATATAATGTGCCTAAAGTAATATTCTGATCTTTCATGTATTTATTGAGGACAGCCAAAAAAACAACATGGTGCCGATGGAAAAAATATGTGAACCTTTTGTATAATGACCTCAAAAAAGCTAATTGGTGTCAGATGTTAGCATAAGTTAAGAAAATTAGTTTGGAGGTGTGGACTAGAGCTACTTTGACTGACAAAAAAGTTCAAGTTTGCTCCGCACAAGAACAATACGCTTTTGTGAGCCATGTCTTGCCTAAAGGAGGTTTCAGAGGATCTACGATCAAGAATTGTTGGTTTACATAAAGCTGGAAAGGGTTACAAAGTGATGTCAAAGAAACAATCTACAAATGGAGACAC
This sequence comes from Anabas testudineus, assembly GCF_900324465.2. Taxonomy (NCBI): domain Eukaryota; kingdom Metazoa; phylum Chordata; class Actinopteri; order Anabantiformes; family Anabantidae; genus Anabas; species Anabas testudineus. The sequence goes on from NC_046615.1 coordinate 18,513,000, forward strand.
TTTAGACTGTGGCTACTTTACCAAGTAGTGGGTGGCCAGTCGAAATGACTCTGAGAGCACAACATACACTCAATAATGAGGTGAAAAAGCAACCCAGAGTGACAGTCAAAGATTTGAAGGCATCATTGGAACTGGCTAACATCTGTGTTTATGAGTCTACAGTAGGTAAAACATTGAAGAAGCAGGGTGTCTATGGCAGGACACCACGAAGGAAGCTGCTGCTTACTAAAAAGAATATTGCTGCACCATGGAAGTTTGCCAAAATGCACATTGACACTCCATAGAGGTATTGTTTTGTGGACTGATGAAACTAGAGTTGAACTATTTGGAAAGAACACACAACATTACAAAAGGGCACAGCATCAGGAAAACATCATCCCATTCGTAAAGTATGGTGGAGGAAACATCATGATTTGGGCATGCTTTGCTGCATCAGGATTCAAAGTGTATTAAAAAATTCTTCAGGATAATGTGACAATGTCTGTACGTCAGGTGAAACTCTGTAGAAGTTGGGTGATGCAACAGCACAATGAATGAAAACACACAATAGAATGGCTTCAGAAAAACAAAATCTGCCTTTTGGAGTGCCCAAGTCAGAGCCCAGACCTCAATTCAGTAGAGATGCTATGGAACGTCTTTGGAGAGATACACTTGAGACATCCAATAAATACGACAGAGCTCAAGCGGTTCTGCAGGAAGAATGGGCTAAAATTCCTCCTGAACAAAACATACTTTCACATACTTTTTCTTGCCGCTGTATGTGCCAAGGCTGTGCATCAACTTTATGCAAATTTATCACATGTACACTTAGTCATTTGGCAGATGCTTTGATCCGAAGCCAAGATAAGTGAGCTACAACATATAAAGGCAGACAGGTTAAACGTAAGGAGGTCTTGCATAGGGACCCCTAATGGAGATAGGCCACATCTAGAATTCAAACCCCAGTATCTCGCATGGAGAGTGGGGATTTTACCAGTACACTATGCAGCATGTTCATGCTGTTCACAGGTCACTGGCAGAATATGTCAGGGTTTTCAGCACTGCATAAAAAAGGGGGCAGATTCAACAGACTCCATACAGGACAAGAATGACTCACAAGACTGCCAGTTTTTATTTAATATGATTGAAAAGAGCAGGGAAGACAGGAAACTGAAATACTGTACAGTAGGTTGTGCACAAACTGGTGGTTGCTGACTTCCTTATTCCCTGAAAAGCTTAAATGATTTAAGCAAATACAACAGGTCAGAACAGGCCGATCCTCATGAGAGACAAAACATTTTACTATGGGCTGTAAAGAGAATTTGTAATGGCTGTCTAGATAATTAAATGAACTGTAGCCAAAGACAGAGAAATAAAACTTAGCCAAACACCAACTGAAAAATGAGAAAATCCAAGGTGGCGACTAAAAAAATCTATTTTATATACTTTCCTTCCTGATTTGTGAAGTCCTAAAAACCTCTGTAATAAAGCTCCAAATGTCTGCCTATTCCTCTGATTTGGAAACTTGCCAAAGTGAGATAGGAACAGTCAGATAGCAAGGTTGCCCTGTCAGAGATAAGACACATCTACACAGGGTAGGGGGGAAGCAAAGGTGACAAAAAAAAAATAAAAATACCCAAATGAAGGGATAAAATTAAAAACCAAAGAGTCATAGGTCTTATAGGCTGATGCTTTCGATTAGCCAGATACCAACTGAGAAGAAGAGGATTGTTGTCTTCAATTGCTCCTCCTCAGTTAAGGAAAGGGATGTTTAACGGTCCCATGAATGGTGGATTATATTGAGACAATATTTTATATCTTATTTATTCCAGGATGCAAATATAAAAACATGTCGTACTAGGCTGAAGACACCTTCAAACAGTTTGCGTGGACAGAAATGTAATTAAGCTTTTTGCCATGAAGACGCAGGTTTAAAGGTTTAACAGCAAAGCAGAAGAGCACACAATATAGTTCAATGGTACCCACAACACAGCCTGTAGCAATTAAGAATGCACAGTCCTTTTTTTTTCATATGATTGCTTGTTTTTCTGTGTTCCTTTAACTTTGTTTTGACTGCTTGTCTTTAAGTGAAAGACCATCATTTGGAGGTTTTTCATCATCTGTTTGATATTAGTGGTGAGGAACACATGGCCATTCAAAGGCAGAGCCCTCTGTGACATCATAGACCACAAGGCAAAATGGGGATCGTCAAGACCCCAGACTGAGGATTCTGAACACTACCTGAATGCCGCTGTGTATCTCTATCTGTACTGTCCAAATAATCTACCAGTTTTGTGTTTCCTCATTTGTGCTCAGTGTTTTTGGTGTTTTTAGGGAAAGAATATCTAAGAGTAAATTCAGTATTACTTAGAAATAGTGCTCAGACCACAACAAACTGACCTGAAATCAAACGCCAAACTAAATAGCAAATATTGTCCATTTTCATTGTGTTTTGTTTGTTAAAAAATCTTATTGCAGAAATTCAAAACAAGTGTAGATTCACAGATAACCGTGAGAAGTGAAAGTGAAGTGAAATTTCTGACTATATCTAAGTAGACAAGACATTAGAGTGGAGTAATGACGCCCAATTTGGCATGCATACCTGTTTATGTTGGACTGTGGCAGCCAGTGGTGCTTGTAAAATATGAGAGAGGTTGATACTTATGTGGTGACGCCCTCAGGCCTCACAGCTACAGTAAGGACAGCAGTCTGAGATGATGGGAGAAGTCAAATCCCTTCTTTTGTATTTGTGACTGTGTCCATGCGTGTGCAAAGCTCACTGTAGATTTAAAGTCTTTATTTGTCGGCTCATGTCTCCGTCTGCATGCCACTTCGTCATGTATACGTAACTGTGAGTGTTCACATCTGATTGCATATGTGAGACAGGCAGACACATCCCTATGGGAAGAGGGTTTCTACATGGAGACATTTAGTGGAGGGAGTTCGAGGACAGCCCACATGTGCTTTTGTGCTGTTCAGTGTCCGGTGGTTGGCTAGGCCACGGCTTCTCCTTGAGGTTATTTTTCTCCTCACGTTTTGTTTTCATGAAGTGAGGTCGGGGTTCTAAAAGCAGACTCCACCTAGGGAAAAAAGACCCTTAAGGGTCCTTTTCTCAGTACTTTACCCCTCACCCTCTGCGAGACGAAGTAGAAGACAAACATTCTGGAAGAAGCAAATTTCAATTTTCATGGAGATGATAGCATGAAAAATTATGTTTTGGAAATGTTTTTCATGGTCTGTTGCTTTTACCATTAACTGAGCCCCAGTATTTCCAAGGACACAGCATGAATTTTACCAGCTGATTATTCAGACATTCATTTTTCAAAACCACGATTCATTAATTTTATGCTGCAAATAATAAACTGAGCTTAATAAAACTGCTAAGAAGGAACTCAGTTCAAACCATAAAAACAAAAAAAAAAAACTTAAGTTCTTACTTAAATGATCTATCTTGATAATACTGCACAACATCAATATGCTACATAGCTGAGACCACAGAACTTGACACTGTGCAGCTGCAAGATCTTGGCATTCTTAATACTTTTGTTAACTTACACAGCACAGAATTGTTGTCAACTGCAGTCCTCAAATAATTAGCTAAGTCTTCACTTCTCAACTTACTGAGAGGTTTTTTTGATTGAGCACTTTCAGTTGGTTTGCTTCTGTAAATCACGTTGTACCAGCAAACAAGTTGATTACATTTTAGAGTCACTTCCAGAGGATAATCCAAGAATAGCCAACCCTAGTATACAACCAGTGCCAATGATATTTGGTGCCAGTGTATCATCCTTCCCTGTCTAGTCTGTGGAAAGAGCAGTGGTGGAGGTGATGAGGTTCCATGATGTAGGTTATATACATGGAAAGTTCTGCTGAATCCTTTGCTTTTCCATGGGGATGGAAGGTCACCGGAACAGCACAGAAACAGTTCCACCTCAACTTGTAGCTCAGTGTGCAGCAAGAAACACTGGGTCCTGTTGTTCAAATGAATTATCTTACTACATTTAATAACTTTTTCTGCTCTGTCAAACCCAACAAGTACTTCAGTTTTTTAAAATGTTTTATAACCAGTAATGATGAGAAGCACGGTGGCAATATTTGCTGAATACAAGTGAACTTGTCCATCTACTGCTAAGAGAGTTGATGGCTGACTCAGTCTGTCAGCATAGTGCACCGCACTGAAAGCAACATCAGAGAAACTGGTTGCCCAGTGCTTGTATATTTCTGTCTCCATCTGTGTCACTGGCTGGAAGTGGGCTAGTGTACATGCCTTTGAATATGTAGGGCATTGGACACCAGCTCCATGTGGTTTGGGAGAAGTTAAAGGCTGGTTGGGGCTTTAATCCGCGAACCCTCCTCCCACTTTTCCTCCTCTTTTTCTTGTCTCTGTGGGTCCTGTTTCCCCTACTAACTCCTCATCTACCACGCAGTCCCTTCACCACCCCTGCTTCTAAAGACCCTCAGCACCCCCACTCTCCCACCCCTAGTGCCTCCCCTGCAAGTGGGCCTTGGCTCACCACAGTCCTGACACCCTAATGGCTGATGGATGCACCAAGGTCACACTGATGGTCTAGAGAAGTCCTTTGGTCCATTATTGAGCCTTTGATCAACATACTTGACCCTTTCTTCCTAAAACCCCGCCTCGGTGGATGAGAATATGGGGGGGGATTGAATTACACAGTACTTGGTTGCGGGCAGGCTGACATCTCTTTGCTAACACATGTCTTTGTTTAAGGCAAAGCTCTGGCACTGACAACTATCTTCCAAGCTCCTCTCCTTCTTTAATACAAGTGTGAAACTAATAGAGATATCAAGCTCCTATCTAATGAGAAAACCTGCAGTTTTTTACCAATGACCTGCCAACTGCTCAACCATAAAATAGTTTTAGCAAACACGCTCTATAGCAAAGACTGTTAGAAAGAGAAGTGTTAAACACTGTCATTCAATGTTCCCAACTTAGCAACTTTGTCAATAGATTGATTTTTCAAAAGGACACTAAATTCTCTCCGATGGTTGTGCCTCCATAGCCATTTCACAGTGGCAAGAAAAAATAAATGAATCTTTTCAAATTCCTTAGGTTTCTGCATTCATTTGTCATAAAATGTGATCTGATCTTCATCTAAGTCAAGATTATTAACAAATATGATGTACCTAAAATAACACAAAAAAAAAATGTATGTGTTTATTGAGAAAAACAATAAAAACTTCATAGTGCTATTGTAAAAAGTATGTTCACTCAGGCAGCATGCAATAGGAGATAGTCCAGGTCTGAAGCATTCGCACACAATTGTGTTTTCTTACAGCACATTGAAGCAGAGCCATCTGGATGTTTAGAAATGATTTGTTATGTATATGACCCCAGTATCCTGAAGAAGAGAAATGCGATACAACAACAGAAAAGGTGAAGGTAAATATTTCCTATACTTTCTGGGGTTCTGCTGAGAAGATCGACTGAAATACAGATGAACTCGCTCTCTTTTCACTCAAAGACAAACAGTTAAACATTTGTGTTCTCACATGTGTCTAGAGCAGTTCAGGCTTCCAGTGCATGTGTGAAATCAGCTCTTGACTGTCTGTGTTCAGTGTGTCGGGAGGGTATGGGGGTGGGCACCAGCCAGAAAAAAAAGGTGAATGACTAGCAGCCAGAAAAAGCGTGAATGAGCTTTGTATGGGCTAAAATGACAGAATACTTATCACCCTTGTTTGTCATGGTCAACCATGTCTCACTTGTTTGTGAGGAAGTCATATTTCACTTGACTATAAAAGTTAAATTTTATTTTCTCATAAACAGAGTTTAGTAGCATGAGTTACTTCCAATGTTTGGATTCACTCTACTCCAGAAGTATAAAGAGTATCAAATTAAACTAATATTATTATGGTGAAACTATGCTCCAAAATATAATTATTAGTATAAAAATATACTTAATAAAAGAGTAGAAAGTAACTTATTTTAAATTTAACATGAGTAAACACTGCTTTGTTAGTTGGTAGTCTAGAATACCTTTGCAAATTTGTTGTGTTTACAATACTCCAAAAATCAAACATGGTAAATTTGGTTTTACTGATATGAAAGACAAAGAGGAAATGACCTGACAAGACCCATGATGACCTATAAACAACAGGATCAATTTAATAGCTTTAAATGTAATATGTAGCATGAAGCATGTTCCATCAATCTAGCGAGTAATTATTATATCTGCAACGTAGGTGTCAACTTGTGGAGCAGAAACAATACTGGCACCAACACAATGATTTTTGGATGTACACAGCTGTGCGTCTACCCCAAAGCAAATTAATTTAATGTTTGGCCTTAGAAAATGTTTGAAGCCAGAACATATTGTTGAGATGATTATTTATAGTTCATCTGAGTTATATTTTTCAAGTCGTTCCGTAAATAACACTTGCTTTTCTTTAAACCTATTAACGTTTGTGGGTGGGTGATTAGACATTGCTGTGAAGTACCATATGTGTTGTAAATCTCTTCGGAGGATTAAAGAGCAAAATGTTTTATTATGTAGTGTTTAATTTGTTTGCTTTGAGTACTGTAATCACAACATTACATCACATCACATTAGAACAAAATCTTTGTTTAATGTTTTATTGTTTAATTTGAATTTGTTTAGTGTTGATTTTCATTAGACATGTGAAATGAAATGTGGTTTGAAAGAATAGTGGCTCACTATGTTCATTTTAAGATCACCTTACCAGTACTCACCAGTATTCGGATATGTTCTATCAATTAGCGGGTCTGGGCAGAAAGCAGAGGAAAAATTAATGTGTTTCTAATTTTGAGTATCATGGCTTCTACATATGGACCTGTATATCATCCTTCCAAAGAAAACTTCTACCCTTACATTTTCCTGTTTTATTGAGCTGAATTGCAGTAAAATGTAATCCACAAATACATAAACGCATTAGACCTCACTGGGAAGTGCTATTAGGTCTGTCATGGAGCAGCAGTAAAATCCATTTTTAACTCCTGCCAGTTTGCTGGCCTGCGACCTGCAGCTACACCTCTCATCACTCGGGCCATTAAAGAATACTGCCCGCTCCACATGCAGTGGAAGTGATGGGGCACACAGATACACATGCAGCTTCTTCCCTGTCATGTGCCGACTGTCTGCTTGGCTTTCTGTGGACGTTTCCCATGTGTGCAGGTTGGTGAGGCAGCAGCAGCTGTCAGACAGTGGTTGTTGGCAGGGTGTGGTGCCTGACCAGAGGGTCTGACCAGACACTTTTGCTGCCGTACTGAACCATGGGCAGAGTGTTGACCCCAAAGCCTGCCTCCGACTGCTGGTTGACGTGCTTTGGTCATCAGGGTCCATGACAGCATGGATGAAACTCAGTGGTGTGGATGACCTGGACTTCCTGGGTGTGCTGGGTTTGACAGAATATGTCTGGGCTTCTTTAACATGTGTATTCCTCTTTCTTTGATTGAGCTTCCATAAGCTAAGTAACTTCACAGCTAAACAAACTGTGATCTGTGATCCGCTATAATCCTGTTCTTGGGTCATATTTCTTCTCTCTTTCCTAAAATATGCTATTTGAAGTTCACTCAGAGAGATCTTTAGATCTGGCAGAAGAATAAATAGCAAACACAGCTTGAAGCAGAGTTGGTTTGAGAGGAATATGAATGATGACTATCACTATGGAAACCGTCTTGTGTTGTGTCTGACGCTGACATCTCAATAGGTCCTGTTGTGAGCTGATATGCGGGGACAGTAAATGTTATAAATGTATGAGGTGAGTTATTAGGAAGTCTTTTAATTACAGGGGTAGAATGTGGTATAAATCTTGTAGATTACAGGCTGGATGTATAACCAAATAATCTTCAAGTTCAACACTGACTGCTTTACTTTAAGGGCCCCATGATTCCAGAGCTGTATAGCCGCAATGTGAAGGCATGGCATGGAAGACTCAATTATCTAAGTAAAGCTGAGTGTGCATGAAACTAAAACTGATGAAGGAAGATTCATAAAATAGGTAGGTGGGTGGGGGCGTGTGGGCATATTAAGTGAAAGAACTGATGCCAAGTACTCCATGTTTTCTTTGTGATAGTGAATTACTGCCATAGTTTACATTGTGTGACTTCAAGCCAAAGGATTCTGTGTATAAATCACAGTGCTGATCCAATGGCACAGGAACACAAGCTTAGTGTACAGCTCTACACTAATTTAGACAGTTGATCCTTTAATGCCCAGTGCAACATGAGACTTCAATCATAAACACATTCATAAACCACTGCAGTCACTCATATGTACTGTAGTCTCAACTTAAAGGACAGCTATGCTTTATGACTTGCTTCTTGTTTTAATAGTACTGTCCACCATTTCTCTCAGTTACAGCTGCAGTTCTTCAGTAATGTAACTGCTGAGATCACATCAGCTATAATGTCCAATGTGGCAAGAATGCAGGTTATCTAATCCACCTGTAAACTGAATAATCATTATATTAGTCCAGTTACATGAATTCAATTATGACACGCCACCAACTAAGCTGTTAGTTACTGTGCATAACTGTGACTGACAATGCAACTATTAAACATGTTACTTACAGCTGTTTGCCTTCGTTTTCCAAATAGATCTGGGTAACTGGGGAATTTTTAAAATGTGTCTCTCTTAATTCATTAAAACAATGACACTATTTTAATGAATAACTTCTTTATTATTTGGACTCATTTATGTTTTCTTGCCCATGAAAACTTTGATTTGTTTGACTTATTGTGGTTGTTAAAATAAAGAAATTATCTCTTCAGATTGTGTGTGTATGGAGCTGTACAGATGGGGAGACAGTTTTCGTGCCTAATTTGTAATTACAAAGTGATTTGTGGTTACACGTTCGAAGTCTGTGAAGTGTCAAGTGGATCGCAACAGAGGTGATAAAAAGTGAAAGAGGTACACAAACAAACACAAACATTCCTACTGGGTGACAGCAGGCAGACCTGGGTAACGAGAAGGCATGAGAAAGGAGGATGATGGCAGAAGCTGGAAAGACAGGTCTGGAGGCTCGAGCATTCATGCACAATGGGCCATGAGAAGCTCCTTTCTCCCCTGTGGCAGGCCCTTTGACAGGTCCCTCCTCCCTACTCCTGAAAAGGACCCCACATGCATCCCCACTGTCACTGTGCACTTTTTTCCCCATCATTCCCCAACAGCTGTTTCTGGGTGGCGTTGTGTCATTATTTGGACTCATTTATGACCCCCTGCCTGTGAAGAGCTTGGTTTTGCTGGAGTTGTTGTGGTAGTTCTCTCACATTTGGTTTAAAATATGCTCCATGTAAGTTATTTAATGGTTTGGCTGTTGACAAGCATTGGTTAAAGTAATTTTACTGCTCACAGCAAAAAAAAAGTCTCTAATGAGAGTGAACACTAGAGTACATTTTTCAAAAGTGACATTTTCCTCAGCGCTGCTGTTTTAACATTGCATGAATGATTTTATTTAACCATAATATAATGTTGCTGACACACTGTTTTTGAAAGAGATAACTCCTAATTATGACTGGGGAACATAATCTGTGATCAGATATCAAATGAAACCAACATGGCATGTTCTTGTGTGGAGAGCAAAACTCCGCACTGCAATTTTGGCAAAGCAATGAGATGTCTCAGACACTCACTGATACTCGCTCCGACTCATGCAGTCAAGGCATCCTCTACCACTGTAACAGCAACATTTTCTGGGATTTGGAGAAACAGGTGCATTAGACAACCATCATGGAAAAAATCTTGTATCGCTAACAAACCTAATCTCAGTCCCAATCCACATAAAGACCTTGTGGATTGGGCAGGAAAAAAGTGGTAGATACATCACGTGAAAAAGTGATATGACATTATGTTTGTGTGCCAGAGGAGCTATAGGGGAGCCTCGTGTGGTCAAAGTGGTGAAGGGAGGCCTCACAGTGTTGGCAGTTACGTGTGTTATGCTCCAGATGCTGCTTGCACTTGTCATTTCTTTGAGGCAACTGCCGGAGGCAATACATTTTTAGTACTGTAAATAATAAATTTTTACATTTTCCATTACAATTTAACATTTTCAGGATATTGATAACGATGATAATGTTCTCATTTGCTCTGACCGGTTTGGACAGTTCATATATTTACATATAATTTATATGATTCTACTAGTTTACAAATGTACATCATTACCTTTGTCTCGTTACTGTATGATTGATAAAAGTGAGTAAAACACTGCCAATTAAACAATAAAGATAACACAAACTCTCAGAATAATAAAAATTTTACATGTCCTGAAGGTTCTGGGACTGTCCTGCATTTTAGTAGTGGTACCCTAATGCCTGGAAAGTACATAAAATCTCACATCAGATATTTCCTCTCTTCTTGTAGGTGGGCCTACTTACCAACCTCTACACCATGTATCATGAGTGACCGTTCCTTATCAGCATCTGTAATTGAAATACCATATCGGTTGATCACTGATACTGGCCTTATTAAGCTGACCAGGTATCAGTCATATGTGACAGATCCACATTAAATGCAATTTACAAATACTGACCATTCTGACGTATATTATTTTATCAATGACAATAATTCAGTCACAGCAAACCTTCAACTCCTTCTACAAGTTTATTGTGCTTTAACAATGTCGGGCTTCCCAGTGTATCTGATACAAAGATACATATATGGAATTCATTTTAAAAAGGTCCATAATTTTAGTTATCAGAAGCAGTCTTGGGAAATGTCTCATAGTTAAAGTAGACCTAAAATTTTTAGAGATTTTTCCTCAGTATCTTGTTCAGTCGGTAGCAGCTGACCCAAACAAAATATCTCCCTAGCTTCCTTTCCATCATTATAACACAAAGGCCATGGCTAATGGTGGAATCAGGGCCATAGGATTTCCCTGCCTGCGTATGTTATTGGCCATGCAGGTCATGAGGCCTGGGTCACAAAGCCATTCTAGTCAACGGTCACCATGGTCCAGTTGTTAATGACTGAGTTTGTTCCTTGTGCTGACACTAAGTGGTGCGTCAGGTCAAACGGCCATTCAGAGGAATTCCATCTCAGACATTCCTATGCTGCTGTTCCCTCAGGTTCACATCACGGAGGGTGTGAGGGAAAAAAGGTCGAACAATGTGATCTGGAATCTGGGAGGGAGTTTGCCACTGCCTGTTCACAGTTCCTGAGATATGAGTTAAGCATGCGGAATGTTAATCTGTCAATGTGTGGTCATGGTGCGTTTTTGTAAGCAGTTGTGATTTGAATCACGAGGCGCTGCGGTTCGCCTGGGCCCTCTCCGCCTATCAGGCGTGATTAGAGGTAACCAGTTCTGACACCCTGATGCTATGAGAGACATCCCTCGCCCGCCAACAAAGCCACATGTCACACACGGCCATCTTGTTTTCTCCCAGCAGGCTTCTGGAATGTAGTTCATCCCCTCAGCCTCTTCAATAAGGCCATTCTGCAAATTCTGGGTGAGAAGCTATTGAATCTTAACTCTTCAGGGGGATGCAAAATAGCCTTCAGCATGTGAAACTATGTAGAACGAATGCATTTTAGCGCCCTTTATTGGCTTCTCAATAGACTGTCTTGATTGTCAAAGACATTCTGAAGCCTGTCTTGGTAGACCTCTCTACAAAATGAAATGGTGAAATAGCAGAGAGATTTACTGTATGTCATCATCAACTCAAGCCCTAACAATGAAAATGATACTTTAACAACACTACTTTAACATTTCATTTAAACAACAATTTAAATTTACAAAAACAGACAACTCTGTCCAACACTGTTTGCATAGTGTGCATCTGGTGTGCACCCGGAGTCTACCATTCATAACCTTTTTTTGGTTTCTCATTTGAGGGAGGTGAAAAATGCATTTTTTAAATCTCAGTATGCAGGGATAGACCCATGCCATGGTGGAAAAACATTTGCACCACATCTCTGGTTTGTGGCTGGCTATTGTACAGGGAGTGGTATTTCACTTATGAAGTGATTCCGTTACAGCTGTCCCTTCAACCATCCCCCCTCTGCACGCACTCACTTACTCCCATTCAACCACACATACACACACATGCACGCAGAACCGTTTAAACACAGTCCTCCATAAACACGTACAAATCAGTTCCAACGGGTGCTCCAGTTAAACTCAGACATGGACCCAGACCCACAGCACTCAAAAACAGGTTATTTTAGAAATGACATGATATGCCAAGTTGCACATCTGCAGTTAGATCCTGCCAAGCTACCATGTGAAATACAATCTAATGCTGGTCTACTTGAGCCCAATGAATGACATCCTTACGCTCCTATCTGTTGAATAAAGCATTTCACTTAAGTCACATACGGAGGCTCCCTGGCTGGTTGGGGGGGAAACAAATCTTGAAAGGATTATTGTATTTACTTTCTTTGGCGTTGCTCTGAATTGGTGCAAGAGGTAGTTGTGGTTTTTGTGGTTACATGTTCATTGTTTATGCTTTGTATTTACTTTGTATTTATTTAATGCAGCGCTGATGAGTGCTGTCACAGACACCAGTGAACAACGGCCGGGTCTCACGCAATGTGTGGATGATTTCCTACCCACATTCAAGGCTTTGGAGAGGAGCAAAATGCTTCCTCTGACTTGTCTCTTTGAGTTGGAACAGGAAGACAGATGCTATAGAAAAGCACACACCAGACCAAGAACTGTCAATCTGTGTTCCCGCTACTTCTTAAGTGCACGTCTTTTTTGGAAGCCCCTCATATTGTTTTCAGCATGCAAAGGAAATTTAACGACATGTTTTCCCCAGATGATGTTTGGGGTCCACATGCAGATCAGTCAAGGAGGGGGTCACTACAAGGTCTCTATGACCCCGCTCCATGCAGCTAATCTATCCAACCAATCTCTGATGTAGGATTATTGTTCAAATGATCTGCTCACTGACAAATGTTGTGTGACCAATTTTATCTTTGTTCCTCTAGAATCATCCAGAGTTAGAGCTCTTCTATATGGTCCATGATCAAGACTTTAAAGACCCTTGTGGCTTGCTCAAGCACAGGGGACTGTTTTCTGGATATGGTGACTCACACTAAATATACTCTTCTCTATTTTGGTTGAAGCGCTTAACATGTCATGGCTGCTCTCCCCTATAGCGGAAAACACCGTTACGCTTCGTTTTTGCCTGGGGTTAGGATCTCCCACAGGGAGAGAGTGGACGGGTTTGTCAGCCCGCCCTATCAGCAGGGCCATCCCAACATGTATAATCTGTAATGCACGGCTGCCTTTTACCACATACTACTGTTCTACCACTAAGCCTGACAGGGCCAAGGCCTGTGGTGACTTGGGCAGTGAAGGCCTCAGAAGTTTGTTTTTGTCTCGTGGGCTCCAAAATCATATCTCACCACCTGAGGACAGGAGCGCCTAGCTGTGATTCACTAGAGTGTGGTGGGATAGTCGAGGAAAGAAGGCAGATCACTTCACGTTGGATAATAGGGACCACATTATTTTGGTTTTAGGTTTGGAGAACATTTCTTTGTTTCACATGTAAGATAAGATGACCTGGAAATTGACTGTACTGTAATAAAATCTGATTTATTATCTAATTTAATGCCACTGCTAAGCTAACTGTACGTACATTGTACTATACAGTCACTAAAGAGCAGCCATTTACCTCAAGCAAACTTTGAGAGAAGCAAAGAAATGAAACTGACGTTAAAGTAATAACATTCATGAAATCAAATTAGAGAACACACACAAAGAACAAATACTGTATCACTCAAAGACAGTTGAGGGCTCAAAACTGGCAACAAAACCATCCAGACTCAACAATATCATCTGTCATCGATTTCTAATCTGTTGAAACATCTAAACATCAAACAGTAACACTGTGTATTTGTGGATTTATTTGTTCATGTGAGGTATTGGACCTCTGCTGGGCCATGTTGACAGACAGATCCTTTATTGACACGCGGTGAGAAACAGAACCTGGAAATCATTCAGTTCGTCTCAGACGGGGCCAGGCCAGACTAGGCATAGATGGAGTTCAAATTGTAAGCCCAAATTGTATGCTTGAAAGAGTTAATTAAAGTGAACTTTCTTCCCTGTGCAAAAACACTGTTTCATCTATGTTTATGCAGCTTTCTTTAAGAAGCAATCATAATTATAGCATGTTGACGATACAATAAACTAGTTTTTATTTTCATGAGGAGGAAAGTGCATCTTTCATCACTTCTTCCATGGTGCCCAAGGCTACTTCCTTCTCTGTGGTGTGGCCAGCACCCATCCAGCCACACAGGAAGCATCTTCCACTTCTCTCCCTCCTCACCTCCTTCTTTCCCTTCTTTTTCCCTCAGTCTCCTCCTCACTCACCCGTGGTGGAAACTATTAACAGGGCAGGGTTCCATGGAGCAGTGTGGCAAGGTTATCATTCACACAGCTTTCCCTTTCTCTTTCTCTGTGTCTCTCTCTCCCAGTACAGTAATTGTCAACACACAGCCCAATATAGCAAGGGAGACTCGCTGCCCTCTGTTTTTAAACCTCCACAGCCACAGGGTTAACGATTTTTCCTGATACACGCGTGGTGAAAATGCGTAAGAAGTGACCTTTTTTCATACGTTTCAGTGTGTCACAGGCTGGGGTGACACAGGAAGGAAAATGTGATGGGAAAAAACAGTTTTGCAAAGTGTCAAAGGAAGAAAAGAAATTTAACTCTTTATGAGTAGGTAGCTCCCGTATCTGTGGTTTAGATATGGACCTATGATTAGGAAATTGTAAGCCTAGTAAAGGATACAGCCTGAGGGATGGTAGTGTAGTCTTATTCTATAAAGTGAAAAATATATTATGTTACCAAGAACTCTGAAGAGGTTTTATTTACATTCTCCATCTTGTTTAACTTTTATATGTCTATAAATATTGAAGCATCAATTTGTGATTTCAATTGGGAATGTCACATTAGAGCTTTCTTATATTTTATTTGTGATACTGTACTAGTAATACCAGTAATGCTGTTAGTCTTTACGGATATAAGGTGGCTTGGTCAATACATTTAGTGTACATGGATTTGCTTTTTTGTCTTTGTAAGCTTTGATGGTATCAGAACTGGCAACCTCACTATGACTGTCTCACATAGTCACTGTACACGGCTGTTGTTTGCCAAAAACAGCCCCAACTCTCCAACCCCTAAAACCACAAACTGCTGTTTTTACATTTCTCTTTCTATATATGTAAAAATAAAATAAGTGCAATCAGTTAATGTGTCAACTTTAGATGTGTTTGTTGGCATATTTTTAACTTTGAACAGAGTCAGGCTAGCTGTTTCCCTATACCAACAGTTTTTATGCTAAACTTGGTTAAACATGGCCTGCATCCACTTCTGTACATATGAGGTCAATATAACTGTTCTCGACTTATTGTTGGAAAGAAAACAAACACTACATACTTCCCAAAATGCTGAACTATTCCTTCAATAAACTGTGTGTTATACATACATACATACACACACACACATATATACATATATATATATATATATATATATATATTTAAATAGATGATGCATTTGTGTGGATTTCTATTCCTACCATGCACGTTGAAATTCTGTCTCTATCTAATGTACCTGCTCTCACACTAAATACTGCAGTGCAGTCTGTCCTCACTTTTAATCTCTCAGCCAGCCTCATTGTCCCTCTTCCCCCCTCTCCTCTCCGCCTTCCTAGACGGCTGAAAAGATGTCATTGATGAGAAAATTGTGAGGGGGTGAGAGGTGCTTAGGCCCCATTGGCTCGTGTAGCAGCTCCATGAAAGACTCCCATTTAAACACACACACCTGTTAACAAACAGCAACAATGGTCTGCATCGCAGCCAGTTCAGTGAGCTCCATACTCTGACCCCACGTCTCAGCCCCCTCACAGATATTATAGAGCCTCTATTTACCTATACTGGCAGACAGCTATCAGGCCTCACAGAGTCTGGCTTGCCCAGGGTGTCCTCAGGAAGAAGAAGAAACAGGAACTTGTTGCACTTGTTAGAATAAAGAGGAAGAACAATAAGCCACTATGTGAATAATAAAGCAACCAAGGTAAACTAGAGCTATACAGAAAAAGACAGAGTTGGCTTTAAAAGCTGCACACAGTACATTGCAATAAGTCTAAAGCTTATAAGTTTGCAAAATATTTGTAATATCGTCCAGTGATGGAGAACTAGATGGATTATTGGCGAGGAATGTTGAAATCCTGATGAAGGCTACAAGCCAAAGTTAGTTCTGCAGGTGCTGCTGTAGATTTGATCTTTGCAGTGTGTTTTCTCTCATCCATGCACCTTGACCATAAGTAAAGCTGTGCCAGGACTTTTTGCTCCGCAAGGAATGCTCACATGGTCACATGGTAACAGGTAAAGTGAACAGTTTATATTAGGCAGGTCTATATGTGACCAACATTTTCTTTTTTTTAGGACTGGACAGTCTCACTATCTTAAAAACAATGTAATAAAAGCTTTACACCTCCCACAATTTATTATTTTGCTAGAGGTGCAACTATTATTGTTGGCATTCTAATTATTTTTATACTTCCCAGTGTTTTTGGCTTATGACCTATTAAAATGAGCCCATATTGTATGATCACTTCAAGTGTGTGGAAATTAGTGACTACTGTTTATTTGAATTACAATATAAAACGAAAATGCATTTTATTTTACAATAAAGCAAAACTTACATTGCTTTTTTGTTTTTTTTTTTCCACACCTGCCTCCTGACCTGCCCCCAGATTCAGAATTAGTAACTTAGCCTATGAGAAAGGGAATAATGTGAAGAATTACATCAACCATACCTTCACTTTATCACCATTTGTCCAAACCTTTTCCAAAACTCAAGCATTTGCCACCTCTTCCAGAATGGTAAACGGATATGGTTAACCAGTTTCTAAAGTCATCTGACCTTTACAATATGTTGTGAACATTTTGAAAAATGTCATGGAGACCAAAGGTTTTTGCAATGTGACATGCAGCCAGCAGCGACCAGCCAACACTGATGGCTACCATTCTTCAGATAGGGCTATGCTCCAGTTCAGCTCTGACCACTCCTTTTGTGTTCGCTGAGGGGATCTAGCCATTCAACCCTACGGGATGGATAATAGCCTTGCTGGCCTACTCCCCCCTCCACTCCAGTCCCCACCACTGCTCCATCCTCCCATAAAATTCCCCACTTTAATTGCGCTCCCTGGAAGCCAGTAGGAGAAGAGGAGGAAAAACGTAGAGGGAGGAGGGAAAAGAAAGAACTCTATAGTGGGGAGCCTGTATTCATCCCAGGCCTATGCATTGCAAACAACAAACTGCAAACCACAGTCTATGAAGAAAGAGGCAACGGTCAAAAGCAGTGGAGGACTAGCTCACCAGTCTCCAATTCAGTGGGCCCTGGCTTCTTTAATAACTGATCGAGTTCGCAATTAAACCCCGCTTGCTGGTAATACAAGTCTCCTTAGAGGCTCAATTGCCATTGGTGGGAGACAGGACCACTGTTGTGTCCCAGGGATTAAAGTAGGCAGGGAGAATCAAAAGCCATTTTACAATACAGTAATCAGCATGTTTTCCCTCTGAAAGGCCCTCTGCTCCCCCATTTAGAAAACACAGAGCATTACCTCTTTTCTGCTCTCTTCAAAACCCATTCAGCTACCCGCTTTATTATATGGATTAATCCTATGTGTTGGTGGGAGCCCTGGGGCTCTGTGAAGCAGTGGGGCGGAGGTGAAGAAGTGTCCACTCTAGACTAGACTCTAGGTTGGTGAAGATGGGGAAACCCACGACCTGGGCAAGGACACATTCCCCATCTGTTCCTCTTTTAGTCAACATGAAGTCTGAGTGAAGATGAACCTTAGGATAGTTGTTGTGTCTCCCACAACTGGATTAGAGGTAAAAAATGTTGTACTGATGGCCACTGTAACTGATAATAGAAGATGTATTGAAACAAGGTTTGTTTATTGGCTTCCTCCATAATGAGCACTCCAGGAATTCAGGATCCTCTTAAATAGTAATACTGAGATTTAAGTCAACAGAAACTAAACTATACTTTATTTGCAGGTTAAACACAGCTTGTCCATTTCAGTTGTGTGGTTAAAATCTGTTTCTGATTAGAATCTGATTGAACTGACTCATTCTTGTACTGTTTCTGACTCTAAAATTCTTATTTGTTTCTGTTTCCTCTCTTATTATCCATGCATTTTCCTCTGGATGTCTTGTAACATTGGCCCTGGCACTGCATACTCCTACACCACCTCCAAAGACCTCCCCCAACAGACATCCTCATAGGCCTTCTCTAGGTCTACAAAACACATCTAGATTTTAGGTGCAAACTGCAATGAAAAGGACAGAATTCATGTACTGTGCCACAACCTGAACAGAACAGTGCTGCTAATAACTGGAGCACACCCTCGGCATCCCTTTGTAAATATGTGAACCACCACACTGGTTTTATAGTCCATAAGCATTGTCCCCCTTCTCCATGTTACTCTGAAGATGCATGTCAACCAAGTCAGCTCAACAGTGCTCAGAGCCTTTAGCATGTCAGGGCAAATCTCACCCATTCCAGGCGCCTTGCCTGATGAGCTTCTTAACTACCAGGTTTCCCAGAATCTTTAAATTCTGCCTCCTACTCAGAGAACCTGCAGGTTTGGCTAAGAAGCTCCTCAAGGTACTACCCAACAGCATCACAAGTCAGCATCAGCAGTTCTATCCTGCTGAACACAGGCTGCCCCAAGCCTTGATTTTCCTTCCTGAGTCACCTGATAGTTTGCCAAAACTTCCTTGAGAACTGTTTGTGCATGAGTCCCAATTACTGCCTTATAAAATACAAGTAGTGTCAACCAATCAGTAGCTTAAAAATTACAACATAATAGTCACACTATGGAAAAAAAAAATCAGAGATATAATCAAAATGTTAATGTCACAATTACCAAGAAGTGAAAATTATTTACAAGCCTCGGTAAAGACAATTAGAATGGCATGATATGAAATTAATTTTTAGACACTTCATAAGGTGAGACTAAAGACTCAAGATCAACTTATTTCTATAGTAAAAATACTGTTGATGTAGAAAGTTGATGCATTCCAAAACTAAAAACATCTGGAGGAGAAAAGAATGAGACAGATGTGTTGTAACACTGAAACAACACCATTTTTTCCTAATGATGTTATCAAAGGATCTGCTATATGGCTTAGTTTTCCATTGTGTCTGGGCATAATGTATTATGAGAGGCAAGAGCTATATATTACAATGGGGACAAAAAGTATTCAATATCAGTCGCCTTCAGTTTCCTGATAAAAACCACATACATCTGATTCTGTTTACTCTGCGTCATCCACAGCAATTCACTTCACATTCCTGACTGCAGCGCAAACCAAGAAACACAATGTTTGATTGTTTGAGGTGCACACCAAGGATGGAAAAATCTTAATGACAAACTAACTTCTGTCAGCTGTACACTGCTGTTTTCAGTCATTAATGCAGTATTACAGCTATATGAATTTTCTTTGGCATCATTATTTGTGAATGAGTTGCATCGTGTCCAAAGCATCAAATGCGTGACTGCTGAAAATGAAAAATCAGTGTTGGCTTGGACTGAAATGCCTCCTGGCTGTTTCAAACACGGAACACTAAATGGGTGTCAAGGCGAGGGCTGGATGGAAGAACTGTTTTGATCTGATAATTGTGTTCACACAAGGTCAGAGTAAGTCTGGAATTCGACATTTGTGGTTAAAAGCTACAATAAAAATAATCATCACAAATTCAGTAATCCACTAGTGCTGACCTGCTCCAGTGAATTAATTTAATAGTCTGTAAAGTTTTTGGCGGCTTCCATGTACAGTATGAATGGAGACCAGGGTTTGTGCAAACACATTTCCAAAGAAATGAATGATCTAAACAATACATGCCTACACCCTGTTTCACAACAGTTACAGTTCTGTACACCTAAGCTGCAACTATGTGTTCAAATGTTTTTGTAGGGAACATAATTGCATATATGTAATTAACAAATATGTTTTAATTACAGTAGGCTGAGCTAATGAGAAATTAAATTAATTACCTCAAGATAGTTTCCTTAAATTATCAAGAAGTCTTTGAACAACTAGATAAGTTATTTAATGAGTAGGTTATGTGTGTATGTTGTACTGTGAATTGTATGGACTGATAGTAATCATAAGAACAGAAATATTAATGGTATACATACATTATATTAATGGTTTACGCACTAATGTGCACCATTGGAGTCCACTGTCAATGTATTGAAGCAGACAATTCAGTTTTACCAATCCACCACATCTATGCATATTATTATATTATCTCCTGCATCTTAAAACATCACCTTGCCAAAAGCGGAATGTAGCACAGTAAAAAACATATCCATCCATGTGGGCAGACTGGTCTAACACAAACTTTTATCAATTTGTAGACGCTCCTCCACATTCCTGACAAGCCCACCCATTGCTTTCTGTGCAAGCCTGTTGCAATAGCCTCAGCCACGACCTTTGTGCTTAAATCAGAAATGAAAAATTCCAAGGAATAAAATGGAGGTTTCCTTTAAGTGCTTTCCGTCAGTGAGGAAGATGATATAAGATGGTACTATGTCTTCAGGCTTGTTCTGTGTGTGGCACAGTGTGTATCATGACAGACTGTTACTTTACAGACATCTCATGTGTCTACTTTCTCTGTGTTGGGACATTTTATAAGAAAGGTAGTGGTAGGGGTTTAAGAGAGACGGTCAGAAAGGAGCGGTAAAGTGGGAGGGATGGAGGGAATAGGGCGGTAAAGAGCAGAGAGGCCATCAGTGAGTTTGGCAGATTTCCACTGAAACCATTAAACAAATGTCCACAGTCCAAAGTGTGTGTGTGTGTGTGTGTGCTATCTCTCCCAGGTAACCACTCAGCTTGCCTGGCTGCAGGTACAGCACAACTACAGAGGGGAGTCTCATAAGTCTACCACCTTAGAGGTGAGTTTGTTCAGTACTGTATACCTGAAGACATCAGCACTAACATCGATGCCAGCTTTTAACAGAGACACAGCAGCCTTGGAGCAGTATCTGAGTTAATCATAGATTTCACCTTAGTGTTTTCACGTAACATCCTTGAGAAAGTTCATGAAATCCTGGAAATATGTGTACAAGGCATCACTCTTTCACTTCCTGTCTCTATTTGTAACATGAATCCATTAAAAATAAGAATAAATCGACTGAAAGGGGAATTCTGTCATTTTTGGCTATATGATCTCATGTTTAGTAGGTTTCAGCATTGGTCACATTATATTGTAAGCTAATGCAATGTTTAATAAAAAAGTAAATGTATATTATACAAAAAGAAAACATACTATAATATATATCATCTTTCAAAATGATCAGTTGACTCATTTGGTAGGTCCTGACATCCAGGCTGAGAACCACTTTTGAAAATATTTGCTGAAAAGCTGACCAGGAAGTGGATCGCTATTCTACAGTATGCAGTTCACCACAAGAGTGAGAGGGATTTCCAAGGGGCTCATGCTCCTTGCCCTAGTCAGTGCCTTTCTACACAGAGTCCATGTTTCCCAAATCTCTGCAAAGGATGTGGAGAGTTTGACCAATAATCACAATGGACAAAAATGTGAAAATAACATCCAGATTGACAAATGCTAGAATTTCCCTTTGAGAGAAGAAATCCACAAGTCGATGATAGTATGTGTCGGCTGAAAAACACACAAACAAGTAATGAAGCGAGTTGAAGTAGCAGGATGTGTGTCGCTGTTCAAGTGTGGACATGTCATGAATGCTGAGACTCTCCTCGGCCACTCTCCTCTCACTGGTGAGACTAAGGACTCTGTGATTAATATTCCGAGGCTGCACTTGTTAGAATGGATCATCTGGTCCTTACTCACTCTCATACAAATACAGACACAGAGACACACACACACACACACACACACATACTTATTGCCAGACCCACACTATCCTCCCACTCTGCTGCTTGGCCTCAAGTGCTGAAGGGAGATTAGATGCTGGGAGAGGCAATGCTCCCCATTACTCTCTTGTTCGGTGGCCCAGAGGTGAAATGAAAAATAGCCCTGTGGTCCTAATCCTGAAGACACTCAACACACTCATATTGTCCTCACAGGGTGCACTTCTTTTGGCCTTCAGCGCTGCCATGGCGACTAGTGGCTATAAAACCATTAGTGAATTTGTTGTGAAAGCAGCATTGAGGCACGCATCACAAATACAGAACACACAATTTATAACCACAACTAGACAAACATGTGCTCCCCTCTTGAACTCGTCTTATGTTTTACCGTGATTACAATAATCACTCTTTTAACGTACGCTGTCAAGATGAAAACATATTAGTTTAGTGCAAGAAAAACACTGTGAGGTGAAGTGAAAATCCCCTCGATATGGGATCCCAATGTTGAGTGGTGCTGGAAACCGGGCTTTTTGCCAAGAAACCATTACTAATCCACGCAGGGCTGTTAGACTAAGGAGTGTGTGTATGTTATATGAGTGCAGATATCACCAGCATACGTTTGTGTTTATCAGAGCATGAATTTACACCCTCCCGTAATCACCCTCAGATCTAAGAGTCACAATAGCTAGTTAAACATTACAAAAGCCCTATGAGAGCATCAAACACCTGGCAAGAGTGGCTGCAAATCACATTTGTTCTTAAGCATAGACATTTTCATACAGATATTAATGTGTGCGTTGACCCGAGTAGGAAGTTTTGAAACCATCTTGATTTAAAGCAACAATTAAAGACTACAAATCCAAATAAAAGTTATAATAATAATATAAACAATAATTTGAAGCATGAGTAACTAATCAAAATTGTTTATACAATAATATCATTTATGAGTTTCTTTACAACCACTGGCACATTTATAGCGAGAGCAAAATATGCCGTGACAGCTAATGTGCGAATAAATACACATCTTTTTCCTCACAGCCCTGGTGATAGCCATAAAAAGTGTTTTTGAAACGTAATTATGTTTACCAATTAAATGCTGGCTCCTGGTTCATGAACTCTGTCTTGAGACTTAGTAAACCCAAATAAATACAGCCTAGCCCTGTGTTGCCATGAACACATGCACAGGCCCACAATAAACCTTTCCCATGCATGTCTACATGACAGCCTCCAATATCCTCACAGAAACCACAGGAAGATGAATGAACACCCACCAAAGTATGTGCACACAAACACACACACATGCTCACACACACAGTATAATACAGGATAAATGGGAGTGCCAAGCTGGTGGGTACAGTCAAGTTCAAAGGTCAGCACTAGGATGGCTTGTGGTTTAATTTGGCATTCAGGCACTAATTCACAACATGTTTAGTTGTTACAGTTGAAAGGCTTCACTGGTTTCTTAAGAAGTGCATTTAAGTCCATTTTAAGTTCTTCTTTTTAATAAAATGCAGATTGCACATTAAGATCATCTGTCCCTGATTAGCTCACCATGTTTTGATCATATTCCAGTAAAATTAAGAGCAGGTGGTTATGTTGTCTTTTGTTTTTTTTTTATTTACTGAAATTCAAGTTCACAATATTTTTTTCCTGAAAGAAATCATCTTTCTCAGAAAGCAAAATATTGTTTCTATGTTTGCCAAGACCATAACATTTGCTTATTTGCTAATCATATGTTGAAAACAAAATACAGAGCGCATGTTGAGCTCACACTCTTGACCGCAGGCATGACAAAGACATGAATTCACCCAGCATCATAAAATATGCCTCACAAGAAGCCAAGGCAAAAAGCAAACACAAATAAAATAGCGTGCAAGTGCTGTCCCCCACCCCAACATTTGGATAGAAGCACAACTGAATGCTGTGTGAATAAACCCTCCATGAAAACATCTTTATCATCTTTAAAGATTCTGCTAATTAAAACATTAAAAAGCAAAATTACAAGGACATAGCTCACATCTGTCTAGCTCAGAGGGGGGGGGGGGGGGGGGGGGGGGGTTATACATATTTAACTCTAACTGGATGAGCTGGACTGAAATACTGTAGCATCAGCTCACTTTGCAGCTTAATAATCCTAATTGATTACTATATACACACACATTACAGAACCGAAATTACACGTGCACAACACAAATGTCTCACCACCTTTACGACATATCTTATTAACCATGCAACTAAGTGTACACTTTACTGTCAAAAAGCTTTTAGATCTGCCTATTTGTCACTGTGGCCTAATGCTCAGGCTACAGTGCTGAGTTATTAATCTGGACAGGTAGACACAGGCCAAAAGGACTGTGTGGTCCAATGTGTTAAGGCCTGATGCCTTGAACTGCTATTTCATTTTTCCCCACAGACTCTTTGCAAGGCCATAATGGAATTTTTTAATGAACTAACAATCTCCCTCAGGTACAAGAATTGTGGTTCAGAAAAAGAGAAGTTGTGTAACCATAATTAAGCAGTATTCCTCAAAACAGATAGGATCTAGGGTATCTCAAAATAAATGTAATAAACAGAAGGTTGAAGTAATAACTAGAGTTATCTCAGGTGCTCACAATAGTCACAAACATGAGGAGATCAGATTTTACTATATGTCTGTATACTGTAAATTTAAAGACTGAGTTATTGTGATTTGTCAGCCTTTCTTTTCGCTCAATCTTTAACATTTTACTTACTCTGTGAGGCTTATGTTAATGTTAAATTCCGCAGATTTTAACAGTGCCCTGGCTCAGTCTTGAATGGGTGGAGTAGCACTCTCCAGTTACAGAAAGTTCTTTTCTATAGGTTGTTATATGATTTACAATTAGGTGCTAGCAGCAAAACAACAACAAAATCTCATGTCAGTATGTGCTAAGATACTCAAATAGGGACAAAGTTATCAGTTTGACTGATTTCAGTGGCAAATCTTCCACAAATTAGAGTAGAATAAAAAAGTTGCTTTATTTAGGATTTTTTTTTCATATTGATTAATTTACTTTAATTTAAGCAAACTCAGAGACGAGAGCCGCGTTTATACAGCATGTGGTTACATGTGCATGGATAAACATCCTCAGACATCTGAGTGTGTAAAATGAGCGTGTTTGTCCTTGTGAACTACTCTCAGTGGATGTGATGAGAGAGAAATATGGCACAACTGCAGGTATGTGGGCCTCCTCTTCGGCCAGTGAAAGTGGATGTGCCTGACTGCCATCCATTCCAATAATACTTCCTGCTTGGGACCCACACTAGAGCTACCATTAGGCATTGACACTATCTGTTGATAGATCTGTATTTTTACAGTACACCTTCCTCTTATGGTGTACAACTAAATAATTTGGTGACGTAGGCTGGCTGACATCACTCTACAAGTGAAAATAAAGCATTATTAGACTTTTTAATTCAAATTTGAATGGTGGGTGCAGGTGATAATTTTTTGTTTTTTAATTTATAGCATAATTCTGTTTGTATCTTTAATTACAAATCATCTTGTCTCCTGATTTCCTGATTTTGACTTTTGTGCTTTGTTTCAACCAAAGTCAATTCATGTAATTTTGCAATTATGCAAAACATTCACATCTTTGTCATCAGAATCAGGCACTTGCACAGCAAATGTATATCCACTCACAAGCATCTTCCAATAAGCAAACAACAGCTCAGTGTGGGGAAAAAAAACAGTTTCAACAGAATATCAAGCAGAGAGCACCCTATCACACATGTTTGCATGTGCATCATGCTGTCATTGTACCAAACTTGTCATTCAAAGTGACTGCAGGCTCATTACAGTGTTTGTAATCCTGCTTCAGTAACGGGTGGTCCTGTATTTGCATAAGCCAACTGGCTTCTGAGGGTATTACAAGCTGGAGCCGGCAGCCCTCTATTGTCGGATTCATGTCAATACCTCCATCTTGTCAGCTTAGCTTCAGACATGCAGACCATTGCACTGGAACAGTGAGCCAGCATTAAAGACGGATTATCGAATCTCAGAGCCTGACTGGGTGTTTTTTCTACAAGGAGGGAGTACTGATAATAGGTGTTATCTTGATATTTTGCAGGATTTGTCTTGTTGTTGTGAACAGTGTTACCTTAGTAGACCTTAGTCTTGACAATTACATGTAATTCACAAAACCTCATTAGTTATACAGTGACATAACACAAATAAAACTTGGTAGGTACGCACTTGGCACAGTTGGAGTAGCTTCATGCACATTTTGATAAACAATCATTTAAAATTAATATATGGTCTTATAAAGAGCAAAAACTAACTACAACAAAACAAGATGGCACAGTTATAAGAGCAAAACAAACATAATAATAATTTCCTTCTCACAAAATAAGCCTAAAAAATTACAATCAGACTGCAAGCACACTAAGCTTTAAGCTTATCCTCTTCATGTTGTATGTGAATAAGATTAGCTGGTCCACATTCTCTGGTACGAACCTTTTCACTATGTAGCTGCATTAAAAAAAAGCACTCGACGTGGTTGAAGTCACCAGTGCACAGTTGCGGTCACTCTTTTGCTTCCAGATATGAAGCTGCACTTTATCTCACACTTAATTCCACCTTTTCGCTTAAACCATACACACCCTTCATCCCTCTTGGTGTCAATCTGTCAGTCAGGCAGTCAGACAGGCTTGTGCATCTCCCCGTGCACATGTAGTCAAGGACTGGGCCAGCAGGCGTGAGTCACGCTGCAGGAGCATGCTACTGGATGTAAAACAGAACAGTTGTTTCCTGCTGAGTCAAACCCGCAACTCTCATTAAGTCATTATTCAGTAATTAGCCTGTGTGTTAGGTATCATAGCAAGAGAGCAGTAGTAGATGTCTTGTGCTGTACTCAAATCATGCAGATGTTAACTCTAGTCTTTCAGCAATAGTCCATTGACCTGTGACTGTTATTTGATCAGGTTATTGATCCAATCTGTGCTGATTTTAACACGATGCATGCTTGTGGGCTAAAGCTTGTGTTTTCTCAGACTGACAGGTTAGGTTACAGTTACTGTAGCTCATTTTGTATTTGCATTAGTGTTTGGCTCCAAGTCCAGACCAGGTTCTGGCAGTGCACCTCGACCACTCAGTGTGATGAAGAACCACTGTGCACGTCTGTATCCTGGCAACTGAGAAGCCAATAAATCAGCACCACAGAAGAAAGGTTAAAGACAGGCAGAGAAGGTCTTTTCAAAGTATGAACGTTCCTCAAACAAATACTAAGCTCTATCCTTTGGTTTCCCTCCTTTACTCTTCTCGCCATTCAATGCCGCAAACACTGCAGCTGTTCTGTTTCCACAGGGAACAATAAGTAATCAAACTGGTCCCATTCTGCATATAAGAAGCACAAAGACACCCAAACTACGAAAAATATGGTGAAAGATTTTTTTGTTCAGATACTGTACCTTTATACCTTGAAGTGTTCAAACAGAATGTGAACCATAAGTACAGTAACTCCTTTAGTACCTCAGTGGAACAAATGAAAGCAAACAGCCAGGAGACATTAAATTCAGATTAGCTATAAACAGGTCTTTAGTTGCTTGTTAAAGGTTTCCACAATCTCATATTGGAAGCCCAGTCCTAGGGCTACTACTTTTCATTCAATATTGAAATCACTGTAAAGTACAAATGGAGAAAACAATGAATCGTCTGTTCATCTGTGCAGTTTCTGATTAACCAAAAATACAAATTTAATCAAAAAATATTTCATGTCACTGTATAAATTTGCCTAATTTTAGAATTTCCAGAATTCTCATACACTCTTCGAGGTTTCTCCCCAAGAAAGTGACTAAAGTTGTATTTTTCCTTGACCAAACAGACCCCAGTTTCAGACCATCTGAAGGAGTCTAGGAAGATTTATGTGGAGTATGTGTTGTAAAAACAGCAGTCACCATGTCCTATTTTACAGGGTATCTGTATAGTTACGTATGTAATACATAAGAGGAACAAGCTGGGGCAAGGTGTCTGCCTGCCTCTGGCAGTGAGCTTTTCAATAGTTTTAGCTCTCTGCTACAACACACACACACGGTTTTATTAGCTTTTATTAGTTTTCTCATCAGGATTTCATCAAGCATGTGGTCATTTTTTTTGCAAACTGAATGATATAACTTAGCTCTTTAGTGCTGTGGTTTTCTAGTCTCTTTAAGGGAAACAAAAAATATTATTATGTGTGGGATAAACTTGCAAATCCTGCTTCCATGAGCTTCGTCAATGCTGCAACTGCTGGCCGTGTTCGTAAATGGGCAAAATGACAACAGCTACGTTTCCTGAGATGTAGATTTCAAATTATGAGCAAATGTATTTCAATCAAATTTCTGCTCGTTTTTCCACCGCTTCAGGTTAGACTAGTGCTCTTTTAATTCTATAATCTCATAGTGCCCTTATTTGTCATGATGGTTTAAATGGTACCTGACTGGATAGTCAGTGCCATCAGTATATTAAGTTTGGCAACTCATTGGAAATTCTGTTAATCTTTTACACTTCATTTGGATGAAACCTCACTAGTGACATCTCGTCGTTTTAAAACACCATCATGCACCTGCTCTCCCTTGCTATCCACGTGCCACCCTGAGGAGCTCTAGTGTAGGTAATTCTATATCTGGGGTGGTTATTGACTTCAGTAGCATGTGTAGTTACTATATAACATGACATATTTTGAACAATAGGTGCATCTTAAAATGATCAGAATGACATATTCACAGTGCAATGGTTCCTGTAATGTCAGCTCTGTTTTGACCTAATGACCTTGGCTCTCTTACTGTACCTGGGAAATCCCTAACTGCACCACTAACAGATGCATCCAACACTCAGCCTCCATTTGTGGTTAATAATGCTGGCACGCATCAAAGCCCTGGCTGGAACAAGGTGTTCTGATCTGCTACGAGCTGTCATGAGTTTCTGTGAGGTGTTATGATTTTCCATGACTTCAGGGGTCATTTGTCACCAACCTTAATGTGGTAGCTCTGATTGAGTGTTGATGGTAAAGAGCTTCGGGGCCTGGAACTGAACCAGTGATGGGCCAGCCAAGACAGCAGCTGCACGAAGCACATGAGAAGCTGATGGCAGGTAGATCTGGTGCTGTCCTCCAAACCAGGGCTTTTATCAAGCTTTAATGACACCAAGATTATGATTGGCTGGTAAATGTAACTTTTTTTTATTCATTAATTATTTCAGAGGAACTTTAATCCTGATGTAAATGGGTGCCAAGGAGAAAGGTGACGAAAGCAAGAGAAAGAGCAAGCCAAGAAAAACTGAAGATTAATTAAACAAATGCCAGTGATCTTGTGAGATCAAAGGTGAGGCTTAAAAAAAGGTTTTCCTAAGGCTATTTATGAACAGCTTGATTTTGTTTTGTATAACTTCATAATTACTAGTCTGTATAGTTTAAATGTTAATGTCCTATTTCCTTTTCCATTAGATAATAAATGATAGTCCAAATGTATAGTACGTTATTATATGCAATGACAGGGTTCCATCTATGAAAACAGAACAAAGAAAAATATTTCAGGTCCTTTAATAGCCCTACAAGAACTCTTATTGTATTCTACCTCATTAGCACATAATGCTATTTTGTGATGAGATAAATAATAACAGTAACTACCTATTTTTCATAAAATATTTATATTAATTATTTTTTTCTTAAGGGTAAGGTGTGAAGTGCATCTCATATGCATCTGACTGGCTACAAACACTCTTTATAGAAGAGTATAAAAATATGTACAACAATGCCATCCCGGCCTCCATACAATCACCGTAATACTCACACACATCACAGAACAACCACAGATTATAGGCCACTTCTTCAGTAATTACTACTGGCCAGGCCTAAGGCATAATCTTGCAATTTCCCCTATGACGCGCAAAGCATGCAACTCAGTATAGACACCCAACTGCTCATGGATCCTTGTGTTTTTTTTTAAACTTGGAACACATAGTTGTGATTCTCCAGATAAGAGATTGACTATTACGTTATCTGAAGGAAGTGAACTTAAGTAAACACTGCTTATATGAGTTAATTTCCTTGTCGCCTTGACAACATTCACATTCACCTCACTCCCTGTCATCAGACGTCACCTATCTTGCTGTGGTGGTACACACTGCATGGCCTCAGTTTGCCTTTCACACAAATATGAGTAGTATGTATAGGTGTACAATTTATATGTTAATAAGTAGTTTGGTCAATGCACAATTTAAGTCAATATTCTACATACATGCATAATTTTCATTTTTAAAACTAGCTGTTATCATAACCATAGTTGGATTAACACAGACAGACCCCCTGTCAAATTTTACATGAACAGTACACAAGATTCTTGAGAAAGAAGGTTAAAATGGATGCTGCAGAAATAACCTATATTATGTATTATATATTATAAGGTACATTATGTTATCAGCTGCACCACCGAACAAAGGTTGATGAAAGCACTTGTTTGGCTGATTCCAATTTTGCCTGTGCTTTTTGACAAATGAGTGGCTCCGCTGATAGAATTTATTGAGAAACAAGTAAACATCTGTATTAACATGCAGGTTCTACACTTTCTTGACATAAGTGCCACATTTAATTGCTGTGAGGTGGCTATACAATGTTAAGGTTTGTTTGTTAAACCAGGAAACTCAATTATTTTCCCTTCTCCAGTAATGATACCTTGTAGTACAGAATGAACTAATCTGCATAGTCATTATAAGCTAAACTATTGGCAGTTGCTGAACCTAAAACAACTGTGCAGTCGATCCAAAACAAAGATTACAAACACTTAGGAGAGCACATCAAAGAAGGGAGGAAAGTGATAACTGGGTGAAGGAAGCACGGAGAACTAAAGTTAGTCAGATATAGAAGGTAATATGGATATATGAGCCATATTCCTGAGATGAAGGTATAGTGGGGCCTCAGGTCCCTCATCAGCTCACTGCAGTTTTTACTAAGTGGCTTTAAGCGAGGCTGAGGTGGAAGCTGTAGCTGCTCAATGAAACGGCGTGCAAAATGTGCTATTTAAAAATAGCACACTCAACAGGTCATGCACTACCCTACTTAATGATTTACTTGTTTCAACAGTTCAATTCCAGATAGGTCATGATATGTGGTTGCATTTTATTGACTGAAAGGAATGTGAACCCGTTGTATTAATCTTTAAATGAGTTTTAATAGAGGAGTTTTGTTTTTAAGATGTGTTTGGCTTTTTATAGGGTGTTTCATAAAGCTTGAGACAGAGACGAGTAGAGGTTTAATTAATGTATTAATCAGCAAACACCACACTTCAAACACTTTATTACCAAGCACATATATTGCCCTTAACTGGATGTGCTTTGTTGTATGAGGCTCTTTTAAAATAGGACAGTCATAACAGTGACATGTCATCAACTTATTTTTCCCCTAACATGTCTGCAAAAATGAAATTAGAAGCTGGACATCTATAGCTATTATCTTGTCACTGTCATTTAATGAGTTATTCAGTGAGAGAATTTCAAAGTCAGTAATAAAATGGAAATGGAAAGTCTGTTGCCGGCACCATGGGAGCCACACACGACACTGACCCCTAGTGTTAGAGCACGCAACTTAAAGATCATCTCACGGGCCCTCTGCAACAAGGGGATTAATGATGTATTCCAGCAAAACAAGACAGTGCCTGCAAGTGATACTGCCCAATACCAAAAGATTCATGTAGATATGAAAAACACAAACAGAGTCGTAGCCGTTTATTGTATGTTTGTGTTTCCCACGCTGAATTGCCAAAACAAACAGAAGGGAGGCTTGAACCAAAATAAGAATTAGGGAAGAGGTACGGGATGCTGATACAATTGAATGTGGCATTGCTCCCAAAACCACACAAAGACAAATACACATGCCATCATATGTCTCACACACCTACACACACACACTCACACGTTCAGTGAGCCTCTTAAAGCCATCTAGCAGACAGTGATAATTATCCATGTATAAGCAGCTCTGATGGTTAGTGATGAGAGCTGAATGTTGCTGTCCCTGCTGGTAAAGGTAACCTACATAAATCATTTGGAATAAGTCCCT
Organism: Anabas testudineus; assembly: GCF_900324465.2. Classification (NCBI taxonomy): domain Eukaryota; kingdom Metazoa; phylum Chordata; class Actinopteri; order Anabantiformes; family Anabantidae; genus Anabas; species Anabas testudineus. Next base: position 18,544,862 of record NC_046615.1, read on the forward strand.
TTAGAGAAGCACAAAGATGCATCCATTTGTATGTGTGTATAGAATACACATAGTTCCTCACAGTTGCAAGTTGCAGTGCTACATCTAAAACAATCATCAAAATACATAATGAGCAATGAATTAACTCTGTCTCCTAAAATATTCATCAAACAACTAAACTGGTGCAACAATTGCAAATAGATGCAAAGTAGGCAACATGCAACCAGCTTACGTTTTCTTTTAATATAACAAAATTTGCATAAGTCATTACCAAACATCTTTCTTTTCTAACAAAATATTAAATAAAACATAATTTTTTCACCAACGTCTGATGTAAACATTGTTAAAATTAGTTATGTTTCAGTCAAAACATTAGGTTAAGGGTACAGAAAGTTTGTGGTGAAGATTGATAGAGAAAAATCTAAAACAAAGTGCTTTTCTCACCTAAACCGTACCACGAATGAGACTCTGTGCGGCAACACCTAACCCACACATTGATCCGGTACAAAAAGGCAGAGGCATTTACAGTGTTGTTACACAGAAACAGTTTTTGGAGAAAGGCTTGTTCAAATGTTCAGTATTTTCTTGACTGCATACTTTGGGTCACTGTCATTCTGAGAAGTGAACAACCACCCTGTTTCCAGAGAACTCTCCATGTGACGTTGATTGTTACTGCTTCAGTTCTTGCCAGTCTCTCTGTCCCTGCTACTGAGATGCAACCCCACAGCACAGATGCTACCACTATGCTTCAATCTAAGGATGGTAGAGTAAAGACAACATGTTTGGAGTACTGCTCAAAGTGTCATCACACCAGAGATTTTTGTCATCACGCTCTCATCTATTTAAATGCTGTTTGGCAAACTCTGTGTATTTGGGACATCAGCAGCTGCTGTTGACAGTTTGTCCACCGAGCATGTTCTGCCATTTCTGCAGAAACTGCCTGAAGCTCTGCTAGAGCAAATCTTTCTGGCCAAAATAGGTTTTCACATTGTCATGAGGGATTAATGAGTTTACCTTGATAGAAAAAATCCATATCGAAGTTTAATTTACTACACAATAAAGTGGGAAAAAGTGAACAGTTCTGAACACTTTAGAAGCATCCTACATGTTTTTGGTCGCACTTTTACAAAAGAGGATCAGGACGTAGAGATCAGGAGTCAGAATTGAGACTATGACGTACAAATAAAAAAAAATCATGTTACCTTTGTAAGATTTATTATTGATTACATAAAGAGAGGTCTTCTAAATCCCCAATGAAAAATCTAAGAGGATGCGTTACACTACGTAGCCAGTGGTATGCAGGCAATCAACATCAGTTTAAATGAATTTATATCAATATACACCCACAATGATGAGGTGCCATAAACTGACCAAGCTGACCTCTTCCTTCAGTGATCCTCCTGTGAAGTGTTCCATGAGGTCAGCACGACCACCACAACCACTGAGTTTTTTCCTTCTTTCATTTCTACCATGGGAATTACAGCAGCATGTTTTCCTTTTCTGCTGAGTTTTTTTTTTTTTTCTGGTAGGCATGGTGGTAGTATGATATCTGAGATGCAATGAGCCAAGACTGCCATGAAGACATTCCTTCCTTTACCTGACTGAACGTTAAGTATGTAGGTAAAGTGAGTGCTGCTGAACCACACCAAGCTTTGCACCTCATTTAGCTCTAGACAAAAGGATCCATGACACACATGAGGATGAATTCACATCTGTATCTTAAAGCAGGGTGTCTAAGATGTCGAAAAAAACAACACCATTTATTGCTCACAGCTCATGTCTGGCTGGGCAGATGGCAATCACATAATCCAACTATTTTAGCAGGACAGTGGCAAGAAGGAATCAGCTGGTTTAGTCTGAGTCTGGGACATTATTAAGAGGCACAGAGAAGAGGAAACAAGCTCTGTGACAATTGGCCTCGTCTAACCTGGCTTATACCAACATGTCAGTAAAGAGGCATATCACAAACACTGCACAGTGGAGAAGAGAGGGGTGGGTGGTGCTGTGGGGCAGGGGGTCTGATTCCTGTTACATCATCTGTGGCAGTGTTGTAGACTTATCTGTCTGTGGTCTCGGGTGGCATTTGTCTGGACCAGCAGTGAGTCACACTTTCTGTTTACCTCAACATGAACCCATCCCTGAAGTTCCTCATTTGCCATCCAACAGCCTCCATTCACCAGCCACATGAGGGCTGGTAGCAGGGTGGCTTCCACCCGCGGGTTGGCATGCAATGCCAGGAATGTGCTGTGCCCACATCTTGCTAAACCATGACACCTTTCCTGTGGTGTAGGAACTGGCTTCTTTAGAGCGGGGACCAGGAGAGTAAATATAGCCTTTCTACTGTAGCTGCTCTTCCTCCTTAGCAGACTTGGGTCAAACAGTGTTGAAAACATTGTTCTACTGTTTGTTTTTGCCTACTGGGGTGCCAGATTGGTAGGATTTGCCACATGCGACAATAAATTAATCTAATGCACAGGAAAGGGCTTAGAAACCATATTAATTGTACTTTTACATTATTATACATTCAATGACGACTTAACAGACTTGGATATGACCTATGTGGCAAACCCAAACCACCTGGTTCTCTTTGATTGGTCAAATAAACAAACGCCTTTGCTAATATCATGTCTGCTCTGTAGAGTAGGACATAGTGTATTCTCATTTTAGAACTGAGAACCAAAGTAGTAGAAGCAGGCTTTAGCGTTTTACTAATTTGTGCAGCAGCAGATGTACAGTACTGCTCAATCTGAGGTTTGAATCTGATCTTCTTGTTTATAGTGTAGTGGTAACATGCTGAAAATACCATATGGATAAATATTGCATCAGTATTATGCAGATTGCGCGAGACACCTGTCACTTGACATTAATACTGTGAGCCATCAATCCCTGGCTTTTGAAAGCAGACATGAGCACCTTGCCACTTCAAAGGACAAAAAGGAACTTATACTCTTAAGACATTTTTCCTTTTTACTGCAACCTCCAACCCCCGAAACTCATACCACAGATTTACCATTTGCAATTTTCTTGGCCAATTCTGTTTTCCAATTTTTTTAATAACCTGACCTGCCAATTTTGGTTTTGGCCAGTTCCAATTTCTTTCTATAAAATAACTATAATTGACAGCATACTCAAACATTTTTGTAACTTTTCTTTATGAAGAATGTCATTGTGATTAAAATATTGACCATTAAACAATTGTTTTTCATGTTTCATGTTTCTATTACTATTAATTCAACAAATCAAAACAAAACAAAGTAAAAAGTTCCAGATTATAAGATCAAACTCTAACTAAAAGTTTAGTATTTGTACTTTGAAGGTATTAAAAAGCTCTTTCATGGTAATTCCATGCTGGCTTAAATGTTTGAGTGGATGTGCGAGTACAATCGCACTTACTTTACGTTTTACGCTTACTGCCTCCAACTTTCCATTTGGCTTTTTCTAATTTTAAACCCAAGTTTTGGCTCCAAAGAAAGATGCCCAGTCTACATGAGGGTTGACAATTTTCACTTCTTTTCAGCTACTGATGCAAGGAGGTTTAAGACTGAATAAAGCAACAGCCCGAAGCTGCAAACAAATTAAACTAAATTAAAGGTTATGTTCACTGTAAATCTGATTGTCGGAACAAAAGAACCACTTGACAGAGGCACACAGAGGTGTTATAGAGTAATGCCTTTTCGCACTAGGCCAGCTTTGATTTACACACAGTGATGTTAAAGCTTGAGAAGTTAATTTGGCCTGTCATCACTTTTAGTCATGACATTACCGTTAGATTGATGATCTCACTGTTAACTGGAAACAGCACCAATTAACAAAGATTAAAAACTGTACCCTAACACCTGATTACTGATTTTTGCTGACTAGAGTTTAAGAACTAAGGAGTCTCACTGATATAAGGTTTACTCACACGTTAATATGACTTTTAACCCAGTCAAGTTATGTCACCGCTAAAAAACTTTTGGTGTGGATTTGCAAGATTCATGGGGTTGACCTGTTTAGACACCTCTTTGGTCCTCCCACAGTGTTTGGACTCAAACCCAGGTCTTTTTTTCTGTGAAACAATAGTGCAAAACATTACACCACAGTGCCGACCTAAACATTTAAAAAGTAAAATTACAATAAAAAAAAAAATAATAATAAATAAAAAAATCAACTTTGGAATAATAACAGGATAAAATGAAACTCAATATTTCCATCTCCAGCTGCAGCATACCTTAAAAAACCCTCTGTTGTGTATTACACTGACAACAAATATAGAGAATATAATTATTTATCTCTTTTACTACCATTTTAGGCTCAAATACCAGAACACAAAATATTTGTATAGTAACCAAACATCTATATTTAGTGCTAAACAAGCTGAGTACATTTAACTTCCACCTTTATATGAAAACAAAAATAAAGTTTTGAATATCTAAAATGTAGTAATTTGTTAGCACGCATGCTGCATCTCATTTGGATCTCCTTCAAAAGGCTTTGTCAGTACTCACAGTACTTGGATTTTAGCAAATCGTTGAGCAAGAACATCAAGCAGAGGTCTGAAGCACTTCACCTGCAGCATAGTAGCGTCTGAGACCAGTTTAACCAACTGTTTAAACATCTACAACAAGTAACAAACTTTTGTCCTTTAACTTATGAATGGCCACAATTTTACAGTTTCAAATAAAGTGAGCATACTTACTCAGAAACACATTTAACACTGATATTAAAGGTTACCTTGAACATAACTGATCGGGTAATACAAAAGACTAACTTCTTGACAGCGGCCCCCACACACCACCATGAGCAAGTTCAACATTAACCAATGATGACAACATCCTTAAATGATCAGGAAGCTCCATCAGTGGTACACAAACTCAGATTAGTGGCTCATCCCCAATGAAAAGAGCCCCTGGCACCGTGCCCTGGCTTCCAAATCTAAACCAGCAGCGCTCTCGTGAGAATGACAGGACTTGGACGACTGCTGTGTCAACCCCCCTCTACCTCTGCCAGGCAAATGCCTCACTCATATCTTCTTTTGTATCTGTTTCTCCGTCAGTCTCTGTCTTTTTTAAATTCCCTGTTATTCAGTGACATAAATGATGTCATGTGAAATAATGTTGTAAAGAAGAGTATTAAGTTTGATTTATCAGAACCAAACATTTCCAGCAATGCCCAGAGCATACCTTTTTTTACTGCTTATATTTTGTAACTAAAATCTGTGCAACTGTATCACTCACCTTCTGTATCTACAGCTCTATATTCCTCCATCTAGCCATCTCCACCCGCAGAAGAGGAAAAGCCTCTGCAATAGTAGTCTGAACTGAGGAGACCACAGCTAACGAGACAATTATAGAGCCAATCAAGAAAGCACAGCTTTGCATTTAATATAAGAAGCCCAACAAAGGCCCTGGACTCACGCAGTGGGGATGAGGCCACACTTCCAGTAGAGCACGACTAATCGTGAATGCAAATAAGCACAATGAAAGCAACAAGAGGGAGAGAGGTGCTGCGATGTTCTTTGGAAAACTTCTGGGAAACAGCACTTGGCACATCTCAGGGGTTCTACTTATCACTCAAAGAGAGACTGAAACACACTAGCTGCTGAAACAATGATGTATTCCCACCAAGTAGACAGAGAGAGGGGGGGCTCAAATATAGTGAATAAGAGATTAGCACATAAAAAAAGCTGTGTAATCACCTCCACTAATTTTGTCGTTGCAGTTTGAGGCAACATATACACCTATTAGGGAAGGAATAAGCTTAGCACATACATTAAAGCTGTATACATCACCAGCAGAGATGTCACTGATCTTTGACAAAATGCTTAGGAGATATGAGCAGGCTGTGAGGAAGATATCTTTATGTGCTATGTGACAGCTTTATTGAGACTGATCATGTTTGAGTTGTGCGGTGAAACCTCCAGAGGGGTATCACTAACTCGAGTCTGGCAGTGCAACTGATGTTGCTTCATCTCATGCACAGCTCCAAGCTCTGAGCCTGGCATTCCACGTTATTACTGGAGATTGTTGTATTTGCAGTCATGTGCAATAGGATGTATTCATAATAAAAGCCTGTAAATTGCACAAGCCATTCACAGACACTGAGACAGTGACACTGACAAGACTATATAGAAACAATAAGTAGGAAGACAACAGGAAATTAACCAGATATAAAACAGAGCTCAGGTCCAGTAATACCCAAAAATGTAAACAATGCATTTTTAAAAACTTAATTATTTCTGCAGTAAATAAAGTTTGATATTATGCATTAATATGCATTTTAGACATTTGTTTATATTCAGAGGTTAGATGCAGCTTTAACTATCCTATTATCTGTAGCTGATGCTGAAAATCAATAGTTAAGAGAAGTACTTATTGGCCCTTGGCACCGAGCTGAACCATTCAGAGCAGAGGCTAACTGGAACGCGGAAGAGTGTGCCAGTTCACACTGAAACAAAAGCAAATACTCAATGAATGAGGCAGCTTCCAGGAAAAGCCAGAGCTCAGTGGAGATAGCTGCTAATCTGAGCATGAAGCAGAAACCCCAAACAGAGGGCGACCGCAGGGCAGGCCACCCGAGCACGACAGCCAAATGCATCAGACACCTTTGGGTGATACCAAACCGCAGGACGCGCAAGAAGCCTGAAAGCTACAGCAAAAGCAGAGCAGCTGTAACCCACCGTTGAAATAACTGACCACACAGAGAACATCAGTGAAGAACAACCATCTGGCCACTGACTGTAAAGAGTGACGAACTCTATACATTGCACTTTAAACATGCAGTAGAGGATGTATAAAGTAATACAAATAATCTTTAAAATAAAAAAAACAGACATTATCAAAGTCTTTCTATGTCAAATGATACAAAGTGTTCAAATAGGAAACTACATCATCTACAGCCCCATCACTGTCACTTATCTCTTATCTCAGTGGGACAGTTTGGCACTTGGAGACAAGCATCATTCAATATAGAGGAAAAAAAAAAAGTTCTGACCTTCGAATGACCACTTTTGGTGAGTTTTGGCGTATCACATTGGCATATCACAATAAATAGTTCATTCAAATTAAACCCTTATTTGCATAAGGATGTAGACAAACAAGCAAACAGAAACATACACTTTTGCTGTTTTCTATTTATTACTACTGACTATTACTACTACTGCACATTATAATAAGACTGTGTCATACTTGCACCTTGCTTAGATATTTTGCTTTTGATAGCAATGTCAGCCAAAAACTAAATGTAAATGTTCTAAAGCACTTACAATATAAAAAAAATCACCCGTATGCTGGCTTGACCAGTACTAAATTGTTTTTATTGTGTTTTATACTGGAAGAATATACACTTACAGTAGTGTGCAACCTTTTACTGAACACAACGTATTCTATGCATATGATAATGAATCTCCAGTCAAATTTAGACTTGAATTATGTCCATTGTCATATAGGATCTCTGTGTTAAAATGTTAAAATGTTGCATACAAAATTGAATTTAAAAAAAAGGGCTAAAAAGTGCATATTCTTCTCTGGGAGCCAAAATAATTATGGACATTCATACAGTAAGTGATTTAGTGAACTACTCCCTTAGCAAAGTCTGACAAAGTCCAGAGGTTTTATTCACAGAGAATAGACACGGACAATTATAGACGAGGCCAAAAAGTCCTCTGACATTAAAATAATTTATATTGACAGGAAAACAATAACAGGGTGGCGGTTTCAAAAACAAGTGGAAAACATGAATGTGTGCTTTCCCCATATTTTTGTTTGTGGAAAAGCCTGTTTGTCCTCAATATGTCACACTCTTCATCATCAGTGGTACAACACACTACATGGCCTTGGCCTATTGTGGGTTTTCTCATGTGAGCATGCTAGCATATCTTTTTAGACACATTCATACCATTTCTCACAAACCTGCTGCATCAATAAGTGTCTGTGAATGTTAATACAGATTATCAGGCTCCGTATCTACTGAGAATTCATTCATACAGATGATGCTTTGATGCTGGCACAAACATTCACATAAAAATACATCCACACATACGTCTGCACACCCACAAGCAAGTAAGAACCACAAAGGAAAATAACAATATGGTAAACAGGAAATATGGGACATAAGGGTGCCAAATGGATTTTGCAGTTTCAGCTTTAGTCTGTCCTCAGCACAGCAACATCTATTTCTGGGAAAGACTGAAAACAGCCAGCAGACTGCCACTGCTGAATAAAAACATTTTCTTGGAGTGAAATAATATTGCATTACATAGTCAAATAAATGACAAGTCTAATAAGTGACCGTAGATATGTAAATGTGAGCTCAACAAAGGCTGTAAAGGAGTTTTCCACTCCATTGTCTGCAGCTGTCTGGTTAACTCACTGGCACTGTAGATTGGTGATGGCTTTTTGCCAGCTTTTGGTTCCTCTCATTATCTGCGCTTTGTGTCTCGGTGACGACCACATGCACATACATTATGAGCAGGCGACTTGTTTCCATTAAAATTCTGTAATACCCTCATCAAGTGGGTTCCTGTCAGCGAAGTTTAATCTGTGAGTGACCAAGCTGTGTGCTTCAAGGCTGCTCACAGACTGTGTGCCAACAGGTTGTTGCAGGAAAGATTCAATGAAAGATGATGAGCAGATGGAAAGAAGGGATTTGGGAAATGTTTCCATAAATTAATCCTGGACACACCACAGCTTTGCAGAGTTTTGTGTTGTTGGAATGGACGACAAAAGGTGGATTACAAAGAAGAGTGAACTTGAAAGAAAAGGTTTGAGGGAGACTGAGGAGGGGGTTGGTGGATACTTGTGAAGTTTGCCAAAGGAAAGATGTATCCTTTTGAGTCTCAGGGAGATTAGACATTTCTTCAAGTGACAAAACACCTTATTAACCTCCACCTGACCTCTGGGGATTGACCTTTGACTTGTGACCCTAACACCACTGCACTTAGCTCCTATTGGGAGTTATCAGCATGAGCCTTTTCCTAACAACTAATGGTTGTGCCAAAATGCCAAAAAAAGAGAGAATGAGAGGATTGTCTGGGTGTACGTGGGACAGAGGATGGACGGGTAGAAGAACAGAGAGAACAGTTTAATTAGAGACACTGCACCTCTAGTAATCCACCATCGCTCTATTCATGAAAAGGACAAAAGTGGAAGGGATGGCCATGGAGAGATAAGACGTTTTTAACAAGAGGTCAGAGAAACTTCGGCTTAGAACATGGGCCTTTATCAAGTCTGCTGGCAAATCCCTAGATTAGTTCATTCCATTGTTTTCAGGAAGTCCGCTCCCACCGACCCAGAATGCAGGAGGGAGATTTAGGAACTTTGCAAACGCTCCAAGCCACTGAGCTGGATGGGCAACGTGTGCGTGTATGTGTTTGTGTGTTCATGTGTGTAAGTGTGAAAGTGTGTGTACACGTGTGGATGTGTCTGGGTCAACTTGTGTATCGGTGGCCACAGTGAGATAGGGGTTGTCAGGAAGGCTCAGGCTCTAACATGAAGCTCTTACCAAAAAATTCCAATAATTGCTCACGATTTTCTGGCCACCAAAAGCAATGCAGATGGATGACGGGCTGCTTTCCCACTGTGACCTCTCCATAGATAATATGTACTTTGGAAACTGTCATCCCTCATGGTTTTGTTAAAGCATTTTTTCATATTGACACGGTCTGAGCTGTACTCTATACACTGTGAATTTTGTCAAAATGAGAATTTTTCCTCCTTGTATAAACACTATGCTTTCTTTACTGCAGGGTCACTTTGTGAGGGCCAAAGTCACTGGCATTTGAACGTCTACAAAAGTCAGCAAAGGACTTCAAATTGAATATTCAGTCAATACTATTTGACCAAAGCATATCGCTTTTCTCTTCTTTTTCTTTGCTTTACCTGTTACTTGTCAAAATGTGTCTCAAGCACCATGTTTGCTGTGCTATTCATCCTGGGGAAATGGGGCATTGGAGTGATGACAAGTCGCAAGAATCACTTGCAAGCACTGAATCTGTCTTAGCACACTTCTGCAGCAATTTAAAGTAGGCTTCTTTCAACTCCACAACCAGGATGGAAGAGAGAAAACACATTAGCACAACAGGCAGAAAGCCAAGACACAAAAGGCAAATGATTTATTATAGCTTTTGGCAAAAATACCTGCAAAGGAGCGCAGACCCTCAGGTGCAGAGTACAGAGGAGGATAAGAGAGTCGGTGCTGAGAGATGCCCTGGAATGAGGAGCCTAAATATTTGGCAGCAGGCAGGCAGAATAGATGTTGGTAGCGCTTCTCACAGGTGAGGATTTCGAGGACCCTTCCACTGAAGGGTACCTTGAAGACATTTTTGCCGAAGGGAACTTAGTTGTTTTCTTAAATATCACGTATTCATGACCCAGAGGCTAGTGGTGTTTGTTCTTACGTTGCTGTCAGCTATTACAAAAAGAAAACCTTGACACCTGTGAAGAATGGCATTACAAACATGAAGGTGATAGGGAATTATTTTGCTTATGGAAACTTGTCATGGTAAATAAAATAGTTTTGCCTGTTTCAGCTTTTTCATCTTTAAAAACTATAATCCAACAGTATTTGAAATAGGTGAAAACAAGGATTGGTGATGGACCGTTATCATGCCACAGTATATATCTATTGTTCTGTGGTGCCTTGTGGCTAATAGCAACACTTTTAAATACAAAACTAAGTGTGATGTGAATGTACTTAATAAAATATAATGAATTCTATTGCATTGACAAACCAATGCAAATCTTTCACAGTAATCAACAGATGTAAAGAATAACTGGAGAATTGGAGTGATGATTGGTCATTAGTTCAGTCAGTCAAATTTAGCAACTTGCCTAAAGAAGAGCTATTAATTTATTAAGGGATCACTAGTCAAATATGTACAATATATATATATATATATATATATGAACATGAACATATCTGAACATTACCCAAAACTTTCTATGGCTTATCCCAACCAAATTACTTTGTTTGCACGGTTGTTGTCCAACATTGTTTTGAGCATTAATGGCAGGAAAAAGCGTCACCAGCCGCCATTTTGATGCCAGACATCAAAATGCTCCTGTATGTGGGGGTGCTGTTACAAACTAGGGGTGAGTTCGGTTGTGTGAGAGGATTAGGACCATTGATTATACTGGACATGAGCAGAGGCTGTTTGAAGACAAAGTTATACCTTAAAGTATCTTCTCCTCATCATAACACAGGGCTTTTTCAGCTAATATTTATTTTTACATGTTTTTATTTTCAAGTCCTATTCAGCTTACAATTACTACTTTTTATTGCCCAAACTTGCAAACATTAGTTCTTCTGACTTTAAGTGATTTAGCATGAGTTCATTGATGAGTTTTAAACAAAACCAGCAGCGTACCCAGCTGTGAGACTTTAAACTCTTTGGAGACACTTTGCACTTTGAAGAAGACATTAATGATGGAAACCTTTGTGTGTAACACATTTTTAGCACTATTAAGTAAACTTCTGATTATAGTTAACTTCAAACGAATATCCAACCATTCAGTTAGGTTGAATATTTGCTAAAGATACTTTTATAATTTTAATACTCATTAATACGTTTACCAATGGCCAGGCTCTGGTCACCTATTTTAACACTCAGCTTTGGGTTGTTTGGTTGTTCATGCAGAGCCTTCTGTGGAACAGATCTTGGATTAGATCAGTCTTTATCAACTTCTATAATAAACATGTCACATTTGCAAACTAACTCTGCCTGTGCTAGACAGCTTTATTTATTGTTTTGATGCTCTTTTAACTGTTGGCCAATATTACACATTGTTTAGCGAGGCTTATAAATCACCACTGGTGAGTAAGATTTTCCCAGTTTGTTAAGCACTGCTTAGTTGTATTGTCCCACTATCGAGGTCAGTATCCCCACTGTGGCCTACATCCAGTAGGGGTCCTTAAGCAAAACCTCCTGCCCGTCTTTGAACCAAAAAAATGACATGGGTGTAAATGTATTGGCCATATACTGCACCAAAGATTTTCTATCAAAGAAACAATTAGTGATGGTGCAGGCTAGCACATTCAAATTTTAAAATACAAGCTCACTCTAAATAAACATTTTAGATCCATTAAAAAGCAAAAATGACACTAGAAAAGAAATCTTCACATAACCTCTTTGTAGCTTTTATTAGTTTTTATTTTATCCAACGTCTCAGTGCCACATGCAATGGAACGTTCCTTTATACTTTTATTTAACTTAGCCTGTTCCAAGAGTTTACCATATATTTTAAATCAATTAGTCTACACAGACGTGCACAGCTACTTTTAATGATGATTCTGCCACTTTGGCTCATGAATACAGGCCACTGAAACAGACAAAATCCAGATGATTTATAGGATGTGGCTTCCTCGAAGAACACTTTTGTTGCAGCGCAGGAAGATAAGTTTTGTACTGTAGTAAAACCGAATCTAAACAGAGTTGCCAATAATATAAAGTATTGGTCAGAATGACTAAACAAACTTGGGTTTTTGTTTGGGTTTTACTATAGTGACACAGATGCCAAGTTACTCATTTGTGATGTCTGCTGCCATGTCTGTGCATTTTCTCAATGTGAGTATTAGATTAGTAAAGGTTCAAATGACATGGTTTTAAGTTGCTTGCTTTTTGTTGTTCTTTTGTGTAGTAAGACTCAGGAGCTCCCCTCCAAATGTGTAGTGCTTTTGCTCATTCACAGGATCGCGCATTAAAATCCTCACCATGTGTTTTTTCACACGTCTCACCAGTGTCAAGTCCTCCTGTATTTCTAAAAATGTCATTGGCAAGATGAAGAAAAAGCAAATATTTAACTAAAACTTAAAAATAATTTTCCACCTCACTAAGAGGACCACACACACATGCACACAGACACGCTCAACATCAACATATAAGAATGCATGCGTGCTGAGTGCAAAACTCTCTCCCTCACAGTCACTCTCTCACACACACACACACACACACACACACGTGCACACACACATGCAGTTCTGCTTTTCTTCAAAGCCACATCCTGAATCTCCTTCCTCAGGGGAGAAGATTTACACTGTGGTTGTCCTTCAGGTACACCATAAGAGCACAGCAGTCAAGCCTCTACTCTTACAAACCTGTGATTTTTACAGTTAGGTTTGGAGTTAAAAGGATCCAGCAGTGGAAAAGAGGAAAATCTGCATTTGGATATGAAATCATATGAGTAGCTGCGCAATGCATCTTTCCTAACCTTTCTAGTTAGCCTGTTTAGTACCCTTAAATACTGCATATTCTTTGGCCGGACTCCACCTGTGTCCTCAGGTGAAGGTTAATGGTGGTTTGTAGAGGGCAGTCAAGACCAGTCACTAGAGGATACAGCTAAGTGAGTTTATCTAAGCACAGCACATGATCCATTTTAACTATACTCCCTTGGCTGATAGAGGCTTCAGTTGTATGAGTGAAATTCATAAAGGAAAAACTACGTTCTGTAGCCTTAGTTGGTAGAAAGTCTGAAAAAAGGAAAAAATCTAGTCATCTAAATATTTAGATGACTAAATAAATCTGAACAACATCCTGCATAACCAATTATTTTATTGTGACTGCAAAATCTTAAACTTTTCAACTTTAAATCTGGACTGTAACTTTACTGCATTCCTGAGTGGACCAGAGGAGACATGTGCAGTGGAAATATGCAGCAAACTGTAAGTCAAAACAGTCACAAAATTTCCCCTGAATTTCACAAAGAGCAAGTTTATTTTTCAGTATAATGCATGATTCATGAGCCACATTGCTCATTGTAGAACATAAGGAAAAAATAGGACAATAGTCTATTTTAGAAGCATCAACATATTATATTTGCATATAAGGTGAAACGATTCACTTTTTAAAGTGTTACAATTTGAGAGCAGACTATCTGTGAAATATCTCTAATGGTGTACTATGTACCAAGTACATAGGATTTTAGAAGGCTTGTAATGTCAACCTGACCTGTGTCTACAACATCCTTAGCTGTTACACAATATAAAGTAGATATGTGCAGATTACTGTACAATACTTTGCAAATACAAATGATTGCCTCAGTAGAAACAAATACCACGAGCAGCTAGCTGAATGAAGTACACTGCATATTTCCAGTTCTAAACTGATCATTATATTCAATTCATTTTGACACTGAGACAGTTTTGTCAACCATTCTGTGACAACTTATACAGTCAACTGCCTGGCAATAAACACCACCTACCTATCACAGGGGCCACCAATCTACAATAAATGATGTTTTAGCTTCCTGCAGCCTGCAGAGTGTCGGCTTACACATCATCAGCATTCCTGAGGTCTTGCCCAGTGCAACGTTCTATGTACATCGCCATAATAACACAATTGTTCAAATGGGCTATATGAAATATGAAATGAAACAGGAGAGGAATGGAATCCAGTCTGATATGCTTGTTTTCAGAGAGGAAGGAATCGCCTGTCTCGCCTTGTTTACTGTGCATGGGAAGATAAATCATAACGCTGACATTTCTTTCCAATCTATGAGCACATAATGCAGTTGTGTGGTTTCTTGTCTCAGAGCATTCTGTCAGATGCAATTACGCACAGCAAACCCTTCATCTTAAAAACAAACAATTCACAACAGAGGTAGTAATGCACTCATTTAAATCAGTGGACTGTGTTTAATGTTGTTTACTTTGTTACAGTGTGGTGAATGTGTGTATATTGTGTTCAATAACATGTCTAAGATTTGGCAGTTTTACTGACCTTGGATACATAAGCCCTGACCAGCCAGATGCCAGCATGTCTGTGATTCAGGCTCAATATTAGAGGCCTTGCATACAGTAAGAGCACAGCACATTCCTTTGTAGGGCATTTCAGTTTTCATTACAGAACTCCCCATGGTGGTATCTTGCAGGATGGACTTCTCACTGTAGATTCTTTAATAAAGTTCTTAATAAAACATGGCAAGTTAAGATTCGTCAGTGGGCTCAAAACATTAACAAGTACTATAAAAGCAGTAGACACCAAGGTTACCAGATGTCGCCTCTCTACAAAGCAGGTTTTCGAAGAACATGATCCAACAGCACAAGGCTGGACAAGGCAGAAAAAGAAAACTGTTTTAGTCTGTGGCATTTCTGTCAAGCGGGAGATAAAATCAGTGCATCGTCTGATGGAGAGGAATGCATGGCGTTCTCGGAACAAAACTGTTGCTAAAATACAAACCTGCTGCTTACATTCAACTGTCACTGAAGAACTAAAGGTGTAATAATATTTGGTAACTGGAAAACAAGTAGTTCTTGCAGGTTTTGTTCTGAAGAATTACTTATTGTGACATGACGTTCCCTTTACATTGACTGACGGCTGAACATGCTGGGCTTTATTCAATCAAACCTGACAGATGGAGGCAGTTTTAGTTACTTTATGTTTTTATGTGATGTACTGTGGGACAGTCAGAGCTAGCAGTGGTTACAATGAAGTTCCATATACTGTACTGTATTTTCTTGTTATATTCCTACAATACATTAAGCTCAAATAAATGTCACTCTGAATCCTTATACTGACTGCCATTACTCAACATCTACTCGTGAGGCTGAATGATTATGGATAGTTTTACAATAGCTAATGCTAAGCCAAGCAATATGTCACACAATATACAAAACACCAATGTGCGCCAAGCAAAAACCATGTTATTGTCCATCTGTGGTCAGAGCGTCAGCTTCCCACGAAACAAGGCTCCAGGGGCCAAATGTTGTTGGATTTGTGGCCAGGGCCACACTGCAGTTTGGCCATCGCATGTGTCATAGATCTGCCTGGTCTCCTGATTGTGGAACAGTGTGTCCAGAGCTGGACTGAAAGAGAAAGCTTCCTGAGGTCAGAGGAGTATAATGCACTAGCTGGCTCTCAAATAAAACTGGTTTGTTTTTCTTAAAAGAAGGTTGAGGTTTTTGGGTTTTAGTCCGTCACCCCCACACTACACCACCTCCACTCCACTCTGTTTTTTACAATGGAAGCCTTATAGTGTGCATTCTGACCTTTTAGGTTTTAACACATGGTGGTGATTGGCAGGAAACGTGTTTCATCGTGACTGGAGTTCTGGTTTGGCGTACCTAAATGTCAGCTGTGTATAAATTTGGAGAAGAGGGACCGTGAACATAATACTATTGTTGAAACTTCTTTTGGCATTAAGAATACTACACAGCATAAACAACATATTACACATTTGATTTATAAATATCATTTGCAAGAACAGCTAATTTATGAATGGCCTTTGCAAGAGTGCACACAGTGTTTTTATACCAGCTCAGACACAGTTGTGAGAAGAAATTTAATCTTTTCACAAAAGTGGATCATTTAAGTTGAACAAAAACATATAACTTAACAAAAGAGACATAAAAAGTAATTGTCTTCATGAACAGTATGGTCAAAATTAAAAGTAATCTTACTTTAGTGATACATTTAAAAGATGCTTGTTTTACTTTTCTAAGCTACATTAAAGTGAGGAGAAGTTACATGCATGAGAATTTATGAAAAGGAGGAGTTGTAAGTAGTATTCACGTCACACTGAGAGATTAGACTAGATCGTTATTGTGCTGTTAACCTGAAGATAGCACTGATCCAAAATAGCTACAGCTCATCGGGTGTAATGGTCAGCAATGGTCAGTAATGGCTGTTGGTTTGGCAAGATCTGCTCGTCGTTACACAGCTCTTCCTGTCCACACACATACTATATAATAAAGACTTCCTCAACAGATTGAAAACCACTCGGCTCTCACCAGCACTCTTGAGTTCCTCTTTTTCTCTCCATCCCCTCTTTCATTCTGACTTTCTTTATTTCTTGCTTTCTTACAGTCTTTCCCATTCTCTTTCTCTACCTCGTTCTTTCCCTCTAGACACTGACCTTCTCAGACTGGCCCGGGTCTTTATATTTCAGGCTTTGAGGCTACATCTGAAACAAAAGCAAAATTATGGGTCTGGTTTGGCTTGAGGAGCGCACTGTGACCCCGGCATGTGGTTTTCTTGGGCCAGACCAGAGAGAGGTGAGGTGGGGAGAAGAATTTGTGTGAATCTAGCTGTGTATTTGAAGAAAACCCTAACCACAGCTAATTTGAATGTGTCATTAACAGGGGGGGTTGATCTAAACTTGGGTTGGCCGGTGATGGAGTAAAATCCACATACTACCGAATACACCACTTGTTTTTCCTTTTTTGTTGGGAGATTTTGGGGAGAATATAGGGGCCACATCCTCGACAGTAAGCACAGTACTTACCACCCCATAAATCTTCTCACCTCCTCCTCACTCGTCCAAGTTGCGAAGCTGTTATTTCTCGACACTTCTGAGGCTTCTGTCTCTTGCACTGCGAGATACCACCATTGACTCAAAACATTACCATCTCACCATCATCACAACCATACTGTGTCCTTAAACAGCCATAGAAGAGATGTTTTGAAAAGAGGATTATTCCAGGTGTTGCAACTAGTCATTGCTTAATGGGTTTAGTAAAACAAAGCAAACTCCCAGGTCATATACTCCAAAGTGCATGGCATGACGTCCCACGTGACGTGTAACAGTGATATAAATGGAGAATTGTGTATTTTGAGACCTTCGCAGATCACCCCAAAGCAAAACAATCACTGAATAAAGCTCACAGTTTCTCCTTGTGTCTCTGAGAGTTTCCTACAGTGGGCCTGCATCGTACTGTGTGGTCTTGTACCTATTTAGACCTAGTGGGTGACCACTGTACAATTAGGTATGCCATGTTTCACAGCAGCAGCAGAAAGTGGAATTCCTGTCAATGGAGCAGACCTTCTCGTGTTTACTGCTCACATATTCTTCCTACCATTCATGGCACTGCACCCAACATGGCTTATGGTTGACTGTATCATGCAGTATGAATAGCATAATTATAAAACCCCATATGACACTCTGTGTTTATGTAACTACAGATCCTCCAAGGGAAGGCCTTACTACATCCAAGGATGAAAGCTGATGCTCCAGATGGCAATTTCAGAGCTGAGAGAGAGATATGTTTCTTGGGTTCAAGGTATTTCACACAGCTCATTTAAAGCGGACATAGTTTCGTGTCAGAGGAAGGTTATCATCTTGTATTTGCTAAGTACTTATATTCTAAACTTTATAAATCGGATGTAAAGACACAACTCACACAGTTAACATGTTATTTAGACCAAATCAATGAATCAATCATCTGTTCAGGATACTAACACTGCGAACTACATTTAAGTCCAACTACATTACACTGTTGTTGAAATGTGAATAAGTTAACATTTAAAAGTTGTAACTCTATGTTTTGTGATAAATTGGATCTTTGAGGGGAGATTTCATCAAGTGTTTGGAAGACAGTATCGGCACCATAAGAAAGTCTTGGAGTATTCTGGTTTGCACTTTTGTGTAAAGGTTTTCAGCCTGTTTCAGTCAGTGACTGCTGATAGATGACAGCTGAGGACATTCTCACACACAGACTAGACAATCATATTTTCAGGGGGTGGGTGTGCAGTTTGGGGAACAATGCAAAACAATGGAGATAAATCACACTGTGGTTTTAATTAGCTAAATGGTGTCATGTTTAATTCAACGATGGAAAGGAAACTCGATGCATCAAAGTGCAGAGGGAAGTCTTACATGCATGACGTTCTTGAGAAAAACCAGCAAAAAGCCACAGCTCAGGATTCATATGTTAAAATCATCAGAGTAAGACCCCTTACCGCTGCAGCTATGCCCTAACGAGAAATCTATCCATGCTGCTGCTCATTGTGTGGTGTTGGTGGGAGGCTCGGTGACAGACACTTGCTTGAACTGTGTTGCTTCATCACCCTTCAGCCCCAATTGTACATCCTTGAGATTAAGCTGTAGAACCCACCATGGCTGCTTAACAAAGACCAACCAAATGCAATGGTTTCTCAGAATCCACAGTGTGTTCAAACTGGGCCTTCTCACTCTCTTTAACTATTACCACATACCACACACACAGTCCATTTCCAAACACAGCCAACATTCATAAAGTGCACAATCCATTGACTGATTGGCCATGAGCTCTTTTTCAAATAAAGAGTTCTCTTAAATCCACATAGATTTGTTCAAGTGGTCAATCAGAAGTGGGAACCTTGACAAACCGATGATCTCACAACATGTTATATTTTAGCTGATTCCTCACTCGAAACATGCACTCCGCATTCCTTCCACTCTACAAGCAAAGTCTCAAAGTCACATTTCTTTTTGTGACTTTAAAATGTATTCTCAGCTTTTGGTGGATTTCTTCCTGGCAGGTCCATCTGTTGGACAGTACTGATGCAAAGGGTGACTGCTGGCCACTTTCGGCACCCAACCTCTTCCCACACTTGATGCCTAGGCAAATGGGCACTGGCCAAAATGTGCTCAGGGCAAAGTGTTGTGTGTGGTCCATGGAGCCCCACGACTGCCCAGTGTTATCCAAACGAAGGGCAATTCCAAATCTGCAGTGCACAAAAAATTTAATAACATTTCCTTGAATTTTGTAATCATATTTTGAAGAATATACAAAAAGGAAATTTACAGTCCTAGAATTTACTGGAAATATTTTCATTGATTTATACATGTGACAGTGTCTCTGTCAAAGCACTGTTGCTTTAGCTGCACAAAGGACACGTTTTATTATGCTGTAATTTCAATTTTTGGAAAACATTTTAGCCTTCGTTCCTAGAATCATATTCTAAGACAAAACAAAAAGAAAGTTCTTTAACCCTTTTAAGTCAAATTACTTTTATGATAATACAAAACAATAGAGCAGATTATTATGATGACACTTTCTGGGCTGGAATTCTTTATCCCCACCGTCATGTCTCAGAGGAGATGGCAAAGGTTGCTTCTTCATCTTGTGCGTTCCCCAGCACACTGCGCGTCTGCTCTTAATTGTGGCAGGGAGAACATCGGTAAGACTCATTCTATTCTTCATTTCGTCCCACAGACACACCAGAAAACAGCTACAGTAGTTTCTGCAAGCTACATTTTCCACGGGAAACAGCCACAAGCCCAAAAAAGCAAAGCGCAATGTCATCACCCAGGAATCCAAGAAATACCAGAAAGTCTGAGTTTTATTACAAAAATCATCTGTGAGCACAAACAAATGTGGAGCACAAACATGTCTTTTAATTGAGAAGGCAGATGGTCCCATGTCGGGTGGGACGGCAGTGAGCAGAGACTGTGGAAAACAAAGCATCTGCGGCGACCATGACCCTCCATTTCTGTCGCTCCAACTGGGAGACAGGGTCTGGGGTTAAAACCCACAAGACTCAAACAGAATTCACTATTGTTGCCTCAGTGAGACACACACACACAGGCTAGTTCACAGCAACAAGTTGTATTAGGTTTCCAGGGGGAATTTCGTTTATCCACTTCATCATCATTGTTGTGTTTGTCCTCTGCTGTGTCTTTGATAGCTTTGGGAATGAAACCACTTCCACCCTGACCTGAAACCCCAAACGCAGATATGCATTGGTAGAAAAGTTAGTAAAAACACAACATTTGCACTGAAATAAACACGGCAAAGACGATGGAAATGAGTAATCATGATGTAAAAGTCAATTTCTTGGTAGTCAGAGTAATTTGACAAATTGCACTGTAAGTGAATTGGACAATATGTATGAAAAGGTTTTCTTTTGCTTGGAATCATACTAAAGCGCTCAGGGGAACTAAATCTCCCCTAAAGATGCCTTTCCTTCCAGACTAGTCATAGTAACTGGATCCTCTGTTTAATAGTTTGCTGTAGCAGGGGACTGACTGAGTGGTTTCCATTCCGTTGGGCTGTAACCGATTGTCCCAGTGACCACAACAAAGGGTAAAAAAGGAAGGAGGGTGAGGGGACAGAGAATAACCCCCGGCTCAGTGTGGATTGGAGAACTTTAAGATCAGTGGCTTCCAGATTCCCCTTCAGCTTAAATATATTTTAACCCCAACCTTATCTGTAGCATCTGCTTTATCCTTACCACACAAGAAGTCAAGTCTGTGTCATACATAGTTTGCACAACATCATCATCATCAACCAGTCTGGCTTCTTGAAACTTTACTCTAATAGGTCAGAATCAAGAAGGTTGTTTGATTCCTCCAGACATGAGAGAGAACAGAGAAACAGCATCATCACAGTGGTCTAACTACAATGTAGGCCACATGTCCGTAGGCATGTTGTTCTCTTTACGAGGTGGATGTGTGTGTTCTCAAGGGGGATTGCTAAGTCAATAAATGTACAGAGTCAGTGTTGTTTTGATGAAGCAGCATTACCTTCATAGAACTGCACTTCAGGCTTCCATACTGTAGCAGGTAATCATTAACAAACCTACTTGGTATGTCTGACCTGGTACCACTACAAAGACCATTTGATGGATTTCCCCAACCCTCTGAAGTTACAATGGCAGAAAACACCCTATTGAAAAACAAAATGTGGCATGTTAGTTATCACTGGCAATGGAATGCTTCGTTTAGTCACACAGACAAGCTTCATACCAGTGTGTCACATTTAAAAGCCTTACAGTCAGTAATATCACCAACAACCTTTGTCTCACTACAGTTCCTGGAAATCTAAATCACCGCATATGCATTTGGTAAAATGGAGCTTTGCTCAGGCAGATACAATGATGTTAGTAGGAAAGCGGGCAAACACTCTGTGACTGTCACCAAATTAAAAATGTGTCTTTTGACGCCTTAAGTCCTTTTCCCCATGATGATGCCTCTGAACAACCGGATAATTAATTCTCTGAATCGCTGTTCTCAAAGTTTTAGTGTATGCAGAGACAGTGGTTTAGGAACAATGACATACAGATGTGCTCTTGAAGAACAAACTTACAAAACCATAAATACTATTTTATATCAAATCAATTCTTTTCCTTGTTGAACTCAGGCAAAAAAGAATTGTTTTTATATTTTCTCACTAATTTATTCTTCATTTCCACTGTCAGACTAGTGCTGGTTCAGACTGAGAGTGGTCATGGCGTCCCAATTATCATAATTAAATCTGCTTCTGACAATTCTGTCATGATAAAATTTTTTATTTAGTACCTAAAGTTTAACCAATCTTTGTAATTACAAACTTAGCAGGCAAAGCTTCTGTTGAGTGAATTACTGGGGGTCGTTTTGTGTCAAACTCAACATGAGTTTCTGATGATATATATATACTTGACACCTGATATCAAAACATACAGTACGTAATGTTCCCCTGTAATAAAATACCTTAATCCACTGTCCTTTTTCCTGATTTGCTCAATAGCTGGCCACTGCTCGGAGACCCAGAGGCACCTGACATGGTCAGAAGTGTCCACTGAGAGGTGAAAGTTGGGTGTGTATACTCAGCTACAGACAAAACAACACTGTGTCAGACATAGGAAACCACTTATGTCAGCGAAGCCTTTTGAAGACAAGGTGAGAGATCATTGTCATCGTCAAATGTATAGCTACAGTCCTCAATGAGCTTCACCAGTGAATATCTGACCAGGATTTCCTTTAGAATACCTTTCTGGACTCTATTCGATTCTACTTAATGGGCAATGAATGCATTTTTTTTTCACAAGAACATGATGGCTTCCACTGACAAACTGTAAGAGTTTTCATTTTCCATTATTGGACATTTAAAAGTCACAACCAGCGTGTCATGGAACACGAATATTTCCCTTAATAAACAATGTGTTTTTTTTATCCTTATAAAGAACAATTTTGTCTTAAATGTCACAAGAGGCTATAAAAGTTGACCAAAGATGTACCAAATAGATGCCACATCAAAACCACCCATTTTGTCCAGCAAGAAAAGATGACTTTATGGCATAAGGTCAGGACTTATTTTAGATGGCCATCACACAATGGTTACATGTGGTTGGATTTGTTTCCCTTCCTTCCCTATGATATGCATCCATTTAAGCACTATGGACGTCACAGTGTGTTCTGAGCTGCTTGGAACAACAGACAGACTCCACGCTGAATTTTCATGAGTACAGCCTGGGTTTATTCCCAAATTTGATTGATCCACTGTTTACTTTGGCAACAGGTCGAGTTCGGTAGTGGTTGTAAATGGCTACGTTTAAAACCTGTAAGTTATGGAGGGGCACACTTGTGTGTTTTGTGTTTTTCTTTGGGTCAAGGTGGAGCCCCTGTATAATTGGTGGACTGTCTATCACCCTAAACCTCAAAAAGATTTAATTAATTTTAAGGGAGGCAATAACATGAGTCCATATCACAAAGACGTTACAGAACTTGTCATAAAAAAAAGTGTGAAACACTTTCTTTAAAATCCTATGTTGGGTAAAAGTGGAGAATCTTAAATAAGAGGAATATATTTTAAAATGATGGTAATGCGTTTCTGTGAGTTCAGATTTTATTGCAAAGTCTGAACTACTGGATAGAAAGTTACATTTATGAGGGGTTTTAAACTGAAAAGTAAAAAAATATTGATTATTGGTTTGCTGGTTTTCCCACTGTAATGTAATGCGGTGACAGTCGTCCAGGGGAATCCATTGTTAAAACTCTCGTGCTGTATGTGCCTGCCATCTATTGGACTTAGAGGAAACGCCACTTGCAAATTCCTTTAAATGCACTCTAAGAGAACCTTTTTGATGCAGGTGATATATTTTTTTAAAAAGTGTTTATCAGTGGTGATATTTACCAATTATTTGTTTGTGGTGGTAAATACATATAAAGCATCCATGATGGCATGTGGATGTTATCACCTTCTCAAATATAAATTAGATAAATTAACCCATTATCTTTGTAAGTATGAAGTGCATTGCAAAGATGAGAATCTCAGGGAGACGTGAGCAAAACCACAGCAATTTGGTAGTGCCCATCGAAAAGAAACATTTTTGTGTTTATGGTAATGAGGAACAGTGGTTTGCAAAATAGAGGAAAAAAATAAATACCCCAAAATTTATTAAAAGAACTCACTTATATCCTATAACATGTGTTGCGGTGGGAGCCGGAGTAGGAAGCCAGGAAAAAGAGGGAGTGGGTTAGTGCAGGAGTCGGCCGAGCACGTGCCTACTGAGGTCCTCTGGTCTCTGTCTGAGATCAGTCTGCCTCACCAAACCTTGGGCTAGACTCCCATCAGCCCCATACCCTGTCTACTCTGAGCCAGACACCACCATGATCACTTATACTGAGAGGGCTGACCAACATTGTGCCACAGTAGAGTATACAAACAAACAGCGCAGACACACACCGGTCTGCCCCCTGCCATTACTTCGACTCATCAAGCCCACTCGGCTTAGTCATACCATAGGCTTCCAGTGCAAGCAGCTCCCTCTTGGCTCTGGATGGAGAATCTGGCAGAAAATGTTTGCTCATTTGTCCCCACACATGTATGTGGTTTGGTAACGCTGCTAGGGACTGCTGCCCCAGCCTTTCTTACTGTCCAGATACACAGCCAGCCAGGCCGCTCCTGGGTAATGTCCTCCCACACAGTCTGGCTATATGGCCTTTTGTTGCTCATATTCAGCTGTTTATATCCTTACTGTGTGTTTTCTGTGGATTTTGGAATGCAGCGAGGACAAGACAAAAAGTATTCTAGTCAATTTTAGTCAGTGTTTTTACAACTATGATTAAAACCAACAGTACAGTCCTGTAGTAGACTAGTTGTGTTAGCTTTATAGATTATTTTAGACAGGTTTATAGAGTTTATAGTTTTATATTAAACGAAAACAAAATACCTTAATTCTGCTAAACTGTGCTTACAGAATTTTTTACTTCTTTTCTTGTTTTTTTTTTCAAACTGACAGATATAGAACAAGAACAGAGGCAAAGTTGTGTTTCTTTATATAATTACAGTTGTATGTCACCTATTGCCACAATCTTTTTATTATATGAGTTAATCAATCATTGTTTCATAAGTTATACATTCTAGAAAACATGAGCCATATCAAATATTTGCTGAATGTTCTGAACTTAACATACTCTCTTTCTTACTCACACACACACACACACACACACACACACACACACACACACACACACACACACACACACACACACACACACACACACACACACACATTGCATTTCTTCTCCCTTTTCATGTCAACCACAAGGCCGACCTTCTGGTCCCTATTTCCTCTGAAGAGGATATCCTCCTTCAGTTGAGCCTTAAAATCCATTACTCTAGACAATTTAAGATCCTGGTGTATGCATCTCCTGCTTTATTGTCTTTGAAGTGTTGGGTGGCTTTGGTTGTGCTTGGCTTATGTGATGATTTCAGTCTCATAGTTAGACCGTTACTGACATCTCTGTCTGATGTCCCCCCGATGGAGAAGGAAGTTCTGGTTGGCTAAAAAATGCAATTATAAATACAGATTCTGGTACCCATGCCTTTACCTGCGGCTACAACCTTGTTTCCACCTCAGTCACTCTACTGAAGATATTGAAACTCTCAGTGAACCCACTTACAGGCATGCACCAAGTATCATGAGCAGTTTCTGTACATCCAAACTGAGGGCAATGGGAGGACAAGCTGTTAGTGTAAGTCTTAACAGAGCCATGACAGATATCGCTCAGTGCAAAAATAAACACAAGTTCCAAATGTCGCCCTGGAAACTGAAGCCCACAGATCGCCACGAACAAAAGTAAACTGGCTGAGATTGTCCCATTTACATGTCTCTGTTTGTCAGCTAATATTGACGTCTGCGTTATAATCAAGTTTCCTGTCACGGGGTTATCACTTCATTCAGGGTTTTGCACATGATGTTTTCATAGCCTGGGTATAACCAAGTAAAATTATACTGAACACTAACGTGATGAAATGCAGTATACATGTTAAGGCACACATTTTTGGTTAGCAAAGAGAGTTCACTCATTCTCTATTTGTTATATTAAGCAACTCTGTTTTTCACATTCTAGTGAGGCACTGCATTACTGTTAGCAGAAATAAGTCTACCAGCCATGTACATTTATAAACATTGTTGTTATAGGATGGAATTTCTGATTGAAGTAATCTATAAAATCCATATTTAGACTGGGACAAATCTACATCTTGCATAATAAAGAGTACTAACACGAGGATTTCAGACACAGACTTGTTATTCAGAAGCTACTTTTTAGTTTAATTTTTGTTTTCTTGAAAGTTTCTTCCTAAACTGTGAAACTACCCATGCAACATATCACTTGTAAGTCGCTTCGCTTAAATGTAAATGTAAATGTTGAAACGTCACCAGCATTGTAGAGGATCTCTGTAAGTCTTAAATTTAAAAAATAGATTCCCATGCCCACTTCAAGATGGAAAATGTGGAACATTACATCACATATGGGAAATACCCAAAGCACAGACAAGTTCAACAATACGAATGTCAGATCCCATTCAGCCAGATCAGGTTTAAAAACTTTAAGTACATATACACATTTGATGAACTGCAGTCGTCTAATTTGGAGTCTGCCACAGGACCATCAATGGGCCAGAACAAGAAGAAATCATGGGGCAGAATGAGAACTTGGAATTGTGGTGGAAGAAGAACCCGTGGAAACTGGGCCCCTGTCCTGGTGAGCATGTCGCATTAATTAACATTTACTCCATGACAATCTTCTAGGGCAAGTAGTAGTAGTAGTTGGATTAATTTATAGGGTTACGTGGATTTCACATGATCCTGATTGTCATCATGATAATTCTAACACATTTATTTTTGAAAGTAATAAATATGCTAATGTGTTTTTCATCAAATGTACAGCATTTGTCGTATCTCTTCACCTGTGTAAAACACACTCATCCCTATTGGCTGGAGATGCTCTTTTTACTACTGGAAACCATTGATGCAGCTTCAGTTTGAATAACTGAAGCTGCTGAGCTTCAACTAACTTCAACGCTGACTCACCACACACTGTGCAGTAAACTACAGCAGGCAAGGTCATCTCACATGAATATAAATTCAATAAATTCCAACATGACTCTGAAGGCACAAATACTGTAATTAAAATAATGTTTATTCCATAGAAAAAACTCATCTAATGCATACAGCGAGAAAGAAAAAGGAAAAGTTACAAAACTGTATTGTCATGAAAAAAATATTATTAAATTTAATCATCATATTCTTTGGTGACCTTTCTAAATGCATGCACGTTTGGTTTTAATTAAAAAATTAGGTCTTATTTCTTAATAGCTGTTTTATAACACAATGTTTCTCAGTATTTAGCAAAGTTAATTCCCTAAACAACACAGGCGTGCACTTCAGTCTGAGCTTGTCAAATAAAGTTTAGTGCTCTCATCAGAAGCAGCTAGTGTCCTAACATATGTCTCGAAAAAACATTACATTAAAACCTTGACACCAGTGTGCACAGTTTTGATAGTTGGTGTCTTTTTACATGTGGTAAAATCTGCCAGCTGCCTCTCAGAACCAGAACTCAGAGACAACAACGTGAACATTGATGATGTTCCGGCCAGTGTCGCCCTGAGTTGTGAGGTTGCGCATGGAAAGTTTGAGTACTGTAGTTAATGGACCAATCAGAGCCTTCACCTGTCGAACAACACCTGAGAGAGACAAAAAAAGAACACTGTTAGCTACAGTTTGGATGGCTACTCTATCTTTAGTATAAGGTCACCGACTCAATATACAATCTAAAGAACAACCTGTTACAGTTTACTGAGTCAGGTAATTGAATTTTATTAATTTAAGTTTATCCAGCTTAATAACTAGAGCTTAACAATTGAAAATATTCAGCAATTTCGCTATTACTATTTGGTTTATAGGTTCATCCAAGGCCTGTTTTCTTACTTTCCAATAATGTTATGTACCCATGCAGATAGTTTTGGTTTCAAGTTCTGAGGTTCTGTGTGAGAAATTCTGTTTATACCCCAAAACAGTTGAAGCCAGCAGAATTTTGTTTGTGGTGCTTTCTGCAACAAGAAAAAATACATTTGTCATTCAACAAATGACAAGTATCTTTTCAAAAACAGTGTCTCGGTCACAGGCTGTCAAAAAGATGCTATGCGGCGGATAATCCACAGACACTACTGTCAGCAGTTTTTGTAGACTGTTTCTTCGGTAGAAAGAAAGAATAATAAGAAAGAATACTGAACATTAACATTAACAATCTCTTATGACAATGATTGTGGCAAATTAAAATTATAACCCCCATTAGAGCCTAAAGCTTAAACAAGGTCAAGATGTTGCCACTTGACAGTGTTGCCAAGTAAAAGACCAGTGTTTATACAGGCAGTCAGCAAGCCTTTTCTCTGCAGAGAGTTTATAAAGTTGCAGCTGCCATTGTACACTCACATAAGCGAACATTACAGTAATAACAGGACTGGTAATGAGCATAATCCCAAAGCACTGCATTCTAAGCAGGTGGGCTATGGCATTAGATACAGATATGTTGGTATTGAAAAAGTCAAAAGGTCCCCTCAGGGAAGGGATTTAAAGAATAGACTTTTCTAGTATCGAACATTTTGGATCCATAAATAAACAGTTTGAATGAAGAATGTACCGTTAAATTAATTCTGTGAATAACTACTAGTGGGTTTTCTTTGCTCTCTTGCTAGTGTGTCTTACTTTTATCGAGAATTATTGATCTTCTATTTCCCATTTTGTACTGTTGTCCATTCAGAACTATGGGCCTGAATCATGGGTTTTAAGCAGCATTGGGAACCTTTTGGGAACCTGCAGGGCATTAGTCTATGGTAAATAGGAACCAGAATGTGCTTTCAACGAACGAGGACAATGGGATTCGTCAGCGTAAGAACCCTTGATCACTCTA
Organism: Anabas testudineus; assembly: GCF_900324465.2. Taxonomy (NCBI): domain Eukaryota; kingdom Metazoa; phylum Chordata; class Actinopteri; order Anabantiformes; family Anabantidae; genus Anabas; species Anabas testudineus. The sequence continues at coordinate 18,573,472 of NC_046615.1, forward strand.
CTGATATTTTTCTCAGAAACTCTAGTAGTTCATTAGTTTTTATTTTTGTCTTTTTATCTTTTATTGTTTTTCCAGAATGTGTGTCATCTCCTGTATATGGCTTGTTTTTGCTTCAGATAAGTAGTTCTCTAACAAGGAATACCTTGTTCAAAACATTGCATTTAAACAATTTAAGCTTTTTTTATCTCAGTTTAAGGACAATCTTTATCTTTTTTATCGCTTACTGTGTTTGCACAGCCATCTCCAGAGTGCAGTCTGGCAAAACAATCACCGCGGTGTCCTCCTGTCACACCTTCAACCAGCCTGCGCTCTTTTTCTCATTTACTCCTCTTATGTTTCTCTTATTTATAACTGAGTCAGTGAAGTGTTTAGTATGATGATTCCAGTTTTTAATTCCCCATGGAAAATGATAGACCGCTGGCTTGATCAGTCTGAATTATGAGGCCCCTTACTGTGGTATTTGTAATAAAGTAGTAAAACCCATGTGATCGTTGTTCACCACAGGACAAAGGATGATCCATTATGTGCCATCTGCTACATCCTTTGGGACACTGGCATTGTATGAAGGCAGATCAACCCACCCACTCATTCTCCTCCTTCTCTTCCTGCCTTCTCTTTTCTTGCTGAGGGGGCCTGATGTTTGTGGCACCATCACTGTGGGCTACAAGGGTAAATGAGTCCCATGTGTTTCATGAAGGGGAGCAGTTGCAGTCACGCAATACAGCTATGGAGGCATTCCTCCTGGAATCCATCTTTAAGTCATGGAGGGGAAAGCTATAGGAGCTTGAACTCCCCTCTCTCTCTCTCCTTCTGTTTCACTGTCTCTTCTGCTCTCTCGTCCTTCTCGGAGTCAAGCCTGTGGGCAGACAGCATATTCCAGAAGATTCCGGTGATAAGCACTTGGAAGAGCGTGGGATGGGGCCCACTTCTACCAGGGTTGCCCCCTTGTTTTGGTGTTTTGGGACTCTGTTGCGTAGTGACACTAGGCGGAGGAGAGCGGGAACGAGATTTTATTGTTTCCAAAGCGTCAGCACCATCAGAAAGAGCTAACTTTTGCTTTTGCTAACTACAGCTGCAACATTAAGAACATAACCGACATGGAAAAAGAGATACATACTGTACATAGGCCAACTGAGCAGAGACTGCAACTCTGAGTTGACCAGTACAAACTCCAAGTGGGTTTAGAAAGTTCATGAATTGTCTGTGCACTTTAACCAAATACAATTACTTCAAAAACCTCCATGTTGGTCTGAGCAAGCACACAATGAAGATGAGTAAGATGACATTATGAGCACAATATGGACCACCACAAAGACAGATGGGTTTCAGTCCACATTAAGGGTTTTTTAATAGCAGTGTACAGTAAGTGTTGCCTAAACCTAATGAGGACTAAAAACTCCATAATTAGGGTCAACTGAGGGTACATTTCCTGCTAAACATCTTAAAGATTGTTCCTGTCAAGCTGAACAATCTTACCACTAGAATAAATAAGAAAACACAGGCGCACACTGTGTCTTATGTCTTATTAAGGACATCTAAAAAATCATGTGGAATGTGGCTGAGCCTCGTTACTGTTAGCGTTAGTTAGTGTTGGTTGTGGTGTCATTAGCACATGGAGAGGGCACAACTGTGTTCTTACAAACAGAAATCCTGTTAAAGTGCCTGATAGTGCTTCCAAATGCAAAAATGTGCTCTGAGCTCAGTGTGATAATTAAAAACTTTACTCAAAACGGTTCAATATTTTTAATTTGGGACGCACATGGCAATCGTAACAAAACCAAACAGTGTATCTTAAACAGGGACAAGTATCACAGTTTTTGTTTATTTCAACTTCAAGCGTTTGTTTAAATGATCTTTTTCAGCCCCAAAGGCAAGAACAGTGTAATTATGTTAATAAAACATGGGCTCATTTGCCCAATTCTGCACAGGGAAGTTTGACATTAAAGTCAGTGTGTGACCCCTTTGAAACCTTTGTGAAATCCTTGCATTATGACTCTGTGTTTCTTTAAGCTTACCATCAAATGCACAATGGTATCCTCAATGAGAGGAAAGCATCAGCCCACAGCTGGGTCCCAGCATAGTCATTGTGAACCTGAGGTGAAACCACAACCGCATACTCATCTTTAACATTTCATCTGGGCTGCACGGCAAAAAGCCAATAGCCACATAACAGGTTAACTTTGATTGGCTACCATACCACCCGAGATTCATACAAATAAACGAAGGGAAAACCTTAGAACTCACAATTTGCCCTGTGACTGACTTGCAAGGTTATATCATCTGAGGTCTGAAGAACCAGAGCAGGAGATGCAGTTTTAGTGTTGTAAAGGTTTGTGGTATCTTTGCATCTCACTGAGGTATCTGCCACAGGGTACAAAGGTGATCCGACTTGTTTAAACATCCACCATCAAACAAACAGCTGTACAATCTGTCAGTTCTCCAAAACATTCCACTACACCATAAGTACCCTTAAGTAGAAAATAGCCTTAAATCAATGCATGCTAGTAGCACAGACACTGCCACAAAACAAAGTGAAGCAAACGCCAGAAGGCATTTGTCATCCTTCATGGCCACGAGGGCTGCAATATTGAAGGGTTACATGTAAACAGTACAATTTCGGGGTTTTCTGGTTTCTGCAACTCAGCGAGGAAGTGTATGACAAAATCCAAAATGAACGGGTTTAACACCAGAGACAAATGAAAAGTATGCATTGGCCTCACCACAGTATTGTATAATGGCATGCTGGTTGTGGCGCTATGCATGCTCACTTCAGTAAAACCACTGGAGAGTATCCAGGTGGTGTACAAAGTTCCAGTGTGCAAAGAGGGTATGGGAGGGCATTCTTCAGCATCATTATGTCCATAACTTTGATACGAACATGGCTGGTATAAACGTAAACACAGCAGAGAGCGGTTTCTCAGTCAGTGTTTTTAAGTGGATGAAACCTTTTCTCCAAAGTCCATAAAAGCTAGGAGACATGCCAAATAAATTGCTAACTAGCTCCCTTGTTACCTAATTAGAAAAACAACCAATTTCTGTTTTGATAACCTGTCAGCACGGGTAAAATATAATCCTTTCAAATTGCCAACATAACTCCTAGTATGCACAGGCAGAGTGCACAGGCCCCTCAGGGATCTTGTGTTTACACCCTTGTACATGGATGGCCATTCAGGTCAGGCTGTCCAAACACAACGCTGACCACTCCAAAGAGGGTTTGGAATCCAAGTGCACCCCTATTCTAAAAAGGTCAGCATATGTGGCTTGATATTTTAAGGTCAATTAACAGTGAGTCATAGCTACAGATCTCTCAAATGGCCCATGGGTCATTGTTGGACAGTGTCACTCACTGGGTAGTGACATCATTGAAAAGTAGCCGTAAGGAATTGCTTGGTTCTTTTCTTGGACGTTCTGTTTTTGCAGTTGTGGGCCACAGCAGCTGAAATGACATAACATGCACTATTATCTTTACCACAATCTTTACAGTATATTACCAGTGAACTTTCAAAGCTAAGAACCATAACTAGTACTATGAGCAGAAAGCAGAAAATAGACTAGAGTGCAGTAAAAGGGATAAAAGTTGCTTTGTTTTCACTTTAAATCAAGGTCATGTTTTCCAAAGTATACAGTATCTTGATGAAGCTCTTAAAGTATGTTTTATCTATTTTGGCATGGAACATGGACAAAAACAGCATTTTATGAATTGAGTGATTAACTAAACAAAGTTACATTTTCTTAAAATCACAGTGCCAAAATGCAGAGTGATGATAAGTATAAATTAAATAGATCACCAAACTGAGAAAGAAAAGTTTATCTCGTGAATTATTAAGACAATTTTATTGCAAGTAATATGTCCTATATCTGTCTTTTTGGCTGTGTAAATGGTACACTGATGGTGGAAGACCACCCGAGGTGAGCATTGTGTGTTTGACAGTGGGGTTGTTGGGTGGAGGGGACCCTGTTTTGATTAGCTGTACTAATCTCTTGTGGGATAGGCAGGGATTTCTTAAGGGCTTGGCACACTCTGGAGAGCCTGCCGCTGCCATGTAATGATTCATTCAAATGACAGCAACTCAAACTTGAGGAGCAAGTTGTCTGCTTATCTCCACAGATGTCCTCAGCTCCACTCCAGCACAGCCACAAGCCAGAACCACAAGCTCCACAGGCTCTGAAATAGTAATGTCTCACACAGTAGGCTCACATTCCACCAGCCACTGTGGACGGCTGCACTGACGAACATGACTACCTGCACAGACGAACTGTCCACTTCCCCTTCTATTCATCTTACTTCACACCTTACAGTAGAGTGCCAGCACTATTCCAGTAGCATTGCTATTGATAATTATTGATATTTACCATAATCTTTGCTCAAGCTATAAATGGCAAAGGTAGAATTCCACCTGCTTTTTAAAAACGAATGGAATTTAGCTGTGGCATCTTAAACCTACAGTTTCTCCAGAGGATGGGTATGATTCAAACAGAAAATACACTCTGTGATCTGACCCTGTCTAGTAACAAAAGTATAAATATAAGATTAGAAAACATTTTTTGGAAAGCAATGATTAATGGCACAGTAAAATCCTTCCATGACAAATAATTACTCATGAAGAGTAGTCATTTGGACAGACTCAACAGATGATTAAACATGTGCTGACTGTTTGATTCCACAGTTGGCTTGATATTGTGTTGTAAATTGGATTTACACACACTGGTATCGGTCAGCCTGCTAAGCAAAACATTTCAATACATGAATGTAAAAAATAAAAAAACAAAAATATGATGTTTACATTGGGAGTGGTGACATAGGCGATGCTCAAGCCTTCCCGTGATGTATGACAGAAAGAGCTAATCAAACAGGGTAACCGCCACCTCTTGTGAGAGACCACCAGTGCGCTTCATAATGTAGGAAATCCCCCAGACTCAGCCCATGCTTCCAGCAGAGACCACAGAGCCAGTGTTTTCAAAGGGAGGTCTCATCTGTCCACCTGCTGTCTGCCAAAATCAATCATCCCATTATCGACGCTCTTCAAACAACCTGTCCCTAATCAAAAGTGGACGCATACGTGTTGCATATCAGCATGATTAATGCATTCCCCACTGTTTGTGTTTCCAATTATGTGTATGATGTGTCACAAATAGTGTAGTGTTGTTTTCAGGATGATAAATCTGCTGAATGCCTACATACCTATCTTTATGTGGTCGCCGCTGTGCTACTGTGGTCATCCTGGGCATCTGTAAGTTGGGGATTGATTCTGATCATGTTTTCCAAGTGCTGAGGGCTTGTTGTGTTTGCACAGATGCATAACATTGTCAGGGTTGTCATCCACATCTGACAGTACTGGGAACGCCAGTGATGGATGACCAGGAACTAGTCATGCTGCGGCTCTTACACTATTTGGTGTGCTGTCAGCCAACGTCCATGGGTGTGGATTTGCATGTGCATATGCACATATGTCTGTGCATGCGCTGCATGCCTGTGTGTGCAGCTGACTGGTTTTAAAGTAGTGAGTAAGTGAGCAGAACGGAAAAGAGTGTCAGCCAATCAAGCCTTTAAAGAATCTTTTGCAAGTAAGCAGTGGATTCTGGGGATTCCTAATTGCCTCTTTTGTCCCTTTCAAAAACACAAAAAGTGGCCAAAAATAATGGCCAAGTTACTTTGAGTTCACGCACTTGTTCATTAGTGGAGCCTCAATGTCTGCTACTCTTCCCATCCCACCAAGCTGTAATACCACTGTTGGAGACACAGGAGATACTGGAAACTAAGCTTCCTTAAGTGACACGTCAGCGAGCTTCATACAATGGTTACGCAACAGCAGCATCTGTGGGCCAAAGCACCAGCAGTACAACCCACTAAATAAAACCAAGAGGGCCTTCATCACCCCATGGACGCCACACTTCACAATGAGCAAAAAGTGACCAAAGGCTCCAGTGCACAGGGCCTCAATTTGGATATGCGATGAGCAATTGGTGCTAACATGCAAGAGCTGCATCCAATAAGCATCCAATGGGTTTGGGAGAGAAGTGGCTCCTCACAAACAAGCCTTTCATGTGGTCGTCAGTTTAAGTGCTCTAATGCTCAGCGAGACACTGAGGCCTAGCGTGGGGAAATGGAACAATACATTTAACCACATTAAGCAAAGCACCCAGGATTACTTGACATATTTTGTCTCTTTCTTTTTCCTCTTTCATTGAATCACAGTCTCTCACTTTGTCTTTTTCTCTCTGCAATTTTATTCTTCCTCCCTCTCTTGTACAAACACACACATACTTGCCCCTGCAAATGAACACTGCTATAAACAGGGAATTTCTTCTAAATCCCCTCTACACACAGGCACACAGACATGCAGAGCAGAAAATTTATTACAAAATAAGGCTTATCAATTGCACCATTGTGCATTCCAACAAAACATACTATTATAGGACAGTACAGTATAATTATAACCGCTTTTACAGTGACTTGTGTGAATTATTGCTGGTAATAAACATTTTCTCACATATCTTGGTGTGAACTTGTGTGTGTTTGATAAGCACACATCTGTTTCTGCACAAGTGTACAAGAGAGGAACACAATCCGGTCTGTGCCAGTGACAGTCACACACTCTCCTCCTGCCTCTCTGCATTTCATTCTGTAAAGACAGATGTGCACACTGACAGGCCATCCTTTCATCCATCAGCAAGAAGAAGAAGAAGAAGATGCTGTCCTTCCTCTACCACCCTGCCTGCATCTCAGCACATATCCAAAACAAAAGCACCTAGACAGGCCCAACAATGTGTCATGTGTCTGGCTTACAACACCCTCATCCTCCCGGGGCCAAGGCTCAGTTCAGCTCTCCCACAGGCGTGCAGCAGCTTTGGGTCACCACCAGACTAAAGGATGGGAATGGCTTCTACCCAAACATGTGTTGTTGTTACACACCACTGGAGATAGTATCTGCTGCTCCTCCCTGAACTAGTGCATGGCTCTTTTTGCATGCTGGCGGTTGCTGAACAGGTAGTTACGATAAACTGAATGTGACCTGCAATCACTCAAACACATGTGCACACACAATATAGATTTATACACGGTGTTCCTGTACGTTCAGAACGTCATAACTTATTGTGGAAAGTAATGATCTGCTTGGGATAGAATAGCTATGGATAAGTGAATTAAATGGTACTTTGTTTAACCACGAGACTATGAAAGTTGATGCCAAATATTTGGCGAGACAGAAACAGGCTTTCGTCTGTCTCAAAGAGCCACTCAGAGGACAGCTCCCAAAAGACACAGACACCAAGAGCCCCCATGAAGATGATGACAGCTCCGTGATGCCACCACAATGCAAAGACCAGAACAGACCATGATGTACTTAGGTTAGAAAGTCCAGACATTCCTCATGGAAGATCGTTGTTCTTTTTGTACCCTCTCAGTGTGCACATATGAGTTTGATTTGTAAGAAAATATACATACATGTGTATGTGTCATAGTGAGAAATGGCTCATGACTCAGAAACCCACCAAATCTTCTCAAAAAGAAAATGCAGTTTCCAGTCATGGAAACACTGTCGTGTTTCACAGATTGAAAGCTGATATCGTTAAATATTTGCAGTCGGTTCATCCTGACTTAACAAAGCAAGTAAAATCTCTGTACTCACCCACATACATTCCATTCTCTACCCTCTTGATGATGTCAAAGGCATTCTCCACGTTGCCCTCCAGAATTTCAAACATGACATCGTAACTGCTTAAGTGATAGGATCCAAAAGCCGGCACCGTGGTTCTCAGAAAAACAATTTCTGTTGGAAGATAACAATTAGACCAAAAAAAAATACTTTGGAGCCTAAACCCTTAATCAGACTGGGATTACGCCTGTGCCAACTCATGCTTTCCTTTCTTTTTTTTCACAAGAGAAGGGCAAGGTCTGTGTTTACTGTATACTGAGAGGGTCACAGGAAGGTTGAGGCTTTTCCGTACTGTTGTTCAGCTGAAGGACCTTGAGTTCTTTACACCCCAACTTGGAGCTTATGAGAAATGACAAGAGCTTAACTCCCTGTGACGTTGAGCATGAGTGTGTCTGAAACATGCGCTGCATGCTGGCCAATAGATGCTTGTCAGCTGTCACTGTCTGCGAGTGATTACCGTGGTTACTTCCATCCAACCAGCGCAGCACTTAGTCTCTGGTGTGGGCCAGCCAACCTTGGACTGCATGGAGAACATCATAGAATAGCTAATTTGGGGGGTCAGGGGTAGTCACATGGATGCTGACAACTGGAGGAAAATGCATTTGAAGGCAGCTCAGAGATTAAAGGAGATAAAGGAGAGCTAAGGAAAAAAAGGCTTAGGACTTCATTGACACTAAAATAAACCACAAGTTATCATGCTGTCTTCAAATTCAGCGTTTCCAAAGATTTTAACAGAGTCTTTAGTTGCAAAATTAAACCACAAATGTGTGTTAGTGGAAATGTAAAAAGAAAGATATGCAGTATTGTTTTAAAGCAACAGTCCAACATTTTGGGAAATAAACTCATTTGCTTTTTGGCTGATAGTTAGATGAGAAGACTGATACCACTCATATCTGTATGAGATATTAAGCTGCAGCTGCTTAGCTTAATGTAGCATGAGGACTTGAAGCGGGGAGGGGGGGGGGGGACAGCTAGCCTGGCTTTATATTGGTTTTTTTTTGTTTTTTTTTACACTTTGAAGCATTTGATATCACTATTAGAAACATAGACTTGTACCTACCCTCAGGCTTTGTGAACTCTCTGAAGGTGGGCAAGGAGATGAAGGTGTGGGACACTGAATGCGTGGGGTCCAGAACACAGGCAACATCAGTGGGTTGACAGGACTTCATACAGCGAATGGTGTCAGAGCGTTCGAGCCTTGCCATTCTAGAGAGACACACACCCACAAAAAAGGAAACACAAAAACACACATGGCCTCAAACTGTTAGGTAATATCTGTGTAAGGACTTCATAGCCTTTGGTTTCTAAAACTCACAATAACAGGGCATCCTTAGGAGCAGCCCACTGCATAATCAAGAACTCAGTGGGACAACTTCAATGGCTGTTACACAAACAATATCTGAACAAGACAGCAGGGATACTGAATATAGCAGCTAACATCAAAAACAATCAAATTCTATGTGGTTTGGAAGAATAATAAACCATAAATGGCCAAAGCTCATGCTGAAGCCAAACTTTGTAGCTTGTGGAGACTTGCACTGCCATTGATGCTGTTCTGATGCACTATTTCAAGCTGTGTGGGAAATAAATTACTACACTCAGAGAGAATGATCCACAACCTGCTCAGGAAAATATTTGGATTTGCAGAGCATCCCCGGCTTCACATCAGATAATCTCTTGAGGAGGATTTATGGGGCAAGGGAGTGTTTTAAAAGAATCCTAAATTGTGAGCAACATGACTAGACAACTCCCCAGCCTCTCCCCAGGGCAGCTCTCATCCTATTATTTAGGGCTTTGTTTATTCCACAGACTAATCAGTGACAGGTCGTAGGGAATGGAGGGCCACTGCTGGCTCCTAAAGCTAACGTCACCTAAAGTATTGCCTCTCACCTGTCTGCTAAATAAGACTTTGAGAGAGGATTCTAAGGCACTAACGACCTCATAAATCAGAGGTGTGTCTTTGAAACAATGAGGAAGTTGTGATCGTGAGACAACTATATTGAAACAAAGTCATAGCCTTGACTTTGACATCCAAGATGATAAATTCAAGTTCGGTTTTCACAAAGGAGACATGTCCATACACGGTTATACAGGGTTATGAAAACAGCCAAGTTGCCGTGTGTAAGTTGAGTTAATGTGCATGGCAGCCATATAGCCACATTGTGAGTCATGGGCCATGGATCTCTGGCGCTCCTCAGGGGACCTATAGGCTGAAGCTCAAAGCCTAGGCCCGGGTTGGGTTGCAGGGCTCCTTTCATGGAGAGCGAGGAGAGAAGCCCCTGACAAAAAGTCAAGCCACCGCTGGGTAGGGGCTTGTAATTAGCAATTAGCGGGTGGGTCCAAGTTTTGCTTTAGCCCAAGCCAAACCCACAAAATGTTCTCCTAGTTTATAATACTACTGCCTGAGCTGCAGAAAGACCAGAGCGGGGCTCTAGAGAACGAGGTAAAAGCTCTCTTGAGGTAGAGAGTAATTTTACGAGAAGATAATGACCCAGGGTGAACTGCCCCCTTACATAGAGACAGGATCTTCAAAACAGTGGCAGCAAGTGGGGATTACAGCTCTGCAACCAATAATGTTTATATTTGTGTTTACAGTATGTTAATTTGTTCATCTGTGTTTTTAGGCATACATACATGCTGAGGTACATTTCACATATGCATGTCTTCTTCATCTCCTCATCTCCATGCTTCACGTGGCCCAGCCCAGGAGAAAAACCCCAATACTTTCAGACCAGAAAGAAAAACAGACTTTTTGGATGAAAGTCCTCTGGTCAAGCGTAGGGCCTTTTATTTTTTTGGTAATTATTATTTATAGTCTGCACATTGATAACGCCCCAACACAAACACTGCAGGGCATCATTCATTCTGTGCGCGGTGATGTTGCTGTACCACAAATTGTTCAGACCACCGGCCAGAGCCCAAAGCCCCATAACTCAATGTCAAAGGGGAGGAAAAAACCTCCTGTGCGCCACTGTGCTCTTATTTTAAGGATATCCCCACTAGGGACCAGAAGTGCATCCTTGCTAGCCCGACAGTTCGGGACAGGAGGAACGTAGGACATCTGAATTTACAGTTATTATAAGCCACAGCCCTCGGGCAGCAGCCTCACAGCATGTCAGACTATTTATACTCACTCCTGCTGGTGCACATTCCCCTCTCCTTTGCCACTGCATCCCATCGTGTGTCACTTACTCAGCCTTCATTTGGATTATCTGTCTGCTTTGAGGTTTACACCCGCAGTATGCAGTGGAAATCTGTGCATTTCACATTAAACCCAAACTGTAATACGAGCTACAGAGATGTGCATGAAAATAACTGCCGCAGAAAGATGTATTTGTGGTTCAAGGTAACTGACATTTGGGAAGTGGGGGTATCAGTGCATTAAAAGACCAATCTGGCTCAATTTTAACGTGGATTCAGAATTATCGAATACTACATGCACTAAATGCAATACATTTACATTTTTAGATAAATAGTGTACAAATGACTTATAGGAACTTGTGTTTTTTCTTTTGTTTGTTTAAAATATATCCTGGTTTGCTTCAGTGTTTACAAATACCAATGCAGGAAATCTTTAAAATCCTCTATTAAAGTATTAATAAAACCAGTTGTACTGTATTGTAGTATGTCTGTTATCTATCACTGGATTTCCTCTTCACTGAAGCCATTAGAATAATAGTAATATGAAACAATTCGAGGAAGTCTTCGTGCCTCCATCTGTGATTTGGCCTCACATTCCAGCTGCTCCCTTTGCTGTATTTGATTAAACCCCACAATGTGCCATTATCAAGAACTGTATTTGACTGGAACATGTGTTATTTCTATTTCAATTTTAATAGAAAACTGTTCATCCAACACATAAACCATAAAATACTGCAAAATGTCAGACTTTATCATGCAACCATCATCAAATTACATTCAGTTGTAGGCAGACTTGGATGGTTACCATTTTATGATTTACCTTGACCTAGACCGCCACCTAGCGGCTAGGATGATGCCTTACCTCCAAGAAGATGCTAGTGAATAACAATCATTAATGCTAGTGTTGATTACGTAAAATGCTAAGGTAAAAACTCTGCTTCTTTCATCTGATTTTATTTGTGCTTACTCTTTAAAAAATGATGTGCCATATTTAACATGCTTCTGTTTTTACACTATGTTTGTGCAGATTAAAACACAGGGTGGCCAGTCCTGGTCATCGAGAGCCACTTTCCTGCCTGCTCTTGAAGCTTCTGATTGGCTGAACACACCTGATTTAGGTAATTAGCAGTGGGGAGCAGGACTGTGGACCTTCAGCACCATAACTGGCCACCCCACGTCTACACTATAATCATGCTAAGCCGTCAAAATACTGTATGTTCAATTTTGAGGATGATTTTGAATTTTTGCCACAAGTCAATGCATTCAAAATTACACATCCTTTTTCAGAGTGCAGTAAGTTAAGTTACTCTACAGTATATATAACTCTTATGTTTATTCTAGCAAGGGATTGTAAGGTACTCTGGGCTCCTCCTGGGTAACAAACACCAGCACTTTAGCCAGGTATGTGGTGACTGTGCCATAGCGACGCAGCCTTAGCTCCAGAGACAGATCAAAGTCCTGCGCCTTCTTGAAGAGGTTTGCCACAGACATCACGCCACCAGTGGGCACCAGTTCCGTCTTAAAGAAACCATCCTCGTTGCCAGCAGTGATAGCAATCTGGATGTCATCACCTGGCACGATGTGGGACGGACCCATGCGGAAGATGTTGGTGAAGACGGGGATGTTGGTAGGGAAGGTGAGGTAGTAGTAGGTTATTCTCAGGGGCAAGGCCAGGCACTCGACAGACTCATTGCAAAGCAAGCGTTCACATCGACTGCAAAAAGAGAGGGGGGGTAGGGGCAGGGCAGGAGAACAGGGGGGAGGACAAGACAGAACAAAACAGGCACAGAGAGAAAAAGAGACCAGGTGTAAATTTCATTTGCCGTGCATGACATGCAGTGGAGGGTCCATCAGTCTCAGCAGCCTAGTGTTTTCAGGCCAGTCGTGGTGCCCTCTGAGGGGTCATGCGAGAAATGTTGTCACTAGTGTCTCCAAACAAGGGTGGACATACACAGCCTTTGCTGAACGTGTGCCAAAATTAAAACTCAAAAAATATCCATATGCATTTAATTCATCTAAAACAATACAACATGCTACAGCCAAATCTTCTCTAAAGTCATTCCAGCACTGAGCTTACTGGACATGCACTGCTGCATCTGTATTCAGCTTTTGCTTTCATAATCATTCAGACTTGACTGTGAGGAACAGGGACCTTGCTCTGTGAGTTTGTGGGGATTCTACTGATGTATGTATTACCTATACTGTCTAGTAATTGTGAGCACTAATGACACTTTCAAAGTGATGTCTCTTCATAAATGTATATCCTGCTGCATGTGCAACAATCTCGCTACTTACGTCTCTCCAGCACGCCGGTAGTTATTTGGACACTCAAAGGACAGGCACTGGAATCCTCCCTGTGTGTTAAAGCAGGTCTGATTCACTGTGCATGTGTGTGTTCCCGTCACACATTCATCTATATCTGGGAGAGAAAACACCAAAAATGGAACATGTTCTCTTCAAAACATTCACAAATAAGAAGTGACCAATGACTAAAACCATCAGGTGTTCAGTAAAAATAACTTACCCTGGCAGCTGCGCCCATTGGGTGCCAAGGTATAGCCAGTCACAGGACAGGAACAGTGGAAGCTGCCAGGGGTGTTGTGACAGCGATAGGAGCAAATGTGTCCTCCAGTGGGAAGAGCACATTCGTCTATATCTAGAACCATAAAAAGTGTACACATCAAACCTGGTACTTAAAGTATGGGAAAACGAATTCATCTAAGTACCTGTGAGAATATTTTACCTTCACAAGTCATGCCATCTATGTCACTCAGCTGGTAACCCCGGCGACAGTAACACTGGTAGGAACCATACACATTGGCACACTCTTGACTGCACGGGTTGTTTTCACATTCATTCAAATCTACACATAAAAACATTTATTACAGACTTTTATGAAAAGATGATCCTGCTAGTTTTCTGACAAGCATAACAAAGGTGCGAGAGTCTGCAGCAAAACTGCAGCATTAAATCATCATGACTGGTCTAATATTCAGTTTTAGTGCATTTGATCTGTAAGGTCTTTAGTCATTGACATAGAACAAGCTGACATTTCTATTGTTTCAGTCACTGTGATATATACATTTTTATTTTACCATCACAATTCCTGCCATCACCCGCCAGCTTGAAGCCTGTGGTGCAGCTGCACTTATAGGATCCTAGGGTGTTATCACACTTGTGAGCACACAAGCGGCCAGGAAAATGCCTGCATTCATTTATATCTAAAAGACAAAGTCAAAATAAGAAGCAGAAATTATAACAAAAGACATTTTGAAATCAGAAATCATGCAGTGTGTGCTGCAGAGACACTTGAACATCAGGTGAGATCTACTTACCCTCACAAACTCGACTGATGCTGTTGAAGATGTAGCCAGGCTCACATTCACAGCGGTAGGAGCCCAACAGGTTGATACAACCATGACCTGCACAGGCCTTTTCAGGACCCTTGCATTCATCAATGTCTGTGAAGGGGGAGGCAAACAACCGAGAACACTGAGCTAGGCAACATGCGTGGGCTAGTAAGGTGCTTTGTGTGTAGGAATAGTGAGTTTTTCAGCTGTACCAATGCAACGGGTGCCATCTTCGTTGAGATGGTATCCTCGACCACAGTTGACAGAGTTCCTCTGGCAGATGTAGGATCCAACTGTGTTGATACAGATCTGCCCTCTGTGGCATGGGCTTGTCTGGGTAACACATTCATTGATATCTGAAAACACAGAGGTTATTCGTTTTTGATTTGTTGTATACAAAGATGACACACTACAGAAAGGTTCACAAAATTTCCAAAATGAAAAGGGTGCATTCAAGGAGGTGCGTGTGCTGTTTATTAAGATTAGTTTTTCACCTATTCACTGCAGTTATACTTAACTTTAATATGAATTTTGATATTTCAATATATTTAACCTGACATAATGAAGCAAGGCTCCAGTTAGCGCACTTCTACAGTGTAATTTCTTGGTGCAGGTTCTTACCAATGCAGTTTCCCAGAGCATCTTGGATAAAGCCAGCCCCACACTTGACCTTGGGGAGACAACGGAACGATCCCTGGGTGTTTTGGCACACAAATCCAGGGCCACAGTTATGGAAACCAGTCTCACACTCATCGATATCTGCATGAAGTAATTACACAGAATTTCCAGAATACCTGCAAAAACTCAAAAATATTCACAAAATATTCAAGTTCACAGAGTTGAGATGCAGCAATGTAACTGACCCTTGCAATTGTTGTTGTCCGTGAGTTCATAGCCAGTCCCACAGCTGACCTCTCTCTGACAACGGAATGAGCCCTCTGTGTTGATACAGCGCTCTCCTCCCCGACAGCTGCTAGCTCCTAGTAAACACTCATTGATATCTGTGACGAGAGGTGAGATAATAGAGGTGCTTCACTTCTTAAATTGTCAAAAATTGAATATAGCCAAAAATAGTCCATATGAATTACTTTATTTGGTGTACACAAAGTCTTGGTATTAAAGTATTAACATTTAAATTACAAGACAGAGAAAAGTACAAAGAGCAATTACCCTCACAGTTCCTATTATCTGGTTTGAGTTTGTAGCCTTTTAAACAGGCACAAGTGTCGTTGCCGATACATAGATGAGCACATTTCCCTGAAAAAGCAGCACAAACATCTTAATGATTGACTGGTTAAAGGTTTATTTGTGTAATAGGTTGTTTAATGTATTATACTATACCTTTGCACGCATCAGTTATTACAGGATTGTGTTCATTTTTCATAGTTTGATCCTTGTTTGGGACTGTGTTAGAGAGAAAAAGAAACTAAATGCTTATTCACACATTGAAATGAACAATCATTAAAATGCCGGCTGAAGACAGAGCTAAAAGTTAAGATAAATTCACAAATGAGATAACATTTCTAATCAAATAAAAAAAAAATACAGACAATTCCAGCACTTCTAAGTAAGTTGCAAGAAGATAAAGGTGACAAAGATAAAAGTGTTCTGCAGCTGAACCTCGCATGCTTGTATTTAGGTTGGCGAAATATGAACCATCACTCTTCACTGGCAGTGAAGCTCAAAAGCTCAATGCAATGATTGCATGCATCCACCAGGGGGCGGAAAGGGCTCATGTTTGACAATGCTCTGTTTGCCTACCTAATTATTCTTCTGTCTTAAGCTTAGTGTCCAATATTTTGATAAATTTTATGTGGCCTATATGTTGCTCTACCTCTACTGTAAAGTAAAAAGAAACGGACTGAGAAAAGAAATAAACTACTACTACGTTCAGTTTGCTCTGTGGCTGAAATCTGGTTGTCTTGTGTTTTCTTGACACAGCAGGAATGATACACTTGACCACACTGGTAGCCCACGGACAGGTTGAGATCGCAGGACAGGCCCTGCTCCTGGGCCGCCTTTCCCAGAAGACAACAGTCACAGCACATCTACAGAAAACAATAGGATACAATATTTGGCACAACATAGCAGCATAGGGTGGTGCATGTTAAATATTAACAAAGAACAAAGACGACTTCATTGGTGATTCATGTAGAGGAAAAAGTCTGTGGGATGGGATTTCAGGTAGACTTGGCTTGGAGACTGACAAATGAAGATGGGGTGATTCAGACCGATAGCCAAGTTCTCAATCAACCAGACAGAGAAGAAAGGAGGCTGACTGAAGACATGCCAATGGACAGGCTCCGGACAGACAGACAGGACTAGAAAGACAGTAAGTCAGTAAGAACGATAGACAAAAAAACGTGATGAGATGACATTATCATTCCCTCCGGCTGATACATGCTGAATCAATCATGATGGCAACCTGGTAATGTCAGTCAGGAAAGGGGGATGACAGTTGCAGACTGTGGGGGGTGGGTGTGTTTGTGTTTCAGTTACCTGAAATTTAATAGCATTTGGTGTTTGTGCATAATAATGATACTGATTGCAAGATGTAACATGTGTACCATGTTGCAAAGAGTGCAACTCCAATAGTTAGGCACCAGTTATAGATCATTAACTAGCATCTCAATCTGAAAAGGCCTCAGCAAAATAGAAACAGAACTGTGCTCAGAAACACAACACTACCCTGAATATCATTATAAGTGATTAATGCACCGGCAATATTAACTTGCTGGTTACATCAAATTCGAACTTGCATTTAAAGCATCTTTAGTCATTTTTGATAACACCAATCAAAATCTCTAGAGTAAAAGGGGCCTTTCACAAAGCCTCAGAGAAATAGCTCTTCATTGTGCAGTTCAGCTCTACAGAGCTTTATCTTACATCACATTGTTTTGGCTTTCTATCCTGCAGACTCATTGTTTGGGGGTCAGTGTCACCACTTTCTGCGTGGTTATCAGCTGTAACGGGAAGCTGTTTAAAAAAAAAAGCTATAAAAAACCACTTTACAGTTTTGTGGGAATACATTCTAGCTGCCATTGAGAGTCTAAAGCTTGCACTGACATTTATTTCTTGCTACATAATGTGAGGAAGCCTTTTGATAACATCATCAATGTTCATAAATATAAATCATTTGTCTTATACCTTAGCTTCATCACTTTACAGCATATCAAGTAAAGACAAACTAACCCACTCACATGCTACTCCAAATTGCAGCCCCTCGTTTTGTCTTCAACATGTGCTGATGTGCGGCATGCTGTGAAACTGAGGGTTGATTCGAGAGAGGGAATAAAACCATAGAAAAGGCTTAAAGGAGCCTGGACGTAAGCCTGCAGAAGATTCAAAAGTAAGAGCTGAATTTATAATCTAGCTGACAGCAACAAGCTCAGTTCCTCCCTAGAGTGACATACCTCCTCTTGCTCACACACACACACTGATATACACCATCACTCTTGTCAATCATTTGCCTCCAAACTGGCTGTCCAGCAAAGAGAAGGGTTGTACATTTATTGGGTGGAGGGGGCTTTTCGTTACACCCAGTGATTTCATTTTGTTTCTCTTCCTAAGGCGCACACTCACATCCACACACACACACACACACACACACACACACGCACACATTCATGTACACTTCGGGTAAAAACACACCTTTGTCGTCTTGGTCTCGCAGGTGTTGGTGAGTAAAGAATCACAGACTCCTTGGTCTTTGGCCATGTTGATGCCAGTGGTGCACATGCTATCCTCATGCACTATTACACAACACTGCTCCTGCACTATCCTGTTAGCAAGAAGAAGAGAAAACACACACAAAACACAGGTGGTGCATTTACTATTCTCAGCACTATCAATAATCTCCTTGGTGTAACTCTGCCTTTAAGTGTAGACCATTAAAATCAGCCTGAGGCGAGGCTGATGGGGATCTCAGAGATGTCACACTAAAATTGCATGTGTGAGTGGGTTGAGTAAGACCTGTTTGGATTCAGAGGAGGGCACAGGAAGTTTATTGTGTTTTGCAATACTGACATCACTTACCCACTGTGTTGAGCATCATTCCCTGAGGCCTTTGTACTGTTGTTTTAGGCCTGAGTTAAACTAACACTACTAAGATTTGTCTTGGGAGAAAACATGTGTCCACCTCCACATGTCCTTACTCATAGTGGGATTGTGGCTTTTTGAAGGAATTTCTCTTACAATAATATCACAAAATCAACCACTCCCTTAAGATAAGTTTGCTGTGTCCTGTGAAAATGAATAACAGTTGGCCACTAATTGGGTGAGTAAGATTTGCCAGTATATACAGTTTACTTGGAGTCGGTGACATCACCAGGGCAGAGTCACTTTACTATATGCTTGAAAATCTATGACGGCATGTTAGTGATGGGAGAACATGTTTGTACAAGAAGAATTGCAGCCTCTGAGGGTGATCATACAATGAATCTCTCTACGAGGATGAATACAACTGTTTAAAACATCACAAACAATATGTGCAGATACAATAAGTGCAGCCTTATACAAAACAGCACCACTATCAAAATATCAGTTAACAAATGTTTCACTTAGATCCGATTTCATTGTATTGTCTAGAGCTGCACAGTCCAATCAGTTAAGAGTGGGTGACTGTTTCTGTCTGGCTTGGATCTCTGCAAGACAGAGAGCATAAAACTCCACCCCCTCACCCCCACTCTCTCATTTCCAACAAGCGTCTTTATCAACTCTTACCAGAAATCTCTTTCCACATAAACTTCGGTGGATCTCAAATTCACGTTAAGGCGTGCACCTCCTCTGCAAAACCTTTTAAGGGCACAGTTGCGCTCTCCTCTTTTCTCCCCTCTCTCTTTGACTATTTTTTTTCCCCCTTCGGTGTTCAAACTAATCGTTCACATTTCCTGTTATTGCCTCTCCCCAACCGCCCTCTATGTCGCATTTCACCTCCAAGGTATTTCCTGGGTTTTGAAACACCCTGTAGCCTGACCCCCCCACCCCCTTTCCATCCCTAAATATGCCTAGCTCCCCCACAAACCTCTGCCCTTTTCCTTTCTTCCCCCTCATGCTACAATTTAGACAAATTTAGGATGTCTCAGGATGGCCATAGTAAATGTTTTTGCCATCACCATTCCCAGCAGCAGATCTTCCAGGCTTATGAGCCCTCAACCTGTGGCAGCACACCTTCTAGGATTACCAGCAGACCTGCTATTATCCCATCACTATTAGTGTTTCCTGCTCTCACATGAAGTGACTAATGTGCTTGGAGATTTATAGGAGTAAGGTAAAGCAATCTCATATTAAGGGCTTACAGACATTTCCCCAACACATGGTACATGCCAAACCCCTTTGGGCCAGTAGTGTAGGAGCTTCTGTGGCACAAAATGTAAAATTATGACAAAGGGTGCAGCAGTTAATGGCTTGTAAGTCTGAGTAAACCCCAGGCAAGTAGCCAGTCGTCTGAATCTTTATGGGGTGTAGATTTGTCATCAGTTAGAGCAAAGTAGCAGACAGAGCCCCTTTACCTGCATGTGGTCGATTCAGAGATGAGCGGGAGGGAGGAGCAGTCTTGGTTATCATTGCCACGCCTCTGGCCATCCTTACAGCACTCCTCCATGGAGAGCTGCTCTGCACCTACAGACATTAAAAACAACACCAGGTGTGTTTGTGTGTGAGTGAGAGGATGGCAAAAAAAAACGGTACAGTAAATGCGTGCACATCTCATTCATCGTGCGCTGTCAGAAACACATTTTCATCTGGTGTTGTCTGGTCTGCTGCAGTAAGTGGATCCAGACCTACATAATCACAACAAGAGACATGTAGACCCCAGCTGGAGTTCTGCTCCAACACACATCTGCATTCACAGAAGGTGGTTTATGCACTTGCTTTGAGATAACACATTGTTAGCATTTATTGGTAATGACTAGAAAAACACAGTCATTACTATTGTATGATGATTATGATATAAAGCATTATTTCTTTGTTAAAAAAATATTTTTGGGAAAATTAAATCATATATGCTGATTAAATATGCTGATTGACAACTTGTTTTTCATGAATTACGTAAATTATGATTATCAAATTTAAATATCTAATCCAAACAAAAGGAAAACTTGCCATTGTCCTCGAAGGCAAGTTGCCTAGTGTTCTGTAAATGATGGAAAAACAAAATTCATAATCTGTCTGGCAATTTGCACTCCCTGTAGGCCCATTTTGCCAAAGACAATGAATGATGGATATGTTGTTGTATACACTAGAGAGGCTTTTTGACTGAAACACAACCAACTCTTTGTTGATCTGGCTGTTTATTCATGTGGATTAGAGAGTGTGCAATGCCTCGCCTCTGTAAACAATCAGCCAGCGCAATCACATCAAGTACATTCATTCGCCTGTGGTTTGTGTGATCTGCCAGACGTGAAATAGCTCTGGCAGATCGGTCCCTTGGACTTTTTGCCTTCAGCTCATACCAGTATGACTATGCCAAATTGTTATTAACAATAAGCCCCCTGAGAGCAAAAGAGAGAAAACAAACTTACCGTGAAATAAATTTTGTTGATCCACTGTAATGGGATATGAGTTGTTGCTGGTTAGTGACTGACTGTTCTGAATTATTGGGAAAAGTGATTGTGAAATGTACTGATCAAATCCATCTGTGTGAGTGTGAGGCAGGAGTCAGTAACTTCAGATATTAAGTTAGATTAGGTAGGGAGGACAAATGTCTGAAATAGCAGTCCTCATTCTTACAGATTTGCTGCTGTCTCCCAGAGGAGCAGGGAGGAATTTTATTATAATGATTAAATCAAAACAGTCAAGATGAGGCAGCAGGAGAAGGCAGGAACAGTCATCATTACAGAATTCTGCACTGAAAACGTTATAAGATTTAAATGCAGGTATTGCAATAAAACTTTAGGAAAACCATAAGATTGTTTCCTAGAGTAGTTTTCAAGTTTCAAAAAACTGTTCTGCAGCCCAGAACTGTGCATGGCCAAGTCATAACAATGAGTCTAAGTAAGTCTAAATTAATAAATGAGTTTTCTGAGGAAAGTGAGTCAAGCTGCAGGAAAACAAAGTACAGGATTGAAACTATTTGACCACTGCTACTACACGAAGGATGATTAACCTAGCAGAATGGAGTGAATATGGACAGAGGATTTATTACTAAGCAGCCACATAAGCTGACTCACTATGTACTTCTGGAAGTCTCCTACATCCCAGAATCCTCTGGCCAATAAAGCTTGTAGCAGCTGGATAAAATGAGATGGCACTTAAAAGGTTTTTCACATGGACCTACCAAGTAGGCCCTCTCAATGTCTAACTCCCCCTGCAACATAACACCGCTATGATCCGGTGAGACTATAACAAAACATTATGCTTACAGAAGACAGATGATTCAATTATGCACCATGAGCTATTAATGCCTCATAACAGCAATAATGACTAAAAGTCAACTATCCTTTATAACCTTTTTCAGCGCCAAAACATCCGGTTTGTACTGAAAGTGGAAAGACATTCATGGAATACTTTTTCAAATTCCACTAAGTAAGTAATCCCACAATCTTTCTCTCCAGGGGCACAGTAAGTATATTTTAAATGACAGGAATAGTTGGCTGTACTTTCTCCTCGTGATTTGTTCTGGACATCTCTCCCCACAGTAGCTGTGTGCTGATAACTAACTCTAACGCACTAAGCGTCACAGAGTGTCTGCTACTTTGCTGACCTAAATGGAAGGAGCAGAAGTTCCTTAAAAACTGCATGGTGCTGTTTTATCAGGAGACGCAGCAGTTGTTCTTCTGTCTAGATGCAGTTCGCCACAATTCTGTGTCTCTGTGATGTATTGTCTGTCTGGAGAGGGCTGATTTCCATCTTGGATGGTGGTGCTGGTCGTTAAGGCCATTCTATCTTGGCAGAGCAGCACATGGCTTGCCTGTGTCTAGACACCTCATGTAAACAAGACTTAATGAGCCCAGTGGTGGAGAGTAGTTGGCCTGTCTTCAGCAGTATAGGCAGCACATAAGACTTTTATTTTGGAGTTTCTGCTTATCTATCTATCTATCTATCTATCTATCTATCTATCTATCTATCTATCTATATATATATATATATATATATATATATATATATTACCATACTTTGAGCAATTCTTTAAAAACACATAAATCATGAGACTGAGAGAAAAATTGCTCCAAGGACTTTTTGAAATTGGCCCACGTGTGACCAGGGGAACATGAGAATTTGAATATAGCTCATCCCACACCTTGGTGACCATGCTGTAGACACTCAAGTACAAATCACACCCATGTGTCTAGACCATTAAGACAGGGACACTTGGTTTTTGACATACAGAACAGAAAATACAGATACTCGGCCAGTGCACTGCATTTTAACACTCCTAAGGTGATATCATTTGTTTCATTACTTTTTGGCATCAAGTTGAATCTCGGTAAAAATGGAATCAACTAAAAACCATTGGCCCACAGTTTATAAACAGTTACATAAATACTGTGTACTACTGTACTATATAATAATTTAGCCTCCAGATTATACCTGCTAGAAATAACATAAACAGAAATGATATAGGGAAAACCCCTCAAACTTAAAATAAATCAATTAACTGACCATTGTTCTGAAATAGTCATTGTCATGTGGTGTGCGTTTATTGCTTTTAGGTGATAGAATAATGGAAACCTTTAAGCCTGCTTAATTAAGTCTTGACATGCAACACTTTGAAGCACCCAGTGTGGTTTCATCACATGCCCCAACTAGTCCTATGCCAAACTCATCACCTCCCCTCGTCTCCTTCTTTGTCTATCACTTTGATTTTTCCTGTAAATTACCTTGGCAAACCGAGTACAAATGATCTTGCATTATAATATTCACTCACATCAGTGTCATGGTTTTGGTTTTTCTTTCTTTTGCTTTTTTTGGCTTGGTTTGTCGGTAGGTACTAATCGCTGGAGTTTCCTACAGAAAGGTAACTTACCTTGGCCAAGCAGAACTCCGAACAGAGAGCAGAGCAGTACCACACACGGATGCATTGAATGAAAAGAGGTTTAACTAAATGCTGGAAAAAAACGTGTTCGAGCGCTCTGAGCCTCCCGGTGCTGATTATTGTGCAGGACGGCTGAATGAACAGCAGTGCTCCTTTAAAAAAGACAGACTGAGTCCGCGGGGAAGAAGTGCATGTGATGGAGCTGCAGCGAGACTGGAGGAATGTCTAATTGTGGCACTGTGAGGGGCAGGGCTAGGGCCACAGACACACCACTAATCAGACGCTCCTCTCAATATTAACTGAAAACTAATAGACCGTGCGCTCATTTGCAGCAGCTTATGTCACAATTATTGTTTGTTTTATATTTGGGTTCCACATTTACAGGGAATTTCATGTTAGTTTTGACTCTGAACTAAATGTATTCTGTAATTTATTTCAACATCACTGAGGAATGTTCATGCAAAAAGGCCTGTCATGCGTCTTGGAAAGTATAAGACCCAAAACACTTCTGTGGGTTGCCATCATTTTTATTCATAGCCTATAGTAGGGATTGCAAGTGCCTCCAGGCTACTGTGCTGCAGAATAAGCATGCACACATGGAAATTGTCTCACCATCAATAGTAAAGTAGACCTTTTATGTCTCTGGCTAATGATTGTACTGATTACTCAACATCTGGAGCTGGTTTTGAGGTATTTTAAAAATCTGTTGTGGCTATGCCCAGACTATAAGCCTCAAAACGATTTGGATATTCCAGTTAGCGGAAACTGTGGTAATCAAAAAATAAATATTTTCACTGCCACATCTGCAAAAAAAACTGCAGTTGCAGAGTTTGTTGCATCCACCCATATTTTTCACTCATATGTGCACAGTGGTTTTACAGCCCCAATACACCCACTACTGAACTTATTTTTCTCTTTAGTAACTAAACTTCACACCACCATCAAAGAAAATTACATGTTTTTATTCAAAGTTAATGAATTAAAGGTCCTGTAAGGGTGCCACAGATGTGGGCTCCCCATCAGCCAAAGTGATCATGAACTGTAAGGTTGGGTATAAACAAGCCACTCACACACATGCATGCACATACACACGTCTACCAGAATTGGCAAGAAGAGGAGAAATAATTGCTAGACTGCATAATAAACATTTTGCACCAACTAAGGCCCTCTGCAAATTCAATCAGTCTACTGACTCTGGGCATGGTGACAGAGAGGTTAAATGATCTTCTAATCAGAGCCATATGTCTCCACTACCAGTCTAGCCAATATAGAAATATCACCAAAGACACCACAGGCATAAAGGGAAGCCCACAAGTATATAGGAGTTATAAAGGTGAAACTGCGCTGTTAAAATGTAGTGTGTGACGAGTCATGTCATCATTTCTGTGTTCTTCACTCCATCACAGTCAGGGATGCCTGAAAATGAAATGAATTATTTCACAATTTGCCACAGTACCACTAATGCAGAATCAGGTGAGGGTTGTCACAGTGCAGATTTCTGTCTTCTGAATATTATGTTTAACTGCTTTTATCTACATACTGTATGTACACTGGATTAAATTTCATAACTGGCTGATGTCAATCATATCTGTTTTTCATTTCATTCTGTCATTTTCTGTCACCGTTGCATAGAAAAGCAGATCAGCACTCAAATCGCCACTGTAGGATAATCAGTCATATACAACACAACAAAAGCAGACACAGCATTTATTGTAATAAACTGTATAATGAAAGCAGGTTGTCTGCAAACTGTCATTTATACTGTTAAACAACAAATGGAAATGCTGTGCAATAAAGGTATAGAGCAGAAACTGAAGAATGTTTCAGATGTATTGTAGTAAATGTAAGAATGCCTTGGTTCTGGAAACATTTAAACTGTGCTGTTGGACGTCTAGATTACGAGAGGACTGTTACAAGCAGCAGAGATAAGGTTCTTGCAGACACCAGTCAAGGATGTGGCAACCCCCTCTGTAATGTAACAGTTAGCACGTCATCAAAGAGCCCCCCTGTACTGCTGACTCGTCTTATCTTATCTTATCCTTGGTGTATAAGGAATAAGGAACGTAGAATGCCCCAATGATGAGAGCCAGAGCAGCACCAGGTTCCTGGCTATAGAGCAGTGAACATCTGTAGGCAACTTCGCCTGCTGTCCTTCGAGAAATTACCAACGCTCACTCCCCCTCCCGACCTCCAATCTACATTTGGGCTTTAACAAGAAACAACAGTGTGAGCCGACCTCCTGGCTCATAGGTGGAGGAAACTGGAGTGGCCAAGACTGCATTCAAACAGTGTTAAGCTTGTTGTGGGGGGTGCGGTACAGTTCCTTTGAAGCTCAACAAAGCGTGTTTTTGCCAAGTCTGTGTCAATCAGCACGGGGCACTAACATCCAGGGAGGCTGAGGGCTGACCTCGGGGCCCATAGGCCTTGTTCCCTGTTACTCAACACAGTGCTAGAAACCTGGTAAAGGGGAAAAGTACTTCTGCCTGACTGTACATTTAAAGTTGTAATGATGGTCATAGTATGTTGCTATTTATTATGTAACATGCAGTAAATGGAGTATACTTTACCAAGATCATGTTTTATTGTACCCTGTAAACACCTGCAAATTGACTTGCATGCATGTATCTTAATGTTCTGGCTGTTAATGTAAGAAAAGATGAGTGTGTAGAGAAAAACATGTTAACTGAGGGACAACAATCCAGGACAGGTCTCACATATTGAAACATATGCAACACGTTTAGTCCTTCCTTTAAATCCGAACATTACTGTTTAAAAACACTAATAAATAAATAAAAATACACAGAACATATAGCTGTACAGAATTAAACCTGCAGTTCTGTACTGTGTTTAAAAAAGTGACAAAACAGACCAACAAATACTTTATGTGTGACAATTTAACATCTTAAACATCAGTAGTTTTTATTTTACTGGGCTCAAGAGGACCCCATAACACATCTTATTCCAAACAAACAAAAAAAAAGACCACAAACATTGAAGTTCATGATTATATTGGGCTCTGCTATATTTACACCTGGAGCTGCACTGGTAAGAAAGAATGAGTAGCTTTCTTGTACTAAAAGACAATGAGGAGTATCTTACCCCAAATTGAAAAGACAAATTAGCATTTTCCATTTGGAATTATTTCCAGTTAGGAACAAGTCACTTTATTTTGCATTTCTACAAAATGTTATTTGGTAACTCAAAATAGAATTACTTAAGAGATGGATCTGCAAATATCATGTGCTGGGATATTGTATAGGCCTGTGACTTGTAACCTTCTGGGAATAATAAATAACATTACCTGAAGCTGATGGTGTGGTTTTATGGAGAAAAGTACTTGTATTTAAGTAGTTAACAGGCTCAGCAAGTCCAAGGGAGCCACAGCATAATTCCCAGCTGCTCCCCACACTACCAGTAGGCCACCAAGGTTCACGTCACAACTCCTAATTTACATATAGTGCAGCATGAAAATGGCATTTGACAAATTGAAAATGATATTTTTGGAATAGAATATAGCATTTGAAAAATGGAAAATGACATTTGGAATAGCATTCTCCAAATGGAAAATGTAGATTTTTTTAAATTTGGGGAAAATATTCTTCCAAGAAAAGAGAAGGTCAGCTGTACCCTGTAAGTACTTCAATGTGCTGCATGTACAGCATGTGCCATTACTCACCACCTGATGAACTGCTTGAAGATTAAGCGGTTACTCGAACTTTTTAGACTAACAATTTAGTCCAGAAAATACTTTCGGAGCCTTATAGCAGATTCTTTGTTTGCAATTCAATTCATCATGAATTAATTAAAGATTTTAGTGATCAGAATTTCTCTATTAAATGTTTCAATGTTAGTATGACAGTGCTGTCAAACATCTGAACAACTGAGAAAATTTGTGCTTTCATACTATTCCCTCCTCTCCATTGGGAAATCTTGGTGCGTTCTGGGAGTCTGAACATCTGCGCTGGCGCTTTGGCAGGGATATATGATCAAGAGATGAGACTTGAGAGTTGGGAGAGGTCACAGGTATCATCTCCAGTTTGATTTCTGGAAAGGTCTGGTCAGGGAACATGACCCTCAGATCCTCTTCAAATAGCTCCTTAAGCCTCCTGTCTGCCATTGTGATCTCTGTGCCAGCCTGCTGTGCCAGATGAAGCAAAAACTATTTATTATGAGGTGTCAAGAACTGAAAAATACTGCAAAATGGGATTTATATAAACAGTACCTCACTGAGGAATCCACAGTTTCTAAAGATGAGCCTGATGTCAGACACAAACTCTGCAGTGCTTTGGTAGCACAGACTCTGCTTGGCCTCCAGACGCTTTTTTACAGTGGCAAGGTTCATTGGTCCCTTTATAGTCAGACTGTTATTAGCACATATCTGCGGTATTTAGAAAGAGAGAGATAATGAAAGAATAAAACTTAATGGAGAAATGAAATATCGTGTTTAATATCTTGTATTGTCAATATTGTGCTCAAGAGGGTAAGAATGTTATTATGTAAACATTAATAATACAAAAATATAATATAAAATTGTATTACTATAATGTTTTGCAGTGGAGTCTATAACTGCTCATATTTACCGAGTTTGTACGGCAAGTAACAAAAATACAGAAAACTCTGCCAGCAGGAGAAATCTCTGTATATTTACAATACCTAATTAAAGTTTCCACACTTCTGATTCATAATTTCTCCGTCTTAACTGTCAAATACTGCACATTACACATCATTAAAATTACAGTTACAGTAACCCAATGTGACATTAATCCAGTGAACCTTTCCACTGCAGTCAGCAGCTTTCAGACTCACCGAGGGGGATACAGCCTCTTGTAAGTCTGAGTTCAGCTCAGTGCAAAACAAGTGCAGCAACAGCCTCTCACACTTCTGCAGCAGTAGAAAAAGCAATATGCTTTAATACATGTCAACAAATCACAGTTCAAAGTTCAAATACAGTCCTCTAATAGTCTGCAGTCTATTGCATTAGTTACTAACCTGAGTCGAGTACATTACTGAATATCAACCAATCTGTTTTGCTTCAGCTCTTAAATAATTTTATGTGTTTGTTCAAACCTAGCATCAAGCTGTGCTTCAGGTGCACTAGCTAATAAACTATTTAAAAAAAAGAGTTTGCACCAATTCAGTGAAGTTTCTTCAAATTCTCATCACTAAACCTTCTTCCGCTACATTATATAGTTTGTGTGCAATACAGTATACTTCTATACGACTGCAAGACTATTTATATAGTATCACATACTTAAATCCTTTGAATGTAATAAGTCTGTAGTTTTGCCACTAATGACAAATTCTACCTGTGGTACACTTTATTTCAGGCACAGGTTTAAAACTATAACCTCACCTCCTGCTGCTGGAAAGTGTCATGTTCAAATTCAGACAAATAAATTATGAAGACGGGAGTTTGGCCAGTCGACAAGCGAGCTGTGATTCTGACTAAGTGTTCAATGAAGGAGCAGGTGTGCTGTAACGTGTGTGAACAATATGACTGTGCTTGTGTTGGAAGAAGCTACAGAATTTCAAATCTATAGAGGTTATACTTTATAATGATATGAGGAGCTGGAACTGTTTTACTTGTTTTAAACTGCTTGACAAACCTGCAACCTAACTATAAAGTTTCCTTATCATAATTACAATACTTGCTGACTGTAACAAAAGGATTGTTAAAATTTTAAAAAAGTACTGACTTGTTTATCCAAAAGGGGAAAGCCTCCTTCAGAATCTGGCTCAGTCTTTACTGTTTTGGCTTCAAGCTTTCTATGACAGTCATACTCCATCTCAGGCACTAACAGGTCACGGCAGAAAGAGCAAAACCATTCCCCACTGAAAAGAAACAATCCAGAGACTTAATACAAAAGCCAGTAAACAGGAACACACATAGCAAGTGTATAACGCTGCTGTCCGATGAAAACCTTACATCGCCAAAATGTGAAAACAACAACCTCATTCTTAACAGTTAAAGCGTATTTTTTCATTCAGTGGAGGACCATAATTCCTCATTTCAAATATAGACATAAAAATGAAAAATAGCATGTGTTTTGGGGTTTTCGTCTGAGACTAGCAATAAATAAATTTCATGTGAAAGAACTTGCCAAGGAGATTTGTGAAGAGTTGGAACATGGCACGTGAGGTGAAAAACTTTGTGACACTTATCGCAGCACAGCAGCTCTCCTCCGCTCCGACACACAGCACACGAGACTTCGTTAGAGTCGTCCATCCGAGCTTGATTTTGGTCTACCTGCTGTTCTCCTCCAAGAGAACAGATGTCATTTCGAGCATTAGCCTTACTCTGGTCCCTTAGGATGCCTGGAGGCTGTAAAGGGCTGTGGGGTTTGTCGTCTATGCTTTGAAATTGGACCTTGTTCTCGTCACCTTGGGGACTAATTTGAAGTTGGTCACCTGTGCTGTCAGGGAGGTTGGCTCTTTGGTTAGCGTGTAGCTGAAATTTACAAACAGAGAGAAAAGCAAATCTGTGTAGTAAATTGACTCATATACTGAACTGAATCGATGTTACACACTGAGATCTAATGTCGCTAAATTGGACAAGAGCACAGTCACATTTGGAAATTTAAAGGGAAATTCTAGTTTCATTGTCAGTGTTAGTACAACAGTGCCAATATAAATGATGGCCAAAACTTCATAAATAAGACCCAAGCTCTTATAAACCACAATTCTTCTTGAACTAATTTTGTGTGTATATGGAATCCTAACTGGGCTGTAATAATAATTTATTGTCTCCTTACATAGCCATTGTCATCTTCTGGCTCATCCTTGATGACAATGATGGGCCCTGGTGATGATTGTCGTCTTTTCTTGACAGCTGAGCCCACCGCTCCACTAGCCTGTTGTGTTTCTGAAGGTTTCCAGGAAACGGTCCTTGGGAACAAAATGAGACCCCAGTAGAATATAGCCAAATTCAGTGGAGAACCCAATGGCACAAAAGGCCTGGGGTCATATTAAGGCAATGCTGTTTGCAGCTACACAATATGCAGAGAAAAGCAGAAAGAATTGTGTGTGTGTGTGCATGTATGTATGTGCATTCAGCTGTCTCTTTACCCCAGTTTCTCCTCCTGGGATACAGTAGCATACCCTGGTGAAATCTGCTGTCCTTGCACTTGAGACAAAGAAAAAATCTGTGTATTACTATAGTAAGAACAGAGCAATACTTAAAGTCTGCATGCCACTGAAATATGCAAAGGTACAAACGACGCTGATGACAGAGACTTACCATTTCTGTGCGTCAAAGATGGTGGTAACCTCCTCTGGGGATAGTTTGGTTTCAGCACATATACTGGACCAGGTGAGTCATTTGTCCCATTCATATATGTGGATTCAATCTAAACACAGCATTTCATTTATATTTCAGATATAATTTCACAAGAATCATGAGGTACAAAGTCTTCAACAACGTCAACAAGCGGCTGCTTACTGTGTTTTGTGGTTGAGGTGAACTCACGCTACCACCGATGGGCAGTGGTGTAATATGGGTGTACAAAGGTGAAGAGGAAAATACACCTACAGGCTTTGATTGGTAACTGGAGCTGCTTCCTGCCCCCCTCTGATGCTACAGATGAATGAGGTAGATACACAAAGATACTGCAGTTACTGTCAAGTTGTATTCCTGTTGCCATCTATGGGAATGGGAAGAAAGCAAACTTCATTGCCCTGTCAGTGGCTGCCCTGTGTGGGTCGATACCCCATAGCAATAACTAAGGCAGAGTGTGGGCTAAATCACAAAACAAAACACTCTGACACTGCGGGCAGAGTTACCTAAGACATATTTTTAGTATTTAGTTGTTTAAACCATATAGAATACTGTAATTACACATTTCAAATCACATATTTATTTTAAAGGCTCTGAAAATGTATTTACCCAATCAGTTGGTTACTGCATTAACACGGTACATTCTGTATATATACGCTAATATTCAAAAGCTTGGGGTCACTTTTAAATTGAACACAATACAATGTGTAAAAATGTATTTAAGTTTAAATGTATTTAAGTTTTGGAAACATTTTGAAGGGCTTTAATACTAAGCAGTTTTTATACAACATTTTCAGGAAGTCATTAATGTTAATTTATTTCATGGTGAAAACCAATCTTCAGATATTTTAAACCTGCCTCATCACATTGAGTTTTATATTGATCAAATTTAGATACATGCTGTGAAGTAATTCATCAAATTAATCTGCACTTACAGCTGCACTATGACAAGACAATAAAATAATGAAAAGCAAAAAACAAAGGCAGGAGAGCATTTGAGAGTTCAGCGTGCAGCTGCAGCAGCTTGTTCACATCAGTGTGACACAAGTGATGTGTGCACTTCACATGCCAGTATTGTCTTTTGCATGACCATATACTTGAAGCTTGAACCAAAACACCATTTGAACTAGACTAAACAACTTTGATGATGAGATATTCTGAACCCTTTCTTATGGAATCTTGGGTCTGTCCCCTGTCACATGTTGGCCGCTGCTCTGCTGCAGATTTCTCTGTTTTATTTTATACTTTTGTGTCATAAGCTCATCCAAGTCTCTAACCCATCTTGACAAGAAAAGACATAAATTGCCTAGGATGTGAAGGCTGTCAGCTCTATTTAGGACAATGTCATCTGCTGTCAGTGCTTGTTAAGAGGGCTTGTCAGTCAAAAGGACACGAGCACACGTGCACACTAACACACAGAAAAGAAAACTAACCTGGGGAGTAAACCCTGGACCTGGTAAGCTGCTTTTTGGGCTCATGTGGTTTGGAGGAGGCACCATAAACCTGCGACCTGGTTGAGGAAGCATACTGTGGGAAGGAGAACCTCCCTGAAGGGGCCCAGGGACAGTTCGCTGCAGTCTGACAGTCTGGTACCATGACCAGGGTAGAGAATTAGGCTGCGGCTGCCAGTGAGCTTGCGGATTTAGCTTGTCCACCTGCATCTGGAGCTGAGCCAGAGTATTATGGGGCGCTCCATGGGCAAAGCTGTGGGGTGAGCCTGAGGGGCCCTGCCCAGCCTGGGAGAACTGATGAGGGATACCCTGAAAACCACTCAGCTGGTGGCCTGGTACACTCTCCACGACTAGAGAGCCTGAGGAGACATACACAGAGAGAACTGATAAGCATAGCAAGTAGGGATAAAAAAATACTTTCTCCAGAGAAAGTTGAGAAACCTGAGCAAGAGAGGGTTTGAGCAGTAATACAGTAAAGATTTGGGAAACAGTACGACACTGGAGTTGTATGAGGTAGCTGGGAAAAAACACTGGGAACTGATAAAACAAAGACATGCAAATCTTCTAAATGCAGAGGTTATGGAGAATAAGCCCTGTACCTCTTTGCAGTTTCTGTAAGATGTCTCGTGGTAAATACTGTACCCTTACACACAGGCAGTTATATGCTATAATCAAGTTTAGATCAACTATAAAGGTATAATAAATAAATCCAAAAGCCTGTATCCTGAGAATAGTACAGCTATTCACGGGGTTCTAAATTAACCTTAGTAATGGTAACGTTTGTTTATGTCTTACCCAGATCCACATTTGAGGCCCAGTAAGTGGATCGACACTGGAAGCGAACAGTGCTCTGTGGTATAAACGACGTGCTGCATTTTGCCCGGAGCAGGTTTCCAATCTGAAACAGAATCTGCAACAGAAGGGATGTTATTAATTATTCTTAGAGACACTTACAAAAGGCTTATGTTCCAACTCCATCACACCCAACATAGCCCCATGTCCTAACTCTCTTTCAGTGCTGAGCGGTTAGTAAAAACAAAACTGTGATGAGATACTGTTAGTAGATAAATGAGCCGACAAGCCTCACCAAACGTTTACAGTATAAGAGGGCTGTGCCCCCATTCCTGGCCGTGGCCCATTTGGTGAAGTTGATGACATGATCCAGGTGTCTGGAAAGATAGCCAATGTCCTCCTGTTGTTTTCGCAAGACACTCTCATAATCCTTTGTTACAGCCTAGAAAACATGAATATGTGAACATCTGCAGTGTTCAAACAGCTTGAGGGGATGAGCTCTGGGCCTCAGGGTGAGACAGTCAACTGAGCTAGTGAGCAAAAAATGTTCCTTTAGAAGCAACACAACAAGCTACAGGTCTACAGCATGTGTTAAGCTGGCAAATAACATATCTGTTACATGCCATTTGTCGTATTTGTGATATATTTAAAGGTATTTGCTCTTACCTCGAGTTGATTAACTAGCATCTTGCCTTTCTTGTTTATCTCAAGAATCAAACTGCAGATGGACTTCTTTATCTCATTATGAACAGACACGCGGTTCTGATCAACCTGAACGAGTCTGCAAAACATACGTCGACTTTCAATTAGCATTCACATTTTAGACAGTAGTAAACAACACATATAATATTTTCACTATTAGTCGAGGTATTAACGTTTTATCCTTAAGCGATTTACCAGCTGTTCTAGTTCAATCTAAATGGAAGAGGAAGTGGCTTTTGTCCAAACAGTTCCCTGAACTATAGGCTTGTTTACATTTTTCATTCTCGACATATGTAATCTTGGATTTGTGGATGTGCATACCCTTTGTTTATGGAGTCTGACACCTCTTCAATCAGTTTCTTTTTCTCATGCAGCTGACGGGTCATATTCTCCATGTGCTGTTTGTGGTTTTTATAAGCATCTTCGAGAAACTGGTAACTAGACGAAACATAATGTTAAGTTAGTGCGTGAAATGGGGATTACACAACATGAGCGATCTGCTCTGCTATCAATCTCTTGTTCTCCTCAATGGGCTCATACTACTCCTGAAACATAAAGTCCTTACTTGATGATACTTCGGCAGAGTACACATTAAAGATGGACAATATGATTCAAATCAGCAACTTGATATCAAAGGAGACATGTTAGTGTCAAAACATAGATCAATGTATTAAATTTTTAAAAATTTAATAAATTTAAACCATTGATGATATTATGACGCTATATAGTATTGTAAATTGTGTCCGTGACTGTACTTGTGGTCCTTGTGCTTGACCAACTGGCAGTCACGACAGGTTAGCACATCACAGGTTTCACAGAACAGCTTCAGCGGCTCTTGTTTGTGGATGTCACAGAACATTGGCCTCTGAGTGGACACACCATGGGACTCTGGAAAACATTTGCAATTGGTCCATCACATGTTATTGTCAGGGGAAATACCATTCTTGACAAATGATAATGGTAATAATAAAATAATACTAATAGTAGTCCAACATGTGATTGCTAACAAACTGTATGCTGATAAGTATTTCATAGGACATTGATTAACATACCTTGTGATACTTGTGTCTTCTCTCTGATGGTGTGGTCTTTGGTAAATTTAACTCTTTGGTGGGCATCCACACAGGTGGCACAGAGGTACTCAACACAGTCCATACAAAACCCGATAGCTTCAGTGTTGTCATCACAGGTCATACAGAGCTATAGAGAAGTCAAACAAGCATCAGCTGGTCCAGGTTGGTAAAACGAGGAGATTCTATTGGAGAGAAACTTGGTATCCACAATCGTTGGGTTCATATTGTAGCTCTTGAGTGCAATAATAACATTAAGTGCATGCAATATGCAAATGGGAAATCTGAAATCTGCTGTCCAGGTTTTCAAAATTGGCCTGGCTTATCATCTTATAGTCATACTATCAACAAGGCTGCCCTCATATGGTGATTTCTTGTGTCACTCACCTGGACTGTCCTCTCCACTGTGCTGCTGGGAGTCTCAGCTGAGTCCTTCACGAAGACGTTTTCCATCACATCTACCTCCATACACTCCTGCCTGCACACCGGACACCGAATCACATTCACTGGGCACAAACAGGAACAACCACATTGGGCCATGGCTTTGAGATTGGATGTGATTCCAACACCAGATGATACCAGATGTTTCCATACAAATATGACTGAATATGACTGTGCACACTCATAAACACACACGCACAGAGCCAGGATGAGTGTGTTTAATCGATCTATATGTTGGTAAACAAAGGTGCTCACGTGGTTTGGTCGCGCTGTGGACCTGGGAGTTTGGCACCTGCGCCGTGGCCAGATTCCGCGAGGGTGACGGCAAACATTTCTTGCAAAACGAGTGCAGACACGGCAGGAGTTTGGGCTCTCGACTGTGAAAGTTCAGATGGCAAACGGGGCAAGTGTCCAGGTAATTGTGGCCGCTCGCACCGGACTTCTCCTCTTGCACCGGCAGACTCTCAGCCTCGTTCTCCACGACGATCACGGCAGCATCCACCGGCTCCGGTGGGTTTGTGCGTGCATCCATTTGCTGCACTTTTATTCTCCCGGGCTAGATCTCCGAGTTACGAGATGCACCCACACACAGGTGAGCGGACCGTGCAGGCGTGCGGTCATTTCGCTGCTACCCTGCGCGCACAGAGCATCTCAGCTTCTTAACGCAGCGGTTCTAGAAACGCAGAATTTATCCGTCACACGATGAAACGAAAAGGCACCTGGAGTCCGGAGCTGCAAACCTGTCGCACCACACCACAGGTAACACGCTGCGCCACCACGTGAGGTGGTGTTGATGCAGATGTCGCTCAAATTGCACCGCGCGCGCCTCCTGCTCCCGACGGCACGAGCGGGGTGGGGTCAAAACAGCGCGCGTCCTGATAGGAGAGACGCACACGGACCAAGTCCAGCAGACAGACGCTCATGTTAGTTACTGTGCAAGCTGTGTGGGTAACTGCTCATGTTACTTTTCATTGCCTTACATTTGGCACCGGATCCACCTCGACTCACATTTGCATGCGCAGTTCACTGTGATCAGTGGGATGTGCATAATGTCACCACACCTGTGCTGGACACAGTATCAAATCAACTTACAACACATTTAGGCTGTTATCAATATTAACACAACGTCACAGCACACATTAACAAAACAACAACTTAGTCAGTCCAGGTGTAACTCTGTCTGCTCATGCTCTCAGAAAGAAGCCGCAGACCTAGGTGCATGGAAGATAAAGGGTTCAAGGTTCATGGTTATGTCCTACATTATCTGTTAAGCTCACTAGAGAGAGTTCACTTGATTTCCTTTTGCACAAACATGAATCTGACTGCAGAGAGCCACAGTATCCCGCTGAACGATGGGAACCGTATTCCACTGCTGGGGTTAGGCACCTATGGGGACCCTCGAACGGTGAGGATATCGTACCTGTGTTTTTACATTTAGACATTCATTTAAACTCTTAATATCTAAGGTCTCACTATAATGTAGTGTAGTGTGAGTGATTTGATCTACTCTACAGCATTTGAACAGGAATGCATATTTTATGATGTAATCAAAACCAGGTCAAAGGAAGTTTACATGTTCTGTGGATTTCCTGTAGACGTCCAAAGGTACAGCACTTGAGTGCGTCAAGCTGGCCATAGAAGTTGGTTACAGGCACTTTGACGGGGCACTGGTATATTTCAACGAGCATGAAGTGGGTCAAGCCATTAGAGAGAAGATTGCTGATGGAACAGTGCGACGAGAGGACATCTTTTACTGTGGAAAGGTAAAAAAGTCTAGCATACATGCCAGTGAGAATGTAACAATTGATTGTGTTTTGCGTAAGGTCTGTACATAGGTCACCTGCACACACTTACCCAGAAGTGGAGTTGTGGGATATCTAACTAGCTCTGGCTTATCTTTCTCTTAGCTCTGGAACACCTTTCATCCACCAGAGTTGGTGAGACCAGCCTTGGAGAGCACTCTGAAAGCTTTGAAATTAGACTATGTGGATCTCTACATCATTGAGCTTCCTATGGCCTTCAAGGTTTCTATACAATGCTTCCATCTTTGAATGGAATTCAACTTATTTGCCAGCTGATTAGTGTCTGGACATTGCCCTTATGTGCACACAGTGGTGTTTAGCTTAGATACATTTTACAGAAAGTTAACTAAAAAGTCACATATAGTCATTTATACATTTTAATAACTAATAATTAAGTATTAAAATTAATTATTGTGCTTAAATCTTAGCCTGGCAAAGAGTTCTATCCAAAAGATCAAAATGGAAAATACATCTATCACCACACAGACCTCTGTGCAACATGGGAGGTGAGTTCTGCTGAGTTCACAATTGATGGTAACAACTGTGCATGACTGTAGTCTCTTCTCTTTAATTTATAGAATAAATCATATTTAAAATACTATACAGTATCATTAAATACAGTTCAACATTATCAAAATAAGAGAATAAATTGCACAGACACTATACTGGAAGTATAGTCTAAATTCACATAATTCAAGTGTCCTGCACATGCTTGGTTGTCCCATCTTGAAGTTACCTAATAGAATATTTGACTCTAATAACATTAAAATAACATAAATGTGACATCACTTTAATTGGCAGGTGATATTCCTTAATTTCAGTGTTAATACCAGGGATATTCTCAGCTGCAGCATCAGGAACTGTCGAGATCTGTGTCATAAACAGTCAAGCAGTGTTTCTTCACATTCTTGGGCTTTTTTTCTCACAATCTCTCTAAATCTGTAAAGATCATCACTATCAGTCTCTGTGAGGATATAAATCTTTTCTTCTTTGCAGGCTTTAGAGGCTTGCAAAGATGCGGGACTTGTTAAGTCTCTGGGAGTCTCCAACTTCAACCAGAGACAACTAGAACTGCTGCTGAATAAACCTGGCCTCAAGCACAAACCCGTGTCCAACCAGGTGACCTCAG
The DNA here is from genome assembly GCF_900324465.2 of Anabas testudineus. Lineage (NCBI taxonomy): Eukaryota > Metazoa > Chordata > Actinopteri > Anabantiformes > Anabantidae > Anabas > Anabas testudineus. Next base: position 18,611,252 of record NC_046615.1, read on the forward strand.
TTTGCTTATTAAAACCCTCAGTAGTATCTGACATAGCACAGTAGTACAGTAGAGTATTTCAGCATACAGCTGTATTGGCTCTAATACTAATGATTAATGTGATGTCAACCCACTTTGGACTCATATTCCTATAAATTATGTATTTCCTTCTTCTTCTTACATGCATCCTGTAGGTTGAGTGCCATCCATATTTCACACAACCCAAACTTCTGGACTACTGCCGTCAGAATGACATTGTAATTGTTGGATACTGCCCACTTGGTTCCTCTAGAGATGCATCCTGGTATGTAGGCTTGAGGGGATAGGCCCTTTTCAAGACACCTTTACAAATGCACTGGTAACTAAACACTGTCAATTAATTTACTTTAAGATGTGGGATTAAAGTTCAGTAACAAACTTGAACAACAAAACGTTTTATTTAATATTTGTAGTGGAGATCGTTCTTTGGACTATGTTAAACATATCAGCATAGTATTTGACACTGCAATACTATGCTGATAGTTGTATCCTTCATGTTTTGATTTACTGGTGTCATCTGTATTTTCTTTTGTCTTCAGGGTGAATGTGAAATGTCCTCCCCTGCTGGAAGATGAGATGCTTGTATCTATTGGGAAAAAATACAACAAGAGTAGTGCCCAGGTAGCCCTGCGCTTCAATGTCCAGAGAGGAGTCGTTGTGATCCCCAAGAGTTTCAGTCCTGAGAGGATCAAACACAACTTCCAGGTGAGTTTAGGAAAAAAAATACCAAGATGTTTATTACAGGATTGTTTATGCTCAAGAGTGTAATCATGTAATCTTGTTACAGATATTTGATTTTTCACTCACTGAGGAGGAAATGAGAGCCATTGAAGCCCTCAACAAAAATATTCGTTTTGTGGAGCTACTGATGTAAGTGTAATTATTGATTAAGTCTGTAGCTAATCTTTATGCAGTAAAGATGGATCTTTGTTCTTAAGCTTTGTTTTGGATTATGGATTTTAGAATCAATATTTCTTCAAGTAACATTATTTATTTGTTTGGACACAGGTGGAGTGACCATCCAGAGTACCCGTTTCATGATGAATATTAAACTTTTTCATTGTTTGTTGTGTGCATTCTTTCTGACCTGATATTCTTGCAGCAACATTTCCACTGGTGCATTTTGATTTTAAACACCAGAGGGCTCTGCCGCTCCAGTTTAAAATGAATGAAAAAGAAATGAGAAGTGAAATGAAAGTTTTCAAGCAGAACACAATACAGCTCTAATGTGAAATGGCAAAGCTGGATATTTTTGCAAATTAGTCTCACGGGATGCTGAAAGTTTTTTGAAATTGAGTGATGCCACTGCTGCTGTAAATCAATTTCTGGCAAAATCATGTGGAGCACAATGTATGAATGCACTGAATGTCATATTTGGTATTCATTAAGTTGTTCTGTTCTAGGTGAAATTAAAAAATAAAAAAACATGCAGCTGTGTTAATGCATATGACAAATAGAACAACTGGGATATAATGGGTAGTTATGCGTATCTGTAACCCTACTTATAGGGGGTTGTTTCCATTATGTCAACAATGTGGCTGAAATGATTCAGAATGCATAGAATTATACTGCTTCTAATGGAGGAACTGAGCCAACTAGATCGGCCAGGTGTAACATTATCATTTTCTTGCTGCAGTTTCTGTATAATTCCTACAGATGCATTGACCTAATCTGCTAAGCAGGTTATGTTTTAACATATTCATCTAATTCAACATTAAGTCAAACTTGAAAAGAGGAGATTGCAGATGAGTATCTGTGAAAATGATTAGTCAGTACTGCAGGTTTTTACTTGTTGAGGTGATATGACTTTAAGACCTTAAGTCCTGCTGTCCAAACATTTCAGCCCATGAGGAATTTGGGGTTAAGCATCTTGCTGAAAGGCATCTTTGTGGTCATGAAACAGATGGATGTTATTTGTGCTGTTCTCAGAAACCTCCTATGAAAAACTCAGATAAGAATGATGCATGTGTGAAAGTTTCAATTCAAATTTTGGGTGTTACCACGAAATTGGGTGCAGTTTAATTCTAACCAATTAAATACTATAGTTAAAATAACAATTGTGCAATGTTATGGCTTCATTACAGCTGAGAAATGCCAACAGGCATTACTTGAACTACACTAACATTACCTGGAAAAATAAGAATAATAACAACTCCTGAATACGTTTCAGTTGATCACAGTTACAGTTAATCATGTGAAAGAAAGTGAACAATACACGGGAGGCAGAACAACAACAACCCAAATGCCAAAAACGGAACGACTCCTCTTCCAACCATTTAGTCAGGACTAATGAAATTTGAAGTGAAATGTGATGAAGAACCTCAAGCAGGTCCAGTTGCCACTGAACAGCACCTTTTTTTGGGGACATAGAAAGAATCAAAGCAAACATAATTGTAATTGAATATTTATGGGCTATATTTTTGTTATTCTTCTTATTCTTGTTGGCTGGAAAGGGAATGTGGGTTTGATCTGGTTAAATCTGTCTTCACACTGTCTAATCTTTTATGTATACACCTATTGCCTTTTTTAACTGTCGCGACCAATTGGTTTTTTGGCTGTGTGTCAAAGGTAGAGGTTTTATACTACAAAATCAAGCATGGAGCAGACAGCTGCATTTCACATATGTGGAACGTTTCCTATTAGTGATTTAATAATGATCCAGCTATCTTTAAAGCATTCATCTTTGATTTTTCCCGTAAACAGTCATGTAAGATACAGTTCATATTATTACGATAGTAGGATATCTTTTACATTAACAGGTCATTAAAAAAAAGGTTTGAGTGTGCAACTGTGCCTTGTACAAATATTTGTACATGGCACAGTTGAGCAATCCATTTCGTAGAAAAAATGGGGTCAAAAGTGGAGTTTTATTAGTGTGGACAAAACACAGTTCTTTGTGGGGCTGCACATCCAAATGTTGTATAACGTGAAGTCACGAGCCCTGTGAGTGATCTTCTACATTGTCTGACAAACTGCAATGGGCTCAATTTTAACTTCTCATGCAAGGAGACCTTAAAGCCAATTCTTTTACGCAATTAATTTAACCAGGACATTTGAGTTTGATCTGAAGAGACAGGATGGGCACTCTAGAGTAAACACATTACAATCTGAGCAGTGAACTGTGGCCGTACAGTTAGAGAGCAGCAGGAAGCTGCAGAAATACTGTTCATTAATGAGAGCCCCCAGCACTCACCCCATTGTTTTGCCTGATTTTGTGCCCCGTGGACATACGCAAGTAGAAAACCTACTCTAGATGAGCTACTAACATACAATATTCAAGAAACGAATCTTTGCACAATGTGAAACACTCATTAGAAATACTGACTGTTTAGTAACTAGAAAACCAAGTTTTTTTCTGTTTTGTTTTTATAAACAACTAAGCTTAACAACTGGAAATGGGGAAACAGCTTGCCAGGCTGTTGATTCATTGAAATGGTAATATACTAAACAAACAGTAATGCTGTTCAGTTAGCGACCACAGGGTCAATACCTGCTGGTAATGCATTGTATGATGCCAGGATCTACACTAAAAGGTTTTTATGTTGGTGACTATAGGAGACTAGATGAAAGATTTAGGCTTAGTTGATTTTTAATTATTATTTTTATTATTTTATTTATTTAGATATTTTTTTAACATGTTTAGAAAATGAACAGGTTGTTAAGTCAAGGCTGCCACAAAACCAAAGTCAGGCAGACGGCTTCATTTTAATAGAAAGCTAATGTGGTCGTGTCTTGACTTATAATTTGATTTGAGGTGGGGGGTTGGGAGTTTTCAAAAAAAAAAAAAAAAGAAGAAGAAGAAAAGAAAAGAAGATCTCAGCCTGAAAGATTTGCTCCAGCAAATACACATCACTACCCCCATCTCCACCTCCATAAAGACCCTCAGGACTGTGACCTTCTAACAAATGCCTTGAACTGGGCCACTCTGGACCCCTGTGGTGGGAAAATGTTCTGAATGGGCTACTGGGTCTGTGAGGAAGGAATCTAGTTGAGAGAATAAAGAGTCTTTCCGGGAGCTGAATTAAGGATGTGTTTGGAACAAGGGTTCATGAAGCAGGAGTGATGTTTTAATTGCAGTCAGTCAGAAAATCCTTTTAAAATATCAGAGATCCTCAGCGTGTATCGTGTGAATGTAGACAAAGTTTTTCTTGTATGCGTGTTATAAAACTTAATATTTTAAGTAACATTTGAGACCACTGAACACGTCCACACATGTTTTCATGTTTGTGACACACAAATAGCCACCTAAATCCTAGTTTGACCAGCCTCTTCCTCATACTTTCTAGTTGCTCTCTGAACAGAAAGGCCCTGGGAGAATGTATGTGTCAAAAGGTTATGCAATCAGCCCACCACGCTGAGACAGCACAGACCTCTAGTGTGCTTTGGGGACTGAGTGTGTGTTTGCGAGGGGGGGTGTCTGAATGAAATTGGATGAAGGGGTGGTCTTCAGAGAGGAAACAGAGGGTAAATCTCACTGCGGGCTGCGGGCTGCTCCAAAGTTTAGAGTCTCTAAGATCTCCGCCCCTTCATGCTTGTTATATAGTGAAACCTGAAACGGCAGCAGGCCTGTATTTGATGCCCCAGACTCTTCAAGAAACTGGCATTGTACAACATTATGAAAGGTAAGTGCCTTTAAAAATTCCAGTCACAGACAGATGAAAAGAAAAATTATTGTTGCATGAATTTTCAGTTTGCCAAGCTAATAACAGTGTAAATGTTGCACATTTAGCATTTAAACCCTCATTTTGAAACTTTATTTTCAGCACATTGTTATGCAGCACAGCTCATTCCATGTTAATGACTGCTCTGTAATCAGAGAGCAGATCAAATTGAGCTAAACATGCTCTTCATCTAAGACAAGAACTTGCAGCACCAAATACATGTGTAGCTCATTTTGTAACACTTAATATATTAATATATTTGTTTTGAATCAAAAACGTGCCAACATGTAAAAGTGAGATTACTAAAAATAAGCATTTTTATTCACAGCTTATGCTTTTATTTTACATTTTTGAAATTATTTCTAACTTCTTGACACACAACGTTTGCTATATGTAGATATATGTGTGCTATTAATGTGCCTACCTTATGTAACTAATGCAATTATGAGTTATGGTGGAGCTTATAGAGGACATTTGTATCACTGAGCTGCATGCACTTTGAAGAGGAGCTCAACAAGACTGGGAGACCATTATTACCCATCCTCAGGCTTTTTTCTTCTATTTTCATATTTTTAATAAGAACATTGTAAAATAAACTGTACATGAAAGAGTTTGATTTGTATCAATTCCAAAAAAGTAGTAATATCAGTAACATACAGACAAAATCAATAAAGATCAAAAGAGGTCACTTGTCTTGTAATGATGAACCCATAATGATTACCAGCTCAATTTCCACAAGGACGTCTAAGATGCGATTATTTTGTCCCACATCCTAATTTGCAATTGGCAAACAAAGACATTTAAAAGAACCTTTACAGCATCTTTCGGGTTTGTTGATCTCCTGTGGTTTCGTTTCTCACCTAGCTGAAGTCATTTAAATGGGCTCTAGGCTATGATAACGTGTTGGCACTTGTTACTATACAGACTTGGGAGTGGTATTGATTGTATCATCTAAATCTGAACAAGGATGCAGATTTTTTAAAATTTCTTTTACAATAATTAGCATTTTAGAATTAGCAAAGCATCGAAATTACGCAAGTGCAGTACAAAGCAGAGTACACCGTGTCCAGTCAGCCAAGCCTTCTTTCATCCAGTCAATAATTCAATAGGTCAGTCTGCCAGTCACTCTGTCAGCTTTTCAGAGAGAGGTGAAGTTGGCACTGTTTCCTGGGATAAAGCTCCACTGTGCCCCAATGAGGTCATTCTTAGTCTTGGCATATTTTCTCACAGTATGCCTCTCTGCAGTTCTCTGCCACACATATGACTGAAAACCTGTTACAGCCAGACTATGTTGCTATACATACAGCTATAATCTCACCTATTGAAATGTCGTGCTTAAAGTGAGGCTGATTTGAGTGTTGAGCTCCTCAGCATCCACAGGGAAACTGTGAAAAAGTGAGGGAAGCTGTGATCTGGCTCCAAGGCCAATGAGGATCCTTCTTTGCCAGCGCAGAGGAGAGGGGCTCTTCAGCTTTTGTTGCACTAAGCCCTCATTCCCACCAACTACCTTTTGAAAACATGGGCTCTATTTTTACCTCAGGCCGCAATTTGGCTCCAGCGCCGGAGATTTTGGCTCTTAAAATGGATCCAACCTCTAACCCCATGCACACAGCACATACAGAGTCATAGATGTGCTCCACCTACGCCCTTTGCCAGCAGGAACAAATTCCTAAAGGTGGCCTCACACAGGATATTCACCTTTTTGTTGTTTTCAGTACTGAACTCAAAACTCAACAGCTTAGTCACACAACATGTCACAGGTTTGTTTATGTGGATGTGTGAAACTCTAAAGGAAGGGAAGGAGGTTTGGAGTTGGACTGCATCAGTGACTATGTTGTGTATCCGAGAGGAAAAGGGTGAGAGGCCTGTTAATGCAACCTGACAGGAGTGAGCACAGTCAGTGAGCTGCCTGTTTCCTCCACACAGACAAATTCTTTTAGTGGCACTGGCCCCCAAACATCACCGAGAGCTCGACAAACTAATCTAACATGGTCACATAACATCAAATCAAGCCATTTCTGACCTCACCCAACATAGGAAAAGCAGGGACATATATTATAACTCTTGTAAACATAAATAGGCGCACATCACATGCACAGTGGAAATTCTCATTGCCAAGAGAAAGAGACTCCCTTAAGTAGGCAGTATTTTTATGTTGCACATTTGATGACAAGTAGATTTAATATGTTTTAAAATCAATAAGTCAACAAGTCACAATAAAGAAGACACACATACAGTAATTCATCTGATGAATATAAAACACAGAAGCCTGGCATGGACACAAATGAACATCAGTACCTACTGTATGACACTGACTAAAACGTCAGATGAGAAGGGCAGGACTTATTGCTATACCCACCATCTGCTGCTTCTGACTGGTTCTGCCCATGTGCAAACACTGGCTGCATGTGTTGATATTTGAAACTACAGCCCACACTAGTGCTTTCTATTAGAATAGAAGTGGCCTTTAGACTGTGTCAAAGGTAGAACGCATCCATATCTTTACCTAAACAATCATAAAGTTCTCTGCAGCATCACTGACCTTCACTTGTAAATTTCCACCACATGCAATGAACACCAAACTTACTGACCCCACAGACGTCCAATGGGCTCAGTCTTATATAGGCCTGTTACAGCTATTTACACAGGAGCATTACAAAATGCTCTAGATTAGCAACAGAGGCCACAGGTCACTGTGGACACATGCACTTGAATGATCCATGTGTATTGCTGCCCTAACACTGGAAGCAGAAACCGAAGGAGATGAAAATACATAAATTTAAGTCTAGAATCACGTACCAGCATCTCTACTGAAGGTACAATTAGAAAATTAACACACCAAAGAGTTCCAAATGGATGATACACAGCAAGCAGATCAGGAGAAGCCAAACCAATCAATTTTACCCTAGACACTTTACATCTGCCATGTTGTCATATATACTGAAAAGATGTCAAATCAGTGTTTTTGACAGACACAACCCTTGTAATGGGCAAAATAAAACCTTTACAACAGAAATTAACACATTAAAACTAAGCTTTAGAACATGACTGGCCACTGGAAAAAAGTACTCTATGTAAGGATCTCATTTGCTGTGACCTTTAAGCCACTGATATGCTACAATTCTTGTGCTTTCCCATTTTATTCTCAGGCAACACCAGTGACATGGAAAACACGTCCAAGGTGGAACCCTCCAAAGGGCACAGCAGGCCCCTGGACATCGTCCCCAGTACAGAAGAGAAGATGATAGAAAGGGGTCAGTGGGGCAACAAGCTCGAGTTTGTTCTGTCAGTGGCTGGAGAAATTATAGGCCTGGGGAATGTCTGGCGTTTTCCCTACCTTTGTTACAAGAACGGAGGAGGTGAGTGCTGGAATTTTTCTTCACAAAAAACGTTTTAATATTTTCTCGTTGAGCTACAATGTCAGGGTGTGGCATGATTGTTCCCAGACAGGTAAACATGTTTTGATCTGTTGAAATAAGTAACCATGACACATACTTAGCTTTTCACCTACATTTCAATGAATTGATGACAGGGCTAGAAAATTTCGCTTATTCCAGTAAAGTGTGATGCATTTATTTAGAAATTAGTTTCAGATATTTAAAAAAAAAATTTACATGTAACAAAATCCTTTAGTATTCAGAGTTTAGCACCAATACACTTTCTAGAAATAATTTGCACCTATCTCTACTATTCTACATAGGCGCCTTCTTTATCCCATACCTCATCTTTCTGTTTGCTTGTGGGATCCCGGTCTTCTTCCTGGAGACGGCTTTGGGTCAGTACACCAGTGAGGGAGGTATCACCTGCTGGAGGAAGGTCTGCCCCTTGTTTGAAGGTAATCCACCTATTTTCTTTTAAAGGTTTATTTGATTTAGGTTGAACAGTGTTAAAAACACTTCATAGCACCAGAGGGGATCCGACCCAGTCTACAGTCTAGGTTTTATTGCTGTGCACTTCAGAGTCAGTTTTCCAGTCAAAGTGTTGTGTGTGTCGTGGTCTTCATGATGTTTTGGGTGTAAATATGCTGCATCCCTGTGGTCATGGTTTGCACATTATTCTGAAACAATGAGCTGTGTGGGATGGACGTTGTGCGTACATATACAGTATCGTTTTCAGTGTGAAATGTTGATAGCGTGCATTTGTGTAAATGTACATGCAGTGCATGAATGGCCTTTTGTGTATTTGTGTGCATGTGATAAAGGGGATGTGAGTAGCTGTTATGGCTGGAAAGCAACCTGCCATAATATCATATTTCTCCAGAGGAGTCAGCCATAATCACAACATATAGAGGATGACAGCTAGGGAAGAGTCAAATTAAGCGTGTGATCATATGCTTGAAAAAGAGTTTAACTTGCAGGTTGTGCTTATTATAATTTACCCTCAGAGTAATTAACTCAACTGTGATCCAGCGAGTTGAAAGGGCAGAAGTGTTCAAACTATTTAATCAAACTGCAGAGATGTGCTTTTTACAAGGTTGAATATGCATCTTTGCCTTTAGTGAATGGAACTGAGAGAGTCTGTGTCACTGAACCGAGGTCATTATGTGACTCACTTGAGATAAAGTGCAGTTATTGCAGCTTTCATTGTGATGCAAATCAAATTTCTAATATTCTCAGATTGCTGCTGAATACAAAACTAAAAACAAACAACTGACTCTCTGAAATGTCAGGCTTCTTTTTACTGGATGCATTTTGCTGCTCAGTAAATGTCACACACTTATTCTATTCTTTATTCTAGGAGTGGGTTATGCCACCCAGGTGATTGTTGCTCTGCTGAACATCTATTACATCATCGTGTTAGCCTGGGCTATTTTCTTCTTGTTCAACTCCTTCACCTGGGATCTGCCCTGGGCCTCCTGCAACAACACCTGGAACACAGGTATACCTCCATCTATGTGACATGTTTAATCTGGGGTCATCTGCCAACATTTTAAGAAGCTGGTCGAGGTAGAAAAGTAAGAAGTTAATGATTTGATGAGGAAATTATTTCAAAAGCTTTTCATGTTAACTTTGAACTGCTCTTTTTAGCTCTGTTTTTGTATTGCCAAGACCTACCTATCTTATTTATCCTATTTTATTTTATATGATGTTCCTGTTCATCGCGTAATTCATTCAGTTTTATTTTATCTTAACGGGGGACTGTTGCAGCACCATTTCACTTCTCCATCTCAGTGCTGGAATTGTTTCACTTGCCCGTGTGTAACTTGGAAACCTCAGAGAAAGCTTGGATTTCTTCACAGCACTGAATGTCTTTTTGTCTTTTCTTCATTCAAGATTCCTGTATGGCATTTCAAAGAGGGAATAGCTCCATCAATCACCATGAGAACGCCACCTCTCCTGTCATTGAGTTCTGGGAGTAAGTGCCTTTTTGTTTGGCTGTGTCCTCAAATGGCCTCATGTGCTAGCAAGTTCTGAAAATATTAATTTAATCAATGTCATTTAATATTGAATTGCTTCTTAAATAATAGTGTAGCTTGTTTTGAAAATGCATGGTTGATGGACTTTTTGAATCGCTTATCCTTCCCTCGTAACCTCCTGGGTACACAGATAAACACTAAAGTGGAAAAGCTGTGAACATTAATTCACTAAATGTGGTATTTAATGATTTATTCTAAGATTTGACAAAAACAATCCAATATTTTTGCTGTCTCTTTGTGCCACAGGCACAGAGTACTGAGGATTTCCTCAGGTATTGATCACATTGGTTCTTTAAACTGGGACCTGGTTGCTTGTCTGGCCATCGCTTGGGTCATCTGCTATTTCTGCATCTGGAAGGGAGTAAAGTCAACTGGCAAGGTGAAATCTTTGCTCCAGTGATTTTACAAGTAATGTTCTGCAATGTTATGCTGTATATAAATAATGCAAGAACTGAACAGCAGACAATTATAATTGATGACACAGTACCTCCCATTCCCCCTAGGTTGTTTATTTCACAGCCACATTTCCTTATGCAATGTTACTGATTCTGCTGGTCAGAGGAGTCACCTTGCCAGGAGCCTCCAGGGGAATCCACTTCTATCTGTACCCTGACCTAGGACGGCTGTCGGACCCACAGGTACATAGGAAACACACTTGTGTCATGTATTTATGAATTTACACAAAAGTATGAACTCACAGACAAGAGTGTGTAGCTGGAAAACAATAATTTAATGTCTTCCGAACTGATTTGATCCATAACTTTTATGTTATGGCCTTGGGATGACCAGACCTTACACTAGTTTTGCACAAGGAGAACTTTCAACTGCTGAGCTCTTCCAGTCATATCCAGCCAACCCATCCAGAAAAGCTTAATTATCTAATTCTCTGTTATATGTTCAGAACATTGTTTTCCTTCACAAGTGGCCACATTATCTATTACTAACAGTTTAAATACAGAGGCAATGAATCCTCTTTCAACATAAAACACTTTCTGTTCTGTCCTAAGGTATGGATGGATGCTGGAACTCAGATCTTCTTCTCCTACGCCATCTGCCTGGGCTGCCTCACGGCTCTGGGAAGCTATAACAAGTATAACAACAACTGCTACAGGTAAAGACCGAAATGTTAATACACTTGATATTATGGTCAACTGCAAAGCATCAGTTCTCTACTCTGTTGTACTGTAAATGTGATCTATTAATCTAATCATAATAGTGTGAGTATCTAACACTACTATAATCTCTAGACCAGATATTTTTTAGTATGTCGTTGAGTACATGTTCAGTTCACTCCATCTTCATCTCTGTGTTGTATCTAGGGATTGCCTGTGCCTCTGTTTCCTGAACAGTGGTACCAGTTTTGTCGCAGGCTTTGCCATCTTCTCCATCCTGGGCTTTATGTCCTACGAGCAAAATGTGCCCATCTCAGAAGTGGCTGAATCTGGTTGGTGGTTCTTTTATTTTATAGAAATAGGTCACTGCTTTCTTACTGCTAGGTGTATCACCCCGTGTTTCTATTTCTACTTTTATCATTTGCTTTAAAATCAATAGAAATGATGATCAGTAATTCAAATTTCAATAAGAAAATGCCTTTTTTAACTCTGTTTAATTCAGGTCCAGGTTTAGCCTTCATAGCCTATCCTCGCGCTGTGTCCATGATGCCTTTTTCACCTCTGTGGGCCTGCTTCTTTTTTATTATGATTGTCTTTCTGGGACTGGACAGTCAAGTGAGAACAATGCACCACAACTACACAGAAACAAATTTGATCAAATTTTGTTAGTTCTTTTTTGTAGATCTAAGTCAATCCATAAAATATGACTGTAAACATGTTTATATCTTATACTTGTTGTTTCTCTCCTGATCAGTTTGTGTGTGTCGAGAGCCTGGTGACAGCTATGGTAGACATGTATCCTTCCGTCTTCCGCCGTAAAAACCGCAGAGAGCTCTTCATTCTGGCAGTGGCAGTGGTGTCCTTCCTCCTGGGGCTCATCATGTTGACAGAGGTTAGCCTCTGTGACATTTTTTACAGTTACATATGAGCATATACACTGTCCATCCAAAAAAAAAAAAAAAAAAGCCACCACCTGGAAATAACTTAGCAAATAGGTAAGAACCTCCCACTGGATAATTACTGTATGGATGATTATTTTTCAGCTGGCAACAAGTTATTTAACCTTAATTGAAGCAGTGAGTGGCTTCTCATTTCTTAAACAACCATGCCGTGGAAAAGAGCTTAATCTGTTTCAGAAGGGTCAAATTATTGGCATGAATCAAGCAAAGAAAACATCTAAGGAGATTGATGAAACTACTAAAACTGGGTTAAGAGCTGTCCAATGGAAGAAGGTCATGTGGTCTGATGAGTCCAGATTTAACCTGTTCCAGAGTGATGGGCGCATCAGGGTAAGAAGAGAAGTGGGTGAAGAGATGCACCCATCATGTCTAGTGCCTACCATACAACCCTGTGGGGGCAGTGCTATGATCTGGGGTTGCTGCAGTTGGTCAGGTCTAGGTTCAGCAACGTTATGTGTTTAAAGAATGAGGTCAGCTGACTACCTGAATATCCCGAATGACCAGGTTATTCCATCAATGGATTTTTCTTTCCTGATGGCACGGACATATTTCAAGATGACAATGCTAGGATTCATCAGGCTCAAATTGTGAAAGAGTGGTTCAGGGAGCATGATGCATCATTTTCACACATGGATTGACCACCACGGGGTCCAGACCTTAACTCCATCGAGAATCTTTGGGATGTGCTGGAGAAGACTTTGTGCATCGGTTCAACTCTCCCATCCTCAATACAAGATCTTAGTGAAAACTATTGAGAACTATGAAAACAATACTTGATGTTATCAAAGCTATAGTCGGTTCACCAAATATTATAGAGTGTGTGAGTTTTTTTTTTTTTTTTTTTGGACAGGCAGTATAATATTGATGTTTTATCAGAACTTCCATTCACAAAAATCTTTTTCAAGTGATACTATGCAAACAGATAATGACTTACATTTGAATAAACAACTAAGAGAGTGTGACAAAGATAATAAGTAAATCTTTGTCCACATGAAGATTAGATTCTCCCTAAATTCTTCACATCCAGGCAACGATTTCTTTAACTATGCTGTTTCATTTTTTTTTCAACGAAATATTTAAACTATGCAGAATTGTCTTGTTTGTACAAAATGAATCTGTACTTTTTAACATGCAGCACATCAGCTTTTCTCTCTCCTCCATGCCGGTTTTCTGTTACACCTATAGGGTTATATAAACTTATGTCTGTCCCCACAGGGAGGAATGTACGTCTTTCAGCTCTTTGACTACTATGCAGCCAGTGGGATGTGCCTGCTTTTTGTCTCTATTTTTGAGACAGTTTGCATTGCTTGGATTTATGGTGAGTGTGCAAGCCACACTATTCAGGGATGCTTGAAGGGGGTATTTAAAATACAAAGCCTTTATTCTCTTTAGGCACTATTCATTTTCAATGATGGCTTATTCAGCCAATCCATAAAAATTGAAGGTTCCTTTTTGTTTGACACTGGGGGGGATGTGCTTGAGAAAGGGGACTGCTATTTCAATGTTTCTATTTTTTATGTTCAAATGAATACAATAAATGATAAGAAATCAATTAGGTGAACTAAATATGACAGTGAAGTAGGCAGATTTAGATAGAGTACGGGTGTGATGTTTTTCCTCTGGATCTCTGTTGTTCAGAGTAAATCTTGACACAGATGATTGCTTCAAATTGATGCATTGCCCTCATCTCTTGCTGATTACAGGTGCCGACCGTTTCTATGACAACATAGAAGACATGATTGGCTATCGCCCCAGTCCCGTAATCAAATACTGCTGGCTTTTCTTCACCCCTGCAGTGTGCTTTGTGAGTTTTACATTCATTGTCATTGCACATTTGCTACTTTCCTGAAAGAAGAGCAGCCTCTGGTGGTCAACACTGAAAATACATTGAAATTAACCATCAATGCTTTTTTTTATATGTATCTTACAAAACAGACATCAAGGACTATAATCAACGATTACAAATATGATTGTTTGAAAATAATTTCCTGTCGTTGTCTTTCCTGTTAGGGAACATTTGCCTTTTCCTTGATCAAATACTCACCTCTGAAGTACAACAGTGAATATGTTTATCCATGGTGGGGCAACGGGATAGGCTGGATCCTGGCTCTTTCCTCCATGCTGTGTATACCTCTCTGGGTGGCAGTGAAACTATACTATACACCTGGAACTATGCGAGAGGTATGCTTCGTCTTTTTAAACACACTGGCACTGTTTTTGACTTGTTTTGGCTTTTGCTGTACACAGTAGAGCCATGTGTAGCTTCAGAGGCAGATATTTCTGTCTGCATCTCTACTGTCATAATCACATCCAAGCAATTATAAAAATATGAAAAATAGTTTAACTTGTAGTTAGTTTAATAGTTTAACAGTTTAACTTCCATTAAATTTCTGCTATAAAGTAGGTTTCCCATCATTTACCCTTTTTGTTCACAGCGCTTTGCTATTCTGACCACTCCCTCTACTGAGTTACCGAAGACAAAGCAGGAACAGGAGAAGCTGCAGGCTATCTTCGCAGCGGACGGTGACAGCCTCCATCAAAAATCACCTCCGACTAAGGACGGCTACTTCCCCGTTGATGAAAAAGAGTCTCACTGTTAGAGACATGTGGGTTGGAATCAGAGCCTTGTAGGGGTCAAATGTCACTCTCAGCTTTGACACTCTGTCTGGCCCAATCCCATCTCTCTCTCTGCAATACCTCACCAGACAAAGTGGCTACACACGCACAGATGGAGACTGTCATCGGACCTGTAACTGCTGGTACTGTATGCTGCTGGAGTTTTCTCCTCTGTACACTTACACTGCCTTCAACATACAGTATGATGGCATCAGCATTCTTTAAGATTCATGTCCTCTTTTGGAGAATTGGTTACCATCTCATTTGCTTGTGGCAGAGTCACATGTACATTTGAAAAAATGTGGTCATTGTTGTTACACAGTGACTAAGAATATACATTTGATTGTGTCTGCTTTCTGAGGAAGCATTTTATCTCTGTTATGGACATCTCTAATGTTCAATTAGTCTGACATGACATTCCTGTTACTTTACTGATTCTAACAGCTGTCTGCAGCAGATGGAGGTGCCACGAAGGCACAGATTATAAAAGTTCACTTGAATAAAATCTACGTGTGTTTAAATGCACTTCCAATATGTATACAGAGCACATGTGTATTGTGCATTCAATTCAATTAGGATGACAGCTCTGTTTTAACTGTATAATAATGAGTTACTGTCACAGAATGTGAATTTTTTTTGATTTAAGAAATCCTGAAAAAGCATACTAATATCCAACAGTTAAAAAAGAAGATGATTTCAAATTTACATTTAGATCAACTGACTGCAACTAAACTCAATTAAGCTTTGTCTGATTCAATGTGTATATTTTCTTTTTATTTTGTTTTGCCAAGTTTTGCATAAATGCATGGACATTTAACAAGTTCTTGTAATTCTCTTGATTAATTACATAATTTAAACTCATTTGGTTTCACTTCTAATACACTGAATCATATTAAATTAAATGGTAAAGTGCCTGAAGACGACAGTTGTGCTTCTTCTATACTATGTACATATGACAGCTGTAATGGTTAAGGCCTTTCATTCCAGAATGAACATTTCTCATCTCTCTTTCTGCTGTATAACAATGATTTTTAGCCTGTGTTTTTTTTTTTTTTTTTTTTTTAGCTTTGATGTAATGTTGGAATGAATATGTGATAATTGATTATTGATAGGGAACACTTTCACACATGTAACTTTTATATGCTAAAATTATTTTTATAACTGAATAAAAACATTCATTTGAAAAGTACAATTCTATTGAAACGTCTGTTTTTATTTTATAAGTTGTACAGTTCATTATTTATTATGTACTATACTGTGTAGAGCATACACAAATGAGCTTAATTTTGTTGTATAAATCCTGAAAAACCCATGGAATTGTCATTAAATCCATGAATATATGCTTAGGTAAATTTTATAGGAAATGCTGGCTCTAAAACCATTAGAACAACTATTCACTCTTGAATCAAAGATTCTTCAATACTGCACAATACTTAATTTTAAGCAGCCACTTTACCCATATGAAAAGCTGTGCTCTTCTCTTGTTGCTACTCTCAGTGTTGTTTGCTGTTGTTGTCACTTTTGTCACAATTCAAAGAGGTTTTAAGATGTGGAAGTTTGTACTATCTCCCTGAAGACAGGAGCTCTTTTCTTAACAAGACAGCACTCCAGCAGTCTGAAGAACAAAAAGCAGTGGGTGGAAATCTCTTCATGAAGAGAATAGATTGTGCCATAGAAAGAATGTTTTTTTCTTAGCTGTGTTTAGATTACAAAGACAAAAAATATATATATATATATATATAACAAAGTGATAAACATATTTTTTTTCTGAAAATGCAGTGAAAACAACATCTGTGTCAGGCCAAAAAAGAGAATTATGAATGTGGAACAGTCTGTTTACTGTTATGGTAAAGCAGAAGCTGTTCTCCACAGGTAGTATGTGAGCCCCTTCAAGTTGTCACTGTGCAGAACAAAAAACTATTATTATTAACTATGTATTGATATAAATATATCAATACATATTTTATTATTGATAGTATATTATTGATAGTATTGATATACTTATCAGCCACTTTATTATGTACACCTGTGCAATGTCTTTGTCATGAATTTTTACAAGGTTAGAATTTCTCAATTTCTATATCAACTGTCAAATAGGTGATAGTTCTAATATATGTTTGTTACTGAGGTCATTGAGGGTGGTGGATGTGTGCTGGAGTGCAATATGTAGCAGTGTTTCTAGTGTTTTGCTCCCTGCTGTACACAAGTTATGGGACCAAAACATTTGGAAACACCTAATTTAGCCAGATTTGAATAAAAATAAAAAGCAGGTGTGGCGACATATTCTTTCCTGACATGTCTTAGGTGTGTGTTCATGTGAAACTGTGCAGAAGCGCCCACACGAGTGGCTTGTCATTGTGTGCCTCGCCCAGCTTCGTCAGCAGGGGTCGCTGCAGTCACTGGCGCTAGCCACTGTTTACGGAAGTCCTAATGACGTGTCACTGTACCCCAAAGCATTGTGGGAAGGAAAGTGGAGCTGACGGTCGGTCGCTGATGGGAGACTGCTCAATTTGGCAAAAATATCTTCGACTAATAAACAGCCTTAACAAACGAAAAATAAAAGGGACGATGCTGCTTTCCGACGCTAACCTCAGCGGGCGGTGAGGAGGGCGAACATATGCCGGTGTCATCGCTGCTCTTCCGCGCACAGGCGCTCCCAGCAGAGTAGTGGGATACTGTGTCAATGGACCGCGGCGTTTTTATTTTCTTTTGCAAGGGAGGCGAATAAAGTGGTGGCGGATTACAATCCCGCTGTGGATGGGTGGTGGGGGCCCCTGCGCTCCCGCATTACTCGTCGTTTGAGCTTCTCCTGGAGAGATTTCTGTCGAAGACGCCGTCAAAGATGTCGACCAGCAGCCCCGAAGCGGTGAAGAAATTGCTGGATAACATGCAGACGGACCTGCGGTCTCTGTCCATGGAGTGCAAGAAGAAATTCCCCCCAGTCAAAGAGGTTAGCTGGCTAGTTAGCCTCACCGAGCCGCTACCTTGTTGTGTAGCAGCTCGTCTCATTTACAAATGTCATGTTACTGTAGTAATAATATAGATTTGTTTGTGTGTGTGAACCCGGCTGCCCATCGACCACTGGGCCGCTGCCCTGTTGTGGGACGTGCACACACACACACACACACACACACACAGTTATTTCTTTACTGTGCAAGTCAATTAAAAGTTGTGTGAGAAGCTCGGCCTCCCCAAACCACCGAGCATTCACATAAAGAAATATACAGTTACGCCTTTTGTTGTGCGTGCCTGTCATTTTGTCCGTGACAAACCGAGAGTCGTAGAAACCCGAGTCAAATGTCCTTTCATGCACAAACATACTTGGCACATGAAGGTAAATCTAGTTGTGACCTAGTTAGTTACAGAGTCAGATTATTTACAAGGTGCATTTAATAACTAGGCAACTCTTAAAAAAAAAAGCATAGTTCTCACAAAGCCACAAAATTATATCAATAAAGTGTCTAGAGGTAGAAAATATTCTTAAAATTTACAAGAAACTGTAATAATTCTCTACTTTTAGAAATCTTTAAATTTATATTTATTGCCAGGCGCGTACTTCACAATGAAGTTACACTATTATTCATCCATGCCATTAGAGAACTGTATATTTCAACATTTCTGCACAAAGGTGTCTGTGAATTACCCCGAATAACCCCAACATTACCTCTAGACAAATTATTTTTACACAGTTTTTAGCATGTCAGACAAACTAACTCTATTTAACCATGTTCTTTTGGGGTGGCTTCAAAAGTCAGCGATGACTATCTCAGTACCATCAACTACAATAGAAACCATCACCATGGATAGATTTATGAATGCAGTGAGAAAATACTCTCTGTGACTTTTATTTTAGGACTAATCTTAACCCCACACCTCTGTTTGGTCTACATAGGTCTGTCTAGCATGTCATGCAGAAAGTTAGATTTGCAGTAAGTTTGCCGGTATTGGCACATATTGCTTGGACCGACTTACTTCTTGTGGTTGCTGACTGGGTTTGTTGTGTAGCAGTGTTGGTGACATGTCTGGTGACATCATGGCTTAGTTTGAATAGTGCCTTTTACAGTGTATGCACATTGTTAAACTCACACGTGCGTTACAGCAGTCAACCCAGCTTTTATGACTATGCTTTGTTCCAGATGACACAGCCCTCTTTATTAAGTGATCTGCTTACAGTGATCCACATAAGTCACAGTTGATTTGCATTTGGAAATGCATTTTATTACATTTGAATCTATATTTAAAGATGAAAAGAAACATATCATTATGAGGCTGGTGATGTAAATTATGGCATTTCCTTTATGTTGGCATACAGATGCTATTCTATAATTTTCTTGTTTATGAGATGCACACAGTGCAGTTAGCTAGAATTATATAATCCAGCAGACACCAGTTTAATCAGAACCTCTTAATGTTAATTCCCAGTAATTCCAGGTATAGCCAGCTCACTGTCTGGTTGCGTATATACCAGTGGTTAGACAGGTCATGGATGAAATGTGCCACTGGGTGTGGGACTTAGGTGCTCATGACAGATTCGTCAGCTGGCACAGCAGGACAGTATTTATCAGGCTATGTCGTCTTAGTTTATTTTACCTTGCGCCAGGTCTTATCTTGGAACAAGTACAACAATAAAAAAGAGAAACACTTTCACTTGTCTGTGAAGATTCTTAGTCATCTATGTCACGGTTATCCAAAAACATTGTGTTCAGTGGCGACTGGACTTGCTTTAAGTTCTTGCAGATGTTTCTCTGTTCAACTAAAAGGCTTCAGCTTCTGATTGGCTGAAGTGGCAGACTTATATAAGTATAAACATCATTTTTTGGTATTTTTAAACATTTGTCATGTTTCTCCAATTGTAGACAAATTCAGTTGCTTGACTTCTGTGAGTGATGCTTCAAAATCAAATGCATGGCAGTCACACAGATTATAAAGAGCATACAGGTGGTCTCGCATCTCTGGCTCCTTGCTGGCCCATTGCCTGGAGGCCTTATGAAGCATCTCCTTCAAATATTGATTTATCATCCCGCTGGTCAGCACCCGTATCGTTCCCTCGGGGGTACAGGGAGCCACTTTGATGTTCTCCACAACATTACTTCACTCACAAAAAACTGAGTACTAGTGGTCGTTTGAATCAAATTATCTATATCACTGCACAGCGCACAGATGTAGTTCATCTGAGGAAGTTTTTTTTTTTTCTTTTCAGGAAAGACTGACTTTCCGTTTGTTTTACCAACAGGTTTCTGTTTTGAATGCATTTGTTGCTTAGGCATATTTTAGTGAATTATGTTTTCAGTAAATTCAACTTAGTAAACTTTATTAAACTAAACTAAACCAGAATACTAAACCCTTATTGCAAAAGAAGAATGAGGAATCCTTGTGCACATTTCCCACCCCATTTTCATTCCAGTTCCTCCTCCATTTCCCAATGCATCGCCCACAGTGACATTGCACAGCTAGTGGTTTCTGTGGGTTAAGAGGGGCCAAAAAGAGCTGCATTGATTTTTTTTTGTATCATAGCTTCACACTCACAATCTCTCTTTCACTGGGTAGCAGTCGGCAAAATCACCAGGGATTTGCTGTTTGTTGTACTCTGATTGCTTTGGCTCATGTGAAAAGAAACATCAGGCATGTAGCCCTCCACTGTCTTTGTGCACAAGTCAGGTGCTGTCAGCTGTGCACAGCTTACAGTGAAATGTGACAGCTTGTCTGGGGAAAACCTGCAGAATTAATGAATGTGTTATGGGCAACCTTTGCTGTGCTTAGCACCACTCATTTGCTAGACAAGCCATGAAGGCTGCACAGAGACAAAATAACAAGCAGCAATCAGTGAGGGTTAGATGAACTGCCACTATTTCAATGATGCTTTTGCATTTTATGCAAACTCACTTCCAGAAAACTGTTGGGTTTACTCTCAGTGTTTTTAAGGAAGTTGATCTGTGATAAACTTCACTAACTTTGCTTTTGAAAGACATGAGCTGGCACTCAGACGTGGGTCAGTTCTCTTTTAAGGATCTCCACATAAAAAGACCCTGGAGAAGAACTGAAAGTCCTGATCACTAGATTAAGCCTAGTCCTGGCATTTATTGTACCGTTAGTACTGTATTAAGTGGGAGTTTAAAATTAACTTTGTCGAGGATTGTGTATGTTTTTGTACCAGTCACCCCACAGTCATTCAGTTGTATTTAAGCTAAAAAAAAGAAACTTTAGTTATTAATATACTGTTTTTCACTTAAATAATAACAATGTCATATTGGATCATGTCAAATACCCTAGAATCCCTAAATCCTGAAGCTAAAAATGTATTTTAACGTGTGTTTAAAGTGAAAGCCAGGATTTGTGGGAAGTCTTTCAATTTTAACATTGTTAAGCCCATATTGTACCTGATTTTCCAGAGCATTAATTGTTTTAGCATTTTGGCTGTATGCTTTGTTGCATTGTTGAATGCCAGACTTCTCAGTACTGTTGCCTTATGGCTAGGAGTACCTGGGTTCCAATCCACCTGCTGACCAGGTGTTTTTCTGTGTGGTGTTTGCATGTTTTCTCTGTGCCTGCGTGGGTTTTGTCCTGATACTCTGGCTTCCTTCCGCAGTGCAAAAACATGCAATTAGGTTAATTGGTGACTCTAAATTGCCCATAGGTTTGACTGTGAGTGTGAATGGTTGTCTGGCCCTATATGTCAGCCCTGTGATAGCCTGGGGACCTGTCCAGGGTATACCCTGCTTCTCACCCAAGTAGCTGGGATTGACTCCAGCACCCCTGTGACCCTTAACAGAAAAGTGGTTAGAATAATGGATGGATGGATGCCAGACCTCTCCAAAATTGGCATCAGTGTTGTTTATTGTTTTGTTAAAGTCATTACAAAGCTCGAGAGAAATCCAATTAAACCATAAACATAAAATCTGAAAAGCTGAACCTGCATGCAGTGCCTGCTTTCAGTATTTTCATACATGTGAATGTTAAAGATGCATGACTTAAAGCCATGTAATTCCTGAATGTTTAATGCAAGTGGCCAGCTATTATTGGTAATGTAGCTTTTCTATGATGACAGATTAATTTAATTCTATTACAAAAATTACAAACTAAATACTATTACTGTAGATACCAGACTACCTTAGAATACAGATGACACTGATAAAATAAATCCTCCATAAGATAACCAGACAGGGGAGGAAGTTCTGATCTGTGTTAAAGTGACATAAGGCCAGTGCTACCTCTCTGCATGTGGCAGTTTTCAGAGAGAAGTAATGTCTTCATTATACAACAAAAAGCTTGGACAGCACTTTCTGAGAGGAAGTAAGTGGAGAAATGTGTTGACATGAAAAAAGGAGAGTTTACTGTCAGTTATCTTTGGTCCACAATCAGTGGGTCTGTATGAGTTTTCATTCTGGAGATTGAAAAGGTTTTGTGCACTGAAACTTTTATTTTTGTCCCATTTTGAGATTCATTGTCAGTGACTCCAAGATGGTGCACATGTTTCCACTTGATATGAAAGGGAAGGAAACCCAAACACTTCTTCTAATTGGAGGAATTTATTATTCTCCTCTTATGGAGAACCACGAGGACTCACTCGTAGTTTCTACATTTGCAGAAGAAAGCATCTGTTTGAGAGCTCTGTTGTGAGATTATTTTTAAGATCCACTTTTGTGTCTCATCAGTCCCAGTACATCAAAGATAATTGTATCCTACCTCTTACAAGCAGATCTCTTCAACGCTCCTCCGGTTTTATTGTCCCATCTGTGTGGTCTCTTGTTTTAAACGTACATGACAACTTTGGCAAAGCTGGTACTTTTGAGAAAGTACAAAGAAAGTTCTCATCAGAAGTATTTCAAGGGGACTTGAAACTTGGTGATTGGAGAAATTGTTCATTCTTAATATTGGTGACTGATTTCAGGCTAAGTTGACATCTGTTGCACTTCACATTTAGCCTCAATAAATTATTAAATAATTGTTAAAACTGTTGGCAGATAATGTTCTTTTGCTTAATCAGTAACAATAATATAAATCTAATTAAATAATCACCTAACTGACTGATAGTTTAAACTCTAAGCAGATAAAACTACAACTTTAATCTAAAGGTAAATTTCTATTAGTTGGAAGGATGGGTACATCATATTTTTCTTTTGTCTTTTGGGAATAAAAACGAAGCCACAGCCTCAAAACAAGGTCACTGTGTTCCCCTCACTGCCCTGTAAAGGCCCCTGACTCTGTCTGTGGAATAAAGGAAACAAGGCAGACTAGCATTTTTTGAAGATTAACTTTTAAGGACCTGTATGGTAATGTGTCGGTTCACAGTTTGTATTGTGTACAGCCCTCTGACCAGTGGTTGCTTGGTAACAAAAGGTTGAGCAGGTTACGAATTGTTGACTCTCTGTTGCTGACCTTGTGACTGTGCAAATGACGGATTAAAGTGAGTCAAGTTGTCGGACAAATATTTCAGCTATACAGAGGAAAGTTGGGATATTTCTCCACACCCTGGAGGATTGTTTAGTATTATTTCATTATTAGGCTTTAATCTTGCTTTTATACACAGAAAGCTAGATTGGCTTGCAGCTTTGTTTTGTTATCCACTAATCTAAGATGATGAAGCTTTTCACTATGTTGACCACAGAAATGGTCGCTGAGACAAAAAGGATTCTGTTGTCACCATAACATTAATACTTTATTTCTGTAGGGGGTTTGAGAATGGAGTTGAGGCTCCACTAATTTGCATGCTCAAGATAAAAGCTCAAAAATATATCAAGGTGATTTAGGCCCGTTCCTCAGCCGAGGATGTTGCTTCTACTGCTTATGTAGGTAATTTTCCAGATGTTGTGATTTGAGGCTACAATAAACACATTTTTTCATTTAATGAGATTAATACTTTTATTTATTTTGATCATCCAGTTTGCAGCTTTACAGTTATTGTCTAAGGGCAAACATCTTTTAGACAGGCCATTTGCTGTATGACAAGTGATGTTTTCTTTTGGTATGAGAAGACACTTTAAGAGTAACGTTGAGAAGTGGTAGAAAGGCTGTGAGAGCAGTGATGGGGAAGAGCGTTAAGGACACTTGTGGTTCTTATTAAAAGATAAGAACAACCTATGTTTTGACAGGTAAACACTCATTTTCTCTTGCACAGAATGACTCACATTTAGACTGTCTCTGTCAATCCCTTTGGCCGCCCCTTCTCTCTCTTAAGATTTCGTCTTTCCCCTTTCCATTTCTTAGCATCTCACCCCTGTCAGACACCTCACCTGGGAAATCACTTTCTGCTAACACATGCCTCTAAAGTTGAAGTCCATTCTTTAGAGATGCACAAGCCCCCTATCAGTCCTCCCTGTTTCTCCTGTGTGGATATCATTACAAGAAATCGTGTCTGGTACCACCATCAGCACTTTTTGATACACATTACATCAGATTTCAGCTTATACATCACCTCTCTTTCTTTTTCCCCCTCTAGGCCGCAGAGTCTGGCATTGTGAAGATTAAGACCATTGCAGCCAGGAATGCAGACATACTGGCAGGTGAGCGGGAGGGGGGGATGGTTGGTGGTTAACCACAATTGAGATATCTAGTTGCCACTTTGCTTGAGGATGTATTCACCCTAATTTGAAAATGATGAATTATCCCACAAAATATGTTGTCTATTTGAGCCATTTAAATTGAATATGAATCATGTTCATAAAATAATATTGCCAGTGTTGCAAAGCTGCTGTTTTATGTGCTAACCCTCTGTATATTCACAGTGTAAATGTTGCTATTGGCCACCGCATGAATTAAAATATCCAAACAAACAAAAACATGAATGTTTTGTCAGTCACATGGTGTCATGACACAATCTGCTATATTTGCAGCTTCATACTTCCTCTGCTCTCAGATTCCTCTCAGTTTTAGTAGTTCAGTTTGTTCTGATTAGATATCAGACATGTGGGACATAGACAATCACAACTTTTCTTTAAATAATTTGATTTAAATAAATCACAACTCATCATTTTTACATCTTTCCTTTACATACTGAAATGTGTTGTTGTTGTTTCCAAAATGTTTCTGCACAGATATAAAAAAAATATAGTGACATTTAGCCTTATCTGTGTCCTCTTCCTGCAGCTCTCAAGGAGAACAGTTCAGAGGTTGTGCAGCCTTTTCTGATGGGCTGTGGCACCAAAGAGCCAAAGATCACCCAGCTGTGTCTGGCTGCTATCCAGAGACTCATGTCCCATGAGGTGGTATCTGAGGTGAGGGCTATGAGCAGATGCTAATGTGTAGAATGACATATGCTGTGCCAGTTTATTAGGTACACCTTTCTCAAATGAATACAGTCTAATGCAACATGTTTTTGTTCAAACTGATGTGGATTAAGCTGCTGTGTCATACAAAGTTTTGTAGCACCAGGTTTTTTAGATAATATCTGATTTCCTTCATCTACAGTAAAAGGCTTTTATCTGTATTCATCACCGTGTGTCAATGTCCTTAACAGAATGACACAAAGTTATCGAGTCATCGTTAAGAGTGCACAAGTCAATACTCTTGTCCTTGTAGACAGTTTTTGGTATGTAGTAGAAAACACATTTCTAAATAAAGACCATAAGTGTGAAGAGTACATTTTTAGTTTATCAGAACAGTTTGTGTATTTTACATAATTAAATTCATTAATCACTAAAGATGGAAGTTTTACCAGCCATGTCAACTTTTTATCAAGTAATCGTGTTGTTTGGATCTTATGGATTGTCATTATTAATGCACTGACTACTACGAATTGTACTAATTCTTGCTTAACATGGTACCCAAATTCCCAAAATACCCAAAAGACAACTGCAACTCACCAATACCTATTGGGTAAATGTTAGGATTGTTAATGTAATTTAAATATAAATTACATAGAAAAAGCACAGCTCAGCTGTTTCACAATGTCTGTAGAGTCTGTTTTGAAGAAGACAATTGGCCTAGAAAAATTATCATTAGGATGTTTCATATCAGCAGTCTGCAGTTATATATATATATATATATATATATATGTATATATATATATATATATATATATATGTATATATATGTATATATATAGTATAATTCTTTATAAGCTAATGTGATGAGTGCAGTGATATGAACGTTTTAAGTAACTGGAGTCAGACGTGAGATCAGGACTGTTTCAGAGCTGCTACCCTGGAGCTGCTGTACAACTGCCTCATTAATAAACCACAAAAGACTGTTATTAAAATCTTATCGAGCCATCCCATAAGTGCTATATTTTGATGTCAAACATTTATTTAATTAGGCTAACACAGGTTTTATAGCTTCTGCCTTAAGAGAGACTACATGCTCTACACTGGGAATAAATCCTCAAACGAGAGGTGTGACTTGTCAGGCTACTTGGTTTGTTTTGGGGATTTTATTATAATTACTAATTAATCTGTTAGTTGTGAGGATTATTTGATAAACTCAGTTATCAGAAAATGGTGCCCGAGTTCTTCATCCCTGCCTTTGAGTGCTTGTTATCACTCTGCTGCACTTAACAAACATCTAAAACATCTATGACTTGTAGGATACACAGACACATCTATACTTATGCAACACATATGCAACAATCCACACATTTTTCTGATCAACTTGACATTGTAACTTTTGCCAGCAGCTCTTCGCGTCATCAGTTGCTCCAAACTGCAGGGTTACCTAAGTTTCTCACAAGACAAAGCCAGACTTCCTCAGTATTGATTCTCAAGGTGTCAGTGGGGAGAAACATTTCAGATACTTTGTCATGGAGGCAGAAAGTGGTGAAAGTTAATGTCTTTTTGTTTCCTTGGGGAAGGAGACGCATGATTCAAAAGTCTTGAAAGAAAATGTTTCCAAAGAACAGAGACTGAATTAACTCTTACTAATGGCATACTTAACAAGGGTGTCTTATACTACCACAGAAACAAATCAATATTTCCAAATCCGGTAAACCTCTGTTAACAAAATTGTTGCTGTTGCATAGTTTTGTGATGTTCAATAGCAAAAGTCACAATTGAGGCAAAACCTGCACTGTTAGCACCTGTGTGTGGGAATTGCAACATAGCCTAAACTCTCTGAGCAGGTATAAAAGGCTATGTTAATTCCTGCGGTATTGTGATTGAAAGTTATTAATCAAAATGATCAAACATGCTGGTCGCAGCTTCTCACATGTGATGATTTTCTTTATAGTAAAGAGCTCTGTGACTCCAGCCAGATTAGTGCAACACCACGTAGACACGCAACAAAGGGCATGCTTACTGTCAGCATCGAGTGACATAATGTCAACAGGCAGCTACATTTGCTGTTATTGAACACTGTGATGTTGTGACCCGTAAGCGGGCAGCACCAGCTGATCCCACAGTTGCGTGCATTGGTGCATGCCTTATTTTAGGGGATGCGTGACCTTAAGCTGAGCTCTCACATGCTTTATCTGTTGTAAGCAAGTGACTCTGAGGTGTTTGTGTGTACATAACAGGCAGCAGCAGGAAACATCATCAACATGTTGTGGCAGCTGATGGAGAATGGTTTGGAGGAGCTGAAACTTTTACAGACAGTCCTGGTCCTGCTAACCACCAATACAGTTGTTCATGATGAAGTACTTTCCAAGGTATATGCTCTTATATCATACTCCCTTGTATATACACCTGAACTGTGTATATGTGGACTCCAAATAGTTAACTTCTCTTCTTCAGTAAATCATCTACCATCTGTTAATAAACTATGACTGTAATGTTTTATTATACCCGTTGTTTCAGATTGTTGGCATTCTTGCTTTCACACCGTGTTAATTATAACAACTATTGAACTCTCCCATTCTGTTCACACTGTTTTTGTTACAATGCCTATATTGTTCCTGCATATGCTGCAAAAATACTTACATTTTGTCTCTGCCCAGGCGATTGTGCTGTGTTTCCGTCTTCACTTCACTAAGGACAACATCACTAACAACACAGCAGCTGCCACCGTGAGGCAGGTCGTCACTGTGGTGTTTGAGCGGATGGTGGCCGAAGATGAACGCTTCAAAGGTACGAGCGGGGTTGTGTTATCTAAATGAAACGGTGACTCCATATCGCTGTGTTCAGACAAACCGATGCTTCCATAAGGCAAACATGTACATTTTACATGTAAAATTAATGACTAGTCAGGTTTAAAACAAGAAGTTTAGACATAACGCCAAGACCAGAGTCCAACAGCATACATGGAAACATTCGGTGACGGTCAGTTAGTCACAGATTAATGACAAACTTTATTGATGCCCTATTTATTTGCCCTACTGACTTCCCGTCGTCCTGACGTCCCAAATATACATTGTATTCGACCACCAGGTATTGTGGAGCAACCTCCTCCGGTCCAGGGAAACACCAACAGGCGCTCAGTTAGCACATTGAGGCCCAGTGCAAAAGACGCTTACATGCTGTTCCAGGTATGTCCACTGGAGGGTGGTAGCTTTCTACATGGTATTATGTTTTCCCCTCTTCAGGTTCAGGTAACACTTATGGACCATAGTGTTATCTTGGAAACATGGATTTTTATTTTATTCTTTGTGAAAAGAAGACAAGAATTCACAATAGTCCTCACTACACTTATTAAAAAAAGGTTTTTAATTGCATTTATTTCTGCTGTTAAATAAAATTTAAGAAGAAGTGATCCAAGTGTGTCTTGTCCTAAAGTCCTTTGTCATCCCTCACTCACAGTGCTTTTTTTTTTGCACTTTGTCAGTGACTGCCTTGTTTCACCATCATAAAACTCCATTGTGTTCTATTCTGTTCTGCAGGACCTGTGCCAGCTGGTAAATGCTGATGCCCCCTACTGGCTGGTGGGGATGACTGAGATGACAAGGACATTTGGTCTAGAGCTTCTGGAGTCTGTTTTGAATGACTTTCCTGGGGTATTCCTAGAGGTATATTTAGTCCTTCATGTTTTAGGCACTGAAGTTATTAATAGAGACTTTATAGATACGGAAACAAAACTGCTAAATATAATGATGTTTTATTGGTGATAATAGTTTGTCTTACACTTATTGTTTCCCAGTGTCATGTATGTTATTTTATTATCTTGTTTACATTTTAAATGATCTTAGCATCAAAGTTGATTCAGTGATAGTATTACTATGCTTGACCTGATCTCATTCTCCCACTCACTGTCTGTTTTCTACCCAGCACCAGGAGTTCAGTTTCCTGCTGAAAGAACGGGTGTGTCCCCTCGTCATCAAGCTCTTCTCGCCCAACATTAAGTTCCGACAGGGCAGCAGCAGCGCTGCCTCTCCAGCACCTGTGGAGAAACCTTACTTTCCCATTTGCATGAGGCTGCTTCGTGTAGTCTCAGTCCTCATCAAACACTTCTACACCCTACTGGTATGGAACCATTCTCAAAGGATTGTAGACCGAGCACATGGCCGTTACACTTAATTGATCTTGTCTGATTACGATTGGATTAGCATAGTAATAGTTTTGCATTAAGTCTGCCTCAGGCTCTTTAATGAGCTTAGTTGCAGTTGTGTGATTTGGCATTCCATCTGTTTTTATTTAGTGGTATTTTATAAATACTAGAGATGGGAATTTGTCTTTTTGTCTGTGCCCATCAAGAAGCAAACTGGGCCCTAAGACTAGCTTTGTGAAGTCTAAAGGGTTTCAGGGATTTTGCTAGAGGCTGTCTTCCAGTTGCAGTGTGGTATCTCTCTGTTTAGCAGGTTAACCGTCTGTCGCAGACACATATATATTTGTTTTCTTTGCAGGTCACTGAGTGTGAGATTTTCTTGTCTCTGCTGGTGAAGTTTCTTGATGGGGAGAAGCCACAGTGGCTGAGAGCCGTTGCAGTGGAATCAGTCCATAGGTTATGTGTACAGCCACATTTATTACGGTAAATTACATTAAGCTTAGAAAGAAACGGCATATATTTTAGTTAGAGTCTTGTTTTGTGTGTGATAGTTCAACATATTCTAATGCTACATTAAGTGTAAAAGGATGAGAGGTGTCTTGTTCTGGTACTGGTATTAATTTTGTGTCGTTTGATTTTTGTTTTTTTCCCCAGTTCATTCTGTCAGTCATATGACATGAAGCAGCACTCCACTAAGGTATTTAGAGACATTGTCAATGCACTGGGCTCCTTCATCCAGTCCCTCTTCATTGTACCCAACGCAGGCAATACTGCTGCCATCAGTGCGCCTGCCGGTCAGTTCACACATTTATTGAATAAAATGATTTGAAAATGTGTTCTAATGCACCTAAAATGTACGTATACTAACGTATTTAGTTAAGTTTTCTTTTAATATTATGCATTTTTGTTATCTTGTACTTTATTCCAGTTTCTCTTTTTGACAATGTTTTATTCACTCTTTGCCCATTTCATTCCTCTGATTTTTGTCTAGGAGGCTCTGGTTCAGGGGCCCAGGGTGCAGCACAAGGCGGCCCAGGGACAGGAGGTGTCAGTGGCAACCTTACTACACAGGCTGCGTTTGAGTACCGTGGTACCTGGATCCCCCTCATGACTGTTAGTGTCCAAGGCAGCGCCAAGGCCACTTAGTAAGTAGAGTTACCTCACAGACTTAAGTAGGTTACCTTTCTGATCATTGTCTTTCATGTGTAAACAAATACGTCACCCCTGGGGCACACACAATAAACTAGTGGACATCTAAATTTCTTGGAACTATCAGTTCTGTGCTGCTAAGGCACTTAAATGAACGCATTACTACAGAGTTGGCTATATCCTGCAAGAAGTCAGGAAGCAATTTTTCTATAAACCACAGAGGTTCATAATAAGGTGCATAGATCAAAGGCTTAACCCTGCTTGAGGAGTGAAATCTATTGCCATTAGTATATGGTATTTCACAGGGAAGCAAGGTTTAAAATCCAGAGAATTACATTAGCCAGAGGCCCTCCTGTTAGAGGTGTTGTCTAAATCGTGCCCTGTGACAGTAATGGAGTGTATTTGCTATAATTAAGATGTATTATTCCTAGTAGTTTTGAAAGGCTGCAAGGAGCAGACTTTCTTTGATATAAACCAGAATTGGATGCACACCTTTGATGCGTTTAATGCCTGAAATGTTGAGTGTAGAAAGAGCAACAGCTGCTTTTTTTGTAAGAGACAAAGCAACAGAGTCCAGGTTAAAAGGTTATTTCTGGCAGGCAAGGCTAGATGATGCAGGCATTTTTTTGTATCTTGGCAGAATTGAAGTGAATAGTATCTTTCTTCCAGTGTTGGTCAAGTAAATCAGTGTTATTAAATAAGTCATGCATACACACTTAATTCCACACCTATCTCCTCTGCACTCTTTCATCCTCTAGTCTTGAGATGCTGGACAAGGTGGAGCCCCCATCCATCCCAGAGGGCTATGCAATGTCTGTGGCGTTCAGTGCCCTTCTGGACCTGGTGAGGGGCATCACTTCCATGATTGAAAGAGAACTTTCTCTGGAGGAGGGAGCAGCTGCCGAGTTCAGAGAGACTCACCCTGACCAGGAGTGGCAGCCACAGCCTGGTATGAACGGTCAAAGGGGATATTACATGAAGTACAATAGCAAACATAATGCAATGAAATGTTCAGATGGTTGTATGAGATGTATAGTAGTAAAATTTAATGCAGAGATAAATCCTACATGAAACGATTAAGAACTAAGAAGTAGAACATGTTTTCAAGGGGGAAATGCCCGAGTATCTATGCAAACCAGACGTGTTTTACAACCTCATTACAATTCTGGGTGGTGTGACTCTATGTCTTTACGTTTTCACAGATCTCATAAATGGTGGCATGTTTTTATGTCTTTTCCTATGTGATGCTGTCTAAACTGCATTGAAATAAGAAAGTCCTGAATAAACTCATGAATGCTTTGTCTCTGTCTCAGGAGCCCACCTTGTGTGGGAGGAGATGGTTAGTGCCTGCTGGTGTGGTCTACTGGCTGCTCTGTCTCTGCTTCTAGATGCCAGGTAATGGGCTCTCTCTTTTTTTTTGTTTTAGTTTTACAAACTGCTCATCTGCAGTCACTAGTTATAGATCTGTCTGTCTTGTGTTGCAGCACCGATGAAACAGCGACGGAAAACATACTGAAAGCGGAACTGACCATGGCCTCATTGTGTGGTCGTCTAAGTCTGGTGACACCCCGAGATGCCTTCATCACAGCTATTTGCAAGGCTTCTCTGCCCCCTCACTATGCCTTGACTGTTCTCAGCAGCAATGCCGCCAACCTTTCCAGTAAAGGTACCCAGTCTCTAATGTTTGGATCACGAAATACAGAATGTAATAGTAACCCATAGTCCCCTTTTCCATCCCTGGGGATGGCCTCTGGTCATGTGTATTTATGTTAAATTAATGAGCACTTCTACCATATGGTTAGATGCACTTATTGAATTAATCCATGACTTTTCACTGCGGTTTCTAATTAGAAACACAGAATGTGTCTAGGGAATGTAGATGTACACAACACACACACACACACACACACACACACAGAGCCACTCTCAAACCAACTGCTCAGACATTCACTATTTGCATATTAGCTTGTAGAGATAAAGCTGGCAAATTGGGTCTCCACTCACAATGGTTGTTTGCCTTGGAGTTAATTAAGAAAGCTTTTCTTGCATGTCGTAAGCTTGTTACAAAACCTGTTTGTGTGTATTACTGTCTCATTGAAAAACTGACTCTGGTATGTGTGGGTGAGTGTTTCAGCATCTGTGTGTATTATCCACAGCCTACTCAATCCAGGGACAGAGTGTGCAAATTATCAGCCCCTCCAGTGAATCTCATCAGCAGGTAGTGGCTGTGGGACAGCCACTTACTGCCCAGCCCCAGGGCACTGTGGTGGTAAGAAAACGCACACACACATGCACGCACATGCACTTACACTCAATTATAAACAGGCTGTGGTTACACTTGACATTTAATAAGTTAATTCTTGAAGCAGTTTCTTGAAGCATACAGACATTTAGTAATCAAAACAAATTATACAAACAATAATTCCCCATGAAGGATACAACAGCTGCAAAAAGAAGGAAGTAAAACTGCTGCTGCTGCTGCTGGGGAGGAAGATACATTTTAAGGATAAATACTGTAAAACAGTGAGAGGGTCATAGTCACGACTACCACATCGTATACGTAACACAGTTGAATCTGTCTCCAACCAACTCTAAAACCACACAACAAGATGGTTTAAACATGAGCAAGTTCCAAATGTATTTTTATTATTTTTATTTCCATGGATGTATGGCAGTGACCACTGGGTAACATGCACATGGACCGTATAGAGATCCTGACCATTGGTTTTAATTATACTAATTAATAGATATATTTCTCTGTGATTCCACTCATTGCGATTTGTTATGAAAACTATTTTGAGATAAATGCATGACATATACATTAAATATAGTGTAATAAAACTAACTGTTCCTCTTGCAGCTGACTGCCAAGAACATCCAGTGTATGCGAACCCTACTGAACCTGGCCCACTGCAACGGAGCTGTGCTTGGCACCTCTTGGCAGCTAGTATTGGCCACATTGCAGGTACTACTACCACTACTACCATCTGCTACCACATCCAGTATTTACATGGGACAGCACAAAGAAATTCACACATCTTTAACTAATTAGACAAAATAGTATTTTGCAATATAAACTTGAAAACTGCCTGTCAGAAAAAAGGAGACAAGAGCATATTTACTGTTGAAATTTAATAACTCATAACTCATTTACATCTTTTTCACTTGTAGGATAATTTGCATTATCTGTCAGTATGTCCGTGAACATTTTTGACCTTCTGTTGATGTAGATGTTGATGAGCTTCTCACTTTTCTCTCCTAGCACTTGGTGTGGATCCTAGGACTGAAGCCTGGGCTGGGTGGTGCCCTGAAGCCTGGGCGGGCTGTGGAGGGACCCAGTACAGTGAGTCTTTTTAGTAACTGTGTGTTGAGCATGAACTGTACAGCATATATCTCAAGTCACTGTCGGCACTGAACTGACAAACTAATTACTGTTTGTGTTTTTAACCTAAACAGGTGCTAACCACAGCGGTGATGACAGACTTGCCTGTCATCTCCAACATCCTGTCCAGACTATTTGAGAGCTCCCAGTAAGTATTAGTCCATGACTGTAAACAGATACTCGCAACAGAAACTCCAATTACATGTGCATATGCTTTTAAATTATCTAGAAGATGTTTATTAAGAAGGGTAGCTGCTGGTAAAGGTCATTTGAGGTCAATAAAAGTAAATTATAGCATCTACAAATTCAGTAGAGAGAGGAGTTTTAGTCATAATCAATGATAAAATCTCAGCTTGAGTCTTTATTCTCTGGGGTAGAAAAGAATTGTTCATCTTTATAAATATTCATTGCACTGTCCTGAATAATAACTATTGTGCACTTACAAAGAAGTATGAGTACTAAAAGTGCATACATAATGTGCAATATTTTTATGTGTGTGTTCTAGATACCTGGATGATGTGTCCCTGCATCACCTGATCAATGCTCTTTGTTCTCTCTCTCTGGAAGCCATGGAAATGGCTTATGGAAACAACAAGGTAAAGCTAAGTACAAACAGAAAATGTCACACACTTTCAGAAACGTACCCTTTCCCTTCACTACAGTCCTGCACAGGACACAAAGCAGCATGTTTGTAAACCTTAACACTTACAGAACCCAAAGCAGACGGTATTTGCTTAAAGTTTAGTATTTTCTGTTCTTGGTTTCAGGAGCCATCTCTGTTTGCGGTGGCCAAGCTTTTGGAGACTGGCCTTGTTAACATGGACCGTATAGAGATCCTGTGGAGACCTCTGACTGGCCACTTACTTGAGGTATTGTGACATCAACTTAGAGCTATAGCCTACGGGGTGCAGATAAAAAAGTGTGTCCTCAAGTGTCAGCACATTTCAGAATATTCAAATGTTGAATGAGCTTTTCACTCTATGATAACCATTAAAAATATATAGTAGTTTTACATTTTATTATTATTATTATTATTATTATTATTATTATTGTTTTATTATTATTACTTTTTTATATAGGTACAGTTTTTTTAGCCCTGGTACATGCAGTTAGCTAGTTACTGACAGTTATGGGGTTTAACTACACTCTAAGTAGGTGCTGGCAGTCATATATGTGTGTAAAGGTGTGTGTGTGGAGGTTTTCTTCACATTCTCTTTGTCTATCTCCCTTCTCTTTTTTTTTTTGCACTCCTGTCTGTTTTGCAGAAGGTAAGTTCTGATTCTCTCTTTCATTGACACTGGCTTTCTCATCTCTTTGATTACTCAAATGCCTTCTTTCTCCCTCTCAGTCTGGCTTCAACATGTTGGAGTTGAGAAGTCATTGTGTCAGAATGTGTCCAAATGTGCATTTGTTCCGCTATCAGTGTGTGATCCAAACTAAATCTATGTAAAGCTGCACCTGCAAAGCGTACTCTGTGCTTAGATAATGCATTATTGTGCTTTTTTGCAGGCTTGGCCAAATTCAAATACAGTGCTTTTATATTTTTTAGGTAGTATGGAAGTGACACCACCTGTATTACATCTTCATTTACAGATGTTAATATGATTAAGAGGTTAAGAGTAAAATCAGAGGTATTAATCATTGTGCAAGCCAAATTAGTAAATAGATACACATGGACTATCTGGGTTCTGATTCTGATTAGTAGTTTGTCTATATGACTGAAGGCAATACAGACTTTTCTCCTTTTAGTGTTGTAAAGTCTGACACAAAGAGTTAAAAAAAAACGTCCTTATAGATCGATGGATATACAGAACTTCCTGTGCTGAGCTTAGCCTCTCCATGTGTATCTATATTAGCTCATATGATTACACTGTCACAGCATATCCTGTTATCACAGGGGATCCCAGTCTCTATCGCGCAGTCTGTGGTTTATTTCACCCACTTGTTTCACACCCACCCACTGTGACCACTGCTGGGAAACACTGTTCTGAACAGCCTCTGCATGAGATCTGTCATCGCTTGCAGGTGTCTGTATTTGTGTGTACATGTGATATGTCTTGCAGGTTTGCCAGCACCCAAACTCTAGGATGAGAGAGTGGGGCGCTGAGGCATTGACGGCACTCATCAAAGCTGGTCTGGCCTACAAACATGATCCTCCACTAGCCCAGAATCAAGTATGTAAGACCACAGGAGTGTGTGACCAAAAACACAAGAATGCAGAAAAACAAAAATCTGCCAAAGGAAATGCAAAACACATTATGGAGCCCAAACTGAGAAAAAGAAACCATTAGGAGTATTGGCTCTTAGTCCTTCTCTATTATATAAAGATTTTAGGGACAGAAAGACTTTTTGTTAGATAGATGTGTATTGTTTGTGTTCTCTAGGTGTCTCTCCTTAATATCAGTTGTTTGTAAAGCTGACATTTAAGAAATCCACTGTCACAATGTAAGTCAGGACAGATAAGGCTATGTGCCAAATGTTTAAAATAAAACAGAAATGTCACAGTAACTCTTCCTCTCTTGTCACTCATAGTCTGTGACATTCACCTTATTGAGACAGATAAGAGAACGGCACTGAGCTTATCTAAAAGAGGGCATGCCAACTGTTTGGAGGTTAATAGAACTGCATAAATAAATAGGATACTGTGTAAATGGCACAAATTGAATGATTATTTTACACCTTCTACTGAAATTACTATATTATAATACTAAAGTAGCATTATTATTATTATTATGCACTAATTGATTGTGATTGGCGACTATATGCTGAACCTCCACATATCAATATGTGCCTTATTTGCGCCTACTCATATGTCACCTGCAAACTAGATTTAATGACTGAGTTTAATAAAGATACCTTGTAGATGCATTCACCACAGTCAAACTGTTCTAAAATTAGAATTGTATATGTTTACTAAATAGATACGTACATTGAGTCTTAGCATCATTTGCAAAACAAAGAATTTATTTGCCAATGCTTGTCAGTTTAAAAAAACAAACTGATACTAACGTCCACTTTTAATCCCAAAGCGGCTGCAGCTTCTTTTGTTGAACCCCCTGAAGGAGTTGTCCAACGTGCTTCATGCAGACATCCGCCAGAAGCAGCTAGAGAGTGTCCTGCAGATCCTACAGAGCCAGGGGGACAGCTTGGGGCCTGGCTGGCCCCTTGTCTTGGGTGTCATAGGAGCCATCCGTAATGATCAAGGGTAAGTGTTTCAGGCAAATGCTTTGTTTCAGTTGTAACCACAGTTAAACTGCAACTAATTCAAGAAATTACACTAAAAGTCAAAGTGTACTATGTTTTGTTCCTTGTTTCCTTTCAGTGAGTCATTGATCCGAACAGCCTTCCAGTGCCTGCAGTTGGTGGTGACAGACTTTCTGCCCACAATGCCTTGCACGTGCCTCCAGATTGTAGTGGATGTAGCTGGCAGCTTCGGCCTCCAGAATCAGGAGCTCAACATCAGCCTGACCTCCATCGGCCTACTGGTGAGTAAGAGATGTCTTATTCCATGGTCTTTATTTTTAACATAGTACTTTAAAAATTCAATGAAAAAGCCACAAGAACCTTCTCTAGGCCACCAGCAGGACGTGACTTTTAAAGCTGAAACATAGTACATTTAATTTAATTACACAAGTGTAAAATCAGATCATTCCTTGTTTTGCATTAGCTATCGAAATTAATATCACTTCGCCACGGCACTGACATTTCATACTATTCAGAACATGCAAAACCTGGGATTGATCTGTGGTTTGCAGGATTATTTGTCGCGGTTTGTTGCAGTTCCTGTGAGATTACTTTATGGTAATAGGATACCAAAACCACCCGAAGCCTTTTACCAACTGTCCACTCCAATATATGATCCCAACGCTCCCACTTCCCTTTTCATGCACAGTGGAACATTTCGGACTACTTCTTCCAAAGAGGTGAAGCCATTACACAGGAATTGATAAGGGAGGAGGAAGCTCTGCAGAAGCAGGCCCAGGAAAAAGGAGAGACCCTCAACAGGCCTTTTCACCCTGCTCCTCCGTTTGATTGCCTGTGGCTGTGCCTGTATGCCAAGCTGGGTGAGCTGTGTGTCGACCCTCGGCCTGCTGTCCGTAAAAGCGCTGGGCAGACATTGTTCTCCACCATCGCTGCCCATGGAACATTGCTGCAGCAACCAACATGGCATATTGTGGTCTGGAAGGTAGTATACAAAACTGTGATTCTCATTTGATTGTTGTCCATGAACTGTATTAGTTAGTATGTCTGTAACTTGCAGAATGTCCTGATGTTTGATTTATATAATAATAAATATGTTGCTGTCACAACTAGGTACTGTTCCACCTGCTAGACTGTGTGAGGACGTCGTCCACCACGGCAGACAAGGAGAAGATTGAATCGGGTGGTGGAAATATCCTTATCCACCACTCACGTGACACAGCTGAAAAACAGTGGGCAGAGACGTGGGTGTTGACACTTGCAGGAGTGGCACGCATTTTCAACACAAGGCGGTATCTCCTGCAACAGTTAGGTGAGTCACACATCTTCTCTGACAGTATCTGATGCTGTACTGCATAACATTCATTGTGACACTGCTACCACAGGACTGTAAAAATTAAATCTACATGTTGGAATGAATTTACAAATCTGTGCCAAATGCAGAAATAGTCTAAAAATGGTCATGTTGTTTTACTGGAATATTACCACCAATTAATTCCTGTTAACACCCATGTGGATGCGATTAATATTCCAGGGAGGTACGAATGATAAAACAGGATCTGCACATTAACAGTTCTCATCCTTCTGACTGGCATTTTAGCAAGTTGCAAGAGGTGACTCATAACAGCCAACACATTTCTAGTTTGCTACATATGAAATAAAGAGGAAGGTTCCTACACACAACTGAGATAGAAATGCTGGCAAGATAATGTCAGTGTATGGATTTTTAGGGACATCTACCACAAAATGTGGTAGGCTTATATTCATATTAATAATATGTTTTTGAGTTTGATAGACCTGCTTTTCCAGCCATTAGACTATGTGGCTGCTTTCAGTTTTGTTACTTACCTCATGTTGGTTGGAAACCTCTTATAGCCAAGTGCTAATTGTCTTGCTTTATTTACAGTTGACACACATTGCTAATTGGTAATTTCACACTCTTCCATCATTTTGTTATGTATCTGCAGGTGATTTCTTTGAGGCCTGGGAGGTGTTGCTGAACCACATTCAGTCAGCTGCTCTCAGCAAAAACAATGAGGTCTCCCTGGCCGCTCTCAAGAGCTTTCAAGAGATCCTACAAATTGTCACTCCTGTTAAAGACTCAGACAAAGCTGGTGATGCACTTGCTGCTATGGGAGTCCCCCCAGTGCTCATTGACCCCTTCTCAGCATCTGGTCCTGGCAGACCCCTGGTGCGTTCAGATTCGCTAGTAGAACGGCTGACACGGTACAATGGCGCTGAGCTGCAGGCTCCTCCCCCGGGGGAGGATTCAGCCTTAGAGGACTCGGCATTGTGGTGGTCGGCGTGGAACACATGGTATCGGACAGGAACGGAAAGTACGAGGCCGCCTAGTGGCCCGACAGAGAAGCTTTCTTTTATTCCCAGCCAGCCCTTCCTTACAGCATTGATCCAGATTTTCCCAGCACTCTACCAGCACATTAAGGCCAACTTTAGTATGGAGGATCTGAAGAAGCTGGGGGTCATCCTTCATGGGGCTGTGTCTGTGCCTATCAGCAGTGATGCCTCCCCTTTCATCCTCCCCTCCTATACTGAAGCTGTGCTAACCAGCCTGCAGGAAGCTGTGCTCACAGCTCTGGATGTTTTACAGAAGGTGAGCAGCATATAGCTGATATACAGTGCCAAGAAAAAGTATGTGAACCTTTTGGGATTTCATAGTTTTATGTATTCATTTGCATAATGTGTCTAAAATAACAACACAAAAAGATTCTAATCTTTCATGTGTTTGTTGAGAACAACCATAAAAGGACTCAGGATTGTTTCTTCACCTCATTGATGAGTGTTTGTTGTGCTCATTTTGAGTGGCTGCCCAGGTCAGGCCCAGGTGACTCCAATTAGCTTTTTTTAAGGTCATTATTCAAAGGGTTCACATAATAAACCATGAAATTCCATTCACATACTTTTTCTTGCCACTGTATTTCTCTTCATACGATCATGGCCAAAGGAGTTGCCATAGTAAACTGGGCTCTAAGACACACTTTTTCACATTTACTGTCTAAAGCAATGTGCCACAATTCAATATTGTCAAATAATATGAAACTGAAAACTGCAGAATGTCCTCACATTTGGAACCACTAAATGTTTTGCTTTAATTTTATTTGCTAACTCTTGGCTTGAATCCACATATGAGCTACATTTCTTCACTTTTGTTTGATTGATGTACATAATATAATCGCAGCAAAACCTTTCCACTGACCTTTAATTGATGCCTTGACTTGATACAGCAACTCCAGATCTCTGCCAAGAATATCACGTGTCTGAGAAATGCAGACCTTTACTCTTCCCATCAACCAAAAGTTATTTCTTCCTATTTTGTGTCAACTCAGCCTAGGAAACAATGTGTCAGTCTGCTAAATTATGCAATATGCAGTCCCATGGTGGATGTCAGCAGTGTTTGTTCCTCCCTTCCCTCCCTGCTGCAGGCCATCTGTGTGGGCCCGGAGAACCTGCAGGTCATGTACCCAGCCATCTTTGAACAGCTGCTACTCTTCGTGGAGTTCTCCTGCAAGCCTCCTCAGTACGGCAGAATGGAAACCAAACACGTGGCCAATGCCAAATACAACCAGGTAAGAATATGTGGAACTGTCCATTTAACTGCTTGGTTTTCGTTTGCAGTTTGTTGTATTAAAACGGTGTGCACTGCTACTCGTGGTGTGCACTGCTACTCGTGGTGTGCACTGCTACTCGTGGTGTGCACTGCTACTCGTGGTGTGCACTACTGTTCATTGCCATTCTCTGTTTAGCCATTTCCACTAAGGTCATCCCCGTTTTTGTTCATAAACACCCCACACCCTCTCTCAATTTAGACGTCCACTGCTACCCTTAAAACTGTACACTGGTTCTTCTCTGCCTCTATTATTAGCTCCAAGCCACATCTTCACTTTGCTGGCAACTTGTCAGAGAAATGTTTCAGTTTAAATTAATTTTTAAGAACTTAAATTTCCATGGAAACCGGTGATATGGAGCTAGATTGCTTCATTTAGCAAACCACATACAAATTTCAGTTCTTCTCAAGAACAGAGGAGACTTTTCACATCATTGTTCTGACATTATTGTCCTCATTATTGTCTTCTTGTGGTTCTAGAAACC
The DNA here is from genome assembly GCF_900324465.2 of Anabas testudineus. Lineage (NCBI taxonomy): Eukaryota > Metazoa > Chordata > Actinopteri > Anabantiformes > Anabantidae > Anabas > Anabas testudineus. The sequence continues at coordinate 18,652,216 of NC_046615.1, forward strand.
TGCGAGTAGCAGGTTTTCAGGGGAATATTGACAGTTGCCTTCATTCAACTCTGCTGGAACAATTATTGCATTGCACATGTCTCATGTTCTGAATGTCATTCTGTTACTTCCTGCATCTGGACTCCAGTCCCAGCCCCAATACTGGACATTTTTGTGGATCTGAATATGTTCAAATTGTTTAAATAAGAGGTTCAAACTAAAAATCCAACCTAAGTGAACTGATGTAATGAGTAGTCTTTATTGCCTTCTTGGCTTTTTTCCAGTGTTGTTACCTTTTCCTAAATGTTCTTGGTATTAGGAGTCAGTGTTTTGCCCTGAATCAGTCCTGATTAAATCTCATTTAGCCAATATGCCCTTCCAAATTCGACACAACTTTGAAGCACCGGTTTAATTACGATCTTCTCTTATTCTGTTTCTTTGGACTACTCACTGGATAACCATTTTAGATCCAGCTCTTTGCACCGGTGAGTTGTATCATCTCCTTCAGCCCCCTGTATAGTTGTTCTAAGCTGTGCTAAATGGTGACAACCTATCCTCTGCGGTAGCTGAACTATCACACCGCATGGTAGGCTCTCACGTCTCATCTGCGTCTTTCACTCACTCCATACTCCCCTCACTGCCTGCCACTAACTGGTGGTTATGCCTCCGTGTGCACAGTCCCTGTGCAGTTCTGTTTTCAGTTGATTTTGTGTTTTTGGTGATTTTCATATGCACACGTGTGCTTCTGTTTATTTTTCTTAGAGACACACTTTGTAGCTTCCAATAATTTTTTTGGCTATAACATTTCAGCTGTACTCATATGAGCCTAATAGAAGTGACTGTGATTAATTTTTGTGTGACTTGTGTGCTTCTACAAAGTGTGTCTTTGAAAACAGCTTTTCATGTGACTCTGCCCAAAGGTAGGGTTTCAGATTTGTTAGACTAATGTCTACTCCTGTTTTTTCTCCCCCCCAGGCGGAGTGGGTTGCCTTAAACTATGTGCCCTTTGCTGAGCGCTCCTTGGAGGTAGTGGTGGACCTGTACCATAAAACAGCATGCCACAAAGCTGTCATCAACGAGAAAGTTCTGCAAAACATTATCAAGGTATTTTCACCAGGATGGTTCTTAAATTCACAGAAATGTAGTTTTTTAACACTGTAATTGTGGGTGGCATGGGGGTGTAGTGGTTAGCAATGTCGCCTGAGAGCTAAAGCTATGCTTTACAAAGATTTTTCAGTGTCTTCCATCTCATCTTTTTGATTTGCAGGCCCCCACTTTAATTAGTTCAACTTATTTTTTTCCCCATAGTGTGTTTATAGGAAATCCTAAACTGAAGAGAGTTCATTTGCCAAAGAACTATTAACAAGGTTCCCCATGGACATATCCAAATCTCACCCCGCCCTTTTTTTGTGTCCAAAACAAGAAACTGATACTCGTAAAATCTCAACCCTGAGGAATACATCTGTTCTCTGAAAGAAGGACTTGGTCAAAAGATGGTCTATTATGTTTTCTGGTTTTTATGGAACAAAACTTGAATCAGTGCCCGGGAAAAACTGTCTTCAAATACTGCTTTGATGTTAACTCTATGAATTCAAACCTCTTCTCTATAAAAGAGAAGGTGGAAACCTTTTCAGGGTACTCCAGTTAGTTCTATAGATATTACCTTGAAGTCTCTGAGTCTTTCTGAGTTTCATTCTCATGATCTCTTATTATGGCGCTCTCTTTATTTTTCCCTTTCCTTGTAAGACGCTAAGAATGCCCTTGGGTTTGAAGTATGCCTGTCCATCCGAGAGCACCTGGAAGCTCGCTGTTTCCTCCCTTCTCAAGGTTCTGTCTATCGGATTGCCAGTGGCACGCCAGCATGCCTCATCTGGGAAGTTTGAAACTATGTGGCCAGAGCTAGCAAATGCCTTTGAAGACTTCCTTTTTACCAAAAGGTACAGATTTAGAAAATCTCCACATTATGTTTGCATGTCTATAAATAAATATTCTGGACGTTCAAACCCATGGTTTTGATTGATGTCCTTTTATAGCACACCTCCAGATAACCTGTCCATCCAGGAATTTCAGAAGAATGAAGCCATTGACGTTGAGGTAAATACCTGTGCTTATCATCTAGTGTTTCATGCCATGGTGAGTTTTGCCTACATCACTTTGTCCTCTTCATTTTAGGTGGTCCAGCTGATCAGCACAGAGATTTTACCGTTTGCCAATTTCATCCCCAAAGACTTTGTTGGCAAGATCATGGCTATGCTCAATAAAGGTTCCATTCACTCGCAGTCTCCCTCATTCACAGGTGAGATGAGACTTAGGTACATTACGTTTTAGCTGTGCCAATTATCTGTATTTCTCACATTAATATTATAGCAGGTTGCCTGAGTGCTGATTGTTGGAGGAATGTCAGTATAAACATCAAGTCCTTGGTTTGTTGCAATGGCTGTTATCAAGCTTCAAATGTGTGGAGCAGGACAGTAAAAGGCCTGCATGGCTACTCATTGTATATCACTCTGGAGCGCAGCATCAGCTAAATGGCTGAAATGTCATTGATTTCCTTTCAACAGAGGCAGAGATCGATGTGCGAATGAGGGAGGAGTTTTCTAAGGTGTGCTTTGAGACACTGCTGCAGTTCTCCTTCAGCAACAAGGTGTCCACCCCACAGGAGGGCTACATCTCTCGTATGGCACTCTCTGTGCTCCTAAAGAGGTCCCAAGATGTTCTCCGGCGCTACGTAGAGGATGAGAGGTTAAGTGGACGCTGCCCTCTTCCAAGGTACACTATGCTATAGGCCTCTGAATACATTACAACATGGTTCACCAGCAAAACCACGTATTTATACAACTTCAAATCTGAAATTACTGTATTATTATAAACACAGTGTCATTATTTGCCCACTGTCTCCTGTATAGTTTCAGTTTTTTTTTTAGTTGCCTCTGTGTTGGCGTGTGTATTTATTTAAAACCTGTGTTGTCATGGACATCTTAATCACTCTATTTAGAGGGGTGCAACCAGCAGAACATGTCTAAACCTCTCAACACACTTTCTACTTGTTCCTGATTGTAACATCTGCAGCTTTTATTTACTGGATATTTGTGTAGCTAATGAAGGTTTTTGGTTTTCTTCTAGGCAACAAGTGACAGAGATTATTTTTGTCCTAAAAGCTATCAGCACTTTGATGGACTCGCTCAAAAAGACACAGCCAGAGAATGGTGAGTATCGCACTGTGTGGAGGACTGTGCAGATCTTGAGTAAAGGAGACACAATGAGAAAAGCAAATATATATTGCAGCCCTATCTATCATCTATTCATTTCAGATAAATGTGTCAGAGTACAGTTGGGATTGTTTTTCAAATGAGTTTTATCTCCAATTTGGGTAGAACTGTTTATGTTTCCTGCAAGGTCAATTACATTTTTACATTACGTCGCCCTTTATTCAGAGCAAAACTCATTTCCATATGCCTGTGGGAATTTTTTCAAGGAAATTATTTCTTTGATTGCTTTCTATCACAATTCATAATCTCTGCCTTCCTCTCCCTCCTAACCCCACTGATCCTTTTTTTCCTGTTGTTCTGCAATCCCTTTGTTCACTGCCTGCAGTGGATGGCAACACATGGGCTCAGGTGATTGCCCTGTACCCCACGCTGGTAGAGTGCATTACATGCACCTCGTCTGAAGTGAGCTCAGCTCTAAAGGAGGCCCTGGGACCCTTTAAAGACTTTATGCAGCCACCTGTCTCAAGAGTCCAGAACGGAGAGTCCTGACCAGGATCGGCCTCAGCTCTTTGTTTATTATAAAGAGGAAATCTTGAATGTGTCTTCTCAACCCACGTGCGTCACAATCGCACGGACATGAACTCCACTTGAGCCCCATTTTTGGCAACATGAAGCAAACCACGTTGAGCAGAGATTCAAGGCCCGCCTGGACCACATCAAAGACCCTGACCTTCATAAGCACCAATGTATGCTTCTCATGTGAGCTGATAATGCCTCTGCCCCCTCCATTCTCATACAGACTGGTTACACTCCTGTGTTAACCACAGTGATTTAAAACATTGCAGTGTTGCCTCTGAGTTTGTTTTACTCTCCTCTTGAGGCCAAATTGATGTACAGTGTGTGGTGATAGTGTTGATGGTGTACAAAAATAAAAAATAAAAACCGGGGCTTTATTGATCTTAAAAAGAAACACTTAGACTTTTGCAACATTTTCAACAGTGAGGATTTTATGCAAGAAAAATAAATCTTACTGTAACATTCCATGTCATTAGCCAGCCATCTGAAAAGGGATGTACTTGTCTGTATAAAATAAATGGGACGATTCTACGATCAGATCTGTGCTGTGAATGTGCTCAATCCTTATGCATGTTAAGTTTTTTTTATTATATATAAAATATAAGGAACTACATTTAAACGAAGTTCCACATATGCTGCTGCTTTTACTCTCACCCTATGACAACTTGCGGTTTTTCACCCTTCACGCTCTCCGAGTGTGAACTCTGCTGATTGTGAGTTTATGAAAATGAATTGAGAACTCGTTACCAAATAAATCAGCCTGAACCACAGGGAGGTGTGTCGGAGAAGAACGCCTTGAATATTACATCCTGTCAATTCTGTAAATCTGGCACATTTGACCATTTAAATATAAAGGTGCATTAGTGGATCAAAAGCACACATAAATACCAGCATTTGTCTGTTAGTATGTGAATATGTCAGTAAACTGAATATTAGTCAAACAAAATCAGACACACATCAAGTCATCTTGCTCTGTGGGGCATATTTCTCTATAGTGATTAGTGTGTCTGTCATTGTGTAGAACAAAACAATTCATTATGGGCATTCAGCTGATTAATGATAGTAAAACAACCAGTTGCAGTCATAATTAAATATAAGATTATTATATTGGGATACATTTGATTTTTGTCCTTAAGGTTGCCTCATAGTTACATTTACATTGATGCTCTTTGGCTGCATGCTGCACGGACCCCTTTGGCTCCATCTCTGCGTCCATCCCAGGTCCCCGAGCCCAAGCTTCGGACCATCCAGTAGGTCATAGCAGGGGAAGGGACGGTGTCGTGGAGGAAGGCGGGGGGGGGGGCGGAGGGGGGGGGGGGGGGAGCCTGTCTGCTTGGGCGGGGTTTCCCCTCTTACTTCAAGTGTGCACAGAAGAGGAGCGGAGCGCCGAGAGGACGCAGCGTCTCCGGCTGCATGGGAATGTTTCTGCACACGAATCGACGCACAGATTGAGCTGCACGGTATTTTTCCTGTCTTTTCTCTTTTTTTTGTTTTTTGTTTTTTTTTGTGATCATTTTTCTTTTTTGAATCCACGTTTCTCTCGCATTTCGACCACGTACTGGCTGAGGTAGTAGTTTGTGCTGTTGGTTGGGTTGTGACACTGCCCGCTATGGAGATGACTGCGCAAGCTACTGCCTTGCTAGTGCTGGTGCCTGCACTGAACCCGAGGAGCGCAAACAATCCAAAAAAAACCAAAAAAAGAATCAAAAGCCCCGGTGCCACAAGGTGTTTAACGGGCTCTCCAGGTAATGCGCTACAGAAAGAGACAGTGTTGTATTGAAAGCTGTGATTTTTCTGCTTTGAAATGGAAAAAAAAAAGAGCTTCTAGTTGCATTGTTGCAATTTGAGCTGAAGCCATTTGAGAACTGTACCATGTTTCATCCAATAAAATAGTGACTGGTTGTGGAGGGGGGAAAAAGCACTTTGTATGCTGTTCTGATTTCACACAGAAACCTTTAGTGAGATGAGGATTCAGGCTGATCAACATGCATTTGATTTGAATGGGTGCCATCACACTTTTGGGAACCAAAGCTTGCACGGGAGGGGATGGAAATGTAATATGTTTGTGGTTTTAATGATTTTTGGTGTGAACATTTTAAAATGCAAAGAGGAAGTCGATATCCCCTTTTTTTGCATTTGCATAGCTTTCCACCACCTCGGGCAGAGTGGGCTGTGTAGAAAGCATGTAGGTCAACAGTACTGTTGCTATGAGGAGAGGAGTGACGTGGCTCCTGCTGCCCACAGAGGTATCCTACAATACATCTGCTCAGATACACACAAGCTGGCTTCACGGTTCTCCCGTCCTTTACTGATAATGCCGCATACTGTCAGACACTGGAGCAGGTAGCATGTGCTCTCCCTGCTCCTGAACACCTCTTCTACGCAGGACGGAGCTCGGATATAAATGTATGCAGCCCTCTTGGCACTGTTCACCTAATAATCTGATTATTATGCTAAACGTGGATGGTGTGACTCTCGGTATTTGAACTCTTTGATGAGCACAAGCAGACCTAACCCCCGCAGGCTTTTCAGCGGTGGTGTCCTCACTAAGATCTGGGAGTGAAACGCTGATGTGGGTCATGTGTTGGGAGTTGACCTTTGAAACGCTTCCTCTGCTGCCCAGCAGCATCTGGCTGTTCTGTATCGTATTAGTATGGAGAGTTGGGGGGTCTTGTGATGTGGGGGGAGGGTGGGGAACAGAATCGGTAATGATCTCTGATTAGCTGCAGGGGCCTGGCAGCACTGGGTCGATTAAGCTGTTCAGGGGCTGGAGTCTTGAGTCAAGACCCCCCTATAAACCAGATGAGAGCACGCCACTCACTCAGTGACTGATTGAGGATTGAATTTTGCTTTTTGACCTAACGAGATGTCCATGAAATATTTATGAGTTCACACTTAAATGGCAGAGTTGTGTTCATCCTGGATAACAGTCCTTCCCACTTGCATCTGCGCTGATATTACACAATACATTCTTCTATAGCTACTCATTGTAGAGATACAAGTAGGCTGAAAGGGGGGAGTTCTCTTCCTTTGCAGAAGAGGGTGAATAGTAAACAAACCAGAGATCATTGTGCTCAACTGCACAACACGTCCATTCACTGTACGCAGCAAACAAGCCACAAAAATGCAGCACAAACTTGATTCCACAAACCACACAAGTGACTTGTACTTATGGCCAAGCCTGTTGAACAGTCTACAAGTCTGCGTTAAATAGATTCCAATAAGTGTTTGTCTCATGTTAGAAGTAGCCCAGCCCACGGGGAAAAGCTAAACATCATTTATCATATCCCGACTGGAGAGAGAGAGTCGTCCTATGGGCCAGTGAGCAGCACAGAGGCAGCCCATGTCCTCCTCATCCATCTTATGTCAAAGCTCTCATTTTAGCCAGGCTGTGGATAAATCATGCTTCAGGAAGCCAAAGCTTTAAAGCAGTAAATTAGAGCCCCCTGTGGAAAATCTGCCCGCTCACATCGGTATCGCAGCTGCACCAGCAAAGCAGCCCCACCTTTGTCCTGACACGAGTCAAACCCTCGTTGGTTTGTACTGTGCTCATCTGAAGCTACCGCTGTAAACGCCATCTGATACAGATAAAATGGATTTTCTTTATTACTGTAATGATTAATCTACCAATAAATTGAACAATACCTATATATACAAAGCAGATCACAAAATATCTAATACAGTATAATGTTATTATAGATTTTCACATTTAAGCTGCAACGACTTAATCAGTTTGAAAGTTTGATCATCTATGGACAGTTTACAGTAAACAAACCTGTGCACAAAAATATCCTGTAGTCTTTTAAATTAACAGTTTATAATTTTTTAGACTATTTCCAGAGTAAAATACTAAGTAAAAAAAGCACTGAGCTACTAGGATGGACATTTCCTTGTTTGTGTGTATTTGAACACAGAGAAAGATCCTTGTATATACATAATATATGTATATATTATCATTTCCTTTCTCGGCTGCTGCCTCAACGACTCCACGTTGCGCTGCGGTGAGAAAGTGCACCACCTTTCCAGGACAAGAGTTGAGTATTTTGCTGCAAGTCCACTCAGCAGTCTTCTCTTTGGATCCACGGGTGGGTTGGGAGTGCTGTGACCTTGGAAAAACAAGCCACCCACAGGGGTGACTGTGTCATCATTGCCGTCATCCAATCTGGACCACACACACGTGTGGAGAGTAGGAGTGCAGTGCCAGATCAGTGCTGGCCTGATTAGAGGAGGATGCGGTGCTGGCCTGTGGGGACCAGATGGCCCTCCAGCTCCTGCAGAGGACCCAGGAGTGTGAGACACCCACAACAACACTTTATGTTCTCTGACTGCGTGTTAAGGCATGCAGTAGGTGTTTATATTTGTGGAATGCTTATCCTTATGTCCACCTGTGGCTAGGCTAACATGCGTCAGAAAAAGAGACATGGGTGGTCCTTGAGACTTGCCTGGGTCTTTGCTCTGTTACTTCCCATCATGTCTTAATTTTACACAATAAATTGGTTGATTTTTTTTTTTTTGCTAAACAGTAAAACAGGGAAAGGACAATAACATTTTATTATAATATTATTAAATGAAAAGGTAAAAATAAGGTACAGTCAATCAAAATGACCTACGCATATGAACCTGCATTGTGCAGCAGTACCTGCTAATTGGTCTATAATGTATTCCATGTAATGACTTGTACCCTGTTTCTGGAGACTGTGCACAGTCTGTTAACCCTCAACTGAAACAGCCACGGAGACTGTTGTTAACCACACCAGTGCTTCGTTTACCATCATAGTTCTAATTATCTTTGATCTGTTGTGTGTTTGATCAGCTATTCCTGTAATAGATATGTTTGTATGCAATATACAGGACTTAAAGTATCAGGCAGACAGCGTTTTAGCATCGTCAGCAGCTGAACTTCCAACAACCTGATTTAAATCAACCTGTCTCAGGTGTAGCAGTTTGTAAAACGTGCCGTGCCACTTGCCCAGATTTAGTTGGGCTAAAATTTGGGGAAGAATTCTTGGTGTATTTTAAACAGACAATAAGATGTTGGCGATTAGCAGCTGCACACAAAAATAAAGCCCCTGATATTTGCTTTCAAAGTAAAATAATCTCCATGGGATGCTGCACCAAAGAGCACTGAATAGTTGTCAAGTGTCAGAAAAACATCAGGTTTCCTTTTTCTGCTCGCAACACATGAGACTCTGGAATGCATCTTTTCCCATAATGCCTCTGTCATGTCAGGCTCTATGAAAGTTATCCTGCGTTTGCTTTAGGTATTTCAAGCATTTTGTCTCACATTCGATTTGAAGGGGAGACAGTTATTCCCAATTGTTCCACGCTCGCTCTCACTTGATGCATTTAAGTGAAAGACCAGTTGAAATGGGACGAACATCTTGTGCAATTTTTCCCCCTTCTTCTTTTTTTGGTCAAGTTTTCTTTCATTCCTTCAGGGTGTGGGCGCCTCAGTGTCGAATTACGCCTTTCGCAGCCTCCTCCACCATGAACTCTCCTGTCAGGCTGTTCTGTGAACTGATACTCTTCATCCACATATTGCTTTGGGACACAGGCCGTCAGACTGGTGATGGTCTTATTCTATACAGTATCTAGAGTTTAAACATTTAGCAATGAATGTTTTTATTGAAATCATTTTTACACTGTTTTTAGGTTTTCAAAAGAATACAAATGTGTTTTTTTTTATTTCACCAGATGTACATCACTTACAATAAAAGAAAATTATAGAAGAGTCAACTGAAAAAAGCTATTTACATTTTTACATTTAAATTAAGTTACTCTGTTCCATGTTTCACCACTCGTACAGCAATTAAGATGCAATATATGTGCACTATTAGATGCTGAAAACTACGACTAAATCAACTAAAAGATTGAAAACCACTGGAAACTGGAGCTATTCTGATTGTCAGAGGCACATGCTATTCATAAGAATGAGTTCATCTTAATAGGGATGATACATCTAACCGAGGAGGTACGAGTTAATGCAGGACAATGGAGGGATCTGTGTGACTTTTTCTGCTGCAGTGCTTTTCTAAAAGAAAAGAAAAAACATTTACAGGAGCAAATATGAGAGTGTAACTATCTAATGGCACAGGGGCACAGGTGGCAGCTGATGATGCACTCAATATAGCAAGCAAAAAGCCACTTGAAGAGGACAATGACAACGTGTTAAATAGAAATACAATGAGGTAGACAGCTGAAGGTGAAAGAGTGTAACAGGAATACTTCAATGTACAATCACTGTAAAGGTTCAGCCTAGAGTCAGTAGTATGATAAGATGTAATTAGGGTCACGTGATTAACACCAGGATCTTAAAAGTGACACCGGTTAGCGTATTAATTTTTAAAGGAAGCAGGTTTCCTTAATAGCGAGTAGCCTATCGTATTGCAATGCAAGCGAACTAAACAGAACATAGCAACTGCAGCATTAGGAGGACCAGTCTACTGATGGTTGAGAGAAGACTTGATTTTCATTTCTTTTTAAGAACAGACTAATAGTTACAGACTCAACCTAAATTAAAACCCTACAAGGAACATAGGAGGTATAATTCATATATACACAGGACATCAGACGTCAGGTTTGTTTTGTTTTGTTTTTTTACACTGTACAGTGTTCAACTAATCACACCTATCAAGTGTGGTTTATCCTTATATTCACGTTTATAAATATTGTGCATAAGGTAGTAACAGCAATCCTGAGATGCATATTACCATATCATCCATGGAAGTCCATGTTCAACCTTTGCATTGCTCCACGACAAGGTTCATGATGGCTTCCTCAGTGAGATGAAGAGTTCCAACACTTGGAAAAGAAAAATCAGCAGTCTGACTTTTCTGATTATGTTTCTCCAATAGTTTCTTTGCTCTTAAAAAAAAAAAAACCCAGACAAAAAGAAGAAATAAGATCAAACTCAGATGATCAAGGGGAATACAGCTGGGATAGAAATCAGATATGTGACTAGAAATATCTCCAATCCCTCAGCAAAAGAAGACGTCCACGCTAAGGCGCTGTTAATAAGAGGGTGAGGTTGAGGGAAACTGCTGAAATGAAGGACGGGAGGTCATGGCTGGGTCACCTTTCAAGTTTTTTTTTGCTAATTCTGCTTGTTGCCGTACATGAGGGGAATGATGTAGACGGAGATGTCATCTCCAGAGCCTAATCTGTCATTGGATATCCTCCAGCCTCGATCCTTCAGCACCCCTCGTGCTCTCATTACGAGGTCTTGTGCTGCCATTGTGTACCTGACAAAAGAAAAAAAAGAGTTATATGGTCAAATCTGCTTATATTTATATATATATTACATATATATTACATATATATATTACAATATTATTAGCATTATGACAAACTTTTGAGACTTCGCTTGCAGGAGAAGAAGCAGCACAGCAGCCTGATTATAGTCTTACAAGGTTTTCCTCGATATCAGAGAAGCAACTTATCTCAATATTTGGTCATTGGCATAATTACAAAAAGATAACAACGCTCATGCTCTTCAAATAAGACGGGGGTGAGGAGAAGTTCAGCCCTTAGTGGGGGCTGCAGCTGTGTGGTGAGAGAACGTGCCTGTGCTGGTCGTCTGGGTCGCAGTTTGCCAGGAAACTGGTGACCGCTTCAGCTACTTCCTGGTTGGAGAGAACGTCCCATAGACCGTCAGTTCCCAGCACCAGAACGTCATCAGCTCCATGCTCATACTGCGCCAGAGGGTAAACTTTGACCTGACAATAAAGAGGGAAGAAATGTGTTGAGAGATGCATGGTTTCTAGGAATTGTGTGGACCAGAGTTAGAGATATTTAACTCCTGTGAGCGCCACAAAACTATGCAGATGGATGGATACCACTAAAGGTTGTTGAGCAAATGAAGCCATTTAATCCCCTTTTCTCTGGCACACATCTTTTCAACAGCTACTGAGGGCCTCAGATTTTCAAAGACATCCTCAAGCAGAGAGATGTTACTGTGGCAACTCTTGTGAAGCACAACCTCAAATTACTATAGTTGAATAAAAGCATACTTTGAATTAGCACAGAATCATGCACATTGGCCTTGGTCCCTGCAAGATAAACCTGCCTTGGTTGCTTCAAATGATTCCTTTGCTACCGTGAGGGAGTTGCCCATTCACAGCAGGCACACCAACTTATTGCAGAGCCTCCTGTGAAAGCAGTGGTACAGAATCAGAATGACCTCCACATGGCTCATGAGCCACTGTTGTGGTAAACTTTGTGATTTGTATGTTAAGTTTCGCTCGAGAACAAAAGCAGTGACTCTATCAATCCACAAGTTCCTAAAGGCTATGTCAAAATAGAGATTTCAACAGCAACAGAATATCTCTGGAAAGGGGGGGTCACGACTGCAGCATTTGATTTCTGACCCAACGCCCACATTTGATCTCATGATGACTATGAACTAATGACTCCAGATGTCAAGGTCCAGTTTTTTCTGCCTTTTCTTTCCGAGAGCACTGAGTCATTTCTAACTTACAATCTTTGCAGAAAGAGCAGGGTTTTATCAAGTCGTCGTCAAATCTAATGGGATTGCAAACGCTCGCAAATATAGAAATAATAGATTTAGACTCTATGTGACACAACAGCAGCTGTAAGTATCTAAAGGAAAAAAGACTAAAGAAAAAAAGGAAATTCACATCAAAAACAATGCTGAACTTTGACTGAACTCAGGGCAATGAATTAAAGATCAAGAGATTTCTTTGGCTTCGTGACTACTGCAATCATATGCAGCAGACAATGGGACAGAAAGGAGTAATTTAAGAGCACTGGCCAGCGGAGACATAAATGTGACCACACAGTTCACTGTGTGGACTGTTAATGGCTTAAGGTATCTTATATTGTTACCTCTGTGCTCTCATTTAATCAGGAGGCTAAGGCAATGAGCTAAAATGAAAGGAAAGATCCACCATAAAAAACTCGCAGCACACAACACAGTACTACTTATGATCTGAAGTACATTTCCTTTATGTTTTGCAGAGCTCAAAAGTCGATTTTTGCAACAAATGACTGCAGAAGCACCGAACCTTTGCTCATTAGTTTACACATTTTGTTAAATCCAAATGATGTAAATCATCAGTTGATGTGAAATAGTGGAACCTACCTCTGGGCAGCAGGACAGGAAGGGCTTAATGTAGATGTTGGAGTCATGCACTTTGAGATTGTGGTCCCCAAGACCTCTTGTGACCCCGATGGTTGCCAACACACGAGCCTGCAAAAGATGCAACATGACCTCTACATAAGACAACAAACAACAAACTCAGTAGTGTTATAGGAGCCATTTTATTTGGAGGTGAGTCTGTGAGTGACCGCAGCTGAAAAACTGTGTGCGTAGAATTACACTGTGGCAAGTAGAGTAAGTTGAATTTGGCCAAAACTACACAAGGTTCATAAAATGGATTTATCTGTGGGTAGTAATAAAAAAACTAACAAAATAAACCAACAATAAAAAGAACTGTTTTAATGAACGACAAGTGTTCATGCAAGACAGGTTTCTCATATATACTGTGTGTGTGTAGCAATCTATTTCTGATATTATTATATTTTATCCTTAATTACTGTAACTTGCACTTCTTAGTTTTGTGCGTGCTTAATGATCGTTTCCCTAGCTCAAATTAATTTGTAAGCCATGCGAAAGTCCTTTCCATTTCTATAGTCTGCACAGATTGCCACCTCTAAAAATGGCTGCTGGCACAGGACTGGGGGAACTGGGCTAATTGAATCTACTGTACAGTGCATGCGAAAGAGTCGCACGGAAGGATGGGAAGAGGAGTAGGACCGAGAGTGAGGCCTGGCAGGAATGTGTTTGGATCAGTACGCATGTATGAGTGGGAGGGAGAAGGAGACAAAGAGGTGGAGAGTAGGGAAAGTGTTTCAAAGTGGTGGCGAAGCTCCTCCAGCAGAGAAGGGGAAACATCCTGGGATTAATTGTGTAGCGTTGGGGCCCAGCAGGCTGCATGCCGTGCTTTGAAGTGCTCTGGCGTTTCTCTCCCTTGCACAAAGCCCCCTCGCTCTATCTAGCCATCCATCTCTGCAACTCACTTCAAAGGAAGAGGACACGACGTGGGCACAGCCAACTGTGCACGAGTAAACCTGAATGTGGTTGCAAGCAGAGTGCACTGCAGGCTGACATCTGCTCCAGTCATCAATCAAACATAAATCTACTGTCTCTGTTAAATAGAAAACTGAAGAAAGCCACAGTGAGAACATACTCAGATCTATCATGTTTCTCCTCCGACCTTTTCAATGCAACAAGGACAAGATGTTGCACACTACCACACGGACAGCATCACTGAGGAAAAGGAAAATGTCATGAACATTGTGCTGAGCTTTTAACCTTTTCTTTTGTGTTTTGTGTCAAAACACTGACAACATTTCGCTGCAAGTCAGTTGTCGCAATGTTGTATTCCACTAACATGTCACTATTTGGCCACTTTTCATCTTTCTTTCATCATATTTTCATCATCTCACAGGTGGCTAAGAAAGGAATGTCACCTCTGATCCCTACCGCTGTTAGTGCTGCATGTTACCTGCAAGGGGAAATAAGAAGCACAAACTTAGAGCAGAGACATGTGCTGGCGTAGGATGCGAATCCTTGTGGAAAAATAGGGGAGGGGGCTGAGTAATGGTGCCCTTGCAAGGTTTGATTACAGGCGAGGCCCACAAGGGCGTGGGAGTAACTCTGAAGCCTCCAAGCAATTCTTACCTTCTTCCCTTCGCCATAGATCAGGGGAAACTTTAGGTCATCGTCCTCGATGGTTTTATATGCCCTGTGCAGAGGAGAGAAGACACTTTAATGGATGCTTAGTTTATGGCAGGTGGCATACATGCACCCTGAGAGATACATCACCTCCATACCCCTTGCAGGCCTTGCTGCTGAGGTGACTGGCATGAGAAAGAATGAGAGGAAAAAAATCCACCCAGACATCACACATGCAGTCCAACAACACAAAGCACTAACATTAATATTTCCCTTTTCCTTTCCTAACTAATGTTATAGTCTCCCTAGTGACAAAGACTGATGCAGGTATGAATGTATGAGATGCTCTTAATGTAGTTCACTGTTTCTGTGACTGTCTGTACCAGCTGTATGTCTGTGTGTACGTGCACGTATGTATCGGAAGGTCTAGATGTAAAATTGCTGAGTGATGCAAGAGTATCCACATTCACATTCCCTTGCTCTCAGTGCGATGTTTAAACTTCCCCAACCAATGAATAATTTACCATCCTCAGACTGGGACCAGAAGGAGCTACAGCATAAACTGTATAATACTGTATGTATTTATACCAGGTGTTCAGATATACGTCTCACGTTTACAGCTCAGAAACTTCAATTCTTAGCGTTTGTCACTGTATAGAACTAGAAACATTACAAGTTTGAGCTAATTTTCACAAACATTGCCAATACAAGATTTTAAATTCACAACTCACACCAGGTGCTATGAATATGGAAAACTGTCCGGACCTGGTGGGTTCAAAATAATTTTGTAGTTCAAAAAAAAAAAAAAAATTAACTTAAGATTTATTTAAAATAAATCTCAAGTGTTACTTTGCAAATATCACATGACCCAGACCTGCCCTACACACCTTATCCAACGCATTTCAGCTGCTGGGAAGCAGATTAGCAAGGACCTGGATGGTTTTTACATTACTCTGCTGGTTTCACTCAGAGAGACCATATGTTTCCACCTTAGGCGAGCGCTATACTGCTGCACTCAGCACTTTTTTAACAGGGTGCAGAGCGAGGACTATCACAGTGAAAGCAGCCCACAAACACAAATACAGTCTGCAGCCTGCGACTCTTCTGAGCAGAGAGCCACAGCACAAAATAAGGATTAGTAGAGGAGTTTTCTAACTAATGTCTGCAATGTTGATGGTGTGGAAAAACCTCTAAAACAGCAGTTTGGTAATGTGAAACTTAAACTGAAGATCAAAAGAGGCACTAATTAACAGGGGCAGGTCTTAAACTCTACAGAAACATGATTTGCTTGTCATTTCACGTCACACTTCCTTCATTTGAATATTTCACCTTCAAGACGTCACCAAAAAAAGAAACAAAATACCACAACACAGTAACACAATATCTGTCATTATTTCAAAGATGCTGTACATAAGATTCCCAGAGCATGTCGTCAGGGACAGCCTCCCTCTTATAATGGGTGTATACAGTGAATCCAGCCTGAGAGAGACATATTAATGGTGAGGAGAGTTGCTCAAGGGCTGTAGTGTTTGACCACAACACTGAGCACTTTCACATTCAAGGGCTGTTTGGGTATCCAATGTGATCCAATGTGTGACTGCATGAGATATGGAGTGGGAGCCGGGGAGAGAGATGAAGGGAAGGAGGGTGGTTGTGTCATCAAGAGTGGGGCAGGAGAGGAGAAGAGTGATGTCATCTCTGTTTGGTGCAAAGAGGGTTGACAGAGAAACATTAGCAGTGTGTGATCAGCATCCTGATCTGTATGCACATTATTGTTAACATCTCTGCTCGTGGAAACACACACACACACACACACACACACACACACACACACCTGTCGACAGTCTTTGAGGTGACATTCTGATAGGCCTGTCTTACCACTGGACAAGTCAAGACAAACTGAAATAAAACGTTTTGGCCAATGACCCAATAATAGAAAAAGAAAGGACAAATAGAAGAAGGAGGGAAGCGAGGGAGACGCAGAAAGGTAGTGGGTTAGTCTCACTCATCTTTTATTGATTGTCAGGTGAAAGATCGACAACACGGTGTACGCAGCTTGAGAGCTATTCATTGTCATTTATCACTGCCCCCCTAGCCCTCTTTTTGAATTTCTTTCTGTCTTTTTCTTGCTAGGCCTTTCCTCCTGTCTTTATTTCTATCTTTGATGCTTACTTCAGTCTACCGTCTTTTTTTGCCTCTGTCTTTGAAGCAAACTTCTTCTGATCTGTTCTTTTATCCTGTCTCTCCAAAGTCCCGTCCAGCCACCCACCCTCTGCCCCACCTCCTCTCCGTCTAGCCAGCTGTGTGGCTGTAGAGTTTGGATCATGTCGAACACGGTCGACCCCTCAGCATCTCTCCAGGACATCTTGAGAGCAAAAACCACCCTCCACCCAGGGAAACAGCAACCATTACGGTCCGCAACACAAAGCCAACACACATGCTGGTCCAACTAACTGGGGGAGGGGAGAAAAAGAGCGCAAGGGGGAGAAGACAGCGAGAGGTGGCCTGCAGACCTGTATAGCTTCATTACAGGATGGCCTTGATCATTACATGCCTTTGAGGGAACTGGATGCTGGAGTACGCCCACACACGCAGCATGCAGGCAAACAGGCTAAACATACAGTCAGGAGAATGCAGGAGAATGCGTACATGTACACACACAGAGCAGCAGAGAGATAAAAATACTATCCCCTGTACATACAGAACTGCACCTATAGAGGATGACACAGTTGAGTCACATTCAAGCACATCAGAGCAATCAGTCACGCTTGCTGACAGGGCACTAATTTAAGACCCAGACATAGGCCGGGTGAAACTAAAGCAGAACTGGGTTATGGGTAGAACCTGATTAAAAATACATCACAGGCCGTCTGCACTGCTGAGACAGTTAGCTGGCAGACGAGAGTTCTGGGCCCAATAAGGAAACACCCGCTGACTGACCTACATCTGCTGAACCAAGCGGCGCCATAAAACACAACCACACTGAGGTGCTGTCAGAAAAGATACCGTTCATACACGACCTGTCAAAAAAAAAAAAGTCTCTCTAATATTTTGCTGGACTGCCTTTAGATTTGATTACAACATGCATTCACTTTGATATGCTTCTGCAATGTCACAACCTTTATTAACGTCCAGAGTTGCATTAATTTTTTGCCAAGATCTTGATTTGATGATGGGAGAGTCAGACCTGTGCAAAGTCTACTTCAGCACATCCCAAAGATTCTTAATGGGGTTAAGGTCTGGACTCTGTGGTGGCCAATCCATGTGTGAACGAAAATGATGGGTCATGCTCCCTGAACCACTTTTTCACAATTTGAGCCCGATGAATGCTGACATTGTCATCTTGGGATATGCCCGTGCCATCAGGGAAGAAGAAATCCATTGATGGAATAACCTGGTCATTCAGTATATACAGGTCGTCAGCTGACCTCATTCTTTGGACACATAACGTTGCTGAACCTAGACCTGACCGACTGCAGCAACCCCAGATCATAGCACTGCCCCCACAGGCTTGTACAGTAGACACTAGACATGATGGGTGCATCACTTCATCAGCCTCTCTTCTTACCCTGATGCGCCCATCACTCTGGAACAGGGTAAATCTGGACTCATCAGACCACATGACCTTCTTCCATTGGACAGTTCTTAACCCAATTTTAGTAGTTTCTATCTTCTTATCTTTTTCACGACCACAGGATGTTTATTTAGTCACGGTTGTGGAAGAAAGGCGAAGATACTCACAGCATCAGTTAGGGTTGAATACCTTGTTAACAGTTGAAATATAATCATCCATGCACTAATTATCCAGTGGGAGGCTCTTACCCATTTTCTTAGTTAAATCATGGTGGTGGGGACATATCATATAGTATATACTTCTGGACATACTCATATTTAAGCTTCGAGAAAAAACAGGAGGTTCAAAAATTTTGAATGGATTTATCACAATTTAATTAACCTGGAACAATCAAGTGGAGTTAATCAAGAACCGCATTTACACACAGTTTTGAAGTGCTTAGAATTTATTCTATTTTCTACTTGCTGAGGCTGAAGCCTTCAACATACCAATTCATTTTGTCTTCCCCCACTCCACCATCATCTGATACGTTGCTCTATGTTTGGCTCTTATCAAGGTTCTGATTACCAAACCTCTTTGATCAGGCAGAATGCTGCTAATTGGTATTTAATCTAATGTGACATTAATATAAGTGCTTGTAACTAGGATTGCTGCGTTAAAGCCTCTACTGTCTGAAATTAAATTAGAGAACCTGTCCCTGCTCTACCTAGAACTCACTAGTATACACTTTCAGCACTTTTCCCTCTGGTATTCTTATTGATGCCCTCATCTTCCTCCTTTCCATCTTTCTTCACTGTCTTTTCCTCTTGCCTTCTCATTCCCATCTGTTTTTTAGCCTTCTTGCATTTTTTGCCTTCTTCTCACACACTGGAGTAAAAACGTGAAGGCCCATTCTTGGCATCTATCGAAAAGTAAAGCTTTGAATGTCTTTTTTTACTGAATGGGACAGAGATTGCTATTATTAGCTATTTTCAAAATGGGTACACGGTAAGAGACCACTCAAACGTAGGCAGCGCCACAAAGTAATGTTTCAGTGAGGCATAATTGTGAGAGGCTAGGTAGGAGACATTAGTTTGACATAAAATTCTCTCTGAGGGCTCATAAATGGACCCAACTAAATACGCAGCAGATGTTAAAAATGGAACAGTATTTTTAACAAATGTGTTTAGTGTTAAATAATTTAACAGGAAGGGAGAGAGACATATTCAAAGAGCAAAAAAAGATAAAAGGAAAAAAACAGAACAGTAAAATAAATAAAAATCAATTCAAATTGTATCTTTACAGCTGCTGTGTCTGATTCGGATTACAGTTTTCATTAATATACTAATTCAATCAGCACATTAGTCTATAAATCAATAAATCAATTAACCCACCATCCTGACATGGTGAAGTCACGGTACAGCATCCTCTTCCCCACCTCCTTCCTCTGCACTCTCCTTGGGAACTCCAGATGTGTAAACTCATTCCCTAATAATTGGGGCTGCATGTAGGCCTATAATGTGAATGAACAAAAAAAAGAAGGAGATTGACATGCCCAGGGAATAGAAAATACAATTCCAAAGCCTATTAAGTTGGAAAAGAGAGCAGGAAGAGAAGGAGAGAAAGACGGCAGGGGAGGTCAGCGCCTCTAATATCTGACAGCTGTGCTCGCTAGAAAGGAGCTGAGAAAGATTCTTCTTACTAGGAACTGCAGTCGCTGTCTCTCTGACTCGGGTGTGAACTCTGCTGACACGGGGGTGACTTCCCCCCCTCGGATAACAATAGCTCTGAAGAAGACGAGCAGACAAAACCAAATTCTGTTCATTTAAGCTGCGACACTGTGTGTTTATTGCAAGAGGAAACTCATTTTGTGGTTATGAGCATGTGTAACTCACCTGCTGTCGCCGGCGTTCCCAACGTAGAGCTTCCCAAGTAAATAGACGACCACCAATGCAGTGCAGCCCCCCGAGATGTTGTACACTGCCTTCTCCTTTTCTATCTGAACATCCTAAAAACAAACACACACACACACACACACACATTAATCCTTTGATGAAACCCATCCTTTGCACATAATTGTTCTAATCATCATGGCCTTCAAAAACTTTTTCCTATCTCACAGGAGTACATAACATAGCATTTAAGATAGGCCGAGTAAAATACTGCTTTCATACTTAAAACCCGTCACGATGCTATTATTAATTATAACAGCGTAATGAATTCATTTATCAAGAGCGCTCTAAGTGAAGGAGCAATAAAGCAGACTGAAAAACCAAAGGAACAGAAGAAAAAGTTTGGAGGGACTGCTGGTTATTACACCAGTTAATTAGCCTAGATTAATTTGGTGCTAATTAAACCAAAATATGATTGGGAAAAAAAAGCTCATGCTATCACTTCATTAATTAGTTGAATAATTAACCTGTCAGCGAATTAATCAAAAATGCTAACAGAAATTTCAACCAAGCTGCTAACGCTTGGTTTAACTCTTTGATTCTCTCTCTAGCCATTGTTGCATCTGCTGTTAATGGCTCCTCAGGGGCCTTTAATCACAAAACAGAAGCAGGAAGTTATCCCAGTGAAATCGAAGACCCCTCGGGCGTCTCCTTCACGTCCCTCCATCACTATCAACAGACCAAGTGATGAAAAATGTCAAAGACATCTGCAGCGTGTTCGTCCTTAACATATCTTCCCATGAGGGATGTTCGACCCAACAAAGCATACTGCCTTCTGTTCTCTGTCTGATTCCAATTTGGTAAACGCATGTGTGTTTACAGATGGAGCATGTATGTGTGTGCATTATGGATGTGTGTATGCAAATCTGACTTCAGTGTGTATACTCTGCACATTGTATGTCTTTGTGTGCCTTGCATATGGCTTCAGCTTACATACATATGAGTGAACAAATGTGTCCTTCAGTTGAATTATGAATCCACAGCGAGTCATACATATTTATCTCGCTTTTTCCAATACCTCTTGCTGCAGGCAAAGTCTTCAATAATGAAAATGTTTGGACACACATCTACACCTTTCTGCTTCCCACAAAAATGTAACAACTGAGCTACATACATTAAATAGGCAGAGAGGGACGTGGGAGGAGGGGTTCAATACATACATAAGTTTATGCAAATTTGTTTCTGCAAATTAAACTTTTCTTGTTTCCTTGAACACAGAATTGTCTACATCATATCAGTCATTTGAACCTAATGAATGGCTGTAAATAAGGTAATTGTTAATTAAATTTAAAATAAATAAAAATCTGCCACTCTAGCAATGAATTATATTCCACTTACTTACTTAAAAATCCATTATAATATAGTCACTGCAAAAAGTCAAGGACACGCTAAAACACAGCACATTCACACACAACACTGTCATGCAGCCTACACCTACACGTTCCACTCAACCATTAAATCTCATCTCAATGCAGTAAAAGCAAACACATTGGAATATAATTATTGGTAAATCTTCAGATACAACTTCAAGGACAACACAAAACAATCTACTATATCTACAAAATGAACTTAATAATGTAAGCAGATGCTGCGTTTTAGAATGACCGCTTTTATTTAACTGGATTTTGGCTCCCCGTCATGAAGACCACCATCCTCACAAGAATGTTCCAGCTCACTCGCAAATGTAGAAGGGGAGGTTGAATATCAAAGCTGGTGTTATTTACATAAGTCCCTGTCCTACTGTTCCTGAAAGCTACACATTAGAAAAAAAAACTAAAACTTTATCCATGTTTCTGCAATGTCACCTTGTTCATGAGTTTGCTGAATGAATAGGAGAGCCTGAATGGACAGTGAGACAGGTAATTAACTAGCTAGCAAGAAGCTTTAAACAAAAAAAAAACAAAAAAATTCCATTGCTCCTATGATGTAGAGCATTAATAAGAGCATAGCTCTCTGAAAGATCACCATAAAACAGGTTTGTAGCTGTAAGGTTTGCGCAGCATGAGTTAAAGCGCTTGAAATGGCTTCTGCTTTAAGAAAGAGTGGATAGAGAGGGTACGGAGTGCAGATTCAGAGATAAAGTTCTGGACAGGCAGGTGAGAGGAGAAGGTTTGATGAGACATGGGCAGAAATGTTTATGAGGAAGAAAAGATTAACAGAGAAGAAAAATCTGAATATGTTCTAAATATGTTGAAAACTGAGTTTCTACTGCCTCCTCCCATTTTATTGTACCACTACAACACTGGAAACTAATTCAAAACAAAACTGAAACTAAATCACCTGAACATTAATCAAAGGTCTACAATGGACCTTTGAACCGATCGTATACATTGGTACACACAAGTAGCACACGGCATGGCTTCCCTTACATCAGCATGGTAACAATAATTATTGCACACTACCACCTAGTGGTTTTAACACGGAAACACCAGCAGTAATTGCATTTTCTAATTGGATTGATCTGCACTGCACTCAATCAAAATCTAATTTAACCTCCCTGACTAATTCCACTAGAAAATACATGGATTTTATTCATGTATTTATTCATGTTGTTGTTTTCATGGGCATATTTGAAACATTGAAATGTGTTCCCAGGTTAAACTATGAACTATTTAATTGAGTCACAGGAAATAAATGAGCAACGGTGTTATTGTTGTTTAAGTCATTTTCTAACCAAAATATCAAATATTCCTTTTTTGAAGCTTTTACAATTTGAAGTGTGATATCTTTACTCATAATATCTTAAAAAACATTATAAAACAACATCCTAGCTTTAAAGCTTTAAAGTCATTTGCCTATTTGAACTTGCTGGTAGGCGTTTTACCACATACTGTACATTACTAGAAGTAAAACTACAGAACAAGAAGAGGGGCTTTACCTACTCAGCGTTAAATATAATCTGAGATCACTGCTCAGCACAGTTGAGGACAAGCATAACAGGCACTGTTGACCGAAGCCCTGATGTTGAAACTGAGGCCACTGACCTTTGACCTTTGCCCTCTCAAAGCCTGTCAGGCAGCCTGCACTGTTTTGATTGGCTCTCATCTTGATCTCTTGGTCTCTGCAAGTCTCCAGCATTCACTTAAAGCACAGCCAGATGGTGAGTGCATGCGTGTGTGACCTGCGGGGAAAGTGCATCGCTTCTCCTGACTCTGAGACCGTATACCGACAGAGACCCTACGCTTCCTGTGTGACAGGACCACTTTATATATTATATTTTGAAATGCTACACATTTGGAAGTTGTACTTGTGTTGTTTTGTATGTGTTTGTGTGGTTATGAAGGTGTTTATACTGTGTGCGATTACACATCAGCCTCAAACACCCCTTCACATCCACCCATTGCAACATCTCAGTATGCAAGCAATATTTAACTAACTACCTCACCAAGACCACACGTGTAAAGGGAGAAAACTGAAATACAATAATTTCATATATATAATTCTCAGTAGGTGTGCAGTAATGTTTAGGGAACTACAGTGACAGACCTACTGCATGTAAGCCTTTTCATAAAATTGGGTCAAGTGTGGCTTGTGCATACTATACACTCAGTTGCCAGTTTATTAGGTACGTCCACTGTAGTAAAATCCATAAATCCTACGTTCAACAATATTATGAATTTATTATAAAATAAATAAAATTTAATTACATTGAGGGGGAGCGCCCTAGTCGAATGGCTACAGACGCATGTCATACCCCTTTTTCTTCCATGTTTCCTGTCTGCTTCTCCACAAACTCTATCAATAAGGCAGTAGAGTTTGATACCATAAATTTTACTTGCTAGTATCACTTTTTTTAGACAGGCACTATAAAGACTTTTAGAATTGTGTTGAGTGTAACACTACTTAGAGCAAACTGAACACACAAATAAACAACCGAGTTTGTTTTGTTCTTGCATTGTAAAAACCGCCTTGTAGCAAATTCAAGCTGGCCACATCCGCAGCTCTTTAAGGTCGAAGGAAACCACAAAGTGTTTCTGGCCATCTTTCATGCCTACTTGTCAAGCGAGTATATTCGAAACAACAGTGTCACTTTAAACGTAGTGCCATACTAATTATGGATTTAGACATGCCATAAAAAAAGGATGTTCGCATAACATGTACAGTACATACATCATACTGCATTCAGGATTCTGTAAGTATATGTAACCACAGGTTAAATACAGCAGGAAATAGTCATGGGTGTATTCTTATCTGTCAACCAACAGCAGGAAATAAAATAGTAGCTCTAAATACAACAAACCAATATCAAATTAAACTGTATGTAATATGGGTTGAGTGAAAGCAATGGAAGTACCAAGGGTCATTTAACGGCTGGATGTCCATGGTAGAAATTACGAAAACTGAGACTGTCCCATATTTGTGTGCAAAATTGCACAGTAAACAGCAGACATGCCTCTTACCATGTCTTTGAAGGCGTTCTCGATGGCTCCAATCACCAGGCTCTCATGTGAAATTTTCTTCTCGGTAAAGAAGCGTGTGGGCGGGGTACTCGGTGAACCTGGAGCTCCTGCAGCACCCCGGAGCGAGGCGGCCCTGGTAAGGGCCCGTTGTGACGTCGGAGTGAGGTGGTGATTGACAGGTTCCTCGCCGAGGCATGTGGGCGGCAGCAGTGTTGGCGTGCAAAGGATTTCCATTACCTCCTGAAGGTGCAGAGCGATATGGTGATGGAGAAGGCGCGAGGCTACTACAGCTGCTCCAGAGCCAGCATGACCATCAAACAATGCCCAGTAGTGGAAGGTCAGATCTTCAGAACTTTCCTGCATACACAAAGAAGTCGAGCACAGCTTCAATAATCATTATCATGAACAGCTGAAACCTGATGCATGCAGACCTGTGCAATGTGTTGTGGGTGATAAGGTAGATGTTAGTGTCACCATCCAAAGTTTAGGAGCCATTGTTCTCGGTGAACAGAACACATGGCTCATTAGGAATCACTGATGTCTCATGAGGACATAAGTGCTGCCATCATTGACCAACGTTAATGGCTGAAAGCTCCTTTCTGTGGACACTGCTTTCAAACTGAGCCTGTAGCAGGAGTTGAGTAAGAATGCTTTCAGAGGGCCAATCCACTGACTGATATTCTGATCTGAAAGTCCAGAACGGATGAACCTGGTCTGCAGTGATGTTAATGTATCCTCTGGCATCAGTGTTTCAATCTGCAGATTTTCATAGAGCCAGCATGATTCAATCTTAGGTCCCATCCTCTCTTTTAAGCTGCAAATTGCTACCTCCCACATAATGCTTAGATAAAGTGTCCTGTCATGTGGTTCATTCATTGCACACCTTCATAAAGTACACCAACACTATGATGGTCCGTCCTCCTGAAATTAACAATCATGCTTTTTCCAAGTCTGTTAGATACTAATCTCGCCCCACTCTCATTAACTGCATTAACACACATTTCAATATGCTGTGAAACATAAAGTATATACACTAAAAAAGGGGAGAGCAACTTCTTCTACATAGGCAGCGTTTATACCATCTGTTCTAGTTTTGAATGGAGCACTGCTGGCACATTTCTAAACCTACTAAAGCTCTGATTATGTGCATGTTTGTTGAGTTTGAGCCTCATGAAGCAGGCAAAAAGCACTGAAAAGGCTCGACAGCCCTCATTTTGGTCTCATATCACTGCAGTAGTGAGTCATGAGGTACTTGCATGACTTTGCTGGAGGCTCTGGATGGGCCTGAGTAAGCACTGGTGGGATGAGGGAAAATGTTATCACCAGTTTTACTTCATATTTATAAATCAACAAACCCCCTTTGGAAATTAATATAATATAAATGTTAAAATTATTTTATGTAAATCATGTAAATGTTAAATGTTGAATTGAAAACGTCATATCTACTGTATTTAGTTTTACTTTTTGCATGATGTACAGTGCTTGCTGAAGGACACAAGTTAAACTCAACATCAGTTTGTGTGTTTATGAGTAAATGCACTGGCGTTGACTTGCCTGCTCATATTAGTTGCTGTCGAGAGCTGTTGAAGGCCACTGTGGTGTGTAAAGGATGCTGTGCTATATGCCCCAGTAAACTGATGATGGGACAGAGTGAGGGGACGCTGGGCCCCGGGGACACTCGAGGACTACTCCACTGTCACCATTACATGGATTTCATCATTGAATAAATAGTAAAAGCTTTTTAAAAAAGATGGCTCCACTATTTGCATTAGTAAAATCACATTTTATTTTAGGTTTGTGTATAATTCTATTCTAATATTATTTAAATTATTTGAGCTTTTTTACCAGCAGCTCACAGCAGCACATGATTATTTTTATAAATTAAATAAAGATTTTTTTTTATTTCCCTATGTTTCCTGTCTGCCTCTATCAAATAAAGAATAAAATGATGGAACCACATGATAAATCACAATGTTACCACACACCTTTTTTTCCATCCTGTCAGTATATGATAACCACTGAGAATAATAAAAGGATAAAAATAGACTAGAGCTTGGTACACTTCGTATTTTGTTATTTTAAGTCAACACTTAGAGTCAACATTGTTTTTTTCATGATGATCACAACATATATCTGCAAAATGCCATTCAAGATGGTAATTAGATATTTCATGATGGAACCAGGCCCATTAGCGTGACTCACCAGGTTCTCCCTGAGGCCCAGGCCCTCTCCATTAGGCAAGGACGATCTCCTGCGAGTCATGGGGGTCCGGTTGGGTGTGGAGGTTCCTGCAGGTCTCCTTTTGACCACAAGGACCTCACAGCAGGCCTGATCCTCATTTAAAGTACTCTTTCCAGCATTAATCACCCTAGACAGAGAGGAAATAAGAGCAAGAAAACGGTAAAAGTTATAGTGTAGTGTTATACAAAATGTGTGCAGTAAAGGTATTATACTTATGATCAAACAGCACGACATATTCATTTACATTGAAATCTATTTCCAAGATATAAGTTGTCATCTTAACCTAATTCAAGAAGACTCTTTTATTTGAAACAATAACTATTTAGTAACAGCTGAGTTTTCGCCTTAGATTTTTTTTGTGCCTTAGATTTATCACTGCTAAGATACTAATCTTTTGAGCAGGAGGATGATACACAGATGCAGATAATCTTAGAGATTCTTTCCAAACGTATCTACCGGACACATGGTTGTTAATAAAATCCACACTGAGCAGATAAAGACTTCATGTAGGATGTTGACTGAGTGACAGTGGTTTTCTGCTCTAAACCAAGTGTGGCCAGGTGAAATTAAGTCAATGTACACACAAACTTTAAATACATATTTCAATTTGCACGTTTCTGTGCACGTAGGGCAAAGGACAAAGGATATAAAGACACATAAATACTGCATTATACAACAACAGGCAGCTGGTGCATTGCATTGCTGCTGCAAGCTGCTGTCACGGACAAGCACACACAGCTTAACAATACTCCAGGCATTCTCAATTTAGCCACAGAGGAGGACATGTTAGGTCCACACTGACCCTATTAAAACAGCAAAAGAGATTAAATAAGCAAGTCCATGTGAGAGCAAAATGTACCTTTCTGTGGAACTTTTTACTTCACATGGATCCTCGATCTCCACCTAAGAAAACACTGTGGGTTGTAAAGCTGACAGGATATTGACCTGGCAGATCATTACTCTATAAGAGTGATTTTAATTGGTTTCTAATCTCTTATGAGCTATTCACCTCTTCACCATTCTAAAAAATAATAATAACATTCGCTATATAGTGTGTCAATAGGACTGAGTTAAATCCAATTAGCCCATAGAGTTAAACATCTACAGATAGTGTGAATATCTGTGCGTCCCCTGCAAAAGCTGAAAAGGTATTCTCTTCTAAAATGTTTTGAGCAAGGCTCACCTTCAATCTAATCAGAGCATTTGAGCGATTTTTGCTTGACTCAATGTCATGCTGAATAGTAGACAGTAGAAGAGCAGAGTCGAGCATGGAGAGGGAAGCTAGACTTTTTCAATTGCACTTTACAAGTGATGTCCCATGATCTTAAATACTAAAATGGCTATATATGTGTTGTGCAAGAATACTTTTTAAATCAACTGAAACCTGCTTCAGATGGATAATTAATTTAACTTTCAGTTGACTTCAACTATTGATTGGAACACGTGGGGAACTTGAATATGACAGTTGGAAATCACCTGCTGAATAACATCTCATTTACAGGCCAGAGACAAACTCTGATGGTAAACAATAGGTGAACACCTACATCATAAAGTGGTTACTGTAAATCACTTACTTTAAAAAGGTTGCCAGCTTTTGAAATCTCCTGCAAGCTCATAAAAATCACTCTATAAAATGAATAGAAACCACAAACTTCACGCACTGCATATCCGAGAGCAAAGTAGTGCAGGGAGTGACGTTCATTTGACCCCAGAAGATCACAAGATTAACACCAGTTGAGCTTTCAAGCCTTTCATGTCTCATATGAAAGGAAACACCCTGAGGCGTGAGCTGTGTCCGAGAGCAGGGCTGTCATATTCAGTTACATTTCATTTCTGCACAATTGAGACAATGGCGCGACCTTAATTATCCTGGCAGGTCTGTAATCTAGAAGTGAGCCTTCTACGGTTTGGGATTTTTCTCTCAGAAAGACTTGATATAAATCTTTGCTCAAAAGAAGTAATGAGGAACCCCACAGGAAAATTATGAAATTATAAAAATCATACCAGATAAATAATCCGAGACTCTGAGACATAATGGTTGGATTGGACCGTGATGGGTATTTTTCACTATTTTTAACATTTAACCACTTACTTAACATGAAACTGTCATTACAGCCCTAAACACACAATACTGACCTACACTGAAAAAACTGCTCTGTTCTAGATGGTTCTTTGCTGCCAACTTCTTGCACAACCAAAACTGCACCGAAGCAATGCCAAGCTGAGAAAAAACAAACCCAGACGCAATGAATACTACTGTTAGCACTGGCAATTATAGCTTCTCGGGTTAACCATTTAACAACGGCAATGCCTGTATTTGCACTCACGCAGCCTTTTTGTTGTTTTATTCCCTCCATTTAGTTTGTTAAATCCCTCTCTATATGCGGCAGACAAGCTCTGTTGACACGTGAATTCATTTATATTCGTTCAGTCACATTTATCTTAACATATACTTATTTTTGAATGTATGATTAGATAATGCTTCTTGTAATGCAGTGTATTATACATTTTTGTTTATGCCCTGTGCTTACTGCAGGTTGCCACAGTGATTATAGTGGTGTGTCACACAGTCTTTTCAATGGCAGCTCACTTTTTATTATATTGTTTCTGCCTCCAAGCAATGTGCCGTGTTGCTGTAACAGAAACAAAATAAGAACGTGCTGCATCATGTGACTGAACTCTGTATGTCTGAGGTTTTACTAACGTTCTGCCTGACCGACTTTGTTTAGCTCCTAATCATGGATAAATAGGAAGAATTCAGAGGAAAATCCTAAGTAAAATTTAGAGTTTACAATATGCCCTGAATCCATTGAACAGCACAGACTCTACTATTGCCTTCTGCTTCCTAATCTCTGTTTCCTTAACACAGACGTTGATGCTGAGTACACCAACCTGACGCCTTCTTCTTGTCATAAGCACCACAGTAAGTTGCCCTCACACATCCGTGTTTGCTGATCTGCAGCCGAAACATATCGTGTGCCACGAACTTACAGACTCACGTATTGATTAAGTATTGAACGGGCTGCTGCTGAGGTTGAGTGTGTACGAGCTTTCTCACTCTTGATTCTATCTTTTTGCAATGCAACTACGCTCCTTTGGCAATAAACAAGATGAAGGAGGTGAAGTGAGGAAACAAGTGGAAGAGAGGAGCTAAGAAAAAGATGAGAGAAGTGAAACTACGTGTTTTTGCTACTACATCATTAAACCTATTAATTTATCATCTATCCTGTTGATGAATTCTTAATTAAAGTGATTTTACACAACTTCACCTTTTTGGTTCTGTGAATAAACATATTCACAAAAGAGAATAATTAGTGATGTGTACATGATGGAGGAAAAGAAAAACTACTGGAGCTGCAGTAAATGTAGGGGGTCTGCAAAAGTGAAGCCTGTGTACTGTAGAGAAAAAGGGTATCAGTTTTATCAGAGTGATCTACTGGTATCTGACCTTGTTAACCCTGCTGAGTCGATGTGTGAGGATCACATCATCTCATTTGGGGCTCAGGTTTTCTCTGCTGGCAGTAAGACTTCACAACAACAAAGCCTGCTGGTCAGCCAGCTGTTGACAAATACCCAATATGGCTGAATCCTGGCTGATACTACACAAAGCTGGCACATACACAGACACACACACACTCACACTCCTGGCACCAGAATCACATCTCTTCACTAAGTAGGCCTGCACGACTGATCCTGAAGAATTATGCATTCTGCATGAATACAGTTTGTCGTGCATTCATTCAAAATCATTAGCTACCCACTTTTGAACACACTCAAGTAGGCGAGAGTTTAAAAATAGATGCATATTATCACAGTTTCTTTTCTTTTCAACAAAAAATCCTCATTGGAGATTAAGATAAGAAGGGAAAGGAGACGATACAAGTGAGAGTGGAACCATTTCAAAGGATTTCTTTAGTCTATAGGAACCATATAGATCTTTCTAGTACTAAAACACTCAAGCAGACAATTATTAGATCAGGATATGTTACCACCTGGATGACTGAGATTATTCACCGACATATTGCCACGCACCAAAAACTTTGATGTTGGTATGTGACTATGAAAGCAGAGCATGTCTGCAATAACTACATGTTATTTTCAACCCTCCTCTCTGTTTATTTCTTGGAAAGCAAGAAAATTTGCCTGAGGGAGGGAGACTGGATGGGTCAGTTGTGTTGAAACAAAAATCACAGTCGCAGGCAGCCAAGACTGACTTGAGATGACATGTATTTGCACCTAAATTAGGTTCAGGGCAGGATGGCTGAAGTTGAAACAACAGCAGGGAAAAGACAGGGAGCGATTGTGCACACAGTATTCTTACTGAATTCACACCATCCAACACCATCTAAAATAACTGATTAAACGATTCAGCTCAAGGAAACAGGCAAAATAAATGAACAGTATGAAGATAAGATAAGATAAGATAAGATAAGATGTCAAAGGGAAATACACAGAACAAACTAGCCCGTGTTTGTGAACTTCATGAATTCAGGGCAGTGAACTGCTGTGTCACACACTGACTGCCTCAAGGACTAAACTGTGACCTCTACAGTTATGAGACTGCCTCATTAACCACCTCCAGGCCTGCCTGAGACTTTATGTGGGGCTGCATGAGTAGAAAAGATTGTGACTCTGTGCTCTCGGGCATGAGACCCTTTCACATCAATGAAGGCTTGTTTTTTGTTCCCTGTCAAAGGTAGATGTAATGGAAAAGTAAACAGGTCTTTGCATAATAATCTTGCCAGCATGCAAATCTATTGCATACTTCCCGTTCACGTGTGTCGCCATGAGAAATAGTCTAAATATGTCACCGAGTCCACGTTTTCTCATGTTCAGGACATTTTTGCAGCTGCACACAAAAAAAGTAACAACCAGCAAGCAGCTGGAGCAAATGTTGTTTATCATATGTCTGTTTAAAATACAACACAGCCAGTTCATAACTGCCTTGGCAGGAAGGATGGGAGCCAAATGGATTCTGTACGCATAAACACAATATGTAATATCAATAATACAACAGATAGTCTTGGGTCTGGCTTTGATTCTGGTCTTATATTAATGACGTTTAGTGTCTGACAGGGCAAACAAATACTGTAAATCTGCTTTTCTATAGGTGATTGCTGTATGTTCCATGTATTGAAAGTCTAAACGATAGGGTGTATATTACTGGTGTTACTGAAGTGGATAACTTCTCAATATACCACACAGGAGTAGTGAAACCTGGTGACTAGGGGAGCGTTCCTGCTTTACATCATACACATAAATAACAAGGAAACGTTGCTGTTATTGTTATTTGATACAAAACCTCATCCCCAGCAGAAGTTCAGTGTTTATTGCTCATAATAAAACATGGTCTCCTTTCTTACAATTAGTCTGCACCAACACTAAGCTGACACAGCCCACTTTCCTGTTCCCATCTGCTTTCCCATCACAACAATAAGGCACAAACACTAGGTTACAGCGTCCTTATCTGATTGGAGGAGGTAGAATACGGTCCTAGCATCCCCACATCGGACTGTGGCGTTTACATGATGCGGGGATTCATTCTGGAGAGATATGGGCGAACGAAATGAACGGATAAGCGGCTCGGGGCTGCGCCTTGGTGCGTGATCCCCGCGGTCCAGGAAGGACGCGCTCACTTCCAAAAGGATGCTATGTGCACTGCAAGAAAAGATGGACGCACACAGGTTACTCACTCTGCGTAGCCGGTGGACCACGGCAGCCGCTTCGTCTCCTTCAGGATGAGGATCGGTCTCGCAATGTGGTCCGCCGAGCACTCCACTTCGTCTGGCGACAGCCCCAGGAACTCCGGGCGGCTGTACGGGAATTTCAGCGGCAGATCCGAGCCGCCGGGATGGTCTCCGTTGGAGCCACCAGCCATCATACCACCCATGAAATTAGCCACTGCCGATTTCACCCGTGTGAGCATGGTCCTGCGGCAGCGGGGGTCCAGGCGATGCAAGTGCGCCCGGCAGATGCCCGCACGACGACGCGGTTTGGCGGCGTGAGAGGAAGACACACGGCGGCCGGATCAAGTCATTCAGCGCTGCGCTCCCTCGGTGAACGCGGAACTAAAAGCCTGAGAAACACAGGCAGGCAGTGCTGCACGGTGGTCATGTGACAAACAGGCTGCTGCTGGTGGATTTGGTAGGACTGGCATCTGAGTGAGCAGCTTACTGTTCCCCGTGCTGGAGGTCAAAGGTGCATAATCCCTGAGTGACGATTCATCCTGGGCGACTGATCCTGGATCCCGGGGCGCTGTCATCCAAGGGTTGATCCATGCTCAAAAGAGTGCAAGCTCATTCACAGGAGAACAAGAACATCTTTAAATGACATTCAGTGATTCAGGAACACACATCTTAGCCAGATCC
Source organism: Anabas testudineus (assembly GCF_900324465.2). Lineage (NCBI taxonomy): Eukaryota > Metazoa > Chordata > Actinopteri > Anabantiformes > Anabantidae > Anabas > Anabas testudineus. Next base: position 18,685,190 of record NC_046615.1, read on the forward strand.
AGTGCTGTTAACCCAAAACACCACCCTAATAATAACAACAGCTGGTCCTAACTCGGACCTTCCTTTGACTAAAAAATCCCTTCATATGCAATTTATTTGTCCTTAAAATGCAGAATGACTCTCACAGACTCCTGCTCTCCCTCATGCAGACACTCACCAGACACAGGAAGGCTGTGTGAGCGCAGTCAGCTGACTTTGGCTTTGTACCTGATAAAACATCCATTGTTAATAAAAGGAGTGGAGGTCAAGCACTGAGAAGAAACCAAAAAACAAAGAGCAATTTGTAGAAGGAGGGTAACTCGAGACGTGCTATAATTTCAATTTAGTGTTTATACAAAAAACAGCTTTAAAAAAAAAGTGTTTCAGCTGTAAGTAGATAGTAAAAAGATCAATTAAACACATCAGGATAAAATTAGGTGAAACAAGTTGTAAGGAAAAAATAATCAAGTAAACTGTGTTGTTTAAAGAAGATACTTGAGACACATTATTGATTATTGCAGATCAATTACCTCAAAATGAGTCCACCGTTGTTTCAATCTGACGCTGGACACCCGAGAAGGATAAATTCACCACAGTGACTCAGTCAAAACCAGAGAAACTACAGTAAACACAGCACATCTGGACAGTTTTTGGAATATCAAACGCCACTCTCTGCTGTTACTATAGTATTCCTATTGTTTTATATTCTTTTTTCGGTTTGTTCTGTCCTAAAATGGTTGAAATCTGATGAGCTGGGCATCCAGCCAGCCCGCCAGGATGTGTGTCTAGACATTATGAACTTAAAAACACACTTTTAGAGAAGTAAACCTCACAAAATGAGCTGTTATACAACACCACAGTCTAAAGAGCAGCCAGACCACAAATCAGATGCACAGGCTTCCTTCTATTCGTGGATTGTCAGGGTTCAAAGATTAAAAGCACAAGTCTGAGAATGACTTTTAAATAACATTCTACTTGTGATGATAAAAACACAGTCGAAATGCTGGCGCCGTTAAGACTCAACTGGGAATTGATTCAAATCTACCGAGTTCAAAAGTTCACTGGAATAAAATGTTAATATTTGGACAGAGTCTGCTTCAACAGCCAGTTAGTGAAATTCTCCATGAGGCCTCTGAGAGTTGGCAAATGATTGATCAGCCTGCTGATACAAACGTCAGCGTGTTTAGCATCATAATCACAAGCACGACTAATTTAATACGGTATTTATACTTATTAGCATCCTGTTTTTAAGGCTTTCCATGCAGTTGAATTCTGTTCTTTGCCAAATCACTACCTATTTTTGACAACAACAGATAACAGACCTTAAATGATGTGAGAACATTCAAAGGGGCTGGTATACTCCAAAGTTCTGTATTTGTACAAAGTAATTTCATAAATGTCTAGACCATGTGAGCACAGGATGAACTTAAACCGTTTCTTAAATGTAGATCCTGACAAGATCACTTACAAATGTATATGTTACACCTAAAATACAGTTAAACAACACAGTACATACTGCACTTGTGATTCTATATAACATACATACATTTGTATATGTTTTCACACATTTCACATGTAGATATTACTAACAAACAAAGTACTAACAAAGTAAAATGGTCATGAGATGGTAGGTTGTGTACCTAAAACCTCAAATATCACGTGATGTTTTTTGTCCTCTTGTGCCTTTCAAGACATCATGGTAGTGCCTAATTGATATTCACCAACATACAGGCACATTATGCTCAATCTTTCTAAGCTTATGTATCCATTAAAACCATGAGCTCACTCATTATACTGAAGATTTCCAGAGAAAACAAATGAACTCCACTGGAAGTGGAGTTGCCAAATTGGCAGACTATACCCAATCAATAATTCATGAGTTTGCCAGCAAAGAGCCCTGCTGACCTAATTACACACAGCAGAGCAGGCTGAGAGCTAGAATGCAGGCGATCTTCCACCTTGTGCAGGATGTACACTGATTTATAGACAACATTAACCAGAACACTGAATGGGACCCTCTAAACTCTGTTTTTATGTATTTTCTATTTACCCTAGTGAGATGACATACAAGTGGGGACCCCTCCCCATAACAGTGAAATGAGAAGTTCATCAATCACATGTAGGTGTCTACATACTTTTGGCCATGTAACATCCTTTGTTTGAAGCAATGTGCAGTCATCTGATGAAAACTGCTGACACTGAAATGTTATCAATGTAAAACAAAACCAAATAATTCAAGGTGACCTTATGTAATTAATACAAAGGAGGAAATCTTATACTGTAACTACTCCAATTCCTAAATGCATATAATATAACAGTAAGAGTTTATGGTTTCATATCTTTTTATGAACGTCATAGACTTTCTCAACTCACTGAGTTTGAGATTCTCCTCTTGCCTTGTCCCATAATTTTGCCGAGTTAGTCAGTGATGTTACTGCAGTTCTGCAGAACGCTGCTGTTAAGTGTGAAGATCTATTTTTGATCCTTTCCCTTCGCACCATCTCCCTCCAGTGTGTAGTCAGCCTGCTTGTCCAGCTGATGACTGATTCACAGATGGACACAGACGGACACCCACACACAATCTTAGCAGAGCATCTGTGGGGGAGACGGAAAAACTGTTTTAGTCTGAATTGCAAAGGCACAACAATGACTGTGCAGATTTATTTGTGTTCAGATGCACACAAATAATCATATCTGTAGATTTAATTCAACTAAAACGTCTAAAGATTTCAATGAAACTTATTGTACAACTACTAACTAAGAGTGTTTTTCATGTTCTGTCCTTACTAAACAAAACAGAGTAAGGTTTTATCCACTGACTCTCTTCTTTTATGATCTCATATTGTTATAGTCAAGTCATTGTGCACAAAAGCTCACTCCTGCTCAAACCACAAACCACATATAGTAACAGCAGTTAGTTAGTAGTTAGTATCTTAATTAAATCTAAATTACATATAATTGGGTCACATCTTTTTTTCTATTCCTGTTATCGCAACAATGTCAGACATTGCAAAACTACTATTTTTTAATTTTTCAACAGATTTAGTTATTTTACATTAATACTAGATATTTTCAAACACAGGAAATAACTCCTACTCTGTCTGTTTGTGTATTTCAGCAGTGAATATTTTATAGCCTGTTGTTTTAATCTCTCACCAGAAGATGTCACCAGTGCATTAAGCATTTTTCAGGGGGTGAGTGAAACTGGTCTGTCCCAAGGTGGGAGAACCAGATAAATCTGTGTATTGTCTGACTGACTCATTGGAAACATTGGCTAGAGTAGATAAAATGTTAGTTTTTTTGTTTTGTTTCGTTCAACGCAATTTATTCTTATAGTCCAGTATACACCAATAGCGTGCCAAATGGAAATAGAAAATGTGTGTTTTATGGAAATGACTTTCAGTAAAAGCTCGTAACAACATAGAGGCAAACTATAGTTTAGCACCAATTTGTGAACTAGATGGTGCAATATCCTTCAACCATTATATTAGGGCTCTAATATAATGGTTGACTCTGTCTTGTAGTGTGCATTCTCATCTGATACTCATTAAATATAATATGCTTTACAATTCTGAGGTAATTTCTACATTACCTTAGAAGATGCTCATTTTCTAAAATGTTAAAGATAAATATCAAACGATATTTGTCTAAATCAATGCCTATTAAGCAAAAATACCATACCACGGCCCTGGTAATCAAAATGGTGGGCATGGATACTATTAAATCTACAGTATTACTCTACATCTACCTTCTATAAGCAAAGAGAAGCTGCTATCTTTATGTAACAGATAGACAGACACTTTAAAAAGATGATAAAGGTTATGTTTTGAGATGCAAACATCTACTACTTTTCAATTTAAACTTAGCTTCCTACCGTAATTGAACTACAGCTGCTGCAATTTTAAACAATCAGCATACTGTAGATCCCCAGAAGACTGATAGCCATGTTGGCATCTTTGTCACAGTGCAAAAGGATATTGCTTTATGTCACAGAGCAGGAAGTGGACTACTGTTTCTCCCAGCACAAACAGAGCTATGGCAACAGCAGACTGTCAAGTTAATGGTTAATGGAAAATTGACTTTTTTTTTTTTTTTTTTTATACTGTAAAGAGAATTAAGATGGTTAATAGAAATAGTGGTTTTAATGTTGTAAACTAACTGTAAAAATTCTTTATTACTATACGTGCACATGTGTACATGTACTTTGAATTGGTAATGTTCTATGAGATGATGACAATTTTTACTTTTCACTTTGAAGCCACCATACAATACAATACAATATGTATCACAATCCATGGACAGTGAATGGATGACATCATATTTGGCCACTCAACTTGCGTATGAACTGATCCACCCCGTTTTCTCTGGTTTCCACTTATAAAAACCACGTGTTATGGTTGAAAGGTGTGGAAAAAGAGGATTACACATTGGCATTGTTTTATTAAACAACTGTTGGTTTACAAAAAAACTGTACAAGACATCATTATCTGATCTGAAACCTGCTGTGGGCTGACCTTTAGCCTCGTACCAGCTGAAAAGCTTGTCACCCCCTGTTCGTAATAAATCATGGAAAATAGGCCGAGCTCCAGTGACTTCGCTTTTCGCCTTGGATGCAACACGATACACTGGATGTATAGTATTGATGGAGTTACGGAGCACACACTTCTAATGAGGCAACACTTCATCTTCATCTGACACAGGAACATGCAGCATTAAACAAGCAGGAAGGCGTTAAGAGCGACACCTCATCTCTCTCCGCTAGTGCTGTTCACAAATAAAGCTTTCATAATTAGACAGGGTCTCTCTTTTCCTGACCTGTGGGAATGAGCATGGAAAACTATTGCTGCGGTACATCATTAATCACTGTGCATCAAGCCAATTGAACTGAATATCCAAGGCATTGGATATTGGATATATATATATATATATATGTAATGTATATATGTAATTACATGTTTTGTATATATATGTAATTACATGTTTACAGCAATATATTTTCTATACAAAGTATATTGTAGGGGTACATGCAACCTTTGTCCTGTGGGTGGTAACAGAGAAAACATGAGTTTATATCAGCATGCTTCCACTGACAGATACGCATTGACAGGAAAAATGGTATAGATAATGAACAGATGGATGGTTGGACTTGCTTGCGGTTCTTTATGACGATTTACATCTCATGCAAAGGCCTCTTCAGTTCGTCCATTTTGAAACTGACAATCCAATCTCACATTCAGCACCACTTCATCAAATTGATGGTGTGTGTTTGAGTTTGACTCTCAAACTTTCTTTTCTCATTCTTTATGCAAATGCTCAGGTTTAAGAAGAACAACGGGTATGAGCCAGCCTATTTATATTATCAGAATGAGGCTTTTGTATCACCCAATGATAATACATGCAACATACAAATGGAAATAAAACAGGTTTAGCCGTTTTTCCTCCGCTTTAACGACATGCTTTGGCTACAAGACCTTTGACAGGGTTGTGCTCACACTGTGGAGTTCAGCTAACTCTGTAGCTGAGTTAGCGTGGTTCCACAGTGTAGTGTCTGTCCACACAGAGCTTTGCTGTTCTTAGGTTATTTTGAGCAAACATTACTAAATCCACTGTGTATTTCAATGTTGAAATACTTACATATGAAAAGCTCTCATTACTTTTGATCCATTACCAATGTGCCAGTTTTCAGCCTAATATTAATAATAACATACTTTATTGATCCCTTTGGGGAAATTGTTGTATTGACAGTACATAAGTTGCCAGGAAGAACCGGAATATGTATGTGAACCTTTTGCAATTTCATGGTTTCCTGCATTAATTAGTTTTTATGGTTGTTTTTTGGGTTATTACTTTGTGCATATTATATTGTGTCATATTCTATTCTATTCATATTTGCACATCACATTTTAGGATAAATTAATGCAGAAAACTATGAAATTCCAAAAGGTTCACATACTTTTTCTTGACACTGTATGCGCAGCTCACATCTGTGCTCTGCTTCTTTATTTGGCCCCTCACTGATGTCCCTTCATTTGTCTTTCTGATTACAGTATTGACGTTAAGTATTACTTAAAACACACCAAGGACACACAGGGTTTTCTTTCCCTGTCCCTCACAGACCACAGTCAGACCCATTTATCTTGCTTGATTAATTAATCTGGCGAGCAGCTCAGTGTAGTATAGATTGAACAGCAGAATGTGTGGTGGAATAGATTTTCTGATTGATTTAATTTTTTTTTCTGTTTTTCTCCAATCTCATTCCAGAATTGAAAAGTTTCTCAATTTTAGATACAGAAATCTATTGAATGTAAAAATATCTTCTGAACCACCTGAAGCAGAGGTTGTATCTGGGTAATCCCAGCTGACACCAACAATCCTCCGCCACCTCTATCTTACATGCCAGGTGTTGACTTGCTCGACCCTATTTGAATGACTCACATGATTTCCTGTAGGATTTCCTGCCTCCCTGCTTTTGATACCAGAAGGTCAGATGATTGATGGAGAAGTGGGAAACCTTGAAAAATGGTCGATGCCAGCATCTGCATATTCAGATCATAGCTAAGTTGTTTTGTTAGTAAGTACAGTATAGTACTTGCAAAGGGAAAGGGAAAAGCAGTAAAGGAAAAGTCATGCTATGTAATATATATATACATACATATGTATATGTATATGTATACATACATATATGGGTGGGTGGGTCAACAAAACACAGGACTATGACATACGACACCGTAATTATTTGGTACCCATGTTCAAAGAGACATCATCAGTCATTACTGTTCCTTTCAACTGTGGCTATTTTTTGCTTTAACAGCAAGTTTTATTATTGTAACCATGACTACAGATGTCCTTTAACCTTATCAAAGTACTTTATAATTTGTTTTACCAAACCTTACCAAGTAGTTTTTGTGCCTCCGCCTAATCAAGCCACAGCTCCATAAACTTCGTTGTGTGTTTATTTTTGTAACCATGATGACAATAATCTGGCATGCCTGTTACCATAGGGGAGCTATTTCAGGAACGTTACAGGGACTTTGCTGCTCTTTATGCACCAGTTGTGACTTATGCTCCATTCTTAATTACTATTTCACAAGAGGTTGCATAACACGTGTCCATGATATATATGGCAGTTTGTCCTTTAGGCAAGATCACAGCCAATAACATCATTTTACTGGACAGACAACATTCAGATGATCCTGGGGAAAAGTTACAGTGGTGTTCAAGAAATGCTCTTATTCATTTTAAATTAGTGACTTGATGCCACTCTCATATCTGTTTGGAGGAGTCCATGCCATAGTCAGCAGCTGCCTATTTTACCCCATAACTTTTTTTAAAATGTCAAAATAGTGGGATGGTCGAAGAAACATCTCAAAACTAAGCTAAAGTTTGAATATGATAAATATTTGATACTTACATTGTACTAAAGTAGGCATGGACAGCCTGTTGTCTCGATGCCTCTCATCGACAGATCTTATTTTCAACTAAAAGGTCAAATTGTTGCGTAATTCCAGAGTTTGGCAGGTTTTTCTGCGGCTTTTCTGGCTACTGACACACCGTTAGCTGAGAGTTCTCAGTTTTTAGCAAAAACAACAAAAGACCTTTTCATGGTGGTGTAGAAACTACATGAAGCACAAACAATGAAGTCATCAGTGTGGTCGTTGTGAAAACAGGAGACAAAGCCAGTGTTTCATTCACTACATCGGTTTGTGTATTTGAACATATATTCATATGATAACTAGACTCTTTTTATGTGCATAAGCCATTACAGACAAATATAATTCATGTTCAACAGATTTACATGAACATATATATATATATATTACTCCTATTTACAGATTTTATGCACAAAAGCATTGAATAGAGATAGAAATATCTTAACGCATTACATGATGGTCATCGAAACAATACAGTGTCGAACAGCATGTTAATGTGCAGGAAATGATTTTGTCTGGAGTGCAAGTGCAGCCAAAACACAGACCCCGCTGTGGTGCAGGATGTAAGAAAAGAGGAGGAAGTTTGTTGGCGTGCGTGTGTGTTAGTGTGTGAACTTTTCCTTAACACTCTGTGAAAACTATAGGTACAATTCTCCGACTGCAGCCAATGTCATCTAAACTCTCGCCAGTTTGTGGGTGTGTTTGTGTAGGTGCATGTCTTGTATTTTTACAGAAATACAGGACAGAAATGAAAGACATGTTTTAAGGATACACACAGAAGGTCTGCTTGATGCAACATGAAACAAATCAAGTAAAATAAGATATAAGAGACTCATAAAATGTCCTTATTGGTAAACGTAGCCTTGACCCACCTTTTTTCTACATTGTGAAAGGTCGGTTTAAGGTTTTTTTTTTTTCATGAGCACCCAAAATCTGATTCCAAGAAAAACAACAAAAGACAAAGAAAGAAGAAGATGTATGATCTGATTGAATAATTTCCCCCACCACACACCTCTTTGCTGCTACGTACATTTTATCTTTGTAAACACTGACAGGTCATGGCGTTCGGCAGCACTGTAGAGAGACATACCCAGCATCAGTATTCCTGAAAAAAGTGCTTTCTAATAAAAATAAAATAAAAAAAGAAATCATGTTGTGACTTCAGAACACTCCGTTTTGATAATGCAACTCTGTCGAATATTCAAGTATTTCAACTAAATTCAATAAAACAACAGGAAGAGAGTCAGTTCTGCATGAAACATATTTTACAGACATAAAACATGCTAATTTATGGGTTAGGATTTTTCTTCTATAATATTTTGCAGAAGTTATGTTAAAAAGATGCAAAAGAAAAAGATAATCATTGTCATTGTTGTAAATTTGCAGTCATACACAATATTTCTTTTTCATGCACAAATCTTGATCTGATTGGGGGCATTTCAGTCGCTGGGACTTAGTATGAGTTCACACAGATTTTAGCTTGGTGCCACTGCCAGACAAGTTCATCCTCATGTTCATATTGAGTAAACAGGGTTTTTGGCGTGCTTACTCTGCCTGAGCAGAGGCCTTGGGAGAATTGTCCAGATCTCTCCAGTTGCCAGTACTGCCTGTTGGGCTCCGGTTGGTCATCTTAGTCAGCAGCGTTGTTCTGCGGAGGCTGCTGTCTGAGTCCTCTTTCTTGATGTCAGGGTTCATTTTGCGGCAGCAAGAGAAGCAGTGCACAAAATCCTGGAGGAGGTGACCACTGAAGATCATGTATATCCACGGGTTACAGCAGCTGTTGAGACTGGCAAGGAGCGCAGACAGAGTCACCGCTGTGTTCTCAGAATCTGGAGAACAGGGAGACGAAAAAAGGGAAAGGATGATTAATGCACAAAACATTTGGTACAGTCTAGGCTGCAGAAGTGCATGTCAAACTAAAACTATTTGGTGCTGAAATGTGAAACTTGTTTTTATCTTTAATGAAGGGACAATGTACCAAATGCACAAGTTCAAAAGTGTGAGTCAAATCATGGTTTGAGTCAGTTTAATGCTCTTGACATCCATCGTCTGACTACTGGAGCTGGTGACTGTGTTGAGAAAACGTCCATAAGGCGAAAGAAACTTTTGTTTCATTCATTTAAAGGTCAAATTGACTAAATGTGATTTTTGCCCAGCTCATCCAAAAACTTTTAGAAGTTCATGGAGTGAAATGTTCATTTTGAAGAGCAGCAGTCGTGAACTCTGCTCTGTCAGGTATTCAGTAGCTTAGAAACTAATTGTAAGTCTTTGTATTATTTACACTCACCAGCCCACTGGAAGTTTTCATCCCACACAGACCACATCTGCACTATGAAAAACGGCGCCCAGCAAACAATGTAGGCCAAAACTATCACAAAAGTCATTTTCACTGTCCTCAGTTTGGCTCTTGATATTGTGGTGACGCTGCTGACTGAAACCTTCCCAATCAGCCCGTTCTTGCCCGCAGCACCAGAGATCGTTTTCTTTTTCTTGTATTTAATATTTTTCCATATGCTGTGGCAAATGAACCCGTAACACATCATGAGAACGAGCACGGGCACGAGAAAGATGCCCACGGTAATCCAGGTGATGTACGCCTTTGCGCCCCAGGGCTCGATGAAATGTGCCCAGCAGTCGTAGACGTCCGAGCCGTTTTTGATCTCGCTCAGGGAGAAGATGAAGTACTGAGGAGTGCTGAGCACCAGGCTGCATATCCAGGTGGAGATGATCATGATGTAGGAGCGCTGAGTGGGCTGCTGGAGGGTTTTCAGGGGGTGACAGATGGCGATGTAGCGGTCCACGGTCATCATCACCATCATGTACGTGGACGCAAACATTCCCATCACCTGGAGGTGTTTGACTATCCTGCAGAGAAGGTCTGTGCCGTAGAAGCGGAAAGTGATCTCCCAGCACAGCTGAGGAAGCACCTGGAAGAAAGCGACCACCAGGTCAGCCAGGCTGAGGTGTTTGATGAAAAGGTGCATCCGTGACATCTTCTTCTTGGTGTTGTACATCGCCAGCAGGACGCTCATGTTCCCAATCACAGCAACCACGAAGGTAATGCTCAGGACCATTATCTCGATTTGGGCCACCTCTTCGTTTCTTGCAAACGGGTCGGACCCGTTCTGGTGGATGGTGCCGTTTCCACTCGTTCCCATCGTTAGGTCAGTAGCGGGGCTGAAAACCAGAGACTTGTTCCCTTCGCTCAGGAGCAGCGCGTTATCTGTAGTGTGCATGGCACTGCCCCTCTGTGCGCCCTAGCAGATCCAGTGCCAGAGGGGCTGTGAAGTGCCTCCAAAAAGCCGTGGACGGAGCCGCCTGGTGAAGCTGACCGTGAAGAATCCGTCGTTGTGCGCTGCGAGGCTGCTGCCTTGGCTTTTTAAACTCGAATCAAGTTTCAGACACCATGTGCGTAAAGGGTGCAGCCAAGCCCTTCCCAGAACTCCACATCACAACAGGTCTTCCCGCTCACAGCATGTCCCACAAAACACAACTTCAAGATCCGAATATATGGAGTTAGGAAATATTTAACAGCATCTCCAGTTCACAGAGGATTATCAGAAAATTACCAGTTTAATTAGTTAAGCAGAAGTGTCCCTTGTACATTTTTAATTGAAAATATTTCAAACATTTGTCTCTGTTGTGTTGCTGCACTTAAGTTGGAAATGTTTTGACCACCACTCAGTTCTAGTGCACTGATGAATTGTTTAAATTGGTTATCTAAGGTGATTTGCTCAAAGAATCACCCAGCTTAGTTTATTCAGGTTTACTATTACCTTATTGTCTATTTAAGGTCATTTTTTAAGCCGAATGGAACATTCAGTCAGCAACAAATATTTTAATGATTAATCTTTTTCAGACACAGTGTTATGTGATGCGTTTTTGTGTTTTTAAGTCAATTCTATGCACACACCATGGTGTGATTCTGCTTTTTAGAAGCAGAGCTGCACTTTTACTAATTTTGTCTACAACCAGTTTGTTTGATAGCTTTCAGTAGAGAGGCAGAAGAAAACACATGGGGAGAGAACGACAAACTGTGACATGCAACAAACATACTCAGCCGCCAGGTGGATTAGCCACCTGGTTATCAGGGAATTTCATGTTGAACATTATTTGAACTTGAATAAACCACCAGCTGACCTCAGAGCAGCCACTTCTGCTTCCAGATGTATAGCTATTGTGTCGTCTGCTGGGGCAGCAGCATCAGAGCCAGCGACACTAAGAAACTGAATAAGCTGATCAGGAAAGCTGGCTCTGTGCTGGGGGCTCCTCTGGAACCTTTGGAGCAGGTGGTGGAGAGGAGGATGCTGCACAAACTGCTGAGCATCATGGAGAACAGCTCACATCCTCTCCACAGCCTGCTTGTCAAACAGCGGAGCAGTTTTAGCCAGAGACTTCTCCAGCTCCGCTGTGACAAGGAAAGGTTCAGGAAGTCATTTGTGCCAACAGCCATCAGCCTGTACAATGACTCCCTGACAGAGAGTCAGTGTCCACGCTGATGGTTTAACAATGTGTAACTAAGTCACTTTACATTCAAGTCCTACAGTGTGTTTAGTTGTCATTACTGTCTATTCTCTGTGTTATTCTTGTACTGTGTCTCGTGTATTGTTGTGTAGACCATGTTACTCAATGTTCAAATGTTTTTGTGTGTAATGGCTGCTGCAACACCAAAATTTCCCCTTGGGGATCCATAAAGTATCTATCTATCTATCTATCTATCTATCTATCTATCTATCTATCTATGAAAAGTGCCTTGTAAATAAATTAAATAGAGATAACGTTCAACCTTTTCCTCTACCAACTGCCAGTTCCCCATTTTTATCACCAGATGTCCCCAACTCCTCCTTCCCTGGATCACCTGCAAACCTCCCCTACAGTTGTGCCATTCCTCTATCAGTTGACCCTTCTCCACCGCACCTGTTCCCTATTGACTAATGACTTTCTCAGTATCACTCTCCCATTTCCTTGTCGTCACGTTGTACATAGTTCACTTTTGGATTTCATCTAACTGACCTGTTTTGTCTGCATTTTTTTCCTCTTAGGCTGGAAGTTTGTTTTAGTGTTTTTAACAACATCCCCACAGTATCCAAGTGGCACATAATAATCAGCATTGCTTATTATAGTTTCCATTGCGAAAGAACATGATTACCAAGTGGCTGCGGGCATCTGGTGGCTCTTCCGTTCTTTTGATTCATGTGCTGATAGTGAAGATCGCTATCTTTATGTGCTCACATCGAATTCACCACCAAGATCTACTCTCTTCCTATTACAATTCTTGTGGTGAGTTGTGCCAAGTGTAGATCCTTTCCTAAAATTTCCGGCTGGTTGTTTGGAATGACGTCATATAATGACGTTTTCTCAATTATCCTTTATCCGTCTCTGCTGATCACAACCACAACAAGTGAAATTTCGTCTGTTGAGTAAATAACCAGCCTTTCTACTACCTCCCTGTCCTTCAATTTCTTATAGGCTTGTCTTGTCCTGGGGGTGTGAGTAGCATGACGGGAGACAAGTTCACCATCATCTCCTGTTTTTGAGGACGGTCACCAGAATTGCCCTGTGCTCGTATTACAGCTCCAGGCTTGGTTGATCTTGTCTGCTCCAGAATATGAAGATTCTGTTCAGCAACCTCAACTGTGGGTTGTGTGTCTGGACCCGGGAATTATGGGAATGTGTGTTGTGTCTCCAGTAGCCAGAGCAGACAGTCTGAATCATTTCCGTGATGTTTCACTCACACACTGAGCTGCTCGGACTCATTGGGAGAGTTTTTTCCCCCTGGGGACGAAGAACCTTGTTAAGGAGTTTGTTCTAAAACTAAAATAAAACTTTTAGTTCAATTAAAATTTCATTATACTACTTCATTATACATTTTAGTAGACCACTCTGAGAGGAATTCAAAATATAAATGTCAATGTCAAGACCATTGTGTGTAACATGAAACAGAAAGTTTCCTGAAAGTTAACCATTATATTAGTTCATTATATTTCCAATACAGTATGAAAGTCAGCGGCTTGCCACTTCTTCTTTACAGTATTCACTAAAGACCAAGCAGTTCTCCTCCACGATGTCTGGAGCCCAGTAAATATCACGTCAAACAATGCATTTAATTATCTATTTACTTTATTGCTAAACTTATGACAGTGAACAGAACCTCTGCAGAGGCCGCCTATAATACATTCATTATGAAAGTTTATATGTAGGTTTGCATGCTCTCCTTTCACCATGGGGCTAATGATAAATCCGAGCTTCAGTAAACAGTATCCAGGTTTATTATATAATGTGAAAAGGTACACGTCAGTTATGCAACCTAGACGTTTGCAGTTGAGATAATGAAATTTTCAGTGCAGCTGCTTTCATTCAAAGCCACTTTCGTCACCTGTTTGAACTAGAGAGACAGCAGTGACCTGAATAGACTAGACGCCCACAAACTATCAAACACTTAAACACAATATAGTTAAAGTCAAATGAAAACTGAGTGCACAGCTGTATGCAGCAGTTTTATTATTTCACACTTTACTATGTTGCCTGGTTGTTGAGTTCAGGGACCTTTAATCAGTTTTATAACAGTATTGTCTTTTTGAAATTGACTATGTGGTGAATAAAATACTGAAACACTACAGTGACAGTGAGAGAGTCACACAAAGAGGAATGCTGATTAGCTGAGCCTCATATTTAAAAGGCATTAAAATCACAACTTTCAAGCAACAGAAGCTAAATATAATGAATTTTAAATAAGAAGAATATCTGTGGTCAAATGGAGAAAAAAAAAACGTGGATATCCCTGGCTGCATACTTTTTATTTTTTATGGTTAGTTTCAGTTATTGGCAGTATTAATGATGTGAAATCATGTTTTAACAACAGTAACAGTATTTTGTCAACACAACTTTTCACCCATACACAAAAACAGGTTCAGAAATAAATAGCTTTTTTTTTTTAGATGCGTGGAGGAGCTCCATGGCCCTGACCCAGTGTGTCCTGGATGAATTGAAACCCCACTTGCCCTTTACCAAACAACACAGTCAATACTGTGTGTGAGTGAATGAAATCAAATGCCTGCAGCCTTAAAAAGTTTTATGTACAAAGAGCAAAGACTGTTGTAGCAGCAAATGTCCCTGGTTTTGGAATAAGACAGTCACAGTCCCATGAACGCATAGTGTTTGGGTGTTTCATACTGAAATGTATGACAGAACAGTAGACAGAAGGTGCATCGGAAACTCACGGATGAAATAAATAGGCCCACAGAAATATCAAGCAAGCCAAAACAAAATTAAGAGCCCAACAAATGATAGCACCACCATTCACTAACCACTTACATCTAATGTTGGTGTAGAAAAAGAAGAGTAGAACTAATAAATAGTACCAAACCAATATTTGAAGTTATTAGATGTTTTTTTTTTCCCACTTGCTTTACAAAAACATCTGATGGAACTGTAATGTTTCTTTCCAACATAATTTCACAGGAGTCATTTTATGATAATGGTGCTTTAGCTGAAAGCAAATTCATTTTGTTCTGTTATCGTAAGATGGATAGACGGCTCTCAGTTTGTTTTCATGTTTTCTCAACATCAAACCTGCCTCCACGTGATTCAGGAGAAATGATGACTGTGTCTTTCAACAGGTCTTTACACATTATTGTGAATGGTGATGTTGTTACCATGATATGAAATGGCTTCTGTAGAGTTTTGTTTTCCCCCGAAAATATCTCTCAGTACAGTAGAGCGTTTGTTCAAACAGAAGTGACCACGGGCTGAACCTGATGGTAGTTAAATTCTCAGTGAGGTGTTGATATGTTTGAGACCATTTGCTCAGCTGGATTTGGACTCCTCGTCTCCTGCACTGAGCAGCTGGGACTGTGATCCCATCCTGTTTGAGATCCCTGATCTGCCCGTGCTCCTTCTCATCTGTAGACTCCTCTTTTTTCTCCTGTACCTTATTTTATTAAATAATTTGTGTCCTTTTTTATCACTGTTAATTCTCTTTGTTTAGGTATCGGTATGTTTAAAAAGAAAAAATATACTGGTGAGCTTAGGAATGTCAAATAGCCCACAGTACCATGGGAAACAGCTGTGGTGGATGAAGAATTCTTTCCATGGGGGTGAAACAGTCCATTACAACAGACCAGAGCAGGACCACTCTCTAGGAGATGGGCAAATCTTTGACAGTGTACAATCAGGAGAAGAATTCACCAAAGTAAAGACAATTAACCTGACGGATACTACAAAAGCCTTCTTATAACATAATGAAAAATAAAAAAAACATTTTGAGGGTTTGCTTTTAAAACATCACCTGACCTGGATCCAACAGAACATGTGTTGCTGAAGGCAAAAGTGAAAGCAAAACAAAAACAACCAGGAAGTGAAGTAGCTGCAGTGAATATCATATCAATAACATATGGAGGTTCATGAAATAAAAATGAAAATGGAAAAGTCTCACATTGATGACACTATAAATGCCACATATTGATTCATTTCAAATCCACTTTAGCTGCTTTCAAAACCAAAATAATGACAGATGTGTCACTGTCCAACTCCACACGGTCATACCATGTAGCATGTACCACTGATGAGAACGTGCTTCTAACACAAACAGTTAAATGACGGAGAGTTATTTATATGAAGATAGATGTGAGTGGAAACTCCGAAGGCATGTGGAAGTGTTTTTTGGTGCGTATGTGCACGTATGTGCACGTATGTGGCAGTTCTCGTGTGTGCACGCGGTGGTGTGCGCATGTCCGTCCTGCAATTAGAGTTTATGGGAAACTTAGAGGCATCTACTCAACTTATCATTTATCAGGAGAATAGACAGCAAAGTTTTCACTGCTGTGTCTTTGAATCCACACATTCTGACCCAATGACACCAGCTCTCTGGGGGTCCTGCTGTGATCCCATCCGTACATTTGGCAAAGAGGCCACACGGCTGGAGGAGATCTACAGTGAGTCTACGGCTGTTTCATTTGATACTTTTAAAGGATCTTGTCCTCTATTTGTAGCTCCCTCCCTGTCATCTCATTTGTTTGTGTTTGCCTGTGAATAAGCATCAATTTTTTGGCCAGTCTTGTGAGGACGGGGGAGGATTCATTTGTAAATAAAGGATGCATTAAATTGATTCACTTTTTAAACCTTCATATTTGACGCTCTAAAATAGATTTTGGATGGAGCATCATTAAACATCGCTGGCTTTGTTTGCATTCTCACCATCACAATCTGGAGGAGACAGATGGACCCCTGCCTCCCACACAATTATGCTACATACTGTGCACACACTGCACACACACACACACACACACACATGAACCTGCATCTGTGTATTGTGGATGATCCAACCAATGCGGCCACCAGTTTGGGTTTCAGTTAACTTTTAACACAAGGGCTCCAGCTAGTGAAAAGATTCATTTGGTGACAAAACAGGGATTGCTGCTCCTCTCTCTGGAGACATAAAACTACCTAATGCCTTTAGTTCAGAGGAGCACTACAAGAATATGTACAGAGAACAAGGCAAAACAAATAGCAACTGCAAAAAGGCCAAATTGATGGTTATTTTCTTTGTGTAACCTTTAAGGTTACGGATTTAAAATGCCAGAAGCTAAAAACAAAAAACAAAAATAAACACACACACACACCCACCAAAACTGTGCAGCAATATAGCACAGCACTACATGACCTGTCATATGAAAACTGAAGTACCTGAAGTATTTGTATGCGTTTAGCTTCAGTTACATGTTTCTCAGATAAATGCCTCCTCTGCAGTGTGGCCAAATCCGGATGCTTGGAGTGAATTGTCCAAATTGTCCTTAGATACAATAAATTCCTGTTTTGTTTCATCTGTGCATAATACCGGATTAAAATGTGTTGGCAGACTGAAGGCAAGTTGAGAAGAGAAAACAGACACAAGCATGGCTGGGTTTGGGCCCACTTCTGATAATGGCGAACAGAGCACGCCAGCTTGGCCTTTAACCTAATTACAAACCCCCTTTTCCTGTCCTTCTTGGAAATATAGTGTGTGGTTGACTTGCTGTGTTGTCTCCACTGTGCTATCCATGCTAGGTGAGGTATATATTACGCTGCCTTTTCATACAAACAGACTGTCTCTGTGTTTATTCTAACAGTACATACATCCGTGTTTATACATCCAGGATTGGGCTGAGCGATGGAGGTTTTCTAAATCTGGTGTCCTGCATGAAGTTATGAACACGTGGACTTGTGATCAAAGAGATCAAGATGTATTCTTTAAAGATCATTAAAGATTTAGTAAAGAATAAAATCGCTGTCTTCCTTCAACTTCACCCTTTGTGCCCACAAACTCTTGTGGCTAACGTTTTGGAAATATGCTATGTTTAAGTTTTATATCGTTGTTGATCCCTTTAAAGAAAAAAACAAAGAAAATCTACTGATAAAGTTGTTCACTTATTTGATCTTTGGTCTGTGTCTCATTTCATCTACTGTAGACATCTGTTCAACATGTGACATATTCTCATTTCAGCACAAAGTAAAAAAAAAAAAAAAAAAAACTCCCAGTGAGACTTTTGTGAAATTGGAGTTTGCTAATGAGTTGTTTTGATCCAATGGTTCAGCTGTTAAGCACATTTGTGAATTTTGGATTTGTGGTCTCCCTCGTTGGCATGCCTGGGTTTTTCAGTGATCAGATTGCGTCCTGGTTTCAATCTTCACCCCTGTGTGCAGCACAGAGTCATTTTCCCTCTGTTTCCAAACACTAAACTTTTGTGGTTTGTGTATTCAGCTTCTAAATTATACACATTAATACGCAGTATGCTTTCCAATACTGAAAAGCAGAGGGCTGAATGAATCCAGCCTGGTAACAGTGAGTGAGTGAGTGAAAAAACAGCCCCATTGCCCCCTGTTACTCTGCTTTCTGTCAAGAATGACCCAGAGTTTCTGTTCACGGAGGAAACTGCTCAGTATTCACACCCCACGTTGCTGTCAGACGAGAAGGAAAAGCATCATAAAGGAATTTCAGCCTCTTTACGAGGAATACACTGAGGGATAATAAGTCTTAGGCCATGTTCACATCAACCACCACGACCTCTTGCTGTTGTCAGTTTTGTGGCTCTTTAACAATGTCACACTATTTCTTCCTTTACTCCCAGTGGAGACATAATTCAACTCTAGGAAACTATAGATGATATCTAAAGAGACTTCCTCACATACTGCACACATAGTTAAAACTTTACCGTGGTCACCAGCATTTTTGATCATTTACCATATGTGAATGATGCTGATTTGGCAACTTGTCCTTTGGTGTGCGTGTGCAGAGACTTTGATGTTGGAAAAATTCTGAGCAAGTTGACGCAGTTGTGTTTTTTACAGTTGCTGCTTGGCTTAATTAGGAAAGAATGATTTACCAGGTTTCCCTACAAAAGAAAAGCTGAGCCATCTTAGACCGGTATAACTTTAATTCAAGCCAGCACCTCTGTCCTCCAACTTGTGTTGTAGGGCTCAGCGATCACAATGAAGGACATGCTGAATCGCAGCGGAAGTTGTTCTTTTGAAGTGCCTCCCATTTCGATTTTCAGCAGCTTGACTTACAGCTGGATCAGTATGCATTTTAGTGAGTGCCAGGGGAGTTTGAAATATTTGCTTTCAATCTGTCTAACCGCACTGAGTTTGACTCTAATTCTTGCCAGAACAAATCCTTCAGAATGTAGCTTGTGAGCCATGGTGGCCGCTTGGCCCCTTGACATTGTGTGACTGTAGATTCCCAAAAGCTGATGAGATGCACGCCATGCTAAAGGACAAGCTGTTCTGTGAGACTATGCAAAGACTTGATCTCATGGGACTGCTCATGAAGCAAAAAGACCGAAAAAGAAAATCATTCTAATCTAATGATTTTCGTACAGAGGAGCATTACAGTAATGGATGATCATCATGATGAGTCATAGCCGTTCTTTCAGGCTCTTCAAACTGTTGCCACATTTGTAAATAAACTCTCTTTTGACCTTTTTATGGGCAAATTACACAAACCCACAACCTCTGGAATAACAATTTTTATGTGTAATGTGGGATTCTGTGACATTTACGCAGCTTGTTTGAACCAGCCAAATTTTTATTACATCCATATAAATCTGTGTAACAGGTGCAAACTGAATAGCTGAGATTCTTTGCTTTCATAAAGAGATTGATATACCCTCTATATCTGCGTGCATCTTAAATAACAAGGGTCTGTGAGTGGTTTAAGACTCGCAAAATGCTAGGCCTCTTTATCTCAGCATCTTCGAAAATAAATCTCAGCAGCTCATTAAGGAATTTTTCATGAGACATGATGATGTTGCAGTTTTACGTGCTGCTTTTTCTTATGTATAAAAATAAAAAACTAAACTGATTTAAAACTATTGAATTTGAAAAGGAAGCCAGAGAGGTGCTGTTATCATCGCCTCTGTATAATATCACAATGATTCAAAGTTTTCTGCTATCCGCCACAATCAGACAAAAAAGGTGTATGTTAAATCTTATGAACTGAAGCCTGAACTGCACATGGTTCATGTTTTTATGTGGACGTGTGTCATGCACAGTGTTATCTGCTCGTCTAACTTATGACTGTTTGCTGCTTCCTCAGGAGGCCACTTATCATGTTTGTCTTGACATTCCAGACCCAAACAACTTGGTGAGAAGACAGAAGTAAGTATGCTGTAAAGTATGTTGCTGCACCTGTATTTCTGCAGGTCGATGCACTGTTGCATGACAATTCAAGTTAACAATTTTCATTCTATATAGAGAGGTTTACAGTGTTCATGAATTGTGAGTCATACAAATATTCACCTTGAGTTTTAAGAATGACTTTATTAAAAATACTCCAGCAATTTATTATTGGACTTATGTAACAGATTAAAACTGATTTGTCATAATTAATACAGCAGTGGATTTGTTCACATTAATAAACTCCATAGCTTCTTTTGTCAGCTCATCTCAACTTCAGTCTCTACAGTCTCTCCCAAAGCAGAAACATGTTTTCACTGCAATTATCCAGAGTAAGCATGCAGTAATTTTCATTCCAGAGCGTGACTGATACATACAGTATGTACACGTGAGGAACTGTAGAGATGGATTTATTTTTTTCACTTTATAGCTAAAAAATGATTTACAAAAAATTCTGGTACTAAAGACAATCAGTGTGTGGCTGATTTATTCTGTTAAGTAAAAACTGTATTCTTGTCTTGTCAAAAAGGAGTCAGCTGAATTGGTGACAGCCTGTAGCATGACTGAGACCAATAAATATTGCTGTAGCCCTAACCTTGATGGCTTAAAGGCAGAGATGTAAAATCAATTTCCTGACATTTCTATTGACTTCACACATGATTCATTCCCAAATAAATGTCATTTCAGCTTAATTAAATTTTTTATTTACTCTTGTCTGTGTTTACTTGATTTACTTTTTCCTTTCTCTTGCAATCATATACTGCACACGTCTTAATCAATGTCCCATTAGATTTTTTTATGCTTGTTGCTTTTAGAGAAATTAATTTGCACATAAATAAAGGGTAGAAAACTGAGAAGAAAGAAAACAATGGTATAAGACGAACATGTTAGAAAAGGACACATTAGATTTTAAGAGCCTAACATTCAGGGGGAAATTACTTTACATAAAAAAAAAAAGCAGTATATTTGAGAAAGCACCCAGTAGTCATTTTGCTATATAGAGATAGAGATAGAAACCATGCTCCTGTCCAGCCAGCCACGGCAGCTTCACAGGAAAATGGTTTAATTGCTTTTGTGAAGGGCAGTGATTTATCCACAGGGCAGTGAATGAACTGACAAGTGAACAGTGGTCTGCAGTTTTCTCTAAGAACCTGCACAGGGAGAATTTAACGTTCAAAGTTTGCTGTTTCCTCTTTGAAAGTGAAAACCGCAAACTTTTACTCACATAAAGTGAATATTTCCTCCTGGATAGAAAATCAACAAAATAAAAAGCAACCAAGTTATTTGATTTTGTCAATAACTTACTCGTTAGTTTAATGAGTCATTTTACATCTTCTGTTCCTCTTTCATCTCTTCACACTGATGCTTGTGCCACAGGAATTTAGAAATATAATGTAATATTGAATGCAAAACATGCCTTAAAAGCCACGAGGCCACTTTTGAGAACCAATTTCGGAAGTGCTGCAATTTTCAGCACCAAGAGCTATTTGCACAGAGACCATGGCTATTGTTGTGTCATACACTGGAACCTTCTCAAGCATGTTTGTACACGCACCCAATATTTGTGAATGCAATAATGTGGAAGAAATAAAGCTTTAATAGATGCAAGTGGAGGTGATTGAGCACAAACCTCATTGTTAAGGATTAGACAGATTGTTCACATCATGACCAACACTTCTGTGACCAATTATCTCACCACGCTGCATTTTTAAAATGCATGAACACAACGTGATTTCATGGCGACAGGACAAAAAATGTTTTCTTTACTATAGAAAAGCATACTTAATCTGCCCTAATTCAGTTTTGATTGAACTGCAGCAGCAAGAGCAAATTTCCGCCCTTCACCAGCCACAGGGTGAACGTAACGTGTAGTGTGAACCAGCCATCACCCAGCTGAAGTGTAATTTTGGTCCCGTCTTTATTCCCAGCAGTGTGTTTTCACTGTTTACATTTCTACTGTTAGGATTTGTTCTCCTCAGACGACAGTGTCATGTCTCTGTCTCATATCCTGAATCCTGTTACTGAATGTTGTAAAGGACACCAAATATTGATCTGTCATTTGTGGTACATGGCAGCGCTTACATCTCCAGCAAAGTCTTTGCTTTTGATAAGGCAGCATCAGTGGGAAAGGTCAAGAAAGTTTGTCAAAAGAGCAACAGATAAGAGAATCTTATACTATACAGGTTGAAGAGCTACAAGATTGGACAGTATATTGAAACGATATATAAGTGATTAGATTTATGGTTCCTCTGCCGAAGTTTGAAGAAACGGATTGAATATAGAAAGAATTTAGTGTCCAACCATCAATTATCATCACTGTAATCTTTAACAGTAATTATAAGGAGTGTTTATTAAAAGACTTATATAGCAGCTGACATCATATTTAATCCTAGGTTTTGACTATTCTATTTACTCTCATTTACGTTCTCCCCTGCTCAGCTGCTGGGAGACATATTGACAGAAACAAATCCCTCCCTGCAGGTGACCAGTGGACGTGGGCTGGGGAAAAGGAAAGTGTCTTTTGGCAAGGCAGCAGGCGTAACCTGGAGAGAAATCCATCAGAGCTTTTTGAAACATTTCCTCAGTAACAACCTGCTCACAAAATGTTTCTGCAAACTCCTGTTTGCAACCATCTAAGGAAACATACACCAGATAGATTTTTGCATTAGACAGACAGCCCATCAACACTTTCTCCTCTGAGAGGATTGTGTTCGCTTGACCTAAAGCTTTCTGCATCTCTCTCACAATGTACTTCTCATCGTCCCTCTTCCATAGACATAGCTGGATGATAAATCCTATTGGAATACAACATAGACTAAAAATGGTAATTGCTCCAATATTAGCATTGTCAACTGTAAATTCAAGGAATTCAAATGTCAAACCTATCATACCTCCAGAAAAAGCTAACAAGAGTAGAAAAAACAATACACCAGCAATGTAGATCAGTGCTCTAAGCCAGAGTGGGCGCAGCCATACTTTATTTTGAGAGACACTGTTGATCAACCTCACAGCCTCTCTGTACTTCTCTTGGTCCTCAATAATCTGACGCAGTTGGTCTGGCACCTCCATGTCACTGAACTGTCCAGAGTCCCACTTATTGAGTCCCTCATCATTGACAGGAACCAATGGCTGCAAGGCCTTTCCATTATAGAGAGAGGGGGGCTGGAAGGGCACCATAGTGGATCCTTGAAGCTTCATGTTGGGGGTACAGAGAACTTTGAGCAGCTTATTCTTAAAGTCTGGGTCACTGGCTTCCAGGTATGTGAGGTGACAGAGGTGGAGAGGAACTGAGACTCCTGGATCCAGCAACACTGGGACGATGGGTTTCCGCTCCAGGCAGTCTCTGAAAAGAGACATGTTGGCCTCCAGGAGACACCAGCGGCTCCTCACAAACTCTGGGCTGAGAACCAGCAGCACCTTCTGGCTGTGCTGGATGCAGTCAGACATGTTCTCCAACACTGTGCGACCAGGAGTGAAGTCACGCTCGTGGTAGCACACCTGAAGGCTGCAGGACTCCAGCTGGTTGATGAGGGAGTGGGTCCACTGGTAATCAGTGCTGCTGTAGCTAATGAAGACATGGTAACATTCACCCTCTCTCAGTGTGGGAGGAACATAGACTGAGGGAGATAGGGCAGCAGGCTGTGACTGACTGTCTACCACCTGAAGATGATCCATTGACTCCTTTGTCTATAAAACTATTATCAGAAGAAAATATCATTTAGAAATGTGGGTATCATTTACAAAGATTTAATACACCACATAGAGTAAAAAAAAAAAAATTACTGTAGCTATACTACATCCTTGTGTTCCATTGTCCATCATGGCTTTTCTTATCATTGCTATGCTGAAGACACACAGCTCTTTCTGTCATTTCCACTGGATGACACTGTCTCACTATTCACCTCTGCCTCACCGACATGGCTGCTTGGATAGAAGAGGGGTTACCAGCATGCACCATCAAACCCCTTCAGATGATCCAAAATGCAGCTGTATGTCTCTTTTTTGATCAGCCAAAAATCACACAACTTACACCACTTTTCAGATCTCTGCACTGGCTGTCTGCATCAGGTTCAAAGCCCTGAGTCTTGCCTACAAAGTGGTCACTTCAACAGCACTGGCTTACCTGAACTCCCTCATCATGGTCTACAATCCCTCCCGCCCACGGTTCCACAAATGTGGAATGACCTACCCACCTCTGCATGCTCAGCGGCCTCACTATCAACTTTCAAAAACTCACTGGAGACAGAACTCTTCTGAACCTTTCTCAACACCTAAATCTTTCTCTGCACTTAAAACCTTATATAAAAAACACAACAACAACACAAAACTTGCAAACGTTCACCTTATACCCCATGTAACTAAAGCAGCTCTTCCTAGAGCACTTTACTTTAGAGTTCTTCTTCTTGGCTTAGATATTATTCTGGCTTTGTACCACACTTGTAAGTCTCTTTGAATAAAAATGTCTGCCAAATCACTATATTCAAATGTAAATGTAAGATTTTGATATAATCAGTGATCATTCAACAGTTCAACAAATCGTTTTAAGCTTTACTTTAAATAATCAACTGGAATATATTTAAAGTCACACTGAAGAAGTGAAGATATGTAATGAGTTTATTGTTGATTTTAAAACTCAGTGAGTTTTGGTTTGTGACATAAGCTAAATGTAAATGCCATACCACATTTAAAAATAGTCAAATTACCTAACTTGTCATGATGCTACATTAAATTTGAAAATGCAGTCAATTAAAAAATGAATATAAATGTATAAAACTCACCACAATTGTCCTGTATTTGAAGGTACAAAGGATTATTTAAATATACAAGTAGCCTATCTATGCATAAGGCATACGGTTGTAATACTTTAATCACACAAGCTGAAGAACATAGAAATTGAGAGTTGCACAGATACATGATCTAACAAACATAAAAAAAAATATAAGAATTAATCAATCAAGACACATTGGCTGTAAACCTTCACAGATTTTGCTAAAAAAAAAAAAAAAAAAACAGTAACCTGCTAATGTTTTTTAGGAAAGAAAAAAATTAACAACAAAAA
Organism: Anabas testudineus; assembly: GCF_900324465.2. Classification (NCBI taxonomy): domain Eukaryota; kingdom Metazoa; phylum Chordata; class Actinopteri; order Anabantiformes; family Anabantidae; genus Anabas; species Anabas testudineus. Next base: position 18,710,309 of record NC_046615.1, read on the forward strand.
CTATCATCATACAAAAAGGACAACATACACCACAGTAAATAACAATTTACATTCCTACCTAGTCGTGACACAGCAATGAAGAGTGGTCACTCTGTATGCATAGAGAGGAAACAAAGGTAAATTCAGGAAATAGAAAATGCTAAACGTCCTCAATGTTGGCAATTCAGGTTTGTTAAAGGGACAGGCTCTAATGTGATGCAAGAAGAGCTTTCTAAAGAATGCAAATAGAGTGACTTTACCTTTAAAGTTTTTCAGCTTTTCACCTGACTACACTTACAGTACATGCTGCTTAGTTACAGGTTTGTCAACTAAAATCACAAATAGAATGTCTGCAAGTCGGAGTAATGTTGTGCCTGAGAGGGAAAATGTACTTGACATCTGCAGTGTTGGACAATATTAACACTTGATTTTCTTCTGCGTCTACTGCCATTCTCCCCTGCTCAGCTGCTGGGAGACATATTGACAGAAACAAATCCCTCCCTGCAGGTGACCAGTGGACGGGGGCTGGGAATAAGGAAAGTGTCTTTTGGCAAGGCAGCAGGCGTAACCTGATGAGAAGAACTTCAGAGCTTTTTGAAACATTTCCTCAGTAACAACCTGTTCACAAAATGTTTCTGCAAACTCCTGTTTGCAACCATCTAAGGAAACATACACCAGATATATTTTTGCATTAGACAGACAGCCCATCAACACTTTCTCCTTTAAGAGGATTGTGTTCGCTTGACCTAAAGCTTTCTGCATCTCTCTCACAATGTACTTCTCATCGTCCCTCTTCCATAGACATAGCTGGATAATAAATCCTATTGGAATACAACATAGACTAAAAATGGTAACTGCTCCAATATTAGCATTCTTGGTGGGAAATTCAAGGAATATAATTGTCATAACTATCATACCTCCAGAAAAAGCTAACAAGAGTAGAAAAAACAATACACCAGCAATGTAGATCAGTGCTCTAAGCCAGAGTGGGCGCAGCCATACTTTATTTTGAGAGACACTGTTGATCAACCTCACAGCCTCTCTGTACTTCTCTTGGTCCTCAATAATCTGACGCAGTTGGTCTGGCACCTCCATGTCACTGAACTGTCCAGAGTCCCACTTATTGAGTCCCTCATCATTGACAGGAACCAATGGCTGCAAGGCCTTTCCATTATAGAGAGATGGAGGCTGGAAGGGCACCATAGTGGATCCTTGAAGCTTTATGTTGGGGGTACAGAGAACTTTGAGCAGCTTATTCTTAAAGTCTGGGTCACTGGCTTCCAGGTATGTGAGGTGACAGAGGTGGAGAGGAACTGAGACTCCTGGATCCAGCAACACTGGGACGATGGGTTTCCGCTCCAGGCAGTCTCTGAAAAGAGACATGTTGGCCTCCAGGAGACACCAGCGGCTCCTCACAAACTCTGGGCTGAGAACTAGCAGCACCTTCTGGCTGTGCTGGATGCAGTCAGACATGTTCTCCAACACTGTGCGACCAGGAGTGAAGTCACGCTCGTGGTAGCACACCTGAAGGCTGCAGGACTCCAGCTGGTTGATGAGGGAGTGGGTCCACTGGTAATCAGTGCTGCTGTAGCTAATGAAGACATGGTAACATTCATCATCTCTCAGTGTGGGAGGAACATAGACTGAGGGAGATAGGGCAGCAGGCTGTGACTGACTGTCTACCACCTGAAGATGATCCATTAGCTCCTTTGTCTATGTCTATGAAACTATAATCAGAAGAAAATATAATTTAGAAATGTGGGTATCATTTACAAATATTTCATACAGAGCCTAGAGTAAAAAAAAAAATTACTGTAGCTATACTACATCCCTGTGTTCCATTATCCATCATGGCTTTTCTTATCATTGCTATGCTGAAGACACACAGCTCTTACTGTCATTTCCACTGGATGACTTCACTGATATGTAATGACTTTATTTTAAAACACAGTGAGTTTTGGATTGTGACATAAGCTAAATGTAAATGCCACACTGCATTTAGAAATAGTCAAATTACTTAACTTGTCGTGCTGCTACATTAAAATTGAAAATGCCGTCAATTAAAAACTAATATAAACTTATTAAACTCACCACAATTGCCCCCTGTATTTGAAAGTACAAATGATTATTTAAATGTACAAGTAGCCTATCTATGCATAAGGATGTATGGTTGTAACCCTCGAATCAAAACAGCTGAAGACCATAGAAATTGAGAGTTGCACAGATCCATGATCTAGCAAACATGAACAATATACATAAGAATGAATGAATCAAGACACAATGGTCATGCACCTTCAACAAAAAACAGTAACATAGTAATGTTTTCATTAGAATGAAAACTATCATTATACAAAAAAGACAACATACACCACAGTAAATAACAATTTACATTCCTACCTAGTTGTGAAACAGCAATGAAAAGTGATCACTCTGTATGCATAAAGAGGAAACAAAAGTAAATTGAGGAAATAGAAAATGCTAAACATAATCACTGTTGGTTATTCAGGTTTGGTAAAGGGACAGGCTCTAATGCGATGCAAGAAGAGCTTTCTAAAGAATGCAAATAGAGTGACTTTAAAGTTTTTCAGCTTTTCACCTGACTACACTTACAGTACATGCTGCTTAGTTACAGGTTTGTCAACTAAAATTACAAATAGAATGTCTGCAAGTCAGATATTTGTGTCTGAGAGGGAAAATGTACTTGACATCTGCAGTGTTGGACAATATTAACACTTGAATTTCTTCTGCGTCTACTGCCATTCTCCCCTGCTCAGCTGCTGGGAGACATATTGACAGAAACAAATCCCTCCCTGCAGGTGACCAGTGGACGGGGGCTGGGAATAAGGAAAGTGTCTTTTGGCAAGGCAGGACGCGTAACCTGGAGAGAAATCCATCAGAGCTTTTTGAAACATTTCCTCAGTAACAACCTGCTCACAAAATGTTTCTGCAAACTCCTGTTTGCAACCATCTAAGGAAACATACACCAGATAGATTTTTGAATTGGACTGACAGCCCATTAACACTTTCTCCTTATGGAGAATTACATTTGCCTGACCTACAGCTTTCTGCATCTCCCTCACAATGTAGTACCTACCATCCTTTTTCAGTAGACCAAGTGGAATGAGTGCCCCAAACACAACACAGATTATACAAACAACAGTAACAATCAAAAGTCTAAGAAGATTTGTTTGCTCCTTTTCAGAGAAATACTTAGACGTTAAGTAAAATGTCACTTTTAATGAACATAAAACTACCAGGAGGAAATAAAATATTGCACCTATAGCACCGACCAGTGCTTGAAGCCAGAGTGGGCGCAGCCATACTTTATTTTGAGAGACACTGTTGATCAACCTCACAGCCTCTCTGTACTTCTCTTGGTCCTCAATAATAAGACGCAGTTGGTCTGGCACCTCCATGTCACTGAACTGTCCAGAGTCCCACTTATTGAGTCCCTCATCATTGACAGCAACCAATGGCTGCAAAGCCTTTCCATTATAGAGAGAGGGAGGCTGGAAGGGCACCATAGTGGATCCTTGAAGCTTCATGTTGGGGGTACAGAGAACTTTGAGCAGCTTATTCTTAAAGTCTGGGTCACTGGCTTCCAGGTATGTGAGGTGACAGAGGTGGAGAGGAACTGAGACTCCTGGATCCAGCAACACTGGGACGATGGGTTTCCGCTCCAGGCAGTCTCTGAAAAGAGACATGTTGGCCTCCAGGAGACACCAGCGGCTCCTCACAAACTCTGGGCTGAGAACCAGCAGCACCTTCTGGCTGTGCTGGATGCAGTCAGACATGTTCTCCAACACTGTGCGACCAGGAGTGAAGTCACGCTCGTGGTAGCACACCTGAAGGCTGCAGGACTCCAGCTGGTTGATGAGGGAGTGGGTCCACCGGTAATCAGTGCTGCTGTAGCTAATGAAGACATGGTAACATTCATCATCTCTCAGTGTGGGAGGAACATAGACTGAGGGAGATAGGGCAGCAGGCTGTGACTGACTGTCTACCACCTGAAGATGATCCATTAGCTCCTTTATCTAAAGAGAAGACAGAAATGAGAACATCACAAGCATTAGAGGAATACTACACTTGGCTTAGAGTAAAGTACAGTGAAGTGGTAAGACAAGTCTATCAGTGTCTTAGCGGTGTGTGGTTATTTGTCACATTCCTAGAGTGTGGAAGAGCAGTTTAAGTTACGTTTATAATCATGGTATGGACACATCAGCTGTTCAGATCTTTGCCTTGATGATGTTTCTCCTTGACTTAGAATTTGTTTGCTTGCCTTGTTCCTCACTTGTAAGTCGCTTTGGATAAAAGCGTCTGCCAAATGGCTAAATGTAAATGTAAATGTAAATGTAAACATCAACAGCTAACAATCCAAGTATATCTCAGTAAAAAAGACAGAATTTTCATACCTTTTGTTAACAGGTGTATGACACGATGCAGTAGTGCCTCGTCAACAACAGTGTATAGAAGTAAGAAAACAGAAACGAAACTCAACACATTAAGGTGTTCTTTTAAAGGCAAACTCTGCACTGTATTGTCTTGTCCCAATGGTTTTATCTATGATAGTGACTGTACCTTTAATGTCAGTCATTACAGAGGTACTTCACCCTGAGCAGGCATTTTCTTATCTGTCTTCCTGGTTGGCATGGCCCAAGGGCAATCTGGAAATTCAGTGGCAAATGAACAGACAGTCAGTGAGGAAATCACACTCACAGTAAAAGGTGTATTCATGTTTAGTTCTGGAGTAATGCTGACATGGATTAGCATGTTTTAAATGAAATAAATCTAAATCTGATGGTTTTCCTTTTACATAAAGTAATTGAATCTTCACACACATATAAAGAGCAAAACGTCTATTATCACTGTAAAAGAAGTGCTAGATTTAATAGTTCAAAAAACAAGTTAGGTAGTTGTTCTGACTTAAAAATCTAGCTAAATTTGAACGGTCAACAGTCTGTTGTACAATCATCAATCAATTTGATTTATTATTAAAAACACTCCCGGTTTTGGTACCTTGTACAACATCTAAAAATTTCTCAGGTACTTTAAAGTAGTAACTCTTCGAACTGAGCAAAACAACCATGGTACTGCATTTAACATAACATATTTGCTTCTGCTTGAACCAAAATGTCCAAAAAAATAAGTGTAGAAATAAGTATAATGGGGTAGGAACTGAATTCAAATTGTCACATACTTTTTCTATCAACACTGTTCTCAATACAGACATGAACAGACATGAAAGATCAGAATTTATTTTATGTTATTATTTTAGGCGCATTATATTTGTTAATACTTTTGACTTAGATGAAGATCAGATCACATTTTATGACAAAGTAATGCAGAAAGCCATTAATACTTACTTACATACTTTTTTTTGCTACTGTAGTTTATACTAGTGTCAAAATAAATAACTGTGATCTAATATACTGTATGTTTGTATTAAAGACACATAGCATGTGTTCACCTTGACTATTTTCTTTAAATAACTAAGAAGAACAATATTTTATTCTTTAAATATTTTTTTTTATTCCAACTCTAAGAAATTAATTCATTTAAATCAATAGCAATAAGTTCTGTCAGTAAAACTCAAGATTTTAAGTTGAATTAGCTTAAAAACATAAAACTTAGACATTTAGGTTAAATTTCCACAAAACTCCTAAATTTGAATTTTCAGTGTGTGGACTCGCACCATGATTTAAAAAAACATCATCATCATCAACTTATTAAAACATATAAAAAGTAATATATCTATGTCAAACTGTGAATCTTTCACATTTCATAAGCTTGATCTTATTATTTAAAGTACATTACAATCACAGAGATGACGCCTGGGCTTGCTGCACAGGAGTAAAAGGTGTTGAGGACACTTGACATGGCTATTTTTTCTGTGGTGGGAACAAACTAGTTAAATAGATATGTACCGACCGAAAATAGCTTGAAACTAGGGCTCTATAGGACAGCCAAGACAAGTCATATTTCTAAAAGAACATCATGATTCACACTCTCCAATCCAGTTGTGACTCTGGGGTCCTCTAGCTTTGAGAGAAGCAACCTCATAAAGATCAGTAAGCAAGGCCTGTCTGTGTGAATGACCTGGGGCCGTTGTAATATCTGTGAGATATTGAAAACCAAAGGGAATTTCATACATCAAAACCACCTTCTTATTTTGGCTGACATTAAAGAACAATTTAGAGGATAGGAAAACAAACCGATCCACTTTTTCCCCAAGGATGGAAAAAAGTGCTTTTTTTTCCCTTGTTTGACTTCAGCGTTTTCATAAGTTTGGTGACAATGCACTTCTAATCTTTCAGTGACAGAACCGAACAAGTGCCTCAGGGTAAGTAGGAAAGTGGCTCTAATGTAATGTAGCTGCAATCTAGACCAGCATCTGCTGCTCTCATGCTGCTTCCATGCTGCAAGAGCGTTGAGATGATAGGAAGCTGAATACTTCAACACCATTCACCGAAGTCACTTAATTTACTTTGTACAGTAAATAAAAGTGTTGTTTTTTCTTGCCTCTTCATAAAAAGAGACAAAGGTAGCTTATTAAATTATTACATAGATGCTAGGTTTTTTAAAAAGGGAAAATATCAGTAAAAATGCAAATTCGGCATCTTTCCAGCATGACATTATATCTGTTCAGCCCTAAGCTTTAGGATTTAAGAAGGCCACATGTTGGGCAACCTTTCCCAAGGTTGAAGAGAATCTGGACTTCAAAACCCATTTAGAAATGTATTCACATTGTGCACATTATTGTTAAATTACACTGTATACGACTGACTTAATATCATTTATTAACTGCAAACTTGGCATAGAACAGCATTTCTCTTCACTTCTGTAATCCATAAAGCACTCCAATATCTATGACACTGTATGCGACTTAGAAAATGATTACAAAGAAAACTTTTTTGGCAAGCAGCATCAATAGAATGATTTATAAGACAGGCCTATACAAAGTCATTCACATGTACTGTTCAAAACAGCAGCTCCATAAACACAGAAGATAACCTTTGAAAAAAACATAAGTAATTGCTCTCAAGTCACCATGGATTAGGCTCACAACTTTCTTCCCATCAGAAAGTAATTTAACATGTCTACAAGGAACTGAAGTATGAAATGCTATTTAATTTATATCGTCAGTAAGCTGAACCTACAAACCCTTTCACGGTACCACAGTCTACGCTTAAGAAATATTTTCCATTTGCATAAGCATATAAATTTTATGTCCCACTCTGAATAAACCATTAGTCGTGCAGTTGTGTTTTCACTTTGGCTGAGACAAAGACTTTAAACTCTTTATTAATTGTGACAGTTTGAGAAAAGGTAGGTGGGTAATGAGAAGATGGAAGAGGCAGTGGAACATTATGTGTGTGAGTCTGTGTTTATGTCTGCATCTCCGGGTTTGTTTTAGGAATAACATATTACAGCATCTGAGCAGAGATCATAAAAATGTAGTTTGACTAATCTTCTATTGTCAGCACGTCTACCTGCTAAAAACATAAATTTGCACTCTTGGCTGTTCCTGTCTCTTTCTTCTTTGTCTTTGTTTACGTGCAAACTGAAACTTAATTCATCACATTCTCATACCTTGGCAGACATCAGTGACATGCCTGAGTATTTTTAGGACAGTTTGTGTGTATGTGTCTGTTTGTATAGAGATGAACCACGTATATTTGCACTACAGTTAGACCAATGAAATATTTATTAACGAATGTAGCATCATTTTTTTTATGCTTGTGTTCTGTGTAGCTCTGTTATATGAGTCATCTGCTCTGTTCATCCAGGCTGTAATATCTCAGCAACAATTTAATGGATTGCCTTTACTTTTGTACAAACATGTGTTCCTACCAGAGACTTACCAGAGACTATAGCTTTCAGCTCAAAGCACCAGTTCCCCTTTGATAAATACAACTTGCCATTGGGCAACTATTACAGCTATTATTCTTGTTAGTCCTTAAAGTACTGTATTGGTCTCAAAACAGTACAGTGTTGTGTAAAAGTGAATATATAGACATCTACAGTCTATATATTCATACTTATACTTGGCTCATGTTGTTTATTGATATGTATTGATTTAAATGATAATTATAATATTTGATAGCTAGATAATTTGTGATGATTTGTGATTTAAATACTTTAAATACTTCTTCTAAACCTGTAGAAACCAATAACTCACAGTAGCAGCTGCTGTAGAATAATTAAATGAATAAACAAATAAATAAATAGGTGGAATTTGAGTAGTTTTAAAATACATCACATGGAGATGCCACAGAGACATTTACATTTATTCATTTGGCAGAAGCTTTTATCCAAAGCAACTTACAAATGAGGAATAAGGCAAGCAAAGACAATACTTAATTAATAATTGACTCATTTACATAAATAATTACAATCTATTGATATTAGAATCATTCTTAAAACTCAATATTGGTGCTGCTTGAATCTTAACTAGAATTGTAAAGTAAAGAGAATGTGGCCTAAACCTAATCTTAATTTTAATCTTAATTTTACAATCCAAACAGTATGAACCTCAAAATTGCATCACATGCATGAACCATTTCACAAAGTCAAGGAATTTATAGAAAGAAATAAAGTAATCACTGATTGTGTGGGTACAAATTTATTTGTGACAATTAATTGAAAAAAGAGTACTGATGTTGCACCTTCCATCTGTCACAAATAAAGCACATGTATTTTTATGTAATACATTATTTTTTATTGTCAAAACATGTACCATGCAGCAACAACAGTGTGGTCACTGATTCTGGTATGTTATACTTGTTGTGGATAAAGTAGCACTAATGCTTGAGGCTGGACTCAGAAGGACTGATAAGCTCATTTCTTTCTAATTCTCCCACTTTTTTTTCTTTTTCATTTTAAAACTTGTCGTCTTTAGCCCAGCCAATAATAACTCAAGTGACTTCATTTCAGGCAGTTTCACAATCGGATTTCACAAATCTCCCTGTGGAGCCACAAAGGGCTTTTTCACATCGCCTACGAAGTAGTAAACGTCAAGGCTTGTAAACAGAATTTGATGCGTAAAATCACTGTACTTTCCCATTAATTGAAGTATTATTAGCTGCTTTTCTTTTATTTTTAGTCTCGTTGTTCTTTAGGAGTTATGAAACATATGTTTCTGGTTTCTGGAACTCAGCAGTTCTTACTGGTTAATGGATCATTAATAATGAGAAAATGTGGACAAGTCTAATCTCAGGCAAAACTATTGTGTCAAACAACTGACCTGCCTCTCCTGAGGATCCCTTCATTTACTCGACTTCAATGTCTTTTAGGAGTTTTTCCTTGAGAGAGCTTGGGGGTGGGTCAGGAAGCCACATCACTGTGGGCCCATGAAGTCTCTTGAGACATTATAAATGAAGCTGAGATACAACATATGAATAGACTTGACGAGACTTGAATGGTGGCTGACCTCAATCACCAAAAACAGCCAGGCTTGTTCAAGTTTTACAAAAAAGACGCAACCAATCCAATTTATAAAAATAAATTATTTATCATCAGTGTTATTTTACTGAGCAATTTACTGAAACATGCTTTAGAGAGTGTGATGCCATCTACTTAAGGAACAAAACACATAAAAGCTAATTCAAGAAAACAAAACATGCTCTAAACTATTTCTGAAGGAAAACAACAACTCCATATAAATCTGCCTGGATTTCCACTTTCAATACACTTCTGTTGACCTTGTCCATCTGGTCTTGCATTTAAACACTCCAAAATGTTTTGGTATCTCATGTCAAGGGCTTAATTGTATTATTTATCTTAACGTAGTACATTACTGTTTGGAACAGCCCTCTAAAATTCAAGCTATGCAAATTCAATGAGGGTGAACTCCGTGTCACCGTCGCCAGCATCTGTGCAATCAAACACTTATGAGTTGAATAGTTATATGACACGAGTATGTGAACGATAGGAATTTGGATGTTGAGCAGATCTCAAGGGACTTTAAAAGCTTTATGATGGAATGTTGAGAAGGTCTGAACAAGAAAATGAGGATTTGTTTAGTCAAACTCTCAGAACTAAAAGTGTGTCTCCTACAAAAACATTTCCTACAGACACCCTCCACTCCATCCTATTGGCTCCAACATCCTTTTCTCTTGGCTCTTAGCTCTTCTGGTAAAAAATATAAGGCATTTATGAATGTGTTATTTGGAAAAAATATGTTTGTTAGCAACACTGGACAATAGACACAAAATACTCAGACACTGAAATTTTGTTCCCATTTATGTGACTCCTGTGGTTCACATCTCTTAAATTCCTATCTCATGTATCACTGAATATGGCACCCACGGCTGCTGGCTGCTTCACAATCACCTAACTTAAAGGTTACCATGATGACAGTACTGTACTGTAAGCCAGCCCATATGGAACAGATTCTCTTGTGAATGTAAAATATGTAAAGCATTAAATTGTTGACCTCCTGACTCACCACAAGGAAACATCAAGACTAGTACAGCACACTGATGCAAGTGGTGATAAACTTCCCTTCTACTGTAAGATACATTCAGAGGTTTAAGGTGCTTTTTAAGATGAGCAGTACCAGTGGAGCACTGATGGGTTAAGTACAATGTTATAACTCCAATGGGTGCATTTGGATTTACTGTGTGTGAGGAAACTATGCCATGTAACTGTGATTTACACTCCATAGAAAACACGTGCAATGAGCCAAATCTGATGCATGAGCCTCAAGTAAAAGTAATGGACTGCTTTTTCTGTTGCTGGCCTAAATACCATGACCTTTAACAGAAAAATCAGCTTAAAAATAGATGGATGGATGGCCTAATCATCTTTTTGAAGTTTGTCTATAACAGAAGTCTGATTCTGCCCAGCTGCCCCTCCACTCCCAACCAGACCCACTCCAACTGTTCAGTTGCTAAAGATGTAGCTGGACAATAAAAGCTGTTCGAATCACGGAAACAAACAAGACAGAGAAAATATAGAAAACTTCGTCAGCATGTGACCTTTTCAATAAACAGTTTTTGTTAAACAGTTCCTTTCTCATATCCAGTGAGCGGTAATCATCACAACACGATTGAGATGCGCTGATGTCCCATGAGAATAGTCAACCTTTTTCAAAATCCAATAAGCTTGTAAAGCTTTTTTTTCTTTTTAATTATGTGTTTGTTTTTAGATACATCTGCCAGCTAATGACGGGGTTATGCACACAGTCATGTTTTTGATAGTATCTCATTTGTTGTCATTAAAGCGGTATTACTACAGAGCATTCATTAATTTGTCCCTTGCTACATTTCTGTCTTTATTAAAAAATGTATGCCATAGTGATAAAAGCTATGCACATCAAGCCAGAGGAGGGAAAACAAAGAGAGTCCCTCATTTGTCCATGGGCCAGTGCTGGTGCTGTAATTGATCCAATCAGTTTTCATTTTGCTTCCAATATAAGGGCTATGGAGGATAAAAGAGTTTTGTTGTGTTTTAAAGGTGGTGACTAAATATTAGTCGTCATGTGATGTTTTTACAGTTAACAATATGCAATTAACTATAAGGGCTCATTGTGCATTGTTTACTGTTAATTAACAACATACTCATTTCATGAATGCCACATTGCAGAGCTGGAAATATACGTGATTACTGAGCCAGACTCAGAATCAGTGAATATTAGCCACAATAAAGTTTGTTTGTTAAATCATTTAGCAGTATGAAAACTAAAACCTGAAGAAAATGTGCATTCTGTTAGAGAAAGGTTCTTAAATTTCACAAAAAAATGCAAAGACAATACAAATATATATAAAATGAAAACCATTCTGTTTTTCAAAAACTTGTTTTTCTCTTCTCAGTGTACTGGTGCTGACCTTTGCTCAAGCCTTTTCCCCTTGGGTTCATTTTACAGGTACAGCTGTGGTTAATTTAGAGATGTGCTCTTGATGTTCATTGTCTCTTACATAACTGTCTTCATCTGAAATTCCCTACTCTGTTTTTTGCACAAAAACTCTTAAATCAAGAGTCTGGTGGCCAAATGATTAAGGCACAATCCCATAATCTTAGCACTCATGGTTTAATTGTCAAACTATGGGACGTCTGTCTCTCCTCAAACTGTCATTTATCAAAATAAAGGATAAAAATAATCCTAAAATAGAAACAGTGGCTTTCATTGCCTTTGTGTGAGTATTGACATTACATAACCCAGTTATTGATCATTGCAACAAAATCAACAGGTATCTAGCTCAGCATGTTTTTGATTCAAATGTTAGTGGGTGTAAGGAAATCCAACATATCAAAGCAAGATCAAATATTTCTGAATAAAAAATACTTTAAAAGTGTTAATAGATTTTGTCATTTGCCTCTCAGACTTGAATTCACAAGCACTTAACTGTGTTTCTTCATAAAAAAAATATGAGCTGCAAAGTGAGTTTGGGCAGACAAAAGCCTCAGCACCTGGGAAAGCAATCATTGCATCACTGATGAATGACAAACAGCCCTTTTAAAGCATCAGCGTATCATCGTCTTCTCTTTTGAGACAAGGTTGATTCATTGCAGCTTCCAACTTACACTGTCTGAAATATTCTAAAAGATATTTTTTGATCCATGTTGAATTTCACACTCTCTGTGGCAGCAATCATCAAAAAGCTATTCTGGATATTTTTGGCAAATCTCCGTTAAGAATAATAATAATTCAGGCTTTGTTTGACAGATTTACTATATTCTCATGGAACATTCGGCGCACAGAGTTGAAACAGCTTCCAAATTGCTGATAAACGAGAAGCCTCATCAAAACCAAATTTTGGTGGTCAAATTTCAGTTTCGCCATCGATCTTCACCTAGAGTGAAAAACACAAAGAAGTTATTAAGTATTTAAAGTTATTTCAGTAACATTAGCTTTTATTGTTTTGACAATAAAAAAGTCTAATCATAACCTTAGACACTACGCACAGCAGGACTGTTCTAGCTTCAGCATTCTCCACACGAGGCTGTATCCAGAGCAATACTTTGCATTTATAGAGTTTGTCAGGTGCTCACTGGTGTCAAATCGCTACTATCCCATGTTCTCTAAACGCTGCACCTGACTACTAAAGTTGCAACTGAGCACTACTTTCTAAGCACATAATCGACTTTTTATCAATTATTTTGTGAGTTATAGGATGATTGATAAAGCCTTTTTATAACATTCATTGTTTAATATTTGCAACTCTGTTCTTTACTGCACTCAGTCAGCATTAACTGAGAAAGTTATTTGTCATAACCATTTAAGACCATGAAAAAACAGACATGCAAATTGGATAAGTAATCAAAACATGGGATTTGTTACTCAAGCATCTGTAGCATCAGTAGTTTGTGCTTAAATAGCGAGGTGCTGAAAAGTTGTAGCTATACACATTGGAAACTAGAGTGTTTTAGGTCCATCCTGTGAAGCACTGGACCCAGGTTCTTTATACCTGCCAGCCTCACGATCGAGTAGAGCCTGTCATATACAAAGCACCACCACAACAAACCCCAGGCCCAGGTGCTGTCACACATCTTATTTACATTTCTTTAACGTTAAAGCTGTGGTGTGACTTAAAAATATGGAAAAGAGCGCTAGCTGTGTCAAACAGTTTTGTTAGTTGTCAACTGGAGTTTTTGTAGGAATTGAATAAACATGGAGGAGACAGCAGCTGATTTTAATTTAAAAGTGCTGCAACAAGTAAACACAGACAGCAGTTTGTCTTTCAAAGTCATCTAATTAGAAAGACCACTAAAGCTCATTGGCTTATTATGTATATCACATAGTGTTGATTTACCCTCCTTTATATGAAAACTGAACGTTGGTAGTGCCAAACGCTTTAGAAGAAAACACAACAGAGACATTTAATATGCTTATAGTGGGATTTGAAACAAGAGTCCCTCATGATTTTTCTTCTGAACAGCTGAGTCCCACTAGAAATGTAAATTTATTATATTGTGAGTTTGATGAGTGAATCCTGGACCCTGACTTTATATTGCTCAACTCAGTTTCAGACATAAAACAGGCAAAGGATATGCAAGAGAGGCCAAGGAAAGAGGTCAATGCAGGGCATTGATCATAAATTGGTTCAGTGGGAGGTAATGATGTGTGACACACAATGTGAGTTACCTGACCTTCTATTTTGAATACAGGGGCCAACCTTTGCTTACACTGAGCAGAGTAACTAAGAAGAAAACATGTCAATCATATCATTTGAAATCATATTTCTATGCAGATGGTCGTGTTTTTCCTCTTTTTTTTTTTCTCCTTAAGTGGTGAACCGATACCGAATAAAGGGAGGCTTTCATTCAAAGCTGCAAAACCGTTCTCTTGCCAGGTTTCTGGTATCACTTTCTGATCTACAGTATTTACAAATGTTTTGCAAGTACTTGATTGATCTTATATTATTTTTGCAAGCTTGCCCAGTTTTGATTACGATCTGCTTGGAGAGATTAAAGAAATAATCCTCTTTTTAAAATGTCTTCTCACCAGTCCTATCATCACAAATTATAGAAATTACTTAACATACTGAATCTGCACTTCTGGTGAAATAATTTATCTCAGTATTAGAACGGTGATAAAGTAAATTTACTCCATCACTGTGTGCAAGTACAGTTGCAGAGATCAGCTAAATCAAAGGATCAGTCAGAAAATGTACACGTTGATTTTAATGTTTGAAAATTAAATTGCTTTCTGTTTATTATAACTATGGGACCAGGTACGTATAAAAAAAAAAAACCTGGACACTTCCACTGGCTTTACTGGGTGGAGTTTGCATGTTCTGTAAATACTGTTGCTGGCATGAATTAATTACATCAACAAGTTTGGTATTTACATTTCAGCAGCTGTTAGAGCAGCTGTTGGCATAAGAAAAATGTTGGTGGCAGGAAAAAGCCACCAGTGGGATCGGAAAATACTAAGCCAGTGTGATCTGTTTACATCATGCTGCAAGTAAAGTGCTCAGGGGTGAAATGATTATTGACTGTTGTATTGATTTCATTTGTTTGCAGTCGCTAAACCTTCAACTATGTATCTACCTGCTCATGTTTTTCTTGAAATGCTTGGGATGCAATATATCTCTGACCTCTGCTCTACTCTGTGACCACTTCACAGATGATTGTTGCATGTTTACTGTTTCCTCAATAGCTGTCTAACCAATAAACCATATAGTAAACTACATAAACTTTCTGGAATTAAAAATCATCATATAAAAAGCTACACTACAAGAGCAAGGCTATGTCTTTCATGTCTATGTCTCATTTTCATATCCACTATAAAATGTAAACATCTGAATTTAATCAGAGGTACTCAACTTTAACCTGGGTCTGAACCTAACATTAATCAGACAGTTTTAGTAATTACTGTTAAAGAAAATGTGCAATTAAAAGTTAACATTTCAGACAAAGGAACTCACTTACCTGCTAGAAACAAAGTCTCTATATGATTACGTCTGAAATTTCAAACCCAGTGTTTTCCATAAATATGAATAATTTCGAGTTTTAAATCTACCACCACATTCTGGTGACAAGAAAAAAGCCTCGGTGGGATCTGAAAGCACCAAGTCAATATGATGTATCGACATTCTGCAGCTGATGTGCTCAGGGCTGAAATGATTATTGATTGCATTATTGACTTAATTTGTGTGTAGTCACTGAGGCCTCAACTTTCTACCTGCTTAAGTTTTGCTTGAGATGCTGGGGATGTTATATGTGTCTGACCTCTGCTCTGTTGTTGTCGCCACTTGATAGATGACTTTCAAGTGTCACAGCTCATAATAACAAATGCACAACTTGTTACTAGATAAGTAACATGTGGTTTAGTAATGTCACAGCTTGATAATTCTTACGTGATTTGGTCTAGTTTTTTAGTGAATTATAGAAAGAAATTACAGGCCATGTTTAATACAGATCAAATGTAAAAACTGTGCAAAGCCAAAGTTGTAAAGGTATGGTAGACAATCTGAGAGAGAGTAAAGGAAGTAAAGAAAAAAGTGCCTATATGTTAGAAGGCTGATTATTGCCTGTGGAACATGTAAATAGCACTTCACTGGTGTGAAAAGTGGGGTTACCACAGGTCAAGTTGTTGCAGGGTTAAGAAAAGAGTGGCTTACTGTAGCACATAGATGATACATGTTTGTTGTTTCCTAAAAGCTTTAAGACTTGGCGCTGAAAAAAAAGATTACACACTCATTCCATTCAAGACTTTATGGTATTATTCACAGTTCAATGTGTGTGTGCCAACAACAGTTTCCCAAAACAAAAATTCAGGGTCTGACTCTCGTCTGTCAGCTCACAGCAGTGTTCTGCTGGGAGCAGCTCCATGGCGAATACCAGACTGATGTGCCTTTATAAATTGCTTCTATATGCTTTAATCTCCCAGAGAACGAAATTGATGCTGATACACACGTGGAACCTTTGTGATTCACTACCCTCTGTGGAGATTTAAATCTCTATATGACAATGTTGAGACATACTGTGTTTTTTCTCGGTTTTCAATGAAAGTAGCAAAAACTTTTACAGCGCTAAATCATTTTGCTGTCATGAACACTTTCACGTAATAATCAGTTACAAACAGGCAAAAATAATTAAATAGTTAATCATTGTCCTCCTCAACTAGGTCTTTGCATAAAGCAATTTTCACCACATAATAACATACAATATTCACCATAATCAAACTGTGCTACATTATCCATATTTATCCTGTGACACCTTTGATCTCCCCAAGGAATATGGCCTCCTGCTTAGTCTGAGCAGATCAAGGCAACTCAGCAGCTAACAAGCAGATATGGATAATGGATGGCTGGAGTCCTAATTAACGCCTTTAGGATAAATTGGAATGCTGACGGCAAGCAATGTCTTATCACCAAACATTAGTGCCCAACCTCTCTAATACACATGTAGGTGAAGGGGGAACAAATCCCAGCAGCCAGGTTCCAAAATCTAAAGGCCTCCCAGAAGAGTGAAGACTGCAACAGCATATTAATGCCTGTGGTTTTGGAATAAGATGTCACTTATGGGTAACATATAATTTTGTGCTATGCAGTGGTGACATGTGTATGCAGGAATCACTGCATAGCCAGCAATTATCCCCATTCAAATCCGACGTGGGAAAATGTAATTTCATCACCTAAAATGAGCAAAGTATGATGAAGTATGGGTAGAAAAGAAATCTCCCCCTTTGCTCTCATGTGTATATTTAAGCTTCTGGAATAAAAATCTCCAAGTGCTGATACCCATCTGTCTCTTTCTGTGCCTCCCAGCAGTTGGTGCAGTGCTAACCATGCTGTCAGTGTTATTAGTGGTTAAAAAATATCTTGGCTGAAATCCAAGAGGGCGACCTTATGTGTACAGACCTCAGAAAATGTCCCATGTCTCAAGAAAAAAAAAAGAATTGTATAAACTCTGTAATCTCTCAGTTATGTAATTAGAAAACAGACAAGTGAGCACAAAATGTGAAGCCTTGTGCAATTTACATCTTGATATTTGCCATGCAATGTTTATGAAATTCTGATAAATAATATACATTTAGATCTTCAGTGACTAATACATCTGGATGAAAGCTTCTTCTTGGAGATTGCTGTTTTGGGTATGAATGCCAGGCAATTAAAATGTGCATGGATATTAATTTAATTTTAATTTTAAGTCTCCAGAGGCATTGATATTTTATATTTCAGAGATCTGAATGTGGGATTTTGGCAGATTTTAATGCCATAGAAGTCATGAACCTCAAGATGAGAAACTGAATAATCTATCCGGTTACTCCACCACTAAAATTATATCATTTGTGACAGCAACTGAGCATTTTCTGCCTGGCTGCAGTGTGCACCTTTGTTTTTGACCAAACACAATCTAAATTACTTACCCACTACTGTATATTAATATTATAAATTCATTATGTGTATTTGTATTATATGTAAATGAATTTTACACCATAGTGTATCCTGGTGATGAATTTAGATGTCTTCATGCACTTTTTGTAAGACGCATGGTCTTGGTCTCGCTGTGGGTTTCTCTTATTTTTGGGTGTGAGTCACTTTACTCACACACAGAATTGTGAGTTCTCTCTTAAACACAAAAGAGAGGAAAAGAAAACCTTTCCAAGTTTGTGAATGTAGTATTAAATTCTGATGATTTACTCCTGGCATAGTATTAACCACAAAAGCAGCCATCATATGTGATGAGAAGATAATTTTAATGGTGAAAATGTGGTTGGGGATGTAGTAGTTGAGTGAGATAATCATGTATGTGACTCAGACTTTCCTAAATGCTATCCTCAAGGAAATTTTGCACATAGTTATTTAATTTAGACTTACTCGTTTGCCAATCTTGTGACATAGGACACACATTGAGATGTTGAAAAGAAAAATTGAAGAGACCAACAATAAAGACTTACTTATACTTACTAAAACTTGAAAGGGAACTTGAACTATTTGCCCAGAACACGTGTAGCTAATTTAGTACAAACTAATTAAAGTACAGGCTCAGTGACATTGCTTCTTAAATTCCCAATTACTACTCTGCCACAGGTAATTTGAAGGAGCTTTAGATTTTCTTGTCTCACCTCCCCTCACTCTAACACATTTTACTAACATCCACCACTGTTCTTTTGAGCGTCTTGCTCGAGATCTGTTAAATTATGCAGGTATAAAATCCACAGCAAGATCCCGAGTGAGATATTTAGCTTTAATCTTTGGCACCATAAGATAATTTCAAGTTCAGTCAGGTTGAACTGTAGCGTATGTTCTTTAGACATGAGATCAATTAGGATGAAATAATTTCATAAATGCAACACAACATTTTCAGTAAGGATGTTTAACATTTTAACTGTGTTTTGCAGGTGTAGATCTCAAAAGTACACATTGAATCCAAGCATGACTGTGTGTTTATCATTGCTTTCCACTGTCTCCTTGGGTAATTTTGATGGGTACATTTGTCATACAATTCATAAAACTCCATGAGATTTCAATTGGTTCCCATTTCATAATAGAGTTGTTGTCTCCTTCCATATGTTCTGATTTTAGCCCCATTTTGGCAAAGACACACAAATTGGCAAATTGACATCCAATAAGAAAATTTGTGGATGAACAGTTCCCTTGCAGAGCCAGGATTCCTGCTAAGAACGACTCCCTGAACACTCTGCACAACAGGAGGAAACAGTTGAACTTCATCAAATGTATTTATTTAATGGGGACATTAATTGTGTTTCAGTTGCCAGGGATTTATGATGTTTCTATGTTTGTCTCTAAGAATTAGTCACTTTGTCATGTGAGGGTTTGTTTTGAAAGTTGCTGGAACATGTGGACATTTCGAAATTCCACTTTGAAATTCAATATTTTTTGTTAGTTTAGGGTTAGTCCTAACGCTAACCATCACAACAAACTACCTCACCCTTAACTTTACCCCAAATGAAAGCTAATTCTAGCCCTAACCCTAAAACCTAGTCTTAACCCCGAATTTGCTTTTTAAGCACCCTTCTCATTGTGAAGAGCAAACAAAGAAATGTTTATGTTCAGGTTACCTTCACTGATATAAATGTAGTGGATAAAACATTAGAAACTGCATTGCAATATAACATATTCCAAATCAACAACTCTATATATCACAGCCTTCAAACTAACCATAAAACTGAGTTCTTGCAGCATCCTCGTTTAAATAACATGTAGACGACTGCTATAGATGTACCTTACTAAGTTACAACTGAGTATATAATGTACATTTCCAGGTTCTTGCATGTGATTATTTATCCATAATTGTTTTGTTTACACTTTTTTTGCTTAAGGTGGTTAATGTTTTCATCAACAAGCAACATGCAAGCTCATCCTTTTGCTATGCCATGTTCACCTCACGTGAGATTGTCACATTATGATGTATGCAAGCACACAACTACTGAATATTGTCAATTTGACAACTTCTTATCAAGGTGAGTATGTATTGTGATACTTGTGGGCAATTCCACTTGTGGGCAATTCCATAAGGCACAACCGTACCCTTTCACTATTAAGATCCTACTGTAAAAAACTGCATTTACACATTGTATTGTTTCCTTTGTTTCCACAACAATGCAGCATGTCAACATCAAGTCTCTGTAACAGCTCGGAGGGTTTGATTAAACTAGGCTGAGACGTGGTTTGTCCTGTCCAGTGTTGGTCTTAACCTCAGTACCCTGTTGCAATGTCCTTGGTGTGTTTTCCCATGGTTGGTATTAACTCTTTAAACATTAACAGTTCCACTGAATAAATGCATGCCCACACACTACCTCCCACCACTTTCATCCTCAGCTGATGTGACTTGGAGTATTGATGTGCTTCCCTGACTAAAAGCCATGATTCCCAGCTGAGCAGTCGATGAGAAACAGGCAAATCCTTCCCAGATGTTCCAAGAAATGTTCCTCATTTATCAGCATATGAGTCCAAAAAGCAGGGGTCATTTCTTTTCCTTCCACAGCACAGAGACTGTCCCTGGTGTCCCCGGTTGGTGGTGAAAATACACAGCTACAGTATATTTACAGTAAATCACTGACTCTTTCATTAAAATAACACCACCTGATGCCTAGAGCTTTGATTTATGTTTTCAGTGTTGTTTACATATAAAATAAAGGAACAGAAATGTGTCCATTAGTTTAGATTGGGCCTTTTCACTGCAGAAAAGTAATATGGTTTATAAACTCAACCAAAACCTTATGTTGTAGAAAAATAAACCTTAGATTTGGTGGCACGTGTTTTGCACTGATGCCTTTGCCAGTGTTACTATGTACCAGAATTAAAAGTTACAAATTATAAACTTCCATCTAGTCCTGTGTCAAAATCTAGTTTTACTGTAATGTTTTTGACATGGATTTCACCTTAATTTCGATCCACAGATGACTTTAGTCCAGTTGTCTTGGATCCTAGGAATAAACATGGATAAGAAAACCTTGGCAAGATCTGATAATACAGACTATTTACAATATCATGAAAACTAAACTTAAGTGCTTTAAGTTCTCATTCATGTTGTCTTAAATGTGAAGTTCAAAGTTCAACCTCCTTTGTGATTGTGTCAGTCAATGAAAACTTGGTCATAACACGCATACATACGCAGAATGGCAATAATTATGTTGCTGGATTGTCCAGCTGGTTAAACTGGCAGTGTGTTCAGTAGAATCTAAACCAAGCAAAGCATTTGCTCAAAGATGATTGACTGCACAATGTTGTAAGAGATTTTGTGTTCAAGAAACTTTCTTACAGAAACAAGTCAGAGTTCAGGTCAGGGTGTTCTAGAAAGGAATTTCCTGGAAGAGGCTCCGAGTGTTTAAACACACCATCTAAAACGTATACCACCCAATGTAGCTGCTACTGGTTCTTATCAACACTCACTGGGCAAGTTGAGTGATATGTCTTTCAAGCCCAGAGAAGTAGCTAACCATCAGTCATTTCTGAATAACCATAACCGGTTCACCTTATCAATTCCATCAACATGTACATGTCAGGGACCAGAGGAAAGATGAGTTTCCACTGAATACAGAATGGCAAATCCAGACACATAAATTCCTTCTATCCTAATTGTGTTGTACTGTAGCAATATCCTGTGGTGATTGTGATAATGCTCTAAACATCTAAACACACTTTAATTTAGTTTTGTATATCAAGACAGGAATAGAGTGCAGTGGGGGCCAATAATCTTAGCACTGTTCAAGTCAAAGAGCCAACTGAAAAATTCCTGCTGCTGTACACAACCAGACCCAGCAACACCTGTGACGACCTGTGGACCTGGAAACCAGCTTTAGAAAACTAAATTGGCACTAAAAAGAGCATTTAAGCTTTTTCTTTTGCACCTACCTACTCTAATGTTTTGTCATAATTTTTCATATACAAGAGTAAATGACAGCGTAAGTATATATATCCTTCCATGCCTTCTTGGCGTGGGATAGCAATAAGAGACAATTTGTGGAAGAGGATATTTCTACATCCACTTCCTCAAATCTCACCCCATCCTGAGCTAAAATGGCCTAAATTCTAAAGCCACTTGAGCTGTTTCAATTCACCTCACCACAAAAAGTCTTTTCAACATTACGAGCCACAGATGGCCCAGATAAAGGACATCAGTGATGGCGTGCTTTAAACAAATTGCCTCAGACAAAATGGCAGTCCATGAGAATACTCAGTGTCCCAGTTCGGTTCTCTGTTTCCACTTTATGGTCACTTAACTCAGCAAGTGTCACCAAGGAAATGTAGCATGGGTCAAAGTTTTCACCTATCCAGTGGAACATCTCATAACATTGTAAACAGACATGAATACTTTTGGAGAAACCCTGACCTTTCTTCTAGTCCCATCATTTAAGTCATTTTATAGTTTTTGACTAAATACTTGTAAGTATCTGCTAATCATTATTCTCATTTTGTACATATAACCATGTACAACCTCATAGAGTTGTTAGTGTTGTTACACTATTGCAGATTACATAATCTTAAAAGGATAAGGTCCACAGTCATCAAAGTAATGATCAAAATGGAGCGGGAGATCAGTATGTTTATAGTGATTCATATATTGCCCCTAAGCGCATTTTTACTAATAAGCTTACTGAGAGTGACCACATAAATCACATTCCAAATAAGCTAAACCCATGTTTATGCTCTAATAATGACCTTAAGTAACTTAATATGGCATCATTATTTGAACATACATTGAAATAATTTAGATGTTTATCATGACTGTTATGTACAAGGACATGATGGGAATGTTAATAACACTGAGATACTAAATAAAGCATCCAGAACAACTGAGAGATATCCGTGATGATGGTTGACTCAGTCCCGTGGGATCGACTGTACATAATAGGTCTTGGGATTGTGGAGAATGAGCACCCTACACAAACACAGTAGAAGGTTAAAACTTGTTGTAGTTCAACATACTGTGTGTCCTTAATATTCATTGGCTTTAGAAAGTATTACAAGAGGTTAGATGGCATGAAGTTGGACTTTTGGAATACAGTAGTTCAAGATATGTTTTGGTTTGTCTCTCTAATGTAGTCCAATCTAATGTATTTTTCTTTCTTTTTTGGCACCTGCAGCAATAGAAGAAGAACAATTTAAGGATGTGAGTAGTAAATATTGAAAACAGCTGTGTGTGTGTTGGGTCTCCACTCCTACAGCAGCTCCACCTTCTTTGCTCTGACATGGTTGTGCCAACTTGAGCATGTTACCGGCCAAAGTAAAGTATGTGACAAAATGTGCACCATATTAACAAAAAAACAACCTAAAGATGGGGTTTAGACAGTCTAGCATAGTCAAAACATCTCATATCCAACTGTAGTAATTGCTTATCTAAAGCATAATTTATGTTGCTTAGAGTTTTGTGACAGCACAAAAAAAATACTGTGATTATTTGACTGTAAGTAACTGACTTAAAATACCATACTAACCAAAGCCCAAGTGAGTAGGCTACATGAAGGATAGATTAAAGTGCAGTAGAGTATATCTAAAAATGCAGGACTCAGTAGAGGCTGTTGTCTCATTGAGCCTAAGAGTTAATATTTGCTGGTGCTCTCAAGCCAAAGCTCTGTGATTAACAGGTGGATATTCAGGGATTTTCGGTAGTGTGTCTATGATGTCAAAACTAATACCATAAAATGTCTCAGTGAATTCCTTATTTGTCTGAAGGTTGCATATGTTGAGGAAAACACATCTGTTGAACAATGTGACTTAACAACTAAAGTTTAAAAAACTGCAGTAAAGAGTTTAGTGTTAAGGAAATAGTTGTTTGAATCATGTTATTGTATGAAATTTAACATGCTCTGGAGTAAGATTAATATATTTAGCTTTTTGCGGTTTAATTTCACCTCATGTTATGTCTGGCATCAACTCTGTTGTTACAAATATTGGTTAATGGTTCACTGATCACAGACACCTGGCATTCAAATTGAAATGTGGCTGCAGCTCATTGATTCCTGGCTAAGTAATAGCCCAGATTCCAGCAACTGGTGACATCAGAAGCACGGATGATTATTGCCTCCAGATATTGTCTCTCTTAACAGAGTGGTTGATCACAATAGGCTCCCAGTGTAAAATTCATAGTCCCTCAACAGCTGGTCCTAAATGCACAATAGTTTTACAACACAGAGGCATTAAGATTTCATGATGTTAACTTTCCAACAGTGCTGTTATAACAGCAGCACAAATTAGTTTTGACCAGCTGTGTCCCAGTGGAGGTAAAAACAATTTATGACGATTTAGTTATTTGTGTCATAGTGCTCTGTGCCATTTTGTTCTATTATAATCTAATTAAGATATTAATTTAGTTGTGTCAAAACTAAAAGACAACATTTGGTATAGAGAGTGGGCTACATGCCTACTGTATGTAATGTTTGGTTAATTTTCTGTGTCACATAACCAAACTTGAAAATGCTGTAAACATCCCAGTCTGTAAAGAACGTAACTACTATAACGAATGTGTATGCATGTGTAATGAACATTTACTTTTTCACTAAATGTTTTTATTTTGATTTATCATATTCAAAGTGTTTTGTTGTTTTACACACTGCCCAACACACTACTTCCTCAATCTCGCTAATTAGCGAGCACAGTAGAATCTGAAGTAAAGGGCTCTCTGTTAATTTGTCCATCAAAATATCTTTCCAAATGACAAAAAACACCTTTCTGATAAATTTAGAGTTTAATTATTGCATTTGATTTAAATCTTTTTCTTATAATTTTCTCCTTTCTGTATTTAAGTCATTTATGTTTATGGTTTGTCTGTATGTTCAATGCTACTTTAAATGATTTAAAAGGCTATTACACCTCAGTTCACTTTGGATTGGAAGACTTACAGATAAATAAACAAGTCTGATTTCTGGCACAGCCACAGTCTTTTGGGCCCCTGCTCTCTTTGTTGTTTTGAACAAACGCACCAGAATTTCTAATAATGGTACATAAGTTATTGCATCCTACTAAAAGCCAAAACTGATAAGAGATGCATTGTTACAGCTTAATATCTATTAAAGGCTCTTTTTGACTATGTCTTCGTGTTGTGTTTCATATTCTAAATGGCTGTGCTGGATAGACAGAGGGAAAAAACTTGCAACTAACCACTTTGGAAACTGTGGAAATCTATGATTTAAAGACAAATGTCACCATCACGTGGTAAATTTTTGCAATTGCAGAAAAATTGGATCCTAAAGTTGGATCCTTCAAGGAAACCCGTCCTCACTGGTAAACCAAGTTTGACATACAACGAAGCCGCCTATTGGTCAGTGGAACAGCGCGTCGACTCGAACTCATTTCTGATTGGTTTGTGAAGCACCCCAACAGCCAGCATGTTTGTATGAGCACAAGTTAGCTTTAGCTTTGATGTATTGGACTTCGAAAATCAACAGGTTAGAGGTTATAAGTTACGTTAGTTGGCATTAAATACACGCGTGACTGGTAAAAGAGATTATTATAACGTCTCATGCTTTATTTGTATTAGTTTTACTAAAGTTATCGTGCTTAGTAAGCTACTACTCATCTTAACCGTGACTTTTAGCGTTTGCTAATTAGCACTGAGTTAGCACGATTACGTTTGTTTCACCTAAGAACTGCACGCTTGTCGGAACCGAAACGGACGGATCTTTGAACCGAGGTGACTTTTGCAAATAAGCTTTTGGTTGTTTAACAATGCGGCGGCGACCCCAGCTCTACTAGCTCGGCCACGAGTCCAGTTTAAATGTGGCGGTGTGCATCATTGGAGAAGTGACGACGTGGGAGGCGCAGCACGGAGCCAACTGAAGCTAGGTAATGTTGCTAGGCAACAAATAATCATGAAAATATGCCTTTTACATTGATTTAAGTGTTTGCTTTTCTGCTGTCATAGTAATGCTAGGTGTAATGTGTACTATATAACATCACTAAAATCTAACAACGCTAGTTTTATGTAATATTGTCACGTTACAATAGCAAATTAGGTTAACGTTAGCGTTATCTCTGGTGACTAGTTACGTTAGCATACGTTTTACCAGTTACCATGGTAACAGACCACAAGCTATAACGCTAACCCTACAGCTGTATCGACAACGCTAAAGCAGCGGTAGCAAACTTGGACATGTTTGATTTATTGTGTTACATTGACCAAAATTGATGCATTAATGAAGAGCTAACACGTTTTGCCAAACGTTGATGCTAAAAAAACGTTGTAAAGAAGGTCCTGGTGTAAGGTATGGTCAAGAAATAAGCACCTAGCTTAGCCTGCTTAACGCAACACCAGTATGGTAGCTGTGTTTACCGTAATTTAATGCTACGTTGAAGTGATAGGGTAATAAGATACGCAACCTTTAACAATATTTGGGAGATAATTCACCAAAACACGATGATCTGAAGCCACTTCATATTGTTGTGTGAGGTACAGTGTTTGTAGTAGCTACTAGTTCATTAACATTATGTCTCACACTAAACAACACTGCAGTCTCTCAGCTTGGTTATAATCCGCTTTGCTCGCCTTATTTTTAGGAATGGGAGAGCCTCCCGTGGTGAACCTTCAACACCAAATGAGCGGCAGGGAGTGATGGTGCAAAGGCAATGTTGTACTGTTGTGTACAATGAAGAAGATATTTAGCTTTACTAAGAAAAAGAAACAACCGTCAAGTACTCCTGACAGTGAAAGTGTGCTTTCTGTCGGCTATGACCTGAAAGAAAAGGACCTAGGGAAGGTCCACAAGGCTGCCTCAGTAGGTGATTTGACAAAGTTGAAGCAGCTTGCTAAAAAGAATGACATCAATCAACTTGACAAGGAGAACAGGTAAGAAAGATTAAAGCACTTGTAGCATTTTGGTTGTATTAGTCTTTGCTGGATTGATTGCTAGTAATTGCAAGAAAAAAATAACTATTGACTAGTAGCTGAAGGGTATAGCTATGGACATTATATGTATTAGCATTAGCAGAGACATTATAATATTTTGGCATTTGTGTGTAATAAGCTGACAGCTGTTTTAAGCACAGATAATGTATATGACACTGTTTTTTTTGCTTATGTTTCATGCAGGCTAGTTACCACTTATAATTAGTGTATGTCTGTGGTGTGAGTGTTAGAAGTAATAAGTAAGAACTTGCCTTCTGTAACAACTTGCAAAATACCTTCAGGATACAGGAAAAAAGTAGTAAGATTCAAACTTCTCAGAATCTGTTAAATGTTCTATTAACCAATATTTATTTTTTTTATTTTATTTATTACAAAAGTAAAACCATACACTTTTTGAAACACACTGTTTATAATTACACATCAGTAATGTTTCTGATATTGCATACCAACATCTACACACCAGTATTTTTTAAAGAAAATGGTTTAAAAAAGTTTTGCAGGTAGTCAAAATTAAGTTTACAGATACAAACTTATATGTACAACCTTAAAAACCTATATACAAGTGCACATCATTTATATAATATATATTATATAATAAAATAATGCTCCATAGTAGAAGTGTTTCTATTAGAACAACAGTGGTTGCATCTGGAAAACAGTCTTCTATACTTTTACAGAACTGCACTTCACATTGCTTGTGCCAGTGGACATGTTGATGTGGTCCAGTTCCTGGTTGAGAGCAAAGCCAAGCTTAACCTATGTGACAATCAAAATAGATCCGCCTTAATGAAGGTAATCCTGCATGATGAAACTCCAAGACAGAGTGATACTTAATATATATATAGTATGGAATACTATAGTTATCTATTTTTATACATTGTTTAAGCCCCTATTCAGCCCTTGTTTTTGCATTAATGTAATTTCTCCATTATATCAGGCGGTGCAGGGCCAGCATGAACGCTGTGTGAGTATACTGCTGGAGAATCATGCTGAGCCTAACCTTGTTGATATCAATGGCAATACAGCCCTACATTTAACAGCAAATATCCCGTCCATCTCGACTGCTGTCCTGCTGTTGGAGCATGAGGCTAACATCAACGCGCAAAATAAGGTGCTTCTAGTACTACCACTATTGCAAATAGGGAATGTTCAAAACTAATATATAAAAAATGTCCCATGTGATATTCTGTGCATGATGAGACATTGCTATTGTGATTCCTCCTGTGTGTGGAGTGTGGTTGTTGACTGTGGTCTCATCTTTAGGAGGGATTCGCACCATTAACTGTGGCAGTCCGTGAGGACCATATCGAGATGGCTGAGTTTCTCCTCAAGGAGGGTGCTGATGTGAATTTAGTGGACCAAGATCAAAGGTCAGTGCTAAATAGTAACACATTGGTCATACATGTGTAATAATCTTAATGTTTCTGAATTATTGTTGACCATGTTGTTTTTATTGATTTAATTTTTAAGGTCCCCATTAATGATAGCTGCTGGCAATGGACAAATCGCTATGCTACGACTGCTCTTGCGGTTTGATGCAAATATTACACTAAAGGATACCAAAGGATGGTCAGCTGATGACTACGCAGTGATGAATGGGCATCATCCGTAAGCTATTCTTTTCTTTGCACATATTTTCTTACTTGTTATGTAATTTATGCTTTTATGGTTGGAATAAATACCTGAAACAAACAACCAAAACCAACACATTTCTAATTTCAAGACGATTTTATTATTTATTATAGGATTTTTCAAGACGATTTTATTATTTATTATAGGATTTTTTACATTTTAATTGTCTTTACTCTCTCTTAGTTGTTCCCTCCTGATCATTGAGCATGGTACCCAGAGGAATGATGGGTCCTCACTTTCACATAAAGGTCAGAGCAAAAAGAAGAAAGCAATGTTGTTGGGCAGCCCTTCCCAAGATGCTGAAGTAGGATTCTCTTTGGGAGGCCCAGCCACTGACAAAGATGGTTAGAGAGAGATGTTTTCATCACATCCTTCTGAATGAAAGTGGTTTGAGGATAATATGTGTCCATTCGTTATTGACTTTGACTGTTTCGTTTATTCCTCATGCAATACCTCTTGACTGGATCTAGAGCATGGAGCAAATGAAGCAGGGGGAGGTATTACCTTGCTTAGATAAGATTTCTAAGGCATTGAAAGGCATTTTTTGGCAGTAAATGCCATGAACAGTTAATGATGTTGGCTCTGTTTTCAGGAAAAGCAAATTCTTATGCTGCTTACATAGTGCTTTGTGCGCCATACTTTTGTAAGATTAAGATGCGCTCAAAATATTGCTATTTGTAGAGTTTTAATATTAAAATAACACATGTACATTTCTGAAAGTACTTGTTTTGATTAAGTTTCTCTTCTTTGTTGCAGATGTTGAAGATAATTCCCAATCAGAGTCACTAAGTCGGTAAGCACAATCTTTTTGTCATCTCTGCAGCCTAAAATCACAATTGACTTATGTGCTCAAATCATTGATCTTCCTTTCTCAGGGTTTCAAAAAGTGCTGCAGATGATTGGCCTTCATCAGAAGACGATGATGAATCAATTTTAATAGAAAAGGTTAGTGCTACTTATTTCTTGTAATGTGTGTTTTTCATCAATTTTGTTTTGACCTTTATTTGGTATGCTGGTTTTCAGAAACCACACAAGGTAAACCTAAGAAAAATGATTGCATCTAAAAAAGGAGAAGGTATGGGGAATCTTTTCAGCCTTATTCACATCTTAGTGTTCCTCCTTAATTTTTGATTCTAATTTTCTATCCCTACCTGCCCTGTAGCTTCTGTACTGCCTGACAGATCTTTGAGCGGTACAGAATCTGAGCCAGAGAGTGAAAATAGAGTCCAGAAAAATACATCCTTTCCAAAGGCTTTACCATCCAACAAAGCGCTGCAGCACCCAGTAGATCCATCTCCCATTTCCTCTCTTTCCAAAGCATCCCAGATGACTTCCACCCCTCTCCCACCCTATAGAAAGGTAAAATATTTATGTTTAAATTTTGTTTCCTGCATTTCTATGACATTTTTCTCTCCTATCTTTTTAATGCTTAACAAACACAGACAGCACAGCTGAGCAGGGGAGTAGCAAACACGCAGGACAGCTTTCAAGTGGTAAAGGAAGATCAGGCTCTCAAGAAGGAAGCCCAGAAGCAAAAGATGAAGTTGAAGAAGAAGAAGAAGAAGACGAGGAGGAGGAGGAGGAGGAGGAGGAGGAGGAGGAAGATGATGACGATGAAGATGAAGATGATGAAAATGAGGAGGAGGAGGAGGAGGATGACGATGATGAAGAAGAAGAAGAAGAAGAAGAAGAGGAAAGTGAAGAAGATGATAGTGAAGATGATGAAGAAGAAAATGAATGTGAGAAGGAACATGATGACAACTGTGTGGTTTCTAAAGATCCCAACACCACTGATTTTGAACCTATTCAAAAACCCTCCGATGCTGGTGCCCTTAAGATTATTGCCAGTGCTAATACTCAAAACATACCTGTTTCGGACTTTCTTTTCGGCAGTCAGTCAAGTCTCGGTAATAGAGATACACCAAAAAAAGATGCCAAAACAGAGACTCAGAATACTAACTTTGTTTGCCAGGCTGGAACAAGTTATTCAGTGGCAGCAACATTAAATGTAGAGGAGGATTGTGTCGTATCTGCCATTAGGGTAGAATCTAAATTTTCTGATGAAGACGACAGCCTTGGAAAGGAATGCCTTTGGAAATTGGACCAAAACTTAATTTCAAACCTGGGTTCAACAGGAGGGCCCCTACCATTCAAGAATCGTGCAGAGATTCATACATCTAACATGGTTAAAGAGGAAGAGTTTGAAAGAAAGGATGATCATGATGGTTACTCATGGAGCAACAAACAAAACAGTGGTGATACAGTATGGAATGACAGTGATGGTGAAGAGGATAATCAGATAGGAGGTTCGATTGCTAATCGAACAAATGTTTTATCTGAGGTTGATGTAGCAAAAACTGATTCTGATTCTGAATCAAAAAAAGAAGCTCTCAAAGATGAGAAGCGCAGGTCTTCATGGGGCTCCTCAATAGATGACAGTGACACTGACTTACCCAAAGAAGATGCTGTGAACAACGAAACTCTTGATCAGAACAGTGATGTTAAAGCATCAGATTTAAAATCTGAATCAGCTGTACTGCATTTAAAAAGCACATTATCCCAACCAAATGAAACCCACCCAGATCTGTCTTTGGATTTATCATTGGTTGCAAAATGTGTCTTACCTGAGGATATGATAGATGAACCTAAATTGTCTTGGGGACTATGCTCACCAAGCCTTCTTCCAACCCAAAACAGAACCGATAAATCCACAAAAGATGAGTCAGAGTGGAGTTCTTCTTCTAAAAATTATGACCAAAATGATAATGATAAAATTATGTCACCAGTTTCTAAAGCAAATGTAACAACAAGCCAAACCAGTGGGCAGCAGTGCCCTGATGGCTCCTGGGAAGAAGAAAATAAAAATTTTGAGAGAGAGTCAGATGACCCCTCCGCTGCAGTGTCACCAACACCTGAGGATAAAAACTATGGAAACCAAACACTTGATACCAGTGATGTTGATTCAGTTGGCCAGTTATCAGAAAAGGAAGAAGGTTTAAACTCAGAAAATGAGAAAAGTGATGATAGTAACTGGGATGATGAAGATGAAAGTGATGAGTCTGAAAAACAGAAGACAGTTAGTACCATGAATGATGATGTTGCTAACTGTGATAATGTCTTGAAGTCACCAGAGTTTAGGCCCACAAGTGCAGTAGATGATATTGATGAAGATGACGAAGAGCTTCCTCAATCTTTTATTGATGGAAACGAGGAGTCTCCAGAGTATTATCGGCCAGAAGAAAAAACACTGGTGGGTCTTACGAAACACAGTCCCAGCAAAGACAGTGAGACAAGTGAGGATTCTGACAGCAAGGACCAAACACCACCGTTGGGTTTTGTCAGTACAAAAGTGTCTGATGATGATTCTGATAACACTCTTCATGAACCTGAAGCTAGATTAACTGCATATGTTCCAGTAAAAAGTACAAGTGCAATTGTTCGCCAGTCATCAGATCACCTTGATAAAGATCTGAATCAGGAGAAGATCTTTTCTAGCCCACCCACCAAAGATGACCATTATGGAAATGAGACAATTTTTTCTGACGAAGTGTTACCTCAGACTGAAATTGATGATGTTGATTTAGATTCATCTGATGAGGCACAAAGCATAGGTATGGGAAGTCAAGCGCACAGAGACATTGAAGGGCATGATAATCAGGTAAAACAGGAATAGAACAGATTTAGTTTCTTAAGTGTTTCTTTAGTTTAGTGTGGGTACTCAAAAAGTCATTCAACACATTCATATTTCTAGTTTTTAGATGTGGTTGTTTCTTGGTTCTTTATATATATATATATATATATATATATATATATCTTTTTTTTTTTTATTATATATAATTTTCTTTATTTTTTTTAACACAGAAAGAAGATTCCTCTGAGAATGAGGATGATGCTAATGACGAGGATGGGAATGAGGATGAGGAGGGAGAGGAGGAAGAAGACAACTCAGATGAATATTATCAGCATGAAGAGAGTGGAGACTCCCTTGATGCTGCTTCAGCTGTTAATGAGACAGAAGTCTCTAAAGATCGAAAAAGAGGTAATAAATAAATGCAAAACAAATGCGTTGGAACAAATGTGTTAAATCTGTTACGAAATGACATTGATAATTTAAAAAAGGTTTATATTGAATCATAGCAACATTAATTAAACAAAAATAATGAAGTTCAGAGATCCAGAGAGTGAGAGAGAAAGGAGAGAAAAGGCATTTCTTAGCATTTCTTTTGTCATTAACCTACTGTAAGAAATACTGTAATATTTTGCAAGTGTCATTACTTTTTCAGTGTCTCATCTGAAATCATGAATCTAAATCCCTTGAATAGATTTCCTGTCTGAGCTTGGTCTGGAGAAGGGGGAAGAAGAGCGAGATTCTTGGGACTCTGAGGTACATTAAGGACACATTATGGAATACCATGTTTGATGGTTTATCGTCAAACATGGTTTGATCTCTATCTGTTCGTCATACACTTTCTCATAGACTGATTTTTTTCCCACAAGTCCCACAAGTCCCACTCTGATAACCCAAGTATGCCACATGAAGCGAAGCAACACCTGCATACTCAGGATCAAGATGAAATGTTGGCTACTAAAGAACAGATTAAAGAAAGTAAGTGTATTTTGTTTAGTGTTATGTCCTTTTTAAGCAGTATTTAGCAGCAGTCATTCCAGGCACCATTTCATGCTGCGGAAACAATGCAACCATAGGTAATTATAGACTTAGAAATTGTGCTTTAGAGTATAAATGCATGTATTTGAAAGGAAAGTTTCAGAAAATCTGTTTTCATCCTAAATATGGTGTATTTACAGTGAAGTATAATTACCATTGATCAAAACAGTCTCTCCAATGATATGTTACATTTCTTTTGTAGACTTGTTTTATATTCCCTCTTTTTTAAGAGGGAAGGGAGGCAGTAGGATGGCAGTTCTAGAGCCTTGGAGGAGTGTAGGCAGGCCAAGAGGCAGCCAGGGAGAGGGTATGAATATCTTGACTCATAGGTTTGAGGAACAGCATGTTAATCATTTAAAAGGCCTGACCATCACTTCATGATCACATAAGAGAAAGCATGCAGCGTACACTGCTCCATCTTGCCTGCTATTTTTGAACAGTTTTTTTAAATTCTGACTTGCCACAGGTTCTAGTAAGCTTTTTTCGATTTTGTATGTTTTGGCTTATACAATGTTGATAAGCAGCTACAGCTCTTCTTGACATTCTTGGCTGATGCTGAACTTGTCTGGTTAAAAGCAAAACGGAGAATCTAATGCTTGTCACACCTAACCATATATCTTCATGCTAATTAACCATGAGCTCATTTGCATGGGAATGCTTTTTACAATGTTATGGCAAACTCATCTAGCTTCATCAGAATACTATTTTTTACAGGAAAAAAAAGTTAATTATAATGTCTCAAGTATAACAAACACATCTTGCCTTGTGCAGTTGGAAACAACGATAATGATGATAATGGCGGCAGCCATGTTGATAAACATGATACTGTACAGAAAGAGGTAAGTTCAGAAATCAAATGGCTTAGAAGATAGAATATAATGTGATCTTTTCAAAATAGCAACATTTTTCCTGTCTACTAGACAGAGAAAGCAAAATGGGAACCACTTAGTGTTTTGAGCAAACTTGAAGGGGATACTGACCAAAAGACAGGTAAATGGAATGAATCTGATTGTAATTCCATATGTTGGAAAAGTTACAGTATTAGCAGCAAGGCTGTTTGTCTTTAACATGGTGTTGTTTTCTTCAACAGACTTGATGGAGGAGCTTGGTCTAGGTGACGTTGATGACCTTGATGGTAAGATGACATTTAAACAACATTTTTTCAGACAGCAAATAGACCGATATGTATTTGTTTTAGTGCTTTTTCGTTTACTCCTCTTAAACTTGCTTTGTGATTATAGTGTGTTCTTTTTGATTCTCCAGTTCCTTAGTCTGCCCATGAAGTCAATGCAGTTACATCCATTAATAGGTCTCTGCTGGCAAATTCCCTCATACTGATATAGTATGATGGTATCCAGTACCCTCATTATTACAAGCTTAGATTCAACGTTTTTTTCAATGTTTTTGATTAGAGTGGTATATCTGACTGCACTACTGACTTTTCTGCCTTTGGTATGTTGTCTGTCACCACACTTTTTGAAGCTCAAAAAGCAGGTTAGTAAACATAAATGATGAGATAAGTTGACCTTTCTACATTGGTGCTGTAATTGGTCCTCTTAAGATCCCCCTTTGGACAGATTTCAGCAGTGGTTATCCCAATTTAAACTAGCCTCTAGCCTAGTCTGTGCTCGGTAAAATCATTATCAAGTGTTGTTGGACAATGATAACATTGTCAAACAATCACTGACTTACAGCTTCTTGTGTTAATTGCATAGATGCATCAGACTGGGACACAGCCAGCACTACTAGTAAGAGAACACTACCTGGCCGTAGATTGGCTGCCTCCCCTGCACTTGAGGAGTTCCCAGAAATCTCAAGTCCATCTGTTAAGGAGCATGACAAAGACATTACTCCAGCAGAACCCCTGACACCTCAAAGGAGCATAATTCCCGTCAAAAGTCTGCCATGCACACCCTCTCAAGTCGCGCCTCATCCCCAACCACGTACAAGGAAGGCGGTGCTTCAGAAACCAGAGAGCGAAGAAGGTAAAGTTTAGTACGAATGCCAATTAATTATAAATTTATAATGCATATTTTGAGATATAGATATGAATGTGTAATTTTGTGTCTCACCTTGACTTGCTCTCATTCAGAATCAGATTGGGAACCAGACCATTTAACATCTAGCAATACAGGCACAATTGACAATCGGCAGCAAAACATAGCCAAGCTTCATGCAGCTAAACAAGGTGAGGCTCACTAGCCCTTTAAAACAGGCATTTGTGTGCATATTTCCCATAATCTATTTAAGAGTCTCTGTCTCCTTCTCAGGTTCCCCTGAGCTTTCATCAATAGAAAGACACCATAAAAGTAACGTGGAGCAGCAACAAATGGTGAGAAATACACAGAGATTACATCCCAATCTTATCATACAATAATGGGCCACTTTGCAGTCTAATGAAACAGCTCTGCCTCTGTACCTTAATAAGGTTATAATTGCTATTGTTTGTTGAAAGTGTCAGAAAGGTGCAAAATCTACTATACTGTATGGTAATTATCATAGAGTGTGGTGATGCTGTAACGAAGTGCATCACATTAAGAGGTGTTGCTAATGTTTTGGCCCCTCTTTTATTTAAAGAGGTTGGTCAAAAAAATTTAAATCCAGCTTAATGTAATGCACACACAGAGTTCACTGCAGACCTGCTTTTAATCACAATTATTTGGTTTATTTTTCTTGTGGTGGGAGGTTATATTTAATTTGACACTGTGAGGTAACTTTCTAACAAAGAGTTGATGAGTATCAAATGCCTACTCATCATTTTTATATTATTTGAAAAGCAAAACTTAGTATTTGTATTGTTGTCTGTTTTGTGTTTTGTGTTTTTCCTTGTCCATTCATGCTATCAATTAATGGAGGAATGTGATGCAGTAGATACATGTGACTTAGATCACAGCAACCTGCTCCCATCTGGCCATGTGGGCTCAGCCAATGCAGAAAAGGATAATTACTTAAAAAACCAGTGCAGTCCTGAAAAAAGAGCTGAAGCAGATAATGACGCACCATGGGAAAAGCGTTATGAGAAGCTGTGGGTAGAGGTGGAGAAAAGGCAGGTAAAATCTACCTTTAAGAATGTTGCTGGCGAACTAAAAGAGAAATTTGGAGAACTGTTTAAATTAAGATGTCCTGTAGAAGACAATACAGAAGAACAGCAGAGTACGCTTGAATGTACTTCTGCAGACAACGATTCAAGTGATGAAGAAGAAGGGGAAATCATTGTGCGCCCTACAGCCAGAGCAAGGAGTACTGTCCTCCTCACCATACCTGAGCAGAGGGAATCTGGGCTGGAAGACTCAGTGTCCGAGTCAACTGACAACTCTCTGTGTGAAGACAGGATGGAGGTCAGTGAGCCCCAAGCTAGGGAAAGCAACATTGATCAGGAACCACTTCCACTCACTAATGATGCACAGGAGGAGAGCAGTTCTCTTTTGCCACAAATCACCACAGAGGAAAGAGAGACCAACCAAGGTCATGCTACCACAACTTTTACAGACAGTCACACCATACCCTTGTCTGATGTTGACTGTAGCTCAGTCTTAAAAGATGAGACCAAACTTGAGCCATTTCATAAACAACAGATGGACCTAATGTGGAGGGACACAACTCCTCGTGTAGATGAAGCTGATAAAAACAATGCGTGTTCAGAAGACAATTCTGAGGAGTTTGTTAAATTTCGCCCCCCCTCAATATGCAGACATTCAGCATCTGTCCCAGGTGTTTCTGATGAAGAGCTGGAAGAGGACATGGAAAGATTTAAATTTGAGGTAGGGATGCTGAAGGTTGTCTTCCAGGATTTGGAGAAAGAAAAGGCACAACTCCAGAAAGAGGTAGAGGATAGCTGGCCCTCTTGTAGTCCTTTCTATATGGCCTCTCTTTCCTTTTTCTTCATTTTTCTTGTATTTTTACTAACATATTTTAAAGAAGCCAAAAGGGCCACACTGCTTGATCTTGTCTTATTTGTTTCTTCTCCATGTATTTATTTTTTTAGATTTGATTTAAGTAGAAGAGTCTACGCATGTTTCATCATAAACATTTATATCCCTCTAACTATGTGTAAAATGTAACTAATATTTTTTGAGCATATTGAAACTAGTGTGAATTAGGCTTTGGTACTGATGTAGGCATTCTTTATTATACACAAACTACCAAAATATTGGTTGTGTATTTTTGTGTGACTTAGTAGTGACTTGTCTTCCATTGTGCATGGGTTTTGCATGTATCTTTGCTAATTAAATTCTGTTATAGAAACTCTCTATTCTAAGGTGGTGATGTGTGTGTGTGTGTGTGTGTGTGTGTGTGTGTGTGTGTGTACAAAGGTGGCCTTCTTTTTGCCCTGAAAAGAAGTGCTGTTGTGATGACAATGACAGGTGCTAGACTTTTTTTAATGCATGCTATGCTGAAGTCAGTCTTTAAACATGCTGATACTTCTTTCCTGAAGTTACAGGGTTGATCCCCATGGGATAAATATATTTATTTTTGGTCATTCTTGTAAGTGTTTGGGTGAATAAGAAAATATTTGCATTAAATACCATGAACTGATAAAAACATATTAATAATATACTATGTATTTGCTTCACCATTTGGTAGTTTATCTCTGAGAGGGAAAAAAAAACTAACATCAAACTAACCAATACTGGTCAGCAAGTGGTTTATGTGAGTATTATGCACTATAAACAGCTAGGGATGAAGTGAATAATACTGCGGTGTTGATCTTATCTAAAATAAGTGAGAAATCACTGAATTAAACTTTCTTCAGATACTAGTTTTAGTTGAGAGAAAGGCTCTACTAGAATATTGTCCTATAGTGTATATCTGTTTAGTATTTATATCGGGCTATCTGGAATTGATTTCTCAGTGAGAATGAGAATTCCACAACATGAATTATAGTGCATGGAATCATGTTTCCTTTAATTAACTGAAAATACCATATCAAATAGGGTAAGCACACTAAGGTGTTGGGTTGACACTAAATTATTTATGACAAGGTACCTGCCCCAAAACACATCTTACAAGGCTAGCTCCAGCTAGTCCGGATGAATCTCTCAAGTCCAGTTATCAAATATTTACCCTGTTCTTTACAGGCTGGCAAAGAGACAACAAAGACTGCATTGGAGGTGCAAAAATCCAGTTCTTCATGGGATACTGGAGGAGCAGTTTTGGAAGAAGTAGGCACGGAGAAACCTGAGATCAGTTTAAGATGCATGTCGAGTCAAGCTGGTCTAATTTACCAGAAACAGCAACCTGCAGCCATCAAGAGGTATGTATTATTTCAAATATGTATATTTTTCAGACCTGACACTTACCATTAGTAAGTGTTAACTAATGCTCTACATTGTAAAAAGCATCCACAATTCTCATCTAAATTTAGTAATAGGATATCATGACAGGCTTTTTAATAAATATTCTTTAGCCAAATTTATTTTGTGTGACACTTCAACCAGAAAGAGTCCAGTCTAAATCAATTGTATCGATTTAATGTAATAAGTTTCTTCAAAGATGTTGCACCTCCAAGGACCCTTAAATGTGGAAGGCACAACTCATTGACTGTCAGGTTTATTGCTCTCCATAGCACCAGCGTGGTACCAGTGCATTTGCATCTCCCACTCCAGCAGATCTACAATAGCAACAAACAGGAGGGAAAAGCTATAGAGGAGACCTTACAGCTGGAGCTGGTCAGAGGGGCCCAGCAAGGCAAAGCCCCTCAGACCAACACCCTTGTTAATGGAGATCGTCTATCTGTGTTTGACGATAGCACTTTGAGTGATGTATCAGATGATGAAGGAAGGTATATATGCAGTATGCCCTCTTTTGTGTCTTAATATCACCTCTCTGTCGCTAACACGTAAAGTGTGTTCAGACTGAATACAAAGTGGATTCTACAGGAAGCACAACTGCACATTAAGTCAGTGGAATAAAGCAAGTGGATGTGAGAGCATCAAAGCGTTTGTGCTGGTGAAAAACCTCTATATATTAATATGTTAATGATTTTCCAAAACTTAAAATCCTACTCTTATGGACATAACTTGACCAAAGAAAAAATAAGAGACATAGGAGAACACAAGAAAAAATTATCAGTAAGATATAAGATGGTGTTTGTGCATTGTGGTTTCTGAAAAATAAAAACACAGAGTTCAAAAACATTCCTGTGCTCGAATTTGCTTGTACAAATCAAACTGAAAATTCATTTTTCATTCAGTGCAAACACACCTTCATATTCTTCAATATTGGTGGTGGGTGCTGATTAGGATGTAATTTTTATCACCCTCCTTTACATGACTAACCACTGATTTTCCAAAAATTGAATAGTATACTGCATTATACCATTGCATGTCTGTGCCACTCTCATTAGCATGAACATAGCCATCTGTCTTCGAAATAACCCAATGTTTTTTTCTTCTGTTTGTTGAACTCAGGTTGCCATCCAGTGGACAGCTGAAAAATGCGGTAGTTCTCAATTTCTCTCTGTTAGCTCTTAAGTTTGAATACACAATACAGAATAAGAATGTCAATGTTAAGACTACATTTTGTTTCTGTATTCAGAACCCTGAAGAAGTGGAGATGGCGGAAGACTTTGATGAACTTACTCAGTCATCAGACACAGCCACAGATGATAATGACTCTCCCACTTCAGGCTATCGTCATGCTTCTCTCCTCATCCAGAACCTTGACTCAGCCACGTTGGGTACTGATTCAAATGCAAATGGTTTATTATTATTGTCATCATTTATTAAATTTGTACATTTAATTTTACAACATACTGTATAAGATACCCCACCAGTAATAACATCAACCAGGCACTGTGAATCAGACCTGCACATTGTTCAGGAGGAATTTTAGCCCATCCTTCCTACAGAGCTGCTTTAATTCTGTCATATTTTTTAGACGTCTCACGTGTGTGGCTCTCTTCAAGTTGTTCCATAGCATCTCTTTTGGGTTGAGGTCTGGGCTCTGACTTGGCCACTCCAAAAGACGGATTTTGTTTTTCTGAAGCCATTCGGTTGTGTGTTTTTGGTCATTGTCCTGTAGCATCACCAAACTTCTACAGACTTTGAGCTGACGTACAGACATTCTCACCTTATTCGGCCAGTAAGATTGTGGATGATGTTTTCATGATGATATGCTGTGTCCTTTTATGCCAGTTAAAGTAGCTCTAGTCCACACCTCCAAACTAATTTTCTTAACTTATGCCAACACCTGACTCCAATTAGCTTTTTTGAGTTGTATTTTTAGAGTTGTTCTCAATAAAGACATGAAAGATCTGATTTTTTTTTTTTGTGTTATTACCTTAGGAACATTAAATTTGTTAATACTCTTGACTTAGATGAAGATCAGATCGTATTTTATGACAAATTAATGCGGAAAACCATGAAATTCCAAAAAGTTTCACATACTTGCTATCGTTTTTCTTCTTACAGACTCGAGAACCATGGTGAAGCTGCAGAACATTTTCCACGAATATGAGAGGTCCATCCAAAAGGCAAGGAGTCGCCATGGGTACCTGGCAGACAAGGTGAGCCAGCTGGAAATGGAACGGGTGGAAGTGAGGACGTCACTTGAGGAAATTAAAGATGTAAAGTCTGACTTGGAACGCAACCAGTTGGAATTGCAGACTGAAGTCACAAACCTCAAGTGAGAACTACTTTGATTTGTCTATTTTGTAGATCTTATTCACTTAGTAATTTTATTTGTTGACTTGCAAATTCTTTCTGCCACTTGCTATAGATTTCAGCTGAAACAGGAGCAGGAAAATCGACGTAACTCCACTATGATGTACAACACTACAAGAGATAAGCTGAGGAGGACGGAAGAGCAACATCAGTTAGAGGTTCAGGAGAGACAGAAGGTGGAGCTCACCCTCAGGAACCTGGAACTAGAGATGAGAACACTAGTCAACAACATGAAACAGGTACTATTTAAACTTTTTTTTTTTTTAACTGATTTTGTCATGCTGTTTCCATTGTGTTGATGTTTGCTAATATTATATTGGTAATTATCATGACAATTAGAAAATGTGTAATGTTTCCCTTTAAGTTGAAGTTTAAAGCTAAGTAAATAAATTACTTAATGTTTAGTCCAGTATTTATTTTATACACTAAGTCATATACATGATATTGTACTTTTTGGAAATTACCATTGATAATTTGGGGTTATTTTATTAGTAGGTGGCTTTTCCAGTTGTTGTTTGGTGTGTGTATAGAGTTGTTTTCTGAAGTGGGTTATATGTTAACATCTAGCTTGAAGAGGATCACAGTGAGACCCAGAGACTGCTGGCTCAGGAACGCAGTGCACGGAACCTGCAAGAGAATTTGCTCAATAGCCATCTCCGTAAACAACAGGAAATAGAGGAAGAGAATAAAAGAAATATAAGTAAAAGCAATGAGGTAATTTGCTTATTCATTGTTTCATAGCATTAGTTTGGTTTGTGGTTAAGGTGTCCAACACCTTACTAGTGTTGTACTACAAATAAATAAAAAACATTTTGATATGTTTTGAAAACAGTGGGAATTGTAAATTAGCTGTGATACACAATACAATACATGTTTCAAATAGAAGATTCTAATGTGTCTATAATAAATGAATAAAGCCTTTTTTAAAAAAAATGTTTTTTCTGTTTGTAGGCCTTGTCTCAGCTCACTGAGGCCAGTGACAGGGAGAGGGAATTAGTCCAGCAGACTGTTACTTTACAGGAGCAGCTGAACATCCTGAGGACAGACCTTGAGCATTCAAGGGCCAACAGCAGCCTCAAAGAGAGTCATATTTTAGAGGAGAATGAGGCCCTCAAGGAACAGCTAGAAGATACTCGTCGAGATCTCAAACTTAGCAGCGAAGCCCTGACCCAAACAGTCTTTAACTGCAATAACCAGATGACCACCCTTAAGTCTGAGCTGACTATAACAACAACCCGCCTAGAAAATGAAAGGCAAACACGTGAAGCACTGGAGGCTGAGCTAGAGTCCACTCGTACTCGTCTTGCTGGAGCCATAAAGGAGGCTGAGTGTTGCCTTGCAGCTCACTCGGACACAGAGAAAGCTCTGCTCCGGGAGAA
This sequence comes from Anabas testudineus, assembly GCF_900324465.2. Taxonomy (NCBI): domain Eukaryota; kingdom Metazoa; phylum Chordata; class Actinopteri; order Anabantiformes; family Anabantidae; genus Anabas; species Anabas testudineus. The sequence continues at coordinate 18,752,389 of NC_046615.1, forward strand.
AGAGGAACACCATCGTCTTAAAGATAGACTCACAGGTCAGTAGTAGTGGTAATAGCTGGACTATTCCAATGCTCAATTCACCAATGCACAAGCAGGCATGCACAGGCACACCTACCTGGATGAGCAGTTCGTAGGTGTAATTCATAAAACCTGTGCCCTTATACATAAATGTTTATCCTGCATTTAAAATAAAATGTTCCATGTACTGGTACAGTGTAGCTACACAGAACCAGTAGTAATCTTTCACTTTTTGTGTCTTTTTTGCCTTCTGGTACTTGAAATGTTTGAAAATGCTAAGGCATTTATGTTTACAGGTGAAGCAGCCAGTCAGCGTGAGGCAATCAGCAGCATGTCTCAGAAGCTGGCCAAGGCAGAAACACATGCAAACAGCATGGAGAATGAGGTCCATCGGGTCACGCTGCAGCTGACAGAGAAAGGCTTACTACTGGAAGTCCTACAACGGGAGAAGGACCAGGCTGCTGCACGTATCAAGGAGCTAGAATCGGCTCTGCAGGCCAAACAGGAGCTGGTCAGCCGAGCTGGAGCTCGCCATGAAGCCACACAGGAACGGTTGGCTCAAGCACAGAGTGAGAGCATGTTATTACGGCAGCAGCTAGAGGAGGCCCAAAACAAAGGGGTTGCAAAAGAGCGTGCTGTGACCGATGCCCAAGAGCGCTTTAGTGACATTCTGTCCAAGCTGCGCTCTGACTGTGAAGAGAGGGTACAACTAGTGGAGGAGAGAAATAAGGAGCTGGCCAGTAAGGCTGCAGATCTCCGAGATCAGATCTATAAGTTAGAAGAAGAGAAGAGCGAAAGAGAGGTAAGAGACTGTGCAGGATAAGAGGATTACCTAACCACTTCCTCCAGACCCACTTATAGCCTTTCTTCCACATGGTAGTTAAGGGTGTAACAGTCTAACCAAATGGTGTTTTCTATGGATTCTCTCTGGGTACAGACTAGTCTAAGGCAGCTGCAACAGGAGCTTGCTGACTCACTCAAGAAGCTGTCAATGAGTGAAGCTTCTTTAGAGGTCAACACACGCTATCGCAATGACCTGGAGGAAGAGAAGGTTAGACTCCTCAAAGATGTGGACAGACTCAAAGCAAAGGTAACAGTATGGAACAGTGCCATCTTGTGGCAGATTGTTTTAGTCACGTCCCTTGTTACAGATGTGTTTATGATTGTAAACTAAATGTCCTAACCTGTGATGTAATTAGATGGCTCAATATCATTACTTATAGGTGATAAAGCAATTGGTCATAAGGTGCAATAACCTCCTACCCTCGCTCTCCAGGTTATTGCCATAATCACTGCTTTGGGTCAACTGTTAACTCCACTGTTAACCTTGCTGATGAGGTGGATGCTCTGTCTTTATCTTACAGCTGGAGGAAAGTGGAGATCAGTATCTGCAGGCTGAAAGACGTATTAACAGTTTAAAGAACAGTTTAGATGAAAGGGAAAAGGAACTCGCCACTGCTGCTCACAAACTTCAGGAGGCGCTGTCTGCCTCAGCAGCCTCTGATACCACCATCAAACAGCTGGAGGAAGCTGTGCAAGGGTATGCATAAACAGGGTCTTCACAAATGCACACTTGGGATTGAAAGAGTGATCATATTATTTTATTTAGTTAAATACAATTTACAAATCCCACAAAAGAAAACCCTGTAAAAAAACTTACTTCATAGCTCAAAATATGTAATATATTCAATAATTTGTGTTGAACCTACTCAGGATATATCAATGTACCGTACAGTGTATGAACGTGTGATGCAGTGTCAATATAATTTCACATTAGGTTGGAGATAGAGAACGCCAGGCTGGAAGCAGCTGCAAAGCAACAATCAAACAAAATTGATGCTCTTCAGAAAGGGGCTCAAGAAGCTGCCATGGTGAGTGCTGAAAATGCTACAGTAATTGCACACACAGAGCATCCACCATATTCCCCATATCTATGCTTTTGTGACTAAGAAAAGAGTCTAAGAATAACAAATAGTTGATTTTACAATAAGAAGTCATATTACATTTTAAGGTATCCAATGTTTTTCCAGCTATCTGACTGTTCACCTGGAGAAGGGGTTGGTATTGTACATGTAGGCTTAGTTTCTCTGTGTTGGTTCTTCAGTTCTTTTGTTGTCTCTTTTTATTTTTTTCCCTTCTCTATTCATAAACTGAAGTCCTAAATTGAACTTTATCTGTTCACACAATGAAAGGCACTTGGGTTTTCAAAATGTTTTCTCCTTTAAATTGATATTGGTATGTGGGGTCTTTTACTCCTTTCTGTCTCAAGCAGCATGATGCATGTTGTTTCCTTTAATCTAAAGTGTCCAGATTTTTTAAAGTTAAAAACTAAATATAAATTAGCTTCAGAATAAACAAAAACACCCTCACCCTTATCTTTACTTCTTACTTTTATAGGTCAGAGGTCATTTGGAGGACTTGGTTACAAATCTCCAAAGCAGTAAGATGACTTTGGAAGACCAACTTAGTAGAGAGGTTGGTGGCATATCATTTTTTCTCTTACTAGAATACCTTCAGCATAGACTTCTATGTGTTATTCTCATCCTATATGCTTTGTCTGTGTATTTCACTACAATTCATCTACTAAATCTGGGTTGCCAGCCAAATGACAAAACAAGTCAACTAAAGATTGTTTTCGACAGCAATACAGAACAACACAACAATATATTTTCTGTAGAAATGACAGAGTCCTGATAAAACATAGATCAGGTTAAACAAATGAGAAAAACTCACAGGTCAGATTCAACAGCATGCTGTTTCTGCAACTACATTTTGACTGTTGGATCAAAATGCCTGTCGTTTTAATAATAATGTCTTTCATTTCAGGTATTCACTAACTAAGAGTATGTATAATAATTTCAATTCTTATCTCTGTCTGTATCTTTTTTTGAGGTTCAGAAACAAAGCATGCTGTCTCACACAGCCCAAGACTCTCAGGCCCTGTGGGAGGAGGAGCTCAAGAGCCGCTCTAAGTTAGGATTGCGTCTGGCAGAGCTTGAGAAGGAGAAAGGAGAACTGAACACCCAGGTGATCAAACTAATGTGTTCATGTGATGACTTAAGATATATATACCTTCTGCGTGCTAATATATTAGGGTTTGGGTCTTAGAGTTACAGTATTGACTTACTTCTTGCGTTCCAGATGGAAATAGAAAAGAAGAAAGCCAAAAAAATTGCAGAGCAAAAGAAGGCTGTAGACACTCGGCTTGATCAAGAGATGAAGAGAAACACAGAGCTTCAAAAAGAAATGTACAGGTGACTCCTAACGTCCTCCTTGTACCCTCCTTACCTGTGGCAGTACCCTTTCCTACCATTTAGACACAACTAGGATCCAGTAGAGCCCAGTCTTTCCTGGCTTATGTGACTGTGGTGCACTAATGTACACATGAGGTTCCTTTTTAAAAACATATTCATATTCAACAATTCATATGCTCTCGTAATTATGACTGATATCATCCTTATTTGTTTACTTTATACATGTGTGTTTTAGGCTGCGGACTCTATTGAAGACTGCAAAGAAGAAACTCAGGGATCAAGACAGTGGTGGAGCTGAGTTTGGCTCTCCAATGAGTAGTCTACCGATTGACCTGGGCAGACATGGCCAGGCTGAAAGTGCCTATGGACGAATGAAAGAAAAGGTCATATTATCTGATATAGTGCTATTATTATAATATAAACCACAAAATAATATACTAATACTGGTGGCAGAGTTGCAAACTCTTGTATAATTTCTTGAGTTAGTTACAGTAGATGTAGTGTGGCCTCAAACCTTTCCTGTCTTTTTTGTTTAACCAGGTAAATGACCTGCAGGTGCAGCTGGAAAACGAAGTGTCTCGTCGCAGCCAGCTAGAGAAAGCAAATGGGGAGCTTAAGGATCAGCTAGCTTCCGTGAAGTGCTTAAGTCGGAATAATGACCTGTTGGAGAGGAGTAAGAGACAGTTGGAAGACGAGGTACTGGACTTAAGACGCCGAATGGAGACTGCACAGATGGAGCAAAGCCAGGTGGACCAGTTCCGCCGTGATGCAGAGGACAGGGCTCGTCAGGAGTTACAACAGAAACTGGAGCAGGTCAACCTATTCCTTCAGGTAAAAATTCTAATAGGTGAATTTTGTTAGCCCTTTGGTCCTAAAAAAGCCCTAAATAGCTGAATACATACAGTGGGGAAAAATAAATATTTGGTCCCGTGCTGATTTTGGCTGATGAGGTTTGCCGACTGACAAAGAAATCAAGGGTCTATATTTTCAATCATAGGTTATATAGGAATATTAAACAAAAGACCAGAAAAACCATGATACAGATGTTATAAATTGAGTTGATAATCTGGGTATAGTTATGTAGATCTAATTTTAGTGTAAATAAATTACTTAATATAGTAGTAAGACATAAGGCAAAAATCTAAGTCTGACGTTACTTTCTTTTTTAAAAATGTGTACTTAACATTACCTGGACATCATCATTTGAAAAGTAAATGTTCTCTTTTTGTGCTAAGCAAGAAATACAGGCAGATATTCAGAGGAAAATGCGGCCATTCTGAGAACGCATCAAATTATGTCACTGAAGTGACTCTCTCTGCCACAGCGTACTGTAAATAGTGAGTGGTAATAGATCTGAGCAGTTAAAATGTAATTAGGTCTTTTTTCTCTAGTGCAGAACTGTATTTCACTGTTTTATCTTCTTTCCATGTTGTCGTGTATGTTGCACAAGCTCCCTTCATGGATTCCAGTTTTACTAACTGGAAGAGTAACAGACCTGGCTTATTTTACCTGCCATCACCAGCCTACCACCCTACTATAGATCTAGATATTTTTTTAAATCTAATTTCATCGTTCGTCTACATACTTATTCACAGTGGTTGTTAGCCCCCAGTATGCAAAGTAATACCATTGTCTGTTTACAGTCTCAGGCGGCATCCCAGGAGGCCCTGGATCAGATTAAGGCGACCAATGAGGCGACCCTGCGCTCTCAACTGGAGCAGAAGATCCGTGAGCTGGAGGGAGAATTGGGACGGGCCCGCACCACCCAACAGGACAGTCTTAACCAGAGAGACTCAATGCGGACAGACCTGGAGAGGTACCGCCAACTCTATACCGAGGAGCTGCGCCTACGCAAGTCCATGGCTGCCAAACTAGAGAGGTCAGAATGACATTAGAATTAACTAGTTATGCATTGCCAGCTGGTCCACATGACACCAAATATTCTTTTCAAACAGGTTTGTTGTATGGCACATGCAGTATGTTCGTGTAGTTGGGCAGTGGTTATTTGCTGTTCTCAATCCACAGGTCAAACAACCGACTTGCAGAAGCAAATTCCAAGCTGCTTAATGAGCGCAGTAGGTCTTTTATGAACAGCAGCATTACAAACGGTAGCCTTGGAGGTCCCACGCTAGACCTAGGCACTTTGGGTTCACCTGCAAACTATGGAGCCACACTGGGGCCCCTCAACAGGAGCCTTGGCCTGGGATTCTCCCTCCTCAGCCCTGCGACTGAGGGACAGAACAGCAGAGTGGAGGACTATCTTGCCAAGGTCTGTACAGTGGTTCACTGACTCATTGACTTGTGATGATTAGAGTACTTATATATTCCTATATGTTTATTTATTTTGACTCATTTTCATTTCCCATAGAATCATGGTTGTCAGCATTGTTGTTGTGTAACTGTTTTGTTCAAAGATGTTGCTTTTTATACACAGGTTAGTGTGCTGTCACATTGTCAGAATTGCAGAGATGTATTAATATATGGGTTTTAAGGTATTGCATATAAAAAATTTCAGATTGTTTAGAAAAGGTGCTTCAAAGGTGGTTCATGAAATTGATCCAATGACTTTCAAAATTCTCATGATACCCGTCTTCCCTCTACAAGAACTAAAGTTATTTCTTATTTCTGTTTTTTTTTTGCTTTTATTCCTCCTACACATTGTTTCTTCTTCACTCTGCCTCTAGTCTTATTGTAGTGGAACTTCTAACCGTCTTCTATTTCTCACTCTTTTAGCTTCTAGCTCAAAAGTCTGTTTCTCATCTCTCTTCTCTTCAGCCAGACCCATAACCAGGTGTGTAGATGTGTTTAGTTCAGTGTCTGATTGGCTGCTCTTCTTTTCACTTTCCTGACGAGCTATGTTTTTGACTCCGTTTACTTGCAAATCACAGTGTTAAGGGTCCACATACTCGCCACATACACCACATGAAGTGTAGAATGTAAAGGTTGTCAGCATTCACCAAAAGAGTTTGTGAAAAAATACAGTCCTCTCCAAAAGTATTGAAACAACAAGGCTATTTGTTGTTTTTGCTGTATAGTAAATATATTTGGGTTTAAGTTCAAACTAATGATATTAGGCGAAAGGAAAGTTAGAAATTTTGTATTTTATTTTATACTGTTAGCAAGTCAATATGTTAAACAACACAGAAGATAGCACCTTTCTTATCAGATGACCCACATTTTTAGTATTAGTATTAGTATTAGTATATTTCAGTATTAGGACATCAACAAGGTGTACATAGCATTGAACTGTCATCTCATTTCCATCATTTAATCTTAAACCCAGATGTCTTCGGTGTGCAGCAAATAAATTAGCCTCATCATTCCCATAGATTTCCAGGTTATTGTATTCACTGAGCTTTCTCAATACTTTATACAAAGGAATAGATGTATTGTATAAAAATAAAAAACCTACAAGATAACTCTTCTAATGCTTCAGAAGAGGAAATGAAAATTAAACGTGTGTTGTACCTTGTGACTACTTCCTCTTTCAGGAATGACCTTCTTAAGGGATTCACACAGTTGGTGTAATAACTCAAATGCCAAATTGTCAAAACTCACATAGCACATTATCATTAATGAAAAACCTACAAAACAAGTTGAGCTTGTAGAAAGTGTCCCAAAGTAAAAACTTTGGGAAGTAAAGAATTGAATAGAACTTAATTTCAAACTTGTGTGGTTAGTTACGTGATTACACCAGCTGACTCAAACCATCTTCCCAGAATCTCTGCTTTGAGTTGACTTTGTCCGGCTCCAAAGCTGGCTGGTGAACTAGAAATGAGGTCTGTTCTAAAAATGTTACCCGTGAATTAAGACACCACCAGTTGTTTATGGAGCACACTCAAATGAGTTATTTTAATCATACATAGATTTACACATACGGAAAAATGTGGTAAATATAACAAAACGCAGCAGAGACGTATAGAAGCTGAAACATTGACATGATGTTTACACACAGAAAAAGTAATGTAATGATTATACCAGTAAGAAATATTACAAGGACCTGCACAATATAGAAATATTTGTTTATATACTCATATGTATGTGTTTCTAAGTTTATCGTTGTTCATGTTAGTTATTTATACTGTTTTCCTTAAAGTAAGACCCTAAGGAAATATTTAATCTTACAAACTATTAGTATTATTCATAGAGACATGTGACTCCATCTATTTTATTGACTGACCTTTTGTTATGTGCAGTTAAATTTAAAGGATAACATTAAATAGCCTGTAGAGACTCGACACTAAAGCAGAGCTTGTATGTTTGGCGTGTCCTTCTGTGTTTCACACAAGTTCAGTTTTTCTTGCAGTTTTTTTTTCTCCCACCATTAAAGTATTTGTCATAATTTGTGTTGCCATTAACTGTAGTATTGTCTTTGGTGGCTAAATATCCCCCTGCATCTTTTATTTTTTAAGACCATGTTGTTTCTGTTCATGTTAGGTGCAAATTTTCACCAAAGCATTAGTACTCAAATCTCACTGCAGGCTTTCTTTTATTCCAGATGCAGAGTGAGTTGGACAGAAATATATCAAAGGAATTAAACAATGGTGAGTTTACTTCTGTCTGAAATATGGCACAAATCCTACCTGTTGGTAACAATCTGTGACATGTAGCACCTGCTTTATGTTGTTGTCTCCCTCTGGTCCACAGCCACAGCCGAGCTGGATGCTGCCTCTGCCCGTTTGTCCCCAGTGGGCTCTGCCTCGAGGGTGGAGCTCGATCCTGTGAGCAGGGCAACACAGCAGTACTTGGAGGTACTAAAGAAGAACAATATGATCTGACAACGCTTCACAGCTGCTCACAGTCAACACTTTGCGTTTCATCCATTAAAATACTTCACACAGACTTCAGCAGCTTTAAGGCCAAAGCCATCACCTAGTTACATAACAACAGGAACCCAATATTTTGAAATATTTACTCTTATTTTATGAAAGACAGCAAACATAATGCACATTGCACTTAACCACTCAGGAGCAAAGGGCAAGAGTCATATATATACATATATATAATATGATGGTTAGAGAAAACCTCAAAAGTATTTGTTTCTTCTGCCTAATTCTGTTCAGTCTGTACCTTAGAACTATCTGGATTCTATAATCTTGGTTGATTAAGTATTGGATGTCTCAATCATTACTAGCCACTTGTCAAGATATTACATTTGGTACGTGCCATCAAATGGTGCAATATCTGTCTTAGTTTTACTTTATTGGACTCATTGGAGTAATGTGTTTGTAATTATTTTATTTATTATTTTTTTTATGAACATGATATACTTGAATAAGACGAGCTGGAATATTCTCTGGCTACTGAAGCAGGATGACTACAGTTCCTGTCATTTACTGTCATTTTAGCCTTTGCATGGCTTGCTTTTAGGGCATTGAAAGTGTAACATACTTTTATCTTTTTATTCATAAATACTGTAACAAAATAGAGGCAACGTTTATGACACAGGTACACAACAGAAGACTATAATATTGTAAATGAAACGCTAGGAAATCTTGAGCTTGAATGAGCTATTGATGTTTGGATGCTGAGTGGACATGAGAAAGGAAATATCCAATAAAATGACCTAGTTAGTACCAGCTTTTTATAAATCTGTAACTAATTCTTTATCTAAAATCCTTTCTAAGACCTCAACAAGTTCTGCTAATGGCTGATTTTAAAAATAAGTCACATTTAATTTCCAGTGTATTATAAATCAGTTGCCAAGCACCGTCATCAAAAGCAGTTACCTTTATAAACAGAAAACTGTACTGTCACTGTAGCATCACGAAGTCACAGTGATACAGGACGAATGTCAAAAATACCAATTGTAGAATTGCAATTGATTTCAAAGAGTCCTTAAGAAGTGTGAAATCCAATCTTATGAATTTTATGCCTTTTAAAAGTAACAAACAAATTTGATAAGTTTAAGAAATTCTTGATTTCTTTAGGTTAAGCTGATTATTTTAATGTCAAGTTGATGTTACTTTGTGCTTCTGTGTTTTTCGGAAAATGTCTATTTCACCTGTAGTGATGCTTTTTGGCGAAAATCAGCTTTTACTGTTTTTTGAGGGTGAGTTAAGTTCAATTTTATCTCATGTTCAGTTTGTAGCTGCAGATTGTGAACGTTACAGAACACTGCCACTCAAAACTGTCAGTTTTAGTTATTCATGATCAACATTTCATCACTGTGTGATCATTGTGTGTGAGATAATGTGTCTTCCATGAGTAGTTGTTTCTGTTTTGAAAATATAATGTAGATATAAAAAAGGCTTAAATTCTTTTGTCTTGTTGAAAGCTGCAGCAACACTGAAATCAAACACAAATGTAGGTGTGACTTTCGAAATGAAACTGTTAATAGCATGTACATGTAAAATATAAATGTGCAACTGCAGACTACAGACTTACATTCTATATAACAGACAGGTTTTAGTTATTGCAGGTGTTACTTAGCACACAAACACTACAGTACGTACATAAACATTGCATGTCTTCCCATATTTTCCATTTACTGTAACAAAATTTATATTCACCAGTTTTTAAAATCACAAATAAATTCTTATTATGTGACTGAAAATTGAATTAGAGAGTAGTACAGTTATACAATAGTTTTAGATAGTATTCTTATTAAAGGTGAGCTGCAGACATATTTCCTATTCAGTGCATTTAACACTGACCTCATTCACTCTTTTCTGCCCTTTTAGTCCAGATTTCACATACTTATACTGTATTAACAAATAAAAATGCAGCTTGCCATCAATATTTCACGCACACCCACTTTTAACTCAACCCTCATTAGCTATGTTTTGATATATTTCACTTCACCCTCCCAAACACATGAAACCTGATGGTATGTGCTGGTTTAGAAACCATTCCCCTCACTTATTAAAATGAGACAATGCATTTATGATTGCCCCCCTCTGGTGTGTCTCTCTTCCCTTTGATCCATCCTCTCTGTGTCAGTCTCACATGTTAGATATTCAAATCTAGTTACATTTATTTTTGTTTCCTTTACTGTAGATAGGCACATCTGACAGACTGACTATTAGGTGTTATTATTTCCCTTTTTTTTAAATAGACGCTGCTTCATACGCTACACATAAACCTTGTTTTGATTGAGGAGGTTACAACCATTGTCATAAAGCTTTGGAAGCAGTTGAGAATACAAATAGACAGACTGCGAATATAAAAGTGTTGAAAGGGTTGTTTTTTAAGGTTTAAAACAAACCACTCCTCACTGGGTCATCCTCCATCAGTGATGCCCAGTCTTGTTATCTCAGACTGCCAGTCCAACAGCTGTTAACAAAAACAAGGTGTCAGTTTTGAACCTCGAGCCTCCAACGCATGATGAGGTTGTCAACTGAGCAGGCCATTTTATTTATAAATCCTGCTACGAGGACACAAATGTGCAAATACATCTCTCAAAATGTGTCTGTCGCCCAGATGAAAGCATGTCACGCAAAATTAATGAAGGAAAACTGTTTTAAAGTCACGTCAATATGTTTTCAGAAACCTGATTAGAAACCAAAAATCACACTTTTTCCTGTCTGATCTACAAGAAGAAATAATCCAGTAAAACAATGTTACACAGGATTACTAAATCTGCAGGTTGGCTGTTGTGGAATTGTGGAAGCCTACTTTTAATGTTTGCCTAAACATAGTGATGTTTAATAATAAGTGCCTGAAACACACAAATTCACAAAACAAAAACGCACTCAGAGACCTTAATGTTAGCTGTGGGCATGTTTGACATGTAAATGCATTCATAGATAACATATTTAGGAATAAAGTGATGAACTAGTCCAAAACAAAGCAATAGTTTAGGTATGTTATGTTAAAATGAGTCCTCAGTTGCCTAAAACTAGTTGTCACTAGTTGCAACTGAATGTGTCTGTTTTTGTTTATACTGTTATGTTATTTAACATTGCTCAGAAATTCCTTCCTTTTTTTTATCCACCAGTTTTAAACTCTAATATTAATAATTAATTTAACCATCACATAAAAAGCTCGAGTTAGGCGTCTTTTGTCTTTTTTTTTCCCTATAAATATGTGATTTCGGGACAGTAGGTGGCAGTTCTAGTTAATTTTCTGTTTATTTGCAGTATGAAACTTTGTGCCACTGCGTGTCCGCAACATATGCAGCCATTAGAATATCTGCTGACAGTATCAGTGCTGTTAGTGGAAGCAGACATCAGCTGTGGGTAAAGGGTAGAACAAATTGAGGGGGACAAGTGGAACAAACCTGAGTGTTTGTTTGTTGCTGTATGCTCGCCGTGCTCTAAATTAAACGTCACCGCTATTTCTTGTCACTAGCAGAATCCAAATGTGTTGTGGGCAAAAGAGATACTGAAATTCGATTTACTCGCTCTAACGTGATTTAAATGAGCCTCTTGGCTCGCCCGGACAGATTGACAGCGTTGTCTTTATTGCCGCTTTGTTTTATTTTTGGCTGTTTACTCTGCCTCTACACTGTCATCTTGTTTAAAGGAGCCGGCTTCGATCTTCCAAGATCTGGAGGGAATGAGCATCCTTTTATGTTCTAAGTGTTTTATATGACAAATATGAAAAGGGATTCAAGAGAGAGCTGACAAGTTTTGTGTCGCCCTGCTTCTCAGCTGCAAAGTGCTGCGCAGGTAGAAGTCAAACCTGCAAATCTTATAACATGAGAAGCTATAAAAACTGAACAAAGAGGTAGCCCCCTCTCGTTCAGGGTCTTGCTGGGTCAAAGTCATTAAATGCAACTTCACGTACAAACAAAAGGCATTTCAATGGATTTAAGCCTGAATTTTGAACGCACTGTTGCGTGTACAAGCTGCAACATTATAAGTCTCTCTGTGACGTTTGTTCTTGTTCAGTTGGTTGTGCAGAAATGTTATCATGAAAACATCATGTAAGTCCAGCAGTGGCTTTAATTTTATTCATCAACTCTTATCCCACACATTCGTATCAAGAGGTTAGAAATGAATAAAATCAATGCAGCAGAATCAGATATATCATTTTCTGCCATTTTAATTGTCAGAATCTGATGCCTACATAAACCACAAAGTAATTTGAGATTTGGGCGCTTTCTGCTAGCAGCAGATAACTTAGCATTGAGCTACTAGCCTGAAGCAGGTACTATTCCAGACATTGTGCTGCTTTCTTAAGTCACAAAAAGTGTCAAATTAAGTGCTTTGTCTGGAACATAAACGTTCTCTTTATTGAAGAAGATTGTGGAGAACTAAAGTTGCAACAGTGGTGATCACAAACATCGTATGTTTGTCTATGTTTGTCACAACAGTAAGGTCAATAAGATCCCTGCAGTACTAATGATCCCACATTAGTCCTCAGGGGTGGTGGTGCAGCTGCCTCCTAACTGCGATGGCAGATCTCACAGCATTCCAGACAAAACTCGAGACACTCGGTCGGCTCACAGCACGACTCGAACAGAACCGAGTGGCAGTGGGCGTGGCAGTTGAACTCCTCCACGGGTGCTTCCTGGATGGCCAAACAGCAGCGGGTGCAGGCGTCGCAGCAGGAGGAGCAGAGGCCGTGAAGGCAGGAGGAGCAGGCCTCCAGCAGACCCAGGAGCAGCACGGAGCACTGGCACCACAGGCACGCGAGCAGCAGTTGAAAACAGGAGTCTGCAGCATCAGAAGGGGAGAAAAACGAGAAGGATAAAGGATTTAACAACAAATATATTTAAGGTCATGCAAAAGCTGTTGTGTGTTCTAAAAGCCTGTCAGAAAAAAGCTGTCAAAAACGAGGATTAGCGGCTCTATTAACCCTAAATTAATCTCCTGCGTGTTTGTTTGTTATGCCAAATGGAACTTAAAAGAGAAACTACTCCGCTGCAGTGATCAAGTGTGATTGTGTTTACTTAATCACAGAGCTTCGTTCAGTCCTCGAGGGAAAAAAAAAAAAAAAAAAAAACAGGCCACAGAGGCTGCCGGTGATGAACGACGACTATGGAAAAAGCTGTCAAAAAATAATTGCTCTCCTGCCCAAATTAGGTGCAGATGAAATTGCATACATTAACCCCACCGGTGTATTATAGTGCATCTATCGTGATCCTAACCATTGTATTATTACTCCGCTTCTGTTTTCATCCTCACAAGGACCAAATATTGAGTGAGCTCATGCAAATGGAGCTGTTTTATCCTGTTTACTCAAGGAAGTAAATGAAAAGGAGATGGCAGAATTCCCTGGGGAGTGGGGTCCAGCGTTTTCCTGCTTAGCTGCTCAAATTATACACCCCCGCACATAACTTATGCTAATATCTGTGTGTAGATGAAAAAAGGAGCATTATGTGTGGAAACTGTATTGATTTAATGCATAACTTCATAGAGATAACAACATGAACACAATGATAAACAAGGAGTGGCCCACCTCACACTTTGATAAAACTGGCAGAAAGTGCAGCAGTTTGAAAGTGCTCAAGGCAAACTTTTTGTGAGGGAAGATTTTGTCTTTGGTGGTAACAGAAAAGCAATTTGAACTGACGTGTTTCACAGTTTTGAGAGTGGATATTATCAGTTTAGTACTGACCTAAATTTAGTCTTGTCTCAGTTTCAGTGTATTAAAGTTGCCTTATTTAAATTCCATGAAATTAAACTTGGAATACAGAAAGGGAGACAATAGTTTTCTATTAAAAAATGCTTTGTGTGTTGTTTTTAATATTATTATTATTCCTGATTTCATTTATGTCATTATTGACATTAACTACTTGACTGCCTGCAGTAAGCAAAGCAAAGTGTGTGGAAATGATGGATCTGAAGTTTTCCCCCCATTTAATCTCTGATGATACACGACTCCTCAATCACGTAATGAAAAAGAAAATATTAAGATGAACGTCCTGGCAGACGGCTAGCTAATAGAAAGTTAGCATAAGGTTTGAATAAATACCAATGTGACCTATTTATTGCACGCTTGCCTCACAAATACTGTACATTAATCAACATTTAAATCTGTCTTCTTTGATTCTTTTGTCTTGGAAAAATTAAACCTATTCCCAGGAAGTACTTGAGAAAAAGCTTGAATCTCACTTTGCTTGACTAGTTTCTTTGTTTTTTCCACTGCTAAGGGAATTTGGCATTTATGCTTTATTTATAGGGTTTTCAAGAATTGTCTTTTTTGTTTCACTACAGAAGTTAAAGGACTATATTTGGCAAACTTACATTGAAATAGTCATTTAATCTCAGGTAAAGCCCAATGCACATATTAAAATATCTTCATAATGCTGTCTTAATGTTTTGTTCACATTCTTCAGTCCTATTTAAACTGCGTCTCATTAATGTGCTTACCACTTTGTGGAGTAGCAGGTTGTTTAGAGGCGGCCGCGCTGCTCCTGCACCTGCCGCCGTGCACGGGCGAGCTGGAGCCCTGCAGTGGGCTCAAGCTTGGGGGGAGCGCGGGGAGCCTGCGGTCTGGGATTGTGAGGCCACATTGTGGGCAGGTGGGCTTTTGAGGGTCACCCTGACACTTCTTTTGTCCTGGTACCTCCTGTGAGGCTCCTGCTGGTGCTGCACCGAGCAGAGGCTGGGCTTGGAGAAACAAACACATGAAGCTTTAAGAGCTGCAACGAGTTAGAGCAGTTAACAATGGACACACTCAGTATCTAGATCAAAGGGGGTGTGTATTGGCTCATTTATCTCCCTCATCTCACAGCATATTGTTTTGGTCATTGTATTGTTTGCCACAGGTCTCAGGGTTTCCACTTACTGCTGATGAGATCAGTGGGGGTGGTATTTCCTCTGCTAAGAGGGTCACGTGCAGAGAGGATTTCCTGTGCTGGTTTTACAGAAGCACTCCCTTCAAACGCATCAAAACAAAGTCATGTAAGCTATAATGCTAACCAAAGAAGTGGCAGTACGTTCCTAAGACTATAATACAGTTGTTAATAAAATGTTCTTTAACTAAGTTTGTGCTCAACACTCTAAACGCTACCATTAAAATATCATCAATTTCACAAATCTCAAGTAGCAGCACATGATTTAGACACTGTATTTATAAGTAAATGTGCATAGACTGCTGTTTTATTTTGTCTTAGGTTTGATCTGTACTTGCCTTTAGTCGGGTCGCTCTGTTCCTCCATCCTGTCCACAGGTAAATGGTCTCCAGGTAGCATGTCTGATTCTCATGACTGCTCAGGATCACTGTAAGTTCCCCTGATCCTTCTTCATTCTCCAGCTTCTGTCCACACCAAGGGGTCAGGAAACCTCCAACAACACCCACCATGCCGGCATGAGTCACCACTCAGGAGACCGTGAGCTGTAAGTTTGTGGGTGTGTGTGCGCTTGTGTTTTCTTATTGTTCAGTAACATAATGGCGCTCCCCTTGCCAGCAGATGGCTGAGGGACTGCTCTAAACATGCTGATTAAAGAACAGACACCATGAGGGTCTGTTTGTGTGGCTGTGTGTTGCCTCCTCTGTTCTGCTGTTAGTCACTTAACACAGTGGAGACACATACCCCATAAGCGTGTTAGCGGAGTGCTGTATATATGAAAGCCCGGACACTGTCTCACACACACAAACACGCTCATGCAAGTTGCATATTTGGGTTATTCAGTATTTAAACTGTAATGACTTATTTGAAGCTGGAGTTTGTTTTAATTTCTATGTCATGACAATTAAATTTAAAAATAAGAATCAGAGACACTGTTTTATACAGTACATGAGACATAAAAACTACATTTTGTGACAGGAATCAAGTCAGTCAATTTAGTTCATGGAGTTTATCTGTCCGTGTCCATGGCCAGGCTGTCTAATCAGCAAGTAGTGTTACCTTTGACACCTGTTAACATGCACTTACCCTAAATAGAAGAAAAACACTTGTGTTTGTTATTTAATTTAACACTAAATATTTCTCTCTCGTGCTTCGCCCTTGGGAATCCATCTCTAATTCCAAATTTTTACTTCAACTTTCCCAAAACAAAGTCAAACCATTAATAGGTAATTAATTATCGTCTGTGACATTTAAATCTCTGTATGCAGTAATATTGTTTTCCCCTAGAAGTGAGCGAACGCGCTGATGACAGCAGCATCATTACGCACTGATGAGAAGATGAACAGAGACCAGCCCTTCTGGAGGGGCTGTTGACAAAGTGCTGTCAAAAGTGCTGCGTTGAAAAACCCATGTTGACTCGCCCGGCTCACAGTGATTATATGGCACATCAAAGCAGCACATAAGTGAAGCTGTTGAAGTTGTCTAGCGCCATGCTAACTTTCAGTCAGTAAACATGCTGCGTGAAGAGGCAATCAGAAGAAAATGTCATCTAATAGTCTGACAGCGAATCAAAGGAAGCCCTGAGAGGCAACAGCAACCTTAAAGCTAACTTGTTATCAGCAAAGACAATTACTGACATTAGTCAAAACACGCTGCTCAAAAATCTGAGGCCTTTGTTCTGGATTTGGTTGTGAAGTCTGCAGTAACAGCTTCGCTTTAGTGTTCAGTGGACGCGATGTAATGCAGTTGGGACTGTTTTCTTTTTTTTTTTCTAACCTGCTTTTATACAAATATGCATAATATGTGTGTAAGGACACTGTTTCCTGGTTCTTCTGACTTTTTTTGTGACTTTTCTCCCTCAGACCTGCAGTAACTGCTGGTCAATGTTAATTTTCAGAACAAACTGAGCTCTGTAATACAAGTTTACACATTTTCCACACTGCTTGTAGTTATTTGTAGTGAATTATAGTTTGTTTTTCTTTTTGTTTTTTTAATGTATGCTTCTTTTTAACTTAGCTTCTCAGGGATGTAAAGCAAATTTATTTGTATGCTACTTCTCACGTGCATCTTAAACCTTTGCACAGTAGTATATGACACATGTTCACATTGCTGGATTGACTCACCAAATTATTAATTATTGGATTATGGAACGTTTCCATTGTATCCTATTTTTAATAAGGTGAAAAGATTTTGGCTGATTCGTTTATTGATCAATCTCCTTTTTATTCAAATGAAATGTAAATGATTTGAACTGTCTAGGCCATTAATTACTCTGTCACTGTCAAAAATATAGAAAAATTATTCTAATGTGGTGTCTCGAGCACATTGAGCCACTCACATCGGAGGCACTGACAGCAGTGCTACCGGCAAGATATCTTCCAGGTATTCTAAAATGGTGTTTTTCACATATACTATATCATAGGCCATAACACAAATCTACAGTGTAAGTGTATTTAGTCAAGAGGATATATTCTCTTCTTTGTAAAAATCCCAAATGCATAAGAAACACACATGTAGCCGTGCCAAATTAGTGGAAGTTTATTTAAAGAGAAAACCTACTGTAAAAATGTGTCGTAGAGTTTTACAGCAGAACAAAAATATTTTCTTTTATTCATGTAATTGGTTTAAAATAATCAGTGAAACACTTACTGCAACTGATGTAGATATTTATTGTGTTCATTAACATATGCTGGACATACAATTACAGACAGACAACCTCTTGATAAGTACAGATTGTTGTATTTATTCAGCATCAAATCAACCTTTCATAAAAGAGGATTTGTTTTGTAGATATTTCAGTGGACACAACTTTGTAAATAAGTTATACAACACAAACATGTAAAACATACTATCACCATTTTGTTTCTTTTATTAAATTGCATAAAATTAATCTTAGTACTAATGCATAACAGTACATTAATTGGTACAGAGAAAAATGTGAAAAGAGAGGATCTTTGTTGTAATGTGGGATCCACCGTCGCTGTGCTTTATCCTATGACTTATCGACGATCACAACAGATAGACACAACATTCATCTTTACTTTGGCCTTTGAAATATACTGTATTTCCTTAAAACACATCAAATCCGATACCTACTACTTTTGACGGTGTACACATCACTTTTATGTTTATTTTTACTTTTATTTCTGTCACAATACAATTATTTGGCAAAGCCTCCCTCAAAAGGCAGAAAGGAAAATATTGAACTATAGAGGATCAGATTAGGCTTTATGGTAATACTTCTAAATACATTTAAAGCTCATACTTTACTGTAATTGAGTAATTTTACTATTTGCTGTTTTAAAAGTTAGCAGTGGGTCAGCTAGAGACCACAGGTGGCACCATGTTCCACTCTCTTCAACAGAAACAGTTATGTATTGGATCAAATATGAATTCATTTTCATAAGAATTTCAGGCCGTCTGCACCACATAAGACACACGACCGTAGGTTCTGTATACTGTACCGCCTGCATCCCTGAATGTCCAGTGACGGCTTGCTTTACTGATTTACGACTTATTATTTTTAGTCTGAGACCTTCACACTGTCAGGGGTCATTCAAGGTCAAACATGTGCTCTTCGTCATTTTTACTCATGTCATGCTGCAGAGCATCTGGTTTCACCGTCGGCATCACAGGCTCTTGTTCATTGAAAGTGAATGTTTCGTCTTTAAGA
The DNA here is from genome assembly GCF_900324465.2 of Anabas testudineus. Classification (NCBI taxonomy): domain Eukaryota; kingdom Metazoa; phylum Chordata; class Actinopteri; order Anabantiformes; family Anabantidae; genus Anabas; species Anabas testudineus. Next base: position 18,771,017 of record NC_046615.1, read on the forward strand.
AAAAGAGACCTGCAAGGGAGAACAATGTGTTACTGCAGCGTAACAGTCGATTCACTGATTTTTGTGAATTTGCAATAAACACAACTCACTGCTGGACTTGCAATGAGACATTCTGGTTATTGTGGTTGCTGCTGTTTGTTGCTTTGTTCTCCTGTATCTCACTTCTGGAGCTTCTGCTAACGCTCTCCTTCTTGAATCCTGGCAGTGATGCTTCAGCCAGTGCTGTCTGAAAAGAAGACTGATCAAACATTTTCCTCTGACCACGATTTAAACTCGTAACCAGGAAGTTAGTGCTGCAGCTTTAAAGGTCTACTCAGACACATCCTCTCACCTGTAGGTTGGTATTCAACGCAGTCCCGAAAGTGATATTATTTTTCATCAGTGATGGACTCCTGCAGATTACAGTTTACAAGTTTACAACATGTCTAAATAGACATCAATAACAGCATCAAATGTGTAATTGATAATAAGGAAAATAGTAAAATTACAATATTCAATAAGATGATCAGGATCACATTATCCTACTGGTTTGATACCAGTTACCACAGTTATTAGTCATATTTATACTTAATAATAACAACAAAGAAAGAAACACGTACAATGCTGTAGATGAAACAGATTAAAGGCCCAAAATTGTCCTAAAATGCACAAGAGAAACCATAAACTCTGGTCCAGGGCTGATAAAATGACTTTTTTTTTTTTTAATTTAGTCTTCATCTCACAACACGTTTGCATGGATTAATTTGCAAGTTAAATATATTTCACCGTATAGTGGGCAGTAGATCTCGTGTGTTCACGTTTCATGTTAAAACCCCAAATTATTTAAATAAAAATGTATCATGTATTATTTAAGAACTGATTTGAGTGCTGTGACAAACACAAGCCGTACCCTGTGATCTTCTGTGACCTCCTCCTCTGGTATTCCACCTCGTCCACTGTCCACACAGCACCTTTCACATTCTCCACACGCACAAAGCACTTGTGCAGGCTCAGGTTGTGGCGCACTGCGTTCTGATCCAGAGACAATCAGAGAGGAGACATTACTGAGCTGTAAGCTGCATCAATCAGACCTGACGCACACTGAGACGCAGGTAATTATCTGTTGGTGTTCTACCTTCCAAGTGGCGGCGTTGCGTCTGAAATAAGCAAACGTCCGTGTGAACCAGTTGTATATCTCGTTGAGTGTTAGTTGCATGTCTGATGCCTCCATAATGGCCTATTCATAGAGAAGAAATAAAAAGGATGTATATGATAGGGTTACATTTAGGTAAATTAAATAGTAAATCCAACTAAATAAAGTTTGTTTCCGTTCATTCATTGTACCTGTCTTATCAGAGTTGCATACGTGAATGGTGGTCTGATATCTGTGTTTTTGTAGAGTTCATATTCATTCTCTGAAACAAAATAAGATCAAGTCTGTGCTAAGTGGAATAGGAAATGTGCAACCAGCTCCTGTATTTATTTGATGATCAATATGAAAAGGTGACTGCAGTATTTGTGTTACCTGAAGACAGTGAGTACACCAGAGGGTGGTGGCGATGTCTCATTGCCCCAGCACATGATGTACGACTGAGTGACTCTTCTTCACACCCATGGGATGGAGTACCGGAAGGGAGTAGAGGTTGGGGAGGCACCTGGGTTGAGTGTGACGGGCTCAGAGAGAGCAGGTCGTTGGCGACGGCTCCTGAACTGAGCTGAGAGTGACACAAGCAGACAAGCAAGTTAACAAAGGAGTGGAATTGAAGGGCTGCCAGAGAAACAAAACAGAGGGAAATATTCAACAGAGTGTAACAGAGCGATTAGATTCGCCTCTTCAGAGGTGATTCCAATAATACTGCAGGAAGAAGGAAGCCAATTATTGTTAATTATAGGGTGAAATTGTTTGGTGAGTGTTGTGATTATGGTGCAGTATTTGCAAGATTATCGAATGATTAGCTTCCACGTTATCAGAGCATGTCTGCTGTCTGTGAAAATACAATGGCAGCCGTCTGATGTCAACAGCTGAGCAGTGAAAAGGAAGGAAAGCGCTTGTGCAGACGCACATCATCCGCTTAGAGTTCAAGCTCAGGTAAAAAGGCTTCCAATGGTGGAACCTCTTTAGGAAATGCATTAGTGATCTGATATCATTTCTCTGAGCTGGTTCAACTGCTCCTGACCTTCATCTCATGCAGGCGTGCTGTTTTTGTTTCTAAGGAAACGCCAACATATGTTTGCAACTCACTCAACTGTGAAAGTTCACCAGGACAATTACAGGCTGGCAGTATCTTCATCAGTGCTGGAGAAGATGAGGTTGCACCCAAGTGTCTAAGCTATTTGCACTCTCCACCACATGTTTGGAGTTTTGCTACCAGATCTGAAATGCTGCACAGTTTACGGCTCATTGGCTCCGTCTCTGTTGTTCAAACAGCTATTACTGCACACTATCTACCTGTAGACCATGTGGGTCAGCAGCTGCATCAGGCTGCGGGGAGTGCAGACTTGCAGGTGCAGAGAGCGACAGAGTTTCCGAACATGGCAGGCGCAGGTGAGCCATCATTGCTCGCAGACGCTCCCGTTCCTTGCTGAGCTGTTAGAGGAGATGAAGTGAGGGAGAGATAATCAGAGTGGACGGTGTCACAGATTATTAAAATGGAAGGCAGTGAACCAGACAGAAATACTGTTTCCTCAGGTATGTAAGTATATTCAAGTAGCAGTTCTAACTTTTGTTGTTCAGCCCCTACCTGAAGCTCAAGCTGCTGGACCACCTGCATCTGGACTCTGCACTGGGCCGTGCTTCTGTCATCCAGAGTGTGTTCATTGCCCATGTGCCTGAAACACACATGTGCATTAAAAGACTCTAAGCACTGAGAACTTCAGAGGAATATTCCTAGAAATCACAAACTGAGATTCACAAAGAGTCCGAAAGTGAAATGCATTAAGATGAAGTTAAAACATACTCAATAAACTGGCTGAAGTTTTCACAGACGGACTCACATCCAGGCCAATTACACACACCGTGACTGTAGAGAATGTGTGTAGCGGTGCGATCAGCTTTACCAGCGCTGGACAAGGAAGGAGAGCGAAAGAACTGTCATGATTAAAAACCACAGCAGCCGTACAACACAAACAGAATGAGAGCAAATAAAACAGGCATAAGAGTGTTTTCTTTTCTTTTCAGGCAGCAGAAAGGCAGGTGGAGGGGAGCACTGAAAATAATTGAAAAACTATTTACTTTTGATTTGGGACACGCAGTCATGTAAACTTTTTCTTTGCTGAACCACTTCAGGTGGAGCAACACAAAGCAGACAAACAAAACAAAATATATCATCCCAAGGGGAATTAAAAGCGACGTCTTACAGGCTGCAACACAAAAAAACCTCCCCACACACACGTTAAAGTGGAGAAAATGTCTACAGATGACAAGTCTCTGAAGTTTACAAAAAGGCAGCGTTGTTTGTGTTCACGCAATCTGTTTGCAGAACAAACCGAGGCATCTTACCATTCTGCCCTGCGAGGAGAGGACTGCTGGTCAGCAGCCTGCCTCCCTGTGACTTTTGTTGACACTGCGTTGTTAGCAGGCGCGTAGAGACTGCCCTTCAGTGTGGTTTTATCTTCAGTTATTCCATTTGTGAGCTCTTTCCAGATCTGCTGCATCTCTGAAGGGCTGAAACCAACTAACACATAAACAAACACACAGTCCATCATAAATTCCTAAATCTAAAAGTGTGAGTTTTATCTTTATTTATGAAGAGTGGCATGTTTTTTATGATGTTTACTGCACAGTAAAGGTTGTTGCACATTACAACACAAATTAACTGGAGATGAAACAGTTCATGTGACCTCCTGTTATCAGTAGATGCTGCTTCCAAGAAAGGATGAAGAAACATAGAGGAAAATTAGTGACCTGGAGAGAGGGCGGGAGAGGACAGGACAGGTCTCTGCAGCTGCTGCTGGAGCTGGAGGAGCTGTTGGAACAGGAGCTGCTGTGCCGGGAGCTGCAGCACCGAGAGAGAAGACATTTTGAAGCCAGGTGAGGTTGAATGCAAATGAAACTCACACTCCTTCTGTTAGCTGTCCAAGTATTGAGCCTACTCATCAACCACAACACCGGGAATCGTATTACTGTATAATGCTATCATTTTGAGTTTCAGGATGGACACATGCTGTGAACAAGTCAAAAACAAACAACAACATCCCTCAACTACTTTAACTGTTTACCTCTTTGACCTTCTTGCTGGGCTGCTGTTGAAGCAGTTGCAACTGAATCTGTTGTTGTTGCTTCTTGTAAATCTCTTTCAGTTGTTGCTAAAAAAAAAATAAAAACGATGATCGTTACAACATACAGCCTCAAGCAACTTACAGTAAAATAAAAGAATACACTGAAAGAACCAAAAATAAAATATTTATGTCCCCTAAGTATTCCTGTCCCATTGTATCACTTTAATCAGTAGTAGACAAGACTTTTGTGGAGGCAGTAAAGATTTGAAAGGCTAACTTAAACCTCGGTGGATGAAGTCAAAGCAGTGGAACAGACATACATTGTCCCTTTTAAATTAGTGAAGCCTTCAGATAATTTTCTACTTATATACCACTCCTAAAACTAGACAAAGGGAACCCAACTAAACAGTTGTGAAAAATAAATTACACTTAGCAATTTATGTATTGTTGAAAATAATCAACTCTTAGATATTGGTGTGTGGCAAAAATATGTGAACCTCTGGGGTCAGCGATTCATTTGAAGAGTAAATTAGACGTAAACTAAGGAGATGAAGAGTCGTAGGTGCTCACTAAGCTGTGAAAGGATATGAATAAGTTCTGCAAGAGTTTGGACTACAGCAGTAAACTGTCAGGTAGAACCCATTGTTGCTTTCCTCTGGTGTGGACAAACAACCAAGATCACACTGGGAGGAAACAAAGGACCCCACTATCTAGAAAAACTAGGGCTCTCGTGCAGAAGCTAATACCAATATTCATGAGTCCACTGTCAGAAAAATGTTGAACAACAACGTTGTGCGTGACAGAATTGCACGGAGGAACGGTGAGAGCAAAAAAACGTATTGTCCTAAATAAGAAATGTTGTGTTTGATGATAAAAACACTGCATATTTTGCTGCCTCAAGACCTGGATCTTTGGTGGAGCTATGAATTCTGAGTTGTCCAAGCAAATTCTACAGGAAAACTTCACAAACGAACATCATGCAACAAGACAAACTGCAAACCAAAAACATGCAAGTCTTTCTAAGAAACAATGGTTATAACAGAAAAAAAAATCATGTTATGGAATGAAGTGTCTTCCTAATTCCAAAGGGTTCACAAACTTTTCAGGTGCCATTTATGCTTAAATAGGTTAAAAAAGGCTGCAAGCATCCTAGTCTGAACTTGGATGTTAATAATAATGCTGGGTAGCTAACTAGCGTTTGTTGCAATAACATTAATTAAAACATTAATGAAGTAATTGATTGCTGTGAGCTAATTAGTAGCCTATTGATTTAAATTGAATCTACAATTAGGAACTGACACTGACCAGGTTAACTACAAACTTAGTAAATGTTAACTACTTAGATAAACAGTTACGGTAGTTTGAGTCCAGAAAACATTTGTGTAAAAGAGTAAATCAAACTTTATTCTGCACAGATAACTCAGACTGCTGTGTATCATTATAATCAGCATCCGTCTTACTGTTGCATAAATACCTGCTGGAGCAGAAGTGCCTGCTTCTGGTGGATCAGAGCCTGCAGCTGGTTGGGGGACAAAAGCTGCTGTATCTGCTGAGGAGCCATCATAGCCAGAAACACCTTCAAGCAGAAGAGGGAAAGTGAAAAGATACAGCGCTGCAGAGCGAAGGTAACAGGACAAGTATGTGAGACAGATGGCAAGTGTCAGGTGTTAAACAGTAATAACCATCGAATGGGAAGCTTTCCAATCCAATTACAAAACAGTGCAGTCAACCTTTTGTGAACATCCTCATACTGGATTGTGTCATTGACCTTAAATGAGATGGGGGAGAGGCTGACCAGTTAATTATCAACACAATTACATGCTTGTTGTGACGCCTAATAGAAGTGTATGGGTATTAATAAAGGCAAACACTCTATGAATAATAACTTGTGTGCGGTGGAACTGATTGAGCGACAAATAACAGGATGATTGTCTCCTTTTGTAGTCAGAGACAGCAGCAATTGCCATGACTGCATTAAGAAACAACAAAAGACACTTACAAATTTAACACACTGGATTACAAACAATGGTAAAAGGAATGCTAGCTCTGACAATTGATTGTTATTTTATTTTATTATTCCATCGTTATTTTCTTGTATTTTGCCAGTAACATTTATGGCACCGTTTTAAAATGATCACTCTCAATACATCGTCTCATCTCCTCTTTTCAACATGTAGTATTAAATGTCAGATGTATGTGCAAAGGCTTTCAGTGAAGCCTTATATCTTTACAAGTGTAATATCCGAAATCCTAAATATCCTAATGTCTTATGTAAAGTAATGAAAAAAGAACACATCAGGGACCTTATCAATGATTTGTTGCGTTTGCTTTATCATGATTGTGACTGTTCTGTTACATCCACAAGGTTGACCAGAGGAATCAGAGACAGTAACTCAACAATCAGAACTCAAGAACAGCACAGATGACTTCACGCTAAATGTGCAGTATTTATTACATTATAGCTATTGAAATAAAAATTGATAAAAAAAAGACATTACATGGTATCTAGGAAATTAATCATAATGTCCGAGCAATTTAGTGAATTAATTGCTTCTTTTAAAAAGAAACAGTAAGTTTCTTATTGTTTTGGATTGGATTTTTCCAAGTCCCTGTCATACAGTTGGCTCTGTTATCATGCTTTTTATATCTCGAATTGGATGCTATTGCTAGAAAACAAATGAAATACTGATGGAACACCTTCTCTTTTATTATTTGAGGAAACACGTCTTCATTTTGAACATGTTTAGAGTTTGCACATTGAAAAAACGTCACATGACGAGCCATCATTGATATGAAGAAAGGGAATCGCTCTATGGCAGAAAGGCAACGCTGCAGTGGTGGCGTGTTACGGCATCGTGACTTTCACTGCACTTTGTTAGCTGAACATAAAAACTTTCTCTAAAAAGTGTGTAATCTTTAAAATTCCTATCACACAGTTGCCGTGCTAGCACTCTCTTTACTTTTGATGGTGTCCATGTTTTTATAATATTGTTAAAAGTTTCACAGGTTGAGTTCTACTACAAGTGCAGGTTTAGGAAGTGAATAAAAAAAAAAAAAGCACCGAACAAATCTGACAAGATGAAAGAACAGACTGAAGGAAACAGTGCTGACCAGGCGTTCATTATCTTGGTTGTAACACTGATCCCTTAGATTAAGATTCCTAGGGATGGAATCGCAACAGACAACCATAAAATTATGTTGGTCCATGCTTATTTGCCTTTCACTTGCATCTGTTTGGCCTATCTGTAGACAATTATTCCTCCCTGGCTCTGACTCACATACTAATAATGAAGGACAAACAGAGTTCTGCCTGTCAGTTCCCAGCTCAGATCAGATCTCATAAGAAATCCCTGCTACTGTCAACAGAGCTGCTGGCTCTGGGTTTGGTGTCCTGTCAGAAGATGTCCAATATGGAGCTGACGTGCTATTTCTCTTGACATCTGTTTGCCTAAGATTGTTCTATTTCCCATTTATGAAGAGGAGGAGGAAGCGATGAAGGAAGAAGAGGAGTATAAGGAGTAGGAGGAGGATGGAGATACCTGTTTATGTTGGAGGCTTTGCCAGTTTTCACCGCTCACTCCTCTGCAGGAGTCCCCATTAGCTACTCTCTCTCCTGCACCGTTGTCTGTGTGACTGAGGAGGCTGCTGGCTGGGGTTTGACGGGCTGCCGTGGGACTGAGAGGAGACTCAGGCATCCCAACTCAGGTCCTAAGAGAAAACAGTCAACAGTGAAAAAGCTGTAAGTGTGAAACTGAAACTTTCAGCAGCACTGCTAAATTGCGTGTGTACGTGGCTTTGCACCAAGCAAATGGCAAGAAAGGAAATTAAATTGGTGGAGTTGCTTATTGAGGTGCTGCTGGCTTACAGGATAAAACCTCTTTACAAAACTGAAATAAACAGCACAAGGTTTTGGATTCAACAAAATTCTATAAATGCAATTTGCAGAATCACATACTACATAAAGTGAATTAAACCTTGAAAACTGTGTGAGGACTGGAAAAAGCAGAAAAGGACGGACACAGCACAGTTAGATTACAAATACACATGGATGTCTAACATCATGTAAAGTGCAAATAACATTAGGTTATTATTTTAAGGTTTATTTTTTTTAGGTGTCAAACAATATTTAAGTTGAGTTACAAAAGAAACTACCAATATACAAAATACAACCTATTACGTCTAAAACAGTGAACAAATAGAGTTTCACTCCAAATATTTACAACTCAAAACACACAAGAAGTAAAATCACATGTTCACATAAAAAGCTTTCTGACACTTCTGCTTCTCTCAGAACTGTGTTAAAGCTACCTACCGTTGAGGAAGATAATCAAACTCAGAGCAGCCAGGCAGAGTCGATGCCTCCAAGTCAGGCAGTTTGTAGTGAGGATGGGAGAGAACTGATGGATTCGTGTGTCTACCTGAGGGGGAGGAGTCGAAGTGCCGTCAGTAAAGTAGACCATGAGAACAGCAGTTGAAGCTGGGATGTGAACAACACAAAAAAATACTTACAAATCAGTCCGAGGTATGTTTCTTTAGTTTTTTCTTTCAGGCTTAAGTGGGTGTAAAGGTAACGCCTGGTGAGTATCTCCACATTTAGAGTGCAGATTTTTCTTCTTCATGTGATCCTCAAATTTACACTAATCAATAAACTTCATGTCTACATTGCAATAATATGTATATATTGTATCATTATAAACAGATTTGGCAGAACGAATGTCTTCTCGTATGCATTATGGTTCTTTGTTGATATTCATAGACATACACAATCATATACCAAAAAAAATAAAGAAAGAAAGAAACAACAAAGTGCCTCAAAACAAGCTTCATTTATTATCTTTTATGGTTAAAACAAAGGATGATTTTCTGTGAGAAAAAGACAAGTATAGTCTAGTGACTTTATTTAGATATGCTGTGTCTGAGAGTTTTGAACAACAAAACAGGCTCTGCAGCTACACAGCTGTCAAACTGTTATCAAAGAGCTATTTACAGTAGTGTCTGCATTTTTTATTTCAATAGCATATCAGTACATCTATTAAAAACAAAAGTTTTAAATTGGGATCTTGTTAAATGCACAGTGCAAAAGTTCAACAAAGCTACACTGACAAAAACACCTGAGATGGCTCCAGCGTAACAAACTCAAAATACAGTATGTGTTACAGATTGTGCAGGAGGAAGGAGGAGCATAAAGGACAATTAAACAAGCTGATACTAAGGTAAGAAAAGAAAAATGTATCTGTCTTTTATCATGATACAGTAATTTGTCCTAATGAAGACCTAAAAAATGTTTACTGTACATTTAAATATGATGCTTTTATATCTGTAAGTGACAGTTAAGCTGTGAGTCTGATACTCTCCTATGTCACAGAATAAATCTAACTGCAGGAGCAGTTAGTGTTGGAATTGTAGGTAACTTTCTGCCACCTACTGGATTGGTATTTATCTGTCTTCCTGCAGAAAGATTCATACACAGACCTTCCCATGTAGTCTTCACTCTGTTCTACTTTTCATTATGAATCAAGACAGTTATTGAAGTAATGTTTTATTAACTCTTTAATGATTGGAGCCAGAAAACCAGCAGGGCTACACCCGTGGTGTCACGAACCTGCTGTCATTTGACTCTTTTATGCCTTTCACTACTGAGACATTCTTCTCCCAGCTGTGCAGTCAGAAGGTCGGAGGTTGTCTGTTGTGCCCTTTCCTAGCTGCAGCTAACACATACGACCCACGTGGCCAGTTCTCTCTGGAAAATAGTACTGTGTAATTGAGTTGGGGGACTGTAACCAGCCCACATTTCCACTCCAAAGTTGATTGTGAGCTTCAGTCCAGTTAAAATAACTCATCTTGTACCTTTGTTGTTCCAGTGGAAAACAGTACGGCTCCAACCCACTCAACAAGAAGCTGCTGCAAACCCAACACCCAGTCCCTTCGTTATGCCGCTCCCTCTCCCTCCTTTCTCTGGCCTTTCTGTGCTGTCTGTAGTCCCCTTGCTGGAAATGTCTCAGGTGAGCTGGGTGGACGCCCCAGTAATGGCCTCGACCATTCTCACAGCGGCTCACCTTCACAAAGCAGTCGTTCACAGACAAGTTGTGCCGAACACTGTTCCTCCAGCCTGGGCCACGGCTCCTGAGGTAGGGATACTGCTCCTCCATTGCTCTGTAGATGGATGCCAGGTTGAGCTTCTGCAAGGGGGAGGAGAGGATGCATTTGGAAATGAGGGCAACGTAGGAGAGTGGGTGCTTTTGGATGGGCTGTGTGTCTTCACAGGAGTTGTCTGTGCTCATCACGCTATCTGGAGGGTGTGTGGGATTGGTGAGGACGCTCCTGCAGGTTGCTACAGCACATGCCATCGTCACAGCTGATTCTTGTGCATTATTGTTTATGCTGTTGTCTTCTGCACTTGTGAAGTCACATCCTGCGTCTTCTTGTTTCATGTACCAATGATCCGACAGATGTTGTCCTGTTGTTATTTTCTTTGTATTCATTGCTTTACTGTAAAGTCCCAGCATTGCAATGAAATTTAAAGCACCCTGTGGATTAGATCCCATATCCTCTGTTGCACTGATAACAATACTTCACAAAGAAATGATCTACCCTGACAGCCTTAGCATGCTTTTATACTGTTCATTGGGAGGGAGGTCACCATTCATTGATTTAAACACAACATCCTTACTCACTGTTAAACTATGTATTTTATTTGCTCAGTGAGATTAAGACCAATCTACTTGGGTCATGGCTTGGACTGGACCTCCCACTTTGTCACAGCTGTGAGATAAACACAGGAAATACTACAGTAGCAAGACAATGCATAAGTGTAAAGTGTGTAATTCTACTACCCGCAGATCAATTTTACTATGCGATAAGGAGATAGAAGAAAAAGCATCACATACTTTCACTGTTAATGCACAAAAGCCATTTGATCGCTTTTACATCTCACATGACCCATTGTGGGTCCACAGCAACTAAACACAAATAGTTGCCGTGGTAAATCTGACACTTGTTGTGCAAGTCGCATTGAACTTCTAATAGGAGACAAGACATATATCCACAAAACTGAAAACTGTCATGACAAAATCGGATGATTACCATTCTGCATTTTAGATTATATAACTAAATGCTCCACCTCAAGGAGAATGATATTTTCTCCTTCTGATCTACTGCACATAGTTTAAGTCCCTTCTGGCCTATTTATAGTGTTGGCCCTTGCAACAATGTCATCTGTAACTCGACTCCATCTGTTAAGTCAGAGCATGTTGAATGTCAGTTGCCAGAAACAGAAGTGCTGCAGTTCATTTCCCGCTGAATCTCTCACAGAGAGCCCCATGGAGTTCGTGGGACAACCAAGACCAACTGAGGCCTGTAACCTCCTAGAAGTGCCAGGCCTAAGCTCCTTGGATGTGGATGACGATGAAGGTGAGGTGGTCATCGGCATCAGGCCCAAATCTTCTCCTCTCCCACGGAGGAAGAGTTCTGTCTCTGATGAGGACTCTGAGCCTGAGACACCCCCGTGTGGCTCCAGAAGGGTGTCCTTTGCAGATGCCAAAGGCCTCAGTTTGGTGCAAGTGAAGGAATTTGAAACGTGGGATATACCTAACCTGCCAAGATATGACTTCTCTGAGGGTGAAGGTAAAAACACAGACGAATACTTCCTATCTCTTCTCAATTTCTCTCTTCCATTGCCTACTGAAGAGCTGTTGATCAAAGTACGAGACCAGAAAGTGGTGCTGGAGAAAATCGAGTTACTTCCAGGGACCACAATAATAAAAGGAGTGATTCGTGTCCTCAACATCTCCTTCAGTAAAACAGTATATGTTCGAACCACTTTGGACACTTGGTCCAGCCATTTTGATCTACTGGCAGAGTACATCCCTGGTTCCAGTGATGGACTGATGGACTGCTTCATGTTTAAGATCACCTTAGTGCCACCATTTGGAGAGCAGGGAACCAGAGTCGACTTTTGTCTGCGATATGAGACTCCCGTGGGGATATTCTGGTCCAACAATGACAACAGGAACTACGTGCTGTTCTGTCATCGGGGAATGACAGAGCAGAGAGAGAAACCACAGATGGAAAATGTGAACAAGAAAAGTTGCCTTAAACCTGTCAGGTGATGATTTTTTACTGATAAGGATTTAAGGGCATTTAATGATGATGATGATGATGTGTGTGTGTGTGGTACCCTGACCAAATTATAGTTGATAAAGAGTATGAATTGTGTTACTTATTATTATTATTATTATTATTATTATTATTATTATTATTATTATTATTATTATTATTATAACAAAGCTATATATTCATTTCTGACTTCAGACACATAAATTAAGTCTGACAGATCCTTTATGAATTTGCAGTCAGAGCATTACTGTGGAAAACATTTCAGCAGTGGAAACTTCATCTCAGGGAAATATTACAACAGGTGAATATTTATTTTGTTAAAATTATAAAAATAAATTAAATACATGGCTGTAATAATGCAGCAACAACAAACATGTAAAATGTCTTTTTTCTCCAGCTGTGTCAAAACAGGGAGAGGAAGTGAACACTGTGAAAGACAAGCAAATATCTGTTGATCATTCAGGAACATCAGAGGAAGATGAACAGAAATTACTGGTGAGCAACAACCCACCGAAAGCGAGCATTTTGTCTTGTTTTCTTATTTAAAAAATAAAAAAGAGTCATATATTTATGGTTCATCATCAGGCTTTCTAGTTACCAGGCAGTTGTGCTCTAAAGATTCATATATAATTATTAATATTATGATTCATATGTTGATATCCAATATAAATCCTAGTTACTTTTTCACTGAGAGGTCTAGAACTAAGAAGAGGTATCTATGAAAGGGAGCCTAAAGACACCAGGGTGTTTCTAGAAGGTACATGAAGAAATAACAAAGTCAACATGATCCCTGGTGCACTTTCTGAAAGACAGTCACATGATTGGAGCTTGACTAGCACCAGTTTAACATACTGTGCACCTAAAGAACACTTAGTACATGCAGTTTACACCTTGCCAGGGTCCAAGTGCTGTCAAGGACATTTAATCCATGCATGCTACCGTGAGCCATACAACTTTCAATGTCACCCAACTCTCTTGTCTTAAAACAGCCTAGCTATTGTGTGAGCAAGCTGACTTTAATTTACCCCCTGTTGTTGATGGACAGGCTGAGAACAGACGGAACGGTAGCCGGAGAACTCGCAGAAAGGCTGCACGCATGGCTCAGCTGCGAGATTTCTTTGCAGTGAGAGATGGAGGAGCAAATGACACTGAAAGAGACGAATCTCCTCCAGAAGCAAAACAGAAAGTCGAAGAAGGAACCCCAGTGGAAACGCATTTGGAGATGCAATCATTTTCAGGGATCAGCAGCAAATCTGAAGAATTGCAGTTTGTGTATGAATATCTAGAAGGGTGCAGTAAACCGCTTGTTGATGTCCTCAATGACACATCGCAAGCACACGACACATCTAACAGCGAGCCAGAGAAATCTGAGAACGACAATTTGGCTGACTCTGCTACATTAACAGGAGGTGAGAGTGCCACAGATATCCCAGACAAGACATCGCATTCAAATGAAGAGGCAGCTTCTGCAGAACTCCAAAATATCAACAGGTCTGTTTCTAAAGCTGAGGGAAAAAATCTGAGGCAAGATATGATTCATGAATGTACCAGCAATATAGAATCTGAACCAGCTGACAGTGTTGTTTCAGTCGTGAGCAGCAAAAGCCTTGTCAGCCAGACCAGCAGCTTCACATTTGGAACTGTGGTGGCTCCTCTGTATCATCAGGTGTTTGACAGAGTGGGAAGCAAAAATCAGAGCGTAGGTGACGGGGGAAATCCTGTAAGGGCGAAGCAGAAAGTTAGAGACTTAACACAAAGTTATCATGAGAGTAGCTGCACTGTTGCAACAGATCATACAAGAAACTATGACAGAGTTCAGGAAAATGTAAGTACGATGCAAGAATCAAATCAAGAATGCTTGGAGGCCACTGTGAATAATCCTCCCATCGAAGTAGAAGATGCCAGTTTGAGTGTGACAGCAAATGACGTCCTGGACCCTTCAGACACTCTGCAGGTTTTAGTTCAAATTCATTCAGACCAGAGATGCACAAATCTAAATGAACTTCCACAGCACACTGGAAACTCTTTAAATATTGACATGGTGAATGCTCCAAAACCCAAAGAGAGTTTATACCCCCAGGGGGAAGTACAGGAAGACAACATGACCTATGACCTCCAAACCCAAGCTACAGCAGAAACAGCACAGGCTCAGCTGCCAGAACATAACTGTTCACAAAATAAAACAAATTTAGAAACAACACATGCACAAAGAGAAGCACAAGAAGTCATGACCAGTGTAGAAACCTCATTTCTATCACATCAACCTTCTGTCAGCAAATCAGAGTGTTTTAGTCATGAGACTGACCAACATACAAGCAGTAGTGGAGAAAATGTCTCTGAGGATGAAGATGAGACAAACGGAGACAGTGAATTTGGCAAAACTGTGACTATACTAACAACCAATGCCATTTCAGGGAAGGATAAACCGTTGGAAAGGTCACATGATTTGACTCCTCATCCCAGTCAGAATTCAGTTGCAGAAGAAAGTGTGAGTAGCTGCATTTCTTGTTGTGAAATTGTCGATGAAAATGATTTCACAACACATGAGACATCACGGGAACCACAGGAAGAAACCGATGATGTGAAAGAACGAAACTCGGATGAAGACGAAACACAACACTCAGCTGATACTGAGGTCGCTGATGAGCCAACGGAGTCAAAGGCAAAAGTAGGTTACATACATGGGGACGTGTCTGCGCAGTTTAAAGATGAACATATTGTTTCAGAAAGAGCAGAGCATTGTGGAATGGAAGCAGCTCTCTCAACTCAGGAGGATTGTAGTTCTGCAGAACCTACCAAAGTAAAACACTGGGATATGAGTGGGATGGTTGAAGTGAGGGAGAAACACATATTAAAAAATGAAGAGGGAAGCGAGGCGGTCAGTTTAAGAGCAGACAACAGTGAGGCTGTGGAGAGAGACCAAGTGGGACAGCTGGAGGACACAGGGACAGAGACAGTTTTTGAAAATACAGATGCAAAAGAGACAGACAAAGGAGAGAAAGACAATAATACTGAAGATGAAGATGTTTTAGAGGACAAGCAACATTTTGGAGTGGACAAAATTAGGGAATTTGTATCAGGAAAAGATGGAGAATATGTTGAGAAAGAATCAGAGTATGATCAAGACACACAGAGGAAAACAATATCTGTAGGAGATGAACCTGTTGAGCAGGCTGAAGTGGAGAAAAAAGAGGAGGAAGAGGGGAAAGAAAAGCACTTTACAGAGAACCAAGAGGTTCATATTGAAAAGACAGCTGCCCAAAAAGAAGAGATAGAGGCGGAAAAGGAAGTTAATATATATGTGGAAAGTGAAGACAAAACAAGTGTGGAGTGGAAGAATCACAAGGATGAAATGCTGGTTGAAGCTGGAGAGGAAACGATTGTAGATGCCGCGTCAGAGGGCATGACATTAGAGGGCAGGGAAGATGAAGTGGGGTGTTCTGAAGAGAGACAAGAGATTACACAAAATGAGCTTGAGGATGGTTTATCTGCTCCGGTGAACAATTTGCAGGGCAAAGACAAAGGAAATACAGGAGGACAACATGCACACATCCCCGCTGCAGTTCATTTTTACAAAGAGGAGGATTTTCACAGCAACCACAACGTTACACATGACCGATCTAAAGGCGATGATGAAACCGCTGCTGCGGAGGAATGTTTGTGCATTTTAACAGATGACCCTGAAAGTGACCAAACAAGCCACGACGGCGCTTCAGCAGAGTCCGACTCCGATGATGAGGTGGAGTTGTACATGCACTGCCTGAGGGCTGTCCACTCTGGGAAGCAGGCCGATAAAGACAAGCACAAAGATGCAGGTGTTGCTCTAAGCAAAAGGCCCTCTGTAAGCAGAAGCAAAAATCTATCCACGCCCATGCCTTCCATCAGTGAGTCTCTAGATGAAGAGCACCTCAGCTGCCTTCAAGACCATAATGAAGACATGGAGAAAATAGATGTCCAACCCACAGCTACGGCTTTGACAGGGGCACAGGAATGCATCACTGGACATGTTTCATGGTGGAAGGAAACTTTTTCCTGTAGCAATATCTCAAAAACACTGGCGTGTGCTACCTCATTAGTGATATTTTTAATTGTGGCATACCATTATGATTTTCTCGCCTGTTTTGTGCTCTACTTGGTATCATTGGTTTGGCTCTGTTGTCAAGGAGAGACACAGCCGTCTAAGAACAACAACAGAATAGGTTGAATTAAACCTGCTGGACTTCTGAGGTTTAGGTGTGTAAAAGATGTCGAGTTGATACCCATACCTTTTTATTTGGTACTTATATCATATACATATATCATTTGGTACTGTTGTAGCACTGATATTTAGATATTAATTTTCTAAATATACTGTAATAATAAAAATAAAATAGAGAAACAGTGGCTAATAATGGGCATTGATTTCAAGCATGTACCACAGATAGAATAAAAGCTATATATTCCCTATGGGAGGATCTTAACTCTCTGTTGTCAAGAGTATGAATCATTGACATTTATGCTTTACTGAGCATAAAACGTATTGTTGACTTGGCCAACAGGCTGTGGACCACCTCACACTGATCAGTTCTGCAAGTGCCAATGCATTTTTAAGTAGAAATGAAACTAGTCGGCATGCTGTGTGCCTGGATGCCATTTAAATATTTTTCAGGTAACTTATCAGTGTTGAAGTAAGTGTGGATTGAATAAATTGTACACAAACACAAATAATTTTTTGAGTCCAGTTACTTTTTTATTACTATTGGTGTTAACAGCATTAATGGTAGACTAAATGTCCAATAAGAATCCCATGATGTCTTCAAAAATAGTATGTGCTTTGTACTGTACTCAGAATTATGTCTTTACAAGTAAACAGCAGGGTTATAATAACAGAAACCAGATTCTGAAATGTTTTTATCTCGAGCTGCATTCTCATCAAATCAGATACCTTCTTATCAACCGCTATCAATTTTAAAATATGTTTGGCATCAAGCTGAAAAACACAAAAATGAATCTATTCTTTTTTTTTATCTGTTTAGATGCTTTGTACTATGTGCGGTATTCAGTACAGCCTGGAATTCAATATTTGCACATGAACGCACCGCTCATGACACAGAATGGAAAGAAAACAGATTTAAAGGATTATTCGTTTCATACTGCCTTTTTTATCTCTCACTTGGAAAGAAAGCCGGGTTTTTTGCAAGATTAAGTTATTTCACATAGCGGACAGACCTTGAACAACATCCGTGTGCTTTTTTAAGATGCTGTCTTTGGTGTCAGTCCACATCCATAAATCTGGAAAAGCAGACAGCTCTTCTGACGACTTTTAATGTGTGTACTGCTTGTTGTACTATGAATAAAGAGGCAAATCTTGGAGATCTACAGATCTACAGATAGTACAGTTCCTGCTCTCTTTTCGAACGCTGGCGTTTGGCTGTGTTTTAAACTGAACACAGCTGCAGTAGTCTACGTGCCAGGGGATTCCAGAACAGTGCGCTGTGAGGATTACCACTGCCTTTTGCCAGATGAATATTTTTAGCCACCTAAAGACACAACATAATATCGTTGCTGACAAGGCAAAGATATAGTCTTCAAGGGTGCATCTACTGTAACTGTGTAAATAAAAGTGATTAGTTCATTTCTTATTTAGTTAAGAGCATTTTTTGTAAACTGGATATCTGTAAGTGGAATACTGCTATCTAACCTATAGCCTGGAGTTGGGTTCTTGTAAAGAAGAACCCGATGTCTTAAGTTAGAACATGCACAGTGCAATATTACAAACTAGAAAATAATGAAATCAGGTTTAGTTTAATTGGTCTATCTGTATTTATTTTGTTTACTACTAAAGCTCTTGTAAGCTAAGACGATCAATATCAGATCAAACACATATTTGTAGTTAAATAAACATCTAAGTAACCATTGCACACTACATGTTGTTTTTATTTTTGGGAGAGAGTAGGCGTTACGTTCTGTCAAAGGATTTAAAAGAATTTGTATCTACAGTCTCAATAACAAGTCTTTCATAGACTTAAAACTATTCTATACAATACTATTTAACTTTAAATGAGTTCAAACACCAAAACATGTTGTTTCATATTTGTATTTCCACTCCTGACAAAACTCCTTCAAAAAACAACCCTGTCCGTCCTACTCTTTTTTTTTTATCATGTTCAATCTTTCCAGAGCACTTTAAGTCATTTCAAACTTATAATAATCATTCTTATTACTCTTCTACAAGCTTCAATTTCTTTGCCCATTTTAAAAATTGCATCTTCTCTAGATGTGCACAATCACTGAAATACTCTGCACTAACATGACACCAATCACAACATTATTTATTAAGGCTTTCCAAGTTCCTCTGCTCACAATACCCTGCTTGTGCAGTGCAAAACATCATGTTCATGTCCAGTCACACTCTCTTGGATCTATTGTGCAGACTACATCCCATTTCTGGGCCTAATCAGATTATCTCACTTACTGAGCCAGTCAGCCAAAGGTCTTTTCTATGTTGTAAATGCTGTGTCTGTGCCAAAAACACTGCAGGTTTTATTGAACTTTATGTTTGTGCATGTTGCTGGACTAAATAAATGGACTCTGCTGAATTATGGACATGAACGTTCTAGTCAGCACTCTTTGCAGTATGACTTAGTTATATAAATAAATAGTTGAACAAATAATGAGTAAATGTAATGATTTAAAAAAAAGTGTGATGTTCAATATCATGACTTTATTCTTATAGGAGCAAAACAGAAAAACATAATTCAGGAAGTTGCACCACTTTGCATCTGTGCTGTCATGTCATGAGGTGTTGAGGTAACTTCAGGAGTGTTGGGATTTACACGACGCGCCTAAACGCTTCACGGAACGCACTCCGTCTCAGGTACGATTCCAGGGTTCTGATTGGAGGACGGGCTGTCAGTTTTGAGGCGTGTGCGTCAGAAGCAGCCAATCAGCGTACGCGTTGTTGGCTGGTGCACCGGTTCGCCGGTGTCGCTTGCGGCTTGGAGAAGGGGGAAGCAACTGGCGGAGGCGGCGACGGCGACGGCGGCGGCGCGGTGCTATGGACCCCAGGGACAACGACGAGACGGGGGACACGAGAAACCACCAGGAGTTGTGCTATGTGCCGATTCCAGATGAAACGCCGTGCAAGAAGGAGCAGGAGAAGCTGTCAGGAGTCGTCAAAAACGTCCACAGGAAACTGCGCAGGAAATACAGAGAGGGTAAGGAGCCTCGGTGGGCCCCCCGTGTTTGTCACTGAGGGGCTGACACTGAGCCGCAGCTCACAAATATTACATTAAATCATCTCTGTTAACACTTATCTCGGTCAACTTTATCTGCTCCCCAGCTAACACTGTTGTTTTGAGGCTAGTTAGCCGTAGCGGCAGGCTACAGGCGACAGCAGCGAGGGTTGCAGTCAGCAAGCAAGGCCTGTAAAGCTGTCAACATTAACATTACACACACACACACACACACACACACAGCAAATAATCCTGCTGTTTTTAACCTCACATCTTCACTGTAAACATGTATTATCTCTCTCCAAATCCCTGTGTGCTGACAGCCGAGGCCTTGATGTGTGACCAGTGAGTGACACAGCTTATCTGTTGACAGTGATTGACTTTCTATTGCCTCTCTATCATTTTACATCAGGTGTTAGTGCTGAATCAAAGCAACAGTCTGAAGACAGGAGACAAGACTTTTACGAGTGTAAACAGTGTGCACAGTAGATGAGGATATAAATGATAGAAAAGGGGAGTTTAAACGCTTGAAACACTTTATTATGGATAGTATCTATATTGCCTTATGGCATAATACAGTAAGTTATGTGGAAGGTTTGGCTAATTTTAATTTCAAATCCCACAATGGCCAAATATATCTAGTGATATTAGGAGGGAAAAACAGAATCATGAATTCTCTATTTTTAGATCTTCTGGCTTCTGTCTGGTCATTTTCCAGACATGGCACAATATGGCAAGAAGTGGGCTATATATAAATAATAGAAATGGAAAATACTTCAAGTCAAGCAAATAATTTTAGCCACCACTGGCAGTGGAGAAAGTGTCACAATACAAAATAAATATAATTGCAATAAATAAATTCTATACAAATCTAAATAGAAACTTCAGCTCACGATTGGGGGGCTTTTCTTCTGCTTCTATGATTTGAGGAAGTATACACTACTATACCACTTGGGGATGATACTGTACCTATGTTCAAGTTCACCTGGGATGCTTTCCCCTGACCATCTCATTTGTCTCCACTCAAAACAAGCCCAAAATTATTTGCAAATAAAATGACCAGGAGCCTAATTAATCTTTTTTAAATCCAAGAAATGCAAAACTGAGTGAATTTTCATTCTCTCGTGTGCTTCACTGACTGAAACAAAACTAATTTTATCTAGGTTGGTTTTCCACAAAAGTGTGTGTGTGTGTGTGTGTGTGTGTGTGTGTGTGTGTGTGTGTGTGTGTGTGTGTGTGTGTGTGTGTGTGTGTGTGCGCGCGCGCGCATTGGCATTTGTCTGTCCTGAGCAAAAACCTCCCTTTGTTTCCTATTATGAATCATTCTGGATAAGAGCATGATGTAAAATGGGAAGTTTGGAAAAACCCTTTCACAAGACATCTGCACTGACATATGACGTCTGAGTGTCAGAATGCTCAAAGTCTTCACTGCACAAAGAAGAAACTAATATTTTACTTTACAGTCCTGCCAGAGAGTTTAATTCAGCCGTGTGCTTACAGATGAAGATGGTTTGTGCCTCTTAGCATTGCTGAAGTGTCCTGGATTTTAAGAACTTGCTACTGTGTCGACCCACACACAGGCTCTGTACTGATTTTGAAGTTGCAGCCTATCTAATTCTCTGTTTCAAAAGAAACACAGAGTCCTACTGGAGACTGTGTAGGAGGCAAACGCAAGAAGGCAAATTTAAAACAGCAGGTGCAAAATATTTAAGTTAAGAAAACTGTTTGCAGGCTATAGGATTTATTTGACTTTACCAATATAATAACCACCTCTGCTTTAGGTTGTGTACTACTTGAATGTCTGGTTGTTTCATTTCCCTGTCCCTGAATTTAAAAACCTGCATTTGAGCATTTCACTCTTGGCACCTCAGAGTAAACAGCAGAAAGAAAAATGTGCCCTAATTTTTAGGTATCAGCGTAGAAATCAATCCATAAAGAGGTAATTTTTTTGTTATTTGTGTAGTCCTCTGACCTACTTTTCCACCTTTAAAAACACTAGATTACCAAAGTAGCGTTTTGCAGTAATGTTAGTTCAATTCAGGTTTTGAATTAATCATGTTTAACCAGAAAATATTCAGAGGAAGAGAGACTAGTTGGTTGTTGTGGAGCAGCACAGAGAAGTTGTCCTGCTAGCAGACCTCATGATTGGTTAATAAGTAAAGCATGATCAGCTAGGCTCTGCCTTGAATCACAGTGGTCATACTTTGAGATCGCTCCTGTTTACCACCACTCCTGCTTGTTGTCCTTTCATTTCTGCAAATCTGATAGCAGTTATTTTCCCTTGTGGTCATGAGATTTTGCTTTATCAGTGTGCTTGCCTATCGTACAGGCTGTAAACTTTTGAGCAGCTGTGAAAATGTGCTGAAGGGATTTTTTTGGTGACATTATTATAACTGAGGATGGCTATTTGAGGTTTTGAGAAACAGTCCTGCTTTTGTGTTGGCAGAGACGAGTAAACATGGCAATGTAGCAGTAAATGTGGCCAGAGCGTTTTTAACCAGGTTTTTCCAAAGATGTACAGTCGTGTTTTCATTTTAAATTGGAGTACTAACGTTGGCAAGTAGGTAGCAAATATGTGCTATAGTCACAGTAGACATGTAAGAGTAAAAGAAAAAAAAAGTACAACTCATTTATGATTTGTGATAATGTTCTTATTGTTTTGGCTTTGGGACTTTACTTTTTTTTTTTTCTTCAGTGGGCGACTTTGACAAGATCTGGCGCGAACACTGTGAGGATGAGCAGACGCTGAGCGAGTATGCTTTCGCCATGAAGAATCTTGCAGACAACCACTGGAACAAAAACTGTGAAGGAGAGGGACGTATTGAATGGTGTCGCAGGTACAGCTGACTCTAAATGTATTCAGGTGTCTTTTTGCTGCAGACCTCAAGACGGTGACTCTTACCTACCTACCGCTGTGACATGTCACTGTCACTTTCATAGTAAGGTTTGACTTTTGTTTTTACTTCCACAGTGTCTGTCAAGAATATTTTTTGGATGGCGGGATGAAAAGAATGTTAGAAAAGGATGAGAAACGTGCCACGCTTGCCATGGGTCTGACTGCACCACCTGTAAGTGCCCAACCTTACAGTACCATCCCCAGGTAAGTCACAGTAGGAATGTCTGAATATCTGAAATGTAGATCCTAGAATCTGTATCCCAGTTCTGTACTGCATGGTAATTGTATTCACCACCAAATGTCACAGTATACAGTTCCTGCAGTTAACGCCCAAGAAATTAACATGCTTTATTGTTTCATAGCACAAATAGTGTACTGGTTTTTAATCATTTTAATTTTCACTGAACAGAGCACTGCTTCACATGTCATGCCTGTATGCATTATGGATTCTCCTTTTATCTCTTTTATTCAGATAATATTTAGTGTATATAGGGGACATAGTAGTCAAAAACTGCAAGAGCACAAAAATACTGTTTCTTATTAGAACAACATGCCTTAGAGTGTTTTGCTTTTTCTGTAAAGCCTGAACTATCTTCTTAAAAATAAATTTGCATTGTAGCCTGGTAAGATAATTCAGATTCATTTTTTGTTAGTTTCAGTTCCTACAAATGTACTTCTTCTTTCTTAAAACATTTAAAACATAGTAAATCTGGACAGACCCAAATGATCGGCTTTAGATTCATTTTCACAGCACCTACTTTACTACAGTTCTGATTTGAAATTCCTGCTAGTCACAACTGCAATGTAGCAGTAAAAGTGTGCATAAGCACAATAATAATAATAATAATAATAATAATAATAATAATAATAATAATAATAATAATAATAATAATAATTCAGTAAATGTAAATTTAACAAAACAATATTCTAAACTGAGCTATGAATAATGGTTCCCAACTTAAATGTGTTGTACAAAAAATGTGGTCATGTTGAGAAACATGAGAACACAAACCTTTGCCAACTTGTAGCAGACAGAAATTAATTTGGCCCTTTGATATAATATTCATCAAAGTCCAGTTAAGTGCTTTTCAAATTTAATGTGATCCAATTGTATGAAAAGATTTTATATGAATGTAAAAAGGTGCTTTTTCTTTTTAATATATACAAACAGGACAGTTTTGCTACAGTTGATGTGTGTACATTTGTGTTACAGTTCAATCTCTCAGCTGGGGAAAATGCGCCTTCTTGACGTTGGAAGCTGCTTCAACCCTTTCTTGAAGTTTGATGAATTCCTTACAGTTGGGATTGACATAGTGCCTGCAGTTGAGGTACGATGATTCTGTTCCTTTTGTGTTGACAACATGTTTTAAATCCTTGACAACACTAATGAAATGCAAGAGGTTTTCCTGTGTGCTGCTCAGTGCAGGCATTACAAAGCAAATGCAACATCAGAAATGACTCATGCAGGGCTATCGGTGTTGTGGTTAGACAGTCTGTGAACAAATTCGGCAGAAAGCAGAACAAAAAGTGCTGCACTTTCTGCAGCTGCAAGTAATGAAACTAAATGAGTGGAGCAACATTGTTAGTAGGTGTGATAGTTCGTATTTGGACCAAGATTTGTGCTGAATTTCTTTTCTCTCCTTCAGAGTGTATACAAGTGTGACTTCCTCAACCTCCAGCTCCAGCAGCCTCTCCAGCTAGCAGGTGATGCCGTAGAGGCGTTTCTCCGCCAGCTCCACAACCCCATCGATGCTCTGCCTGCTCAGCTTTTCCATGTGGTGGTCTTCTCCCTGCTCCTGTCCTATTTCCCCTCTCCATACCAGCGCTGGATCTGCTGCAAGAAGGCTCACGAGCTGCTGGAGCTGCACGGCCTGCTGCTCATCATCACACCTGACTCCTCCCATCAGAACCGCCACGCCCTTATGATGCGCAGCTGGCGTGTTGCGGTGGAGTCGCTGGGCTTTAAGCGCTACAAATACGTGAAGTATTCTCACATGCATCTCATCGCCTTCCGTAAGGTGTCTGTAGCCACCACCAGCGACCTGGTATCACGCAACTACCCCGAGATGCTCTACATCCCTCAGGACTTCCACTCCAATGAGGAGGAAGATTGTGACGACGTGCCCATGCAGGTGCGCTCCGAGTTTGAGGATGAGCAGCTGGCTTGGGGATTTACGGAGCTACCTGACACGCCCTGTGATTCAGATTCTGGAGAGAGCCAGAGCAGCTCAGTGCCTGGCTTTCAAGAGCTAGAGGACCCTATTCTGCTTCAGAGTTAGGCTAGAGCACCTACTCCCCCCTCTATCATCTCTCTCTCTCCTTTTCCGTACGTTAACTGCTGCGCTGCCAAATTTAACCTGCTGCATTCTTCTCCAATTTCTGCTCCCTCCCCTTAAAACAATGCAGTTTGCACAGTGTGAAAGAGAGAAGTTTACAGATTATTTTCTCATACCTACACTCCTGAGAGTTCACACACATACATGCACACGTACACACACTAAGATGGATATATTTTGATAAATAGCTAGGTTTTTTAAGAGTTGGAAAGTGAGTGCCCTTAAGATAACTCCCTGCTCCTCGATTTCCATCCCGTCTTCTAATCAGTTCTCCATAATAAAAGTCAGCTTGTCTACATCCTGTACTCAGTCTCTGTTGAAATAAGCTAGTGTGGCAGGCTGCTTAGTACAAAAGCCAAATACAGCAATCCGAGCAGTCTGAGAGGAGTTTGATTGCACTTGAGAGACTGAGGTAGAGTGACTGGACTTAGGACGCTTGCTTCTCAGTCGTGCAGCTAGATTTTCTGAAAATTCTTGATGTGCATTTAGTTTTCCAAGTCAAAAAAAAAAGGGGTTCACCGTTTTGGAATATATATATATTCTCAAAAGTAAAAACATTGGTGTTGTCCAGTGTAAAGTGTGGCAGTGCCATTTTAACTTGGCATTCTCTGAATGATTTGTGTATCTTTTACGAGGAGTGGTATTTGTAGCATTTTAAACATTTTCAAAACCATACAGTAGTAGTATTACTAGATATACTAATGTGAAACTGTAACTGTGTTTACTCATTGTGTAACAAGGTACAAGTGTTTCCAAGTAGGTATTACACTTTTTTCCTCTTTATTGTCCTCAAATATTACTCTTCTGACTGAATACTGAATTATCTGCTGTTAGATTTCCAATACTTCTTTGTTAGTGCAACACTGCAAGTACAGTGACCTACTGAATATCAGATGGACCTTAAAGCACCAGTGTCCTCCAACAGAATTTTGATGTGAAAATATAAGACCTCTGCCTCCAACAAAGATTCAGATCTGAGCTCATCACAGTCAGAAAATTCACCTTAGCAGAAGAGATTTGCACTAATTTACTGTTTTGTCATACAGAAGCTCTGAAACAGGTGAAAAACTGTAGATTTTAGCAATAGCAAACAAGACCACAAGGTCCTTGTATCCTGTGCGGTGAGGTTTTAGCTAAAGACACTACCTGGTGAAACGTTAGTGTGTATTACTGCCTGAACAGGCTAAATGTGTGGTTGGGTTTGTCAGTGTGAGTGAGGGAATGAATTGGCGATGGGTTTGTTTTTTTTTGTCTGTGGCACTTCATCATTGATCCCAAAGGGTGTCACAAAATGTAGTTATTTTCCTATGATGACAGTTTTACAACCAACACGATGGGCCCATAAATTAGTACCGGTAAATCTTCAGGTGCCTTCTTTGTTCGCATGTATGTTGCAAGTTGCAGGTATGTTTGTCCAAACAGTACATGCAAACTGATCAGTGCTACTGTATCATATGAATGGCTAACAAGACACATCTCCAGTGTTGATGTAATGCAGTGTGGTGTTGCCATATCCATGTAATTTTCCAGCTAATACACATCTCTTTTCTCATATCTCCTATTTTAGCAGGTAAAAACACACATATTTACACTTTAAAGAAGCGTGCTTTGTGATTAATTGGTGCATTTGTCTTCCAATGTTTCTTTTTTTTTTTTTTTTTGGTCCCATATGCATGAAACGGTTCATCTTCATTATCAATCAACAATCTCAACAGTGCAGAACAATGTGTGCTTATAGTATGGTTGTATTTCTCTTTTATAAATGAATGTAAAATTAAAGTGTCTGCGTGGGTTTTTGTGCATATTGTACCTCTATATTTGCACATTGAAAATACTGTTCTGTTTACTGTTTATGAAGTTATGAAGGAACATTGTGGCTCAGCTGGTAGAGCAGGTCATGGTTGACTGAGGTCTTTTGCTATGAGACACTAACAGTAGCAGTTGAAAAAGCAGGGGCCTCTATTGTAAAGCAAGATTGTGGTATTACACAGAGTAATACTTACGTGGAGTGGTTTGCTACACAGAATATACCAAACCTTTACAGCCATGATCATACCCTTCCTAATTTAAGTTGCAGGTTATATGAAGCTGTTGAGGGAGCTACAAGTATGTCACACCCTTCTTTTATTATTGCATCCCCTGACTGAAAGAGAAGCACAATGATTACACATGATGTGGCTGCTTGATTCAGCTATTTAAGTAATGTTCAACTCTATGTAGATATGATAGTCGCTTAATACAGAGAATAAGACACTGTGTACAGCCCATAAGTATTTTTTTTTTGTCAAAAGAAACATTATATATATTATTATATTTATTAAAACATTTAACAAATAAATAAATGACGAGGTTTTAAAGAACGGCGAATTGATAATTGTTTGTCCCTCCCAGCTTGCCGTAGTCAAAGACAGCATCATGGCGACTGTCATCTGACTGAAACTTTTGACGTGACAAACTTTTTGAACTGATGTCTTTCGCACTCTTGTCGACTGCTGTCAGTGGGCTCCATCGGATATATTGTAAAACCGCATGCGACTTCATATAAAAAGAAGATAAACGACGCACTTTAGCATGTAAAAGTTTATGCGTTGACCGGTGGAAAGATGCATCGCTCTTAGCCAACAGTGGCTAAGCTAGCTGCTTTCAACAAGTTAGCTAGCTAGTTAGCTGAACTTAGCTTGAGTGTTGGGGGATTTCTAATGACTTAACGGACAAAAGACCGACTGCACTTCATCAAAGTGACTGTTGTTGGGTTTGGATAGTTGGCGTTTCATAACAAAATGCTTCGTTTTCTGCGCTACTGTGTCAGTCACTGCCTTCATGCAGCAATGACCCGGCTGGAGGAAGTCAACGGAGAGGTGAGCATGTGGTCATCTGTCCGGTGGCTGGGCTACCTGTCGGGTCTCAACCTTCTGGTCGCCCTGTGCCTGGGGCTCTACACCCGGTGGGAAGTGACCGAAGACTCCACTCTTCTTGTCATTTTCGTTTTAGCCCTGATTGTCCTCGGAGTAGCAAGTGTTCTTTACTACAACTTTAGCATGGAGAGGTTCAGCCTCAGCCTTCTCCACCTGTGGTTCGGCTTCCTGTTGGGTCTGCTCTGCTTCCTCAACAGTCCCGCTGTGGAGAACGACAGAAAGGAGCAGGTGTCCAACTACATGCTGCTGTCCACTGTGGCCCTCAGGACTCTGTGGGCGCTGCTGGAGAGACTGTTGGGATGCGCCAGGTACCGTCCTGCGTTTCTCACCTCTGCCGAACGGTTCGAGCTGGCGGGGTTCGCCACCGCCAGCACGGCGCTGCTCATCCAGAAGTCCATGAGCGTGGTGGTGCTGGTGGTGGCGCTGGCCACGGTCATGGTTGCTCTCCGGATGAAGGCGGTCCTGGCTCTTACCAACTTGATCTGCTTCTCCATCATCACCGCCGAGCTGTTCTTCAAGTCTCTGGACATCACCACCAACCCGTACGCCCTCGGCTGTTTCTTCAGCCAGCTCATCTGCGACCCTCTGCTGGATGTCTACTTCAGTGGTCTCTCTGTAACCGAGCGCTGGCAACCTTTCCTGGTGTGGCGCTGCTTGTGGCGCCGGCTGTCTCTCCTGCCTCTGCTGGGGGTGGAGGTCACCTTCATCATCCTGGCCGCCAGGAAGATGAGCGACCTGGACCAGCGGTACACCATGATCCCGGTCATCGTGGTATGTGTGGTCTTCTGGTTCATCTGCCACATGGTTTTTGTCATCACCGTGTGGGGGTTTCACACCAAGCTCAATGACTGCCAGAGGCTGTGCATATCTCAAGGATCAGGCATCAGCGGACTGGACAAGGTCATGGCCTCAAAGGGCATGAGACATTTCTGCCTGATCTCTAAACGACTGGGGGTCTTCACACTGGCATCAACTGTCATTGTTGCTGTTCTTTGTTGGCAGGTATGGCCACCTAGACATTATGTACTTAACAAGGAGGTATCACATACTGTAGAATAGAACAACAAATTACAGTTGTAGAAAAAAGAATATTATCTTAGTGCTGTGACTAGTGATCATTTCCATTTTAAGCTTAAGCTGTTAACTATTACACTGCATAATGTGGGTAAACATATGGCATTAAGTAATTGTTTTGTCAAACTAGGTTTATCAGTCCAAACAGCACCTATATACCCAATATTTTTATCATCATTATCTATTTTTTACAGTTGTGCAAAATTGTTGTAGATTAATGTAACATTCAATTGTGTAATATTTTACACACACTTTCTCAGTTGAACTTATGTGACTTATGTAAATGTGCTCTGCAGGCCCCCAGTAGCATCTTTGTGAGCATGTTTCTGCTCGTCCTGCCCCTAGAGTCTCTGTTCCACGGGCTTTTTTACGAACTCGGGAACAGCCTGGGAGGAACCTGTGTGGGCTATGCGGTGATCGTCCCCACCAACTACTGCAGGTAGTTATTTAAAATTGTTTTCAGTTCAGGGGTTGTTGAAAATAAAAAAACATCTGTAAAAATCATTTTAAAGGCATCCTAAAGTTGTTAGCAGTCCCAAAGAGTTGGAAGGCATCTGGTCTCATTTAATATTCTGATATGCGCTTTCTTTGTCTTGTAGTCCTGATGGTCAGCCTGTGCTGCTGCCTTCAAGCCAGGTGGAGGAGCTCAACAGACGTTCTATGGGCATGTTGACCAATGTCCAGCGCTTCTTTGCCCAGCACCTGATTCAGGCATTTGGCTGCGACTATTTCACCAGCGGAGTGACTCTGGAGGCTCTGCAGACAAAGATCAAATCTTTCTTGGAGCTTCGCACAGCAGACGGGCCTCGTCATGACACCTACGTTATCTTCTACAGTGGACATACTCACAGAAGTGGGGAATGGGCGCTGACAGGTGAGAGGGAATATCAAGTATCAGTTTTGTGTCAGTGTAACTTAACTTGTCAGTGCTTAAATATACAAATTAGGGATGTTCAGCTGAGTGAACAATTGTGATCGTAGGATTTTCATCATAAATAATCTTTATAAGTACTTCAAGTACTGCAAACATCAGTGTAACTACATTTAGGGTTTTTATGTGATTGCAAAGTGTCATTACATTAAGATCATTATCAAATCTAGTTTATTTGTTAGTCCTAAAGAAGATTTCTAAACAGTTAAAGAATTGAATGAAAATGTTAAGTTGTGCTGTAGTTAGCCACAACAATACCACCTGGTGGTTTTACTGTTGTGGTGGACAGGGGTCAGCACAAGCTCAAGACTATGTTGACACAGCCAGATCCATACACAAGCTGTCATGCACTGTGTTATGAAAGCTGTAGGTAATATACAGCTTTAGATTATGGTGATCCATGTGGACTACAACACACCTGTTGACAGATCACTGTACATTTTGTTATAAGGTAAGAGAACAATTTATTGAGGCCTAAGGTGGAATTTAAGGCGCCATTATATCAAAAATTAATTTCCAAATATATTAGTAAATATAGGATATAGTCCAATCAGAGCAATAATAGTAGTAATAAAGCAATCAGAGAGGTGGCATAGCCTTCAACGTTTTAGTTTGATTCTCCACGATAGGCAACAGTGACACCAAATTGACAAATTCACAGAAGAAACCAAGGACCTGTGGCATCGTTCCTCCACACGCTGTGGGTGGAGCAGCCTCATTTCTCTGTTCGCCCTCATTCACTTCAAACCGTCTAGGTGAAATGAGACTGAGTTCATTCAGCCTTGTCCATTATTGGCTCAGATGACTCACACTTCTCACTTTTTGGATTTCAAGTCTGCTGGGGAATTTTAGGTCTTTCCTCAGGAAGCTCGCCTGTGTTTTGCAGGGCTAGTAACTAGCTAAACAATGCTGCTTCTATGGTAACTTGTGCCTCCAGACAGACTAACAAAAGGCTTTACAGAGTTCACAGTTGTTTACTGCTTAAAACAAGGTTATAATCAGTGTTATCATAAATGTCTTAAACAGTCACATGAGGGCTATTTACAGTCTTAGAGCATCAATTTTATTATTTGGTAACATCTTACACTCATTATGTGAAATGTTTTGTTTATTTCGGATGGACAAAGCACAATCATTTTATTTCTCCAAATATAACTACTGACACATCGCTGTGTTTATCATCAGGAGGAGACACTCTTCGACTGGATCAGATCGTGGACTGGTGGAGGGAGAAGAACGGCAGCTTCTGTTCACGCCTCATTCTGGTGCTCGACTGTGACAACTCATTGCCATGGGTGAAGGAGATTAAGAAGGTGGAGGGTCTGTATGTGGCTGTGCAGGGAGCGACGCTCGCCAGAGTGGCGGACGTGGAACTGCAAGACCCCCCGCAGCTTGGAGACTTCACCTCTCAGTGGGTGGACTACAACTGCAACTCAAACAGCAACATCCAGTGGTCAGAGAGGGGCAGAGCAGTGTCTGCTGCCTACGGCGTCTCCAAACACTGGAGCGACTACACGCTGCAACTGCCAACAGAAAGTGATGTCAACAATCACGTACTCCTCTCATACTTCCCCCAGATTACCTACCCTGTGGTACATTTGGCGTTGCGGTTGCAGCCTGAATCAGGGGGCCCAAATCTAATGCGATGTCTGAGGCGAATCAAACTCAACTGGTTTCCACCAGCGATACTAGACACTGGCCAAGGCTTTAAACTCGTCAGATCTTAGAAATATGAACAGGGCTATTTTAATTTCTAATATGTCACAGAGATTATATTTTGAAAAGTCACTGAATTTTTGGACTCTGAAAATTGGCAGCTATGGGATTGTAAACCCATTGCTAGTCAGCATCTTAGTTACTGACAAAATTACTGATGGGGTCATTTTAAGATTTTCTTTTTAGTTACAGTTTTTATATTCCTTGCAAATTGTTCTGTTAATGTTTTGGTGTAGAGATCAACAGTAACATGCCTGGTAAACATACTGTAGTTACTCATTTGTGGGATAAAACTGAACACACTTACAGTTTTGCACATTTTTGCATTGTATGTAGTGTTTACAGACATTTGCTCAGTGCCTTTACCTTAAAATCACAAAAGAAGATGAAGCTCACAAGGCTGATAAACCAAAGTGGCCACGGTACATTTTTAGAGTAGGTCTCAGGCATAAATTATACTCGAAGAAGTCTGTTTGTAGAGATCTTTTTATATGTATTTTTTTTAAGTGATCATTTTGAAACGATTCTTTATACACTCCTTAGAGCTACACTATGCATTTTATCCTCACAGCTTTAAGTATATTGCACTGCTTTGTAACATCATCATATGATATGAAGCAATATTTTTTTTTATCCACTCCAACTGCTTCAGGGAGTCCAGAAAGGATTTTAACTGTACTAACAAATGCACTACAAGAAGAGCTACGTGAGAGTGTATATCATACTAAACCCCAGGAATTAAATGCATCATTAGATAAATTCTATTCTTCCTGGGGTTTATTGCAGTTTGGGCTGTGCAAGATAATCCTGATCAGTGTGATGCATTTGCAAAGGGATCTGTGTTAAGAAAACTGTGTGAAATGAATGAAACTATGCAATAAAGGAGAACAGTTAGGACTTGACTGTGCAAATTATGAAGTTAATGGGCTGCTAGTACTCATTTGATTTAATCTGAAAATAAACTAAATGATCTGAACTTGGGCAACATCTTTGTGAGGCTGTGTTATAATTACAGGGAAAACAGAACAGTTGAACAGCAGCACATATTCTTGAATCTTCCAAAATGATCATACTGACATAATTAATATTGCCCTTACATGGTCTCATTGCAGGACTGTTGTATGAGTTTAACTTTAAATAAATAATAATACATAAATACACATAACAGCCACTTCATTAGGTACACCTTTGCAATCTAATGCATTCACATTTAGAGAGTTTCTCAGTTTTTGTTAAAACTGTCAGATAATAATTCTGCTCTACATTTTTTACATCATAGGAGATAAAGTCATCTCTAATGTTTTGGGCCCCACACATATGTAAATACTGCTGCCAAAACATTAGAAACAAAAACAAGAGTATGACTCGCCCACCCACTATGACCACAGTAATAAACATGTAGTAGAATTAGAGAGTTTCAACAAAAGCTGAGAACGTATAACCTAGCCTAGTAAAAGTAGAATTCATATACCTGCTGTACTGGATTGCATTACATTGTACAGGTGTACCTAATAAAGTGGTCAGCCAGTGCACATTTACCTAGACATGTTATATTTTTTGCATGTTCAAATAAATTTCACAATTACACAACAACCTTATAAAGAATTTTAGTCGTAGGAAACTACAGCAAAGACGAGCAGCTTCAAAATAAATTTCTTATTGAACTATTCAGACTATTACTATTGGTATAGTGTGTAAAACTGAAAAAGCCAAAGGATTTTCTACTCATCTTCAGAGTGGAGTTCATGGTCCAGTGGTTTCATAACAGTCATCATCTTGAGGAACTTGTCCAACCTGTCGGTAATGGAACATACACACAAACCAAATCATCCTACATACGAGAAATATTTCTGTTAGTGCTCGAGTTGTCATAACACACAGAATAATAGTGCTGTACAACCACGAGAGATGAAATGCTGTTTGAAGTAACTGCAAAATCAAACTTACTGCTTTTTAATGATGCTCTGTTAAAAATGGAGCAGAGGGGGGTTCACTTCAGGTTTTCAGTTGATTTTATTGAAAACATTACAAAACTCTGGTGCAGCAGCATATTTCAGTTTCATGACCTTTAACATGTTCACATTTACACTATCCACATTGAAAATGGCTTTTTGATGATCATCAAATTGCCTGTAATCACGATCAAGGAGACAAGAACACAGGGCAGGAGACAGTAACAGAATATGTACCGCCTCCATGTGGCTGTAGGTGAAACTACGTCATCAAACCTTCACACAATGAAAGAAGAGGTCACGTTTTTCTTCTTTTTTTTTTGGCCAATTTCGTTCCACAGCTCATTTGAGTCTCTGAGTTTACCGTTTGGTAATTTTAGAGCTGCTGTGCAAACTCAGATTGGTGCAAATCTTTAATTATTTTAAACAGAAGCACTTTAATCAGTTTAATGCATGAACACAGATACACGATAAACCCCAGCCCACATCTAAAATGGTTTCATGAAAAAAAGAAAAAAACAGTTCTCGAGTGACCGAATTAGCACAGCTCAGGCTAATGAATACAAACTTTGATATATTTGCTAAACATGGTTTGTAGGGGTTTAAATTTGCACAGGCTTCTCTTTATTAAGCCGAGGGGGAAATATGCAAGCAGTTGCAGCCTGATGAGAAAAATTCTTGCATAAATGACTTCAGCTTAGTGTTTGTTGCAAATAAAGACCAAACCCTCTCATTTGAACAGCAGACTTTGCTAAAACGACTTCTTCAAAACACCAAGCCTAGATTGCAAAAGGAAGTTTGGAGCTAGATTCACAGATGCCTTCTACTTGATCATGATCTTGTCATGACCTATGTAGCACGTAGCTACTAGGGCACGATGTGTGAAACAGAAATGTACAACTGACAGTCACAAGACGTGAACAGGACAAACACTAAAGCTTTTCTGGAAACAGTGTCATTATCCAGCAACACTGGAACAAAGGAGTGTTAATCTCGTTTTGACCACGGAGGTCTTCTGTTTTCTCCCCTAACGTAAAGCTTAGTGTTGTATCGCTATAAAAATACCCGGAGCATTTTACTAACACTGCACTGATCAATGTGTTATTTTGTAAAACAACAATGACAACAGTTATTATACGTTTAATAACTTATAGTCTTCTTCAAATCTAATGTTTCACCACCCAGTAGTTCAAAACCTGAATACATTCAGTTGAAAATATTCAGTCAGACCGAAACAATGAACCAAAACAGTTATTAGTAGAAATGCAGATTCATGTTTGATTAATCACCTTTTTACTTTAAGTTCTACATTTAAGATTACTATTGTAAATGATTTATGACAACTTCACATATTGAGACTTAGAGGCATTTAGTGTTACAGAGATGAGGTCCTTCATTGCAAAGACGGTAAAACTGGTTTTCAACAGTTTGACTTGTTTCTTTTTGAACATAAAACCCTATACTGACACGCATGAGTCTGATGGATTTGAAACTCTGCTTTAGTTTGAATTTAAATAAACATAAATGAGGGATAACAGAGGTTTGAGCAGTTCAAGTGGGTCTAGGTGGCATTTATGGCTTTAGCAAGAATGAGATCTAAACTTTGGCTGACTGCATGTTTAATATGGCAACACCCAAAGAGCTGGAAAGATTGGTTCTCTTCCAAAACTACACCACAACTAAGCCAACTTTATTTCTCCCTCTCTAAATAAGGTTGTTTCGTATTTTGTTTGGCAAATTCAGGTACCACAGAATATGAAACTGTAATAAAATTCAAGAGTTAAAAAAATTGGCATAAAATAATAGACAGGATACAGACATGAAATTCCTACTCTGATGTGTCTGAATTTGCCAATTGTTGAGCCGAGACTTACTTGCGTTGTGTTAAAGTGGAGCAGTATCCACACCTGTGTTGTTTGTTACTGTGCTGTATGTGAGTCAACATGTCTCCATCAGAGGGAAACAGATTTCTGTTAGTGTGATTGTCATGAATGTGTTCGCTAGTGCTGCAGGTTTCTCTTTACCTCATTTGTCAAAAAGGAAATTCAGTACAATCTGTTGTTCGTAATCAATTTAACAATAGTGATAACAAAACATCTACAAAACACCCAACTATATCCCAAGTGTCATCTACAATATCAGCAGTTAAATACCTAGAATATGGTACATCATCTTTTTTTTTTTTTTTCTAAATCGTTCTTTTCAAGAACAAAACCTATGAGGAGAGAGTGACTACGAACCAGTTTTACTTCTCCTCTCTGCGACTGAAGGAAGATCCCCGGCGTTTATGAGGACTTGGCGGCTCAGTGCTTCCAGGAAATCCTGAACTGAAATGAAAAGCTGCTATTCTCTCCCAGATGAAAACAAGTGTCATGAACCTGGGATCAAACCTAATAAAAGAGTACTCTAAAACTGTGCATGGGAATAAACAGAACCAGAACAGTTTCACTTTAACTAAATGTAACAGAAACAAGTCACTATGAACTAAGCTTAACTTTCACTGCTGCTTGGCCAAAATCCCAGGTTTATACTGAAGATTGCATAGCAGTCTGGAACCCAGATCAGTTATTACATCTCCAAATACACTTTTTCTCATCTGCACTGATGTAACTGCACATCACAGAACAAAGCTTATTTACAGAGGTGCATGTGTTCCTGACACTCATCTCTTGTTTTCTAAGACAAAGTACAGCTGAAAAAATGGAAACTGCTGTCAATTATTGGTCAAGAGTCTCTCTACTTCCCTGGTCACCTGTAATAACCGTCCACTACTGTCACATCTGTGTTTCAGCATTTTGTTTTGTTTTTGCCCTCGTTAACTAACATCCAAAGTAACATATAGATTACACATTTTGTCCTGTATATAATTCCTCAAAGGTTCTTTGAGGAAAATAGAATGAGGTAAATCTCTGTATGTATTGTGTGTGTGCGTGTGTGTTATGACAATAAGACAATGCACCAAATGAAAATGTCCCCTTCCACCCCTTGCTTCTGTTGAATAGTTGAATCACTGGCTCATGTAGGCACAGTCTATACAGCTAATCTGTGTCCATTTGCTGTCATCTACATACGTCTTTAAGTCATTATTCTCCTTCATCCTTCTAGTTTTTCCCATCAAACCTCGTCCTTTCTCCTTCAGGTGTTGCTGGCCAACCAGCTCTGACCCACATGCTTCAACCTCAGGCCTTCCTCTGCCGCAGCGTATCGGAGCTGCCGTTCAGTTTGCTTCGTCCAGATGGTGCGGCTGTGTTGCCGTTGCCTAGAGGGCGGTCCCGGTCAGCGGGGGCTTCCTGTTTGCGTCTACGGGTCTCTTTGTAGCGTAGTGTGATGTCACTGTGAGAGGATCAAAGAAAATTAGACACTATTAATAGAAAATCAGTCCTGGGAGCACTTCTTCTGAACTTACTTCTTTAACCAAGTGTCTTTTCTGTCTCTTCTTTAGTACTGATAAGCAGCAACATCTTCCTGAGATGTTGTATCTCTCTCTAACCTTAGTTACTATACAAATTTGACCAAACCACAAAGTCCTGAAACAGATTTAGTGTTTGACCAAATAATAATACCTAGGAGAATTTATTAACTGTTTGCAGTTCACACAATCAAAAACTGGATTATTAAATTTGATAGTTATAGGGCACAAGTCCTGGTCCCATCCCATTCTTACCGGATAAAGAACCGCCACAGTGTCCAGGTAAAGATAAGAAAGATTCCTAATAACCAGCACTGTGTGATGAAGAAAGGGATGGGCAGCATGATGGTGTTGGGGTCATACTTGACCACTATGAGGAACTCCGTCACTGTGATTGCTGCAACCAGCCAGGCCTGCTGGCCAAGCTTCTTGTGGAACTTCCTGGTGAAAAATATTACAAACAGAGTTATTATGGAAAAGCAAAATGTGTGCTTATAGGTGAGCTTGTGATGTGGGCTGTACACAAATGCAGCAGAAGTAAATAAAGCTATGACATATGCCATGTTATTAGTGTGGTAATATGCTAAACATCAGTTTCTCACCAACTCTAATTAAAATTCAAGTCACTCATGGTGCAGTGAGTTTGACTGAACTGTTACCAAAGGTAATACATACGATACGATAATGTGCTAGTGTAAGTGAAAAAGGAAAAGACCAATATAAAAAATAATACAGATGTTTGTATTTGTTTGCACATGTTGTGTCTTATTCTACCTACTGTGATATTGTTGTTAAATGTTGGAAACAGAGTTTTGTTTTCCCTTCACTTCATTTCAAAGAGTGTTGTCAGTTGTTAAAGCCAAAAGTGGGTGCCCATTTGTCAGACAAGCATAACTGCTAGCTTACAGTACACCGGTGAGATAAGAAGCTTACACTATCAGTGAAGTAAATACACTCTCTAAGCACCTCTGAGGGTTTACCACCACCAGCCTCTATGCAGCGTATACTGGTACAAGCATTGTGCAAGATTTCTCACTTAGCACTAAACTGGAAAGATGAGTTTTACTGCCTTCCACATACAGTGACTGTGAGGGAAAATGCTCCTTTACACATTTGACTTTATGCCAATTACCATCACTGTAACAACACACTGTAACAAGCACTAGCTATATAACAGGATCTTATGTTCCTCTGTAGAGCTGTTCTGAATATTGGATTCTGCCTGAAAATGTAGCATGGTGATCTACTTCGAAATTTAAAGAAGTCAGCAGTAAACACCTCAATCAGACTTGATCTATATAAGAATTACACTTACTGTACATGGTGCATTATGAAAAGTGGAGTATAGAGTCAGTATATTCTTTACACAGTACTTCCAATAAAATACATCTGTGTTATGAAGCATGTTTCCAGATGTGTCTGCACTTCACCCATAAACATCATGCTGCTGCTACTCACGGGTCATCCATGAAATCGTAGATCTCCCTCATGGCTACGCCTCCAACGTTGACAAAAAAGACCAGGCGGAGCAGCACCAGGTAGTGTTCCGGAGGCATCCACAACACAAACTTCAGGTAGAAGGTGTTCAGCTCTGCCAGGAGGAACTAGGAAAGGAAATAATAAAATAAGAACAATTTAATAATAATTTGGCAGCACTGAAATATAATAAGTCAAAGAGCAGTTAATTATTTAGTCCATAAGATAGATAACAAATACAGAATCCATGTACACACTGTAAAATGATACACCTGGGCAACAAAACACCTGTCAGTGACATTTTTACTTTTGCACCAGAAAAAAAGAAGTAGAAAATTAGGAACCAAAACTCCCCTTTTTCGAGTCAATAAAAAACAGGATCTTTCTCACCATGAAGATGATTCCTAACACAGCAAGCCAGCGACGAAGGTTTGAAGCAGGTTTCCACTCAAACTTCACCCAACTGTATGGTGTGAACTGGAAAGCTATACGCTTTATCTTCCCCCTGGAAGCCACATAGTAGAGAAGAGGTTAACAATTATTTTATTTTGTTTGTATGAGGGCATTGCACATTAATTATAATAATTAATTAGTGCCTGTGTTAGCCAAGAGGCTTTTTTCCAACCGTTATTCCTTGGCTAGGTTATATGAGACAATTCATCTTTGGCACAGCTAATTAACGATGCTGTGCAATTATTCACATACACACAGTTAAACAACAGACGGATGCCACTGCATGCATCTAAGACTACTCAGATGCAATTCAACTTTCAACAGTTGTTGAGAACAGTAGTTGATGAAAGATACAAGAATATTCTCATCAGGGCATCATTCAGGGGATTTTTTTGTTGAAGTGAACATAAACTAAAGACCTGGTGCTTTATAAAAGTAGCCACTCGTAATCTGTTATCGTGTTTAGCGCAGAATGTCTTACTTGTATGTAGGAATGTTCCACAGACCCTGCCACTGGTAGGGCTTCATTGACAACCAGGCTAGTGTTTTCATGCCACAGTAGATCCCCAGACCGTTACACACCAACACATCCATGATCCACTGTAGAGAGAGGCAGGCATCGGTAAGTGTACAGTAGCAGTTACTAACAGCCTTGTTCATTGCATCCTCTGATTCTGTTCACAAAAAATAAATATATATATATATATATATATATATAGTGACTCGCAACAATTGTAAGCTTTACATTTCATTCTTTAAAGCTTAAAAGTCTTTGACATGTTGTCTTAAGGGCACACCTGTTGAATCTCAGCTAAACAAAGCAGAAGAGATGTTATATTTGTACATACGTGGTCCCACCAGCACTCGGAGAAGTTAGGTAACTGGTGCTCCAGGCTGTATTCCAGGAACTCAAACATGACACTGATTATCATACACATCCACCAATCCCGGATCATAAGAGTCTGAGGAAAGAACAGAGCAACAAAGTGCAAAAAGGAAAGATGAGTAGGAGAAAGAGAATGGTGTGGAGTGGGAGGAGGTCAGCAAGATATCATAGAAAAAAAATCCATGTCAATGCTGCAAATGCTTTATAACAGAATGGTGTTGTTGATCTGCTTCACACAAAAGCAGCCCGAACATCCTGCCATTAGTGATCAGCTACTGAGTCTTATTTATAAAAATATGTTCCTCTTCTTCACCTATTAGAACCTTTTATGTTTTGATTTGTTATGATTTCAGATCAACTTTTAAAAATATGAAACCTTCATAACCACTGAACAATGTCAACTGCTGTAAACAGGCTTCATCATTTTATGTGATATGTTCAACTGCTTTCATGATAAAGCAACAGAATTGTTTTGTCTAGAATGGACAGCTGAAATACTAAAACACACATACGCCATTCTTTAAACAGAAAGAAATAATAACAGCACTATAGTTGTGTATAATGTATAATCATGCTCAGTGTGCCAGGATACATAATTCATAGAGTACTTACTTTGATATACCATCCCAGGAAGTGAGCTGGAACAAAGCCATCCATCTTGTCCTGCAGAGACAAACACAAACACATGAAGTTCTTCTCACAGAAAATATTTATCATGTCGAATCAGTCCTACCACAAATTCTCCTTACAATAGGTACCCTCTTTTCACATCTAACTAAAAACTGTAGCTTTGGAAAACAACTTAGAACATAACTGCATGTAACAAAAACTGCAGCAATTATCTGATCAATTAATTAACAGAAAATGTATTTGCAAAAATCTTAATAATTTCTCAAATGTGATCATCTGATGTAATTTCTTGGTCTTTATGATACTTGTTGATACTTGGCAGAGCCTGAAAAAGCAAATTCAGTCCTGTACTGTCCCTTTAACAGCACAGTTCATCCACATATCATATGCATTCAGTTCTACCTGATTATTACTTTAGCACATTTTAGTTGGCAGAAGTCCAAACAAAATGTTAATTAAAATTTATTTCCAAATATCTGGTCATAATAATGACCTAAAAATGTGACATTTTGAAAATGCCTTTCACATAGATTGGGTGTAATTTAGTGGAGGAAGTGGGTTTGACCCACTTCAAGAGCCTGAAATCAGGTCACCAGTGGAGATGTGGCCCAGGTCATGATAGCAACAGACTGCCTCCCAAGGGAGAAGAAGGCCTGGTTCTAACTGATGGGCTATAATCTGCTCCAGACATAAACCTCTGGAGCCAGTCAGCAGCCACAGCAACTGTGGTTTATGTTTGTGTGCATATGAAAGAGAAGAAAACCGAGAGGCTACATAACACATAAACAGCATAGAAGAACTAAAGGCAAAGAGAAAATGAAAGTGCAACATATTAAAATACAATTCCTTGGGTATCGGTAGTACAGGTGGCACTGCATATTCAAAACAGGCTTGACACTGCAAAAACAAAGCTGTTGCCTCAATCTCTCATAACTGAGACCTAGATACACAGGTCAAATAAAATAAATAAATAAACAATTAAATAAAATTTTCGAAATAGATAGTCTTACCC
Organism: Anabas testudineus; assembly: GCF_900324465.2. Lineage (NCBI taxonomy): Eukaryota > Metazoa > Chordata > Actinopteri > Anabantiformes > Anabantidae > Anabas > Anabas testudineus. The sequence continues at coordinate 18,812,229 of NC_046615.1, forward strand.
AAATGTTATGAAAAGGGTCAGTAGTGTTGCCAGGGTCATAGATGAGGCAGTTTCCTCCATAGTCGCGCTCCGGCAGGGGTACCCCCAACTTGGGGTCAATGTACTTCATGAACTGTCGTCCATCATGCACTGTCTGATAATAGGGTTTGGAGGAAAAGAACAGAAACTGTCAACACTTATTCTTCCTACAACAGCTTTAAGGAGACAAAGATTCACTCTGAGACGACCAGTTACATGTAGAGGAAAAATCTTGTACATTTTATGTTAACGCATGCCTTGTTTTTAATTTAATACATGCTGCAATTACTTACATGCAACATTTTCTTTTTTTATTACAACATACCTTCAACATGTTGACGTTAAATCACTGTTATATGTCAGTTTACAGTTTTGTAAAACTAGGACTTCTATGCTTTCTTTAAATTTTTCCCTTTAGCCAGATGTTTGGCATAAGATTTATTTTTTAACACCATTATCAAGCTTTAATTTAAAATTTTCTTTGCAGAAGTCTAAAAGATAAGTGGCTTGAGTAGTTTAACTTCTTTTAACAGTCTAGTGATTAAGATATAGTAGTTTGTCAGCTGTATAGTGTTGCTATTTTAAAAGCTCTGGCTTGGGTGACATTTTAATTAAACCTAGAGAGAGAAAAGCGATTGCTTGCTTTCCAAATGTAGGTTCAAATCACAGCAGTAAAAGCATGAGTTACTCAAGGAGGACCTCATAGATACCACCAGATGGCTTTTCAGAATATAGTTGTGAGGTTTTAATTCCTGTACAATCCAAGATTTTACACAAGAGGTCAGAGTGAACGTCCAGAATATTGGCAGCTTAGCAATAGTTTCAGTGACTTGCTCTATGAGTGTAAAATGGTCCATCAAAATGCCTTAGAAAGATGTGCACGAGTTGTAAGTAACTTGCTTCATGTGACTGCTACTGTGTAGTAGTTTTAATGTGTAAGTTTCAGTCAATCGAGGCAGAAACATCATCAGCACACCTACCTGGAAAAGGATGAAGATGAGGAACAGCTCATAGACGACTGTGACACAAAGCCAGAACCGCCAGTAAGCTAGAGAAAGAGATGTGGAACAAAATAAGAAATACAACACTGAAGATTACTTCAATTTTAGTTCTCAAACATGACTTTTAATAATTTATTGCCGAGTGCACTTTTCTAGTACCAGGGATAATATGAACTTCAGTAACTAAAAGAACTAATAGTAACAGCAGTAAAAGCAAGGGATTATGCATCTTGTAATTAATGCACCGCACAAGAGTAAATGTAATGTAATGTAAATGTTATTTTAACAAATCTGAATTCAGTTTGATATACCATGCCTAGTTTGTGAAACAGCAGGAAGTACATGTCACAACACGGGTCTTTTTCAAGGAGACAAACCTGTGGAGTCTCAACTTGGCTCCAAAAGGTTTACATCAACTAAACCTACTTATCTGGCTCAACAAGTAAGGGTGTATGTCTACCACTGCACAAAAAGAGGGGGCATGAAGCCACACGTAGTTCAACAACAGCAGTTCAAGTTTTTGCTTAGCAACATCATGCCTTCACCAACAAAAGACATTCAGTTGAATGTGTCTCCATGCCTCCACCCTGTTTTCTTACTTCTTTCCTTTAAATGTTATGTGCTTTGAGAGACAAAGATGTATCATCTGCATGAATGACCTGGTTAAAAACCAAAATAGCAAACTATTTATAGGAACTGTACAATACAAGCATCCCTTTGTAGTATGTAGCACATCAAGTACACAGCGTCATAGAAACTGGCCACTTACACAGTTTCAAAAAGCTGGGTCCGGCTGTTATTCATTGTGAAGCTGGTTTTTGCAACCCAGTGCCACCCTTCAAGTTTAGATTTAAAAATCACTAGTTACACTGCAAGAAAAAGCTGAGAAAGGCTCAACTTTATGCAAATATTCCCCTGATGCTGAGTTATTTACAGCATCTGTAAACTACAGTGTCTATGTTGTTTGTGTAATGGTGTGGTTCATTAGTGTGTTCTTAACAATGGAGGTCTGCAGGTGTCTGTTGCTGCCAGGTAGAAGCTTAAGGGTATTTATCCGCATGAGCCGGACTGCAATGACTGCAGCAAATCCTGTTAAGAGAGGTCCCACAATCCTTGACAAAAACAACCTACAACCGCTCACTCTCCATTTGTCTAAAGTGGCACAGACAAATCACATAAATCAGGTTCTGAATTCACAGACTTTACCATTAGTGGGTAATATTCATAGATGCTTTTAGCCTCTTTATGGGATCAGGTGACAATAACAAAAGACAAAATACCTCTTATTCTTTAAGTGTTGGTGTATAGTCACTGCACTGATGGATGCAGTGTATAATGAATACACTGGAAGTGCAGTGATATAGAGTAGTTAAGCAAAAGTAAGATAACAATAAGAAACATTTATGTTTGCCCATTTTCTACATTTAATGTGTCGTTTACTACAGGAAGGAAACTCATCATTTTTATAATGAGCACAGATAGAGTATTCAACAACAAATGATTATTACTTCCTCTGGAATGGTTGACAGTCAAAGATTGCACCAAGAGAAATGCTTGTAATAGTCCAAGAAACTTAAAGACACCTCTGACAGTGGCAAAAAGCAATATTCATGAATCCACTATCTGCTCTCAAACGAGTGTGGGTCATCAGCAACACAACAACCCAAAGTTGTTCTACCAAACAATGTTAAAAGCAGAAGGAATTTAATGTTTTGGAATGACCTAATCAAAGTTCTGACCCTAGTCCCAAACAAATGCTGCAAAAGGACCTGAAGCAGAGAATTTATGCAAGGAAGCCATCCAACATTACCAAGTTGCAGCAGTACTGTAAAGAGAAATGGACTGAAATCCCTCCAAGCTGATGAACAGGACTGATAAACCTTTAGTGGGAACATTTAGCTGAAGTTAAACCTGCAAAACAGGGTCACTCCAATTTAAGATGGAATAATTCTCTAGAATAAATATTTGAATGTGTAATTATCAAGAGAGACTATAACAAACTAATGACAATGTTCATCTTGTGTGGACATGTCTTTGTTTGTGTTTATCTTCTTGCCCAGCTATTGTGATTGAAAATAAACCATGTCAGGAAAACACCTCAGCTTCTTTCATGTCTTATTCAGTTTGACAAGTACATTTAGTATTGATTCTGAGCACTCAGAGGATCTAAATATCTTACTGAAAGCCAACATGAGATTCTCAAACATTATTGACTGAAGTAGTGGTAAGTGCTCTCAGGTTTTCTTACCCACCTACACAGGAAGGCAAAGGAGAGAACAGCATACAGCATGTACTGTATGTGTCTTAAAGGGACCTACTGAACAATACATCAGCGTAACTATTCAGCTGATGTTTAAAACAACTTATCTGTAAAATCTTCAAAGATTGAAAAAGAAAATGTTGCCTTCACTGTGATTTATGGCATCAGGAACATGGCTTGATGGTAAATGTGCTCCTCTTACCTGGATGTGGTCTTGTGAATGGTCCATCTTTGGCTTGTGTTACTCCAAAACAGAGGAAAACCAGAATGCTGGCTACAATCCCCCTAAAGAAGCCGATTAGAAACACACCAGAATATAAGTTAAATTTATGTTTTACAAAATATACAAGTAACATAGTATTTTCTCTATAGGAAGAAAGAGAGAGGTAGTAATAGTAGAAGTAACGGGACATGATTTGACATAACATAAGGCCCGTCTCAGCAGCTGACTACAGACACTTTTGAGTGACTGATTGTATAAATGTGTGTGGGTGGGAATGTTATTCACAGAGTACAATTATTTATAAGTGAGGTTACATGTGTGAACTAGTGAGAGTGAGCAGTTAGCCCAATGTTTCACAATGAGTAGGAGAGGATAAGTCTATTCAGCAGTGGGTGAATGAGTACATGAGAAATATTTGAACATATAAGCATAATAGTCTGCTGCAAGTAAAAGCTCCTAGATAATTCAGATTGCTCCGTCCCGTAAAATGACTATTAGGTCAATTTTCACTCTGTATTATTAGATTATTCATCTACTGCATGTATACACTGATTTCCAGTAACCAGGTTTCTTAGGTGCATGTAAACACACTGATGACTCCAGATCCATCCTGATCAGATGTCCAAAGCACATCTGTTAAATGCAAATGAGCAGCAGTTCCACTCTAGATGTCTGAACTTAAACTGTGTTCAGTTTTATTCAAATTTTGGGCTTGATTTAAAAATGATGCTGCATCACTCTAATAATCAAGTGTCTGCTGCCCTTGATGTGCACAAGTGCTCCCATAAAAAGCCGATTAGAAACCTGGTTACACATAAAGTGGCAAGAAAAAGTATTTTTTTAACAAATATAATGTGTCTAAAGTAATAACACAAAAAGAATTGTGATCTTACATGTCTGTTTAGAGAACCATAAAAAACTCATATTGCTAGCATGTTAACCTACCTATTAGTTATATCTGTTAATACTCTTGACTTGGATGAAGATCAGATCACGTTTTATAAAAAATTAATACAGAAAACCATGAAATTCACAAAAGGTTCTCATACGTTTTCTTGCCACTGTACATTGTTGAGAGTTCAGTTCTCTAGGAGAAATCTAGCTGTCTAATCAGATTCCTCTAATCCCCATACCGCGATTACCATGTTTCCTGTTTACAAGAGTTAAGAGTCAGCTTACTTGAGAGAGCTGACATGTAAATGCACTGTTTCTCTGGAGGTTTTTCTGATATCTCTGAGGGTGAGCCGAGTCACCCTATAGAGGAAAATAATTTGGCCACACACATCTGAAATCTTTACACTACCCACAAGAGCATGGCCATAGATGAGGGCTGAAACATTCATTCACTGGTAAATTAAAAGGGTAATCTCTGAGCTTAATAACTCAGACGTTTGCGTTCCCGCATGCAGCTCATCTGGGTAAAGTCCGGACATGTTGAAGGTGTCAGTGCATGTGTGAAAGCATCTAAAGACAATCACATAACTGAACTTCACTAGAGGCACTGTGACCTACTCTGGTATGACTGGGGTGGATCCCGCTACATGTCACTGTGAATTAATCCAAGTCTGTGACTCAGCAAATGCAATTGTGTTGCATATATTCTGATTTCTTAAAGAACAACACAAACTTGCTAAATTTATATCTAATGAAATTAATTTTTTTCCTCTATAAATACAACATTATGGCCATGAAAAAAGATCAGCTGTGTTCAAGCAACAGGAGAAGGAAACAACTGAATTTGAAATGAATTATTCACCTCATGTTTCTGTGGCTGTGTGATTTAATGCCAAATTGTGTTAAATGTGATAACAATGGCTGTGCTTATTGGCTGGTTTTGTTATTTGACGTATTCACTAAGCTTTGAATGACAACGTGACATGCCCCACAGACTAAATCAACATACTTGTGCAATATTCTGGTATTTATCTTACAAAAATGCAAACAGTTTGTAGTCAGGTGCTTCCACAGATTACCAAGTTGGCTGTTGTCTTATGGAAATATAGACACAACAGCTGAATATGCCATGACTCCAAATTTAAAAGCCAATAATAAAATAAACTATTGATGCTGATTACTAACGAAACAGGTTTTATCTCTAGTGATACGGCTGCCAAATGATTACATCAAACATTCATTCAGCCCAGTCACAAAGCCCCACTGAATTAAATGAGGTTTTTTTCAGCTGCCTATTGGATCCTGCAGGGACACTGAGGAAATGATGCAAGCAGCCTACTGACCTCTTAGTGTTGTAGGCCGTGTCCTGGGGGGTCTCTTCCAACAGCGTGACGTAGACCAGAGCACAGGTCAGAATGAAGAGCACTGTCACAGTATGAGCTCGCCTGGAAAGAAAGACAGAGTAAAGGGACAGAGAAGAGGACATTAATAACTTTTGCAAAGAGGAAAAGTCATTAAAATGGACTGGGGGAAAGTGAAAATACTGCTGATGCCATCTCCCAGGTCACTAAGAAATTATAGCAAAATTAATAGACTATAATTATAAAAAGTCTCTAAAAAGCTTTTGTCTATCTTGTGACAGAGAAATATTTGCCTCTAATATTTAAAACATGAATGCAATGGAAATAAGATACACATGAGCTGAAACAGATTTGTGTTGGAAAACTGGGTTACATCAGCTGAAAATAGTATCCCAAAAGGTATGCAACACATAAAACAAAAATCACACAATGAGCTATGGATTTTATGAGTCAGTTCGATGTTTTCTTTTTTCCAGTTAAGGAAAAGAACAGAAGTCAAAAATAGCTTTCTTCCGATGACCTGTTTCAGAAAGGACTGTGAATCTCCTCTAAAGGGTGTATATGCCCTGATAAACTAATAAGGTTTGGTGAACCAGAACTTTAGTTTAAAGGTCATGGTAGGCTCCCCACATCACCACATGGCAGGAGACAAAGACTAACCTTTGCTGTACAATGTACTCTGCTATCAAAAGATTTATCTGCTGAGGGGGCAACGTTTCATTTAAACACATGTTGATAATGTATGGGTTAAAGGAGCATGTACTATCCAATGGATAACCACAGGAATTACTAATTACAAAGAAGATGGAAAAGGACTAACCTGGAATATGGGCAGTGCCAGATCATTTATTTAGAGAATCAGACAATAACCATTATTATTCTGTATACATACAGCAGATCAGTAATAGGATTTCTCATCCACCCCTTATTTTGAAAGTGTGACTTCAAAGAGTTTAACAATTTAGCAATAGAATATACTGCTCCTTACTTTTTTTACCCAGTGTCTGCATCAAAGAAGACTGAAAACAGAGTAAGAGTAAACCTTAATTTATGCTTCTATGTTGAACCTATACAGAGCTCAGCCAGAGGCTACACAAGTGATCTATAGCATTATGAGAATTTATACTTCTGCACTGGTGTGTCTGTGTCACTTTGCAATTACACTGCAAGTACTAGTTGACACTGGATTTCAGTGTCACAGTGTTTAGTTTCTTCACCACTCATGTGAGTTTCTTCCCCTCAAACAATGTGGTACTACAAACAATGGTGACATAAAATTATGCTGAAACTTATCTGATCATGTTAATTACTGCAGGAAATAGAGACAATGTGGAAGGAAATGACCTATACAATAAGGTATAAGTGCACCAATCACAGCAATTGTGGTTTGCGTTGACACCACATGTAGTTACATTTCTGGGCTGATGTAAATAAGGCTAAGGCATAAAGTCCACAGCTAAGGGCCACCTATAGTGCGAGTTGTGTGAAAACTGTGGGAAAGTGCTGCTTTGATTATAGTTTACATTTAAGGTCCGAGGCTTGACTTCTTTTCATGCAGAACACACTGTATGTGCTTGGTGTTTACTGTAGTCTTAATGATGTGTTCAAGCGCCACTTTTTATCCCCGGACAAGAGCAAAAAAAGACGAGGCAATACTTAATCTTTGTCACTACTGGTTGTTGGATGGCAGCTTGGTGTTTGTGTCTGCGGTCTATTAATAGTTGCATGTGCACTTGTAATAAGTAAATAAGAAATTAGTAACCAGGTGTCTCACTCACATGACAGTTAAGAAATCTGTTTACTCATGAAAGTCATTTCACTTGCAACTGCTTTTCAGGCACAATAAACTTAACATTGAATTTTGTACTAAGATCACTGTTATCTGTCAAACTAAAGAAGGTCACCCCCTCCACCAGCCCTTTAGCGTGTCTTCGTGACTTTAGTCAAAGTCACAGAGGCCACATACCAGGTGTCAGTATTTTCTCTGTTCCACCTCCTTACCCAACCTGTTTGGCAGGAGACACAGGGGAGGGCCTGGCTTCTCTCTTGCCTAACAACCACACAACACCGGGAGTGAAAAGACACACCGGAAAAACCAGCCTTCTGCAATAGACAAACAGACGAACCACTAGCCTAAGATTGAGGCTGAGCATTCAGATAAAATAAGCTACTACTTGAAGACCGTCCAATGACCAGAGGATAAGCAGAAATAGCCTAATACTCTCCTGAGCTTGACTGTAAGGCAGAAATAGGCATGACAAGTCGCAAGATTTTGTGACTGTAGTGAGCTACTAAATGTAATTTTATTTAATAAAACATGTTTGACTGATTACTGTCTCACATATCTATATTATACATTCACTGACCTTATACCACCTAAAAAATATCAGACTATGTAAGAAGTCTTATAAGACTAAAATGTTATTTATGGAAAAACTAAAGTGGTGTGCCAGAAAAGAATTTCATTTTCTCAGTCTGAGTTCTATCCAAGTTGTCCCTATTTTCTGAGAAAAATATAAAAATAAACTCCCCCTCAACTCCAATCTGTGCCAATAAAGCGGGTTGCATGCCACATGGTTACCCTCTTAACAACCAGGGGAAGCTGCCATGATCAACAACAGTTCTTGGTTATAACCCTGTACTCCCACACATAGTCAGTGCATTCCTGTACTGACTCCAATCAGAAATCCACCATAAGTAACCATGAGAAACTGAAACCTTTTCACTGTTTCTTCCTCTGTTTAAGAGCTGGTGGTTTCATTACAGTTATTACAAGTTAGCTCTTATGTTTTTGGAGTTACTGTACAAAAATGTTAATTTCATGGTGACGAACAAACGAATAAGATTCTACACAATTTGGTGACGTGCATTTTACTTATTGTTGCAATGGGTTTATGCATGCAATATTAACATATTAGGTAGCTCTCATAATTCTCCAGTTTCCAAGTCAAGCACAAAGCAAACAGGCTGCAGAGTTATTATTCATTATCAGGTCTTTCACATAACGGCACCTGGGAGTGCCAGCTATTGTGAAATCACATATAGTATTATACAAGCCACTTTTTGAGGAAACTGAGCTACCCTAAATCAAGATTCCTCTAATATTCTGATACTACGCCGTCATATTGCATTTGGTTGTCTATTGTATAAATTGCCAGCTTATCCAACAATCCCACAATAAATGCTAGCTCCATAAAGTTTTGAATCTTGTATCAAGTCATTCAACTTCTTCACAATTGATCTGGAGGGTGTAATCTGTGGTGCTGTTGAGAGGACCCAGTCAGGCTCCTCTGCTAAGATATTGAATAGCTTAGCGTATTCTTACTGTGCTTTGCTTTACACACTAAAGACAGATTTGCACACAATGCCAACACTGCACTCTTCACGTTAAGACACACAAAATGTGCTGTATGGACAAAAGATTTGACTTGACTTCCAGTTGGTCATGAAGCTCTTTCTGCTTAAGGGGGAAGTTGGAATATTAGATTTTTTCCATATCAACTACACACCTTGGATGAGCAATGTAAGCACCCATGACAGAGCAGGAAACGATAGCAAAACATCTATATATGTGACATCCTGTGTAGTAATAAGCCTCAGTGAGTCCTTGCTACTGTTTTCTATTTATATGGTTTAATACCCTGTCAGGTAGTGTATAAATAACTGCAAAAAAAAACATTAATTGGAACATGGTGAGTATTTGTTGTGATTAATGAAGGTCACTTAGGCCTGTCTTTCAGTTCACCTTGAATCACTGAATAAATCTTGCTGTCACCAGACTCAGATCTTTCTGCAGCAACTGTGGATTTTAAGTTGTCTATTTACTTGCAAGCACTGCCAAAACAAAGATGATGCAGCAATCAGTACGTGACATTGAGACTGCTGACACTGCCAAAATGCACTCACCAGAAAAATGTGTTCGTCCCGTCGTCGAAGACTTCGCACTCCGTGTTTCTCCGGTGCAGACTCTCTCTGGAGGTCTGCTTCATCATCTTGGCTTTTATTGGTGCGATCTGATCCGGACAACCTGGCTCCACTGAGCCGTTGTTAACCTGCTCGGCGGCGGATCCTCCTGTGGCGCACTTGCCGGCGGTGCCGATCGCGGCCATGCCGCCTTTCTTTGACTCGGGTTTGGTCATGGCTTCGGCGACCAGCCGCCCTTTAAGGGTTCAAACAATGTTCTGTGCGGTTCGGCTTATGCCTTATGGGGCTCTGCACCTGCGTACTGTCCGCGTCAGCCCCACCCAATTGACAGTCGGCAGCATCCTGGGGTGGTCGAAGATAATGCACGTTAATAAGACGAGGGAGGAGAGAATAACCTGAAAATCACGTCCTGCTGACTCCTGAACACCGCCCAGCACCAACGTTACTCAGCACTGCACAATCCTGACGAGCAGGGGGATCAGTGACCAACACTTGCCCTCCAACACCGCCTACTTGAATGAACGCGTGTCCACATCGCCAAAGGAGGCGAGACTGTCGTGTGTCAGCATGACAGCATTTCTGACACAAGCACTGTGCGGGCTTTTAATTGATTGATATCGAGTGGTTAAACAAATCACAGTATCTGCACTCGGAGGGCTGCGAAGCCTTGTTGTCAGACAGCTCGGCTAGCTGCGTTAGCTAACGGTAGCAGCAATTCCTGACCTTGTTAACAATGCTAAGTTAACTGACAGGCTCGTTAACAATAAACCGACTTCAAAACCACCATTGCTCGAGTCTGTATTTTGCCAGTAGCTATGTGTGCTAGGAACCCTCTTTACATTAGCTAGTCGAGAGGGTGCAGCCGTTAAAATTAAGCTAACATTACTTACCAGCTGAATTTATGGGCTTACTGACTCCATGAGATGCTAACGCTACATCTGCTCAACCGTTTCAAATTCGTTCTGTAAGTAAAAAAGAAAAACTGTTTGGCGTTTGACGGTGTCGCGTTTAGTCTGTTAGCAACAAACACATAATCCGCTCATCCAGCCTAAAGTGTACACTAGACGAACACATCACATGGATGGTGTCTGGTCGTCAAGCGAGCAGCACTAAAAATATAGTTTCCGGTATCCTTCCTTCACAATAAAAGACGTTCTTAGATTCGCATTTTGAACAGCTTTTATTCTGGAATCACCATTCATAATGCGGAAGTCTTACTAATGCTGTTGAGTGAATTTGTGAAATTGACGGGTTCAGCCGTCCGGCGGGCTTGACTGAGAAACGTCCTTTTATAAACAGTTTGCGGTAGAAAGTGAGTTATTGTTAAGGTTTTAAATCACACAATAACAACCAGCGACATGCTATTATTTTAACAACATTGTGCAGTTTAATGTGCAAAACTGTAAAGCAAAAAAATCATTATTTTCAAAAACCCCCCTGTTCTAATAACATATTGTGTCACGTGTTTTTATGTCGTCACTTCCGGTTAGACTCAAACCTCATTAGTCATGATTATTAAAGAAAAACAGCAAAAACTGTCAAGATTCATTAAAAAATATATATTTTTGTTATTATTAGGCAAAGTTTGAACAACACGTTCATAATTTCCATCAAAATCCTTATTTCTAACGACCACTTTCCATTAACAGTGTGACTATCTATCAATTTGTATATGATCATATTTTGCGCACTAACTCACATGTGAAAGCCTTGTTGGTACATATTTCTGATTCTGATTCTGATGATTGAGTGGTATTTAAACAATTTGACAATAATTGCATTAAGTTACATGCAACTTATTTACATATAGTTAACAATCAAGAAACAATTCTTCAATACATTTAGTTATAATTGAATTAATAGTCAACCCTGGCATTTAAGTGGATCATAGTTTCGAATGCAATATTATCACTGCTTTTAGTTGGTGAGAAAGTAAAACATATACTTACAGTCAGAAATATTCTGTGGGCAAGATGAAGCACACTGAGTGCTGAGAACTATAACAGCAACTGTGGATCATAAAGTCTGAGGACAAAGGTTTTGTTATTGTTAGGGTAAATGAATGGTAAGAATATAGCCCAAGGCTTCAGGTATTTGCATTGGTTCTGTTTGTAGTACTTGACTACATAAAAAAAAGATTAACATTCAAATACAAAAGACGAAACAATGCTGCTCCTTTGAATACTTGTTTCTAAAAAGAGAATATTCTTCCCATCTCACAACAGAAGGAAATATAAAAACTATAAAGCTGCCAACAACATTACAATTGTAGCCTTTACGAACTGTAACATAGCCAAAATTCATGGTAGAAGCAGAGTTTAAATCTAATTCAAGGGTCTTGAAATGAGCAGCACAAGTTGAGTACAAGCAATGTGTGACTGCCTTTTTATTATTTAAATCAATTAAGGTTGTTTCTTCTGCCAAACTGTTCTGAAAACATCCCAAGAACGAAATTTAGCCAACTGAAGAAGTCTATTTTCTATTCTATTTTTACTTACACACTGAAGAATAAATTAGATAAAGCTTAGTCACGTTATGATAAGCTTCAGAAACTCCAGAGTAGTTGCTGTGGTACAAGTTAGGGCAAATTAAGAATGAACTGACGGCTCAGTACTTTTTTACCTTACTGTAACGTGTTTTTCAGACTAACAAAAACTGAAGAGAACATACATATGTGTAACTGCAGGGCTTTGGTAAAACAAATCAGAATAGGAGTTGAATAAGTAATTAAATGCTGACAGCAACTATTGTTAACTTATATGACGTTTCAACTAATAACAAGACACAATGAGACACTTGTGGGACTTTCTCTGCACTGCTCATTGCTTTTTCAAAGATGTATGTCTCTGAGGAGTGCCTGATGTGCTTAAAGGCATACATGCATAATGTGGAATGGCTCCTCAGGTAGGAAACCCTAATTAATCCAGGAAATCATTCCAGTTGGGTGTGTCAAACCATGGCCAACTTCCACCTAAAAGGCAGCACACAGAGAAAACTGTTTTATAGGTGTTACAAAGGATTGTGGAATGAAATTGCCATTTACCCTCCTAGTAAAGCATCCTGTGGAGATGCCTGCAGCCACTCTGTAACATCAAAAGGATAAGCTTGTTCAAGTGAGTGGTCCAGGTGGGGGTGGGAGTGGACAGCAACACCTCAGCAATGGCCCCTTACAGGTAAAAGACAACAACACAAAACCACTTAAAAACTATACAAGTAAAATAAATTCGAGCACAATCCCATCCTATAAGAACATCTACATCAATCTACATAAGAGAGAGAACATAGAGAGAGAGAGAGCCTGGATATTTTTGACACATATTTAGCCCTCTGGGTACTTAAATGTTTGTCAAAGAGCAAGTTAGCCACAAAAGTCACTTGAATCTATTTGTGTGTGTGTGTGTGTGTGTGTGTGTGTGTGTGTGTGTGTGTGTGTGTGTGTGTGTGTGTGTGTTAATGGCCTTTAAAAATCTGCTGATAACATCTCTTTGAAAGGAAATGTTGACCTGAACAGGAAATCTTCCTCCTACTTCTTAACCAGCTGGTAACAAGTGTGGGAACAAGTAATGAAATGATGTCTGGGTTGAGTTTTATCTGAATGCTGAGGTCAAAAACACTCTCATCTTCAATCCTCTCTACTCATTCAATAGTAAACTGTTTATGCACTTTATTGCTTAAGATAGTGAAACAGAAAATGCATTTATCTGCATATATTTATTTGTATAAAGTTTATAGTAGAACTGTATATTAACGTCAATTAACTAGCATTGACCACTAGATGGAGCCAACAATTAAAACATAGAGTTTTCTATCTGTGTTGTATAAACCACAGGTAAAATTTAATCATGAAGAAACAATGAAGAATGAAGAAATAGGCAACAAATAAAATAATAACATTCTTCCAACCCTGCACCATTAATTGGATAATGTGTCACTTTAATTATTAAAAAAACATTGTGCGTTTGTGAAAATCCACTGCTTGTCACTGAATGGGAGGACATGTGTGTAGGTGCAGATTCATTTGCAACATCACCACAGGTTATTCATGCCCAGCCTGAGAGACAGAGCATGACAAGGTGACGGGACATCACACAGAGCATGTGACCTTTGCATTGGGCAGGCGACATCCTAAAGTGCCTTCCTAGGAGGTCTCACACTTTCAATTCATGTGACTCTGGTAAGTCACACTTGTGTCACTGTGGTGTCACATGCAGGTCAGAAGTCATCACTTTGGAGAAACTTTTATTATTTCATTTAACTAGAGGTAAGATAATATAAAACAGTTTGAGCCTAATGATGGAAACACACAGATTTCAACTAAACTCAGATATATGTAACCATGTGCGCATTAATGATTTTACTACATAACCTAATAGCAGCTCCTGCAATCAGTGGTGATGTTTTAAGACCTTTTTAATCCAGTTTTCAAAGGGTTTATTTACTTTTCCGTCGTGTTTTATTTTAATTGACCTCTCGCATTTATCATTTAACAAACTCGACGTGCAGTTAAACCACATGGAGGCGCTGTGCACCTATTTTCCACTGCAAAGGCGTTGTCCGTCTCCTTAGACCGTCAAGACTGAGGATTTGAGGGCAGCGGAGACTTGTGCGAGCACTTTGCAGAGTTCCTAATACTGTTGTTCTGATAAATAGACCAGTGAAGTGAATATTAATGTGTAGTCAATGCTGAAGAACCTCGGCTACCTATTCCAACAAGGAATTATCATCTTAACCAGCACACACAGAAACACACACCGGTCGTGACAACCTGATTGTGTCTGATTTATGGCCTGCCTCTGGCAACAAACGTACTGTCCCATACAGACACCTTTGTCAATCACATGTGATATATGTGCTCTCCCCCCATTAAAATGAATATGACATATCTGTTTCACTGTAGTTATTTATTTGTTTATCAGCATTGTGATCTACTACTTAGCCGCAGTCTTCTGTTTAAAGCGATACAACCAGTTAGAAAAAGAAAAAGCCTTTTAAACTGAAAAGTGTTTAGTTTTGTGCAGAGACCTAAACTGCTCATTTGTACTTGTTGGCTAAAGTATTTAATTATCATCTACTACCCTGCCTCTTCTACCTGCTGTTTACTTTGCTCCTGTGCGTAAAAACAATTCAGGTCTCTTTGCGCAAGATCCAAGTCCCCACAGACGACCGAGAGAAGACACTGTGTGATGAGGGCAGCTCGTTGGTATTGTTATTGTGGTGTTATTGTGGTGAGCGAGAAAAGCAGTGTGTGTGTGTGTGTGTGTGTAAACGTCAGGGATCATCATCGGAAAAAAATATTGGCAATATGGAGTTTCCCTACATTTCATTCCAAGGTTGTAAAAGGGTTGTGCAGTCACAGCCTGCACGTAACGTAACAATACTTAAGTAAAGTCCTTTATCGGACGCGCACCAGCAGCCAGATTGTGCGTGGAAGGAGGTAAACAAACTCATGTCCGATAATGGATGCACTATTGTGCGAGTATCCAAATGCACTCGAAATTCTACTTTAACAGTTTCATGTTGACATCGGGAAAGTCCGCTCCGCGCTTTATCCGAAAGTTACACCAGGGAAAAATCACAACGCTGCGCTCAGCGTGTAGCCAAATACGCACCGAGGGATCGCCGACGGGAAATCAGGGTGGGGGTTGTGTGTGTATGTGCGTGTTTGTGTGCTTGAGGAGGGCTGGACTTAAGGCAACCAATGAGAACTCCACCCGAAGTGGCTGGTGTGACTAACGGCTTCTGAGGTTATATACTCCACATCTCACCACAGAGGTAGATTTAAAGTGAACTGTGTGGAGTAGTGAGACGAGGGAGTGAGAGAAAGACACCCACACCCACACTCGAGGCACAACAACACCAGCGCCTGCTATTCTCTCAACAACGACCCATCACTCATATTGGGCATCTTCTTCTGTATTTTGGGAGCTTCTCAGGAAAGGCTTTGGAGATGTCCAACGTCCAGTTATCGTGTAGCGCCCTGGAGAGGCTGGTGGCCAGGAGGACCTTCCCTCTCCACAGACGCACTAGCGTTTGTCGTAACCTCTTCGGACCGGTGGATCACGAAGAGCTAAACCGGGAGATGAAAGTCAAGATGCGGGAGATTTCTGAGCGAGACCAGCAGAGATGGAACTTTAATTTCGAGGCCAACACCCCGCTGGTTGGAGATTACGAGTGGGAAGAGGTTCCCGTGGATAAGACCCCGGTGTTTTATCAGGACTCTGTACAGAACGGCAGGACCCGGGTGCCTGCGACGCCCACAAAGCAGATGTCCACCTCGGACTCTGTTTTGCCAGAGACCCCTCGTTTGGATGTACTTGAGCGTTTGGCCGTGCCCGAAAGCAGCAGCGGTCCGTGTCCGGTGGAGGTCAACCAGGAGAACCGCACAGACAAGCTCAACTCAGGGAGACCGACTCACAGAACCGTCCCGTGTGTCAGACGCAAGAGGACGACAACTACTGACAACAACACACACATCACAGGTAAATACAAGGGCTCGAAATTCACGTTGAGCTCCGAGCGAATCATTTACTCCGCTACCTGTCGCTCTCGCCCGTGCGTGATTTGTGCGCCACTGGATTTCGTGAACTAACTGTATTTCTTATTCCCTACAGACTTCTTCGTGAAACGAAAAAGGCCTGCTGATAGAAAATCGAATGATATGGGCGCTTGCCATGTCTCCAAGTCTCCAATCCCCGTGGAGCAAACTCCACGGAAGAGGATCCGCTGAAGGTACGAAGATTTATCTGAATTTAAAGTAGTTCATTCTTAGGTCTGTTACAACATAAATGACTTATTATTAATTCATCTGGGCCGCGCTGAGGGTCCTATAATTACTTATTTCGGGGTTTTATTCTCGGCGTCACTCGAACAGAATTAAGCGCGTCAGAAAGCGCAGACAGCCCTGTCTGAGGGTTGGTGGGGAGAGTTTGCGGTGGTGAAATCGCAGTAGTAGTGATAGTAGAAGCTGTAGTAACACTGGTGGTTGGGGGAGGGGAATGTGCGTCACGATGTGGCGGGAAAATGCACGGGTAGAGGGTGACGTCTGCCGCTGAGGTTACATCTCCTGTTTCCTCAGAAAGCTGACTCGCGTCTTTCTTCGCTATGGTTGTTCCTCTTAACTTATCACGGTTTATTCCTTCCTCAGGTCCCTTTTTGCACTATTTGCCTGCGCATTTTTTCGAGGATCGTGGGGGGGGGGGAGACGTTTATCCTCGTCACCTAAACGCCGGAGAGGAGAGGAAACGGAGGACTGGGAGGAAAGAAAGAAGCCCGACCGGCCGGCTGCTTTGGCTCGGTGCGCCCCAGCGGAGCGCACCGTGAACACCGGACCAGACTCTCAGGTTCAGTCCTGGTTTTGGGGGGAGGCCGAGACTTTTCGCCGAATGACTTCTATCCAGTACAAATGTAGCATTCATTGTTGCTTTTGCATACAGCCACTCGACAGTGTTAAATGTTTTAACATCTGTGCAATCCTAAATTACTTTAAAAGAATTGTCTACACTGGCCAAAAGTGTAAAGCTTTATATAGACAATAGCCTATAAATGTTTATTTCTGTTCATTTCTGATTTGTTTTCTGTAAATGTATATTTTTTAAGACTATTCTAACTTATAATTTATTTATGTTTCTTTTTATTTGTTAAATGCCTTGTTGATTTAGCCAAAGGGCATATTTTTATTTTATTATTTACGTTTTTTATTGTGATGTTTTGCAATCATGTAAGCTTCTCCGTAGTAGTCCACAAAAATAGAATTTTTTGTGTGTGTTTCTGAGCCGGTTTGTTTGTGTTTTCATACAAGTGCCCTAATTATGTCTTGCAAAAGATGAGAATAAAATATTTTTCACTTCAACTTTAAGCGGATGGGTTTGTTTTTTGTCCGGTTTACTAGTTTAGATTAGGTCGTTTTGAAACCAGTTGTGAGTGTTGAAAGTGAAAATGGGTATAATTTCGATACATAGACGAACAAAGGTTTTATTGTATATTAAAAGTCAGGTGGCTTCATTCCCCTTTTTGGATGCATATCTTAATATTTTTAAAGAGTTGGTTTGTTTTACATCCGTATTGCTGCAAAGGAAGCCCAGTAAACAGCAGCAAGGATCCACGCAGTGTCATTACAGACATTTATGACACAACCTTTTCTTTGAGCTCCTCCTGTATCAGTCTGCCTCTGTGGACTCATATACCTTGCGGGGGGATAACGCATTCAGACGTGTACCCTTGGGCAGCGTGGCAGCTGCGGAATATAGGCTGGGATTTAAAGGCCCTTTTGCCCCTCTAAAGAAGCAGCAGCTGCCTTTGGATCCCCGCTTTGTCCGCCACGAAGACACCCCCACATCCACCCGCACTCAACAAGCCCTCTAAAGACCCACTCACACACACTGTTTACCCCGCCGTGGATACACCGGGCGTGGAGGCCACCTGCCAGAGCTGGAAAAAGAAAACTACTAGTCTTTGTAATTGTCCTCGTCTATTGAAACAAACCATTCAACAGGTCATACTTGCAAGTTTACCCTTAATTGAAAGAAGCCAAATGCAGCAGTGCCTGAATGCGCCCTGGGCCTGGACTGGTCGTCAGTGCGCAGAAACCAACTCATATTTTCGCATTTGGTCATTTTCCATAAGCTTCTCGCTTTGTGTAAATAGCGTTGACACTGATGTTTTGATGAAAATTGAGACTTTTGATGGCCAGAGTGACTTTGTCAGCTCCACGCAGCCATAAGCTCTGACGGGCTTGTTCTGATTTCCAACACAAAGCGCTCCCCGGCTCCATTCTTTCCTTTTTGTTGCCATATGGCAAATCCATGTAGACATAGCCAAGACCCATTCAGTCAGCCACAGAATGTCCTGCATCAGAGAACAAAAGACACTTTGTCTGGCTGCTCTATTGATACGAATGGGCGAAAAAAATATTATAATTAATCTATGGCTATATCCAGCTAATTAACGCCCATATGCCCACGGGGAGCTGCGAGGCCATTCAGTGTACTTTTAAATTCTCAATAGTTTACATGTTAAAGACAACAGCTGTTCGTGTGTTACTTTAATGAAGTCCCTTCTATGTTGGATACTGGACACATTCAGGGTTCAAGTCCCCCCCTCAAAGTTAAAGGGGTCATCTTCCTTTATTTGTCTCTACAGCTGTGTAACTATATAAAATTTGTCCAAATAAATAGAACTTAAAATCGCTTTCGTTTTCTCAAAAAGGTGTTGAATGAGAGCCATTATGGGAAAGGTCATAGGTTAAGGCCTGAAATGCACCTTACTGCGGTTCTCTTTCAACACACAAACATCAACGTTTAGTTGTAATTTAACAGTAAATTAATTTAATCAGACTTTGTGTTCATGATATGATAATGATTATTATGAGTGTCAGTGTCTTAACAGGGTTCAAGGCCTGAACATGTTGTGTCTGGGTGGACTGTTTAAAGTTTAAATGGACTCCACAGAATGTGTCATATGACAATTATGACTTAATTCAGCCCTGCTGTATGTATGCTGGACATAAAGGAAAGAGATGACAGCTAACATACAGACCTCGTTAACAACAGAATATAATTAAACAACCAGCTGCTGACAGATGGATTCAGCCTCACAGCCCTGCGGTCCCTCATCTGACCTTTAAATTAACTCACATCCTCACTTTTATCTCAGCCATCAAATATAACTTTATTTACTTAAATTAAAATTCAAGATTTAGCCTGTATATCAGCTACTATATAAAATCCTCGTTTGCCATCTCAGAGATGTCGTATTTCCATAGACATTATACAAATGTGCCTGATGATGACTAAAAACAAACACTGATAATGAATTTCTGCAAAAACTAAATGTTTTTTAGTAGTTTTGAAAAGTAGTACGTGTCTTTATATAAAAACACCTCCATTCATATTCGAATTAATGTAACTTCATCAGTTTTTGTTTCAAATACATTTTAAACATTTATAAAAAAACGAACACCATCATCACAACATGTGCATAATAATGAAACAAGAATAGAGACCGTTTCATTTTGAAATGCAAATGGTAAAAAAAAAACCTTTACCAAGAGTGATACAAACAGTCTGTTTGATCCTTTTGTCAGCGTTTGAGAAGTAAGTCAAGTTTATTATACATTTAAAAGTGGATTTTAAAAATAAAGTGGACATGAGGGCGCAGTGCGTCCTGACCGTGCGTCTTTCTGTTTTCTCTCCTGAGGTGTCAAATCAGTTTGACGCCGCTACTTTGACATTTACATTGGCCTTTGAGTTACAAGTAAATGTAGCAACTAAAAATATAACTTCAGAAAAAAAAAAAGCTTAAATCACATTTCCACTCAAAACACACAATTAACGGGGCAGTCTGCAAAGACTGCAATTAAATATAGAAAGGAGGAAAATCAGCCAAAGGGAATTAGCATTTTCCATGACCATCTGGCATCGGCGCAGGCGACAGGGAACAAAGGGGAGTTGGATGGAGAGGAGAGCCGAGTGTGTCATCGCATTGACCTGCAAATGAGGCTTTGTCACCGAGTTAAAGCTCCCTGACCCCCTTTACCCCCCTCCCTTTAAAAGATTTCTTTTTTTAACCTATAGCGTGACGAATGGAGGTCTGAATTCAGGTCTGTTTATGTTTTGGGACATAAACAGATATTTTGGGATGTGGAGATCTCCACATTTATCCAGGATCAGTGTGAGTTATCATTCTCTAATAAACTCACATCAGTCGAGATCAGTTGAGCATCATTTCGTTTTTAAAACCATTTTTCTAAAATACAACGACAGAGTGTATATTTTAAGTTGTTTTAAGGTTAAACAAATAAAACTAATGTTTGTGGAGAAAGACTTTTTATTTTTTATTACAGGCTGGATTCTGGCCTCCTTGCGCACTGGATCCGGCCTCCAAAGTCTCCCAACACCTACTGTATGTCTTTGTGATTTCTGTCTGTTCTTCATTAAAATTAGACTTAATAAAAAACTAATTCTCAAAATGTTTCTGTGTTTTTGTTCTTGGCGTCCTGCTTTCAAGTGTGAGTGTGTTTGTGAGTCCGTGTTTGTGCAGAGGGCTTTTCTTTTTTTTTTTTTTTTATGGGGCGGGGTGGGGTAGATGGTTGCTGGATTGTTGGTGGACACCTGTGCCCTCCGCTCATCCCCCCCCCCAGCCCCCATCCACTTCAGGAGTGAAGTGTGCAGACAGAGACCCACGTGTTTGCATTAAGGTGATTGTATCCGGAGGAGGGATCTGTTGTTTGTCTGTTTCATCCTCTCTTTGTGTGCGTGTGGCTCAGAAAAGAAGTGGTGACGTACGTAGAAAAAACTTTCTTTAATTGATTTAATGACTATTATCATCATTGAAATGTTAGGTTATAACACCAAACAGTAAAATTACTGTATCCGGATACAAAGCGCCTGTTAAAGTACAACTCAAACTCCTAAAAAGTTAATTTTGAGCGAATTTCATTAGCTGAGAAGCTGAAGAATGTTATTTTAATACTAATGTAGATCATAATATTAGCGTTTTACGCACAGCCCATGTGCTATTTTATTCTAAAATAAGTCTGTGGGCTGTGACATTTTAAAAATAACAGTGACACCAGAGAAACTGGGACTGAAAGCACAATAGAGGAATCAAAACTGGAAAAACCTTTAACCAATACTGAAGAAATATTGTAGGTCAAGCTATTTTTGGGTTTGGCCGTTCAGATGCAGTGTAGTGCGTTTTTTTTTTTTTCTCTTTCCCCCCTCCTCCTGGGCCGTTGCTTTTTACATCCACTCAGTATTCATGCCTGCGGATAACAAAGAGCAAGCCTCAATCCACGCAGGAGGCGGTGTGACAGGGAACTCGTGGCAGCTTTTCAAATATCTTTCTTTCTGTCTCCTCCTTTTCTTTGCATCTCGACTTTGGTCTCGACTGGAAAGAAGAGGAGGAGGACGAAGTGGAGGTGGGGGTAGGGGGGTGGTGGGTTAATCAGCCTCCCCACCTCAATCTCTAATTCACTTTGCTCTCCCCACGCATCAAGGGGATCGGCTTTAATGCTGCCCAGAACAAATGCAGATCCTTTACAATGTTGCACAAGCAGCTAAATGTCCAGTCTGGGCCTCCTCTGCATGCGCTGAACACCGTCCACTGTGCTGGAAAGCGGGTTGTTGCTGGGTTTTAAAACAGATTTTTGTCCTGTCTGCTTTGGAAAACTCGTTCCTTTTTGCAGGAAATAAATAAATTAGACAATGACAAAGCTTTTGGTTTGAACTTTGAAGCAAGATTTCTGCGCAATGAACACATAATCTAGAAATCTGTTTCAACAAATCACTTCGATACCGAACCATAAAAACTTAAAGTATAATTTAAGCTGTTGTTTATGAGAAACTGCTTTAAAATAACATCTGTGATGAAGCAATTTACATCAACTCAGCTGCTACTCCTCCGGTCATTTAACTGCACTACAGCGGGCATTTCCATGACTCTCCCACTGTGGGGTGCCCACATTAAAACCATTCTATTATCTATGGAACCGCCTGTTTTCCCGCCTGAAAAGGTTAAAAGGTCATCCCTGGTGAATTCTGTGTCATCCCCCATTCCACCACAGAAAGATCAAGTGTCCAGTGTCCATTGGAATTCATGAAAACGAGGTTTTACACTGAAGAAATATGAATTTACTATTATAACACACACACACACACACACACACACACACACACACACACACACACACACACACACACACACACACACACACTAATAAAACCTCTAGGATTAGGATTGCAGTGTTTATTGTACTTTGTTTTGCCCTGAACTTCAGTGTTTATTTACTTCGCCTGTGTGCTGTGTACTGTGTACTGCATATCCATTTTCAGCACTGTGAGGGATTAAATAAAATGCTAAGGCTAAAATGCAAAATGCTAATCAAATATAACCAGTTAAGGTGATTAATAAAGGTCACAAGTGTCCTCATGTCAAGTAGCACACTCCAAACTACATGTTCTTTTCACTCAAATCAGCACATAACAAACAACATCAACAGATCATTCATTTCAGCAGGAATCCAAGTTGCCTTCTTCTCCCCCTAAAAGTCACTGATTCCCCTTTTCATTGATCCTGTAGCTGACCCTGTGCTGGAGTTACACAAAGCACTGGGGTCATCACTAGATTGCCATCAACATATGGTGTGTGTATGTATGTTTTTACGAGTGTTGCATTCCCACAAATGACATCCACCAACACAGCCAGTGAAGCAGTGTGATTATGAAATGCTTTCACAGCACAGATGTCAGGGGAATTAAAATATAGTAGAAATATGAAGATGCCGTGCAGCCACTGAAACTTGTTCTACCTAAACACTCATCTCAGGAATGAACTACGGAAACCAGAGTTCTACAAGTTACTCAGTGGAGCCTCTAAAAGGTGGCTGTGGTTTTATCCCCTTCACAAAAGAGGTGTAAGTCTATTAACACACAAAACTGTGAGCTGATGATTTAATCTCCCTCTTCTCGTCTAAGATGGACTGGTAGCATGTCAGCATTCAGAGAAAACAGTGCTGCGACAAGCAGACGCAGCAGTGGCTCACTCTCAGTCAAACAACAGCCTACTGTGGCCCTTTGAGTTTCACCCTTACTGTACCTATCCAAAACGGCATAGCTTCACTCATGAGTGATGGCTTTACAACCAGAGAGCCATATGCAGCTCTGCAGGAAGGGGGTCTGCTTCATTGTGGCAGTAATTGGACAGAGAGGAGAGAGGAGGAGACACAGATAGTACGATTACACTTGAGAAATGAGATCTAACTCTATCCCAGCGCCAGTCCTGACAGCCAGAGTCCTCCACCTCCATTCTTCTGCTCTCACCCTTTGTTTGGATCCTTTTCAGTCTCTCTGAGCCAAACCTGTTCCCCTTCACATCCCTTCTTGCACGGGATGTGAATCCTCTGTTGAGCGGCGGCCGTGTCTGTTTTATCTGTCCATCCATCCATCTCTGACACCTTTCCTTCTCGCTCCTCTCCTCCCTGTCCCTCTCCATTGGCAGAGCAGGGTTCTTCTCCTTCAATCATCTTGGCTCATAAAACGTGGGGAGGAGGGCAAGAAGGCTATGTTTTCAGGGCTGGCTACACTGCTATGGGTGCACTGACTCGGACTAATGCTATTCATGCCACGCATTTGCTCGCCAGGTCCTATGAAAAGGGATGGCCACGACAGCCTTTATGAAACGCACAACAAAGGGCCATCATTCATCAGGCAGCAGAGTGCTGAGGAGTGGCAGAGTTTGGGTTCATCCTTCTAGTCTTCAGCTGCTAGCATCATGTTTGGGAATGGTTGCCTTTTCAATGGGATGTGTAAACTTCTTTCTCGTGGAAGGTGTCAGTCGCTTTATTTTAACAAACTGTAACTTTTTATTTGAGAATTTCTGATTATAAGAAGTCAAATTGGAAGTTGTTTGAAGTTTATGTGCGCACAACACACAGAAAGGTCCTATCCACTATGGTTCAGCATCTGACGGCAATATAGATTTATAGCTGTATTCCCAGGTCACCAAGCAACCATTAATCTTCACCTTCCCTTGGCTGTTCCTTCACACAGTGCCAGAAGCTTTGGAGGCCAATTGGCAGCTCACAACAATACCCAGAATACCACAGGGCCTTGTCAGCCTGTCCTAATTTGTGGCTGTGGTCCTGGGGTTGAATTCAGCCGCTGCTGGCTGCTTGACCTGCTGTATTCTGTTGGCGGATTAGCAACATCTTTTAGTCTTCATGCAGGCCAACACCAATGGGCTGATACCCAGCCTGCAATTACACAGCAGGAAAGGCCTGCTTAAATGCACACACATACACACACACACACACACACACACACATAAATGTTTATGGATGGATAGATGGAAGGATGAATAGTTGGCTAAGAGGAGAAAGAGAAGCAGGTGATGTAGCTGTAGGCCGCTTTGAAGAGGACTTACGAAAGAGAAGCAGAGAATTTGGGGGAAAGAGAAACTGTCTCAGTGTGTGTTTTGGGGTTTTGTACTTACACAGTGGGTATTCAGCCAACATTGTGTACATAGAAATCAATGTATTGAATGGCTGAGCAGCAACCTGTCTTCACAGAGATGGCACCGCACCACACTTGAGCATCAGAAAGCAAGAGGATGAAAATGTCCTACATCTGCCAATTTAAATCAGGGTGGAAATCAGAGGGTGTAACCATGCAAATTCTTCACAAGTGTTGGCAAGTGACTACTATTGAAGTAAAGCATCAAATGTTAATAAATAATTTGGTTAGATTATCAGCAACTGTCTGCTTAAAGGCTTTTTGGTTGTTGTTAAGCTATAGCTACAGAAGCCAAGTTTTAAAATAACATACTGATTGTATGGTTGTTGTCTTTAACAACATTATTAGCGGTTAATACATTTTGAATCAGGGGCACTTAATGGGTTTTAGACATAAAGGTTCACATTTTAAACTATTGTATAATGCCTGCTGTGACTCTGAAGTGTTTCTAAAATCTAAGTTAATATAACAATCACTATAGACTTGGATTGTGGGAAGTATAGGAGCCAACCTTTATTGTTATTGTTATTATTGTTATTATTTCGGACCATTCTATGGAAATGTAATATTATATCCTTCTTTAACTAGGCCTACTTTACTTGACTTTACTCAATTACCTACATGCCCTTGCAGATACCTCATTGTTGAGTGAAAAAAGGACCATTTTCTATGGCAACAACAAAAAAAGAAAACAGTGTTTACTGTAATTTTCTTCAGAACTGTACACACAGATGGGTCTGCACAGTAAAAGAGACGCACACGTAGAAAACAACAGGCAGATGTACACAACAGGTCAAGTGCAGATCAGAATTGGCAGCGCAGCGCAGCATCTTACAATGCACACAAAGCCTTCAGTGATGGGAATAGGGAAATTGGCAAATGTAACATGGTCCCCTGCCATCTTCCCTCGCTCCCTCCCTCTGTTTCACGACAGATGCTGTGTTCCACGAAGACACTCTCAGCTGCACAAGAATGGTTTGAATTTGTCGACAATGACGATGGACAAAAACAGAGAAAAGAAAAGAGTAAAAGAAAAAAAAAAACCTTCTCAAAGTCAGCATCTGAGTTAACAATGACGACACAGCACCGGGGAGGAGGGCAGCGTGCGAGTGTCTGCACAGATCTCTCTCCAGGAATAGGACCTGTCACTATGGAAACACTCCCTGACCCCTCCCCACTAGTCTTACTATATTGTACACATACACGCACACACTTGTCAGCTGCAGGCCAGGCGCTGTCTGAGCCCAGATGGTGGTGAACTGCATAACTCACTTATCTGTCTCTGGCCTCTAAAGGAATGCTTAAAGGCCTCTCCAATTCCCAGTGGACGTCACGTCAAAAAAAGGGAGAGGGAGAGGCACACCATCTGCTTCCAAACACCGTCGGCACCCACTTCCTCGTCTGCCTCCCTGGATTTTTACCTTCAGCTTCCTCAAAGCTTCCTGTGATCGATGAGCAGTTCCTAGAGAGTTGCTGGGAATCGTTTGACTTCTGTTCAACCTAAATCCACTAGAACAATTACCTTTTGCAACTTTAAAACATCAGCAGAACTTTTTTGCTGTTAACCAGATGTAAGTAACTTTTACTTATAAATAACTTGTATGAAACAAGGTGTAGTATGTTTACATCACTTACAGATATAAAATTGATATTCTTACTAGAAAACATGGTGTGGATTAGTCACATGCAACTTTCTCACATTGTGGCAAACAGTAATTGTTGTTGTGTTTATTGTGTATATTTCAAAATGTCAAACTGCCAATCAGTCATATTTTGATCACATTATTACAAAAGATACCAAAGTAACTGAACATTATTTTACTTACAACCGTAGCTCTGTTTTTTGGCCTCTGTCTTTCCTATTTCCCCACACACTGTTGATTTGCATAAAAAATAAACTACATCCCTTTTTCTACAAATGTGTACAAACTTAGCAGTTCTAGTTTTCTAAGACCAAGACAGTGCCGAAACACACTTCTTAGTCATATGACTAAGAAGCCTGGAGAAGGGACCGCACAAGCCAGGGGTCACTAGGTTCAGTCTACACAACCTTCTGTAGAGGAATCTTCTTGTTGTCATTGCTCTGGGGTGTTTTTACTTTTATATCCATGTAAACATACTGTAAATATAGCATACTGCAAGTGAATGTGTCTTGTTATTGAAAAAATAGTTTGCACATGAAATAAAGAAATGCTTTTTATTCTAACAATGTAATAATATTATTCGCCTCAAATCTGAATTCTTTCACAGGGATATTTGAACTATTTTGCCTCATTAGATGGAAGTTTTGCTTCTGGAAAGACATGTGAGGAGCTGAGATGTAAGAACTCAAAATAAAGACATTTAAAAGCACATAAAAGAGAAAGCAGTGAAGGCACCAACACGTGTTGCCTTTATCAAGATGCCAACTCTTTACTCTCACTCTTTAAGCCCCTGATTAAACAGCACACCCTTCTCCGTCTTGCTGAATATTGCTGCGCTGTTTAAAGAGGCGAAATCTGGAGAGTTTTCCACCACCCACGGTGTCAAGTGTGGCTCAGGTGTGTGTGTGTGTGTCTGTGTGTTCACCACATGTGCTTGTGTGTGTGCTGGTGTGTGGTCCAGTTCATGTAAGCACAATCAGATCATAGTTTCGTGGTCTTTTGCATGCTTGCATAATCAGACACCAGAGCAAAAAAAAGTAGCTCTACACAAGAAGTGAGCAAGAAAGAAAACGAAAGAGATAGTAGTGGAAAGAGTGTGAGTATGTGTGTGTGTGTGTGTGTGTAGTTGTGGTGGGGATAGATAGGGTAATAGAAATGTGCAGAAGCACTAGAAACCATAAATAAAAGCAGATAGGTACCAACATCTTGTGCACTCGCTTGGGTCAGACAAGCACATATAACACATTGTACTCCTAATACAGAGCTATTGTTGTTTCTGGCTGTATGCACTCTCCCTCTACTTGGAGTTAGATTAAGCACTGAATCATAAAGTAGTTCATCTATCAAACGCAGAACCATCCTGGCTGTTGTCCAGAACAAGATCTCACTTTTGGTTTTACTCCTCCCGTCAGTTCTTGGAAATCACACTGTCTCTCCATCACTGTCAGCACAGTGGTGATGAGTGTGGTTCAGCAGGATGTGGACAGTATCCTGACAGATGGCGACAAGGAAGATGAATGTGACAGTTTGATTGTCAGGTTCATCAGAAAGTTACACAAAACACGACAGCTTGGAATTGCATGAGACCGAACACACTGGTGAACTAAAGCAAGTCAGTGTTTTAATATGTTTTTTCATTGTAACTCAGGCTGGTGTAGACAGACAAAGGCCTGTTCAAAAGTCGGATCAGTTCAAAATCCTCTTGTTGTCAAAGGCTTACTGTTCTAACAGTAGATTGAACAAACTTTCCTTTGTTAGAAAAGGATTAGTTCTGATAGATAAATGCTTACTAAAGTCTCAGGTCATGCCATAAGTCTTGAACAAGTCAAGACAAGTGCTTCCATCATGTGGCCTCAGAGCACCACCAGCCCTGAGCAGCTTTTCGTCAGCCACTGACAAAACGTGTGGAACAAATGGCACCAGCCAAATGGAGAGGCAATAAGGCGAGGGGCCCTCTGTGAAGTGCGCGTGTGTGTGTTTGGGTGTCTGAGCGTGCATGTGCAGGAGCGTGTGTGCGTTGATGAAGTGTACCCGAGCAGACAGGACGTGGTGTGTGTGGATTTTGCAGAGTGAATGGCGATTGTGTGTTTTCAATAGAGAAGGGGTGTCTCCCCTGTGTGAGAGTGAATGTCGAAGCTCTCGGTGTGTGAAGGCGTTTGTGTGCATGGGTGTGTGTGTGTGTGTGTGTCACAACAGGCCAGAGTGGGTAAGAAAGAGCAGTCTGTCGGTTCAAGTATGCCCCCATGTGACCATTGTGAGAAGTAGAAGGTCGTGACAAGAGGATGACAGAATTCTGGTACCTCACAGTTATTTCTAATTTCTTCATTTAATTAACATGCTGGCATGTTTTCCCCTCTTTTGATGTTTAAATAAGGGTGGTAGACCACTGTTTAGTTGTTGCTGAGCTCGAATGTGAAGGCAATATGTAATATCCAGACTCATTTAACAACCTAAATAACTGCATTTATGTATGCATTAGTCCCAGGCCCCCATTCACAAGATACAGTGCAATGATCTGAGCAATGAGATTTTGGTGTTTTCCCCATGGACGGTTCAACATGCTGTCAGGAAAAGCTGCTGACTGAATGACCAGTGGATGACATGTGCTACCTCCTGAACCACAGCCATACATTGAGCTTTCCTTCAGGTTTCAATTCAGGGAGTTCCTTTAATTTATATCCTGTTTAAACCTAATTAACAATGACTCCTCCAAATTAAAAGGCATATATATTGTAATATAAAGGCTGTAAATGAGTGAAGGAAGTACAAATGATTGACAGTGAATCTGCAGAAGTAGTGGTAGCCATGGTAAAAGTCTGTTTCCTGTGGAGTCCTTGGTAGCTGAGAGGCCTGATGACCACCTCTCCAATCCCTTCTACTGCATCAAAGAGGATTTTCACCCCTTTGATTAAAGTACCCTGACAAAGAAGCATGGTGTGAAGAATGAAAAGCCCCAAATAGGACACTGTCAGCCTCAAGAGACACTCGCAAGCAAACCGGACAGAGATAGTGTGTGTGTGTATTTTGTTATGAAAACACAAATCAACTGATTTGTTTGGTTGTTTTTTTATTTTATCAGATGGCCGTAATGAGCTGCCTTCTGAGGATTTAAATAAGAAATCCTCATGATCTAAGGGCACGCTTATCACTCCAACAACAGAGGAGTTGTCCTCTTTTATCTGTCTCCCTCACTGGGATTGTGATTCTGCTTCGTGACTGAGGATATTTCATCTGTTCTATCAAACTGGTCATGACAGAATCAAACCTCCACTTGCTACTTGCTGTAAAAAAAAAAAGTCATGTCTCTTAAACTCTTTCATCTGCCCACAACGTCACATCTGGGCTGTGATCTGACATCAGTGCAAAGGACTCTGTCAGATGTGGCTCCCAATTAGCTAATGTGGCCAGTTCAATGCCTCCCACCCCTGCTTTTTTCCTTTTGAGCCGAATCAGACTGAGAAGCTTAAATGAAAAGGCCAGGGGCTGTTGGATAGCAGGGCTAGAGTGTAAAAACAGTACTAATTGCGCTTGGCTGCTTTTTATGAAGTTGGAAGTCGGTGGCACACCCACCTCCTCCACTCTAAAGTCAGACACAGACGACAGCTACACACCATAAACACTGCTGTTCACTGCAATCAAAGTCACAAATGGGGATGATAGGTCTGGTACAACATGAGTGTAAAAGAGCGAGGGGAGGTGGTGCATGGTTTCTGTTCACGTCTGTAACCACTGTACCGCTCGAAGAGCGAACATGACACTAACACGCTATCCTCTCATGCATGTGTGTGAGAAGGTGTGTGTTTCTTATCAGCTGGGCAGCAGCTACTGTGTGCTGAGTTTCAGCAACACACGGCTCAAACTGTGTGTCTCTAGACATCAGCTTCATCCCCATACAAGACATTAAACACTTCAAGGTAGTGTCTGTGTCTGTCACCATGTGTACGGTATCAGAATCAAGGATCAGCGCAGTATTTCCTACTAATGACAGAGCATTTACATTTGAAACGTTTCTGATTACCAGTGGCCCGATTCTCACATTAATGTTACAAGTTCAAGTACAATTATGATTATTGTTGGTTGTTGTGTCTCATCTGGTCAGTCGACAGACATTGTTCAGGCCGTAGCTGTAATTAGCACTTGTTTGTGCAGCGCTCCTGTTGCTTGTTTTGAAGAACGTCTCTGTCTGGGTGCAGTTCTGTGCAACATCAGTTGCAGCATGTCATCTTAAAGTACACTGCTGGCTTATTCCTCCCTGTTCCTCCTCTCTCTTTTCCTGCTTCTTCCTCTTATTGTCCAGTTTGTTCTTTCTTTTCCTCTTGTGCTTCTTATTCATTTTCTTCTTTCTCCTTTTCCTTCCTCCTCATCCTCCTGCTGCTACAACCCCCATAGACAGGACATACACAGCCAACCCAGCATCTATCTATGCTTCTCTACTTTTCTTTCTTGCCCACTTTTTATCTGTATAAAGTGTTTTTATTTATGTATGTTTTGCACATATCTCTGTCCTTCTTTTTGTTTCCCTAGCCTGCCTGGCTGTTCTTTGTCTTTTTCCATATCCCACTCCATATTTTTTCCTTCTACTTCCCTGTCCCTGTTTTATGGTCAGTCTCTCTCTTTTCTCTCTCTCTCTTATCCATTTATTATCGCCAGCTGAGAAAAACAGAGGAGTCTTTTGGCACCGAGCCACAGCAAACATTGATATCCAACCAGCCCCCCTCACTGCTCTCTCCATCCACTGGCAGCTGTCCATAACTAAACACACAGTGTAACAGTACACACATACACAGTACGTGCACACACTCACCAAAGTGCCCACTGTAGCTGTTTGCTTGGCTGACATGTTGTACTATAATTGCAGTGGTCTGTACGGTACACTACAGCCTGCAGCTGTGGACCTTTCCAAAGCTTAGGCTGCAGCCAACCAGAAACACCAACAAACTCTGGACTGGGAGAAAATAAACAGACACTTTTAATCTTTTAAATGGCCTCTCCACTCATTTTCCCCTGCAAGGATATGTCTGCTCTTTCAGACCATGCACAGGAACACAGGAATGGCAGGAGCAAGACCATGTCACGCAACAGAGGTCATTAGTCAAATTGAATATAATATTTGCAGTTGATGGTAGATGATGATGATGATGATGATGAGTTTATCAAGTGAATCATCAGAAACACCAGGAAACTGTTGTGTAGTGGGCACAGGGTCAAACGATTATTGACGCCATTAAGTTCCTTCTTTATAAACTTACAGTCAAACTGACTCTCACTTCCCTAATTACTGCTATTTTCATATTCTTGCATATCACTGCTTCACACCCCTTTTTTGCAAGTTGCCTGTGTCATTTGTGACTTTCGATGTTATTAACTTGTACTAAAATCCGACTGTTTGTGTTGGGTCAGTGTGTTTTAAGGTAACTTATTTACTCTTGACTTTATTGTCCCTTTTCTTTCCATTATTCTTTTTTGAAAGAATAGGTTGGCAAATATACTTTTTGTCTAAATGGAGAGAGTTCAGCTGGAGGATGCACACTATCCACTGTCCTTCATTTGAAAATATAAAAGTCACACCAAAAACATGTTTTTCATAGACAAAGCCTGTTGCAACATGCTGAATTTATAGAAAAGGGAACAAAAAAGTGTTTTGCAAGGTTATTGCAACAAATATGTTTATTGCAGAGATGAAACTGTGATCAGTCACAACATTAAAAGCAACTGGTGGTTTTAATGTTGGATATGGTCTGCAGGTTGTTTTCAGTGTGCCCACGCTGACCCCTGTCCAACACAACATTCAAACCACCATTGATGTCTCTACACTGTGTGTCTACACAGTCACAACAAAAGAAATATGCCTTTAAAACCTTTGTTAGAATGAAGTAAACACATTACTCAACACACATTTATACTTCACGGGGGCTTTCACTATCACTAGGTTGCTTGTTATGCGATTACTTGTTACTCAACTTTCTTCACCCTCAAGCCTTTTAGGCCATTTCCCGGCTTTAAACATTCTCCTGGCTGCTTCCAGTGTTTTTTATGCCACGCTAATGCTCAACTACAAATGCTCTGGATCTTTCTAGTACCTGCACAGACATAGAATAACTATAAGCCTTTTAATATAGACATCTTAACACAAGGTAAGAGAGCATACAGTACAATGTGATCTATCCAAATGTTGAACTAACCTGTTTGCTACTGAGATTAGTGGCCGTGATGTGATCAACGAATTGATCCATAAGCTCTAAAACTAAATAATCCCATTATTGAGTAGCACGTCACTGCCTACCAATCTTCAGACTTGCTAGAGTTGAAGCTTGTTATTTGAGGTAATTCACCACGTGTTCCGATCAAATCCGCGGCTTTAAAAACCATCTTAGTCACAGCCCCTGCACATGTGTCTCTGAGGTAAACCAATTGTTTCCACACACACACATGCTGACAGCTCGTTAATGACAGGTAATAAAGGTTGTGTAAACACATCTGTTGGCACTGAGTTACCAGACAGTAAAAGGCCTTCTCTTGCGGCTGTAAAACTGTAGGCCATCAGGTCCAGTACAGAGCACCCATTATCAGTTCACTGTTCACTCTCAATGTGACAATTCAGTTGCTTGTCACCACACTTTGTTTTGTGTTTGCTTGTTTTTTTCTCTATTGTGAAAATGAGTTTGAGCGTTGAGTTTGGAGGTTTCCTCCTTTTTGTGACTCATTGTATTTTATCACTTTGCACTAATGTTTTTCTTTAAAAAAAACAAAATTACTTGGAGACATAAAAATAGAACCTGAAAATAAATCTCAAGGGTAACATCAAGAGGTAAGAACCTGCCCATCCCTGATGAAACATGGTAATGGTCTGTAGGCAGGAACAGCTTCATATTGAATGAGTGATTAAATGAGATAAAGGAAACAACTCTGGAACCCCGGAACCGAAGGGTTAAACATGTCCGAAAGCACCTGTTACAATCTGTGCAGATCTTTGTGGACCTCCGGCGTGAAAACGAGGCTGGTTGATAAAATCATTGGCTCCCGTTCAAGGAAAGGATACAAACACCACGCACATTGATTCAACTCAAATATTAGTGATGCAAATGAATTGGTTTGTTCTTTGCAAGTCAATGAGCTTTCGCAGCTTTCTTTTGAAATGCAAATCCAGCACTGACTGCTATAAATAACATTTGATGAATAGCAGTAAAAGCTGCCTGTGTATTCATTCTGAGGGTTTACGTTCTAGTTCTGACCCTTAATGTCCCTTAAGGTTGACCCTAAAATAATTCATCCATGTTCAGCAACACCTGCACAGAACATTAACGTCGGTCAAAGCGTCGCTGGACAGCTGAGGTTTGATTAAAGAGAAGTTACTACATCATGTCAAACTGGTGACACGTGTGTGCAACATCAGAAAATAGAACTGAGCCCTGATGTTTGTGAAATGCAACGCCTTTAAGTTTGTGTGTGTGTATTGATCAAGTTACTTTTAACAAGCTGTCTGATATTATTTCTTATTCTCTTATTATATCTTTTATAGTTGTCACCTTAACTTTCCAATTAATATTATGTTTGCAGTGTTATCACCCCTGTTAGGAATGACGGCTATAAATCATGTGGAATAAAAAAGAAATGAATAGAGCGAACCAGTGGCACTGCTGCATGGAGCTACTTTCAAGCAGCACACTGACACACACATGCATGCAGACACGTCCCACGTGTGTTTTGATCCTTCACACGGCATTACATTGACTTAATTAATTAATTTCCTGGAGACTCACCCTAACCATTATCACTTTGCCTAACCCTAACATAACCTCAATCTTGGCATTAAACCCTATTAATTTTTCACCCTGCTTTATGGTTTACATCATAGGGACTTGCGTTTCGTTCCCCAAAGGAAGGCAAGTCCACAGAATGTGCCTGTGGAACAGATTTATGTCTTTACACACACACACATATTCTGGCACTGAATACACAACATCTCTATCTTGTACGGCAGCTCTCAGAGTGATTCCAGGTGTTTTGGCACCCTGTTCTTTCTTTCTCTGCAGGAACTATGAATTAAAAATTATATAAAATAAAACACGGGCTACATCTCGAGGTCAGTGCAGCACATATGTTTTAAATCAAATTTACACCTTAGGGAAGGATGGTGGCTCGTGATGCAGAGAAAGAGGGAGAGCCAAAGAGAAAGGTGGGAGTGAAAAAGAGAAGGGAGATTGTCAGAGAAACAGGTTTTGTTTTTATGTGTGGAAGATTTACTCTTTATTACTGAAGGAAACCATGAATATGCTTCACTATTGATCCTATCTGATATCTTCTTTCCTTAAATCCATTCGCATGCTCCTTTAGTGTGACTGACAGAGATCTGGGACATAGAATAGAGCCAAAAAGGAAAAGTGAGCATGGCGATGTGTCCTGGCTTGTTTTCATTCAGCCTCTTTGACTTATTTATGTCAGATCAGCATAACGGGGAACGGCTGTAGAGTGAGGTTTTATATGTGCATGTGTGCTCCGGGGTTTGTGTGTGTGTCTGTTAACACATGGTGGTTTGGCAATAAATATAAAGTTATACAGGGAAACACGTAAATAGGGAGGTAGAAAGTCGTCTTCCTGTGATGATGAAGCAGTAATATTGAAAAACAGGGGTAAGAAATGGAGAAATTATGACAGAGAGCAAGATGGAGTGTGAAAGCAGCAGACGTGAGGGCTGCAAACAGAATGGAAGCACAAGTACAAGTTAGAAAATGTCAAAGAACAAATGAAACGTATGTACAATGTACAGTATGTACACTCATTATCATTAATTATTAAAGTGCCTGTTTAAAACCAAGTAAACCCTTGGATTATATAGGTAGATGTGGATTAGAAGGTACTTTGGACCATTCTTCCTCATATAATTCTGCTGGTATAAACTCTTGAGATCTGCTGGGTTGAGGTCTGGTCAGGTTATCTGTAGATACAGTGAGAAACACATCATTAAATTCTGTTCTGAGAGAGCATACCGTACATGTATTTTAATCTTTATCCTCTACAAATTTTTCCTCCATGGAGAAGTTTAAACTAGATTCTTTGCTCACCAAAAGATGGTGGCCCAGGTCCAATCAGCGCTGCTGACTTGTCTCCATTCTTTCTAGCCCGACATTCCTCTCGACGGTGAACATAATCCTTCACTTTCACCCTTTCTGGGCTTCTTCAGGAAGTTTTTTTATTGCAGGAAACCAGATGGGATTGTGGCATGCCAGGCATTTCACCTGGTTCTAGCCGTGCCTGGTGCAGTTCCCCCTGGTGAGGGCCTGGGCATGAACCATCCCCTGCCGAGGCACGCAACGCCCCTCACATTGTTTCCAGCTTTGGCTTCTCCTCAGGACTTTACCGCACGGTATTGTTCCTGCCAGTGGGGAAGAGAAAAAGGCATGTTCACACAAACAAGGGCAAATTCACTTAGACTGACACACACACACACACACACGTTTCCTCAGAATCACTTGAAAGTGCACAAACCAATGGGTTATGTTATTCTACAAAACACAGCAAATCAACACTTTGGCTGACTGCGCCCACGGATGCGTTAGTGTGCGTTGTTGACTCTCTGTGCCTGTTTCAGCAGGCTTCAAACACTCTTTCAGTCGGCTCTTTCTTGAACGCTCTATTTTCAGATTAATTAGTGTGGCCTCTTCTCCTTCTCCTCTAAACTCTAGCACTAACCTACATTTGCTGTCTACTCTATATGGCTTTTTCTTTAGCATACAGCATTGCATTACACGCCTCAGGCACTTGTTATACGAGAGGAGCCATGGTTCTTTCTAGGTCAATGTCTTTGTGGTAAATCTTGTGTTCTAAGAAAAATCTGGACCTAGATTGACTGGATTTAAAGAATGCAACTGTTAATTGGTTAATATGTGGGTCAGGAACCGCACAATCAGGCCAAATAAAGGACTCCATAATCCTGTCACAATACTGTGACAAAAAGTACAAAACCTTACAAATCTAATTAGCAAAAAGAAGAAAAAAGACGTTAAAGTAATGTCCACACTAAGACTTTGCTGCCTTCTGCTGCTGTCTATTCACATTAGGATCCATGTCTACATTAGACCTGCAACCAAACCAGGCATTTGAACCAGTTTCTGCAATGACCTCTGTCTGATACACATTAGTCATTCTTCTCCTACTGGAAGCCAACCACAGAAATCAAGAGATTAAGAAATTGTATACTGTCCGGTCCCCAATAAAACAGCATCTGCTTAAAGTGCAAACCTCCATTTTTCCTGTATGCATTAAAATACTACCGGCATCAAGAGTAGGATACCATTAAGGCCATTTTTACAACAAATCCAAAGTACTCAACATACTTTAATCTGATTTTAGTCAGAAAAAACAAGCAGCATCAAGTCTTTTCTTTTTCTCCATCATTACTACTTTATAGTTACATTAAGTGCATTATCTAGATATGGTGTTTCTGTCTGTTTAACAGGTATCTCCTTATTTAGATGTAATTATCTGTGTTTTAACCACTTGGTTGCTGGCCAGTTTCGATTATCACCCTTATTAAAA
The DNA here is from genome assembly GCF_900324465.2 of Anabas testudineus. Lineage (NCBI taxonomy): Eukaryota > Metazoa > Chordata > Actinopteri > Anabantiformes > Anabantidae > Anabas > Anabas testudineus. The sequence continues at coordinate 18,849,097 of NC_046615.1, forward strand.
TGTAGCCATGGCTAATTATGCGGGAAGGAAATCTGTGACTTCTGCAGTTTTGGGCAAAAACGCACACATGCAAAGCCACACGGACAAAATGTATCCACAAAATGTGCAAGCAAAAAAAGCACAAACACACTAACGTGTACACACATATTTACACATTCTGGGGGCCAACACATGGCGAGGACCACCCAAGAAGGAGCAGCCTCTTTGAAAATAATGAAAATTCCGCTGCAGCCTGGCGCTGCACAGCAGGCCGAGGCTACGCAGGACAGTCTATGGAAGATTGCATCCCACCTGGTTGAAGTAGTTGCTGAGAGCAGGCATAGAGCCATAATGATAAACAGTTACAGTTTTTCCATCTGCAGAAAACCTACTATAGATTAACTCACTGCATGTGATCAAAAATAGAACTCTTACTGGGTTCTGATCATCACCAAATAACAATTATCTGTATCTGAGGTAGTATGGTGCTATTTGTTAATGCGTGTTTTCTTCTTGATTATTCAAACAGCTGTCTGAGTCAAGTAAAATCTTTCATCGACAGCTGCAGTGTAATTCTTAAATCAAACAAATGTTGCTTTATTACATAGTTTTCCTTTTGCAATCATTTAACTGAAATGGACAAACCCTTTTTAGGAACAAATGAGCAAGCTACAGTGGTTGTGTCATGATTAGAAGTAAAGCTATGTTCTATGTCTAATCTGGTTTGTTCTGACGTGTTACCGCATTTCAACAGCAGCAACAGCTGTTAAACTACATTACTGATGATTAATCAGCACCACCTTTACTAACCAACTAAATGGAGCACTGTGTTAAAAATTATTCATGTCTTAATGCATGATGGCAGCGTCAGCTTTTGATATTGTTGTTAAGACGTGGTTTTGTGAACATGTGCTTCAGTGTGTTAGGTTCAGTTGACTATAATTATGAGAAAACAATTTCACACTACTGTAAATGTCAAGTGTATGTGAATTTGCACATATAAAAGCACAAAAAAAAAAAAAAAGAATGATCAATAACCATTTGACCTGCTCTGGATTTCTCTGGGCTTTGGTGAGACGCCCTGCATTAGTACTTCTACTACCATAATCATCAAACCACCTACACGCACACGCGAAGGTTCACCCAGTGGGTACGAGAGGAAAGCTGCAGATGAAGTGAAAACACAGTAGTGGTGAAAATCAGGGCTTTCCTGCTGGTTGAGACAATAAGTAGGAACCACATGGAGCCCAGAGGCCCCTTTGGCTTCCTGTGAGCAAAAGTTGTTCAGCACAAAGAATGTGCCAAACCCATTTGTGCTATTTAAGCTAAAAGGTAAAGGAGGAAGGGCATGGGTAGTAGTTGTACTGCAGGATCCCCGAGCCTTCAGCCTTCAACATCCGTCCCTGAAATCAAATCCCGCCAGCACTCTTTTCTGCCTGAAACAAGAGGAACATTGACAAAATCTGCAACTCGGGCCACTAATCACAAAGTCATAAAATGGTGAACCCAAAATTCCACCAGAGAAAAATTAGTCATTATTTAGTATCCCACTGCTGCGGCACAAGCTCTCCCCTGTTCCTGTCAGCCTTCTAAGGTGATGGTGTTAGATGGAGACTCACAAATCTTCCTGAGGTGCCAAACAAGTCTTAAAACACATGCGTTTAGTTTTACAGCACACCCAAGTCTTGTGAAGTAACTAGTGCCTAATCTGTAAATCAGGATGTCCAAGAATACAGAGAGAGCACTGATTGGCTGCTCACGAGAGTGAAAAAGGACGTGCAAGAGCAATATTTATTAAAAGGCTATACTTTAACTGTCGGGCCCATTTTCATATTTAGCTGGAACAGGGAAGGACGTCATGGTTTGGGTTGGTTTGACTGTGCATCTTGTGAGACAGTAGAATAACATCGTTACAGTAATAAAGAGGTCATAGGTGAGAGTCATAACACGGAGAAATAGAGAGACCAAACAAATCAAAGTGTTACAGTGAAAATATAGAGGATAGGATTGTTATAATCTAATAAAGTGTCTGTCAGGTCAGGTCGGGCTCGGTTATTGGACTAAAGTCTCTTCACAAGAACAGAAGATGACTTATGTAAAAAGAAGGTTGAGTCAGCATTACAGTGGACGAGTGTTTGTGTACTGCTATGGGGTCTGTAAGAGAGTTATGCAGGAGTGAGACTGAGGTTACTCCAGTCCAGAAACTTGGTGTAATGCCAGCTCTCTTGACCCAGAACATTTTGTACCATGGTTAAGTCATGCAGGCTTCACCTATTGTCTCCAATTGCTAACTGCTCCTCTTTGTGAGACCTATATACATTATGGAGTCAAATTTCTTTAACCCCAGTTAGTTACATCAACACAAATCAGGCTCAGCCTTAAACCTGGGCCTATGTGCCAGTGCCAAACTGGGTCTGAACGTAACCCCTGCTCAAATCCAGACCCTAAAACATGTCTCCACCATAATGAACTTTATGATTGTGAATAATGAAATATTTCTCCTCATTGTATCATTCTTGGCTTAATGGTATAGTTGAAAAGTATCCAGGGCTTTGCTGTCTTGAATCTCATCTTCCTCCCTCACTCCCACACTTTCTGTATCTTATCTTTCTCCAGTTTTGTGCTTTATAGCAAATTCATACCTTAATGTTATTTTTAGTGTTCAAGCTGCAAGTCAACTACAAACTTTAAGTAGTTTGTAGTTGTAGTTAAAGCTTCAAGAGCCTTTGTAGCAACGACAGCTTCTTTTGGACTAGGAGCTATAATTTCAATCTCCAGCTGATCATTAACTTACTTTCATATTGCAATAAATCGAATCAATCTGCATGCATATATTGTTTTTAAGTAATAAGCATCAGCTATACTAACCTGGAGCCTTTTCCTTCAACTAATGAGGTTACACTTGTCACACCTTATAGAGTAGAACTTGTATAAAGTCTGTACATAAGTCTTATATATACCAATTAGCCACAACACAGCATTGTGCCACTGATGTTTGGGTCCCCATGTGTGAATGAAGCATTATACATTTAATTTGAAATGTTTTGTTTTCACCCCAAACAGTAACATATATGCATATATGTACTGTTCGCTCACCAGATGATGCTTAAAGTAAACTGGAAGGAGGCTGTAGAAGAAACACTTATCTTGTAATGTGGACTACTTATAATCCTTCGTCTTGTGCCGACCACTTTAGGATTTTTATCACTGTTTCTTACTCTAGAGGGGCTGTAACTATTCATCTAAATACAAACACTGGCCATCTTTTTCTGTCATTATCTGATAATTGAACAACTTCAATGCAGTTTTTATTCAAACTGACATATAGTATCTTCCACTAACGAGTTCTAGGGCTGGATTTACGATTCAATTCAGCTGTGATTAGCTTTACCCTGCACAGAATTAATAGACAGGTCTGGGCACAGGCATTCCCTTGTCTCTTTCTGGCAGACCCCACACCACACTCACACACGTAGCTGCACACAGGGTATGTTACACTAAGTATAGTCGTCCAGGCTAACCACACGTTGAGCTGGAGGTTTGGCTCAGAGACCACTTGAGTTGCCAGGCTGGCTTTTCCCCCAGTTTTAGAAGTGTCTGTCACACATAAACACACAATCACACTGGGGCCAGAGCTATTTTCAGAAGCCCAGTAAAGTATGTGCATGAGCTGCCCACCGTGCAGCCTGAATACACACAGGCAACTATGCAGCAGACACACACAGTGTAAATACAGAAACCCAAAAGCAGACATCAGGCACACACGGAACAACACAGTACACACAAATGCATATTTACACTTGATAAACACCTGGTAGCCGAGAATAACCATCTCAACAGACTCTTTTTACCTGAGGTCAATGTTGCTTTTGGACCTTAAAATATCCGAGCAGGAACCACAAGAGACTCTCCTGAGAGCATCAGTACTTTATTTTGATAGGCTGAGCAACCTGGCGTGAGCAAAAGAGCCACCAATGAGACTGACAACCAGTGCTGGATAGTTTTTAAAAAAATAAAACAAACAAAAAAACAAAAATCTATTACTTATTACATGATCTTGATTAAAAATGATTCAACGTAAAAAAAAACAAAGCACAGTAGTTGAGTAAAGTAAAGGGTTAGGGTTAGTAAGTAAAGTTGACTTTAAACAACTACAAAGACTTCAAAACTACTGCACATATTCAGTATGTAACGTGTGTGGAGGTCAAACACAAGACAGTATCGTTAAACAGGCTTTCAGCAGAGTATTAACCATGGTGAATGCACAAAGTACTGCAGAAATCCAGCTGCAACGAACTCTGCAGTTTAGCTTGCATCCCCTTTTTTTTCAGATGTGGAGTATCTGTTCTTCAGCATTGTGATCAAGTATTTGTTGTGTTATTTAAAACAAAGACAGCTAAATATGTAAATAAAAATAACAGTGAGACAAGTGACAGTTTGAATATTTAGTTTTTAACTGTGCAAATCAATGCATTGTATTATGTGAGGCTGCTGTGGAGACAAATCACTAAAAACACTTGATTAAGCAGTGAGTTTTTTTCAGTACTCCTCGTGCTATACACAGAGGAACCCTTTTTCTGTTCAACACAGCAAATCCATAATACAGCCCATGTCACTTAAAGGGTTGCAAGCATCATTAATAATGTCTTGACCCCTGACGACAGTGAAAACAAATGAGACACTGTGCTCCAGAGCAGCTGTGGATCAGAGGTATACAACTCCATTGAGGACTGTAACTCAGCTAAATGAGTGGACTATCAAATAATTACAATCACAGTCTCCTTTTCTGCCATCTAAAAAAAAAAACAGTCAGGGTCTGCAATTTAAAACTTACTCTGTAAAATGTGACCTTCCCAACAAAGACCTCAATTATCTGGCATCACCACCTAGCTCCAAAATCAACCCCACACCCATGGTAATAACCTCCCAAAGCAGACAGGAGACCCCTAAATAGCAGCACTTAGACAACCACGGGTGGGCAAACATCTACCCACGGGGCAGCCACTGTTCACTAGTCCACAGATTCCTATATATGCACATATACAGACCCCCAACCAAGAGCAAACCCAGCCAAGCGATTAGAATTGGGCTAATGAATAGCCTTCAGTAAACCAGTATCTCCTGTAGGCTTATGGGTGCACCAAACTACAGCTTCCTGTAGACTAAGACGTCCAACATTTAAAAAAATATAAAGTTGAATAAATGTTTAACAGGGTTTGCATGGTAAACTACACCTGAATGAAATCATTGTTGTCATTAGAAAGTTATTAGGAGTAAATATCTATAAAGTTCCTCTTCTCTTCTCATCACTAAGGCAACCAAGACTCTCAGAAGAGGTCAGAGGTTACAAAAGTAAAGTGAACACTGACACACACTAAGTCCAATTTTAAAACCGCGAGCCCTGTGTAGCAGCCTTATCTTGTCCCAATCAATCTGATTGACCAAAGTGAAAACACATCACAAGTCCTTCAGAACAACTAAAATCTGAGTGTCTCATTTTGTCTACATGAGTCCAGCATATAAAACATGATGTGATGCAGCCTAGAAGAATGAATGCAGCCCACCAAGCAACACGTTTTAATGTGCAGTTAGGACATCACATTCGTTTGCTGTTGTTCATAACAGTATATATTTTGTTAGATAAGATTAGATATGCGACCGATTATTTTAACTGTCTGGAAAATATGTTTTTAATGCTAATTTTGTAAGGCCAAAAATGTTATTAGGCTCATGTAAAGAAAAGATATCCGTGGTTTTGAAAGTCATAATTGATCTATGAGGTTATTAGCCTGGGGGTGTCAGGTCCTGAGATAAATCTGAGGGGTCATCAGATAATTAAAGGGATTAGGAAGGTTCCCAGGCTTCTGTGGTCTATGTGTGCCCAGCTCAAGGCTACGTTAGTAGTCACAAGAATAACACATACACATCTCTAAATTAAATATATACAGTGAAGTTACACTTTTCATAACATAGACACCAGATTTTGACAAGAAAAAAGTAAATGATAGAATAAAAATCCAATATCTTGTTGCACTGCATTGATTTTGATACTGTTTTTTTAATCCATCCACCAAATTAATGTTAAATCAAAGTGAGCCGAAACAAGCATTTTGTTATTTTGACAATCAGCTACTTCACACTGGCCTCTGTGTTTGTGTTTTCTCATCTGTTCGTCTGCAGATCTATAAAACATCTCAGCCTAAACAAAGTCTTCAAATTTAAACATCTGGGTGAAGTCAGAGTCACCTCTGTGTTGTCCACGACTGCAGCTTTATGAGTGAATCATGCAGCATCCAGACATCCAGACATGCCTTTGTTGGTCTGCATCGCCCAGGCCCCAGGGGTAAAGGTCAGCCTGTTGATGATGGGCTGGGTGAGAGTGGGTGTTGCATGTTTACGTGTCTCTGTGGGAGTCTGCAGGTGTGCTAGTGTGTGTCAGTCAGTAGCTGGTACGGTTTGAAAACATGTGACGGCGCTGAATCAGATGTTTGTCTGTAAATCAGCTGAGCTGTTTCTTTTTCCTACTCCTATTAATGTTAACAGTCAAACTGTTACTGAAAAGCTTTATTGTGCCTTTTCAAATCTGTTCTGAAATCATTATTTGCTAATTTATTTGTAACAGTAGTACATTTTTTCTCATATTAAATTAGTCTTTTGTGCTTTTTTACAATTGTGGAAAAATTGTGGAACTTTTACTTTTGCTTTGAACTTTGCTTTGTGCTTTTACAAACAAATTGAATTCCTGCATAAGTGGATAGAGAATAAAAATACATTTTTAAATTTGACTGAGCCACAAAAAACACAAAAAGTAATGTTTAAGGTTCCTCCAGTATCCATGCTGTGAAACAGCTCTGCTGCAGTCTCAAAGCCTGCCCAGGCCTGCAAATAATAATGTGTGTGAGTCGTCACTGCCTCAGGCTGCAGAGGCTGAGTGTGACCTTTCACTTCAAACACCTACTGGCCCCTGTTGCATAATATGTGAATGAGTGTATCAAATGTATAATGTGTAAATGTGTTATTAAATAAAGGTCTAGAGTTAGATAGGGACACAAGCACACACACCTTCACTGAATGCATTATCAGACACCTATGTGGGCATGTTAAAGCCCAGATAAACTGGTTTGCAGATTGATGAAGATGTCAGCTGTGCCATCAAGACTGAGCAAAACCAGCTCTAGTCTTGTGAGACATAAAGTGTTTCCAGGACTGGATTTGCGATTTGTGCTGAAATAGACGGTCCGGTCACATAGTAGCAGTGGCAGATGTGCCATGTGCCTTAACACAAGTCAGTGCACTATCTAAATGACTTTGAAGTAAAGGAAACATGTTTAATATGGATCCAATTCTAAAACCGTACCCTAAAACCAAGTCCTCCAACAACATGAAGTTATGAGACCTGGCTGACATGTCTTCACATTAAGGGATAGAAATAAAATACAAACCCATAGAAAGACGTGCACAAACACACACCTGCCATCTAAGTGACTGCTCTCCAGTGATCGTAACCTCTGAGGCACCTGGCTGATATCCAATCACTCTGAGCAAACACTAAGAAGACAGTTATTCCAGTCCATCACACTGACAGATCTGTTCTGGTTTTAGGGCACTGAACCAACCAAACCTGCTGTCTACGCTGTTTCGTCTGCACGGCTTCTGCTGAAAAAGCCCAGATAACATCTCTCACCACACTAGGAAGGGAGGCGAGTGAGGGAGGGGTGGGCAGAAAGAGTGTAAGAGAGGATTATATGTAACATATACACAATGAGTGAGAGCCAAGAATAGAAATGGGGGAGGGGGGGAAAGTATGATTCTTTATTTGTTTTAAAACCTACGGCTCTAAACTCTCCCAAATGTTGATGATATGAGCACAGACATGCAGATTACATGTTTAGGACACTAGTTATGTGATGATTATAATCCTCCACCACAAATTACGTGACAATAGCAAAATGAGATATGCTACGGTTACGCTGGCCGTGTTTAATGGTTTGCTGAAGTGAATAAACTATGATTAAGGCTGAGGTCAAGAAGGGAAACCTTACATTTCACCCATGTATTGACATGAGGTGGAACTTGAACTTGGCTTCTTTGTCTTAGAGGAAAGATTTATCCACCAATACACCACAACCTCACTCTCAGGTTGGTTGAATAATGCCTAAGACCCCCCTCCACATTATTCTGTAAAGAATATGTGTTATGTGGCCAAACTATAAAATATATATATATATGCATTAGTTGTCTCCACTGTCTTTTAATCATAATTTATTAAACCGAATAAATTAACTAAATGAAAACAGTTATTAAGTCGTTCAAAGTGGACATTTCCAAGTGAAGCAGTGGTTTTGAATGTGGCTTAGAAAAGCCGTGTGTGTGTAGGCGAGTGCTGGAAACTGTGCACGTGTGCGTTTGATGCCTGTAACTGCAATTTATACGTGAACCTTCCATATATTTAGTGTGCCTCCTTCCTCCACCTACTCTCTGATGTAAAGCTGATTACTTCCGTCTCCCCCACTTTGACCTGTCAAAAGCTGCCAATTATAGACTGACCTTGCCAGTGTTGTCTTGTGGTCAACTGATGTCCTCCCACTCATTGTGCAGGGTTTGATCATTATGGGACTTACTATCAGTCAAAGGCACCCATGCTCTGTCTTCCGGCAGACATCAAGAGGTAGACTTAAGTGTTGATGTTGGCAGTATTCAGTATTTGAAATGTTATCTTTTTAACAATACATTGATCAAGTGCAGGCATTAAAGTCAAATGGGGAAAACCAACCACTTCAAAGGACTGAACTGGGGAATCATCAAAGTCTATGAGGTGGTTTGTGGAGAACTTATCAAAGCCTGATGATGCAGTCAAATTACAATATGAAAGCAAGTAATGATATTAAATCAGGATAGATTGTATTGATACATTTACAAAACATACAGATAGTCAAAACAGGAAATGCTCTTTCACTGTATTGCTTCAAACATATCAAAGAGTTTTGTATTGTAGTGTTTGTTGTGTAGTGTTTTCCTCTTGAAATAAACAGTCAAACTTGTGACATGTCAAAACTCAAACACTGAATTATCCTTTGAGTAGGAAGACAGACAGATCAGAGCAGCAACGGCCCAGGACTATGCCAAGCTACTCCCGACTGGCATCACTCAGCCTCATTCACCGCCACATGATGACTAAAGTAAAATTAAAGTGGCACTGGTCCTATGCAGCTCACCACATCTGTCTGAAGACTCCCCAGCTAACTGTAGACCACTGGAGCCGGAGCAGAGCCCTCCCCAGACAGAGCTGCCTCAGGGCAAATGTGCTTCAAGTTCCACCATCCCTAAAAGAGCAGTGGTGTTTTTTTGCAGACTGACTTAAAAGACACTGGCTATGAAGTATCAAAGGACATTTTCCCTTGATCAGAAGTTTTATTTTCTGTTACATTATGTCCATAATGATATGAAGACACGAAGACATATTATATCATATACTGACAATAATAGGGTTAACTATAGATGTGTGTAATCAACATGACCCAGCAGAGTGAGATGTGTGGAACTACAAAAGGAATATCAAAGAAACAATGCATACATATTTTTAAAGGCTATATGTTTACATTTGTTTTTGTTAATATAACAGCATATACTTTTAGAAGGATTTCTGTCTGCTAAGGGATAAGCAGAGTGAGAACATTTGTTTTGAATCAGCTGGCCACTAAAACAGTAGTTTAAAACTGCTTGCACCACTCAGCCCCTGTCTCCCTCTCATTAAAATCATTTGCTGAATTTGGGCTATAAAAGCAAATGCAGCAATTGCAGGCATGAGGGTTTAATTAGAGTTACGAGTAAAGGTAGGGGCTCCATGGGGGATTTTCCAGATCTATGTCTGTGTGTTGGCCATGAACTCAAACAGGACATGTTTCAATATGTCTGCCTTGATTTTAAATGTCCTCAAAGCACCTTTGTTCTCCTGTGACAGATAGAAGAAGAAATATTATGGATGTTTTTTGATAAGGAAGCCTCAGTGTGCAGCAGCTTGATCTCACCTGCATGTGTTTTGCACGTCTTCAGGCTGTTTTCTCATTAGGAACAAATTTTAGTAGCTTTAAAGTTTTAGTACCTAAATCCATAATGATGTCAATGTATTTTGGGCATAAACACAGTAATAAAAAATGTTTTGGCATGACTCACGCATTAATCAAATATCATTCCATTTGACTGAATAGCAATGCTTTACGATTTGCATAGTGTGCATAGTTTGCACTATGCAAATAATTTGGTTGATGTCAATTTGCAAAAAGCGTGTTCACTATCTCTGTGGTGAAAGTGTGAATTAGTAAAACATCTAAGATTCACATAATATTGTAGTTAGAGTTGAAAATAGGGCAAACATTAATTGCTGGTCAGTAACAGTAACCTCTTACATGGAAGTCACACATTTACAGTACATCACCCCAACCTTCAAATAGTACATGAACTGCATTTTGACACATATCACAGCAGTTGACAGTAGCTGACCTTTATTAAATCTACAGTTCCGATGATGTTTTGTTTATTGAGCACATAATTGTATTGGTCTGCACCAAGTGGACGGTTGTATTCATGTCAACATTGGTTGGGTTGGGTGGTTGAGTTCCTTTATGTAATGTGCTAAAGACACCACTATTATAACAATTTGAGAAACTGAGACTGCTTCAATCGTGTTTTTCTCTATGTTTTATTTAAAATTTGTTTATCTCTCTGATTTTTGCTGATGTATGACATATTGTGTCATGTACATAAAGTTGAGCCTTTTTTGGCTTTACCCTGTAGTGTACAGTCGCTGGGCCCTTTGAATATGACAAGGTCAATGGGTGGGGGGTAGGTATGCTGCCTCTAAATGAAGTCTCATTCACAATGAAGGACAATGTTGTTGGCCTAGCTATTTGATTTGCTATGCATGACTGCCCTGTTCCCGTACAAGCTGGGATTATTACTTCCTGCACAAACAGGTACAGGAAATAGATAAAGAGGTGTAAAATTATCCAGTAGGGACTTAATTCCTGTGTATCACTAAATATTTATGATGAAGATAAAACCCTATTAACTGAGAATAGGTAAACAGTCAAGCCAAACAGTGAACTGGCAACCTGATGAATCACTTGATTGAATTTCCAGTCAGTCAGTGACTTAACAATCAGCCAACAACAACCATGTTGAGCAGCAAGCACTTCAAGTTCTGTTACAGGCTATGAAACCATTCCTCCTTTGACATTGTAAACATCATATCCCAAAGTGTCCTTGAAAAAAAAACATGTTTTTTCACATTTTCATCATACAAGCTCAGTGAATCACACCTGAGTAATAGCCATCAGTAATATCAGAATATCAGATTTCTGATATGACACATTGTACAATTGAAAGCTCAGTTAATATTAAGAGCAGCTTTATCACCTGAGGTCCTACAAGAATAAACACAGTCTGACTCCTGTTGACTCCAGGATATTGAATCACCTCCAATATGCACAGAAAGATGAAAGAAAACTGCACAAAATCATGTAGAACTAAGCTTGTGCACTTTATAAATGTAATTTAATCAACATGAGGTTGAAGTATTCAAAGAAGAAGAAAGGAAATTATTGACAAGACATTAACTTTGAACCGAGAAATCATAAGCTTTTGACAAGACAACCCAACCTAACCTAACCTGTTTTATGATGAAACTTTTTGAGTAGGATTTCCCGGCAGGGATGACAAATGAGCGAGTTCTTTCCTTGATCGTTGAAAGGCTAAATACGTTTGCTTACCTGTAAAGAAATCAAGTTATGAAGATGAATCGTACAACACAATGTGGTTTTACCTGAAATCTGAGGTGAGGTATTTAGAAACCGACATTGAACAAAGCATCTTGATTAAAAAAATAAAACCCCACCTCTCAACATTCAGTTCTTAATATACATTTATATGACAGGTGAAAGCAGCGATCTGGCATCACTGCACCAAAACAGGACATACGAGTCGAGCATCTTTAAGATAACGATACTTATCTCATGATCACGTACAGTTCTCCGTATGTCTGCTTAAGCAATTGATTTAAAAGAGAATTATGTTTAGATATTGTTAATATAGCGTCAATCAGTGTTGTGACTCTGACTTTGGGCACAATCACAGTAATAAAACATGTTTTGATAGGATTCATGCGTCTTTTTCGTTCATCAAATATCATTCCATTTGACTGAATAGCAATGCTTTACGATTTGCATAGTGTGCGTAGTTTGCACTATGCAAATAATTTGGTCATGTCAATTTGCAAAAAGCATGTTCACTATCTCTGTGGTGAAAGTGTGAATTTGTCAAACATCTAAGATCTACATAATATTGTAGTTAGAGTTGAAAACAAGGGAAAGATTAACTGCTGGTCAGTAACAGTAACCTCTTCCATGGAAGTCACACATTTACATCACCCCAACCTTCAAATAGTACATTAACTGCATTTTGACACATATTACAGCAGTTGACAGTAGCCGACCTTAATTAAATATATAGTTCTGATGATGGTGTGTTGTGTTGGACACATAATTGTATTGGTCTGCTCTTTCCTTTATGTTGATATAGCATCAATCAGTGTTGTTCTGTGCATTCCTTTTTCATGTTTTCAATTATCCACTCTGCCTACTTTAATACAATATTTAACTCCGGTCTTTAAAATAAAACAAAATCACCTCTGCTGTTTAATTCATTTGTCTGTGCTTAAAAAAAAACACTATTTTTTAAGGCATTTGAACTCCAGTGAACTTGTCTGGACATGTCTGTAGTCAGCATGGATGGACAGAGACATATCAATTACAATGGTAACTGCAAAGTCAAAATCAAACAACAGGGAAGTTTCACCACTTACTAAAATGCATCATATCTATGTTAAGCTGTTTTCAGACATGCACTGCAACTCTGAATTTGTCTAGACGTTACTTGGTGGAGCTGTATGTGCAAAATACAAGCCAGTAAGCCAATGTCCAAGCCAGTAAGCCAAGACATTAAACAGACATAACTCTACCAGCTCTCTAGTACAAACTCCAAATATTGTCCGCATGACCCCATGTGCAAATACAGCAGGTAATTTACAGTGTATAAGTGAGTGTTCCCTTTCAGTTGATACAAACAGCACAACACCAAAAAGTATGGGAAATGTTTACCGTGGTGGTGCTGTACAGTGCTTCCCTCCTTCTACTCTGTCATTTCAGAATCTGACATGATGTGATACCAGTAGTAGTACAAGTTTATTCAGGTCAGGTGAGAAGTGGACCCACCCTAGAGGAAAAATGTGAGGTTTCCTACCAATTTTCCTAAGCCTGACCAGCATTTTATCAAAAAGTGTTATCACAAAAGACATTTTGTGTCTGCAGATTAGTATAGATTTACATGATTTATGTCAATAAACAATGACATAAATCATGTCATTGTCTGAGAGATTGTATCACTCACAGACTCACTGTAGAGTTTTAGGGTTCTTGACACTGTATGACAATGGAAGCACCTAATGCTTCGTAGTACATTACAATGAGGCACTTAACTTATCTGTGATAAATTGAGCCTCATTGGTTTGTAACACTCATCTCATCAGACAAGACTTTTTTATCTATGCAGGAATGTCTACGTGTGACAGACGTGATTACTTTCACTGAAAAGACAAAGGTGTAGTTGATTGCCTTGGTTGTTTATGGATTAAAACATGATCAAGAATTTAACAATTGCTAAAGTTTAACTGGACACTAACAACAGACGCCAGACAATGGATCAGAAAGATCTAATCCATCTTTTAACATTGCACCAACATATTGCTAAGCTTTCCTAATTTCCTGTACTCAGTGAATAGAATGGAAAACAACAGAACAACAATCATTTACAGTAGCTGTGCCAATTATTGTATGTACTTTCTACATTTACCCAGTTTGTGGGCCTTATTACCAGGTGGGAGTGGACACTGGACCTGATGTATGCTAACGTTAATGCCTACAGTTCCATTGACCTCCCCCCTCTGGGAAAGTCAGGTCACAACCTGGTACATCACCTTCCACAGTACTCACCTTTGGTTCAGAGACAGTCTGCTACCGTTAAAACTGTGAAAAGGTGGGCAGAGGGGGCCCACATTGCCCTGCAGGGATGGTTTGAAGATACAGACTGGAAGACTCTCTGTGAACCTCATGGTGAGGACATTGATGGACTGACAAACTGCATCACTGACTACGTTAATTTATGTGTGGACACCCACGTACCCACAAAAACTATTTGCTGCTTTCCCAACAACAACAACAACAGAGAGCCACAGGAGATCCTTTCTACCTGTGGCCATCAATCTTTACAATTCCTCCCCCCTCTGTAGAGGGAGGGGATACTGACAATCTCTTGTCATATACCTGTTGTCATTCCACCCTAAACTATAATTATTGACCTATTTTCATTCATCTTACATATTCTGTATATATACTGAGTTCTACGTACTGATGTAATTCTGTATTTGTGTTGGTGTGGATCTTTCCTGGTTGTGGTTCCCTTCCTTTCTGTCTGAATGTATTGTTCAATTTGTTATATACTCTAGAATATAAATTTATAAACAACAAATATCTTTTTCATTGTGTTAAACACAGCTGCTCTGTGTAAAATTAGTATAAGGCAGGGTCTGCTTCACACAAGCTGACATGCAAACTGGAGGCACCTAAGTCAGGTTCAAGTACTTTACTTTCTTTAAATAGTAGGAATACACATGTGGCAGGATGACCTCATCACTGCCCTGATGTGAGAAGTCCTCCCACCCACAACTTGAGTCAGTACCATCTGCACCAACCACTCTGCTGACATGCCTGTGCAAAATATGTGGCTATAGCATGATCTATTCTTAGGGTGAAACCTTTCATGCTAGCAAGACACACACAACACACACAATTTTAAAAGCGGTGCTTTTAAAATAAGCTCAAGATACAGGAGATTTCAGATTACCTGTTATACCTGCTATATGTACAGTATATCTGGATATCCAGTAACAAGATTTCTTATGTGAATGTAAACTTGTTCCCCAATTACCCAAGTAACCTGGTTTCTCTGAGTATCATGGTAACTTAAGTGCATGTAAACACAATCACTGTCAGCATAAACACAACTGATCTATAAATCATACATCTCCTCTATTTTTGTGCAGTATATGAAACTTCAACAGCCTTTGTCGCAGTGCAGAACATCCACCATCCAGTGATGTCACCTGCAGGTGAAAGTGACACTGTTGTTTTTGTCATCTCCTCCTTTTATTCCTGTGACACCATTACACAATTCCTCCTGAATAAAGAGCAGCGGATACTTATCTTTCTACTTTATTCACCATATATTGTGACCCTATATCCCTTACCTGTGGTGAATAGTACTTATTGCAGTCGGTTCTATTGTACCTGCAGATATAGAGTGGGAGGCCCAGCCCCCCTTGATGATTCAGTGTCCTGCTGTCTCCAGTTTCCTTCAGGGAGCCCCTGATATCTTTCCGTTTGGCCAACATTATGTGCGACTTCCTGTCTGTGGCAGGGATGTGACTGAAGGACCTCTCTGGAGACACAGTGACAATTTTCCTCTGCTTTACTTTTCAGTTCTTTTCTTTTTGTTTTGCTGTTTTTTAACAAGGAGAGCTGCAGGAGTGTACGTGTGTCTGGATAAGTAAAAAAATTATGTGTACACAAAACAAATCTTGGAAGAATAAGAAACTGGTGGCACTTTTCAAGTAATGGGAGCCTTTTTTTCTCATTTTATTTAGGCTGTGCACATGACATTACACCATTTACACCAACATTTTCTTTTTCTAGATGATGGCAACACAACAAACACACCTGTGAAATACACACATTTTTATTGCAGAAGTTGCTCCTATTCACAGTGTAAATGAAAGACTGCAAACATAAATTCTTTAGAGCAGATATATCATTGAATGAATATTCCATAATATGATAAGTGGGGCCAAACTGTAATGGTAATGAGTATTATTAAGGAATAGGTAAAGTGTGCTGAAAATGAAATCATCCGTTTCAACAAATCCAATCCAATAAATCAGCTTTGCCACATAAGGCACCTACACTGTGACAAGGAAGCATTGTTCAACTTATAGATAGAAGACGACAGAAGCCCCATGTGTGACCCACTTTACTTAGCTATTGATGCATTTCTGTATCTCAGTTAAATACACAGTGTTGAATTTTATCTCCAGCAACAGTAAATGAATACTTATACTTTCCTTTAAACACATGTCAAAGTCCTTTTTGTCCTGCCCATATTGTTTAGAAAAGGTTGTCATGTTTTCCTCAACCTGAGAAAGCCAGGAGCATCCTCGTGGGACTTTAGTAAAAGGTGAAACCCAAGACGATCTCTAGTTAGTGTAGCGTAGGTTAAAGCATCCTCTTTTCAGAGCCAGGCAGAGAAAGAGGAAAGGAGACAAATAGGTTCCCACCAGCAGAGAGAGGTCAGCTCTCCTGGGAAACTTCTCCACTATTCTCTCAGAGTGAGGTGTGCTAGAAAAGATTTTCTTTTACTTGGGTCTAGAGTGAAGAAAAGGCTCCCACCCATAACCTCACAATCTACCTTGGACAACCACACAACAACATACACCATCTCTCTCACACACACACAAATACACACTGCATTAACCTGCTAATGGACTGACCCCCACTACCCTGCGCTCTTTGTTTCGAGGCACAGATCACTTTTCTCCAGCTCGACCGGAGAACAGCAGGCGGGCTGCGTTCCCTCACACACCCATCAAATTCTTCAAGAATAGGTGATCAACCTTTCATATATACATTGTGCTGTATAGAGAGAGGGTCTGTGGTCTCATGCAGGAACAACAGCTGTGGTTTGCATGGTTTGACTCAGCAGCAGATAGCATCCTGACAGACTGTGCATCTGGACTCAGGGTCCCATTCTTTGCATGTAGATAATCATGGCCAGACTATTTTATATCAAACCACATAAATACATTCATTTTCAGATACAGATACATCTGTTTTGGAAGAGTGAAGAGAACACAGGTTATTGAGAAATCTTTTTCAATTCAACAACTTATTGTATTGTAAGCGTCTGTTACACTTTGCTCCTCTGGCCAGCTGGGACAGGGTCCCCAGGAGTCTTTGTTTCTTTCTGTTTCCTGTTTTGTGTCTCTCCCTTCCGGTGGCATGGCTCAGCTGGCATTAGTGGTGTCAGGTGGGTTGTTTTTAGCAGGTGTTTTGTCATCTGTGCCCCTATATTTAAGTTTTTTTTAAGTCTAGTTTCAGTTAGGTTTTGCTTGTGTGCCACCTGTCTACCTCGTCTGTAGCTCTGTCCCCCGACCTTTAGCGCTTGTTGTCTTCGGTCTTGTGAGTATTATCTTGGTCTGCTTTGTTTATTTCCCCAGTCAGTCTGTCTGGAGATTGGTAGTTCCTGCTTCTGCAGAGCCTTGTTAAATTTCCTCCAAATGATTTGGGGTTTTGTTATGTTGTTAATTAGCCTATTATTAGGTCCCCTCCTCATGTAGTGTCTTTGTTTTATAGCTTGTTCTATCTAGTTATTTTCTCCTGACATGCAGAGTAACCTTTTTTTGTTGTTGTTTTTCAGTACTTGTACACGATAAAGTATAAATGTTAGTAAGGATTTTGTCTCCCCTACTTAAACATGCAGTCAGTTAAATAATTGCTGATAATGGTTTCAACTCTTTGCTTATTCACTTTTAGTTATCAATGCAAGATATAACATCATCCAGGATTGGAAAAAACATTTTAAACTAACTCCATCTAAAACCTAATCTACCCTTACTGTCTTAATCATAAGGTGATTCATTCTCTAGCCTGAGTCAGACTGAAGACATTGGATATCACGGGCAGTGTGTTTATCACTTAGGGACATGACAGAACAAGCCAGCATCGGCCGTCAGTCAATGTCGGCCTGTCGCGAGCGCCTGTTGGCCTAGTTTCTGCAGTGTGTTTCGCATTGTTGGCACTGACCAGACCCCTGTCTGCAGCTTTTTAACAGTGGGAGACCCATAGAGGAGAGACAGCACTTAAACTGGTCGTTCAGCTTATTGAATCAATGCACGAGAATAGAAATGCCCTCCGGTGTCATTTACAAGTTGAGTGAGAGGAAGCAAACACTGCAAAGTGCTGTTTTGTTTACCATTTGTACATCTAAGTCTTCTGCTGTTTTCCCTTTTTGAATTATGAATACAGACCAGAGAGTTATTTACTAGTGCAACCTTTTGACCCAAAGGTACTGGGACGTGACATAACAATTGCTTTAGACTGCCTAAAATACTTTAATGTCTGCTTGGTGCGTCATGGCCCTAAGACCACACACGTCCCTGATACCCAGTGTATTTACCAAACACTGTTTTTGTCCTTTTTCTAACGTGCACACAACTGCTTGCATAAAACAATTACCTGGAACCTGCAGCTAGCACCACTTTCTGAGCAGTGCCAAAATATCGTTCCAGGAAAAAGTGAAAAACATTGGAAACAAAAGCACTGCCCGTGACAGAGCCCATAACACATATTACGTGACATGTCAATTATTTTGTATTGTGTAAAAGTGCCTGCTCTGGGACAATAGTTCAGGTAAGTCACTCAGCAGTACAGAGAGAAGAAATGTTTTCCGCCTGACCATATCTGGCAGGTTAGGGCTGGTTTAGACTGGTTTCTTCCCTTGGGCTTTAATCAGTTTGTGTTTTATTTTATTAATTTTATGTATTGAGGCTAATTAGATTCTGAGTCAATACAAGTTAAAACAAAACCTATGTTGGCTCAGGAAGGACCAAGCCAACTTTACATGACCTTAGAGCATAAAAGCATCTTTAAAATCTTCTGTGGACACTAAATTGGGGATGTATTCAATTAGTAATGTACAATTGAAAACAGTTTCTGGTTTTAAGTAATCAGCTCTATGTCAAACCACCTAAAGGAGCTTTTTTCCTCTTGAACTTCTTCGTGCATCTCTTTTCAGGATCCACACCGTTTTCCTATTGATCTGATCTGCTTCATTCCCACTCCCTCGCTTTGAACAGATAATCCCTCTGACCGCAGACATGTGCGATGTTTGAGTGGGTGGCGAACACCCTTGATCCGCTCGGGTGAAGGATTTTGTGACAAACATGCTACCTCACACCAGCGTCTGAGTCTAAACAACCGCATCAAAGAGATGTGGGCAACGACTAGAGTTTCACATTTATCCATCTTGTTTGGACTTCAGCCCAGAAGTTGTATGTCTGTGTTTAAGAGTGCAGGAGAGTGTGTGCATGTGCAGACACGCGCGTGTGTGTGTCCCAACTCATCGGCACCAGTCAGCATGCAGACCATGTTTGCCTTAAAGCATGTAATGTCGAGTTGATCATGTAACAGCAAGTCACAGGTTTTACCCTGAAGTGACAGCAACTAAAATATTCAGCTCTTCTGTTTATATACTGAACTCATGAGATTCACTCTTTGTACTGTATGTAGTCAATTAATTAATCATCGATTAAGAATCATCATGCTCAGCTGCTGATTTGTATGTGATATGAGTTTGTTCTTCGTCACATTGCAATCTGTAACTTTGAAACCAGGAGCCTCTGGCTTTATGGTGTTTGTCTTAGTTTCTGCTGATCTGATGTTAGCTGGATGTTTGTCACTGTCTTTGTCTATTTATAACAGAAGAAATGGTGTGTGTGTGTGTGTGTGTGTGTGCATGGTAGGAGGGGGTATGAAATGTGATCCCAATAGGCAGCAACCCCCACCCGTCTCCCATGGGCCATTCTAACCCTCCTCACTTGCACCCCCCTCCCACTTCCAACCATCCAAGTTTGGGCACCTGCCAGGTCCCACAGTCATTATCCTAATGAGCACTGACAGCCTAAAGTCAGTAGTCTGGCTACAACACGAACGCACACACACGCACATCCACAGTTTCTATTCTGGAACCAGTGTGTGACTTTTTTTCTTCTTCTCAGATTTATTATCGCGATTTATTGACATTGAAGTTTGAATCTATGTGATCATTTATTTTATAACTTCAGAGTTGTCTCAACTTGTCCTCCACACAGATGGAATATTCCTAATTTTCACATTATCTCTGCTGTCAACAAATTGCACAGTCCAAGCAATAAATTGAGTGGACTGGATTGGGTTTTGTGTCCAGAGTCTGATGGAGTTTACTCTAGCTGTGCCAGCGCTCCATTGTTGTCAAGAAACGAACCACCAGTGTGCCACACTTGCATGTGAGCATGTTCTTCCATTACAATGAACAAGGGCACAGTAACACTGCAAAAAATACTCATGCTTTAATTTGCAGTCGAAAATAGTCCCCAGCAAATAAACCTTTACTCCTATTTGAGACAGAAAATAATAAGAGATGGACTAGAAGACCAGATTTATACTTTAAAATAGACATTCATCTTTATTTCAAATGTAATATTTATTATTTTGGGGCTTGTCAGATATTAGATAACAAAGAAGGAAACATTAAACAAAATAAAATGTCCATGTAGTATAATATAAATCTTACTGCCATACTGGGGTGAATTGAAAAAATCCTCTGATGCTTGAACAAATCTGATGACCCTTTAATGAAACACGAAAGTTATATTTATATATTTATTTGAATTTGATTCGGAAGCAGACTCTTTTCTCCTTCCCCCTCTGGAAATCACTGTGAGGAAACATGTTTTTGTTACATGTCAGATTAAAAAGAAAAGGAACATAGATGATAATTGTAGGAAACCAGCAGAGACAAACCAATATTAAGTCACGTCTGCTTCACATGGGAAACTTCGCAGGCAGACACCTGCTAGCCTGAAGAGAAGCAGCGTGACCTGAGGAGACAGTGCACTTCCTGGTGTGTCTGGCAGGAACACACACAGGAAACAGGTTAGGGGCTAGTGTGTGTGTGTGTGTGTGTTATTGCATGTGTGTGTGTGACAAGCTACACCCTCAGGAGTGTGCCACCATGATAACTGTCTCCGTGGGAACAATAACACCTGTTGCTCAGGGCTACGAGACAATGGAGGCCAGATGGAGAGCAAAGGGTGGAGAACCAAATGCCGACCAAAGCAGGGACATCACATCAAAAACTTTAGGTATTCCTGATGCCAAGAGCCTATGGTTTCATTGTTAGTCAGTGTGTATATGATTAATACAGTACACCACCATCTGTCTTACGCTTATTTAATTTATTTTTGTCAAAAAGATAATTGCCTCTTTGTGAATGAACTAACAGCTGCTTTAAAGTGCTGTCAAGATACGAATATAAACAACAACAACAAAGACATACCAGTGGTAAAAGAGAGCATGAGAACAGCTTCTTCAGGATGTTTGAGAGGTTACCTGAGCTGAACAACGACATTTCTTTCCAACGAATCCTCCGACTTAAACACCTGTATAGGTTGTATAATTGTTGTAACTGCGCCCCCACATATTGAGGCAGGCATGTGTTGAGATTACACCCTCTTTGGTTTAACGCATTAAAATTGCGATCACAGTTTTATATAATGACACAAAAATGGCAGCGTGTGTCTTAAAAATATATTTTTCCCTGAATTCACATGAAGTCTGTCACATGAGTGGTAACAGCAACGTTGTTGTTTTGTTGACTCATTCATCTACCTCAGCCTCCAGACAAGCCTTTTGAGGGTATAAATAGGTGACCCTGTGATGTACACAAACAGTAATATGGGTTGTTTTTTGCAGCTATATACTCTACTAACTGTACTAACCACTATATGTTCATTTTAATATGATGTTATAAGATGTTTTTCAGCACTTAAAACAGCAAGAGGAGAAAAAAGGGGGAAAGAAAAGTACTTTCATCAATGCATCATTAACCTCAGACTCTAGTTGATGTATTTCTACCTAGGTTAATCCACGGGCATTACTAACATTTGTAACTGCTGATAACCCACTGAATCATCCAACTTAGATAACTCAGGTACATGTCACTGCGTCAGCCGGAGAGGAGTATAAGCAGAAGTTGCCCTTTGACCTGTGAATCCATCAGGAGAAAAAGACAAAGGCTTTGGTCACGATTCACTTCTAGTTCACCCATACTCCTCCACGTCCCTAGACACAAACACAAACTGCTCATTTCCTCTGCTGTATTCCTCCTGTTTCTCAAAAAATAAGATGGGAAGAGATATTTATGGATCGTCAAAATAAATTCCTTACGGCGCGTGGAGTCCAGAAAGGCAGGTCAAATCAGAACTACTGTAGTCTGTATTGCATTTATACCAGTCATTATGTAGCTATGCTAAGGCTTGGGTTTGATATTTAGTGAGGAGAGAAATAAACTAGGCCCAAAAACAATATTCATACAAATTCAAGCAGAGTAGAAAATCTTGCCTAAGTTAATTTTTTTTTTTAATTTATAATATGTTATATCTTAACAGTACAGTCCACAAATGTAGGTGAACTAACTAATAGAACTAGACCAATAAACAACTGAACTGCACTATACTGTGATGATGTGGTAATGTAGCGTCTACAACCTGAGCGCACTTTACTGAAATGGTTTTTAATAAATGAAACATGGGAATCTATGGTAACTCCCATTAAACTATATGTGACACTATTCACTCTGTCATGGTTTTCGCCGTTCCAACCAGTTCAGCACTGCCAGGTTCACATAACTTGTATGATTACCCAATGAAAAGCACAAGAGAGCACACGTTTTTGTTCTCTCTTTTTTTTTTTTTCCTCTTATAGACACCCGTGCATTCAAGTATAAATCTAAGCTATCTCTGTCACACATGCCATGTTGCCACTGGAAGTATAGCAGTGAAGGCTGAATAGAACTGGAGAATGTGGGAACTGGAGGTTTTTCGCCCTGTCAGGGTCGCCATCTGCTCTTTATCCATGCTGGCACCAAGCCCCGGTCCAGCCCTTGGCACCTTTCACACACACACACACACACACATACAAATGCACCGCGTGTGTAACATAATTGTAACTTTGCTAAGAAAAGAGAGGAAAAGCATGTGCAAGGCATCGCATGCAAACAACTCAAGAAGCACAGAATGCCTTTCGAACTTGCACCATGTGATCCGAGTGAGTGGGTTTGCATATTTAGAGTTTCCTACAGAGT
This sequence comes from Anabas testudineus, assembly GCF_900324465.2. NCBI lineage: Eukaryota > Metazoa > Chordata > Actinopteri > Anabantiformes > Anabantidae > Anabas > Anabas testudineus. The sequence continues at coordinate 18,872,140 of NC_046615.1, forward strand.
GTCTGGCTTTTGCTGAAATGAGTCAGTGAATGGAAGAACAAGAGTAAGTGTTTATTTGTGGATGTTCTTGTGTCTCTGTTCGGAGGGGGGGTTGCTTGAGTTTGTATGCGTGTGCAAGTGGGCATTTGTACGCATGACAAACAAAGAATATGTCTTGGTGTTTGAGTGGCAAGACAAGAGGGCCGTAAGTGTTTTGTGTGTGTTCCTCAGTGTGAATGCAAACACGACGTGATTGTGATTTTGTGTTTTTTGAAGGAGTGGGTGGAGAAGGTGCGTGACAAGCACGTTTTCTCTCCTTTTGGGTTACTTGGCTCACTCGGTGTGTTGTTGGTGCATGTGTGTGTGTGTGTGTGTGTGCGTGGATGGTGATGATGTTGGTTCCCAAAACAAAACCAGCAGCTGTTTTTACAGCCTCACACACAAACCTATTCAGCTGTTGTCATCTTAGACTCTCCTTTGCTCCTTTCGCCATTTCTTTACACTTCATTAAACATACAAAAGTAAAACCATTTTTTTTTTCTTCAGGGAAGTTGAAGGTAGAATTAATTCCTGATGTGGTATTCTTTTATCCAGTCCCAGAATACCATTAAGTCCACTCCAGTGAATTTTACTGTATAAAAAGGAAAAATGAATCACTTATTACTCCACAGTGACGGACGGAGTTGGCACAGCTAAGAGTTGAACACAGCTTGCTGAGGTTTACAGCTGGTCGGATTATAACTTCCTATTGTATGATAGCAAACAGCGTATCAATCATTCAATCAATAATCTAAAAAAAACATATTGTAGCATGCTATACGCAATGAAAAACAAAACTTCAACAAGATTAAGATTACAATTCGCAGATCAAATGAATATTGTCACATTATATCTTCTACGTCTGTACATCACTTCTTGTTTTAGCCTCATCAGACTCATCTGCAGATGCAGGATCACTGACCACATGACTGCACGCCACAGTTCTTGTTAGTCACGGTTTGTGTGTGAGAAAAAGAAAATGCGTGTTGTTGTTCGTACATGGAAGTGGATGTGTGTGTGTGTTTGTGGCTTGGGAGTCAATCCCTGAATACAGGCCTGTCAGTAACCCCTTGTAGCTCTTGAAGGACCACCCAGATGTTTGGCTCTGCTTGTGTGTGTGTGTGGCCTGCAAATTGGCATTGTGTTGTGTGTTATCTATCCACTCCAGTGTGTCCATTTATGCTGCCGAGATGACAATCCCTTCTGGGAGTGACAGACATGAGCGTGTTGTATTACCATGACAACACACAGCACTCAAAATGAATAATAATTAAAAAAAACTAAACTAAAGCAAATTAATGACGTCACGATAAAACAAGATCAGGATGCTTAGGAGGAGTTAAGTAAATTTTCCCCTTACGACCACATGCCAAACTGGCTCAAACGCAGCGCTTGTGGTCAAACTAAATATCCTTTAATATGAATTTCTCTCTCTCTTTAATCACCAAACACAAAACCATTGATTGACCGACTGCTCAAACACGCTGTTTATCTTTTTATTGGATCTCCTGAGGGGAAAACCTTTGAAAACTGTATGACTGGAATACTTGAATCCTCTTAGTAAAGGATTATCTCTGCTCAGTTTGCTGACAAGACAGATGAGTCTGCTCACAATTGGTCTGTCTCATCTGGGTGTTAATTACTACTTGAATCTCAGAGTATGATGCCAGCTGCTTGAGAGGAACGCCTCATGTGAGACTCATTCTAAATATATCAAGATGTCTTGCCACTTAAGATTCACTTTAGAAAACTGACAACTGGAGACTTTAACCTTTTTAGAAGTTCCTTTTTTCACTTATCAAAAAAACTAAGTGTGAGTTTTTTTTCTTCTGTTAACCTTCCTGACCATCAGCTTGCTTTTGTGCTCTAAAGAGACAGTCTAACCAAAGCACTATCAGACTGCTGCAGCTGCTAAAACACACAAAGAGCCCCTTCTTTGTAACGTCATATTCAACATGCAGGTCCTTTTGCATGTAGTATATTTGGAGATGGAAGGAGAAGGAGTATTCAAAGGAGTTTCAAACGGCAACCTTGGCTGCAAGACACACACACCCCTCACACACCTGTGCAAACTCTCCATGCGATTTCCTCTCTCCAAGTCACACACATACACACATTTCCTCTGGGCTCACACACTGCCCAGTCTGTTCTCCAGGGCGTTGGCTGCTGGGCACTTGGTCAATATGTACCCAAGTGTAATACTTCAGCGCTCTGGGACTGGCATGCAGACAGCACACACACACACACATGCACATGAATATGACAACACATTTTACATTTGTACATTTGTACATTTTATTGATCAAATACAAAACTTTTGGGTCAATTTTCACTAAAATGGAGCCTGATGCTAAAGATTTGTGTGTATTTATATCGACCTGAAAGCGAGTCCACAAATTGCAGTGATTAACAGATTTCAAGACAAATTTAACTTTTTTTAACGGTGGTGCTCAGAACACGAAAAGAAATGTCCTTTACTACAGCATTAGTACTATAAAAACTATATATTTAAAATTATACTTCAACCAGCTACATTTCTTGCTCATTTAATTTTAAGATAATGGAAATAATATACTGTAATGCACCATTAACTGATACAAAGTCCTTGTATCCACACAGCTGTGCATTAAAGGAAAACGCGGGGGTCTCTTCAGCTTGATCACACACACACAGCGCTCACTGTTCACACACCTCTATGCAAATGTCTGAAGAACGACACACAGATGTGAAAACCTAACTATAAATTTAGTGTTGTGGTCAACATCTCAACTAACATCAGCCTACACCACACAGGACGTGACACATCACTTGCAGACACGCAAAAACACATGTACTCACAAATAGATTCAATGAGCTTGTGTTCATTATACTTCTTTTTTAAGAGTGTAGTTCACATATAGCTGAGAATTTGGTGATTTTTCACTCACTTTTCATTTTTTCACTCATTGAATTGTCTCAGTTACAGAGCTGAAAGCATGGATGCTTTTTACATATCAAATATAACATACAAAAATGGTTTAGCTAACTAAATAGTCATTTCTGGGCAAACTAAACTTTGCCAATAAATCAAACTGGGATTTAAAGTTAAAGCTCTAACAAATGCATCACTGTTCGCTCTGTTAGGACACTGCACAGACCATGAGCTGTATGTTTGACTATACATTATCATCCAGTGGTGAATTCCAAGGTGCATACCATCAGCAACTCTAATGCCAGACTGTGAATGGATCCACTACCATTCCTTGGTCGTCCTTATTTTTTCTGAAATAAAAAGAAAACGAGCTGACACACAAATTAACATATGCATTAAATTACATTTGGAATTCAATAATAATTTTACAGTTTCATAGTTTGTTATATAGAACACGTCTATGGTCGAGTCTTTTATCCGCTGCATGCTTTCTGCGTTAAAGAAACAGGTGAAAGTAAGAAAAAGTGAGAGTATCTTGAGTCATTTTAAAATTCTAAACTAAAATTTTCATTGTCAGCAATTAAGGTTTTATAACCAGCTAATAGAAACTGCCGATGTTAAAAAAGCTTGATTATTTTAACTTTTCCTTTGCTGCCTGCTGTTTATTTTCAACGACTGTAGTGGAGATACCAAAACACAAGGTGGAAAAAAATATTTATTCTAAATACTAAATTCAGATATATGCATATTTAACCAAATGCACAACAACCATAATTAGGTATTCAGGTCTCCTATCTACAGCTGAGTGACCCAAACTCAGCTGTAGATGTGAGGAAGTTTATTTGTGTGCACACAATCCTCCACATCCATCTCATAGTATTTGCCCACCCTTTACTTCCTACTAGGCAATCTCTCTCTTTGACCTGGCCTCTGACCTTTTGCCTTACTATCACCTGCCATAAACGTCCTCCATTTGAACAAGGCATTCTTGGTCGGGGTGAGGCAACAATCTGTATCGGTAGGCAACAACAGCAGACGCCGGGGAGGGCCGGGATCCGACCCCCCTTTCAGCTTTATGGCGCTCGTTTAAGATGGCCGCCAAGCAAAGTAATGTGTGTAGGTGTGTGATGATTGTGTGTGTGTAACACCAGAGTGTGTTCATGCATTTGTGTGTGCAAGAGCTGATTTAGGGCTGAAGGTAATGAGTGTAGACCAGTGCAGGAACCCAGCTGGCTCCACAGCTAGCTAACCATCAACTAGTAATGAGTTCCAGAGAGACAGAGAGACGGACAAATGGATAAACAGACTGACAGGTACAAAATGGGACATTATAACTAGACAGAAGTAATGAGTTTGTAAAATATAGTGGCTACTGGCTAAAACATTAATTAAAGGGAGAGGTGATGCAACATAAATTATTTTGACTCTGCGTGAAGCTGACTGATCTAAAACAAATGGTCTATGTTACTGCCTGTAGACACATTTAAATACAACTAGATGCACACTTTTACTCTGCTGGAATCTGCAGCAGTATAGTTTCACAAAAGCAAAATTACTTTTAGCAGATGGGTCAAGGAAGATGACAAATTGATCCTGCTCACGTATTATATGGCACCTTTGGTAATTTTCATGAGTCAGTTTCCTGTGTTGATGTTTGTTCTGAGGAAATGGACGAAGATCGTGCGTCACAAAGTCACACAATCAGAGTGATAAGATAAAGGCTTCCCTTTTTCGAGCACATTAACTCTTACAGAGAGAAGAAATTTTAATAGATAATTAAATGAATTAGAGATCTTTTCACCTAAAGAGCTAAAGAGAAACACTGAGAGATATGAGAAAAGCCAACTTAAGACTGTCAGTCACACTTAAACCAGTATAATATTTTAACATGAACAACGTGTATATTATATAGGTGTGTAGGGTTTACACCTCTACATGCTCATATTAAATACACCCCGTGCTCCCTCATAGAAAGGAAGAATTGCTGTGATGAATGGACGGTGAAGGGTGGAGGGTTCACACAACAGGAAACTAACCAGGAAAGAGGACGTCATGATTTTGGTGTCAGTGGACTTCAAAGTGAGAGCGGTCCTTCTTATTAGAGTCACAGCATCATTCTCTACAAGAGACGGCTCCATTGGTGTTTATCAGTGATGCTAGTAGATTGTGGGGTAGTTCAGCTGTTAGTAAACCTCTTTTACAATTCAACTGACATCTTACAAGTGCACAAGTTCACAAACAATGGCATCAATAGATGGATCCATAACAAGCAGTGAATAAATGCCTACTGTACGTGCGCTGGGGTAATTTGATAAAATGACATTCTGGTTGTTGAACACATGACGAGGTCCTGACAGGGAAACAAAGACGTCTCCGGTCGGTTGGCTTACAGGCGAAATCACAACATGAGTGTGTGTTGCCCTTGATGCTTCTGTTCCTCGGTTTTCAGCAATCAAACGTCAGCTCCCTTTTCTTTTAGACCTCGTCTCATGCTTGCTTCAACATGCTTGCAAAAATTTTAACATTTTTCTTTTCTTTATTTTTCTGTTTAAACCTTTCACAGTTGTAACAGTCAGTATGATTTAAATGTGCATTCTCTTAAATGCACACAAATGCAGACATAAGTTGCAGAGCATACATATACAGCATACACAGGTATGGTGCAATATCTGAACATGAGTTCCAGTGTAATTTAAATGAAATTGAGTATATATATACTGAGTATTGAGTATCTTTTTAGAAGTAAGGTATGGGGCAAGGTTCACCACACTATGAAAGACTATGTGGGGAAAAACATTTCAAAACAAAAGAGAGAAATGTCTCTAAATCTAGATCTAGCTCTACTGTACATAATATCTTTAAAGCATTCAACGACTGCACTGCATTAAAAACAAACACTTCTGCTGTGAAAATCACCACATGGGCACAGGAACACCTCAGTTTGCCGCCTCATCCACAGATGCTAGTTAAAAACACTGCCCTGCATAGAAAAGACCATATACAAACAAGATCCAGAAATGAGGCACATATGTCACCCAGACATCTTTTTTTTAAGGGACGGCCTTGCTAGTTTCAGCAAAACAATGCCAAACCACATTGTGCACGTATTATAAGACAATGGCTCCGCAGTAAAAGCGGATGGCTGTTAAACTGGCCTGCCTGCAGTCAAGACCTGTCACCTACTGAAGGTATTTGGTGCATTATTACGTGAAACATATGACAATAGAGGCCCCTGAACATTTACTTTCACCACTAAAACAACCAGTCCCAAACACGTACAGGTTGTCAAAGGTGATGCAACACAGTGGTAAACAACATCTCAGTGTTTTTTTAAATAACATATCAAAACAATAGAGAAGCACCAAAGATTAAATAATGGTTAAAGAAAACCCACTACAATAAAAGAGCAGCTGGCATGACCTGTAGGGAAATATATGAGATGCTGATATATATTGTATCTTGTGTTGAGAGACAGTTCAGATTTGTTTTGTTAACCTCTGCGGGCTCATCTTACCTTTAGGGGAAATTGGATATGTATCAGGGTTTGGTTTACATTGAGAAGCAGATGGTACGCACAGAGTTGGGGAGATGCCTATAAAGCCAAACCACAAGAAGACATGGATACTGTTTCAAAATATCTGTGGAATCAGTTAAACCTTAACACGTCGCCACTTATCTGTTTCGAATGCTCAGATGTTATTATCCTGTACATTTCTCTCTTTTAGCAACACAAGCTGATTCCTGCCAGGTTTGAAACAGATTGTTCCAGTTTAACAATCACGAGCTGGAGGTTCTTACTACTGTCTGAAACCAATGTGATGTGATGTGTTCATGTTCGCCTTCATAGACCTTCTGTTACTGACTCGAACCTGTTATTACAGTATATTATGACCGAACACATCACAGTGGTGGAAAATAGTGGAGTGGATTTCTTCAAGTCAGTTTTAAAGTACTTTTACTTTACTTGTAAAATTCTCCCATAATGTTCACAGGTAAATACTGTAGAACCTTTTACTCCACTACACTTTAGTTATTTAGCAATTTCAGATTAATGCAAATATAATTCATATAATCGTATTGGGGTGGATTAACACACAGTACACAATGTACAATTTAAAGTTACTTGATCTGAGTAGTTCTCCCACAACTGATACTTTATCAGCAAAAATATCTGCCACCATATATATATATAATTAAAGATCTACTTTAGTTGGTAAAGAAAATAAAAAACAATGATTATTTGTAGTGTATGGCTCCTCATAGATCTCAGTAGAGTTTTCACATCTGCACAGACAGTAGTGCCTGCAATATTTTTTTCTATCTCACAATGCTCCCAGCCCCCACTGACTTCCTTCTTTCTTCGTGTGTGTGTGTGTGTGTGTGTGTGTGTGTGTGTGTGTGCGTGTGTGTGTGTGTGTGTGTGCGTGTGTGTGTGGAAAGTGTGTGTATTCTCCCTCCACAGCACAAAGCTGTCATTGGTTGGCCCGACTTGTTGGAGGGAAAGAAAAAAAAGAGCGAGTAGCAGGGAGATAGTGCTGACTCAGGCACTTGGCCCCATTGTTCTTGTCAACTCGTAACACTACACCTCCCTGCCTCCATCCAGACAGCCCATTGGCCAGCCGCAAGTGCTGGAGCCAGGGGGACTGCGGTGTTAAACAGCACCGAAAAATCTTATCTCTTCCTCCATTAGGCCCACAATGAGAGAATTGAGCAGCCAAAATCACAATGGACACAGGGCCATTGAGGTTGGAAATATCTGCTGCATCTTGATGAGTTAGGGAGAGGTATTCCTGTGATAATCAGGGCATTTTATGTAAAGGGTTTTATCTGTTTGCTGTGTGCTACACGAAATGCGGACCTCGTAGCCGGGGCTTTGTGCAAGTCTAGGTGTGTCTATCAGATTAATGACAATGAAATTTTGTAGTCTAGACCAGTATTTCCCAACCTTTCAGGCTGTGACTCCGTAAAGCAATTGTCTAACTACCGTTTCTTATCACCAGATGAATGTCTGGCGGTAAGCCATCAGTTAAGTGTCCTCCAGATCAGTGATTTTATTTCCTGATATAAAAAATGAATCTGATATAATATATTAATGAAGTAGAGTTTGTTTCTTAATCATCTTGCAATCCATCCATTATATTTATCTTTTTTTTATAAATAATTACAATGTGTTAACAGTTTTAACTTTAGGCAACTTAACGTACAATGTCTTCCATTTCTTCCAATGAACAGGCTGTTACTGAACATGCCTGTCTCCCTACTACCTTAGAGAAACAAGTCAAACAGTTGGTTTATTGTTTTCTGTTTCGTAAAACAGACACTTTCATGTCATTTCTAACCAATCCCTCTGTTCTTCTACATACTATTAGCATACTGTACCTCTAAAACTGCAAACATTGCACATATTGTCTCGATTCGACAGAAGAACGCTGCCCTTAGGGAGACAGTCCACCAAAGGCGAATCAAGAAGGAGTAATGGAATCCAATACTAGTTAACTAGGTCATTTCAAGCCTCAAGGTGGTAAATAAGTGTTTAGTGATCCATAGCTTGTCACAAAGAAACTGGTGGTGCAAAATATTTGCGTCAAATGCATCAGCTTTCATCTAAATGGTTTTGGAACATCAGGCGTCTTCCCTTAGGCATGGCATCAGATGATGTTGGTTCTACTGACACAGTTCACATGAGAAATCTGTAGGTGTTTATTAGCATGTCAGGGAAATTGGGACATTTGTAATTACACTAAACTGGTGTTGGAAGAGTTATAGAGTAAATCCTTTAAAAGAAAAAGCAGTAACAGAACAATAAAGCAATAGTAAATCACTTTCTCTTGAAAGACGTGTTTTGTAAAAGGGTGCAATCCACCTCGTTAATTAAGAATGTGTGTCTACAGCTATCAGCTGCAGTCTCACAACCTATACTTTCCTGTTTCTATTAGTCTGACTGTATACACCGCCTACATGTCACGTGTCCATACATACACACAGCCAAAAACGTCTTATTGTGGTTCAAATACTTTTTTGAGCATTGCTCATGTAAAAAGCACCAAATTAACTATTTCTCCAGAAAATAAGTTTTAAACTGTGATTTTTTTTTCTTATTTTTCCTGTAGGTTTCTAACTGTACTCTTTGTAAATAAAGGACTTGCAATGCTTACGTGAACACACACTATGACACACCCGGTATAGATACGAACGCTACTCTATGTGCAGTTATCATGATTGGTTGTAAAATGTGTTAATAGAAATGTTGTTCTATGGTGACTAAGAAAGACGTCCAGTAGCCGTGACTCAAATTCTAGATGACTGAGAATCTTCAGCTTTTAAAAATTATCTAAAATTAGCTTCTTAAATACTACCTTATCTATATTTATGTCCACTTTATCCTTTTAATTTTACAACACGCTGGACTGGAATTCAAAACAGTTCATCCTCTCCGTGTTTCCAGGAGCCAAATTAAAGCCTTCTGTTCCATCCTCAGTCAAACACTTTGTGTGTGTGATTTGAATTGTGTCTGAGTAAATCATGAGAGCTGGAATATTTGATGTTGTAATGTACTCCGCTAGGCACCACTCAGCCTACGGGCACGTTCACACGGACATATCCACCCTCACTGGCGTTCTTTACGTTCTCAACAGTGAACACATCACATACAGAATCCCGACTGCCCATTTCCATGCACTCATAGCTGGGGCATTGTTTGCCTGTGACGCCAGACAATTAGTTTCTTTTCCCATGTGAGACAACTGATTTCCCTAAGCCTACGTTTATTAGATTCCACCCTGACTATATGAATATGGAGGAGGGCAGGCGCTGGGGGCACAATGCCCTGCTCCTGTCTGAGAGTGCACATCAAGCCTTGTCATGGATTGAAAATTCTGCCCACGGCCACTACATGAGACAACAAGGCTCATTCAGCTGGGGAGCAGGCGAGACTCTGCTTGGCAACGTAACTTTGTATATCTGTGTGTACACCTCTCCTGGGAATGCTGAACAATTAAGTGTCATTTAATCATGATCTGAATAATTGACTGAAATGTGATGGCACAACTTTGCTCTCTTTTGACTGTTAGTTCAAGAGCCACCGTGACGGGACTGCAATTTGTTTTTGCCTCTTCTTTCATGTTCAGTCATGAATCACATGAATAAAGAGGCCAACATTGGCTTATTTTGAAAACTCACTGAAAATGACTACACTAAATCTGGTTTGTAAGTGATTTTACACATTTTCTAATCAGCTTTTTGCAGGTAAAATACACTCAAGTATTTATTATGCAGCACAAAAGTAGGATATAAGGACAACATATAACTATAACTTTGTAGTCATAATAATTGCAACCAGATTGTAACTAAAACTGAAATGAACACAAAGCAGCCTTTAAGTCCAAATACTGTAGATGGATTATGACACATCTCGGTTTAAGACTGTGCTCCAACAAAGGTCAATAGGGAGAATTCTGATTAACGTGAGTCACCCAGTTTCTTTCATGCATCTAAAGACATTGCGTGTCTGAGTTGAATCTTCTTTGCTATATTGCTCACCCCCACCATCCTGCATCGTGTGTGTGTGTGTGTACTACAGTCACTTCACGCATTTGTCTTCTATCCCTTCTTCTCTTCCCTTGCTTCCTCTCCCCTTTTCTTCCTCCCCCTCTTTCCTCTCTGTTTGGGGTGTACAATCAGCTGTCTGGCTTCTTTTTTCATCTCCATGTTCCTTCAAAGAGTCAAAGCAGGGCCCCTCTGAGGTATTAAATATCTTTATTAAACTGCTGCTTTGCCCCCCCATTCTCCTTTTCTCCTCTGTATTTCCCAACTATCCCCACAAACTTGGCCCCTGTCGGATTCTCTTCAAAGGCTCCCGCCATGCAGCTTCTGCCAGCTACCTGCTGTGCTGCAAGATCAAGCACAATAGCCTTCGCTGGTCCCCGCTGCGTTAAACCAGGCAAGCTCCACCACACTCGGCTGGGCCACATCTGATGCGGGCACTTTGTCCAGGCAGAGTCCACAGGATCAACAAGTTGAGCAAGACAGAGGGGGGATGGGAGGAGTGGATTTCGTAGGCCAGCTGTGTCATGGTTTAGTGACTGCTATAAAAAGACAAGCTCTCCAGTAACTAAGTTAACCCCCTCACTTACAGCTTTTGGTGAATTCACTCATGTAAGTAGTTTTACAAAGTGTGTGTGTGTTTTAGAGATGGGATTCCCTCATATCCATCATGAACAAATCCAGTCTTTAACAGATGGTTACTACAAATTGTACCTTTGCAGTCATGACACCACTCTATCTGAGGGTGACCACACACTGATGTGTTCGTGACTTGCATAATGTTAAATCCTCAAACTTTACACAAGTCATCTGTCCTCATAGTGACAACTCATGTTAGTGGCTACAAAACATCACAACCACACCCTAACCACCAAATTAATAGCACCAGTATGAAAATATATGATTAGTATAACTAAAATTATGGAAACGTAACTGTTACCAGATTGCATGTCAATCAATATAACAACAATATGTTGGAAATTTACATAAATATTAAGTCAGAAATATGTTGAACATATTAGTAAAAATGTTCCCTGTCAGTACATTTCCCTAAGTCATGGCTTGGTTTAATAGAGGAGAAACACACAGCCACAATGTGCATATTTATATTCACACAAAATCACTGTCTTTCCCTAACCTTAACCAAAATTGTTTTGTTGCCTAAACCTGACCACAGGAAGGACGGTGGAGTTGAACTCAGGTCCAGTTGTTCATGACATCTGTATACTACACCCGCAATACACCAAAACTAACTTGAAGCAACGCCTTTGTATGTTACCTCTTAACATAATCCAGCCATAACTACTTTTATTACAAACACATAGGTACTGTTGCAGTTTAGTTGTGCAGAGTAGCAATTTTAGACACAGGAGATGAACAAAGACATGAAGTATATCGTCTAGGCTCTTGTACTATGGAACAAATAGTTCAAGCAGCAGAGTTAAAATTGAATCAACAGTATATCATACTATAATATAGCAGTAAAATATTGATATTATATCCGTCTGATTGGACACATTGTCGATTTTGTACAAACTGGGAATTGTTGATCAGGTTTGTCAAGTTGCTGTCATTTTACCTAACCCCTCAATGGCACTTTAAATTGCTTAAAGGAATGCTTTTAAAACTAACTCACCAAATAGTTTTGCTGTAATTTTCTTTCTAGCTTACAACCTTTACACCCAAAATAATTAACCTTAGAAAGTGACTGTAACAAAGCTCCATTCCTTTTGTCTTACTTAAAATCTGTGTGTTTTTAGGCTCAAATCCTGCTTAAGCCATGCTTACTTATCTTTTTTAAATAAACTTATAGACCATAAAACAGTCCTTATTACCATCTTCTTATGCAGTTGCAAAAGACATTTCATCAACATCCCATAGATGCATTTGAGATCCCTTTCTGAGTACCCCTGTGCAGTGTAACTATGGACACCTGTAATATGATGCGAGATGTTCTATGGTGACGAATAATATAGGTGTAAATTGCTCCTTTTTAACAGGTGCAACACAACTACTAGAGTCAGTCAAATCAGTGCACATCCACTGAGTCCTGAGAGGGGAGCTAATCAGCTTAAAAAGGGAAAACACCTGTGTGGGTTGATCATGTGCAAGTAAAGACTTTATGAAGCTGCTCTTTAAGAATTAAGTCTTAACAAACAGTCCCACAGCTTATCAGGTCCTCTATGAACATAGGCTGTGAATATGTGTTTATGTGTATTTTATTTTGTACACGTGTCTGCTGGATGTGTGCTGGTCACTACAGTAAAGACATAAAATAATAAAAACATCCATCAGCAAAATCAAACTGCAACTGATTACTCCACTTCCACATGAACACTTGAAGAAAAAATAAAACATACATTCAGTATTAACTTGAAACTGTTGAACTTAAACGTTTTATATCCTCTTAGATTTAATATCAAAACATTTCACCGCTTGTAAAACATGTAATAAAATCTGTGAGCTCATTTTCTGTTTGGAGAATGTGACTATGTCTACATGTCAGTCAGTTTCACATCTCTCAGTGTGTAGGCTTCTCTAACAACCTAATCTCTGTAACGTTTTGCAGTTGTTTTTTCCCCCCTGTTCTTTTAGTGTGAAATGGCTGCTTGTAAAACTACACCTTTAAAGTAGCCTCCCCCACACTCCCGGTTGCAGTGCACTTTTTGTCCATCACAATGTAAGCAAGGGAACAAAGGCGCCATTGCACACCCTGAGGTTTTTTGGTAGCTGTTTGTCACTCAAATCCATTGTTGGCGTGTGCAGGGCTCAGAGGACAATGGCACTTTGTGTGAGGGACACACCCTCCTCCTCCTACTACCTCTTTTCTGTCTCTGTCAGATTTCCCTAATGCTGAATTCTTATCTAGTTTTACTTTTATTTCTCTTTTATTTAACTCGGTGAGCCTCTGAGTGTCTCTGTGATCAAAAAATGTACATTAAAACATAAATATATGTTAATAAAAAAGAAGAAAATGTAAAATGGTACAAGCGGTGGCACAGTTCATCCACTCGGGTTTATGAAGAACTGTAAGCGGCCAGGTAGGAGCAGCCTGTGAGCCAGATGGTTACAGAACGAGCCACATAACAGCGATATCCCAGGTTCTAGTTTGTCTGAATCTTATTTCAATAAATGACTTCCAATTAAATGCAATTTGACTATTTTTACATTTTGCAGTAGCAGTTTTTTAGACATGCCAAAAGATGTTTTATTTCTTTACTTTGTAAAAATGTACATGGATGTTTATTATTTTATTGAACTCACAAAACTACATTTAAAGACTTTACTTGACAGCTGAGTAGAAAATGATCTATTCTGTGTTTCTGGCTTCAGTGTCTTTGTTTCTCTATCATCCTGTAACTGGACCAGTGGGTCAGTGCAAATAAAGTTGGGGTTTGTTCGAAGACCACAGGCAGTCTGTCTGTGTAGGCATCACAAGCCTGCCCTATGACCCTCATGACATCATATGACTGTCTCCCGTGCGTCTTTGCTGAACCGAGGAGGTCAAGATTATTCAGTGGATTTTCAAACAAGCAAAAGAGTAAATGTCGAGGAGTCCGAGAGGTTTGGACAATTATCTGTGTTTGCTTTGAGACGTGCTGTTGTCTGTGTGGACAAAGTGTGTGTGTTTGTGTGTGTGTGTGTGTGTGTGCAGAGACGCAGAAACTTGCTGCATTATATTTATTTGGCTGTGTCTCAATGCTTTTTATGATTGTTTGTCTTTGTGACACTTTGTATTTTCAAGTTTATGTCTTACATAAATTTGTGCAACGTCTTTCTTTTGTCCGTGAAAAAATGACATCATTTGGTTACTTATTGATGTGACTTACACAGCATTACTGATGGCTCTGGTTAACTTGTAACTTGTTACAAGAACAAATGTTATTCATTACTCTTGGCATGACAAAAAAGCAACATCAGTCAGCCATAACATAATATGATAAGGAAGTTTACTTTGTGTATGACATACTGTTACTGCTTATCGTACATCTCTTCACTCTAGTCTGCTCTCCACTCCATCGTCTGCTTTTCTTGTGCTTTATCCTTTCATTACTTTGTTTCTCCAATGAAACACTGACATTAAAAATGTCTAATCAAGTAGTTTTAAAACTTCTGTTCGACTAGTTTCAAGATGTTTAACAGAAGTCCCATCAGAGCCCCGAGAAAATACCAGGTGCAACACAAACACTGCAAGGGTCCAAAAAATGATGGATAACCCAGATGACTGTGCTGATGCAGGATCGTCATACATCAGTTTTTGTCAAGAGATCTGCATTCCATCTACAGAAGATCTACAGAAACTGTAACAACAAATGCTGGTTCACAGCTGAGCAGAGAAACCAGGTCTATCAGAGAGGAAATGGTGACAGGATGGCGAACAAAGTCAAAGTATGGCTTAAACAAAGTTGCCAAGTGGTCAAACACAAGTTCAAAAACAACCTTGGACATAAATTCCTATCAAATAACTCCTGTGTTATGGCAAAAATATCCAATCAAGACAGTAACAAACTGCGACGTACAGCCCCCACAAGCTGCTGCAGACTCCGTTACAGCAAATGCACTTATCACCTTCTACAGTACATTTGAAAGACAAAGGGTCTCTATCTCTAATTGTCCACCCATCCCCCCACCCATCTACAATCAACCTGTGAAATCCTGCACCCCCACACCCTCCACCTCAATCTCACCTGCCTATAACCTTAACCAGCCTTCAAGCCATTTAGTCAGCAGGGTTCTCAAACAACAAAGAGCTAGAGAGGAAGTTCAGACTCCGTCTGTCCAGAACCTCTGTAATCATGAAGTCATTTGAGAGACTCACCCAACAGCACCTGAAATCTACAACCAACCTCCTATGCCATAAACTTGGCTTTCCTCTGCTCCAACTCTTTTTAAACAAATATAGACCCCCTCCACTGACTCAGTCAAAGCGTTATGTGTGCTGACTACACTACCTTAATTGTTCTCATCACAAATGGAGACGAGTGTCTTTACAGGGAGGAGGTGGAATACTTGATGTTACGGTGTGGAGAGAGGGCAACAGAAAACTGTGGAGAGGTGATTATTAGCCTGTTTAATCACAGACTGCAGCGGGTTGTGCAGTGTGCAGACAAGGACACCTCACCCACATCACAGCTGACATCTACATGATTTAAATAAACTGTGTTTTACCTTTTCTTGTCATTTTCTTCTCAGAAATGTTGTTTCTCAAAAATGTCTCCATACTTGCAATTCAAGACTTTTCAGTAATCATAGAGGAAGAAACACATGAGGGTGTCATCAAATATTTGTGCAACCATTGACTGTGCAATATGTACATCTCCCAGGCTAATCTTCATTTACACAGGTTGAAAAACCTTCTCTGTACACAGTAAAATGATGAATGGACCTGTCAGAATGGTTCTCAGTTCTCCAGCCTTCTTTCCTGGATGTTCTTCCACCAATCTAATGCTCATGATGTAATTTTTTTTGCTTTTAGAACATGTTTATTATCAGTTTTTTAATATATTTGCCAGAAGTAATAAAAATTAATTGAAAATAAGTAAATTAAAGACACCTTTTCTTTTTGAGACACTCCCGGCGCACTGGACTTCATTTGAAGTGTATGTCCTAGAGACTCTTCGTCACTGCCTTACGTCACACACACACACACACACACACACACACACACACACATGAGTTTCTACAAGCTCTACTTTTGGCCAAAGGCACGAGGAATCCTCAGTAAGCTAATCCTGGCCTCTTGAGTCAACAGGGGCAGGAGGTTAAAGGTCAAGACTGATAGAATGAAGCTGAAGGAGAGAAGAGGAGGGTGGGAGGGTGAGGGGGCTGAAGGAGGAGGAGTGCAGGATACCAGTGGGGGTGGAGGAGAAACAAACAGAGGTTTTGGCGGGAAAACTGAGACAGACCTGGAAAGTCACCCACCTCTTGCAGACGATGAGTCACAGTCTGCTTCTGATGGCCAACATGCTGCTTCTGAATCACACTCACATGCTCATACACAGAAACACACACACCTGACACACACTCAAGCTAAACAATAGCTACACCCGCCACAGTTACCCCACTGCTGCGTGTCCTGTGTTGCCAACCAACAGTGACTCAACACTTTGTGTGAGTGTGTGTTGAGTTAAATCATGAGGTCAAGGTCCGCGTCTCGAGCCTGATGTCACTTATTACTCACTAATCCTCTCTGAACCATTTGAACTAAATACGAGAGAAGGCGGGAAGAAGCGGGAAGACTGGAGGGATTTCTTTTTATGGGTGTTTGTGTGTTTGCAGGGCACAAAACGCAACCATTGTCCCTCGCCATTCATACGTTGCTACACATGCACATTACATCACTCTTTAAGTCTTTAATGAGACACACACCCTGTACTTACTGTGCAAACTTAAAGAAACACAAGCACCTCTGCTCTGTGTCTCTTTCACACAAAATACACAGAACTAATAACAACTTTCAAAACAGGTATTTTAAAGTGTGCGAACGCCTCTAATCACATGCATATTAGCTCCCAGTGTAAATACCCACAAATATAGAGTCCAGCACCTCATTAAAATGTGCAGTGTATAAACGCGTCGCCATCACTTCCACTTCAGTTAAATAAGGGCCAAATTAAACATCCCCTAGACCCCGGCCTGGGAAATGAACTCATAGCTAAATCCATGACATGGCCCAGTAGACATGAAAGCCCTCATAGAGCGGGGCGTCAAGCAAAATGGGCAAAGGCAGAGTGGCACCGGGCCCATGTGGATGTGGCAGGAGGGCGTGAAGTCAGCAGGGTCTCTGCAAGTCCTGCCAGACAGCAAGGCGGCCATAGATCAGGAGTGTACCTCGATGCCAACACAGGTGCACACACACACACAGCTGAAACACACAGTGACAGCAACTTGGCAGAATCCCGTAGGGATGTGGATGAGTTGCATACTTCACACTTGTACATACAGTATCAGCTTCTGTGAGCATGGCAGTGAGTGGACAATGCACAAAAGGTACTCTGTATTTATCACAGGTGTAAATAAATGTGTGTCTACGCTGTATGTAAACCTGACACTTCAACATGATTACAACGCAGACCCATCTATTAATATTGGAGTGAACAGAAATAGTGAAATATTATCAAATAAGAGTGTCAACTTCAGTGTGTGTGACTTTTAGATTCAGCAAAGAGTTCAGAGTAGGACTACTGCTTCAAAGGGAGGCAGTTGGGATGGCTCATGAACTTAATTACGATGTCTTCCCTTGCGGGAGGAGACCCGGGCACACCCAGAATACCTTGGTGGGATTATATATCCTATTTGGTCAGGGAACACCTCAGGATCCCCCAGAAAGAGCTGAGGGAAAGGCTTACATTGTTTAGTCTGCTTTCACCACAACCCGGTCCCGAACATCCAGTGGAAAATGAGTAGAAGGTTGAGTATTTGTGCATAAGTATCTAAACGTCTTTTACCTGGTTAACTTTTAAAAAGCTTTTAGCATGGTTACACTCGCTCTGAGCTCTCCGACCATCTCCAAGCAACATAATGGGTCTTTTTAAAATAGGTATCTAATCTCCCCCTCTTTCACCACACAAGCGATTGTGGCTGAGTTTCTAGCTGATGATTTGCAAAAACCTAATGTTATTCCCAAGTGGCGTCATGGAAAACATGATGTTACAGAACTGGAAAAATAAAACATACATTGTAAAAGTGAGTGACTGTATAGAGAAAGAGATTTACACGTGAAGGTCAGTTGAATCATTTCTTCTGTGGCTCTGGTGGAGGTTTGTCAAGTCTAAGCTTCTACTTTACAAGCACCTATAGAAGCAGTATCTGACGCTCTATGTGTGAAGACACAATGTGGCAACACTATGGCTACGATTTGATGAAAATAACCTGGTTAGGTCACAGAAAACGACATAGTTTGTGTTAGGGCCGTGACACACCGAGCCGATATCAAAGAGCTGCAGCTGACCGACACAGACGCCTTTGTCGGGGCCAACGAGTTGAAAAAACTCTCTATACCAGCAGGTGGTGGTAGTCGTATTCATCACTGAAAATAGGAGAGGAGACAAAGACCTATGACTAAAGCTTAATGAGCTTTAAATAAAACTGCACTTGGGAGTGTCTGTTCACTATTTCCACACTATTGTCGTTCACCACACATGATTTGTATCTACTTCTAATCAAATATATGTCTGATAACGGAGTCATAAATAGCACTGGGTCAATTTCCTGTGCCAACGGTGCCGGACACATTGCAAAAAGACTTTCTTTGACAGCAGGCCTTTTTTTAGGGACTTTCTTTCAGGGAACTTCATTGTAATGGTGACAATAATCCACCTGTGGTTAAGGTTTTTTGTGTTTGTGGAAGTACATTATTTCTTCACAGGTGATTTGCTTTAAGCACATAAACCACAGGTTTGACCTCAAAGTAAGAACATGAAACATACACATATATAGTATTTATCTAAACACAAAAGGACAAGTCATTTCATCCTGTCACATTTGCAAAGGTGTGACAGAAAGTTCCCCAGAAGCCCACAAAGCCTTTTTGTTATTTATCTTTTCAATATCAGCTTTGTTACTAAACTACTGTTATTAACAACACAGGACTACTTTTACAGTTTCCAGAAGAAGTGAAAGTAGTGGGCAGCTAGAAGTCCCACATCTAAAAAGTACTGGTTTGTGCTGCATATTGGACACACGGATATTTATCCCCTCTCCTTTTTTGTTACTCTTAAATATCATGTCATCATATTCAGCAGGAACTAAGCCACTTTAGTTTGGTCAGAAAATAATTTGTTTGTCTCCCTGACCTGGAATCCCTAAACACCAACTGGTCCATTAACAGGTGTAATTTGTGAGCTTAAGGTCAAAGGTCACATCGCATGCTAGCTCTTACTTTTTTAGTAAAGTGACACGTTTCAATTGTTTGTCCACAAGTAAAATTTCCCTCCAGTCTTATCGCTGCAGGTTATCATAGCGAGTCTCAGGTCACGTCAATCACTACCTGGCCACGCCCTGTGCAATCTGAAAACATTCTCAACAGTAATGGCCGCCTTAAGGCCACTTTTACTCTCAGCCTTTACTCACTCTTTGCCTATTTTCACCCTGTGTTTGTCTTTCTACACTCACTCTTTTTTTTTACTTCTCTAACATTTACACACACACACACACACATTGCAGCACCACCGCTGCAGCTGTGACACAATATGAGGAAGCATTTAACCTTTTAGCTTCTTACCAGGAAAATGCACAGATCTGAGAAGCAGCAGTCCCTCCGGGAATCAGCACACGGGGAATGCACACAGACATGCACATTGTCATACACGTTTATCTACATATACACTTGGCACCAGTCCCCAATTTGCAAATCAGATTAGTTTGTTTGTGTGTTTCCTTCATGCAGGAACCGTTGGTGGAAGGTTAAAGACACGAGTGTCCAGACCAGCATCAAGTGTACCCCGACTCTGTTTACTACTGATGGCTCAGGTGCTTAAGTGAGTGATGCAATTACAATGATTCAATGATTTCTGGACTCCTCCAGTGTGTGTGTGTGTGTTCTCTACCACAACAGGAAGGAAATGGGCCTCTGCTGCCCTCTTCTGATGTTGCTGTAAATAAAATTCATTTATATACTGATGCAGAGAAAGAAACAGAAACATTTGGTTAGTTCATAGGTGAAATTAATTAACAACTTATTAACATATATTATTGGTGTGATAAATTATAAATAATGACTGAATATTCATTTACAGTCTGCAGCTTTGCAGTGGACTCATTCAGTCACTCAGCTTCACCTGGAATTATCCAAAGTAATTCAGCAAAGTGACACAGCAGAAACCCAACATGATATATTTTTAATTAATGCAAATTGTTATTTAGCATCTGTATTTAACCTGAATACATTTACAGCCTTAATGCGAAAATTGAGTCCAAACCCAGAAGCAGCTTTTCAAGAGAAGATGGGTCAAAAATGTCAATGCTGTCGACTCATTAGTCTTTAATAAAGACAGCAGTACAAGAGTGCACACACACACACACACACACACACACACACACACACACACACACACACACAGTCTTGACTGTTGAAGGAGTCAAGCACCAGGAAAAACAAATCTGTCTCTTTAAAGTAACACTGTCTACTCACTTGTGACTGTACAATAGTGCTTGGGGCTCTTTGTAAATCTCACCAACACAAACACACGTACACACACAGACACGTTTCACACACAGATAGGTTACACCCCTCAGGAAATGAACCCCAATTACCTTCACATCGAGTATGAAAAATGCTACCAAAACGCCACAGTCACCACTTTACACAGAGTGGTCTTTCATCGATACCATCCGCGCACAATCCATCGGTGTACCTACACACACAGGACACACACATGCACAGATACACATACATCCACACAAAGAGGCAGTTCTCTCCAACAAGGGTGTGGTTGACTAGAGGTGGGCTGCTGCACTGAGGTCGGGCTGTGTGTGTATAAATGTGTGTGTCTCATTTAGACATATGTTTAGGTTACGTGTTAAAATGATTAAAATACACATTTGTATCACTGAAGGCTGGAGTTTAGGGTTATTTTACAAATTACACCAATAAAATTCACATGACATGTTTAAGTACTTCCACCACGCAGCCACATTAGGAGGCCAGCAGGTTTCCGACTTCACTGTCAGCTCTCTTATGTGTTGAATACAGTAGATCCCTAACACAGGTGGTGACACTGAGACATTTTCATTTGTGTTTCTACTGCCAGGTGGCTAAACACGTAGCTAAATAACATTTTTAGATACAGTAGAGTGAATGTTAGTCAGTGCTTGGATGAAGTTTCAAAATGTAGATACAGGCAAAAACTGATTGGAAAGACTCACATTTAGTAAATGACTGTCAATTCCAGCAAAGGCTCCAATTAGGCAAACATCGCCTCCTGCTGGTGAGAGTGTGTATAATGCAGGATAACAATGACACTGAAGGAAAGTGTTATAGTGGGTCGTCATGAATCACTGCATCAAAATATTACACATATGACTTAACATGAACAAATTAAACTACTTTACAGCATCTTCATGGTGCAAATAATGTTCAGATGTTGTCAGATGTTTCTTGGTGTAGCTAAAGTTGAATTATTTAAAAAAAGAAATCTACTTAAAATGTATAATAACAATTCTCATATTCCCTCAGATTTATGACTTGACTTTATATTTTGGTTGGGTGGTAGAATAAAAATAGAAATATATAATACACAAAGCAAAATGAATATAAATGTACACAATCTAACCATGCTCACTTTCAGAGGGCAACGTAACTTAGAAAGTAAACAGATGACAATCTTTGGATTATGAGCTGAATTAGGTAAATGGTAGTGTAGTCTAAAGGAGACTAATCTGTAGTCAGAGGTGACTGAGACCTTTAGATCCTGTTAATCTTTCAGGATCCAAAGCACATTATTAATCCCAGAAGGAAGTTAGTCAGTCCTCATGTGGTGAAGAAATGATTAGGTAGCCAAACGAAAAAAGGAATTAAGATTAAACTCTGAATCATTACAGGCCGCCCTCAGCTGATCTAAAGTAAGATACTTGTTCATTTCAAAAACAAACATCCATTGGGGTTAAAATTAGAAAAATGGCCTTTATGGGATGTGATGGTTAAATATTATAAACAATCCTGACACAATCTGTGTTTAATCAAACACAGAAAGCTCTGATAAGTAATCAGCTCTGTCTCAGGAATGAAAGTTCACGACTTCCAGACAAACTGATTTTATCTTGGCGTGGCTGAGGGAAAACACACAACCTCATGCACTCTCATGCACACACTTCACTGTTTTGGGGCTTTCTCGCAAAGCAGGGGGGGCTGATAGTAGAGGCCTGTATTTGATAGCAAACACAAAGTGACACTAACGTCGCCAAACACCTAGATTAAGCAGCGGTTGACAGGAAGGAACAGACACCTGACACACAGAGACGTGTGTGTGGCAACAGCAGCGCCCCATTAACACAGTTGATACAGGGCTGTTTTCTATTTGAATTCTCCCTTAATGTTAGCTCCCCAGGTATGAAGTCTGCATCTACGTCTTCTGACTGTGCAGCAGCAAACCATCTTTCCCAGACCTCACTCTTTAGAGGACGTATCACAAATTCACGTCCATGAAAATAAACTGTAATTTCCCACCTACACTTACTCGAACCTTCTCCGTGATAAGAATAATAAACCCCGCGGCCGCTCGGTCTTTGTTCTTTTCATAAGGTTGACCTCACAAAAATAACAAGAAATTGTACAATATGTTTCAGTGGCAGTACAGAATAAATTACAGCAATCGGTTCATCTTCAGAGTCCATTAACACAATACGCTCATTAAAATCTGCAATACAAACACCAGCACAGCTTTCCAAAGCCACTCAGTACTCTGTCAGTCATCTGTCATCCATTGTTGTGCTCTTAATCCCACCATTGACAGTGAGGTCCGTTTGCACCGTCGGGCACCCAGAATTAATCAGCGGACTCAAATTAGCCCAGGGCAATTAAAACACCCAGCAAATGGTTAATTAATTGACTTTGGTGGTCATTTAACAATTCATTGGATCAATAAGGAATCAGTGGTTACCAGCAACCTTTCATGCTCAGAGCAGATGGGCTGTGGTCACTTAGATGAAAACACAGCTGAAAGACAGTGGAGATGAACCGATCGAGCTTTATTTTCCAGACAGATGGATATGTATAGCCCCCCATCCTCAAACTCCCCCTCCCTCCTCGGTTCTTCGCCTCCACAGAGCAGTGGTTTTAGGTTTTTATCCTTGAGGATACAGTGAAGTGAAGCCTGTTAAGTTAAATTTGGTTGTTCTTTTTATTAGAGCTGGTTCCAAATAAAGTTTATTTACATACAGATGATGATTTTTTTTAATGATCTCTAAACGGCTGCTCCCAGCTTGACATCAGACTCTGTCCGTTTCTTACTTCTCTTGAACGGACGTTCGCTCCTGACCCCTGTAAGGCCAGACTTTTTAAACACAAAGGAACTTTGCTTTCTAGTAAAGCCTCCTCCTAACTCCCCCCCTCTCGACTTCAATTTCTGCTCATTTAAACTCCCCAGACTCCCCCATCCTCCATACACATACAAAAACACAACCTCTACCCCACCCCCACCCCAGCCCATCCTCTTCAATAATGTCTACTGAATAAGGCTGTTTTTTAAGGATGAACAATTACCTCAATCTAATGTAGATTTTAGTAAATGTCACAGAATTAGGCAGAAACACACATTTAACATTTTTGTAGAAGATAGATGTTACTCAGTATGACTCACTGATTTACACTGATGTTTCTCAATAACAAAGGAGCTCCTTGATACAGAGAAATGAGATGTGATATATTTGACCACACAGTACACAAAGACTTGCACATGAAAAGTGGATGAGCACACACTACATACTACAAATTCATTTTTATTTTTTATTTATAAAACGTTTTGGGAGGAAGTAAAATAAAAAACATTGCACAGAGGAATTCTCAGGTCTCGCACTATATGTCAAATACATTTACATTTAGTCGTTTAGCAGACGCTTTTATCCAATAGAATACAGTTATTCACCCTGGACACTCTCTCTTTGAACTGTTGCCATCAGGGAGAAGGTTCAGGTCCATCAAAACTAGAACTGACAGATTTAAAAAAAGCTTTTATCCCATTGCAATAACTACATTAAACACGGTAAAGAACGGACTATAGAAACTAGTACTGTAACTGTGACAGTATGCTCACTTGTGGGAGTGTGAGCTGGTCCGGAGCACAATGTGATGTTCTTTGATTACTTGAAGGGTTGTTGTGTCTTATTTTGTCTTTTGACTGTCTCTGATTATTTATTCTGTTTTTTTTTTTTTTTTTTTTATTCCTTTTCATTCTATATATATATGGCACAGACTGGTTGGCACCTTAATCTCGTTGTACGATGTTGCAATGACAATAAAGTTTATCTTTATCTTTATTCAATGCAACTATAAACTCTATTCAGCGATCAGCTTGTTGTGATGCCACTGCAGCCAATGAACAGGATCACAACGGTGTACGCATGTGTTTAAATGCATCACTTTTGCAGTGATGTCATTGCTGCCTGGTTCTACCCCCACACACAAATATAAACACATCCTCCTCTCTCCCTGGCAACACCGGCCAGCTGTCTCTCCTGCTGTTCTCAGCTGACGAAGTATGGTGGGGGTACGGGGGGGAGGCTGTGAAGGAAGAGAGGTGGGGGTGAGTAGGTCGACAGCTGAGCAGATGCAGTAGCCCCTCCTGGGTTTGCCGGGGACGGGCTCTTTCCCAGCCACCCCGCAGCCGTGCAGCTGCCCAGGCACCAGCTGTCCTGACGATCGTACCAAACAAACCAGGCACTTCCTCTCTGTGGTGGTTGGCTAAAGAAGGAGTGGGGGTGGTGTGGTGTAGTCTCACTGTAAGGACCAGCTGACACTGTATGGACCTTAAAATAGCCTTAAACAGGACTTTAGCATCTTAGATTATAAATGCAAAATTAAAGCCGATTTTCAATTTCTAATGGCCTATATGCAGCATCTCTTTAATTTTCATCCACTTCGTCTTTCTTGCATAACTCTAAATGCATACAGTGAAAAGAAAGTATGTGAACCTGTCTTGCTGTCGTGAACACAGTTCAGCATTTTTGACCTTGATAAAAGGAATCTCAGCACATATAATGGAAAAAAAAGTATGTGAACCTTTTAGAATTTCATGGTTATCTGCATTAATTTGTCATAGAATTGTGATATGATCTTCATCTAAGTCAAAAGTATTTACAAATATAAAAAGTGCCTGAAGTAACAAAAAAAAAAACTCTGATCCTTTATGTCTTTATTATGAACAACCATAAAAAACACACGGTGCAAATGAAGAAAGTATGTGAATCGTTTGAATAATGATTGCAAAAAAGTGAATTGGAGTCAGTTGTTAGCATAAGTTAAGAAAATTAGTTTGGAGATGTGGACTATAGCTACTTCGACTGATAAAAACCACTCTAACTATCTGAGTTTGCTCCACTCATGTGACCCATGCCTCGCCACATCACATTAGTTAATAGTCTTGACTTAGACGAGGATTTCAACACGTTTTATAACAAATTAATGTAGAAAACCATGAAATTCTAAAAGGTTTGTACTTTACTAAAACTAATACTTTTTCTTTCCACTATATGTGCTGAGGTTCCGCTTATCAAGGTCAAAAATGCAAAACTGTGCTCATGACAGAAAGACACATTGCTGATACTAAAACAGAAGTTCTACTCTATTTTGTTTTCCTTGATTTGCTTCAATTTGCTTTTTTAGGAAATGAAAACACTGAAGACTAGACAGTGGAGGTAAATTATGTCTCTGAAAGCAGATACACATTCCCCATCCTGACTTTAGTTATGGTCGTATCCACTTGAGTTACTCTTAATGACTCCATTAGTGCAGCTGGATAAACAGATATGAAGTATGAAGACAAATATATCAGTGTGCACAGACGTGATAGCAGTCTGACCTCCTGATTCATGTTAACTGTTATTCACCTCAAACAGGTTCAAACAATGTTTGTACATTCATTCTTCTTATCCATCACACACTCAAACACTTACATAAACTGTCACTTGCTTGTTTGGGTAATGATGTTGTACTCATTCATTTGAAGGGAGTGGTTGTGATCATTCCAGACTCCAGCAGACAAAATGACATTTATATCTAGAGGAAAGTCTGTGGCATCACCACAGAGGTACCAAGCGACTGGTGATGTTTATGAATCGCAGACCTGCAGTCATTACATGCAGGACATCCAACATTGCTGTCATTTTTACTTTGTAAATCAGCCACTGTTAATATTTGAGGATGTACAAATGTCCTTTGCCCTACCTGACTGGCTGCTAGGGTTGTATGCAGACTGAAAGTTGTGATTACGATTGTTTTTTAATTAAAATGTGTAAATATTAAGTTTCATTTCAATTCATTATCAAATTATTACAAGAAGAACAAAAGCCAATTGAATCCTAAATTTCTGTTTGATAGATGAGATGTGTGAGATCTACCAACGTTCAATGATGTAATTGGGTGAACCTGTGTGCCTGAGTGTTTATACGGGTGGGGAGGTGGGTGGGTGGAGGGTGGATGTGTGCTGTATGTGTGCAAAGGAGGGGGGTAAAGGTCCCAGATGGATAATGGATGGGAGGTGTGTTGCTGAGCTGGCAGGGACACAGCAACATGCCACCATTCATCCAGCTGACACTCAATGTAATTTCCAGTAATGAAACTGGAAATGAAATCACAGCTGCATGTAATGAAATTATGGATTAAAATTAGAATGGAATTAAATGTTTTCTCAACGTCACATCTGTTTGGTGACATTTTAAATAAAAAGCTACAGTATCAGTTGTGAAACCACAAATCTCCCAAAAGGCAGAATCTAAATTAAATCGTAAAGTCAGACTGTTTCCAACACACGTTTCCAAACAGCAATGAATGAATAAAATATAAAATTTAAATTTAAATTCTTTTATAATAAACTAGAAAATTTCTAATTTCTAATTTTCACTGCTTCACCAGTACTCTGTGTGCTCTCTGTCTTCCCGTTGCTGAGAGGCATGTAACAGTGCTGGTGAACACTCACTATAGGGGGTCAGGGTCTTCTCAATGCCCTTTGGGTCAGGTTATGCCCCCGCCCGGCCCTCATTAGCTCAGCTTCCCCCAACCAGGACCATCTCAGCTGTACCCATCCATCACAGAGGCCCTGGGCTCTGGCCTGGGAGCCACTAAACCAACAGTGAGTGACCAACCACGGAGAAAGGTGAGCCGCTGTCCCCATCCCTCCCTCCATCACCTGTCACCTGTTATTGTTGCCACACATTAGCTGTCCTCTGACTCCTGGCTGCACACCACACACTGGGTGACAGGTGGCCTAATGGAGTGGAGCATTCTCTGTGTTAGAGTTTGCCTCTGGGAGTATGTTAAGGTTTGGTTTCCACTAATCCTGTCGTATTTGGATGACACCTTCTTTTGCCCAGAGGGAAGAAATGAACCAAATCACAATGATGCATGCATGCAGCACCTTTTTTATCAAAGGGAAAAATAGGCATGCAAACCTCAAAGCAAAGAAGGAAAATAGCTGCCGTTTAGCAGGAAGGGGTGGCGATGTGGCCCTTTGTGTGGTCAGTGATCAAAAGGTTGTGACGCTTTGAAGTTATCACCGTTGAGCGACTTGTATTAGTATTTGTACGAACAGTCCATTGCATTTTCTTTAATTTGCTTTGTCTTTAAATATTCTGTGAACTAAGTAGATGTAAGAACTCATTTATTGAGCATGTGTCACATGATAATGAGACACTTTTTGTGCATCCTTTGTCACAAGAACATTGTAATTGTAAAGCACTAAACTAAATACTTAAGAGGAAAGGTAAATAAAAGAAACACAGATTAAGTGAACATTATCTTTTGAATGTAGAATTTATAATTATTTGACCACTAATTGGTATAATTACGAATGCACTTCTTTGCACTCCCTTCTCTGGCGTGACAAGGTTGCTGCTGAGAGATTAGTTGAGCAATAATTGCAGTCAAAGCAGTCAGATTACGACTATTTGTTGCCTCGCGTCACACCCGTCACCTCATAACAGGACGTGGCAGTGTCTCGTCAACTATCTCTGAGAAGATCCCAGCGTGCAGCGTGAAGTCACAGCACCATGCTGTTCAGTGACCCTCTGTTTCAGATGTCAGCCCACCTGGCTGTGGGATGGAGCAAGTGACGAAATCTTCACGACTCAAAGGAGCTGACAGGAAGTGTGAGCCATCTGAAGAGTGTAACTCTGCCACTACATTGAAGTATGTTGGGCAGATATCTGTGAGCGACGTGAGAGAATTTACACAAAATGGAGCAAATGCAAGAACACGAGCAGCTGACCACCTGCACCAGCTGCACATGACGAGCACTGTTGCTGTTAAGTGGAAGTCATGACACTGAGAAAAGGGATTTGTGACTTTGTGCATACACTACAGCGTTATCTGTGGAACGTGTCCTGCAAGCTCAGCTTTCAGAGCCAATGTGGGGAAATAATATTGACAAGACCAAACTGAAGCTACAAAATTGAATAATAATAATAATAACCTGCAGTTTGTAGAATTTGAGACATGTCATTACAAGTCTAAAAAAATATTCTATCTTGATTTTATTCTTTCTTCATGTTTTAGTTACACCAAAAAGCACTATAAATAATGTGTTCGGAGCTGTGAGAAAAGAAAAAATTATGTGTGAATGAAGGTGATGACAGGAAATTAAGAGAAAGTGACAAAGAGCTAAGTGGACACAGGATTATGCTAAGTGGATAACATATAGGGACAACTGTTAAAATGTCATTAGAACTTCACATAAAGACAAAGGCCATCTAACACCTGAGCTGTGTTGACATGTGGGTGTAAGAGACAGAAGCTGGAGGTCCTGATACCCAGAGGTGTGCAAGCCACACAAGGGAAGTTACAATCCACTCACTACCTCGGAGTAATCCAAATAATGACAGGGTGTTACGTGAAATCCTCCGGCCTGATTCTTGTTTTTTCTTCTCTTCTCTTATATCAGTTTGGATTATGTGAGGACAAAGACTTATAAGAG
Source organism: Anabas testudineus (assembly GCF_900324465.2). NCBI lineage: Eukaryota > Metazoa > Chordata > Actinopteri > Anabantiformes > Anabantidae > Anabas > Anabas testudineus. The sequence continues at coordinate 18,901,234 of NC_046615.1, forward strand.
TCTGCTTTCCCTTTTTCACACCGTTAGCTGTATGTCAGTTTCATGTAGGTGAGCCAGAGGGTTCCTAAACAGATGTTAATGTCATGGTAGACAACTCAATGAGTCACTTTGGTGGGTTTTGGATGTAAAATAAGGAGCTTCTCTAGGTTTCTGCTATATTCTCAGCTTGAGCTTTGGTTTGAAGTCTAATTGTGACACACATTTTCGTCAGTGTTATTCTGATTTGGTTTGAATTTAAGGTGTGAATTTTGAGAACATACAAAATGCAGAATTGCTATCTATGTTTTTCTTTTTCTTTGTTAATAATATAAAATGCTATAAATAAAATACATAACAGAAAATAAAATAAAGGATACAGAAAACTGTAACTGGTGAAAGAAATAGAGAGACTACTGAGACTGTGGAGGAAAATATTTATTTATATAAGAATATTCAGCATTTATTTAATATCCACTATTCCCGTCCTAACTTCAAACCACAGCATCATTGCACTTTTTAATTATTATTTTTTGGCATGTTATGCGTTGTTTGTTAGAATAGAGAGGCAGAAAGGACATAGGGGGAGATAGAGGGACATGCAACAAAGGCCTTTAGGCAAACTTGAACCAGGGCTGTTGGGTTACGTGGACTGCGCACAAACCACTAGGCCACCAGTGCACTCCATTGCACTTTTAATTTCATCCAGCACTAACAATCATCACAGTTCAAATCCCTAATAGGGGAGGCAGCAGATGGAGAGACGTTTGCATTCCCAAGCAGTTGGAGAGAACAAGACACCAGGTGCTTTGCTTTTATTTCTACATGTTCACTTGGTCATTTGGAGGCATGGTGTCCCAAGGAGGACAAAGAGCCAAGGCCAAATATCTTGGCATTGTAGGGACAACAGCTGGGAGGAACAAACCAGGAAGTCGCTCCACTTCATTAAAGACCCAGCAGGAGAGCAGCAGAGCTTTTCTAGCTCTCCTCCCACTCTCACCATTGCTCCACTCCTTCCGCCTTCCTTCCCTAGTTTTCAGTAGAAACACAAAGAAATATGAATTTTGAATTAAATTTGAACTTCTTTTAAACACACTGGTTTGCATGTTTTAATTACCACTGCACATTTGAAGCAGTTTGTGTCTTTTCTTTTCACATCGTCAAATGTTCTGTGTCCTAGCGTGATTGGTGATGTGAGTTAAAAGTGACAACCTCTTTGACTTTCAAGCTCATCTGATCACACACCAACAGCGTGAAAGCGTCAACAACAGCAGCTACACTAATCTCCTCCACCTCCATCCCTGCAGCCGATCAGCTGCATCAGGACGTCAGCGTCTCAAAGTGTGTTTGTCTGTGTAACCTCGCAGTTTGCTGCCAGTGTACTTAATCTTTTTCTCTCTCATCTGACTTTTTTCCTGTGACCATGCATCAAAATCAGACACACACTTCTTCTGCCCTTTTGGCATCACTACCTCATCAATAATAGATTGTCACTTCATGATTTGTTCATTCTGCAAGTGATGGACAGATCAGGACCACAAAAGAAAACACCTGTTAGAATCTGCTTAATCCTGGCCAGCGGCTCGGCTCTTGGGGCCCTTTGGGGCCCTGTTTAATCCCCACAAGGGCACCAGGCCAAGGCCAGGGCAGATTTGACCCCAACCATCAATCCATACACACTCACCCCACACACACACACTTCAGAGTCTGTGCCTTAATCCTTGGATTCTGCAAATCTCTCCATCCACCCCACACACACCTTCCCCCTCAGGAAAAACCTAATCTCCATGCATCCCCTTCATATCCACTCGTTGACCTGGCCTAGCCCAGTCCAGCCTAGCCTCCCACCCCCACCTCCTTTCCTTTTCCCGGTGGAACTGAAAGCCCATTGATTTGTTGATTTCTCTGCTTTTGTCTGCAGCCAGCAGAGTGTTAACGAGACATCCAGGGTCCAAGGCCCAGTGCCAGGACTTTTGGCATGGGAGATTAAGGTCCTGATTTGGGCATCTGTCACTGCCCAGGCCCCCTTCTCCCTTGTGGCTTTGGAAAAGACCTTCCCTTTAATTATTTTTTAAAAGGGAGCTGCGAAAAATGTACTTTCATAATTGATGGAAGATTGTAAGATCCAGCTAACAAGCACCATATAAACTATATGTGTACACATTACGTCAGTAATACTAAAGGATAAATTTCAAACAGTTAATGTTAAAACAATATTACATATTTCTGTTAGTAGTGGTAGTAAAAACAACAACAGAAGCGGAGGACTGTCATCCTAATCCTTAGACAGATTGAGTCGCATCCTCAAGATTCTCAGTAGCGTTAAGGTCTGGACTCTGTGGCGGCCAATCCATGAGTGGAAATGATCATGCTCCCTGAACCACTCTTTCACAATATGAGCCCAAGGAATCCTGACATTGTCATCCTGGAATATACCCATGACATCAGGGAAGAAGAAATCCACTGATGGAATCACTTGGTCATTCAGTATATTCAGATGGTCAGCTGACCTCATTGTTTGGACACGTAACGTTGATGAAGCTAGACCTGAGCAACTGCAGCAACCCCAGATCGTAGCACTGCCCCCACAGGCTTGTACAGTAGGCACTTGGCATGATGGGTCCATCACTTTACCCGCCTCTCTTCTTTCTCTGATGCACCCATCACTCTGGAACAGATTAAATCAGGACTCATCATGATCTTCAGTAGTTAGTAGTTTCATTAATCTTCTTAGATGTTTCTTTTCCAGGACCACAGGATCTGTCTTCCGACATGGTTGTTTAAGAAATGAGAAGGTACATATTGCATCAGTTAGGATTAAATAACTTGGTGTCAGCTGAAACATGATCATCTGTGCGGTAAGTGTCTAATGGGAGTCTGTTACCTATTTGCTTAGTTAAATTGTAGGCAGAATTATAGACATACTGTGTCTCCATCTAGTGGTGAAAAATCCTACAAGCTGTGACGCCCTTTGACCTGATGCATAGAACATTTTCAAGAAAAAAAAGAAATAGCTGATTATATATGTTGATGATATATTAACTTCACCTATGAGATAAAATATTAACAATATTAAGTTCAAACATTTCAATTATGAATATGTAAATGCAGAGTGATTACACTTACACACACGAGTGCTAAAACAATACTTAGATTGACACATAGTCTTCAAATTAAGTGCTGCTGTAATGTCTGTGTTCTAAGTTATTTATATAAACTAGAAACTATTATTATTAATAATACTGAGATATAAATAGACTATGACCTAGATTTATGGCTTATGCTGCCATCTGGTGGTTGGCATCAGGGTTGGGTTTTTCTTTTTTATTGTAGATAATTATTTTTAAAAAAACAACAATGCAATGTAACAAAACATGTGATTTGTATGTCTTTATTAAATAAGGTACATTAGATAATAACAGACCTTCTCCCACAGCCAATTCAAAATGCTTTTCGTCGTTAAAAAATATTTGTGCAACACAGCAATCACTGTTCACAGTAGTTTCGAAATGTCACTGCAATAGAGCAGCTAACATGGCCCCAAAACAAGCAATGACCCAACTGTCAAGTTAATGACGACACACCACAACGATCATTATATCGCTCAACCTTTCTCACCACATTCGCGTCCAGAACACCTAAATTTACAACTTAAAAGAGCCTTGGACAAAAACTGTAGGCTACATAATTCACTGTTAAAGATGGAGCTTCTTAACACAAAATTAAACATGTATTCTAATACAGAAAAACATATTTCTATTAAAATTATAATATATTTATATTGTATTTTAGCATTTATTTCACAAATGTAATGTATATTAGATTTTGTCATGAAAACATTTACAAAAATAGATTTAGGAAAATAGATGAACAATAATTAATAAAATATAATTGTTATTTATATGATGTGCGTAAACAGAGTTGCATTCTAAAGTTGCTCAATGGAGATTTTGACCGACTAATTGGAGATGAGCCTGTCACACGGCAGCAGCGGACTGACGCCAATCCTCTGAGCACACTGGTTCTGTGGAAGTGGAGTTAGAGTTAGTCAGTCTTTAAAAAATCTCATTAATTACTTTAAATGCTTTAACTGCTGAGTTTTAGAGGTTTTGCAGGTGCTGTCAAGTGGATTAGAATTAAGCTAGAGGCCGGTTGTAGTGCCATATTTAGAATACAGACAGAAAAGTATAGTTTGGAGAGTGTAAAGGGGAACATCTGTCAATAAAACTTTTTTTTTTCCACTTTTTACCATGTAGTTGACGACATTCATGTGGTACGGGATCCCGCCCATCTCCTCACACTTCTTCATGTGCATCCTCTCTGGATCTCCAGCAGCCAAAACAGGAATGTCAGGGTTGGCCTAGAATAACAAAATAAAGTTGTAATAAAGCCATTCATTTGTCTTAAAGGGGTTTTAACCCTTAGAAAAAGCAGGGGGAATTTATTTCCCAGATAGATAGACATTAATGTGCATCAGAAACTGTGGTCGGGATTGAGAGCAGTTGTCAAGCACTTTTCAGTTCTTTTGGCATGACGCCAGTGATCACAGAGAAAAAAGGAAAAGAAAACGTTACATTACAAATTGTGCAAAGTGTTATGAAATCTGAATATTTTCTGAAGCCACTCTACATGGATATCAACATTGCATCAGTGGTGTTTACTCACAGGATCCAACCCTCTGTGGATGGAGAGCAGGTCTGACATCCTGTCACTGAACCCGGGAGCAAAGTTCTCTGGGTTGATTGCCACAAAACACTGACCCTGAAAACACCAAACAGGTAATGACAACACTGTGGACTGACCCAATACAAACAGCAAGGAGAGCTATGATGTAATATGCTTTACGTCGGACCCACTGATTGTGCTTATCTTTTAGATAACAGGGGCTGTCAAAGGAGTGTGTTTGGACTGCAACCAAACTGCATTTTTGGTTTATTTGACTTCGTTGCTGCTTTTGACAGAGAACTTATTTCACCTTATTTGTTTCTGATAAGTTAATCATCATTATATTGTAAAAGAAGCTTCATAGGAACAGTAGTGGATGTTTCACTAAATTATCCTGGTGCATTGAGTTATGATACCGTCATAAACTCCAGTTTACAACTTAGTCATAGTGTGCACCAGTGATTCATACACTCTGAGGAAGCTGGTTACATCCTGATAATATTTACTACATTATCTGTTACTTTATCGGGGGCGGGAATTTATGGGATATGCTGTCTTCATAACACAAGCCAAAAAGAAACAAGCAAACAAACATACCAGGTCAGCAACACGGTCGGTTTCTTTCCACGTGCGGATATTTTTACTGTACTGAGCGCCAGCCAGGATCCCACAGAACACCTCCACCATCATTCCCAGACCGTAACCTTTGTACCCTCCTGAATGTAACAGAGACACAATGTGATGTCGAAGCTTGAATGCAAGACATTTGCTGTTTGATCTTTAACTCGCTCAGCTGAATGTCAGTTGCAATGCGAACAGTTGCATCAACCGATTTCTCACCCGTGGCTTCACTGCCGCCGATGGGCACAAGTCCCCCTCCACTCAGGACTCTTTTGGGGTCTGTTGTCAAGTGCCCTTGAGCATCACAACCCCAACCCTCGGGGATGGGGTCTCCACGCCGGTCATAGAGCTCCACCTGTGCACATTCAATGAGAAGAGGAAGACTTAGCCTACAGTGCTTAATATATAATAAATAATAATAATAAATAGTTCTACACTACTTAATATAAAGTACTTATTCGAATTTACTTTGACTGGGTCAATATTATGATTTGTAATATTCTTTTTCAACACGATGTGATGTCATGACATAGACAGGACAAACACATATCATTCAAACTAAATCACCATAAACCTGATATTACCTTTCCAATAGCTACTGCTGATGTGGCCATATCCAGAACAAAGCTGTCTCCGTGTTTAGCAGGAGCTGCCACGCTGATAGGGTTGGTGCCCAAAGTGCACTACAAACGACATGACGGTTACAGGATGGAAGAATTTGGTTTAGATGAACACTACTCATAATGTTTACGTGCATACTAATCCTTTGCATCAAACGTGTGCTCAATCACAAAGACCAAGTCATACACACGAGCTAGCAGAATTGATTTTATAGATTTAGAATAAGTTTTTTACCTCTTTACCTCGTGTGGGAACAACCAGTGGTGACGTGTTGGTGAACGACATGCCCTGTAGGGTGAAGGTTATTTTAAGACATAGAATATAAAAAGATTTCTAGATAAAATAAATTGTTCAAATAAGATTTTTAAAGCTGAACTAAACATGAAAAGGGAGCAATCTACTGGAAGATCAGTTTTCATGTACTTAGTAATCAGGTGGTCATGTTGGACTCACAATCATGTTTTCCTTCAGAGCTTGCATTGCATAATGTCCTGCGATACCATAATGGTTGGAACCTGAAAAAGAAAAGTGCCATTCAAATGTTATAATAATGCATACGGGTCTACAAGCTATTGTCATTTTTAACCATATAAATATGTCCACAAAACAAATGTCTCACCGTGTGCAACCACCCAGCCAATCCCCACTTCTCTGGCCTTCTTCACAGCCAGATCCATGCAGAAGTTTCCCACTACTGGACCCAGGAGGTTCTTTCCATTCACTAGAGCTGTGGCTGCACTCTCCTTCTCCACCTCTGGCTCACCATACTTTTCACAGATTCCTGTCTGGATGTCCTTTACATACATGTCTGTTGAAGTGAACATGAGAAATAAGATTGAGAATAAGAATAGGAATCTTTAACTGCATTGCATTAATGAGAGCTTTATACAATTTACAGTATATTATTAGCATTGACCATCTGAGAAATTAGAATTAGTATGCAGTTTTTTTACGGTCACCACCACGATGTTACATTCAGCTAAAGCGATAACCCTCTAGGATTCCCACTGACCCATCCTGTTGAGTCCATGGCTGTAGTGGCCTCTGTGGTCTCCCTCCACCAGCACCTCAGCCAGGCTGCGAGCATGGTGCGGCTTGGTGCCCACGGTTGTCATACACCTCTCAATGAAGCTCTGCACCTCCTCCTGGCTAATCAGACATCTGCAGAAAGAAAATGTTTAATCAGCAACATTTTGTTTATCAAGTACAGCTGCTTAAATCACAAACTTTGTGCTTATTGAGTGCTATAGACACAGACATAGATTGGACTGATTACCTGTTCTCTGTTTATCCTGTATGTCTGCAAATCAAAACTAACTTCAGCAGCTCTGGGCCAGAAAAAAAATCAGCTAAGTCAACACAGTAGTTTTGATTGTTGTGCTGTTTCTCGTACAACTTTTGGCCTCAAGATCACAACGGAGGCTCTGACCTTTGGCCTAAAATGCAGAGATAAACAAAACCAACAAAGCCCAATTATGTCCTACACCGAAGTACTACACGGGTGAACCTTTTGTTACCCAACATTTTGTACAACTCGTCAGAATGGTCAGTCCTACGCCAATCCAAAGTCTGAAGTCCATCTTTGCAACAGTGATTGCACAACCTGTGGTCGTATAGATGATATGGATGACAGCGGTAAAGCTCTACGTTAACCTGTTACTGCAAACTGAGTTCAGCAGAAAGATTCTGATAGCCACTGTAAACAAAACAATCAGCTTTCCTATTGCCTTTCCAAATAGATGCTGAATGATCCATGACATACTAGTTGTTTTTATTTATTGGACTCAAACAGAGGTGGAAGCGAGTGAGTTTCTCAGTCTATAGTTTAAATAACATGCATCATGTTCTATAATCACAATGTTGCAAATTAATTAGTGCAGGAAAGTGTTTAATAGTGTGAATGGTGTCGTTGATACATTATGATGGGTGCTTATTATGACCTGACAATAGATTTGAATATTACTAGTGATACAAGCTAAAAGAGAGATTATCGCAGGACAATTATGAAATTGTTATCTCTCTGATCATATTATCCTCTACTTCCTCTTTTCCTCCAGTGTATTATGTTGCAGCCAACAAGTTAGTTTTAATTTACAACTTAGAGGTGGATGTTCTGGGTGTTCAACGAGTTCACTGAAGAGGGTTTGCAAAACAAACCACAAGGAGTGTACAGACTTTTACAGCTTGAGGCTAAATTGTCTAAAAAGTGTGATGAATTACTGACGAGTAGCTGTCACTTCTCAGGAAGTGAAACAAGGCCGATCGGTGTAGAGAGAGACTGCTGCTCACCCTCTGAGACAGCTGCTGCACAACCATCTGTTGATGGACTTATACCAGTTGCCTCAAACTACAATAATAATTACACAAAATTATATATTCATTAATTAATATGGTTTTATTCTACCAGTCTCTTGTCATAACCTACTAATCTCTGAGCATGGCAGCAAAAGATGTCTGATTGAGAACACATTGGTCCATGCAAACCTTTAGTGAATCTGAACTCGTGGGTGGTCAAATGTTAGTTTCTCTCCACCTTAACACCAAACACCTGCTTATGACCTTTATCCTAGTTTCCATTTAACTGCAATCACCCTTCCTTACATGGATGCACATAAACCACATCAGGGTCACAACTGGGGCTGGACCTAAAGCACGCATCAACCCTAATGAAGTTAACTCTGGAGTCCACGTTGTGTCTGTAGGTTGAAGAGGTCTCAGTGGAAACATATGTTGTGATAAAGAGAAAAACTCATTAGGTGATGGGCCAGGTTTTAAAAAAGAAAAACCTTATCCAGTTGTAGTGCCACATTTAGAAGATAAAAGACATTATTATTATTAAACTGACCTTGAAGGTCCTTGTGAATGTGCACAGGTGTGTGTGTGGTTATTTTCCTGGTGTATATTAATGTAAATAGTTTGCAGTGAAACCATGAAATATAACACTGTATGTGTATTTGACTGTGCACATTGATATGTTTTAACTGATTTATAGTTAAGTGTTGTTCTCAACTCCCTTGAAGGCAGCAGATCTAGATACTGAATGGATGATTTTGATGAAATAGTAAAGTCACTGGGATTAAATATATAATATGAATATATTAGTAATATATATATAATAATATATTAAGTATGACTTTGTGAGATCTCTGTGGCCTGTTGAAGGGTTTACAGGGAGCATGCAGCATTTGTGTGACTGTCTCTTTTTAGCAAATACTTATTAGTTTGGGACTTATGAACATTGACATTGCACCAAATCAGGGGCCTAAAATGTGAATTACTTCAGACTAACGTTAATTACTTCCCTTTGCTGACAACCACACACTGTCCATGAAGAAAAAGCGACAGGATACAGTTAATTAAGTTCAATTAAACGGTATGGAATTAAAAACACGACTGAAGTACAACTACCTAAAATTACACTTAAAGTACAAGCTCTAATCTATTAATACTATTTATAGGCTAATATCTTCCAGATGCCATCATCCGTGCATCCCTTGGCGTGGACACGGTTCCTACCTGCTCATGTTGCTCGGTCTTCAGGTCTTGGTTCGTCTCTGTGATGCTGATGATCTGCTGCTGATGGTGCCTGTGATCAGCGGAGGCTCCACCACCTTGTTATTTAACCCAGCGGCGCTTGGAAACGCCCAGCGTGAGTTAGTTAGTTAGTTACCAGGTCCTGCAGGTACCTCCGAGAGTCTCTGCAGGCGTGTTGGAGAGGAGGCTGTGAGGACGGAGACTCATCACAAGGTCGAGGCGCGTTGGCCTGGTAAACGGCCTTTGACCTGACAGACCCGTCATCTTAGGAGGGACTCAGTGTACAGAAGCTGAATTACCCCTGACCAAAAGGATCACTGATAAAATCACAAAATGTGACTTAAGAGCCTAAAATGTACTGTGAAGAAACCAGAAGGTACAAACGTAATGTGCTGTGTTAATAATAATAATTAAGTTGATAACTAATCACAACTTTTTTGTTAAGATTTAATGGGAATGATGTTTTCCCTGCTGCTACTGACAAACTGGATCCCATCCCAGACCTGTTCAGGAAACAAACGTTTTTAAGGGCTTTTTAAAAACTGCACTTTACCGATGTTATTTAATCACTAGGAACTGTTATTTTTTTAGTTTTTAGAGATGTTGTGCACAAGATCTAATCTGTCTAATAATAAAATAGCTGTTAGCAGCATTTTAGTTATTCTAAATATGAAAAAATAATGTGTAATATAGTTTACATTGCTAGTGAAATGAACATGGAGTTATCTTCAGTTTACATGTTGTGTACCTTCAGTGGTACAATGAAACTGATGTGTGCAGCAAAGTAGAGTGTGTGTTGTATCTGTGTGTGTGTATATTTGATATGCGTTTAATAACCCTTATTCCAAAGAGTCTTTCTTAATTAATATCCCTGCTGCATTGTGCACCTCTGCTGATCCATGTTGATGATGTGGTGTGAAACACAAAGCTGATCATTTGCCATCGATGAGGTCTAATTACTGACGAGGCTGCTTTGGCGGAGACTGGCCACTAGGGGTCGCTGCACGATGTGAGCACCTCAAATGAGAAAACCCTGTTTATGAAGTAGTCAGAAAAAACTGCAGCAGAGCACTGGGACCAGAGATGAGGAAGGATAGTGTGCACACTGCCTTTCATCTGTAATGCTTTACGACAACGTAAGGCAGTTTATGTGCTTACGCTGTTTTATAAGAACAGGAAGTGCAGCCTATTGGATTTTGCTTTTGACAGTAATGTTGACAGTTTTATAAATACATGGAATACAGATGCAACTGTTAAAAAAATCCTCCTGTTTGATTTTGTTTGTTTTTTCATTTTGGTAATTTCCAGAAAAAGACTGGATGGACAGACATCAGTTAATCCCATGTGACCTGCTGCCTAAAGTCCACCCAGGGGTCAGACCACTGAATGTGTTAAAATGCTCCATGGCAGCAGTACAGTATAATAAATACAGCAGCATGGCACAGTTGAGTGTGGGCGTGAGTGTGTGAGTACAGTTCACTTACCCTTATTTAGGTTAATGACATTCCTCACATGGGCACTGTACTGTTCAGCTGTAGTGTGTTTGTATTGTTTTTATTTAGAAAATGTTGTTGTTTAAATGGTATGTCAGGTACAGAAGATAATGTTCTTCTGTGTAATGGGAGTCAGGTGATATAACCTGTTTCCAACATGGAGAGTTGGGAGTAAGTATGAAATATCAGTAGGAACAGTAAATCCCAAAGGCAGTGCGTGCTGGAAATTAATCGTCCCCAAGAGGGATCATGGCACTAGTTTAGACATGGAACTGTAGCGTGACTTTCATATCTTCTGCTCTATGGAGTTTAGTTTTGTGTCCCTGTCAGCTGCTGAGTCAGAGGTCGGTCACTTTGTGGCAGTTCGACAGATTAAAAATCCAAAATGAAGCTTCTTAAACTGCACTGTTGTAATTTCACTGGCACTGTTGGTAACTCTGTCCTACACTGGATGTCATAAACAATAAAGCCTCCAGGGGCAAGGAGCTGAAACTTTTATCTATGTTTACTTTCAAGGTACTTGTATATGTATTTGGCACAATAAGGAACACAGATATGTGATGTGTATAGTTTGATAAATTGAATTAGGATATCAGCATGTATAAAAGCTCATTGGACAGTACTGTAGATGGTTTCAAAGAGAGTTACAACAGAGGTTCGATGTTTGTTAATGAATACAAATGTTCCTTCTCGTTTCCCCAGGCCACTGTTACAGAGAACAGCTCCAAGAGAGAGCGGGCAGAAGTTAGCACCCCCTCCCTCTGCACTGCCGGTTCCTAGCCTGTAATTCTCCACAGCTCAGACATCTGTAAGCATTTCTCACTGACCACAGGAGGAAAATAGAAAGTTGGAAGCAAGAGGCTGTGATTTGGGTGCATATAAATAAAGTTGCAAGCAAAGGAGAGGCTGCTAATATGAAGGGAGCCCATAGGCTGGGAGGTCAGGAGGAGTAGGACACCCAAGTCATCAAAGGCAAGACATGAGGAGCAGCAGGACAAATTAAGGCTCACAAAGAATTTCTGTATGCCATCCGGATTTAGTTTCTGAATTGCTCAAGGGCATCCCAGAGGGTGTATTTCACATGCATGTACTGTCTGTACAGACGTGCTTGATTCCATCCTTTCAAATCCTCATTGATTTACATACACACCTGAAAGCTATGTTAGTTTACACAAATTACAGTTGTGCTGTATTGAATTAAAGTAAATAAGCAACCAGTAAAAATGCTGGATAACTGTACAGAGAGGTGTCTTTGATAAACATAAACTTTTAACTCTATTCTAATATATTATTCAGTGGTCTTAGCAGCATAACATACATCTGCTTGATGACTCCAAAGACGAGAAGTGTAACAGGTGTATAGGTAGAAAAAAATTGGCACAAGCTATGGAGGCTGCACTGGGGCACCCACCAGGCCAGCCAAAAGCTTGTGTAAAATGACAAGTGTTCCCCAAACTGCATGCCTTCCTAATTCCTCAAAGCAGACTGAGTCTACATGAGCCATCTGGTCCCACTGCAGGCCTCCATGTTGCTGCTGACTCTTCTGTAGTGGTCTGCCTGGGCGGTCGTGCCTTAAAAGTGGAGGGTACGTTTACACTGTTTCTTAAATGGGATGTTCTGTGGTATAGTTGGTACAACAGCAGGCTCACAGCTGAGGATGGAAACAACCATGCCCTGCCTGTTCCCTCAAACCCACCCCAGAATCAAATCTGTGAAGTCCAAAATGATCCCTTTAAATATGGGTGTAGGTGCAGCAGCGAAACCACAAGAGACGTTCTTAACAGACATCTCTTCACCCCTATGTTGTTTAGATAAGAAGGGTAATTAAGGCTTTGATTAGTTTTCAATGCAATACTGATATTATTTTATATAGATATTTTATTTAGCTCACGCACAAGACGTTGGCAATAAAATGATGTAAAATCTAAATACTTAAAATAACAAAATACTAATACAAATACATGAATATTGACAAAAATAGACTAATGTTGGAACAATAAAGTTTTAAAAACTGATAAAAGACAAAAAATAAATGACTATCAGCGAGAGGTGAATGTTGATTGTTCTTTGTAAAGTGGCATTCAGACTTTGGCTCAACAGTCCTCCGTTCTCTCTACTTCTCACCTGACTAGAGATGATTTCAGCTGTTATCCAATTCATTCATGTCATCCATTCAACATAAATACAATAAATAACAACAAAAATGACCCAGAGTAGCTGCGTGCTCAGTCTCTCAACCTGTTAGTCGTGTTTAACTCCATTTATTCTTCTCTTGTCTGTTTCAGGCTTCTTCAATCTGTGATCAACTTCATATCGCAACTGACCATTTCAGGGAGACTGGGAGGTAACAGCTTAACTCCCACTAATAGTGACATCACAGTTAGGGATGCACTGATATTCATGTTCTTTTCACATAATACCAAATACCAAATTTGAGACTAGTACCAAGCTGCTGTTTTGCTTTTACTAAGCAGCAAAATGTTTTAATTACCTGTCCCAAAAGATTCAATAGTTTTTTGTGTAACTTGTTTAAAAGTTTAAAACCTCTTGGCCTAACATTTGACACCAACATGTGTACTAGTGCATCCCTAAGAGGAAATTCTTGTACTATACAAACTAAGGCTTACTTTTCCCCCTCACTAATTATTATTATTTTAATGCTGAGCAGATTTTGTGCAGAACAGGTCTTGACCTCCATGTTGAAAAGGAGCATTTATTAAAAATGGAGCTTTTACATGAGCCCAAATCAAATCAAATGTCCTCTCCTTGCAGTTAGTGTGAATGGGTTGATTTAGAGACTGATTAGAGACTTTTTAAATTAATTTCTCTGCCTTCACCTCCATCTACCAGCTGAACAGTTTCATGAAGTTTTGGAAGCCGTCCTCTCCGAGGAAGTCGAACGAACCCTGAGATGAGCCGAGGTGGACGAGCAGGAGGACGAGCAGGACAACGGCCAGAAGAGGAATCAGCATGTTCCAGCCAGCTGCCAGGATGTTGTACCACTTGGCTTTGTCTGAACACTCCTGGGCCAGCTGTAGGTTGCCTTGTGTCTTCTGATCCCTGGCCTACACACACACAGACACACACACAAACATATAAATGATTATTTCTATCAACTGAGTTTGTTTGAACTGAAACACAAATGAAGAGTTTCAGAATAGCTTAAGAGCAGCTGACGACCAGCTAAACAATCCTGAAGGCAAAATGCACATAATGAACAAAATAGCTTGGTGTTAACACCGGTGTATACTGTAAACAGAAAGTGGAGGAAGAAGAACAGAGACACATTATGATGCTCTGTCTTCTTTTTGTTTACAGCTAGTTGAGCTTGTCCCACCGTTCCCAATTTTTCCACACAGATTTAAGGTTGTGTAAGGCCAGAGTGATATGAAATCCTTGAGCTACTTCTAAGTGTATGCTTATATTTTGGAACGGACCAGGCAGAGTCTTTCTCTAGCACTCTCTAATTTCCCATGAGTACTTGCCCATTAGGAAGATGCCAATTACGCCATTTTTAACTCCCCAGACAAGCAGCCAGTCCCTGTCTTTAATTTGAGTTCTGAGCCAATACAAGGCCTGTGATTCAGAGCTGCTCCCTATCCAAGCAGAAAAAAAGACTTAAATAAAGGGTAGACACCCTTTTGTGTTGAGTTTTTAAGATACTGTTTTATTCAGGTAGTCCTACAGTTTCTCCATTCCTGTTTCACACAATTGTATTGTCTTTTGAGAGTTTTTTAGTGAGAAAGGTTTTTGTTGAGGTTTACATTCCCATCTCTGGACGGCCCCATTCCTGTGGTAAAGAGCACACCAACTTTCTGTGTGTGCCATCCCACCACGGACAATAGCATTTCTCTACAATGTCCAAAATATATTGTTTAAGTTTATTTTACAACAAAGATTTTTCTAAGGAACAATTACTACTATGTGTCATTCTAATTATTACACAAGTCAAGCACCTTAAATCCAACCACGGACAGTTTTCATTGTCATTTGCATATAGCAGTTATGCTTAGGTCTTTCTTTTTAGAAATCATAATGTACTGTATGTGTCATTAATGTATATATCTATTGTTTTAAAGTTCTCTATTCCAACATTATATCTGCCAAACTTGCATTATGAAAAGATTTAAGTAGTCATGTTCTTGTTGTAGATTAGATTGGACTAGACATTATACAAATGTAATCATTCACCATCCATCCAATATATATTAAAATTACCATCAGTTGTATGAGGTAAACTTTAGTGCTTCTGCTTCTGATGCCATAAAAGTAAGAAATAGTCAGAACATGAGCTGATAAACCATTTTATTATCTTGTTTCAATTCACAACAGTTATTATTATGTTTAATCAACCCATTTTACATTACAGTGAACAACTGTTTGTCCCTCATGCTGCTTAAATAGTTTAAATCTTATTATTATTATAGTACAGATCATCCCCCCATCATTGCATAGACATTATGTCAACATAACTGTCTCTTCCTGTCTACTTACCTTCCACACATCTGTTAATTTTCTTGGATGCTGAGCTTTATTAATAAAAACAGTAAAAAACTAAACTTTCAAATAAAGAGTAGCACAAAAGTAGAAAAAAAGACCTCACCTTGATGGAGTAGATGAGAGCCATGAAGCCCAGGCAGCAGAAGTTAACATACAAGGTGTTGCACAGCGACCAGATTAGGTAGTCCCGGGGAGGATTCTTGCCAGCGTTGCCCATGTTCACCACGGTGGATCCAGCGGGCTTACGGGCAGACTTGCAGTTGGTGAGCGGGGTGCAGTCAGAGGGGAAGTTGTATGAATGGTTGTCCATGGCTACGTACAGTCAAATGTCCCCAGCTGTGGGTGAATAGGTAGCTGTGCGAACTAGCTGGCCTTCCAGATGCTTTGGAAAGTAGTGCCCCCCCTTTGTGAAAGGCTTATAAAGGCCCATGAAAAGGGAGGTGACAGGGAGGGGATGCATGGGCAGGGTCCTTTAATATAGTGTAGGTCTGTCATTATGTGGTGAGGCCTGAGAGAGACTGAAATAGAGATACAGAAAGCCGGACAGACAAAAATCTGTATGAAAGAAGACAGAAAAAAATATAGAGGTGGAAAAACAGCATAAAGTATCTGCCACCAAAGTACCCCCACCCTCCCCACACACACGCGCACATCAGCTTTCTTTGAACTCCCAGTAACCACAGGTCAGATGGTTGAGTGATGGGTGGTGGTAGCAAAGGTGGACAGTGGATGGAGGACTGTGCTTTTAAGATGCTGAAGAGAAATTCATGTGAAGTGCCGTCCGCCGGAGGCCTTGAGGGACAAGACTGTCAAGACTGTCAAGACTGTCCCTCAAGGTCTAGCAGAGAACTGAATGGGGGCAAAAAAAAAGTCACACTTCACATCATACATTAAAAATACATTGGTAAAATAAATTTCAAACATATTACAATACAAAAAAAACATATGACAACTCAGTTGACAGTAGGAGTCCAGTGACTGTTCTAGTCTGAACACTGTTTTTGTTCAACTTTTCTGATAATTGATTAAAGTTTTGGTTCTTTGTCTAACAAAAACTAATTGAAACTGGAAATTAAATTGAAATATGTTTGGGTCTGGGGCCTGTAGATCAAAGAAAACATGCAATTTGAACATGTCTTGGACTGTCTGAAACACTATTTCCTAACATTTTATCGAGTGCAGAGATGACAGATCTTTGCCTGAGAGTGTTTAGTGTAAGACAACAAGGTTAGTGTAGTTTATAGTACACATGTTTCCTTTTACCGGGTAGGACAGACTTAGAAGGAAAACTTTAAATTGACTATTACTCAAACCGGAGTTTCCAAATACAACCACAGCCTGCTACTGATAGCTGATGTAGACGAGCTGTGTGCATTGTAAAAATGTACAACAGGCATTACTCATATTTTTAGAAATTTCCCCAGTCGGTGTTGTGGGGATTGACTTTGCAAAAATGTGGATAAAGCCTCTGTTGAAGTTACAGTATTTTTAGCATATGATTTAGTGATAAAAAAAAGTTACTGATGCAAAGGTTGTGGATGGGAAGGATTCAAGATACCAGGCCAATAAAGGGTTTTCACAGTAATGTCTGCCAGTGTTGTTCTCCATCTGGAACTGTACATTCAGAGGGCATCAGGGATGGGTCTCACAAGTGTGTTGAAATACAATAATACAATAATAATAATATTAATAATAATAATAACAATAAAAGCATACAACACATTTAAAAAATATATTCAAATGATCGTGGAAATGAGCTAAATGAGCTGTGATCTATAGTTGGGAAGTCCAAGATTTGACATGTGGATCAACATTGCCCTCTGCTGACCACTTACCATGTGTATCTCACAGTATTTTTAAGATCACTAGTGATCTTAAAGGCTGACCTGCATCTGTAATATTGTACTGTAAATATAAGAAAAACGATTTAATTGCTATGTAGCTTATAATACAAAAATTGTACATTCACCTAAAGTGTGTTCAGATTTTGTTGAAACCATGACGCGGATGACTGACAATCTTCACATATAAACCATTTTAAGTTGTGTCTCTATTGATTTTCAAGTTAGCCTATATAATAATATGTAATCAGTAAACATTTTGTAGTGGACGAGTCACAGTCTACAATAAACAAAACGTGTTAGCAGAGGATGGTTTCGATCCATCGACCTCTGGGTTATGGGCCCAGCACGCTTCCGCTGCGCCACTCTGCTTCACATGTTATACAGGGAAAAATATCATATTTTAACAGTGACCCGTCCCTCCTACTGTATGCACAAGTCATGGTGGAATAACGTTGATGTAATTTCCAGCCTCACTCAGAATAATTCTTAAGCAGGTTTAGAGCGAAGCATAACTTAGTTATTCCAATAAAAGAAGATAAGAAGCGCTAGCATAACGAAAACAAACACTTCCGGCTGTTTTGCTTTCCAAAATAAAAGCACGCCATTTTAACCATATAACATTAACAATTTAATGACGAGCTAAGTAGACGCTACGTTCAAAATGGACAATTAGCAAATTTTATAAGGAACATTTAACTAATATTAAGGCTTACATCATGAGGCGAGCGTAATAAAACAACAATAAACGCTGTTAGGCGTGAAAAACAACTTAAATAGAGCTGAAAAACTAGCTAACTGTTGTAACAAGCTAGCGTTAAAGTAAAAAGAACTGTGACTTTCTTATACTTAGCTAATAATAATTCACATTAATCCAGATTAAACGTTAGCCTCTGCAACACTGCTGTTACCAAGCACACAATTCAAGATGTTAAGAACTTGTTTGGCTTTGTTACAATTATTCTCAACACAGACTGATACCTGATAAGATCCACACCAATAAAAATATAGAATAACATCAATACAGGAAACTCAATGTATGTACAGAATAAGTGAGATAGGAGGTTTTAGGATCTTATCTTACTAAACATTTTAAATTTGTAAAACAAACAAACAAACAAACCAACCTTTAATATTGTCTTACAGAAGGCAGGGTTTGTTTGACTGTTTCCATATGAAGTAGCTAAACCTCCCAAGAAGCTAATGGCAAGTGCAGAAAGGAGTGCTAGCTAGCTAGCTTGTTTATTTGTTTGTTTGTTTGTTTCTGACCACTTGTTTACGACTGCACTTTAAGGCTGAGCTTGAGAATTGGGAATCGGAGCTAACACCAGGTACAAACTGAGACATTACCATCACAAACATGGACGCAATGGTTGGATTGAAACGTTAACCTGGATAATATTGTGCGCTCAAGTGGATTTAGCTAATGGAGTTCGCAAGAAGCTGGTGAGTTAACGCTAATTGTAATTTATTTAGAGAAAACACTCAATTCAATGAGTTCTAGCAAAGGGAGGACGACGACATTTAACATTTGTAGGCATTCTATTTCTAAGTAATTTAACTATCACTAAAATCTTAGCTAAATAGCTAAAGCTAAAGTAGGATTTCAGAAGTACTGAGCTCATGAGTCCACCCTCTCTGGAGATGAAGTCACATTTTCAAGGTTATTTTAAATAGTTTACAATTATTAACTAGCTTAAATATTTTAGTGTTTTGTTTACATTGCTGATAAACTTAAGCAATATAACTTTTCATTAGTTACTAAGCCTTTCCAAGATTAAAAGTCACGTGAAGTTAGGGAAATGCTGACTCAATTCAGGACTGAAATTTACTTTTAATATAGCGTGTAAAATCAATGAAATCAATCCCTACATTATTGGGAGCATGTAATGTATGATTGACACGATTGACATAGCATGACTGAGAAAATAGAAAACTTGAACTTGATGATATTCTGTGTGTTTTATTCTTTACACGTCATATTTGGTTTCACAGTAACTGACTCACTGATTCAATGTGGCAAGACTTGTGCTTAATTCTGGTAAATCTATGATGCCAGTTATCACAGTAGCTTTGTTTGGCAATGTTTTGATTGAACTACTGAAGTGTGTCTGTGTCTAAATTGCAAAGCTGTCAGACAATTTCTTACTTTTTCTTTTCTCCTTCAAGAATGAAACAAGACCCTGTTGCTGCTCTGTGCTTTATTGTGTCATATACTTTTATACATCTTCTTGTGAAGTAGTGACAGGATTCAGAGTATTCTCTCTGTTATATATACTTTTTTTTAGGCTAAAATACATTACAAGAAACAAGTTGTGGGAAACAAACTATTACATCTAGTAGCAAATGTTTCTAAAGGTAATTTGTTTTTTTAAAATCTCTATCCATCTGCAAAAATACATTATTTCTACCATTTAATTTCTACTAATCTACAGTTAATTCAGTTATGCAGCGCTTATTTAAACAGAAACAAACTTTAGGATCAGGTGTGTGACAAGAGTTTGAGAATCTTTATGGCAATACTTGCAAGGCATATAAGGCTTTCTTTATATCTGACAAACTATGAAAGCATTCAGGAAACATTCGCTTGTCAGTTGCCAGACCCCATTTTCTGACAGCATGGTGCAGGCTGTATCCTGGATCGATGTGTCCGGATGCCCTGCTGCCCAACTGGTAAAGGTCAGAGGTCGGTTATTCATATCGACCTCAAAGTTTCCGTCTGCTTTTTTATTGTTGACGTTGATCCAGACTGTTTTGTAAACATCCTCAAACACTTCAGTTAGTTTCTTGTTCTCCTCCTCATTCTGGGGTAGAGCCAGCTCTAATCCTTGTTGTGAACAGAACTCAGCGGCCTTGGAGAAGGAGTCTCTCTTCTTATAGGACACAAAGTATTTCTGACCAACTTTCCTGACAAAGTCATAGTTTATAGCTGAAAAAGAAAGACATTGTTATCTTGGCTGCTTCACTATTTTTATATATTTTTTAAATTATTTTTGTTCAGTAAAATATCAAACTTAATCACTTTATTTGGCTCATGATCACGTTAGGTGAGCAGTGTACATGTGACTGTGCACTTATCATCATGTGTCTTATATCTGCTTTGTAATGTGAAGGGATTCTTTACATGATTAATTATTGGGCAGACTCAGCTTCTTGTTGTATATGTGCTCAAACACATCGTTAGGATGGATGTACTGTAATTCTGATGATTTTTAAGTATTTTACAAGTTCAGACATTATTTTCTGTTGTGGAAGATCAACTAAATTCAGCTTGTGAGTCATTAAATACGCTTCTAGCATATACAGTAGTTTTTACATACACACTTTTTTGAGTATACCTGTATTTTGAAATTTCACCTTCACAAGGCTATTTCCATAAATGCTTGAGTCAGTTGGTGGAGATATGTGTAAATACAGTGTGTACACATCACTGACCAAAGGACTGAATGTAGTTCTTGAAAGGGACACTTACCCAGCTCAAATTTAGAAATTCTGTCTGTTATGTCGCAGGTGTCTGGCCTATGGGAACCTAAACCAAACAGACAACATTCAGTTACCAAACAGGCAACAAATTGTAGTTCCTGTTTTTGTACATCAGATATCTGCAGATTTTAAAAGTTTAAATTTCTTTCTTTAGTCTGACTGAGTCTAGGGTGGTGTGAATTAGCCTTCTGTATATTTGGCCTGAACAGGCTGCCCCCTGTTCTCCAAGCTGGAACATGCACTATTAAAATAAATAGTGAGTAATAATTAGGGCAGTTTCTGAGGTCATGAGGTTATGAGGTCCAGGCACCTGTGAAGTTACAGATGTATCAGAGGGCAGAGAGTAAAAGGAAGCAAGGACTATACAGTATAATAGCAAAGGTGGGTACAGTGACAAATACTATGCAAAATAGTGTGAAAAATTGTTTTGTAAATATTTATATGTAAATATACATACCTTGTGTACAAATTTCCTCACAATATCCAGATGGTCCGGGTGGTCCAGGAATTCCTTGTGCACCTGCATATCCAGTATGGCAATAAAAATACACTAAAATGTCTGTTTTCAAAGCTTTTGGAACTTGATTACAGAGACACTCAGTCCTCTCTGATTTTTTAAAAGTGTCACAGAATGAAACTGCTGCTGTATTGAAGCCCTGACTGGAATTTTTAGTTTTAGTCATTATCTCCAGAAAGTTTTTAATGTGTTTCAGTCAAATTTTAGTAATTGTATTTTCTTAATTTATTTTCTCTTAGTTTTAGAAAAAAAACCTAGACAAAATTAAATTGAAAATTCAATTGCAAATACATCGGCATTTCACCACACATAGGCTATACTTGGGTATATTTTGCCATGTTTGTTTTCTATTTAGTTTTTTTTTTTTTCTGTGAGAACAGCGCCATCTTTAATCAATTAAAAGATTGTACCCATAGATTACTTGTTTGTTGCTTAAAAGGTCAAATAGCAGATGATATCAGCTGGCACTGAAGTTAAATACATGATGACAGAACAAACTGTGATGTCAACACCCACCTGGTTGACCTGGTGGACCTTGTTGACCTGGTGGACCTTGTTGACCAGTATCTCCTTTCTGACGTGAAAGACCAGGAGAACCAGGGAAACCTCGAGGTCCAGCAGGACCCGGAAATCCAGGGATACCACGATCTCCTTTAACACCAGGAAAACCTGGCAACCCAGGTTGTCCCTTTTGACCTGGACTTCCAGGGAAACCATCTCTTCCGTCTCTTCCATCTCTTCCATCTTCACCTGGTAATCCAGGATCTCCTTTGGGTCCAGGAAGACCTTGAAGTTGACTGCAGCCATTAGGAGCCATCATGCAGAGTGTTAAGACTAAAAGTAACGGCATCATCTTCTCAGTTATAAACTGAAATGTGAATGAAATATAATTAATACATTTCTTAGTTATGGATTGAATCAAAAATAGTCCAGGTAATAACATTCACACATTGAGTCAGTAGTTCAAAATAACCCTATGTCCCCAGTAGTTCATGGCTTCTTAAAAAGCGAGTAGATTACTTATTTAGCATGATTACATTTAAACAAACTAAATTTGATAATCCTCTACTTTTTGGCTTTTGAGATTATCACAAAATTACAGAATCTAGTAACAGAAAGTAATAAACAATAAAGAACTCACGGTATAGACTTCTTGTGTGTTCACTGTTTCCTACCCAGAGTAAACAACAGATGCAAACTATAATTTGGG
The DNA here is from genome assembly GCF_900324465.2 of Anabas testudineus. Classification (NCBI taxonomy): domain Eukaryota; kingdom Metazoa; phylum Chordata; class Actinopteri; order Anabantiformes; family Anabantidae; genus Anabas; species Anabas testudineus. The sequence continues at coordinate 18,923,695 of NC_046615.1, forward strand.
CTGTGAACAAAAAAAAAAGACAACCCTCCCTCTTTCTCAACCAATGCTGACCATCAGTTTTAGAAAGGAGGGGTTTCATTCTAGGGGTTTGTTCAAGGGGCCAGGAACATTACTTAACATGTGCATTACATACTGTTTGAAACGTAGTCGTTTTTTTGTAGAAAGAGGGCATCATGTCGGTTCAGTGAGAATGATCTCCAAGTTTTTAATAGTTCCTTTGATGATGTTTAATTCCTTATCTGGTATTTGATATCCCATTTCACACATCCAGCATGGAATGCTATCATTAATTCTGAGTCTTGTTTCTGCCAAGTGTAAGTCCAATATTGATTCACCCACGCTTGCTCTTTTTTTGCTGTGGTCCTTGTGTCTGTCTGCTGTTTCTAAACAGTATGTAATGCACATGTTAAGTAATGTTCCTGGCCCCTTGAACAAACCCCTAGAATGAAAGCCCTCCTGTGTCTGTCTGCTGTTTCGTGCTGAGCAGTCGTGTACTGTGGGATTGTAAATCTGTGTCAGCTGAAGACAGCTGCTTCCTGTAGTAATACGACAGCAGTGGAAGTGAGCTAAAATGGTAAAGCTTTGTTTTGTATCACCCATTCACTAAATTGTACATTTTTATTTTTACTTAAATTGAATTTTTTAGCAAAGATTTGTCATGCTCAAATGGCAATTAGGCCCCACACTGTGCCCTGCTGAACAGTTTGACAATACAGATATGCTGAATACAGCGCACTGTGTTGTGATGTAGTACCTTTTTTTTAATGGTTGTTTGCTGAACAAACTCTCCCCAGGACAATAGTCCAAGCAGCTGGCCTTGGCGTTAGATACCAGAAACAACACACAGGTCACTCCCATCATGTAGATAAAGTAGGCTGTATATTATGTTAATAGAAAACTAATCCACTGTGAGGAGACTGGGTTATATATTTGCTAACATTAAAGCTATTATGTGGCCCATGCCAGATTTACATGTTATGTTCAATAAAAACATGAAAACATATAATACTTAGTTTTGATAGTGTTAAGTATTGTTAGATAAGAACGGAAGTTAACAAATTTCAAATGAATATCAACCACCAACCAACCAACAACCATGCTTGAATAATTCAATCACATTTTCATAGTTGAATCAAAGTTTCATCAAAGTTATACCTTTTTCTTTGTAAAAGGTTGCATCAAGAAAAATGACAGGACTGTATTACATGGATCAGATATGGAAACAACCTCTGATTTACTATCAACAATTGGAGACACAAATGCTGATAGCTTTTTTTTAATCTGTGATCACTATTTGTCCAGAAGAAGTCCTTATTCGTTAATTCACAGGCACAAGCAGAAAAAAGTGTATAATTAAGAAGCAGATTAGAGGTTTAAGTTAATGTTTAGCAGAGAATCGAATTTCTGTAATGGTCATATTGTCTCTTTATCTTCATAAATGACTTCAAATTACTAATGAACAGAAAAAAAATGTAATAGTTCAAGATCAATGAGTCGAAATCGTGACGTCACTTCTGCGTTCTCAGTCTCAGGCTGATACTGCAATCTATGCCGTGTACATCTACCTAACCAGAAGTGGCTGTAACTTGTCCAGCTTTTATCATTGGCTTTTCTTGTCAAAGTATGGACTGGAATGGGACTAAAAGTTCTATTGAAGAAACTTGGTTTGTGATAGATGTCTTTATCGTTTTATCACCCAGCCTAAATGTTCATTGAAACTACACACACACTGATGAATACAAAGTGAATAATACATAAGTATGATTCAGTTAAAGACAGTTATACAATCATTGTCCCAACATCAGGTTTAGGACACTTGGCACCGTTCTATATCTGACAAACGATACACGCATTCACAGAACATTCTTGTGTCACCTTCCACATGCCATTTTCTAATAGCAAGGTGCAGCCTGTAGTCTGGATGGATGTGTCTGGGTTCCCCTTTGCCCATTTGGTAAAGCTCAGTGGTTTGTTTTTCATGTCAACCTGAAAATCCCCCTCTGCTTTATTATTGTTGACATTGATCCAGGCCCTTTTGACATCTTTATCAAATACTTGAGTCAATGCGCTGTTCTCGTCTTCGTTCTGTGGCAAAGCCAGCTCTAGGCCTTGTTGGGAGCAGAACTCGACAGCCTTAGAGAAACTGCCTTCTTTCTTGTAGGACACAAAATATCTCTGACCAACCCTCCTGACAAAGTCGTAGCTTATAACTGAAAATAAAAAAACAACAAATGTGCAGAAAATCAGAATTACATTTGAAACACATTTGTTTTCCATAACTCTAGAACTCTATTGTTGTTTATTGTATTCATTCCTCTGAAAGTAAAATATAATTTGGCTTCATTCATCAATATCTTCCTAAGTTCATTCTTAACTTTGTCATTTAGAGAAGTCATCTGAAAAATGTACACTGAATTCATAACGTGTTCTTAAACCGCAGATTTGTTTGTACCTTTATTCTTTAATTGATAAATTCCATTGTTCTCATAAATTGAAATTGTGTTATATACAGTAGTAGTTGTTTCTATATAGTGTAGTTAAATACCCTGTGAGTATCCATAAAAGAACTGTGTACATAAACAAGTCTCTCGCAGAGAAATTGAAAGGAAATTTGAAGATGGTGGTACGCCAAAATTCAATTGGAAGAAAAACTGTAATTAAAACAGTAAATCTGAAATAGATGTAACACTACAGAGAGTGAACAGAATATTAGCTTCATATACCGTGGTAGTGTCAGTAATGGATTTAAATTACAAAAAAAAACAAGATGCTATTAAGAACAGAGCACAACTATTGATGTAAAAAGAAACACTTTGCTTACCAAGGGCTAATTTAGCGATGGTCAGCTGTAAGGTTTCAACGTCCCGACTAATAGAACCTGTGGGATCCAAAACTACAATAAATCAGAATACCCCATGCATATTCAGCTTCAGATCTTAAATTATCCTCTTTTCACTTCCATTCTCAACTAGAAGAATTTTACCAACTTCTCTTACTCTTTCCCTTAGAAGTCTAATGAGTTGAATCACATCTCATAAGACAGAACACTAAATCGGCAAACAAAAGCATCACAAAGGTGTTCATCTCTTGTGCATGTTAAACCCTTAGTCTAGCAAGTGTTGAATATCCCCATGCAGATTAAAAGTTACACTTCTTTCTGCATTATAAGTTGTAATATTTAAATGAGTTACAGTAACATACAGAGTTACTCAATTCATTCAGTGATGTATGTTCCCCACTTAAACATTATTCACCTCCTTTACACAGTAGAACTGATCCTGGTGGTCCAGTAGGTCCACGAGGTCCAGCAGGTCCATATAATCCATGAGAACCTTGTACTCCTGAGCAGCAGTTAAAAATAAATTAACCAATATTAATAAACCAGTAGTAGTTAAGTAAAAGCCCAGAAACACATTCATTTATAAAAATGTGTTGACGTACAATGCAATTTCATTTCAATTCAGTTTATTTATACAGCGCCAAACGCCAACACAATTAATCTCCAGGCACTTTAAATTTAAATAAGTAATAATTCACCATTTCACCATCAGTTTTTATGAATTCAGACTTTTGTGCTGTAAAGTAAGGAGTGCTGTGTCTGTATGTCTTTCTCACAGTGCTGTCAGTCACTTCCTCTGACATATGTATCAAAAAACAGATATGCACGCTCTTAAAGCTGTGAAATCGGGCAATTAGTTGAAATGGAGGATGGGGGGTGTTAAAAAAAAAAAAGTAGTGTCTGATGTTGACTGTACAAATTCAAGACTATTTGGTACAAACGTTTTTGTTTCTAGGATTTAGCAATCCTGTGAATCACTAAACTAATATTTAGATGTATGAACACAGTTTTTTATAACTGCTTCACATCTGTGTGGCATGGAGTCAATCACCTTGTGTCACCTTTCAGCTGTTATTCCACTCCATGATTCTTTAACAACATTCCACAATTTATTTACATTTCTTGGTTTTGCTTCAGAAACAGCCTTTTCGATATCCCCCCACACGTTCTCGATTAGATCAAGGTCCGGGGATTAGTCCGGCCACTCCATAACATTAATTTTGTTGGTGTGGAACCAAGACTTTGCTCGTTTACTAGTGTGTTTGGGGTCATTGTCTTGTTGAAACAACCATTTCAAGGGCATGTCTTCTTCAGCATAAGGCAACATGACCTCTTCAAGTATTTTGACATATGCAAACTGATCCATGATCCCTGGTACTGTATGTGATAAATAGGCCCAACACCATAGTAGGAGAAACATGCCCATATGATCATGCTTGCACCACCATGCTTCACTGTCTTCACTGTGTACTGTGGCTTGAATTCAGAGTTTGGGGGTCGTCTCACATACTGTCTGTGGCCCTTGGACCCACAAAATTTTTTTACTCTCATCAGTCCCAAAATGTTCCTCCATTTCTCTTTAGGCCAGTTGATGTGTTCTTTGGCAAACTGTAAGCTCTTCTGCACATGCCTTTTTTTAACAGAGGGACTTTGTGGGGGATTCTTGAAAATAGATTAGCTTCACACAGACGTCTTCTAACTGTCACAGTACTTACAGGTATCTCCAGACTGTCTTTCATCATCCTGGAGCTGATCATTGGCTGAGCCTTTGCCATTCTGGTATTTCTTCGATCCATTTGATGGTTGTCTTCTGTTTTCTTCCACGTCTCTCTGGTTTTGCTCTTCATTTTAAGGCATTTGAGATAATTTTAGCTGAACAGCCTATAATGTTTTTTTTAAATAATTCTTGTTCTTCTGAACAATCTCTTGAACGACCCATTTTCATGTTCAGCGAGGGCTGTCTCTATCCTCAAACAGGGGCCCCCTGATTCACACCTGTTTTTTCACAAAATTGATGACCTCACTGATTGAATGGCACGCTATTATTTTTTTGAACACCCCCCCACCCCCACTTTGAACTAATTGCCCTATTTCACAGCCTTAAGAGCGTGCATATCATGAATGCTGGGTCTTGTTTGTTTTCTGAGAATCTATTGCACCTACTGGTAACTTGTTTGCCATGTAGTAATAAAAAATATATTAAACCTGGATTATTGTGGTTAGTCACATTGTACTGCTATTACTCTGAACATACCTGTATGCTAGTGTTTTGCTGATTGCAATGGGCCATCAGTTTAATGTTTTTGAGAAATTCCAGCTTGAGCACTAACAATAACATTTCATGATATTGAGCAACGTATTGGATGGGGTAAAAACTGTGACATAAATGTGATGTTAACACTCACCTGGTGGACCAGGCAGACCTGGATCTCCCGTTGGTCCTGGAGGACCTGGAAAGCCACGTTCTCCTCTTGGACCTTGGAGTTGATTGTGGGCAATAGGAGCCATCAGGCAGAAACAAAAAAGTAACAGCATCATCTTCTCAGTTCTAAAATGGGAATGAAATATAATTACTACATCTTTTAGTTATGGGCTGAAGTAGAAATAGTCAGTTAATAACATTCACTCAGTTGTTCACAGTAATATTCATATTCAAGCTGATAGCATTCTCGCCTTACTACATTTCTGAAGTAGTTCCCAGCTTGTTAAAAAAAACTAAATCACATTGTACACAAGTACATTTAAACAGTTTCAAACAGTCTAGTAACACAAAGGGATAAAGAGAAAATAACTCACTGTATCGACTTCTTGTGGGTGCACGGTTTCTTCAGTACTTCCAAAGTAAATTGACTAATGTACAGCCTCAGATGAAGTGTTCTACCCAGGGTAAACAACGGATGCAAACTCTCATTTGGGCTGTAAACAAGAAGATAACCCTCCCTCTTTTCTGATGCTGCAGGAAGTAGCGCTATGGCCAGACATGTTCTAAGCCGTTTTAAAATAAATCTTAAGTCTTAGTTAATCACTGGTAGGTTTGCTTTCTATACGTTTTTATTTTCAACACTTTAAATCTAATATATAATAAAGGTGGACTATTTTGCAGTGCCTTTCTATGAGCCCGATTTAAATCATGTCAACCTCTGTAAAAAGGGCGTGTGCATGTCTTTACGCCTTTGTCTAGCAAGTAGTGTCAAATTTCACCATGCTTAGTTACCGTTTTTACATTCTAAGTTTTAATGTGTAAATGGTATACAGTTTTTCAGTTAATTCTGTGAATTCAATGATAAGAGGCTGCAATCCCTTAAAAGATTGATTGAAGATTGAAAAGAGAAAAATGCTATTACTGTGTTACTTAATGAGCTAAGAAAATAACTCTACAGGCTACTGCCCATACTACAGACCAAGTCTGCTGTCTCTATCAGTTTGGTGCCAGTTATTTGCAACCATAGTATATTATTTTGCTCTGCTGGCCTCTGGTGGAATTTAGTTGACAGGAGAGTTGTGCCTAGAAATGAATCAAAAATAGCAGAAGAGAAAAATGACACCTGAAGGAAAAGGAAATACCCTTTAGAGAATATGTCTGTTTTAAACACCCCTGTACTGTAGCTTTGATGTTGTTTTCAGGAGCCAGAAGACCTTCTGAGCCTGGTCCATACACATATCTTTCAAATTCCAATTTTGTAACATAACATTTTGATATCTCGAACCTGTGTTACCCTGATGACAAATTATTTTCTAAAATTAAAAAGATCAAAAATTGTAAACATGTAAACCTGGCATGATGAAGGTTACATTTTTTCAGGCAAAGACGGGTGATACTTTACCACTTTGTGCCAAATCATGTGATAGAATTGTTCAAAAAGAACATTTCTTAATGCAACATTGCAAAATGTAGGTCTCTCATCATCTGCAGTAATCTGATGAGAAGTCTCTGGTTGTAAAGGCCTGACACTGTTAACTTTCAAGTTCTGAAAGTTCTGGACAGCTACCGGTATTTAATCAACTCCAAGGAAATAATTCTACAAACAGCTGGAAGCAAAACTTCAGTGGAAAATACGGATTACACATGGAATAAGTAGGTGTTAGTTGAGTGTCCCTTTATACTCTACTCTGTTTTAATTATAGTCAAAATGACTTATGCACATTTCAGTTTGTAATAGATGTCATAGTGTGTAGTGAGAGCAGTTGAAGCCTCACCTGAAATGTTACCATCCTGGTAACATAAAATGATAGAAAAACACACTTTAGGTCAGGTTTAGATTATGTTAAGTTTATTATTTTAAGATTAAATTAATCTAAAATAAGTTTTATCACCTTCATTTATGCTTTTGTGTTTTTAGGAACAAAGTTGCACAGCCTCGGCTTAGATCTTCATATCACATATTTAGAAAACTAGAAAAAGTAACCAAGTCTTGCTTAAAAGCATTTTATGACTTTGCAAGCGTGTCAGGATTTACCAAAGAAAGCTCAACTAATCTGCTGCTGACACAAGTGCAAGATTAATGAGACTGAAAACATGTTGTAAGTGCAATTTTATAGCCTGACAAATTTGCCACTAAAGCATTCACATGTTCTGGTATGTTGAAAGATAAAGTTGAAAATAGAATTCTCTCTTCCTTCTGTTAAAGAAGGCAAAGAGCAAAACATGATAGTTGAAAATCATAGGAGTGGATGAGAGCAGCCAGTCCAAGGAAGCAGGGGTTGATGTTGACAATCCAGCAGATGGACCAGATGATGTGGTCTTGTGGGGGGACTTAAATGTCTCACTTAATGTTATCTTCCTTTGACGTTACTTTCAGGGTTAGAATATCTGTTCTTTTCCACCATTTTGCCTCTATCTCATAGTAAAGGTCAATGTGGAAAGACAGGAAATGTGAGAAAGGAGAAAGAGGTTTATCACATTCAAGTCCCTTGGTCAGAAATGTAATCTCCAGCATTTTAATGACACAGTATCCACTGGACCACTGGGAGGCCCAAAGTAAGTTTCTAAAAACAGTAGTGTCCCTTAAGACCAGTTTTAAAAGAAAAACTAATGTAGGATTGGCATTTGATTTATTGATTTTATTTTCTCAAACAAAGTTCTATACAGTGTGTGGTAACTCAGTGAACATGTAACACTGTAGTTGTAGAAATTATTGCCAAAAGCCATAAGCACAAAATTTCAAGAAATGGTTTCAGAAGAAGAATAACAAAACTGAATATTAGATTGAATAATTGAATTAATTTTTCATCAAATGGAAATTACAAAGACACTGGTAACATAGGTGATGTGAATTTAATTGGTTTGATGTCAGACAGCAGTGAAGAGAACATAGGAGAGCCCTATAGGACTTTTATAACATTAATATTATGTATTTCACTTGTTGATGAGGTAAAATGATGCCAAGAGCAAAAAGCAGAGAAGCACAAGTATCACCACTTAAAGCAGCAGGCAACTTCAATGTTAGTTTACATTTACCCCATGTAGCCGTAGTGGTATCTATATCTGTATCTCTCATTGTAGGCGGTAACAGCGCATTAACTGTAATAATAATTATGAGGACCGGGATGGAAAACACAATTGTTGCGGCAATATTAAGATGCAGTGCTGTGGAGCCGTAGTGTCGGGCACCCTGCAGGTCTCTAGCCGTCTTCCGGTCACTGGACTGGAAAGACAAGTGTACATCTCACAATTTTAAGCCAAAATATCTTAGACATTTTTTTTAGTTATATCAATATAGCAATCTAGAATCTAGCCACAGGGGTTGCAAGCCAGTAACTTCTGTGCCGGTCCCAAGCCCGGATAAATAGAGAGGGTTGCGTCAGGAAGGACATCCGGCGTAAAAATGGCCAAAATAACTATGCGAATCATCCACAAGACTTTCATACCGGATCGGTCGAGGCCCGGGTTAACAACGACCGGCACCGGTGCTGTTAACCTACAGGGTGCCGGTGGAAATTTGACTACTGTTGGTCGAAGAAAGAGGGGAGGCAGAAGGGTTCGTGGTCAGAGAGAGAAGGGAAAAGGCAGGAGCATAGGTTTGAGAATAGGGACTCTTAACGTTGGCACGATGACAGGGAAAGGCAGAGAGCTGGCAGACATGATGGAGAGAAGGAAGGTAGATGTTCTGTGTGTGCAGGAGACAAGGTGGAAGGGCAGCAAGGCACGTAGTATCGGAGGAGGATACAAACTGTTCTACCATGGTGTGGATAGGAAGAGAAACGGGGTAGGAGTGATCCTGAAGGCGGAGTTTGTGAACAAGGTTCTAGAGGTGAAAAGAGTCTCAGACAGGGTGATGAGCATAAAGCTAGAAATTGAAGGGGTGATGATGAATGTAGTCAGTGGGTATGCTCCACAGGTTGGCTGTGAGTTAGAAGAGAAGGAGAGATTCTGGAGTGAGTTTGATGAGAGTATCCCCAGAGGAGAGAGAGTAGTTGTTGGAGCAGACTTCAATGGGCATGTTGGTGAGGGCAACAGAGGTGATGAGGAGGTGATGGGCAGGTTTGGTGTGAAGGAAAGGAATCTGGAAGGACAGATGGTGGTGGACTTTGCTAAGAGGATGGAAATGGCTGTAGTCAACACTTACTTCCAGAAGCGAGAGGAACATAGAGTGACATACAGAAGTGGAGGTAGGAGTACGCAGGTGGACTACATCCTATGTAGACGAGGTCATTTGAGAGAGGTTAGTGACTGCAAAGTGGTGGTAGGAGAGAGTGTAGCCAGACAGCACCGCATGGTGGTGTGTAAGATGACTCTGGAGGTCAGGAAGAAGAAGAGAGGGAAGACAGAAAAGAAGACCAAGTGGTGGAAGTTAAAGAATGAAGAAACTTGTGAGGAATGCAGACAGAAGTTGAGACAGGTTCTGGGTGGTCAGGATGAGCTTCCAGATGACTGGGAAACTACAGCAGAGGTTATCAGGGAAACAGGTAGGAAGGTGCTAGGTGTGTCATCTGGAAAGAGGAAAGAAGGTAAAGACACTTGGTGGTGGAATGAGGAAGTACAGGAATGTGTCCAGAGGAAGAGGTTAGCTAGAAGGAAGTGGAATGTAGAAAGGACTGAGGAAAGTAGACAGGAGTACAAGGAAGCGCAGCGTAGAGTGAAGAGGGAGGTGGCAAAGGCCAAACAGAAAGCTTACGATGAGCTGTATGACAGGTTAGACACAAAGGAAGGAGAGAAGGACTTGTACAGGCTAGCCAGACAGAGAGATAGAGATGGGAAGGATGTGCAACAGGTAAGGGTGATTAAGGACAGAGATGGAAAGGTGCTAACAACCCAGGAGAGTGTGCAGAAAAGATGGAAGGAATATTTTGAGGAGCTGATGAACGAGGAAAATGACAGGGAAAGAAGGGAGGAAGATGTGGATGTTGTGGAGCAGGAAATAGCAGAGATTGGAAAGGATGAGGTTAGGAAGGCTCTGAAAAGGATGAAGAGTGGAAAGGCTGTTGGTCCTGATGACGTACCTGTGGAGGTGTGGAAGTGCTTAGGAGAGACAGCAGTGGAGTTTTTAACCAGTTTGTTTAATAGGATTCTAGAGAGTGAGAAGATGCCTGAGGAATGGAGGAGAAGTGTTCTGGTTCCGATCTTTAAGAACAAGGGTGACACGCAGAACTGCAGCAACTACAGAGGAATAAAGTTGATGAGCCACACAATGAAGCTGTGGGAAGGAGTAGTGGAAGCCAGGCTTAGGAAGAAGGTGGAGATTTGTGAGCAGCAGTATGGTTTCATGCCCCGTAAGAGCACCACTGATGCCATTTTTGCTTTGAGAATGTTGATGGAAAAGTACAGAGATGGTCAGAAGGAACTGCATTGTGTCTTTGTAGATTTAGAGAAGGCGTATGACAGGGTGCCGAGGGAGGAGCTGTGGTACTGTATGAGGTCGTCGGGAGTGGCAGAGAAGTACGTCAGAGTAGTTCAGGACATGTATGAGAGAAGTATGACGGTGGTGAGATGTGCTGTAGGTCAGACAGAGGAGTTCAAGGTGGAGGTGGGACTACATCAAGGACCAGCTTTGAGTCCCTTCTTGTTTGCTATGCTGATGGACAGGCTGACAGATGAGGTCAGACAGGAATCTCCCTGGACAATGATGTTTGCGGATGACATTGTGATTTGCAGTGAGAGTAGAGAGCAGGTGGAGGAACAGCTGGAGAGGTGGAGGTTTGCTCTGGAAAGAAGAGGCATGAAGGTCAGTCGTAGTAAGACAGAATACATGTGTCTGAACGAGAGGGATCAAGGTAGAAGCGTTAGGTTACAGGGGGCTGAGGTGAAGAAGGTGCAGCAGTTTAAGTACTTGGGGTCAACAGTTCAGTGTGATGGAGAGTGTGGAAAAGAGGTGAAGAGGCGAGTGCAGGCAGGTTGGAGCGGGTGGAGGAAAGTGTCAGGAGTGTTGTGTGACAGAAGAGTGTCAGCAAGACTCAAAGGAAAGGTGTACAAGACAGTGGTGAGACCAGCTCTGCTCTATGGGTTAGAGACGGTAGCAGTGAGAAAGAGACAAGAGGCTGAGATGGAGGTAGCAGAGATGAAGATGTTGAGGTTCTCCTTAGGAGTGACCAGGTTAGACAGAATAAGGAACGAGCACATCAGAGGGACGGCTCGCGTTGCCTGTGTTAGCGACAAAGTCAGAGAGGCCAGACTGAGGTGGTTTGGACATGTTCAGAGGAGGGATAGTGAGTATATTGGTAGAAGGATGTTGGAGATGGATCTGCCAGGCAGGAGGACAAGAGGATGGCCAAAGAGGAGATATATGGATGTTATAACAGAGGACATGAGGTTGGCTAGTGTTAGGGTAGAAGATGTTCATGATAGAGTGAGGTGGAAAAGGATGATTCGCTGTGGCGACCCCTGATGGGAAAAGCCGAAAGAGAAGAAGAAGAAGAAGAATATAGCAATCTAGCATTTAGTACACAACTAAAAGATGATTTTGAAAATATCAGCAAAATCTCAACTTTGTGTTGTTAAATAAATGCTGTTTTGCTAGTAGTTCTTATTGCTTCTATAGAGTTGGTTCTTTTTGAGTCAAATTTACACAAATTCTTAACCTTTATATTATGTTAAGGGTCAATTTGACCCTTTTCAGTTTTTTTGTTGACCAAAGTACTGTTTATCTTTATTTTATCTTAATGAAATTTTATGACTTTTCCTCATCTGGGGTCCTGAGATATAGTTAGTTTTAAAAAGCCTCTGAATAAACATTCAGACCCACAGACCCAGGTTTGTGTACGGGACAAGCTTTCTTGCCTTTGTCCTTGTCACTGTTCTCATGTCATGTCTTCGAGAAGCACACCAAAAATGAGCTCCAGAAGGTTTACAGCTGAAGAAGCTTTATCACTGATTTTTAGCTGGAATAGTGATGAAGAACAAGAAATTTCAGAGCCAGAGGATTGTTCAGAGCCAGAGGACGATGTTTTTGATGACACTGGATGCTAATTTTCCTACGATGAGGATTCAGAAGAGGAGTCTGCTGCCATCTCTACATCAGATGAAAACCAAGGACTGCAACAATCATCATCCACAGAGGGGACATAAACATCTAAAGATGGTATAAAATGTTCAACATCACGACACCTAAGCCGAGGCAGACTGTCAACTTCCAATGTTATCAAAATGACTCCTGTTCCAACAACATTTGACGTCACACGTGTTGATGACATTCAATCTGCGTTTCAGCTTTTCATATCGCAACCAATAGCAAAGATTATACTTGTCATTAGTAACTTGGAGGGGAGGCGTGTATTTCAAGAGAAATGGAAGCCAATGGATCAGACTGACTTGCATGCTTATTTAGGAATTCTGGTTTTAGCTGGAGTATACAGGTCGAAGGAGAAAAGCAACCGCATGTCTTTGGAAGGAAGAGAATGGAAGGCCAATACTTTTCAATTACAATTCTGTAATTGAAAAAGTCAAGTTTGTGTCATCCATCCAATCTGCAATGCATCCTGTGGATACAGGTCTACAGAAACAGAAGAGATGCCAGGTCTGTCCCTCCAGAAAGGACAGTAAATAAAACATCTTGTCTGAAATGCAAGAATTACATGTGCAGAAAGCACACAGCCCATAGTTAATATTGCTGAAATTTATTTGTTTGTTTTTATTAAACTTAAGCAATTATTTTATTATTTTATACAATATAGGAAAAAAAGCAGATTGGTACTTGAATGATTTAACTGACCAGGAACCCAGCAACTCTTAACTTGCCTTGATAGAAAAGATAAGAGCTGCCAGTCCAAGGCAGAAAGGGTTTGAGTAGACGAAACAGCGGAGGGACCAGATGATGTGGTCCTTTGGGCTCTCTGGAGATGAAGTCACATTTTCAAGGTTATTTTAAATAGTTTACAATTATTAACTAGCTTAAATATTTTAGTGTTTTGTTAACATTGCTGATAAACTTAAGCAATATAACTTTTCATTAGTTACTAAGCCTTTCCAAGATTAAAAGTCACGTGAAGTTAGGGAATGCTGACTCAATTTAGGACTGAAATTTACTTTTAATATAGCGTGTAAAATCAATGAAATCAATCCCTACATTATTGGGAGCATGTAGTGTATGATTGACACGATTGACATAGCATGACTGAGAAAATAGAAAACTTGAACTTGATGATATTCTGTGTGTTTTATTCTTTACACGTCATATTTGGTTTCACAGTAACTGACTCACTGATTCAATGTGGCAAGACTTGTGCTTAATTCTGGTAAATCTATGATGCCAGTTATCACAGTAGCTTTGTTTGGCAATGTTTTGATTGAACTACTGAAGAGTGTCTACGTCAAAGCTGTCAGACAATTTCCATTTACTGTCTTAATTTTTCTTTTCTCCTTCAAGAATGAAACAAGACCCCGTTGCTGCTCTGTGCTTTATTGTGTTATATACTTTTATACATCTTCTTGTGAAGTAGTGACAGGATTCAGAGTATTCTCTCTGTTATATATACTTTTTTTTAGGCTAAGATACATTACAAGAAACAAGTTGTGGGAAACAAACTATTACATCTAGTAGCAAATGTTTCTAAAGGTAATTTGTTTTTTTAAAATCTCTATCCATCTGCAAAAATACATTATTTCTACCATTTAATTTCTACTAATCTACAGTTAATTCAGTTATGCAGCGCTTATTTAAACAGAAACAAACTTTAGGATCAGGTGTGTGACAAGAGTTTGAGAATCTTTATGGCAATACTTGCAAGGCATATAAGGCTTTCTTTATATCTGACAAACTATGAAAGCATTTAGGAAACATTCGCTTGTCAGTTGCCAGGCCCCATTTTCTGACAGCATGGTGCAGGCTGTATCCTGGATCGATGTGTCCGGATGCCCTTCTGCCCATTTGGTAAAGGTCAGAGGTCGGTTCTTCATATCAACCTCAAAGTTTCCGTCTGCTTTTTTATTGTTGACGTTGATCCAGACTGTTTTGTAAACATCCCCAAACACTTCAGTTAGTTTCTTGTTCTCCTCCTCATTCTGGGGTAGAGCCAGCTCTAATCCTTGTTGTGAACAGAACTCAACGGCCTTGGAGAAGGAGTCTCTCTTCTTATAGGACACAAAGTATTTCTGACCAACTTTCCTGACAAAGTCATAGTTTATAGCTGAAAAAGAGAAGACATTGTTGTTCAAGCTGCTTGACTCTTTTTATATTTTATTTGTTGTTCAGTAAAATAGCAATCTTAATCACTTTATTTGGCTCATGTGCTAGGTGAGCAGTGTACATGTGACTGTGCACTGTCACATGTATCATGTATCTTACATCATGTATCTTACATCTGCTTTGTAATGTGAAGGGATAGAAATTGAATGAACAGTGTGTGGATTCTTCTTTACATTATTAATTATTAAGCAGACTCAGCTTCTTGTTGTGTATTTGCTCAAACACATCATTAGGATGGATGTACTGTAATTCTGATGAAATCTTTAAGTATTTTAAAAGTTCAGACATTATTTTCTGTTGTGGAAGAACAACTAAATTCAGCTTGTGAGTCATTAAATACGCTTCTAGCATATACAGTAGTTTTTACATACACACTTTTTTTAGTATACCTGTATTTTGAAATTTCACCTTCACAAGGCTATTTACATAAAAGCTTGAGTCAGTTGGTGTAGATATGTGTAAATACAATGTGTGCACATCACAACAATGACTGAATGTAGTTTTTGAAAAGGGACACTTACCCAGCTCAAATTTAGAAATTCTGTCTGTTATGGCGTTGGCGTCTGGCCTATGGGAACCTAAACCAAACGGACAACATTCAGTGACCAAGCAGGCAACAAATTGTAGTTCCTGTTTTTGTACATCAGATATCTGCAGATTTTAAAAGTTTAAATTTCTTCCTTTAGTCTGACTGAGTCTAGGGTGGTGTGAATTAGCCTTCTGTATATTCGGCCTGAACAGGCTGCCCCCTGCTCTTCAAGCTGGAACATGCACTATTAAAATAAATAGTGAGTAATAATTAGTGCAGTTTCTGAGGTCATGAGGTTATGAGGTCCAGGCCCCTGTGTGATTAAAGATGTATCAGAGGGCAGAGAGTGGAAGAAAGCAGGACTATACAGTATAATAGCAAAGGTCGGTACAGTGACAGAGGAACAATACTATGCAAAATAGTGTACAAAATTGTTTTGTAAATATTGTAAATATATATACCTTGTCTACAAATTTCCTCACAATATCCAGATGGTCCGGGTGGTCCAAGAATTCCTGGTGCACCTTGATAAAAAACATTTTTCAGACATGTCTGTTCTCAAAGCTTTTGGAACTTGATTGCAGAGACACTGCCACCCTCTCTGATTGTTCAAAAGTGTCACAGAATGAAACTGCTGCTGTATTGAAGCCCTGACTGGAATTTTTAGTTTTAGTCAGCATCTCCAGAAAATTTCTAATGTGTTTCAGTCATATTTTAGTACTTGTATTTTCTTAATTGATTTTCTCTTAGTTTTAGATTAAAATCTAAAAAAAAAAAGATGTTGGCATTTCACCACACATAGGCTATACCTGGGTATATTTTGCCACATGTTTGTTTTGTATTAAATTTGTTTTTTATCTGTGAGAACAGCGCCATCTTTAATCAATTAGAAAAATAAAAGAGAAAATTTTCCCCAGCACTCTGGTGCACCCATAGATTACTTGTTTGTTGCTTAAAAGGTCAAATGGCAGATGATATCAGCTGGCTCTAACGTTAATTCCCTGATGATAGAACAAACTGTGATGTCAACACCCACCTGGTCGACCTGGTGGACCTTGTTGACCAATATCTCCTTTCTGACCTGAAAAACCAGGAGAACCTTGAACTCCAGGGACACCTGGAGGTCCAGGAGAACCTGGAACTCCAGGATCTCCTTTAGCACCAGGAAAACCTGTCTGCCCAGGCTTTCCATTGAGACCTGGAGCACCTGGACTTCCAGGGAAACCACGTTCTCCTTTAATACCAGGAGGACCTGGTAATCCAGGATCTCCTTTGGGTCCAGGAAGACCTTGAAGTTGACTGTAGCCATTAGGAGCCATCATGCAGAGTGTTAAGACTAAAAGTAACAGCATCATCTTCTCAGTTCAAACTGAAATGTGAATGAAATATAATTAATACATTTCTTAGTTATGGATTGAATCAAAAATAGTCCAGGTAATAACATTCACACATTGAGTCAGTAGTTCAAAATAACCCTATGTCCCCAGTAGTTCCTGGCTTCTTAAAAAGCGAGTAGATTACATATTTAGCATGATTACATTTAAACAAACTAAATTTGATAATCCTCTACTTTTTGGCTTTTGAGATTATCACAAAATTACAGAATCTAGTAACAGAAAGTAATAAACAATAAAGAACTCACAGTATAGACTTCTTGTGTGTTCACTGTTTTCTACCCAGAGTAAACAACAGATGCAAACTATCATTTGGGCTGTGAACAAAAAGACAACCCTCCCTCTTTCTCAACCAATGCTGACCATCAGTTTTAGAAAGGAGGGGTTTCATTCTAGGGGTTTGTTCAAGGGGCCAGAAACATTACTTAACATGTGCATTACATACTGTTTAAAACATGTAGTTTTTTTGTAGAAAGAGGGAATCATGTCAGGTCAGTGAGAATGATCTCCGTTTTCATAGTTCCTTTGATGATGTTTTATTCCGTATCTGGTATTTGATATCCCATTTCACACATCCAGCATGGAATGCTATCATTAAGTCTGAGTCTTGTTTCTGCCAAGTGTAAGTCCAATATTGATTCACCCACGCTTGCTCTTTTTTTGCTGTGGTCCTTGTGTCTGTCTGCTGTTTCGTGCTGAGCAGTTGTGTACTGTGGGATTGTAAATCTGTGTCAGCTGAAGACAGCTGCTTCCTGTAGTAATACGACAGCAGTGGAAGTGAGCTAAAATGGTAAAGCTTTGTTTTGTATCACCCATTCACTAAATTGTACATTTTTTATTTTTACTTAAATTGAATTTTTTAGCAAAGATTTGTCATGCTCAAATGGCAATTAGGCCCCACACTGTGCCCTGCTGAACAGTTTGACAATACAGATATGCTGAATACAGCGCACTGTGTTGTGATGTAGTACCTTTTTTTTATGGTTGTTTGCTCAACAAAATCTCCCCAGGACAATGGTCCAAGCAGCCGGACTTGGCGTTAGATACCAGAAAGAACACACAGGTCACTCCCATCATGCAGATAAAGTAGGCTGTATATTAGGTTAATAGAAAACTAATCTACTGTGAGGAGACTGGGTTATATGTTTGCTAAAATATATAAAAATTAAGCAATTATCTGGCCCATGCCAGATGGGAATGTTTACATGTTATGTTGCATAAAAACATGAAAACATATGTTTGTGTACTATTATTTTCAACAGACTGTGTGTTTCTATTGTTGTGACTTAGATTAAGATCAGTCACATTTTATGAGAAATTAATGCAGAAAACCATGAAAAACTTGACACTGTATATAGTGTTTGTTCTTTGGTGAATCCTGCAAGTTTTACAGCATTTTTGTTTAATACTTATATTTAATACTTGTACTAATACTGCAGTCTGTGCTGTGAACGTCTACCTAACCTGAAGTGGCTGTAACTTGTCCAGCTTTTATCACTGGCTTTTCTTGTCAAAATATGGATGAAATGAGTCTAAAAGTTCTATTTAAGAAACCTGTTTTGTGATAGATATCTTTATCGTTTTATCACCCAGCCTAAATGTTCATTGAAACTACACACACTGATGAATACAAAGTGAATAATACATAAGTATGATTCAGTTAAAGACAGTTATACAATCATTATCCCAACATCAGGTTTAGGACACTTGGCAAGGAATATCGCTCTATGTTTGACAAACAATACACGCATTCACAGAACATTCTTGTGTCACCTCCCACATGCCATTTTCTAATAGCAAGGTGCAGCCTGTATTCTGGAACGATGTGTCTGGCTGCCCTTCTGCCCATTTGGTAAAGCTCAGTGGTTTGTTTTTCATGTCAGCCTTAAAATCCCCCTCGGCTTTATTATTGTTGACATTGATCCAGGCCCTTTTGACATCTTTATCGAACACTTGAGTCAATACAGTGTTCTCGTCTTCGTTCTGTGGCAAAGCCAGCTCTAGGCCTTGTTGGGAGCAAAACTCGACAGCCTTAGAGAAACTGCCTTCTTTCTTGTAGGACACAAAATATTTGTGACCAACCCTCCTGACAAAGTCGTAGCTTATAACTGGAAAAAAAGAATACATGCAGAAAATCAGAAATACATTTGAAACACATTTTTTCCATAAACCTAGAACTCTATTGTTGAGCGTATTCCTTCCTCTAAAAGTAAAATATAATTTGGCTTCATTCATCAATATCTTCCTAAGTTCATTCTTAACTTTGTCATTAAGAGAAGTCATCTGAAAAATGGAACGCCAAAATGCAATTGGAAGAAAACCTGTAATTAAAACAGTAATTCTGAAATAGATGTACCACTGCAGAGAGTGAACAGAATATTAGCTTCATATACCGTGGTAGTGTCAGTAGTGGATTTAAATTACAAAAAAAACAAGATGCTATTATGGTTTTGGTGAACGCTGTATTTAAGAACAGAGCACAACTATTGATGTTAAAAGAAATGCTTGCTTACCAAGGTCTAATTTAGCGATGGTCAGCTTTAAGGTTTCAACGTCCCGACTAATAGAACCTGTGGGATCCAAAACTACAAAAAATCAGAATACCCCATACATATTCAGCTTCAGATCTTTTATTATCCTCTTTTCACTTCCATTCTCAACTAGAAGAATTTTAACAACTTTTCTTACTCTTTCCCTTAGAAGTCTAATGAGTTGAATCATATCTCATAAGGTGGAACACTAAATCTGCAAACAAAAGCATTACAAAGGTGTTCATCTCTTGTGCAGGTTAAACCCTTTGTCTAGCAAGTAGTGTCAGATATCCCCATGCAGATTAAAAGTTACACTTCTTTCTTCACTACAAGTTGTAATATTTAAATGAGTTACAGTAACATACAGAGTTACTCAATTCATTCAGTGATGTATGTTCCTCATTTAAACATTATTCACCTCCTTTACACATTAGAACTGATCCTGGTAGTCCAGTAGGTCCACGAGGTCCAGGAAATCCACGATATCCAGGAGAACCTACTCCAGAGCAGCAGTTAAAAATAAATTAACCAATATTAATAAACCAGTAGTAGGTAAGTAAAAGCCCAGAAACACATTCATTTATAAAAAATGTATTGAGGTACAATGCAATTTAATTTCAATTCAGTTTATTTATACAGTGCCAAATCACAACAAAATTAATCTCCAGGCACTTTACATTTAAATAAGTCACCATTCACCATTTCACCATCAGTATTTATGAATTCAGACTTTTGTGGTGTATAAAAGGAGTGCTGTGTCTCGTTCTCAGAGTGCTGTCAGTCACCTCCTCTGACATATGTATCAAAAAAGAGCAGTCAACAAGCGATCTCTTTTGTCTCTGCACAGTAAAAATCTATGAGCCATGCTTCCAAACCCGGTTCAAGATAGAGGAGAAATCAGATTTCTCATCTGCTGCATGTACAGTTATGTTCAGAATAATAACAGTACAATGTGACTAACCAGAATAATCCAGGTTTTTAGTATATTTTTTATTGCTACATGGCAAACAAGTTACCAGTAGGTTCAGTAGATTCTCAGAAAACAAACAAGACCCAGAGTTCATGATATGCACGCTCTTAAGGCTGTGAAATCGGGCAATTAGTTGAAATGGAGGATGGGGGTGTTAAAAAAAAAAAAAAAGTAGTGTCTGATGTTGACTGTACAAATTCAAGACTATTTGGTACAAACGTTTTTGTTTCTAGGATTTAGCAATCCTGTGAATCACTAAACTAATATTTAGATGTATGACCACAGTTTTTTATAACTGCTTCACATCTGTGTGGCATGGAGTCAATCACCTTGTGTCACCTTTCAGCTGTTATTCCACTCCATGATTCTTTAAAAACATTCCACAATTTATTTACATTTCTTGGTTTTGCTTCGGAAACAGCCTTTTCGATATCCCCCCACACGTTCTCGATTAGATTAAGGTCCGGGGATTAGTCCGGCCACTCCATAACATTAATTTTGTTGGTGTGGAACCAAGACTTTGCTCGTTTACTAGTGTGTTTGGGGTCATTGTCTTGTTGAAACAACCATTTCAAGTGCATGTCTTCTTCAGCATAAGGCAACATGACCTCTTCAAGTATTCTGAAATATGCAAACTGATCCATGATCCCTGGTACTGTATGCGATAAATAGGCCCAACACCATAGTAGGAGAAACATGCCCATATGATCATGCTTGCACCACCATGCTTCACTGTCTTCACTGTGTACTGTGGCTTGAATTCAGAGTTTGGGGGTCGTCTCACATACTGTCTGTGGCCCTTGGACCCAAAAAATTGTACTCTCATCAGTCCACAAAATGTTCCTCCATTTCTCTTTAGGCCAGTTGATGTGTTCTTTGGCAAATTGTAAGCTCTTCTGCACATGCCTTTTTTTAACAATGGGACATTGCGGGGGAATCCTGAAAATAGATTAGCTTCACACAGACGTCTTCTAACTGTCACAGTACTTACAGGTAACTCCAGACTGTCTTTCATCATCCTGGAGCTGATCATTGGCCGAGCCTTTGCCATTCTGGTTATTCTTTGGTCCATTTTGATGGTTGTCTTCTGTTTTCTTCCACGTCTCTCTGGTTTTGCTCTCCATTTTAAGGCATTGGAGATCATTTTAGCTGAACAGCCTATAATTATTTTTTAAATAAATGTTTTGCACCTCTTTATAGGTTTTCCTCTCTCCAATCAACTTTTGACTGACTTCATCCTTAAATAGGGGCCACCTGATTCACACCTGTTTTTTCACAAAATCGATGACCTCACTGATTGAATGCCACACTACTATTTTTTTTAACCCCACCCCCCCACCCTCCCTTTCAACCAATCGCCCAATTTCACAGCCTTAAGAGCGTGCATATCATGAATGCTGGGTCTTGTTTATTTTCTGATAATCTACTGCACCTACTGGTAACTTGTTTGCCATGTAGCAATAAAAAAATATACTAAAAACCTGGATTATTGTGGTTAGTCACATTGTACTGCTATTATTTTGAACATAACTGTATGTTTAATGTTTTTAAGAAGTTCTAGTTTGAGCTCTAACAATAACATTTCATAATATTGAGCAAAGTACTGGATGGGGTAAAAACTGTGACATAACTGTGATGTTAACACCCACCTGGTGGACCAGGCGGACCTGGATCTCCTGTTGGTCCAGGAGGACCTGGAAAGCCACGTTCTCCTCTTGGACCTTGGAGTTGATTGTGGCCAAAAGGAGCCATCACGCAGAAGACAAAAAGTAACAGCATCATCTTCTCAGTTCTAAAATGGGAGTAAAATATAATTACTACATCTTTTAGTTATGGGCTGAAGTAGAAATAGTCCCGCTAATAACATTCACTGAGTAGTTCACATTAACATTCATATTCAAGCTGATAGCATTCTCGCCTTACTACATTTCTCAGGTATTTCCCAGCTTGTTTAAAAAAACAAAATCACATTTTACACAAGTTAAATTTAAACAGTTTCAAACAGTCTAGTAACACAAAGTGATAAAGAGAAAATAACTCACTGTATAGACTTCTTGTGGGTGCACAGTTTCTTCAGTACTTCCAAACTAAAGTGACCAATGTACAGCCTTAGATGAAGTGTTCTACCCAGGGTAAACAACGGATGCAAACTCTCATTTGGGCTGTAAACAAGAAGATAACCCTCCCTCTTTTTAACCAACAGTGTTCTAAAGCTGCAGGAAGTATCGCTATGGCCAGACATGTTCTAAGCTGTTGTAAAATAAATCTTAAGTCTTAGTTAATCACTGGTAGGTTTGCTTTCTATATGTTTTTATTTCAACACTTTAAATCCACTATATAATACAGTTGGACTATTCTGCAGTGTCTTTCTGTGAGCCCGATCTAAATCATGTCAACCTCTATAAAAAGGGCGTTTGCACGTGTTTACGCCTTTGTCTAGCAAGTAGTGTCAAATTTCCCCATGCTTAGTTACCGTTTTTTACATTATAAGTTTTAATGTGTAAATGGTATACACTTTTTCAGTTAATTCTGTGAATTCAATGATTAGAGGCTGCCATCCCTTAAAAGATTGATTGAAGATTGAAAAGAGAAAATGCTATTACAGTGTTACTTAATGAGCTAAGAAAATAACTCTACAGGCTACTGCTCTTACTACAGACCAGTCTGCTGTCTCTATCAGTTTGGTGCCAGTTATTTGCAACCATAGTATATTATTTTGTTCTGCTGGCCTCTGGTGGAATTTAGTTGACAGGAGAGTTGTGCCTAGAAATGAATCAGAAATAGCAGAAGAGAAAAATGACACCTGAAGGAAAAGGAAATACCCTTTAGGGAATATGTCTGTTTTAAACACCCCTGTACTGTAGCTTTGATGTTGTTTTCAGGAGCCAGAGGACCTTCTGAGCCTGGTCCATACACATATCTTTCAAATTCCAATTTTGTAACATAACATTTTGATATCTCAAACCTGTGTTACCCTGATGACAAATTATTTTCTAAAATTAAAAAGATCAAAAATTGTAAACATGTAAACCTGGCATGATGAAGGTTACATTTTTTCAGGCAAAGACGGGTGATACTTTACCACTTTGTGCCAAATCATGTGATAGAATTGTTCAAAAAGAACATTTCTTAATGCAACATTGCAAAATGGAGGTCTTTCATCATCTGCAGTAATCTGATGAGAAGTCTCTGGTTGTAAAGGCCTGACACTGTTAACTTTCAAGTTCTGAAAGTTCTGCATTCTAACCACTTCTGACTTTGTGCCAGGGACAATTGATAATCATGAACAGTTAATGACATTATTACTTTTGTAGCACCTGCATTAACGTATACAAAAGCTCTTATTTTGGAGATGTTTATATGGATCATTTTACTGAGAGATGGCTACAGGTATTTAATCAACTCCAAGGAAATAATTCTACAAACAGCTGGAAGCAAAACTTCAGTGGAAAACACGGATTACACATGGAATAAGTAGGTGTTAGTTGAGTGTCCCTTTATACTCTACTCTGTTTTAATTATAGTCAAAATGACTTATGCACATTTCAGTTTGTAATGGATGTCATGGTGTGTAGTGAGAGCAGTTGAAGCCTCACCTGAATTGTTACCATCCTGGTAACATAAAATGATAGAAAAACACACTTTAGGTCAGGTTTAGTTTTTGTTAAGTTTATTATTTTAAGATTAAATTCATCTAAAATAAGTTTTATCATCTTCATTTATGCTTTTTTGTTTTTAGGAACAAAGTTGCACAGCCTCCAGTTTCAAGCTATTGCTTTTTTTTCTCGGCTTAGATCTTCATATCACATATTTAGAAAACTAGAAAAAGTAACCAAGTCTTGCTTAAAAGCATTTTATGACTTTGCATGTGTGTCAGGATTTACCAAAGAAAGCTCAACTAATCTGCTGCTGACACAAGTGCAAGATTAATGAGACAGAAAACATGTTGTAGGAGCAATTTTATAGCCTGACAAATTCGCCACTAAAGCATTCACATGTTCTGGTATGTTGAAAGATAAAGTTGAAAATAGAATTCTCTCTTCGTTCTGTTAAAGAGGGCAAAGAGCAAAACATGATAGTTGAAAATCATAGGAGTGGATGAGAGCAGCCAGTCCAAGGAAGCAGGGGTTGATGTCGACAATCCGGCAGATGGACCAGATGATGTGGTCTTGTGGGGGGACTTAAATGTCTCACTTAGTGTTAACTTCCTTTGACGTTACTTTCAGGGTTAGAACGTCTGTTCTTTTCCACCATTTTGCCTCTATCTCATAGTAAAGGTCAATGTGGAAAGACAGGAAATGTGAGAAAGGAGAAAGAGGTTTATCACATTCAAGTCCCTTGGTCAGAAATGTAATCTCCAGCATTTTAATGACACAGTAGCCACTGGACCACTGGAAGGCCCAAAGTAAGTTTCTAAAAACAGTAGTGTCCCTTAAGACCAGTTTTAAAAGAAAAACTAATGTAGGATTGGCATTTGATTTATTGATTTTATTTTCTCAAACAAAGTTCTATACAGTGTGTGGTAACTCAGTGAACATGTAACACTGTAGTTGTAGAAATTATTGCCAAAAGCCATAAGCACAAAATTTCAAGAAATGGTTTCAGAAGAAGAATAACAAAAATGAATATTAGATTGAATAATTGAATTAATTTTTCATCAAATGGAACTTACAAAGACACTGGTAACATAGGTGATGTGAATTTAATTGGTTTGATGTCAGACAGCAGTGAAGAGAACATAGGTGAGCCCTATAGGACTTTTATAACATTAATATTATATATTTCACTTGTTGATGAGGTAAAATGATGCCAAGAGCAAAAAGCAGAGAAGAACAAGTATCACCACGCAAAGCAGCAGGCAACTTCAATGTTAGTTTACATTTACCCCCTGTAGCCATGGTGGTGTCTATATCTGTATATCTCATTGTAGGCGGTAACAGACACAACAGTAACTGTAATAATCGTTATAGTAACCACGATGGAAAACACAATTGTTGCCGCGATATTAAGATGCAGTGCTGTGGAGCCGTAGTGTCGGGCACCCTCCAGGTCTCCAGCCGTCTTCCGGTCTCTGGACTGGAAAGACAAGTGAACATCTCACAATTTTAAGCCAAAATATCTTAGACATTTTTGTTTTTTGTATTTCTATTCAGTTATATCAATATAGAAATCTAGCATTTAGTACACAACTAAAAGATGATTTTGAAAATATCAGCAAAATCTGAACTTTGTGTTGTTAAATAAATGCTGTTTTGCTAGTAGTTCTTATTGCTTCTATAGATTTTGTTCTTTTTTAATCCAAATTTACACAAATTCTTAACTGAGAAATACTATATATATATATATATATATATATATATATATATGTTCAGAGACGGGATCCCAAAGCACTGGGAAAACAGTGGAGCAAAAGCTGAACTTGGACCAACTGACATGCCAATTATTAGTCCTGTCAGTCATCTAATAAAGTATGAAACACTTTTCTAATAGTTAATATTGCTGAAATACATTTGTTTGTTTTTATTAAATTTAATCAATTATTTTATTATTTTTAGAATATAGGGATAAAAGCAGATTGGTACTTAAATGATTTAACTGACCAGCAACCCAGCAATTCTTAACTTGCCTTGATAGAAAAGATAAGTGCTGCCAGTCCAAGGCAGAAAGGGTTTGAGTAGACGAAACAGCAGAGGGACCAGATGATGTGGTCCTTTGGTGGCTCCGTGTTGACGTTCACAACAGTATACTGAGTCATTGTTGGTCCTCCAGGCTGTGCAGGAGCCCGATCATACCTCTCCATCTGCAATGGCACAGACTCGGCGGGGAGTTGTGGAGAATTCATAGCTGTCGTCTCAACCAAGTTTGGAGTGGAGAAAGGTGTGAAATGGAGAAGAAGTTTTAACTCAGACTTTTAATTTTATGCAATGACTCGGCTGAACCTCAAAATGCAGATCTGCTTCTCTTATCTATGAAAACGTGTGCAGAAAAACAAGAACTCAGGAAGTTCTGTGTACCAAGACAAGTGTTGGGAAATTAATAGTTATATTTGGAAGCAGCATCACTCAAAGATAGTACCCCAGTTAGCTGGTACTGTAGTATGCTGAACTTACTGCTGAACTAGTTAGGTTGTTTTTAAAAATAAGTGTGCATGGCCACACTGGTGTCTCTTATTTGCTTTAAGATATTTCGCCCCGTGATGTCACAATGTAGCATTTATGTATGTATTTATTTAATATCTTGGTTAATTATATCATGGCTGCTTTTATGTGTTATTTTGTCTGTTATCAGAATGAGTATGTGTTAATGGTGAGTCCCTTTATACACTGCACACTCAAATGTAGAACCAAGTCAGGAAGGTTGTACAGGAAAGTTTTGTGATTTGACTATATAGGCTTCTCATAGCCATGCAAATGATCTTTTGTCAAAATTGTTCTAAAATGTGGAGAACGAGTGATTTTTAGATATTGTCCTGTGTGAAGAAAGTCTGTTTAATCTATGGCCTATATTTTTTATGAAGAAGTGGCTTAGACGCACAACACCAGACTAGAGAAACATAATTTAAAGATGTGAATACTTTTAGAAAAGCATTATGAGGAAGATCAACCAAAAGTAAAAAAAATAGTCAGGTGATTTCCTGTTCTTAATATTAGCCTGTAAGTCATCTGTACAGTGAAAATACTGCAAAAACCTGTGAAAAAAAAAAATCCTCCTGGTGCAAACACAATTTATCTGTAACCAAATCAGACATGTTTCAAGGACACAATTTTTTAATTAATAATTAATTATATGTTCCCTCAAATTCTTGCCAAGAAGAAATCTGACATGCACATAACATCTGGCATCAAAATACCATCAGGATATAGGAATTTGCTTCATTAAAGTCTTTAACATCATCAATTGTGCCATGGACATACAAGACCAAGCCACAGCAAAGATTAAAGCTATTATCTGATCCACTGTAAATAAAGCACATTTGGTCTCATATAGTATTTGTTCTTCTGTGATGCCTAAAAGTTGTAGAGCATTTTTGTTTAATACCTATTACTTAGTCTTGATAATGTTAAGTATTGTTAGATGGGAATAATGGAAGTTAACAAATTTCAAATGTAATATTGTGCAAAGCATAGGTCACGTTAGCGTTTAAGTATGTTATTCAATATTACATTTTTTATTATCAGTATTTCATAAGTACTCCACATAATTGGCTGAACTGCATGAACTGTGGTTGTTCAAGAGTGCTACAAGTGCATGAGGAGTGGCTGATTAGTGCCACCTCATGGCTTTGATTGATAGTGACTTCAACACTGAAATATAGACCTACCAACAGCTCTAAAACTATCAAACTAACATATTTAACTTATGTATTTATTGAATACACACACAAACACAAATATGTAAGATCAATAGTTTAATGTGAGTTATATGAAATATTTACTGTACGTGATGAACAGCCAAGTATAATAACTGCTCAGCATCATAGAGGCTTGTCATCACACAGTAGTCGTCACATTTGACAGCATGGTGCTTACCTAACCATGCTTGAATAATTCTATCATGTTTTCATCGGTGCATCAAAGTTCTACCTTTTTCTTTGTAAAAGGTTGTATCAACAAATTACAGGACTGTATTACATGGATCAGATATGGAAACAATCTCTGATTTACTAGCAACAATTGGAGACACAAATGCTGATAGCTTTTTTTTTATCTGTGATCACTATTTGTCCAGAAGAAGTCCTTATTCATTTACTCACAGGCACATGCAGAGTGCATAGTGTATAATTAAGAAGCAGACTAGAGGTTTAAGTTAATGTTTAGCAGAGAATCGAATTTCTGTAATGGTCATATTGTTTTTTTATATTTTCATAAATGACTACAAATTACTATTGAACAAAACACTGGTTGTTTAATGGGAACCACCAACCTGTAAAGTCTTGTTTTTTGTGTGCTTATTAATGGTATTACCTGTCCTTGTAGAAACCCGGCTTTGGCACAGTTTGCACTGTACGGCTAATTGTTGGACTTCAATTATCCAGAGTATCTTCATACTACTGAATTTCTCAGACTCAGGCTGATACTGCAGTCTGTGCTGTGCAGGTCAACCTAACCTGAAGTGGCTGTAACATGTCCAGCTTTTATCATTGGCTGTTTCTTGTCAAAATATGGATGAAATGCGCCTAAAAGTTCTATTGAAGAAATCTTGTTTTACAATTAGATATCTTTATCGTTTTATCACCCAGCCTTAAGTGAAATTGAACATAACATATTGATAGTTTTTTAGGGAAACAGTACTCAAATATGTCTTAGAAAAATATGTAGAGTGAAACTACACACACACTGATGAATACAAAGTGAATAATGCATAAGTATGACTCAGTTAAAGACAGTTATACAATCTTTATCCCAACATCAGGTTTAGGACACTTGACAAGGGAAACCGCTCTATGTCTGACAAATGATAGACGCATTCACAGAACATTCATGTGTCACCTCCCACATGCCATTTTCTAATAGCAAGGTGCAGCCTGTATTCTGGATCGACATGTCTAAAGCTCAGTGGTTTGCTTTTCATGTCAGCCTTAAAATCCCCCTCTGCTTTATTATGGTTGACATTGATCCAGGCCCTTTTTCACATCTTTATCAAACACTTGAGTCAATACAGTGTTCTCCTCTTCGTTCTGTGGCAAAGCCAGCTCTAGGCCTTGTTGGGAGCAGAACTCGACAGCCTTTGAGAAACTGCCTTCTTTCTTGTAGGACACAAAATATCTCTGACCAACCCTCCTGACAAAGTCGTAGCTTATAACTGGAAAAAAAGAAAACGTGTAGAAAATCAGAATTACATTTGAAACACATTTTTTTCCATAATCCTAGAACTCTGTTGTTGTAGAGCGTATTCCTTCCTCTAAAAGTAAAATATCATAAGGCTTCATTCATCAATATCCTAAGTTCATTCTTAACTTTGTTTTTAAGAGAAGTCGTCTGAAAAATTTACACCAAATTCATAACGTGTTCTTAAACCGCAGATTTGTTTGTACCTTCATTGTTTAATTGATAAATTAAAATAATAATTGTGTTATACAGTAGTTGTTTCTATATAGTGTAGTTAAATACCCTGCCAGTACACATAAAAGGACTGTGTACATAAACAAGACTCTCACAGAGAAATTGAAAGGAAAGTTGAAGATGGTGGCACGTAATTGGAAGAAAAACTTCAGTAATTCTGAAGCAGATGTGCCACTGCAGAGAGTGAACAGAAAATGAGCTTCATATACTATGATAGTGTTAGTAGTTGATTTAAATTACAAAAAAAAAAAACACTAAGATGCTATTATGGTTTTGGTGAACGCTGTATTTAAGAACAGAGCACAACTATTGATGTTAAAAGAAATGCTTGCTTACCAAGGTCTAATTTAGCGATGGTCAGCTTTAAGGTTTCAAGTTCCCGACTAATAGAACCTGTGGGATCCAAAACTACAATAAATCAGAATACCCCATCCATTTTCAGGTTCAGATCTTTTATTATCCTCTTTTCACTTCCATTCTCAACTAGAAGAATTTTAACAACTTTTCTTACTCTTTCCCTTAAAAGTCTAATGAGTTGAATCACATCTCATAAGGTGGAACACTAAATCTGCAAACAAAAGCATTACAAAGGTGTTCATCTCTTGTGCAGGTTAAACCCTTTGTCTAGCAAGTAGTGTTGAATATCCCAATGCAGCATAAAAGTTACACTTCTCTCTGCATTATAAGTAGTAATATGTAAATGACATAGAGAGTTACTCAATTCATTCAGTGATGTACGTTTATCATTCAAACATTATTTACCTCCTTTACACATTAGAACAGATCCAGGTAGTCCAGTAGGTCCACGAGGTCCAGGAAATCCACGATATCCAGGAGAACCTTCTACTCCTGAGCAGCAGTTAAAAATAAATTAACAAATATTAATAAACCAGTAGTAGCTAAGTAAAAGCCCAGAAACACCTTAATTTATAATAATGTATTGAACAATGCAAATTAATTTAGATTCAGTTTATTCATACAGCGCCAAATCACAACAGAAGTAATCTCCAGGCACTTTACATTTAAATAAGTCACTGTTCACCAAAACAAAGACTAGTCAAGTCAGTTGATCTACAATTGACTTTTTTTTTTTTTTTTTTTTCGTTTTTTCATGGGTTGTTTTGAGATACCCAATGTGTGAGCCACACAGAAGAAACTGGCTTAAATTGGATCTATCTTATTAATGGATTAACTGCTTTAGTCATCAGATCGTCAGATTTCAGCTGTATTATCATTTTTAGTACTAGAAAAACACACTTTAGGTCAGGTTTAGTTTTTGTTAAGTTTATTATTTTAAGATTAAATTCATCTAAAATAAGTTTTATCACCTTCATTTATGCTTTTGTGTTTTTAGGAACAAAGTTGCACAGCCTCCAGTTTCAAGTTATTGCTTTTTTTTCTCGGCTTAGATCTTCATATCACATATTTAGAAAACTAGAAAAAGTAACCAAGTCTTGCTTAAAAGCATTTTATGACTTTGCAAGTGTGTCAGGATTTACCAAAGAAAGCTCAACTAATCTGCTGCTGACACAAGTGCAAGATTAATGAGACAGAAAACATGTTGTAAGTGCAATTTTATAGCCTGACAAATTCGCCACTAAAGCATTCACATGTTCTGGTATGTTGAAAGATAAAGTTGAAATTAGAATTCTCTCTTCGTTCTGTTAAAGAAGGCAAAGAGCAAAACATGATAGTTGAAAATCATAGGAGTGGATGAGAGCAGCCAGTCCAAGGAAGCAGGGGTTGATGTCGACAATCAAGCAGATGGACCAGATGATGTGGTCTTGTGGGGGGACTTAAATGTCTCACTTAATGTTATCTTCCTTTGACGTTACTTTCAGGGTTAGAACGTCTGTTCTTTTCCACCATTTTGCCTCTATCTCATAGTAAAGGTCAATGTGGAAAGACAGGAAATGTGAGAAAGGAGAAAGAGGTTTATCACATTCAAGTCCCTTGGTCAGAAATGTAATCTCCAGCATTTTGATGACACAGTATCCACTGGACCACTGGAAGGCCCAAAGTAAGTTTCTAAAAACAGTAGTGTCCCTTAAGACCAGTTTTAAAAGAAAAACTAATGTAGGATTGGCATTTGATTTATTGATTTTATTTTCTCAAACAAAGTTCTATACAGTGTGTGGTAACTCAGTGAACATGTAACACTGTAGTTGTAGAAATGATTGCCAAAAGCCATAAGCACAAAATTTCAAGAAATGGTTTCAGAAGAAGAATAACAAAAATGAATATTAGATTGAATAAATTTTTCATCAAATGGAAATTACAAAGACACTGGTAACATAGGTGATGTGAATTGAATTGGTTTGATGTCAGACAGCAGTGAAGAGAACATAGGTGAGCCCTATAGGACTTTTATAACATTAATATTATGTATTTCACTTGTTGATGAGGTAAAATGATGCCAAGAGCAAAAAGCACAAGTATCACCACTTAAAGCAGCAGTCAACTTCAATGTTAGTTTACATTTACCCCCTGTAGCCGTAGTGGCTACAGGGGGTACATCTATATCTGTATCTCTCATTGTAGGCGGTAACAGCGCATTAACTGTAATAATAATTATGAGGACCGGGATGGAAAACACAATTGTTGCCGCAATATTAAGATGGAGTGCTGTGGAGCCGTAGTGTCGGGCACCCTGCAGGTCTCCAGCCGTCTTCCGGTCACTGGACTGGAAAGACAAGTGTACATCTCACAATTTTAAGCCAAAATATCTTAGACATTTTTGTTTTTTTTAGTTATATCAATATAGCAATCTAGCATTTAGTACACAACTAAAAGATGATTTTGAAAATATCAGCAAAATCTCAACTTTGTGTTGTTAAATAAATGCTGTTTTGCTAGTAGTTCTTATTGCTTCTATAGAGTTAGTTCTTTTTGAGTCAAATTTACACAAATTCTTAACACAGTACACATATATGCACACATATAGCAAAAGCTAATTTTGGACCAATTGACATGCCAATTATTAGTTCTGTCAGTCATCTAATAAAGTATGAAACACTTTTCTAATAGTTAATATTGCTGAAATTTATTTGTTTGTTTTTATTAAACTTAAGCAATTTAAAATCTCTGTCCGTTTGCAAAAATACATTATTTCTACCATTTAATTTCTACTAATCTACAGTTAATTCAGTTATGCAGCGCTTATTTAAACAGAAACAAACTTTAGGATCAGGTGTGTGACAAGAGTTTGAGAATCTTTATGGCAATACTTGCATGGCATATAAGGCTTTCTTTATATCTGACAAACTATGAAAGCATTCAGGAAACATTCGCTTGTCAGTTGCCAGACCCCATTTTCTGACAGCATGCTGCAGGCTGTATCCTGGATCGTTGTGTCCGGATGCCCTTCTGCCCATTTGGTAAAGGTCAGAGGTCGGTTATTCATATCGACCTCAAAGTTTCCGTCTGCTTTTTTATTGTTGACGTTGATCCAGACTGTTTTGTAAACATCCCCAAACACTTCAGTTAGTTTCTTGTTCTCCTCCTCATTCTGGGGTAGAGCCAGCTCTAATCCTTGTTGTGAACAGAACTCAACGGCCTTGGAGAAGGAGTCTCTCTTCTTATAGGACACAAAGTATTTCTGACCAACTTTCCTGACAAAGTCATAGTTTATAGCTGAAAAGGAGAAGACATTGTTGTTCAAGATGCTTGACTCTTTTTATATTTTATTTGAAATTCTTTTTGTTCAGTAAAATATCATTCTTAATCACTTTATTTGGCTCATGATCACGCTAGGTGAGCAGTGTACATTTACGTGACTGTGCACTTATCATCACACAGTGTGTGGATTCTTCTTTACATTATTAATTATTAAGCAGACTCAGCTTCTTGTCGTGTATGTGCTAAAACACATCATTAGGATGGATGTACTGTAATTCTGATGATTTTTAAGTATTTTACAAGTTCAGACATTATTTTCTGTTGTGGAAGAACAACTAAATTCAGCTTGTGAGTCATTAAATACGCTTCTAGCATATACAGTAGTTTTTACATACACACTTTTTTGAGTATACCTGTATTTTGAAATTTCACTTTCCATAAATGCTTGAGTCAGTTGGTGTAGATATGTGTAAATACAATGTGTGCACATCACAACAATGACTGAATGTAGTTTTTGAAAGGGACACTTACCCAGCTCAAATTTAGAAATTCTGTCTGTTATGGCGCTGGCGTCTGGCCTATGGGAACCTAAACCAAACAGACAACATTCAGTTACCAGACAGGAAACAAACTATAGTTCCTGTTTTTGTACATCAGGTATCTGCAGATTTTAAAAGTTTAAATTTCTTTTTTCAGTCTGACTGAGTCTAGGGTGGTGTGAATTAGCCTTCTGTATATTCGGCCTGAACAGGCTGCCCCCTGCTCTCCAAGCTAGAACATGCACTATTAAAATAAATGAAAGGTTAATGCAGTTTTTGAGGTCATGAGGTTATGAGGTCCAGGCATCTGTAGTTACAGATGTATCAGAAGGCAGTGAGTAACAGAAAGCAGGACTATATAACAGCAAAGGTGGGTACAGTGACAGAGGAACAATACTATGCAAAATAGTGTGCAAAATTGTTTTGTAAATATACACTCACTGTCCACTTTATTAGGTACACCTTACAAGTACTGGGTTGGACCCATTTTGCCTTCAGAACTGCCTTAATCCTTCGTAGCATAGATTCAACAAGTTACTGGAAACATTCCTTAGAAATTTTGGTCCATATTATCATGATAGCATCACACAGATGCTGCAGATTTGTCGGCTGCACATCCTTAATGTGAATCTTTTGAGTACAGTGAACTCATTGTCATGTTCAAGAAACCAGTCTGAGATGATTTGCACTTTATGACATGAGTGTTTTCCTGCTGGAAGCAGCCATCAGAAGATGGGTACACTGTGGTCATAAAGGGATGGACATGGTCAGAAACAATACTCAGGTAGGCTGTGGCGTTGACGCAATGCTCAATTGGTACTAATGCGCCCAAAGTGTGACAAGAAAATATCCCCCACACTGCGGCTGCAGTACACTCGTTCATCAGTTATCGGTCACAGTTCAGGCTGCGGCAGCAGTAAACTCATTTATGGTTCACCGTTCAGTGTTCACAGCTCAGCAGTACACTCGTTAGTGCTTTCATGTTGTTGACGCCAAATTCTGACCCTACCATCCAAATGTCGCAGCAGAAATCTAGACTTAGATCTAGATCAGACCAGGCAACATTTTTCCAATCTTCTATTGTCCAATTATGGTGAGCCTGTGCGAATTGTAGCTTCTAGTTTCCTGTTCTTAGCTGACAGGAGTGGCACCCGGTGTGGTCTTCTGCTGCTGTAGCCCATCTGCCTCAAGGTTTGACGTGTTGTGCGTTCATAGATGCTCTTTTGCATACCTCGGTTGTGATATTTGAGTTACTGTTGCCTTTTTATCAGCTCGAACTGGTCTGGCCATTCTCCTCTGACCTCTGGCATCAAGAAGGCATTTGTGCCCACAGAACTGCCGCTCCCTGGATATTTTCTCTTTTTCAGACCATTCTTTGTAAACCCTAGAGATGCGTTGTGCGTGAACATTCCAGTAGTTTAGCAGTTCTCAATCTGATGCTTGGTTGGAACTGCAGCAGATCGTCTTGACCATGTCTACATGCCTAAATGCATTGAGTTGCTGCCATGTGATGGCTGATTAGAAATTTTTGTTAACGAGCAGTTGGACAGGTGTACCTAATAAAGTGGCTAGAGTGTATATTACCTTATCTACATATTTCCTTACAATATCCAGATGGTCCGGGTGGTCCAGGAATTCCTGGTGCACCTGGATATCCTGTATGGCAGGAAAAATACCCTGAAATGTCTGTTTTCAAAGCTTTTGGGACTTGATTACAGAGACACTCAGTCCTCTCTGGTTGTTCAAAAGTGTTACAGAGTGAAACTGCTGCTGTATTGTATTGAATTTTTAATTTATTTTAATCAAATTTTAGTACTTGTGTTTTCTTAATTTATTTTCTCTTAGTTTTAGATAAAACCTAGACAAAATTTTATTGAAAACTAAATTGCAAATACGTTGGCATTTCACCACACATAGGCTATACTTGGGTATATTTTGCCACATGTTTGTTTTTTATTTTGTTTGTTTTTTGTCTGTGAGAACAGCGCCATCTTTAATCAATTAAAATAGGAAATGTTCCCCAGCACTCTGATGTACCCATAGATAACTTGTCTGTTGCTTAAAAGGTAAAATAGCAGATGATATCAGCTGGCACTGAAGTTAATTACATGATGGTAGAACAAACTGTGATGTCAACACCCACCTGGTCGTCCTGGTGGACCTTCTTGACCTGGTCGACCTGGTGGACCTTGTTCACCTGGTGGACCTAGTCGACCTTGTTCACCTGGTCGACCTGGTGGACCCGGTCGACCTGGTGGACCTTGTTGACCAATATCTCCTTTCTGACCTGGAAAACCAGGAGAACCTTGAGCTCCAGGGACACCTGGGAAACCACGATCTCCTTTAACACCAGGAGGACCTGTCGGCCCAGGTTGTCCTCTGGGACCTGGAGGACCTGGAATTCCAAGGAGACCAAAATCTCCATAAACCCCGGGAAGACCTGGAAGACCTGGTAATCCAGAATCTCTTTTGGAACCAGTACGACCTTGAAGTTGACTGTAGCCATTAGGAGCCATCAGGCAGAGTGTTAAGACTAAAGGTAACAGCATCATCTTCTCAGTTAAAAGCTGAAATGTGAATGAAATATAATGAATACATTTCTTAGTCGTGGATTCAATCAGAAATAGTCCAGGTAATAACATTCACAAATTCACTCTGTAGTTCAAAATAACCCTATGTCCCCAGTAGTTTCTGGCTTCTTAAAAAGCGAGTAGATTATATATTTTACATGATTATATTTAAACAAACTAAATTTGATAATCCTCTACTTTTTGGCTTTTGAGATTATTACAAAATCACAGAATCTAGTAACAGAAAGTAAAAAACAATAAAGAACTCACAGTATAGACTTCTTGTGTGTTCACTGTTTTCTACCCAGAGTAAACAACAAATGCGAACTCTCATTAGGGCTGTGAACAAAAAGACAACCCTCCCTCTTTCTCAACCAATGCTGACCATCAGTTGTTGAATGGAGGGGTTTCATTCAAGGGGTTTGTTAAAGGGGCCAGGAACATTACTCAACACGTGCATTACATACTGGTCCAAACATGTAGTCTTTTGAAGAAAGAGGGCATCATGTCAGGTCAGTGATAATGTTCTCCAAGTTTTTAATAGTTCCTTTGAGGATCTTTTATTCCATATCTGGTATTTGATATCCCATTTCACACATCCAGCATGGAATGATACTATCATTAATTCTGTACTTTGTTTCTGCCAAGTGTAAGTCCAATATTGACTCACCCATGCTAGCTCTTTTTTTGCTTTTTCTGATGTGGTCCTTGTGTCCTGTATGGCAGGAGAAATACACTGAAATGTCTGTTTTCAAAGCTTTTGGAACTTGATTGCATCAAATTTCTGTTATGATCTTATTGTTTTTTTATCTTCATAAATGACTACAAATTACTAATGCACAGAAAAAAAATGTAATAGCTCAAGATCAATGAGTTGAAATTGTGATATCACTTCTGCGTGACATGAATTGTTATCCATGTTTTACTCAAAATCGTCATCTTAACAGAAAAATTGATTAATTGACATTTTGCACTGCTGTATGTTTGTTGTGTGTATATAGTTGTGTAGTATGAAGCAAGTAAATATCTTAGTCAATTTAGGGCTGGGTTATATGGAAAATGTTTCGATTACAATATTTTCATATCCATAAATAAATATCTTGGTATAAGTTAAATCACCATTTCTGTCAAGCTTAAAGCTTAGCTTTTACTCCTAAGTGAGATGTAAAGAGACTTAAGTGGGCCTTTTTGACTGTGCTTACCTGCATCATTTCATTTACAATTAAGTAGACTGTAACATTTGTGATAGAACTGTGTCTCTTAGTTTTTCTTGTTGTAAGACATGCCACTTAAAAGTGAACAATATCAGGTCTGTTGTTGTTCTGTTGGTGTCACAATGAAATACCTAATGAAATTAGGTATTTATGGGCATTATTTAGTGAACATGAATGCCATTCACATTTAAACATTTAATAGACTAAACAGTTCCAGGAGGACCTGGAAAGCCACGTTCTCCTCTGGGACCTTGAATCTGATTGTGGTTAATAGGAGCCATCAGGCAGAAACAAAAAAGTAACACCATCATCTTCTCAGCTCTAAAATGTGAATGAAATATAATTACTACATCTTTTAGTTTTGGGCTGAAGTAGAAATAGTCCAGCTAATAACATTCACTCAGTCGTTCACAGTAACATTCATATTCAAGCTGATGGGATTCTTGTCTTACTACATTTCTCAAGTAGTTCCCAGCTTGTTAAAAAAACTAAATCACATTGTACACAAGCACATTTAAACAGTCTAGTAACACAAAGGGATAAACAGAAAATAACTCACTATATAGACTTCTTGTGGGTGCACAGTTTCTTCAGTACTTCCAACGTAAATGGACTAATTTACAGCCTCAGATGAAGTGTTCTACCCAGAGTAAACAACAGATGTGAACTCTCATTTGGGCTGTAAACAAGAAGATAACCCTCCCTCTTTTTAACCAACGGTGTTCTGATGCTGCAGGCAGTATCGCTATGGCCAGACATGTTCTAAGCCGTTTTAACATAAATCTTAAATCTTAGTTAATCACTGGTAGGTTTGCTTTCTATATGTTTTTATTTTCAACACTTTAAATCCACTATATAATACAGTTGGACTATTCTGCAGTGTCTTTCTGTGAGCCCGATCTAAATCATGTCAACCTCTGTAAAAAGGGCGTGTGCACGTGTTTACGCTTTTGTCTAGCAAGTAGTGTCAAATTTCCCCATGCTTAGTTACCGTTTTTACATTCTAAGTTTTAATGTGTAAATGGTATACAGTTTTTCAGTTAATTCTGTGAATTCAATGATTAGAGGCTGCCATCCCTTAAAAGATTGATTGAAGATTGAAAAGAGAAAATGCTATTACAGTGTTACTTAATGAGCTAAGAAAATAACTCTACAGGCTACTGCTCTTACTACAGACCAGTCTGCTGTCTCTATCAGTTTGGTGCCAGTTATTTGCAACCATAGTATATTATTTTGTTCTGCTGGCCTCTGGTGGAATTTAGTTGACAGGAGAGTTGTGCCTAGAAATGAATCATAAATAGCAGAAGAGAAAAATGACACCTGAAGGAAAAGGAAATACCCTTTAGGGAATATGTCTGTTTCGAACACCCCTGTACTGTAGCTTTGATGTTGTTTTCAGGAGCCCTTCTGAGCCTGGTCCATACACATATCTTTCAAATTCCTATTTTGTAACATAACATTTTGATATCTCGAACCTGTGTTACCCTGATGACAAATTATTTTCTGAAATTCAAAAGATGAAAATGTAAACATGTAAACCTGGTATAGGTGAAGGTTACATTTTTTCAGGCAAAGACGGGTGATACTTTACAAATTTGTGCCAAATCATGTGACAGAATTGTTCAAAAAGAACATTTCTTAATGCAACATTGCAAAATGGAGGTCTTTCATCATCTGCAGTAATCTGATGAGAAGTCTCTGGTTGTAAAGGCCTGACACTGTTAACTTTCAAGTTCTGAAAGTTCTGCATTCTAACCACTTCTGACTTTGTGCCAGGGACAATTGATAATCATGAACAGTTAATGACATTATTACTTTTGTAGCACCTGCATTAACGTATACAAAAGCTCTTATTTTGGAGATGTTTATATGGATCATTTTACTGAGAGATGGCTACAGGTATTTAATCAACTCCAAGGAAATAATTCTACAAACAGCTGGAAGCAAAACTTCAGTGGAAAAAACGGATTACACATGGAATAAGTAGGTGTTAGTTGAGTGTCCCTTTATACTCTGCACTATTTTAATTATAGTCAAAATGACTTTGACACATTTCAGTTTGTAATGGATGTCATGGTGTGTAGTGAGAGCAGTTGAAGCCTCACCTGAAATGTTACCATCCTGGTAACATAAAATGATAGAAAAACACACTTTAGGTCAGGTTTAGTTTTTGTTAAGTTTATTATTTTAAGGTTAAATTCATCTAAAATAAGTTTTATCACCTTCATTTATGCTTTTGTGTTTTTAGGAACAAAGTTGCACAGCCTCCAGTTTCAAGCTATTGCTTTTTTTTCTCGGCTTAGATCTTCATATCACATATTTAGAAAACTAGAAAAAGTAACCAAGTCTTGCTTAAAAGCATTTTATGACTTTGCAAGTGTGTCAGGATTTACCAAAGAAAGCTCAACTAATCTGCTGCTGACACAAGTGCAAGATTAATGAGACAGAAAACGTGTTTTAGGTGCAATTTTATAGCCTGACAAATTTGCCACTAAAGCATTCACATGTTCTGGTATGTTGAAAGATAAAGTTGAAAATAGAATTCTCTCTTCCTTCTGTTAAAGAAGGCAAAGAGCAAAACATGATAGTTGAAAATCATAGGAGTGGATGAGAGCAGCCAGTCCAAGGAAGCAGGGGTTGATGTCGACAATCCGGCAGATGGACCAGATGATGTGGTCTTGTGGGGGGACTTAAATGTCTCACTTAGTGTTAACTTCCTTTGACGTTACTTTCAGGGTTAGAACGTCTGTTCTTTTCCACCATTTTGCCTCTATCTCATAGTAAAGGTCAATGTGGAAAGACAGGAAATGTGAGAAAGGAGAAAGAGGTTTATCACATTCAAGTCCCTTGGTCAGAAATGTAATCTCCAGCATTTTGATGACACAGTAGCCACTGGACCACTGGAAGGCCCAAAGTAAGTTTCTAAAAACAGTAGTGTCCCTTAAGACCAGTTTTAAAAGAAAAACTAATGTAGGATTGGCATTTGATTTATTGATTTTATTTTCTCAAACAAAGTTCTATACAGTGTGTGGTAACTCAGTGAACATGTAACACTGTAGTTGTAGAAATGATTGCCAAAAGCCATAAGCACAAAATTTCAAGAAATGGTTTCAGAAGAAGAATAACAAAAATGAATATTAGATTGAATAATTGAATAAATTTTTCACCAAATGGAAATTACAAAGACACTGGTAACATAGGTGATGTGAATTTAATTGGTTTGATGTCAGACAGCAGTGAAGAGAACATAGGTGAGCCCTATAGGACTTTTATAACATTAATATTATATATTTCACTTGTTGATGAGGTAAAATGATGCCAAGAGCAAAAAGCAGAGAAGAACAAGTATCACCACGCAAAGCAGCAGGCAACTTCAATGTTAGTTTACATTTACCCCCTGTAGCCATGGTGGTGTCTATATCTGTATATCTCATTGTAGGCGGTAACAGACACAACAGTAACTGTAATAATCGTTATAGTAACCACGATGGAAAACACAATTGTTGCCGCGATATTAAGATGGAGTGCTGTGGAGCCGTAGTGTCGGGCACCCTCCAGGTCTCCAGCCGTCTTCCGGTCTCTGGACTGGAAAGACAAGTGAACATCTCACAATTTTAACCCAAAATATCTTAGACATTTTTGTTTTTTGTATTTCTATTCAGTTATATCAATATAGAAATCTAGCATTTAGTACACAACTAAAAGATGATTTTGAAAATATCAGCAAAATCTGAACTTTGTGTTGTTAAATAAATGCTGTTTTGCTAGTAGTTCTTATTGCTTCTATAGATTTTGTTCTTTTTTAATCCAAATTTACACAAATTCTTAACTGAGAAATACTATATATATGTGTTCAGAGACGGGATCCCAAAGCACTGGGAAAACAGTGGAGCAAAAGCTGAACTTGGACCAACTGACATGCCAATTATTAGTCCTGTCAGTCATCTAATAAAGTATGAAACACTTTTCTAATAGTTAATATTGCTGAAATACATTTGTTTGTTTTTATTAAATTTAATCAATTATTTTATTATTTTTAGAATGTAGGGATAAAAGCAGATTGGTACTTAAATGATTTAACTGACCAGCAACCCAGCAATTCTTAACTTGCCTTGATAGAAAAGATAAGTGCTGCCAGTCCAAGGCAGAAAGGGTTTGAGTAGACGAAACAGCAGAGGGACCAGATGATGTGGTCCTTTGGTGGCTCCGTGTTGACGTTCACAACAGTATACTGAGTCATTGTTGGTCCTCCAGGCTGTGCAGGAGCCCGATCATACCTCTCCATCTGCAATGGCACGGACTCGGCGGGGAGTTGTGGAGAATTCATAGCTGTCGTCTCAACCAAGTTTGGAGTGGAGAAAGGTGTGAAATGGAGAAGAAGTTTTAACTCAGACTTTTAATTTTATGCAATGACTCGGCTGAACCTCAAAATGCAGATCTGCTTCTCTTATCTATGAAAACGTGTGCAGAAAAACAAGAACTCAGGAAGTTCTGTGTACCAAGACAAGTGTTGGGAAATTAATAGTTATATTTGGAAGCAGCATCACTCAAAGATAGTACCCCATTGTCTAGTTAGCTGGTACTGTAGTATGCTGAACTTACTGCTGAACTAGTTAGGTTGTTTTTAAAAATAAGTGTGCATGGCCAGTGTCTCTTATTTGCTTTAAGATATTTCGCCCCGTGATGTCACAATGTAGCATTTATGTATGTATTTATTTAATATCTTGGTTAATTATATCATGGCTGCTTTTATGTGTTATTTTATCTGTTATCAGAATGAGTATGTGTTAATGGTGAGTCCCACTATACACTGCAC
The DNA here is from genome assembly GCF_900324465.2 of Anabas testudineus. Classification (NCBI taxonomy): domain Eukaryota; kingdom Metazoa; phylum Chordata; class Actinopteri; order Anabantiformes; family Anabantidae; genus Anabas; species Anabas testudineus. The sequence continues at coordinate 18,965,395 of NC_046615.1, forward strand.
ACTCAAATGTAGAACCAAGTCAGGAAGGTTGTACAGGAAAGTTTTGTGATTTGACTATATAGGCTTCTCATAGCCATGCAAATGATCTTTTGTCAAAATTGTTCTAAAATGTGGAGAACGAGTGATTTTTAGATATTGTACTGTGTGAAGAAAGTCTGTTTAATCTATGGCCTATATTTTTTATGAAGAAGTGGCTTAGACGCACAACACCAGACTAGAGAAACATAATTTAAAGATGTGAATACTTTTAGAAAAGCATTATGAGGAAGATCAACCAAAAGTAAAAAAAATAGTCAGGTGATTTCCTGTTCTTAATATTAGCCTGTAAGTCATCTGTACAGTGAAAATACTGCAAAAACCTATGAAAAAAAAAACTCCTCCTGGTGCAAACACAATTTATCTGTAACCAAATCAGACATGTTTCAAGGACACAATTTTTTAATTAATAATAAATTATATGTTCCCTCAAATTCTTGCCAAGAAGAAATCTGACATGCACATAACATCTGGCATCAAAATACCATCAGGATATAGGAATTTGCTTCATTAAAGTCTTTAACATCATCAATTGTGCCATGGACATACAAGACCAAGCCACAGCAAAGATTAAAGCTATCATCTGATCCACTGTAAATAAAGCACATTTGGTCTCATATAGTATTTGTTCTTCTGTGATGCCTAAAAGTTGTACAGCATTTTTGTTTAATACCTATTACTTAGTCTTGATAATGTTAAGTATTGTTAGATGGGAATAATGGAAGTTACCAAATGTTTCAAATGAAATATTGTGGAAAGCATAGGTCACATTAGTGGTTAAGTACGTTGTTCAATATTACATTTTTCATTATCAGTATTTCATAAGTACTCTACATAGTTGGCTGAACTCAGCTTGTACAGTGGTTGTCCATGAGTGCTGCAAGTGCATGAGGAGTGATTGATTAGCGCCACCTTATGGCATTGATTGATGGTTACTTCAACACTAAAATATATACCTACCAACACCTCTAAAACTCTCAAAGTCACATATTTAACTTGTGTGTTTATTGAATACACACACAAACAAAAAGATTGTTAGATTAATAGTTTGTGAGTTATTCGAACATTTTACTGTATGTGTTGAACAGAAGTACAGTAACTGTTCAGCATCATAGCGGCTTGTCATCACACAATCGTCACATTTGACACCAAAGTGCTTTTTCTTCGTAAAAGATAGAACTTTGATGCACCAATGAAAACATAGAGGTTTTTGAGCAAGGTTAAGGTAAGCACTTTGCTGTCAAATGTGACAACTGTGTAATTTGCATTAACAAATGACAGGACCTTGTTACATGGATCAGATATGGAAACATTTTACATTTACATTTACATTTAGTCATTTAGCAGACGCTTTTATCCAAAGCGACTTACAAGTGAGGAACAAGGCAAGCAAACAAAATCTAAGTCAGGAAGAAACAACATCAAAGCAAAGTGCTATCGAAAAAGGAAACAACTTCTCTAATTGGCTAGCAACAATTGGAGACCCAAATGCCAATAGCTTTTTTCAATCTGTGACCACTATTTGTCCAGAAGAGGCCCTTATTCATTTGAACATGCAGAAAAATGTGTAAGTGTATGATGAAGTAGCAGATTAGAGGTTTAAGTTGAATTTTAGCAGACAAATTAAATTTTTGTAATGATCATTGTTTTGTTTTGTTTTGTTTTTTCTCTCTCTCTTCAAATGATGACAAATTACTAATAAACAGAAAAATGTAAATAGATCAAGATCAATAATATGCTTTAATAATTCACTAGCTCATAGATGTGAAGAGATAACTTCTGTTGTGAATTGGTGCTATACAAATAAAACTGAATTCAATTGAATTGAAATTCTTTGTTGGACTTCAATTATCCAGAGTATCTTCATACTACTGAATTTCTCAGACTCAGGCTGATACTGCAGTCTGTGCCGTGCAGGACAACCTAACCTGAAGTGGCTGTAACTTGTCCAGCTTTCATTATTGGCTTTTTCTTGTCAAAATATGGATGGTATGTGCCTAAAAGTTCTATTGAAGAAACCTTGTTTTGCAATAAATATCTTTATTGTTTTATCACCCAGCCTTAAGTGAAATTGAACATAACATATTGATAGTTTTTTAGGGAAACAGTACTCTTGAAAGCAAATATGTCTTAGAAAAATATGTCGAGCAAAACTACACACACACACTGATGAATACAAAGTGAATAATGCATGAGTTTGTAAGTATGACTCAGTTAAAGACAGTTATACAATCTTTATCCCAACATCAGGTTTAGGACACTTGGCACCGTTCTATATCTGACAAACGATACACGCATTCACAGAACATTCTTGTGTCACCTTCCACATGCCATTTTCTAATAGCAAGGTGCAGCCTGTATTCTGGATGGATGTGTCTGGCTGCCCTTCTGCCCATTTGGTAAAGCTCAGTGGTTTGTTTTTCATGTCAACCTGAAAATTCCCCTCTGCTTTATTATTGTGGACATTAATCCAGGCCTTTTTGATATCTTTATCAAACACTTGAGTCAATGCACTGTTCTCGTCTTCGTTCTGTGGCAAAGCCAGCTCTAGGCCTTGTTGGGAGCAAAACTCGACAGCCTTTGAGAAACTGCCTTCTTTCTTGTAGGACACAAAATATCTCTGACCAACCCTCCTGACAAAGTCGTAGCTTATAGCTGAAAAAAAAAAAAAAACATTTAGAAAATCAGAAACACATTTGAAACACATTTGTTTTCCATAATCCCAGAACTCTGTTGTTGTAGAGCGTATTCCTTCCTCTGAAAATAAAATATCATTAGGCTTAATTCATCAATATCTTAATAATTAACTTGGTCGTTTAGAGAAGTCATCTGAAAAAATGTACACTGAATTCAAAACACGTTCTTAAACCACAGATTTTCTTGGACCTTCATTCTTAAATTGATAAATTTCATTGTCCTCATAAATTTAAATTGTGCTATATATAAGTTGTTTCTATTTAGTGTATTTGAACACCCTGCTGGTACCCATAAAATGACTGTGTATATCAACAAGACACTCCCAGAGAAATTCAAAGGAATTGAATGAATATGGTGGTACGCCAAAATACAATTGGTAAAACTGTAAAAAAAAAAAAAAAAAAAAAAAACTGTAATTAAAATAGTAATTCTGAAACCGATGTACCACTGAAGAAAGTAAACAGAATATTAGCTTCATATACCGTGGTAGTGTCAGTATTAGACTTGCAATTGATTTTTGGCGAAGGACGGCTTTAAGAACAGAACACAAATATTGACGTTAAAAGAAACACTTGCTTACCAAGCTCTAATTTAGCGATGGTCACCTTTAAGGTATCCAGGTCCCGACTAATTGAACCTGTGGGATCCAAAGCTACAATAAATCAGAATACCCCATACATTTTCAGCTTCAGTTTTTTTTTGTTTGTTTTTTTTTTTTTTTTTTTTGTTATCCGCTTTTCACTTCCCTTCTTAATCATGTGCATATGAGAGTATAAAAGTAACGAGAAGAGTTTTAACAACTTTTCTCACTCTTTCCAAGTCTAATGAATAAAATTACATCAGATAGAGCAAAAAAGCAAAAGCATTACTAAAGTGTTCATCTCTTGTTCAGGTTAGGTTAGGTTTGTCTAGAAAATAGTGTCAGAAGTAGTGTCAGATCTCCCCATGCACCATAAAAGTTACATTAATTTCTACAATATAAGTTGTAATTTGTAAATGACATACACAGTTACAGTTTCAGTGATGTATGTTTATCATCTAAATATATTCACCTCCTTTACACATTAGAACTTGTCCAGGTGGTCCACGAGGTCCAACAGCTCCACGACGTCCAAAAATACCTGAGCAGCATTTAGTTAAGTTAATAAACCCATATTAATATGTCAAAGTCACACTAGCGACAAGAAAAAGGAATTTGTACATGAGTAAAAAGCACCGAGACACGAACATTTAGTTCAAACCTAAACATGGCACTAGAGGGGAGTATTTATTAAGTCAGAAGGAATTATCAAAATAAGTCACATTTCACCATTTATTTCTTAATTCTGAAAGTTTGTGCTGTAAAAAGAAGTACTGTGTCTTCAGTGCATGTAAACATGTCATATGACAGTACAGACGATCCCTGCAAAGCCACTGTTCAGGGCAAAATTTCAACAACCAGCAAAAATATATAGCATAAATGTTTAGTACTGTAGTGTGGCAACATTTCCTAGTGCTAGTGTTTTCCTGAGTGCTCTGGAAGAATATTTGTGAGCATGTTTATGATTTAAACTATGAAAATAGGTATTTATGGGCATAATTTATTCCACATCCAAATTTTTTGTTTTTTCACAATTGTTGAGTACTCTAGGACTGTAACTTCCCAGGGGGTCAACTGTACTGTAAACTACATACATAACATCAACATGGCCTCTGTAAAATGTGTGTAATTTACTTCAGTTTTAAACTTTCAATAGACTAAACAATTCATTGGTTAGGTTCTGTCTTCAATATTTTTGATAAATTCTTGTTTGTGCCCTAACAATAACATTTCACAATATTAAGCAAAGTGCTGGACAGGCTAAAAACTGTGATGTTAACACCAACCTTCTGGACCAGGAAAACCCGGTATTCCGGGTTCTCCTTTGGAACCAGGAATACCTGGTAACCCAGGATTTCCTTTGGGACCAGGAAGACCTTGTAACCCAGGATCTCCTTTGGGACCAGGAAGACCTTGGAGTTGATTGTGGCCAAAAGGAGCCATCAGGCAGAGTGTGAAGACTAAAAATAACAGCATCATCTTCTCAGTTCTAAAATGGGAATGAAATATAATCACTACATTTCTTAGTTATGGGCTGAAACAGAAATAGTATAACATTTACAGTAATAACATTCACTCAGTGGTTCTCAGTAAAATTCATATTTCAGCTGATGGCCTTCTTGTCTTACTCCATTTCTCAAGTAGTACTCAAGTACATTTAAACAAACGGTTTCAAACTGTCTAGTAACAGAAAGAGATAAACAGAAAATAACTCACTGTATAAACTTCTTGTGAGTGCACTGTTTCTTGAATACTTCCAAAGTAAAGTGAGTAATGTACAGCCTTAGTTGAAGTGTTCTACCCCGAGGAAACAATTGATACAAACTCTCATTTGGGCTGTGAACGAGAAGATAACCCTCCCTCTTTTTAACCAATGGTGTTCTGATCCTGCAGAGAGTAGCAATAGATATTATATCATATATTATGGCTAGACATTTTCTAAGCTGTTTTAAAATCAATCTTTATTTAATTAGGTTTTAATTTGTAAATGGTGTACAGTTTTTCAATTAATTCTGTGATTTATATTTATTATGCTGCTTATCTGCTTTCAAAACAAAGAGACAAAGAAAACAGTTTGAAGTCAGATATGTGGCAGACCCATTCCAGGGGAAATGAAAAGCAGGTGAAAAATCTGTCTTACTTAATATGACACAGAAAAGAGAACCACAGCTTATATTATTCTTAGCACTTTAACCACACGTTTTAATGCTAATTGTATTAATGGATAACAATGAGAAATCATACAAGAATTCAGCAAGCAGAAAGGATAAAAAATGACACCTTAAAGAAAAAAAAACCTTTAGTGAATGTGTGTTTCAAACCCCTCTGTACTGTAGCTTTAATGTTGTTTTCAGGAGCCAGAAGACCTGAGCATGGTCCAAACACACATCTTTAATATAATATATTATTTTGATATCTAAAATCTGCGTTACCCTGATGACAAATTATTTTCTGAATTAAAAAGTATCAAAACTTTAACCTGGTTTAGCTGAAGGTTACAATATTTTAAGGAAAGACAGATCATACTTTACCACTTTGACCCAAATCTTGTGACAGAATTGTTCATAAAGAACATTTCTTAATGCAACATTGGAAAATGTAGGTCTGTTATTATCTGCAGTGAAGGAAGGGGTTGTAAAGGCCTGACTGTTAACATTTCATGAGAAAGTGTTGCTTTACTCTGATGAGACAGGGTTTCCCAAAATAGAATATACTTGTTATATTCTATTTGTCTGAGAGAAAAAAGTTATCAATGATCAATTATCTAGATGGCTATTTTCCTTCACTCTAGTGCTGTACATTACATTACAGTTTGCTGCTTACAATGTCAAACAGCAGCTCAGATTGGCTGTCTCCAACTAATGGTGATTTAGGGATGATAGAACAAGATTAATGTTTGTCATATGATGGTGGTGCATTGAAGAGCATTTATCATAAGCTGATAGTAGTCAATTAAAAAATAACAGTTAAACAGAAGAACTAAAATGAGGGTGAAGATGGCCTGTAGTAGGTTACACAATGTAAATTACTGTTGCATTCTAGCAACTTCTGACTTTGTGGCAGGGACACTTGTTAATCATGAATAGTTAATGACATTATTACTACATCAACGTGCACAGAAGCTGTTATTTTGGAGATGTTTGTATAGATTATATTACTGAGAGATGGCTACAGGTGTTTAATTAACTCCAAGGAAATAATTCTGGAAAGCTGGAAGTAAAACTTCAGAGGACTTAATGACATTCTGGAAAACACAGATTACACATAGAATGAATAGGTGTTGGTGGAGTGTCCCTCTGCAGTGTTTTAATTATAGTAAAAATAACTTATGACTCCCTGACAGAGAGTCAGTGTCCACGCTGATGGTTTAACAATGTGTAACTAAGTCACTTTACATTCAAGTCCTACAGTGTGTTTAGTTGTCATTACTGTCTATTCTGTGTGTTATTCTTGTACTGTGTCTCGTGTATTGTTGTGTAGATTATGTTACTCAATGTTCAAATGTTTTTGTGTGTAATGGCTGCTGCAACACCAAAATTTCCCCTTGGGGATCAATAAAGTATCTATCTATCTATCTATCTATCTATCTATCTATCTATCTATCTATCTATCTATCTATCTATCTATCTGTCTATCTATCTATCTATCTATCTATCTATCTATCTATCTATCTATCTATCTGTCTGTCTGTCTGTCTGTCTGTCTGTCTGTCTGTCTGTCTGTCTGTCTGTCTGTCTGTCTGTCTATCTATCTATCTATCTATCTATCTTATGCACATTTCAGTTTGTAATGAGATGTCAATAGTGTTAATGAATTCTGAGTAAAATATAGATAATTATTCACGTCACACAAAATTGATTTCACTATTTTGACTTATTGATCTTGAACTGTTGAATTCGGTCTGGTCATTAGTAATTTGTTGTCATTTATGAAGATACATAAACACTAAAACAATGATCATAACGTCAATTGTCAGCTAAACATTAACTTAAACCTTCGTCTGCTACTTAATTATACACAATCAGGGAGGTTGTTGTGTTGTTGTTTAATGGGAAGCACCAGTACTCACTTGGGTCTGTAAAGTCTTGTTTTTTTGTGTGCTCTAAAGGATTGATGGTATTACCTGTCCTTGCAGAAATATACCTGGTATACCTGGCGGTACAGTTTGCACTGTATGCCACATACTACTGAATTTCACAGACTTAGGCTGTTATTGCAGTCTGTGCCATGTACGTCAACCTAGCCTGAAGTGGCTGTAACTTGTCCAGCTTTTATCACTGGCTTTTCTCGTCAAAATTGGCTTGAATGGGTCTAAAATGTCAATTGAAGAAATCTTGTTTTGCAATAGATATCTTTATCGTTTTATCACCCAGCCTTAAGTAAAACTGAAAATAACATTTTGATAGTTTTTTTTTTTTTTTTTGGCAAAAAATTACTCTTGAAAGCAAATGTTTTTTTAAACAAACACATTGATGAATTTAAAGATATGAATACAAAGTGAATAATACATCAGTATGACTCAGTTAAAGACAGTTGTATAGACAGACCATTTATTGGACACTTAAGGCAAACCTTCAATCAAAATAAGCCCTGCAAGGAATTTATATCTACGATACATGCATTCCCAGAACATTCACGTGTCACCTCCCACACGCCATACAAAGTGAATAATGGACAAGTATGATTCAGTTAAAGACAGTTATACTATAGTCATTATCCCAACATCAGGTTTAGGAATACCGCTCTGCATCTGACAAACGATACATGCATTCACAGAGCATTCTTGTGTCACTTCCCACATACCCTTTTCTAATAGCAAGGTGCAGCCTGTAGTCTGGATGGTTGTGTCTGGCTGCCCTTCTGCCCATTTGGTAAAGCTCAGTGGTTTGTTTTTCATGTCAGCCTGAAAATTCCCCTCTGCTTTATTATTGTTGACATTGATCCAGGCCTTTTTGATATCTTTAACAAACAATTGAGTCAATGCACTGTTCTCGTCTTCGTTCTGTGGCAAAGCCAGCTCTAGGCCTTGTTGGGAGCAAAACTCCACAGCCTTTGAGAAACTGCCTTCTTTCTTGTAGGACACAAAATATCTCTGACCAACCCTCCTGACAAAGTCGTAGCTTATAGCTGAAAAAAAAAAAAAAAACATTTAGAAAATCAGAAACACATTTGAAACACATTTGTTTTCCATAATCCCAGAACTCTGTTGTTGTAGAGCATATTCATTCCTCTGAAATTGATTAATTCAATTGTCCTCATACAAATGAAATTGTATTATACAATAGTTGCTTCCCTAAGGACCCCTGCTGGAGGGAGACCACTGCTCGGTTGAACAGAGTATCCCACATGGAGTTGAACACAGTCTCCCACATGGAAGGTGGTGATGTTACCACTACACTAACCGGCCAGTGTAGTTAAATGCCCTGCAAGTACCCATAAAAGCACTGTGTACATAAACAAGGCTATCACAGAGATATATACAGGTAAATGTTGAAGATGGTGGCCAATCAAATTCTGATAAGAAGAAAAACTGTAATTAAACAGTAATTCTGAAGCAGAGGTGACACTGCTGAGAGTGAACAGAATATTAGCCTCATATACTGTAGTAGTGTCAGTAGTGGATTTGAAATTACAAATAAACCAAAATGCTAATTAGGTTTTATTAGGAGCACAACTGTTGATGTAAAAAGAAATGTTTGCTTACCAAGTTTTAATGTAGCAAGAGTCAGCTTTAAGGTTTCAAGGTCCTGACCAATTGAACCTGTGGGATCCAAAGCTACAATAAATCAGAATTCCCATACATTTTCAACTTCATTTTTTTTTTATTATCCTCTTTTCACTTCCTTTCTCAATCATGTCCACATAACTAGAAGAAATAACCACTTTTTTTACTCTTTCCCTTAAAAGTCTAATGAATTGAATCACATCTCATAAGGCAGAACAATAAATCTGCAAAGAAAAGCATTACAAAGGTGTTCATCTCTTGTGCAGGTTAAACACTTTATTTAGCAAGGAGTGTCAAATATCCCCATGCAGCATAGAAGTTACACAGTTTAATTAACAAAGTTGTAATATGTAAATGACATAGAGAGTTACTTAATTCATTCAGTGATGCATGTTTATCATTTAAACATTGTTCACCTCCTTTACATATAAGATCTGATCCTGGTGGTCCACGAGCTCCAGGAGGTCCAACACGTCCAGGATTTCCAGGTAACCCTGAGCAGTAGAAAAATGTTAAAAATTAACTAACCAATATTAATTAGCCAAAGTCATACCAGTGACTAGAAAGAGGAATTTGTAGAATTATTATCTGGCAAAAACTATTTTGGGTGTTCAGAAACATGCCCAATGTGTGAGCCACACTACAAAATTGACTTAAATTGGAGCTTCTAATCTTAATAGATTAACTGCTTTAGTCATTTAGTCATCAGATCGTCAGTTGTTGTTGTTTTGTTGTTCTTTGGTTGTTCGGTCATATGAAGTCACGGTTCAGGGCAAACTTTGAGTTTATGATAAATTCTATTTTGTTTCCTAACCATAACATTTCACAATAGTAACCAAAGTGCTGGACAGGGTAAAAACTGTGACAACACTGTGATGTTAGAACCCACCTTTTGGACCAGGAAGACCTGGAACCCCAGGATTTCCTTTGGAACCAGGAATACCTGGTAACCCAGGATCTCCTTTGGGACCAGGAGGACCTGGTAACCCAGGATCTCCTTTGGGACCAGGAAGACCTTGGAGTTGATTGTGGCTCATAGGAGCCATCAGGCAGAGTGTGAAGACTAAAAGTAACAGCATCATCTTCTTAGTTCCAAACTAAAAGATGAATGAAACATAATCACTTCATTTTTTAGTTATGGGCTGAAGCAAAATTGTCCAGCTAATAACATTCACTCAGTGCACTCTTGCTGTTGATTTACTGAACAACTTTAACAGTATGTTTCTAAAATGAAGTACATTGCTGGTATTTTATTTATTTTCAATGCACTGCTGATGGGGTTACCGGCACCCACGACCATTTGGATAAAAGCGTCTGCCAAATGACTAAATGTAAATGCAAATGTATTTATTTTTTGGTGAAAGCCTCATAACAGGATTCTTCAGTATTAATACTCTGAGGAGAAACAACAGTACTTTACAATATTTTTGTAACGCATCTTGGGAACCTAAGCAACTGTAGTCAGCTCACATGCTTAAGTCAACAATCCAGTTTGAATTTTCCTCTATCTTCATCCTTCAAATTAATAGGTAAGTGGCTTTTTGTTTTTGCTTGTTAGCATTAGAAAAGTGCATAACATTTACAAGGAAGTTATATTGTGCCATGAGAAGTACAGATGTTTCAAACTGCTAAATGGTGAGACAAAAACACTTTCACTCATTTCATTCTTTTTCAAGGGAGGAGTGGTAGTTTCTCTCTCTTTAGTAGCAGTTGTGACTTTACAGAATGGCACCGGACAGGGTGAGCTTGCATTGACTTTGTCTTAGATGAACCTTTGCTATACACATCTTCAGACATTTCTTATTCTAACTGCCTAACTTGAATGAACATAGCTGTTTGTATAGGTTGCTAAGCTTATTTGCTAAAATTAGGTGAGCACTACCAAAACCTAACTTATAAACAAATCAGCCAATTTCATGTTTTGTTTTCTCTTCTGTTTTCAGAGACAGACCCCAGCAACCAGCAGTGCATCACTACTTCCTTGCTCCAGTTCATAAAGTCACTTATTTTGAGTCTAATGGGTAAGAGTCATGAAATAGAATTTACATGAAGTGTACACATTAAATAATGTACTTAATTTTACAACAAAAATCAGTGAATATTCCTCTTCTAGAAAAGGTGCAAATACATAGTAATTAATTCATAAATCTTTGGCTAGTGTTTACTGATACAGTACGCAATAAAAGCTTTTTATTGTGTTTACAAAAACTGTACCAAACTGTACATTTTAGCTACATTAAAGTACTGTTAATTTCACAGTTAAATAATGGCAAATTTGCTGCCAGTTCATTCCTGTTTTTAAACAGAAAAAAGTTTGAGTCTAGTTCACAGTAATATATATTCAAGCTGATAGCATTCTTGTATTACTACATTTCTCAAGTAGAGAGTCAAATAATACACATTTTACACAAATACATTTAAACAAACAGATAAATATTAAGTAGATATAACTAAATATGTCTATTTTCTGTTTTTTCTATATAAAAAAAAACTTTCTGGTAACAGAAAGTGATAAACCAAAAATAACTCACTGTTATAAACTTCTAGTGGGTGCACTGTTTCTTCAGTACTTCCAAAGTAAAGTGATTAATGTAGAGCCTTAGTTGAAGTGTTCTACCCTGAGGAAACAACCAATGCAAACTCTCATTTGGGCTGTGAGAAGGAGATAACCCTCCCTCTTTTCAACCAATGGTTCTGATCCTGCAGGGAGTAGTTATATTCTATATTATGGCCAGACATTGTGTAAGACTTTTTAAAATAAATCTTTATTTAATTACTAATAGGGTTTGCTAAGTTTTAATATGTAAATGGTGTACAGTTTTTTAATTAATTCTGTGATTTATGTTTATTATGCTACTTATCTGCTTTCAAAACAAAGAGACAAAGAAAACTATTTGAAGTCAGATATGCGACAGACCCATTCCAGAGGAAATGAAAAGCAGGTGAAGAATCTTTCTTACTGCATATGACACAGAAAAGAGAACCACAGCTTATATTATTCTTAGCACTTTACCCAAATGTTTTAATGCTAATTGTATTAATGGATAACGGTGAGACATTATGCAAGAGAGAAGCAAGCAGAAAAGAAAAATGAAACCTGAAAGAAAAAAAAAACCCTTAGTGAATGTGTGTTTCAAACTCCTCTGTACCAAACACACATCTTTAAATTTAAATTTTGTAATATAACATTTTGATATCTCAAACCTGTGTTACCCTGATGACAAATTATGTTCTGAAATTAAAAGTAAGAAAAAAAGAAATTTTCTGAGCCATTTTAAAATAAATCTTTATTTAATTACTGGTAGAGTTTGCTTTCTGTATGTTTTTATTTTCAACACTTTATTCCATACAGCTACAGTTGGATTATTCTGAAGTGTCTTTCTATGAGCCTAATTTAAACCATGTTTAATTTCTTTAGAAAGGGTATGTGTATGTGTCAACTCTTTTGTCTAAAAGCACAGAGACAACTTTGTTTAGCTCAGACCTAAGCATGAAACCAAAGGGGAGTGGCGTTCACTTTAAGTCAAAAGCATTTATTCTTGACAATCATAAAAGTTAATTGATTTATTTTCAGGTTATTATGACAGTTTGTTTTTAATTCTTGCAATACATATTTGTCTAAATCTATATGGAATATGTGCACCACTATTCAGTTACACAGTAATCCACACATAGAGGAAATGTTATAATTTAGAAAAGTGTCAGTAGTATAAACATAGTAACAGCTATTGATAAAATAAAGCAACTCATAGTTTAAACTAAAGAGTTGTCTTTAAGATGTACTGCTTCTTTTCTGCTTCCAAAACAAAGAGACAAAGAAAACTGTTCGAAGTCAGATATGCGACAGACCCAATCCAGAGGAAATGAAAAGCAGGTGAAAAGTTTTTCTTACTGGATATAACACAAAAAATAAAACTACAGCCAGTATTATTCTTAGCACTTTTACCACATGTTTAATGCTAATTTTATAAATGAATGAGCAATGAGAAATTATGCAAGAATTCAACAAGTAGTCATGTGTCACTTGCCCAACACCAACAGCATTTGTGCGTTCTGGATCAGTTTGTCTAGATGACCTTTTCCCTATTTGGTTAGGGTCAGAGTTTGGTCTTGAAATTCCTGTCTGCATTTTATTATTCACTCTGATGCTAGCAGTTTTGTAAATGCCAAAGACCTGAGTCAGTATATTGAGGCAAAGCCAGCTCTAAGCCATGTTTAGAGCAGAACTGCAGAGCCCTTACGTAAGTACTTTTTTCCTGGCAGACGCTTTTTTCCAGAGCTTGAGAGCGAGATACAAGGTACAAGGATACGGCAAATGCCTTTAATGTAATTAATAACTGGACTGGATTTCTGATTGATCACTCAATATGTAGACATCTTCACTACTAATATTTGTAATTGCACATATCAGTTGAAGTTAAATGAGTTTCATGTAGACTGGTCTGTGTGCTCTTACATTCCTTCACTATATTATAGGTTTATTACAGCTGTGTAAACCCTTAGTGATGGAACAACAAAACGCGATCTACAATTGCAATTGCAATCTATTTGCTTATTCTGAAGTCTTCAAACATGTACATGCAGTGTCTCCTGTACAGCTCCCATTAGCGGATACTTTGGTATGTTGCACTGTTTTTGAAACATCGCCAATGGACGGCACCACAGCCACCCATGTACTGTAGCTTTAAACTTTGTTTTCAGAAGCCAAAAGACCAGATAGTCAATTAACAATGACAGTTAAGCAGAAGAACTAAAATGAGGGTGAAGAAGGCCTGTAGTAAGTTACACAACGTAAACTGGCGTTGCATTCTAACCACTTCTGACTTTGTGCCAGGGACAGTTGATAACCATGAATAGTTAATGACGTTATTACTGTTGTGGCACCTGCATCAACAGTCACAGAAGCTCTTAATTTAGAGATGTTCTTTTTTATATATCATTTTACTAAGTGATGGCTTCAGGTATTTAATCAACTTCAAAGAAACAATTCTACAAACAGCTGGAAGCAAAGCATTAGTGCACTTAATGATGTTCTGGAAAAACACACATTACGCATGGAATGAGTAGGTGTTAGTGGTGAGTCCCTTTATAGACTGCAGACTCTTTTTTTTATTCATAATAAATAATAATTTCACAGTTCTTGCCAAAAGAAAATCTGACATGCATATAACATCTAGCAACAAAATATCATCAGGAAGTAGGAATTTGCTTCATTAGAAATTTTAACACCACTAATTGTGCTTTGGACATTCAACACCAAGCCACAGCAACTCATGTGTTTTGGCTGAAATATATGTGCAGATCACCTGCTTTTAAATTAAAAATAAATGAAGTAATCATAATAAAGATCATGATTGAACCCAGGACTGTGGCCCAGATGTTTAGGCAATGAGGATTTGAACCGTAGTTACGGGCACAATCCAGATCTCCAGCAAACTTCCTGTCTCTGGCCTGGAAAGACCAGAGCAATATTAATTTTAATAGTGGCATTATAGTCCTCATCAAGGTTAAGAAATAAGTGTATCATTTGTTCATTCTTTATTATCTAGTGATGGTAAAAAAAAACACTTTAGGTCAGGTTTAGTCTAGGTTTTGTTTATTATTTTAACATTAGGTTGATGTAACATAAGTTTTATCACCTTCAGTTTCAAGTTATTGCTTTTTTTTTCTCTGCTTAGTTCTTATATATCACATAATAACACCATTTTAAAATGTAACTGAGTCTAACTTTGCAACCCTGTCAGGATTTACTAAAGAATTCTCAACTAATCTGCTGCTGACACAAGTGCAAGTTTGATGAGACTGAAAAAATTGTTGTGTTAGTTTATAGCCTGCTGCACTCAACAAATTTCACTCACATGTTCTGGTATGTTGAAAGATGATGTTAAAATTAGTCTCTTCCTTCCGTTGAAGTAGGCAAAGAGAAAAACCTAACAGCTGAAATTCAACAATGTGTGCAAGAACTTAAATGTGTCACTTAATGTTAACTTCCTTTGACCGTTTTTTAAGGGTTAGCGCATATCTGTTTTTTTCACCATTTTGCCTCTGTCTGACAGCTAAGGTTAATGTGGAAAGATAGGAAACGTGAGAAAGGAGAAAGAGGTTTATGACATTCAAGTCCCTTGGCCAGAAATGTAACCCACTTTGAAAACACAGTAGTCATTGGACCACCCAAAGTAAGTTTCTAAAAGCAGTAGTGTCCCTTAAGAACAGTTTTAAAAGAAAAACTCTACTAATGTAGGATTGACATTTGATTTATTGATTTTATTTTCTCAAAGTTCTATACAGTGTGTGGTAATTTAGTGAACATGTAATACTGCAATTGTGGAAAATATTGCCAAAAGCCAAGCCAGTCAAGAAATGGTTTCAGAAGCAGAATTACAAAACTGAATATTAGAATAATTGAAATAATTTTTCATCAAATGAAAAATTACAAGACACTTGTAACACTGTTAACTGGTGAATTTAATTGCTTTGATGTCAGGTAAGGTAAAATGATGCCATGAGCACAGAACCACAAGTATCACCACGCAAAGCAGCAGGCAACTTCAACGCTATTTTACGTTTATCATCAGTAGCTTTAGCGGCCTCCAAATATCCAGTATCTTATAATGCCAGTGATGGCAATAACTGTAACAATCATTGTAAGGGCCAGGGTGGAACCCACAATTGTTGCCGCAATATTAAGACAGAGTGCTTTAGAGCCGTAGTGTCGGGCACCCTCTAACACCCTCTAACACTTCTATGTGTTCATTGGTGCATCAAAGTTCTACCTTTTTCTTTGTAAAAGGTTGCATCAACAAATGGCAGGACTTTGTTACATGGATCAGATATGCTAAAATCCTCTGATTGGCTAGCAACAATTGAAGTCAAATACCAATAGCTTTTTCCATTCAGTGATCACTATTTGTCCAGAAGAGGTCCTTATTCATTTATTCACAGGCACAAGAAAAAAAGTGTATAATTAAGAAGCAAATTAGAGGTTTAAGTTGATGTTTAGCAGACTATGGAATTCTGGTTATGATCATCGTTTTGTTTTGTTTTTCTTTCTCTCTTCAGAAATGACGACAAATTACTAACAAACGTAAAAAAAAGTAAATAGATCAAGCATATCCTTTAATAATTCAGATGATTGATTTTATAAAGTTGTGAACTATTTGCTGCCGAAGCAGGTAAATATCTTAATTAATTTACGGCTGGGTGATATGGAAAAAATCTCTGTTAATTAACAATTATTTTTTTCATATCCGTCAACAAATATCTTGGTGTAAGTTAAATCACTATTTCTGTCAAGCTTAAAGCTTAGCTTTTACTCCTGAGATGGGAAGAGACTTAAATTGGTCATTTTTGACTGTGCTTACCTGCATTATGTTATTTGAAATTAAGTTGGCTGTGATAAAACTATATCTCTTAGTTTTTCTTGTTGTAAGACATACTACTTAAAAGTGAACAATATCAGGTCTGTTTTTGTTGTGTTGATATCACACTGGTTGTTTAATGGGAACCACCAGCAATTGCTTGTGTCTGGGCCTGTAAAGTCTTGTTTTTGTGTGCTCTGAAGGATTAATGGTACTACCTGTCCTTGTACAAACGTGCCTTTGGCACAGTTTGCACTGTACGCCACTTCTTTGTTGGACTTCAATTATCCAGAATATCTTCATACCACTGAATTTCTCCAACTCAGGCTGATATTGCAGTCTGTGCTGTGCATGTCTACCTAACCTGAAGTTGCTGTAACTTGTCCAGCTTTTATCATTGTCTTTTCTTGTCAAAATATGGATGAAATGGGCCTAAAAGTTCTATTGAAGAAATCTTGTTTTGCAATAGATATCTTTATAATTTTATCACCCAGCCTTAAGTGAAATTGAACATAAAATATTGATAGTTTTTTAGGGAAACATTACTCTTGAAAGCAAACTTGTGTCTACACACACTCATAATTTCAAAGACATGGATACAAAGTGAATAATGCATAAGTATGACTCAGTTAAAGACAGTTATACACTCAAATATTCCAACATCAGCTTTAGGACACTTGGAAAACCTTCAATCAAAGTAAGCCCTGCAATGGATCTATATCTGACAAACAATACATGCATTCACAGAACATTCACGTATCACCTCCCACATGCCGTTTTCTAATAGCAAGGTGCAGCCTGTAGTCTGGATGGATGTGTCTGGCTGCCCTTCTGCCCATTTGGTAAAGCTCAGTGGTTTGTTTTTCATGTCAACCTGAAAATTCCCCCTCTGCTTTATTATTGTTGACATTGATCCAGGCCTTTTTGATATCTTTATCAAACACTTGAGTCAATACGCTGTTCTCGTCTTCGTTCTGTGGCAAAGCCAGCTCTAGGCCTTGTTGGGAGCAAAACTCCACAGCCTTAGATAAACTGCCTTCTTTCTTGTAGGACACAAAATATTTGTGACCAACCCTCCTGACAAAGTCGTAGCTTATAACTGAAAAAAAAAAAAAAAACGCAGAAAATCAGAAACACATTTAAAACACATTTGTTTTCCATAAACCCAGAACTCTATTATTGTTGAGCGTATTCCTTCCTCTGAAAGTAAAATATCATCTGATATGAGCTTCATTCATCAATATCTTCCTAAGTAGTATCTACTTAAATTGGAATTGTGTTACAGTGGCAAGAAAAAGTATGGGCACCCTTTGGGATTACGTGGTGTTTTGCATGAATTGGTCATAAAATGTGCTCCGATCTTCATCTAACTCACAGCAATACAAAAACACAGTCTGCTGAAAATAATATTTAGTATTATATTATTTAGTTATTCTGAAATAGATGTAACACTGCAATGGGTGAACAGAATATTAGCTTCATATACCGTGGTAGTGTGAGTAGTGGATTTGAAATTACAAAAAAAAAAAACTAAGATGCTATTATGGTTTTGGTGAACGCTGTATTTAAGAACAGAGCACAAATATTGATGTAAAAAGAAACACTTGCTTACCAAGCTCTATTTTAGCGATGGTCAGCTTTAAGGTTTCAAGGTCCCGACTAATTGAACCTGTGGGATCCAAAACTACAATAAATCAGAATACCCCAAACATTTTCAGCTTTTATTATCCTCTTTTCACCTTCCTTCTTAATCATGTGCATATGACTGGAAGCATTTTAACCACTTTTCTTACTCTTTCCCTTGACAGTGAATTAAATCACATCACATAGAGCAGAAAACTGAATCAGCAAACAAAAGCATTACAAAGCTGTTCATCTCTTGTGCAGGTTAAACCCTTTGTCTAGCAAGTAGTATCAAATATCCCCATGCAGCATAAAAGTTACACTTCTCTCTGCATTATAAGTTGTAATATGTAAATGACATAGAGAGTTACTTAATTAATTCAGTGATTTATGTTTATCACTTAAACATTATTCACCTCCTTTACACATTAGAACTGCTCCAGGTAGTCCAGGAGGTCCAGCAGGTCCAGCAGGTCCAGCAGGTCCACGTGATCCTGAGTAGAAGATAAAAATTAATTAATCAATATTAATAAGCCAAATTCACACTGGTGACTAGAAAAAGGAATTTGTAGTTGAGTAAAAGCACAGAGAAATCTTCATTTAAAAAATGTATAGTGCAATTTCAACTCATTTTAATTTATTCATACAATGCCAAATCACAACAGAAGTAATCTCAAGGCACTTTACATCTGAATAAGTCACTGTTCACCATTTCAACATCACTATTTAGGAATTCAGATAGTTTGTGCTGTAAAAAGGAGTGCTGTGTCTGTTTGTGTGTCTTTCTTACAGTGCTGTCAGTCATCACAGTCAAGAAGCATGACTCAGTCTATGTGCCATGCTTCCAAAATCAGTCTAAGATAGAGAAGAAATTAGATTTCTCATCTGCTGCATATATATGCAGATTTCAAGTAACCAGGTTTCTTCAGTAAATGTAAACCTGTTCCCAGATTACCCAAGAAACCTGGTTTCTCTGAGTAGCCTGGTTACTTGAGTGCATGTAAATACACTGAATGATTCTCTGGCAAAAAACTATTTTGGGTGTGTTCAGAAGTTGCACAGCAATACTGATCCCGAGCTTTTCTGTGCAACATCCATTCAGTGAGAGCACATCTTCTCTGCAGCAGAGCATATTTGATCTGATTGGCTGCTGCCCTGTGTCGCATTACCAGCAGACGCAGTCCAACGTTCCTTCATCGTACCAGTTTGCAGCGTGTAGCTTTGCTAGTGTTTTGCTGAGTGCTTTGGAAGCACATTTGCAGGCATGTTTAGGGTTTAAACCGTGAAAAAAGGTATTTTTGGGCATTATCTAGACAACACCTAAAATTTCTGTTTTTTCACAATTGGCGGGTACTCTAGGAACCTAAGGGGTAGACTGTAAACGGAGTACATGACATCAACATGGCCTCTTTGACTTGTGAGTTCAGTTTTAAACATTCAATACTAAACTAAACAACTAATTTGTTAAGTTTTGATAAATTGTTAGATAGTTGGAGCCCTAACAAAAACATTTTGTAATATTGTGCAAAGTGCTGGATAGGGTAAAAACTGTGACAAAACTGTGATGTTAACACCCACCTGGAAGTCCATTAAAACCAATTCTCCCAACAATTCCTGGGCTACCAGGAATACCTGGAAACCCAGGATCTCCTTTGGGACCAGGAAGACCTGGTAACCCAGGATCTCCTTTGGGACCAGGAAGACCTTGGAGTTGATTGTGGCCAAAAGGAGCCATCAGGCAGAGTGTGAAGACCAGTACCAGCATCATATTCTCAGTTCAAAGCTAAAATGTGAATGAAATATAATCACTACATTTCTTAGTTATGGGCTGAAACAGACATAGTCCAGCTGATAACATTCACTCCATGGTTCTCAGTAAAATTCATATTCAAGCTGATGGCATTCTTATTTTACTACATTTCTCAAGTAGTACTCAGATAAATTTAAACAAACTGTTTCAAACTGTCTAGTAACAGAAAGTGATAAACAGAAAATAACTCACTTCTTGTGGGTGCACTTTTTCCTCAGTACTTCCAAAGTAAAGTGACTAATGTGACACAGCCTTAGATGAAGTGTTCTACCCAGAATAAACAACAGATACAAACTCTCATTTTGGCTGTGAACAAGAAGATAACCCTCCCTCTTTTTAACCAATGGTGTTCTGATCCTGCAGAGGGCAGTGATACATATTATATTGTATATTATAGCCAGACATTTTCTAAGCCGTTTTAAAATGCATCTTTCATTAATCACTGATAGAGTTTACTAGGTTTTAATATGTAAATGGTGTACAGTTTTTCAGTTAATTCTGTGATTTATGTTTATTATGCTTTTCTGCTTTCAAAACAGAGTGGCAAAGAAAACTGTTCGAAGTCAGATATGCAAGATACCCATTCCAGAGGAAATAAAAAGCAGGTGAAAAATTTTTCTTGCTGGATATGACCCCCTAAGTTTGATGCCAGCTCTTTGCAACCATAGTATATTATTTTGCTCTGCTGGCCTCTGGTGGAATTTAGTTGACATGAGCGTTGTGCTCAGAAATGAATCAGAAATAGCAGAAAAGAAAAATGACACCTGAAGGAAAAGAAAATAGCCTTTACCGAATATGTGTATGTCAGACACTCCTGTACTGTAGATTTAATGTTGTTTTCATGAGCCAGAAGACCTTCTGAGCATGATCCATATTTACATCTTTCAAATTTAGCATTGTTACCCTGATGACAACTTTAAAGTATTAAAACATAAAACTGGTTAAAGGGTTAATCTTTTCAAATAAAGACGGGTGATACTTTACCACCACGGCATTTACTTTGCCAAATCTTATGACAGAATTGCTCAAAAAGAAAATTTCTTAATGAGGCAAAATGGAGGTCTTTTATTATCTGCAGTACATAATATTGTGAAAGGTTTTAGGGATGCTGGAAAAGTCTCAGGTTGTAAAGGCCTGACACTGTTAACTTTCAAGCCTTAAAGCAGCATTGCATGAAGCACCCTATAGTAAGGTACACAATGTAAATTGCAGTTGCATTCTAACCACTTCTGATTTTGTGTCAGGGACAATTATGAATATTTAATGACGTTATTACTGTTGTGGCACCTGCATCAATGTGCACAGAAGTTTTTTCTTTGGAGATGTTTATATGGATCATTTTACTGTGCGATGGCTTCAGGTATTTAATCACCTCTAAGGAAACAATTCTACAAACAGCTGGAAGCAAAATGTTAGTGGACTTAATGTTGTTCTGGAAAAACACAGATTACATATGGAATGAGTAGGCGTTAGTGGTGAGTCCCTATATAGACTGCAAACAAAAATGACTTATGCACATTTTAGTTTGTAAAAGATGTGGGAAAATATAGAACAAAGTTGATAAACCTTAATGCACAGGAAACTTCTGGGATGTGACACATTAACATAAAGTTTCACAGGCATGTTTCAAAGAGACAATCAATTAAATAATTATTTTCTGCACATTTTTAAAAGTATTTTCTGAGACAGTTCTTGCCAAGAGGAAATCTGACATGCATATAACATCTGGCAACAAAATATCATCAGGAAATAGGAATTTGCTTCATTAAAAACTTGAACACCACTAATTGTGCCATTGACATGCAACACCAAGCCGCAGCAACCAGCTACTCATGTGTTTCGCCTAAAATAAATGTGCACATCACCGGCTTTTAAAATCAAAATAAATGAAGTTATCATCATAAAGATCATGATTGAACCCAGGACTGTGGCCCAGATGTTTAGGCAGCGAGCTGTTGAACCGTAGTTTCGAGCACGATCCAGATCTCCGGCAAACTTCCGGTCTCTGGCCTGGAAAGACCAGAGCAATATTACTTTTATTAGGGACATTATAGTCCTCATCAAGGTTAAGAAATTTGTGGATCATCATTTGTTCATTCTCTTATCAAAATTGAACACTTTAGTTCAAGATTAGTTTAGCTTAAGTTTGTTATTTTAACATTAGGTTGATGTAAAATAAGTCACCTTCAGTTTCATGTTATTGCTTTTTTTTTTTTGCGTAGTTCTTATATATCATAATAACAAAACTAGAAAATGTAGTGAAGTCTTAATTAAAAGCATTTTTTAACTTGGCAACCCTGTCAAGATTTACCAAAAAATGTTCAACTAATCTGCTGCTGACACAAGTGTAAGTTTAGAGGTTGAAAACTTTGTTGTAAGTTTTAGTTTATAGCCTGTTACACTCAACAACTTTGCCACTAAAAGTTGATGAAGAATTCCCGTTCTAGTATTTTTATAATGATGTTAAAATGTTAAAAATGAGAATGCTCTCTTCCTTCTATTGAAGTAGGCAAAGAGAAAAACATAACAGCTGAAATTCATAAGCATGTCAGTCCATCTCACTTATACACACCTTGATAGAATGGATGAGAGCAGCCAGTCCAAGGCAGCAGGGGTTGATGTTGACAAACCAGAAGATGGACCAGATGATGTGGTCTTGTGGGGGGTCAGGAATGATGTTAACAGTGGTATTTTGAACCACTGGGGGTCTTTCAGGCTGCCCAGGAAACCCATCATACCTTCCCATTTGCATTTGGAGGGCTTCAAGAGGGTAGATTACAGGATTCATTGCTCTCGCCTCAGATGTAGTTCAGAGTGATTGCTGTAACAATGTGTGCAAGAACTTAAATGTGTCACTTAGTGTTCACTTCCTTTGACGTTTTATAAGGGTTAGCACATTTTGCCTCTGTCTGACAGTTAAGGTTAATATGGAAAGACAGGAAATGTGAGAAAGGAGAAAGAGGTTTATCAAATTCAAGTCCCTTGGTCAGAAATGTTACCTCTGGCACTTTGAAAACACAGTAGTCATTGGACCACTGGAAGGCCCAAAGTAACTTTCTAAAAGCAGTAGTGTCCCTTTAGACCACTTTTAAAAAGAAGAACTCTACTAATGTAGGATTGGCATTTGATTTTATTTTCTCAAAGAAAGTTTGATACATTGTGTGGTGACTCAGTGAACATGTAACACTGTAATTGTAGAAATTATTGCCAAAAGCCATAAGCACAAAATGTCAAGAAATGGTTTCCGAAGGAGAATAACAAAAATGAATATTAAAATAAATAATTGTATGAATGCTTCACCAAATGAAAAATACTAAGACACTGGTAACATAGGTAATGTGACAGCTTTGATGTCAGACAGCAGTCGAGAAAACGTGGATGAGCCCTATTAGACTTTTGTAACATTAATAGTATTTCACTTGAAGATCAGGTAAAATGATGCCATGAGCATAAAACAGAGAACAACAAGTATCACCACGCAAAGCAGCAGGCAACTTCAACGTTATTTTATATTTACCCGCTGTAGCCATAGTGGTATCTATGACTGTAACTTTAGCCTTTGCTAATAGACACAACAAGTGTAATAATCATGAAAAGGACCAGGATGGAACCCACAATAGTTGCTGCAATATTAAGCTGGAGTGCTTTAGAGCCGTAGTGTCGGGCACCCTCCAGGTCTCCAGCTGCCTTCCGGTCTCTGGACTTGAAAGACAAGTGAACATCTCACAATTGTAAGCCAAAATATTTTAGACATTGTTGTTTTCTGTATTTCTGTATAGTTATATAAATATATAGGATTTTTTGCACTATTATAAAATGATTTTGAAAATATCTACGCAATCTAAACCTTGTAGGTGTAAAAGTTACACAAATTCTTAACAGAGAAATTCTAAAAAATAAATCATTTATAGCTACACCGTTATTTGAAGTGCTTATGTGAATGTGTGTGTTTTGATTTACAGCATTTGCCGTGTTACAAAGCAGCTGTTGAATTTCTATTTCTCCAAGTAGCTGAACTTGAATTTGACATTTCCTGATTAATGCTGAAGTTTAGGTCTAAAGACAGGACCCCAAAGCACTGGGAGTACAGTGGAACAAATGCTGAATTGGCCCAATAGACATTGTAGTTCTAGTTAGTTCTGGCATTCATCTAATAAATGAATGTCTGTAGTTCACTGTAGTTCATAGAATACATTTTAGAAATAAAGGAAAAAGCTAATTGGTACTTAAAAGATTTAACTGAGCAGCAATTCTAAACTTACCTTGATAGAAAAGATCAGCGCTGAGAGTCCAAGGCAGAAAGGGTTTGAGTAGACGAAACAACAGAGGGACCAGATGATGTAGTCCTTTGGGGGCTCAGTAGTGACGTTCACAGAAGTATACTGAACCATTGTTGGTCCTCCAGGCTGTACAGGGGCCCCACCATACCTCTCCATCTGCAATGGGATAGACTCGGCAGGGTATTGTGGAGAATTCATCACTGTCGTCTCAACCACGTCTGGAGTAGAGAAAGGTGTGAAATGGAGAAGAAATTTTATCTGTGACTTTTAATTTTGTGCAGTGACTCAGCTGAACCTCAAAGTGAAGATATGCTGTTCTTATCTATGAAAATGTGCGTGCATAAAAACAAGAAGCTCAGGAAGTTCTGTATACCAAGACAAGTGTCGGGAAACTAAGAGTTATATTTGTAAGCAATATCACTCAAAGATAGTACCCCATTGTCTGGTTGATATGATGTTCAAGTGGACTTTCCTCTTTCTGCAACAATCCACGAACAGAGCAAAATGAAGAAATCTGATTGGTTAAGAGTTTGTTAATTTGGTCGTGCTCTTACCATCCTTCACTATATTAGTGTTGCAGACAGGTTTATCACCACAGCTGTGTAAACCATTAGTGATAGCAGAACAAAAACCTACTCCACCGTACTCACAATTGACAGAATAAATAGATTTAAATTCTGCCAGTGTGGTGTTGGTGACCACCATAGCTTAAGAATTTCCATATTTACAAATTATGCAGATTATTTATTAACATAAATAAATTGTTAATCACACCCTTAGTCTCTTTCTTCAAAATAAGTTCAAATGAAAATATGATTTTTCCATGATTCCATAGTAAATCTCTTTGATTGTGAAAATCATTGCGTTGATGTTTGAGTAGTGTTTAAGTTGTTAGGCTGCTTTCCACTCCTCAGTGTTGCTGAGAGAGTAGCAGGACCAACAGGCAATTGCAATTGCTTATTCTGAACTCTTCAAACATGTCACTGCAGTGTCTCCTGTAGAACTCCCATTAGCTGGTACTTTGGTATGCTGAGCTTTGTTTTTGAAACATGGCCAATGAACAGCATTGTAGTCATCCTATCAGAATCAGCAACAAAACAAGAGACCCTGGGCCATTAACTGTTAAGTCTAATTACAATCAGTACATAGTCAAGTCACTGATTATCCAATTTTAAACATAAGTGCGCACGGCCACGCTGGTGTCTATTATTTGCTTTAAGTAATTTTGACCCAAGATGTCATAATGTAGCCTTTATTTATTTATTTATTTATTTATTATCTTAGTTAATTATAGCATTGCTGCTTTCATGTGTTTTTTCTTTTTTTTGAACACCAATTTATAATTATTACTTTACTGCACAGTGATTCTTAGATCAGCTTGAATGATAACATCCTGTCACATTAAAGGCTCCAGTTTCTTAAAAGTGCCATTACTGTGTTACTTAAGGAGAGAGCTGAGAGAATAACTCTAGAGGCTACTGCCTTTACTACAGGCCGGCCTACTGTCTCTATCAGTTTGTTGCCAGCTATTTGAGATTATAGTATATATATTTCCTCTGCTCCGAGGAAACAATTCTACAAACAGCTGGAAGCAAAATGTTAGTGGACTTAATGATGTTCTGGAAAAACAAGGATTACGCATGGAATGAATAGGTTTTGAGTCCATTTTTTCACTGCAGACTTTTTTATTCATAGTAAAAAAAATAATTTATGCACTTTTCAGTTTGTAATGGATGTGGAAAATGTAGAACAAAGTTAGTAAAGCTTAATGCACAGGAAAGTTCTGTAATGTGACACATTAACTTAAAATTTCCCAGGCAAGTTTCAAAGAGACAAAAAATTATTTTCCCCACATTTTAAAAAATATTTCTGAGGCAGTTCTTGCCAAGAGGAAATCTGACATACATATAACATCTGGCAACAAAATATCATCAGGAAATAGGAATTTGCTTCAATAAAGAATTAAACACCACCAATTGTGCCATGCACATGCAACACCAAGCCACAGCAACCAGCTACTCGTGTGTTTCGCCTAAAATAAATGTGCACATCAACGGCTTTTAAAATCAAAATAAATGAAGTTATCATCATAAAGTTCATGATTGACCCCAGGACTGTGGCCCAGATGTTTAGGCAACGAGCAGTTGAACCGTAGTTTCGAGCACGATCCAGATCTCCGGCAAACTTCTGGTCTCTGGCCTGGAAAGACCAGAGCAATATTACTTTTATTAGGGACATTATAGTCCTCATCAAGGTTAAGAAATTTGTGGATCATTTGTTTATCCTCTTAAGTTTATTATTTTAACATCAGGTCGATGTAAAATAAGTTTTATCAACTTGTTGTGTTTTTGTGCTTTTTGTTGAACTGCCTTCAGTTTCAAGTTATTGCCTTTTTTCTTTGCTTAGTTCTTAAACTAGAAAATGCAACTAAGTCTTAATCAAAAGCATTTTATAACTTTGCAACCCTGTCGGAATTTACCAGAAAGGTGCTAACTTCCTTTCACGGTTTTTAGGGTTAGCAAATATCTGTTTTTTGTTTTTTTGTTTTCACCATTTTGCCTCTGTTTTACATTTAAGGTTGATGTGGAAAGGCAGGAAACGTGATAAAGGAAAAAGAGGTTTGTGACATTCAAGTCCCTTAGCCAGAAATGTAGGATTGACATTTGATTTATTGATTTTATTTTCTCAAACAAAGTTCTATACAGTGTGTGGTAACTCAGTGAACATGTAACACTGTAGTTGTAGAAAATATTGCCAAAAGCCATAAGCACAATATGTCTAGAAATGGTTTCAGAAGAAGAATAACAAAACTGAATATTAGATTGAATAATTGAAAGAATTTTTCATCAAATTAAAATTAAAAGACACTAGTGAATTTAATTGCTTTAAAGTCAGACAACAGTCGAGAAAACATGGGTAAGCCCTATAAGACTTATGTATTTCAGTTGATAATAAGGTAAAATGATGCCATGAGCAAAAAACAGAGAAGTATCACCACACAAAGCAGCAGGCAACTTCAACGTTATTTTACATTTACCCGCTGTAGCCGTAGGGGTATCTATGACTGTAACTGTAGCTGTTGTTAACAGACACAGCAATAACTGTAATAATCGTTATAAGGAGCAGGATGGAACCCACAACTGTTGCCGCAATATTAAGATGGAGTGCTGTGGAGCTGTACTGTCGGGCACCCTGCAGGTCTCCAGCTGCCTTCCGGTCTCTGGACTGGAAAGACAAGTGAACATCTCATAATTTTAAGCCAAAATATCTTAGACATTCTTGTTTTCTGTTTTTCTATACAGTTATATAAATAAAGGAATCTAGTATTTAGTACACTATTATAAGATGATTTTGTAAAGCGCAATCCCTTATAGCAGTGTTAAATGAATGCTGTTTTACTGGTAGTTCTTATTGCTTCTGTAGAATTTGTCCTTTTTGGACAAAAGTTACACAAATTTTTAACACAGAGAAATTCTGAAAAATAATATCACCAGTTTATAGCAACACAGTTATTTGAAGTTATTTAAATGTGTGTGTTTTTATTTACAGAATTTCCTGTGTTACAAAGCCGCTGTTGAATTTTTTTTTTTCCTCAAAAGTAACTGAACTTAATCTCTTTATTAATGCTTTAGGAGACAGGATCCCAAAGCACTGGGAGTACAGTGGAACAGAATCTGAACTTGGCCCAATTGACATGCAAAGCAGTAGTTCTGTCAGTCATCTAATAAAGTGTAAAACACTTTTATTATAGTTAATATTGCTAAAATACTTTATTTATTTGTTTATTTTACAATATAGGAAAAAGCTAATTGGTACTTAAAAGATGTAACTGACCAATAATTCTAAACTTACCTTGATAGAAAAGATCAGCGCTGCCAGTCCAAGGCAGAAAGGGTTTGAGTAGACGAAACTGAAGAGGGACCAGATGATGTGGTCCTTCGGGGGCTCAGTGGTGACGTTCACAGACGTATACTGAACCATTGTTGGTGCTCCAGGCTGTGCAGGGACCCCACCATACCTCTCCATCTGCAATGGGACAGACTCAGAAGGGTATTGTGGATTCATCGCTGTCGTCTCAACCAAGTTTGGAGTGGAGAAAGGTTTGAAAGAAATTAAGTTTCACTTCAACTGTTAAATGGTTTTGGGGGGTTTGCACATTGCAGTTTTTTTGCACTCACTCGAGAGCCAATGACAAAAAAACAAACTGACCACAATATGAGAGTAGGTGTGCGGTAGATTTGTTTCTCAGAACCTTCCACTCAAAAATGTGTATATGGTTTTGTGCTCAGAATCACATATGTGAAGTTTGAGGGAGGAAACTTTCCTTGTGCACAGCATAAAACGTGAAGATGTACACGAACTTGCATGTGGCAAATCTGCATATTTTGTTTTGAGCAGTTATGTAAACATTTGCTGGAATACCCGATACCAGAATTTTTCAATGAAAAGAGAAAAGGTTTTACAAAATTTTAAAGCATTATATTGACTTTAACCTTCAAAAAAGTAGCACTGTTATTGAAAGGTAGTCTTGTGTTTCTCATTTTCAGTTTAGTCTTTATGTATGTACCTATTATGTGCTCCTCCTGCACATTAAATTTTTAAAATAAAATAATGATAAATATTTTTTCTCTATCAGCTCCTCAGGTGCCGCTAACAGAGACAGCACGCCAGTAGCTACAGCTGGTAGAAGGAAAATGAAGAGAGTGCAGGCCCAGCATGCGACAAGTCTTGAATGGTATGTTAATTTGCTAAGTTATTCTAGATATATGCTGTGTTTGCTGTTTGCAAATTCAGCTCATGTGAATGTTGTATTATCTGTTGGTGTTAACTGGATGCATAGCTGCAGCTTGGCTTTTATCCTGAAAACAAAAACCGATCCCTGTGAAATTATAAACTCTGGGCGTGTAGTTATACTTCGCAAAATAATATAGTTTTAACTGACAATGTTTAAATAATTTAACATGTATTTTTGAGATGATAACAATCTCAGTTATGGATTCTTACTGGCCTGATGTAAGTGGGTGAGCAGAGAGATTTGGAGGGGGAGAGAGTTCAGCTCCGGCTGCTGGAAATGTGGTATTGGTCAAATGGCCGGTGAGCAGTATCACACAGATCTAAACAGAAACAGAGCAGTTCCCTTTTGAAAAAAGTGGACCAGCAAGGTTAATTTGTATGTTTTTGCTGTCAGGTTCAAGAATTTTGACAATCTTAGCTTTTATTTGATGCCATGGAGATAGAGATATCAGCTTTTGTATCAGATGACCCAAATTTTAAGTCATTGTTACATTTAAAATTTTAGAGGCACATTGCATTTGAACAGGACATCAGAATCATTTTCGAACATGTTTCTTCTTAGCTTTAAGTTTTAAGTAAAAAGGTGCAGACTGTGTCACAAGCATAAAGCAAAGAAACATGAAGCCACAGACACTGGCAACACATGGACTATTGGAAATTTACCATCTGGAATTATAATTAGAATTGTAGTTGTTGTTGGGTCCCATATAGTAGTCGGTGTCATTTTCCTGTACTACCAGAACAATGATTGTAATAATAATAACAATCATCATGAGGGAACCCAGAACTGTGGCCCAGATGTTGAGGCAGCAGGCAGTTGAGGCGTAACGTCGGGCCCCATTCAGATCTCCAGCCAACTTCCGGTCTCTGGCCTGGAAAGACCAGAGCATGTTTATTGTAATGGTGGAATTGATTATCATAAGGGACATTTCTACTTGATAGATAGATAGATAGATAGATAGATAGATAGATAGATAGATAGATAGATAGATAGATAGATAGATAGATAGATAGACTCTACATTTAAATACCGGTAAATATAAAATAAATAGATGGGAACACTAGTAAAGCCTTTACATTTCTTCAAATTTGCAATATAAAACTTTGCAGTTAAAACTCTTTCCTCTTGTTTAAATTGGTAGTAAATTAGACATGATTGCATAATTTATAAGGATATTAGAGACGCTACACATAAACTCACCTTGATAGAAAAGATGAGAGCAGTCAGTCCGAGGCAGAATGGGTTCGAGTACACAAAGCAGAAGAGGGACCAGATGATGTGGTCTTTGGGAGGCTCAGTGTTGACATTCACAGTGTAGTATTGAGCCACTGAGGGTCCATCACACCTTACCATCTGCAGTGGGACATTCACAGGCGGGTAACCTTGAAGATTCATTGCCGTCAGCTCTGCAGTAGTTTGTAGTAGAGAAATGTTCTCAGGAATAGAAGGGGACACTACAGGTATTTATTTTCTTTTTTGGTGTGAGCATAGGTCTGTTTCCTCCACCTAAAACCAATGGCATGTCCTGTGGTTTAATCGAGAACTATCTCTAAATTCATGTAATTAGGTTACCAGTGCAGCTAAATGATTGACATTATGGCTTGTCCATTTTTACAACTCTAGTCATTGGTTGTTCATGCAATACAACAATTGTGGCACCACAACCTTTCAAAGACCACACAGCAAATTATTTTGTGCTTGATGTGTCAGGGTATCCTTGGGTAAGATTGAAACCTGTGTCGCTCTTCGTTTGTGTTCCTTGCTTTTAAGTTGCTTTGGATAAAAGCATTTACTATGTGCATGACAATGTTAATTTTAACCTTAGCTCACAATATTTGCCTTTCTCTGCAATACAGTTGCATTCTCACTCCAGTACTGTTTCAGAAGTATTGCTTAATGGCTGTAACCAGCTGCCAAGGCTGACTGAGAGGATGTGGACGTGACTGTGCTTAGTTTAACACTGTGCACAGTCCACAGATTATAAATATTATACTTCCTGTTAATGTGATAGTATTTTTTAAGTAGAAAGTGTGAACAACTAGTACTAAACTATACAAAATAGATATTTTCTTTATCTAACACAGTAATGCACAATTTATTTCAAGTTAAGCTGTGGTTTTGGACAAAAAAGGGCAAGAAACATGTTGGGGTTGAAAGGAAAACTGTCTCTAAAAGGAAACATGCAGACATCAACCCCAGGTTACATTTCAGTTTCATTTCATATAGAGCAGGGTAAGCTACCCTGGTCCTAGAGAGCCACAGCCCTGCTTGTTTTCCCCACAATTGATGCACTTCTTGCTGTTGAATTTCTGAATCAGATTTGTACCAAGTGCAGAGATGGTTAGAAAACGGGCAAAACATTGGCTCTCTACAGCTGGAATGCCCATCACTTGTGTTGAGGGTTTTTTTATCAGATGCAAAACTGTAAAAAACAGCTGAAGTCTATTTGTTCTCAGAGAATGGATGGAAAAGCTTCACATCTTGGAGGACGCAGCAATAGCTGAGGTTCCTGGACGGCTGTAAACATGCACAGTCGTGTTCTAAAAAACAAAGAGGCAGCAAGTTGAGTTTAACAGAATAGACACAGCACAGTGAACAGGTAACATGGTTATGAAATGTGTGTCTTTTACATAAATAATTTTAGCCAAGTCATCAGTTTATAACTGCTTCATTCAGAAAAAACACAGCAAAGCCATTTCCTACATTTCAAGTTCAGAACCAATTGTTGCGTTGAAATTTGATGTCAACATGTCTAATGTTTGTCAAGTTCATTCTCTCTGTTCCCATAGTCTGGGTGGACGACTTTCAATTTTTCAACCTGCAGGAAAAACAATGGGTCATAAAGGCTTAGAAAAGATCATTATAATCTATAGGAACGATCACAAGCCATAGTTTGAGATAGTTTCATACAAAGATATCCACACACTCCCATCCCCACTGCAGTGTCATAAGCTGAAAGTGATCTTGTGAAATGTTTGCATGCACGAAAGAGGATTTAGCAACACTGGGAACTCACCAATTGTCTCGTGGACATGCAACAACAAGCCACAGCAACCAGGCAGCAGGGGTTGATGTTGACAAACCAGAAGATGGACCAGATGATGTGGTCTTGAGGGCGGACTTAAATATGTCACTTAGTGTTAACTTCCTTTGATTTTTTTTAGGGTTAGCACGTCTGTTTTTTTTCCACCATTTTGCCTCTGTCTTATAGTTAAGGTTAATGTGGAAAGGCAGAGAATGTGTGAGGCAGGGTGTTGTGGATTCATTGTTGTCGTCTCAACTGAGTTTGTAGTGCAGAAAGGTGTGAAAGAAATATTTTCCATTTAAATGGTTCTGGGGGTTTTGAACAGCAAATTTTTTGCTCCACTAAAGGCAAATGACAACAACAACCTAACCACAAGATGAGACTAGATGGTGGTAGATTTGTTTGACAGAATCCATGTGTTAATTATTTTCAATTTATTTTATACACTTTATGTATCAATGTGCTGCTCCTGCTCATTAAATTAAAAATAAAATAATAATGAATATTTTTATTTATCAGCTCCTCAGGTGCCGCTAACAGAGACGGCTGGTAGCTACAGCTGGTAGAAGGAAGACAAAGAGGCCCGGCAGGCAATGAGTCTTAAATATTATTTTAAGTTGCTAAGTTAATCTAGATATTTGCTGTTTGCAAAGTCAGCTCATGTGGATGTTGCATTATCTGGGGAGCAAAGCACCAACTATTGGTAGACAAAGCAGTCGCCAGAGACTGTAAGACCAGAAATATCATCCTGTCCACTGCCTGGATTGACTGTAAGAAAACCTATGACTCAATGCCTCACACATGGATCATGGATTGCTTGGAACTGTACAAGATCAACATGACTCTAAGAGCCTTCATCCAGAACTCAATGGGAAAATGGAAACCAACCCTAGAAACTAACTTCAAGCCGATTGCCCAAGTCAAAATCAAGTGCAGCATATACCAAGGAGATGCTCTGTCCCCACTACCATTCTGCATAGGCCTGAACCCCCTAAACCAGATCATCACCAGGACTGGCTACGGATACCGACTACGAAATGCCACAATCATCAACCTCCTCCTCTACATGGATGACATCAAGCTGTATGCCAAAAGCGAACGAGACATCAACTCGCTGATACATACCACCAGGATATACAGCCAAGACATCGGAATGTCATTCGGACTGCATAAGTCTGGTGCCAAGGAGAGGAAAGGCAGTCAGAACTGAGGGGATAGAACTACCAGAAGGTAAGAAAGCAGATGTTAAGGATAGCTACAAATACCTTGGAATTCCAAAGGCAAATGGTAGTGGCATAATAAGCTGGCCAAAAGAGGAGACGGAAGCCACTGACATCAAGACAAGGAAGCTCCTTACAATGCACGGAGGGTTTCACCCCACATCTGGCACCCTGAGACTGTACGCTAAGCGGAAGGAAGGAGGCTGAGGATTAGTGAGTGTCAAAGTCACTATCCAGGATGAAACAACTAAGCTCCATCAATACATCAGGGAAATGGCCCCAACCGATGGCATCAATTTATAACAGCTTCCTTCAGCAAAAGCACAGCAATGTCATTTCCTACATTTCATGTTCAGACCACAATTGTTGCATTGAAATTTGATGTCAACACCTCTAATGTTTGTCAAGTTCTCTCAGTCTGAACCAAAGTGGACCAATTATTACTCAGCTGTAAATGTGTGTGTGTGTGTGTGTGTGTGTGTGTGTGTGTGTGTGTGTGTGTGTGTGTGTGTGTGTGTGTGTGTGTGTTTACATTCTTACCCTCTGCATTGTACTTACCAAGAAGGGTCTGGACTCTGTTCCCATAGTCTGGATGGACGGCTTTCAATTTTACAACCTGCAGGAAAAACAATGGGTCACAAAGGTCTAGGAAGGATCATTATAATCTATAGGAACTCTCCAATGCCGTTGTTTGAGACAGTTTCATACAAAGAGCTCCACTGCAGTGTCATTAGCTAAAAGTTATATTGTGAAATGTTTGCATGCACCAAAGAGGATTTAGCAACACTAGGATCAGAACCCACCAATTGCCATGGAAATTGCCTTTGTTTATCATTTGTTTATTCTCTTATCAAATAAAAACAAAAAATGATGGGCATTTACATTTGGTCATTTGGCAGATGCCTTAGAAAAAAATCTAAGTCAAGGAGAAATACATCAGAGCCAAGTGCTATCTAAGAAGTGTTTCTGTTTCATGAGATGCAAGTACAAGAGAGACCAGAAAAGTGTGTTTTGGGGTTTTTTTTTGTGTTAAGGAAGATGGGGAAGTTCTGTTTTCAGCTGTTTTTTGAATATTAAAAGTGAGGTGGCTGAATGTGCAGAGTATAGCAGCTCATTCCACTATCGCGGGATCACTGAGCTGAAGAGTTTCCCTTGGTGTCTACTGTGTGGTGCTGGTACCACCAGACATCGTTAACTGGCCGAGCACAGTGGAGGTGAGGGGATGTAGACCTGAAGGATTGAGTTGCGGTAAATTGGCCAAAACACTTTAGTTCAGGTTTAGTTTAGATTACCGGTAGGTTTATTATTTTAACATTAGGTTGATGTATGTCTGAAGTTTTATCACCTACAGTTTTGCTTTTGTGTACTTTGCAAGTATTTGACTTGATTTATTTAACACTCAGCTAATTTGCTGCTGACACAAGTGCAAGTTTAATGAGACTGAAAACATTGGTGTAAGTTCTAGTTTATAGCCTGTTGCACTTAACAAATTTGCCACTGAAGCATTCTCATGTTCTGGTATGTTGAAAGATGATGTTAAAATTAGAATTCTCTCTTCCTTCCGTTGAAGTAGGCAAAGAAAAAAACATAATAGTCAAAACTCATAAACAGTTCAGTCCATCACACTTACACACACCTTGATAGAGTGGATGAGAGCAGCCAGTCCAAGGAAGCAGGGGTTGATGTTGACAAACCAGAAAATGGACCAGATGATGTGGTCTTGTGGGCGGACTTAAATATGTCACTTGGTGTTAACTTCCTTTGACGTTATTTTCAGTGTTAGCACATATCAGTTTTTTCCACAGTTTTGCCTCTTTCCACATTAACCTTCAGTTGGTTAATGTGGAAAGATAGCAAATTTGAGAAAGGAGAAAGAGGTTTATGACATTCAAGTCCATTGGTCAGACCGCTTTTAAAATAAAATTTATTGATTTTTATTTTCTCAAAACAAAGTTCTACACAGTGTGTGGTAACTCAGTGAACATGTAACACTGTAATTGTAGAAAATATTGCCAAAAGCCATAAGCACAAAATGACAAGAAATGGTTTCAGAAACTGAATAACAAAGCAGAATATTAGATTTAAAACTTTAAAGAATTTTTCATTAAACAAAAACTACTAAGACACTGGTAACATAGGTAATGTGAATTTAATTGCTTTGATGTCAGACAGCATTCGAGAAAACATGGGCGAGCCCTATAATACTTTTATAACATTAATAGTATTTCACTTGATGATAAGGTAAAATGATGCCATGAGCATAAAACAAAGAAGCACAAGTATCACCACGCAAAGCAGCAGGCAACTTCAATGTTATTTTACATTTACCCACTGTAGCCGGAGCCGTATCTATATCTGTTACTCTCATTGTAGGTGTTAGCAGACACAACAGTAACGGTAATAATTGTTATAACAACCAGGATGGAACCCACAATTGTTGCTGCAATATTAAGCTGGAGTGCTGTGGAGCCGTAGCGTTGGGCACCCTCCAGGTCTCCATCTGCCTTCTGGTCTCTGGACTTGAAAGACAAGTGTACATTTCATAATTTTAAGTCACAATATTCTTGTTTTCTGTATTTCTATACAGTTATATCAATATAGTAATCTAGTAGTTAGTGCATTATAAAATGATTTTCAAAATATCTGCACAATCTAAACCTTGTAGGAATTGTTGTTAAATGAATGCTGTTTTACTGGTAGTTCTTATTGCTTCTATGTAATTAGTCCTTTTTTGAGCCTAAGTTACACAAATTCATAACACAGAGAAGTTCTGAAAAAAAATATCACCAGTATAGCTACACAGTTATTTGAAGTTTTACTTAGGTACTTAAAAGATTTAACTGACCAGCAATTCTAAACTTACCTTGATAGAAAAGATCAGCGCTGCCAGGCCAAGGCAGAAAGGGTTTGAGTAGACGAAACAACAGAGGGACCAGATGATGTAGTCCTTTGGGGGCTCAGTGGTGACGTTCACAGAAGTATACTGAACCATTGTTGGTGCTCCAGGCTGTGCAGGGACCCCACCATACCTCTCCGTCTGCAATGGGACAGACTCGGCAGGGTGTTGTGGATTCATCTTTGTCGTCTCAACCAGGTTTGGAGTGGAGAAAGGTGTGAAAGAAATGAAGTTTCACTTCAACTGTTTTCCGTTTAAATGGTTCTGGGGGTTGTGAACAGCACTTTTTTTTTCCTGCACTAAAGGCAAATGACAAAAACAAACTAACCACAAGATGAGACTAGATGGTGGCAGATTTGTTTGACAGAATCCATGGGTTTAGCATTTTCAATTTAGTATTTATGCATCAATGTGCTGCTCCAGCTCATTAAATTTTAAATAAAATAATGATGAATATTTTTATTTATCAGCTCCTCAGGTGCCGCTGACAGAGACTGCTGGTAGCTACAGCTGGTAGAAGGGAGACAAAGAGAGTGTAGGCCCAGCATGCGACAAGTGCTAAGTGGTAGGTTGCTAAGTCTAGATATTTGCTGTTTGCAAATTCAGCTCATGTGGATGTTGTATTATCTGTGTTAACTGTATGCATGGCTGCAGCTTGGCTGTTATCCTGAATACAAAGACTGATCCCTGTGAAAATACACACTCACATGTACTGTATATGTAGTTATACTTTGCAAAATAATATAGGGTAGTTTTAACTGACAATGTTTAAATAATCTATCATGTATTTATGAGATGATACCACTGTCAATTATGGATAAGCGTAATGCTCTCACTGGTGTGACAATAAGTGGGTGAGCAGAGAGACGTGGAGGGGGACAGAGTTCAACTCTGGCTGCTTGAAATGTGGTACTGTGGTACTGTGGTACTCAGTGAGCAGTATCCCACAGATCTAAACAGAAACAGAGCAGTTCCCTTCTGAAAAAAGGACCAGCAAGGGTAATTTGTATGTTTTCTCTGATAATTTTAGCTTTTATTTGATGTCATGGACGATACAAAGGGTATCAGCTTTTGTATCAGATGAAGAAGCAAAAGAGGGACCAGATGATTTGGGGGGCACAGTGGTGACATTCACAGTGTAGTATTGAGCCACTGAGGGTCCATCACATCTTACCATCTGCAATCCATAACTATCTCAGGATTCATGTAGTTAGGTTACCAGTGCAACTAAATTATTGAAATAATGGCTCGTCCATTTTTAGAGATGTCTAGTCATTGGTCATTAATGCAATACAACACTTGTGGCACCACATACCAAAATTATTTTGTGCTTGATAGTAATGTTTTTGTAATTTTTTACAGCTGATGCTGGTGAAAAGGCTTCAAGCTGTTGACAAACCACAAGATGGACCAGATGATGTGGTCTTGTGGGCGGACTTAAATGTGTCACTTGGTGTTAATTTCCTTTGATGTTATTGTAAGGGTTACTAGATACTGTATCTGTTTTTTCCACCATTTTGCCTCTGTCTCATAGTAAAGGTTAATGTGGGAAGATGGGAAATGTGAGAAAGGAGAAAGAGGTTTATGACATTCAAGTCCCTTAACCAAAAAATGTAACCTCCAGCATTTTGATGACACAGTAGTCATTGGACCACTTGAAGGCCCAAAATAAGTTTTCAAAAACAGCAGTGTCCCTTTAGACCGGTTTTAAAAGTAAAAACTCGACTAATGTAGGGTTGGCATTTCATTTAATTTTCTCAAATAAAAAGTTCTATACAGTGTGTGGTAACTCAGTAAAAATGTAACACTGTAAGTATAAAAAATATTTCCAAAAGCCATAAGCACAATATGTCTAGAAATAGTTTCAGAAGGAAAATTACTAAACTGAATATTAGATTGAATAATTGAAAGATTTTTTCTTCAAATGAAAATTACAAAGACACTGGTAACATAGGTGATATGAATTTAATTTCTTTGATGTCAAACAGCAGTCAAGAAAACAAGGGTGAGCCCTATAAGACTTTTAAAACATTAATATTATGTATTTTACTTGATGATAAGGTAAAATGATGAACAGAGAACCACAAGTATCACTACGCAAAGCCGCAGGCAACTTCAACGTTATTTTACATTTACCCGCTGTAGCTGTAACTAGATCTGTAACTGTAGCTGTTGAGAAAAGACAAAACAGTAAATGTAATAATCGTTGTAAGGGCCAGGGTGGAAAACAGAATTGTTGCCGCAATATTAAGACAGAGTGCCTTAGAGCCGTAGTGTCGGGCACCCTCCAGGTCTCCAGCCGCCTTCCGGTCTCTGGACTGGAAAGACAAGTGAACATCTGATTAATCAATTTAAGCCAAAATATCTTAGACATTCTTGTTTTCTGTTTTTCTGTAGTACACTAATATATGATGTTTTTGAAAATATCTTCACAATCTAAACCCTGTGGGAAGTGTTGTTAAATGAATGCCGTTTAACTGGTAGTTCTTATTGCTTCTGTAGAATTTGTCCTTTTTGGTAAAAGCTACACAAATTCTTAACACAGAGAAATTCTCAAAAAGAAAATCACCTGTTTATAGCAACACAGTTATTTGAAGTGCTTATCTAAATGTGTGTGCACGTTTTTATTTACAGCATTTCCCGTGTTACAAAGCTGCTGTTGTATTTCTTTTTCTCAAAAGTAAATTAACTTGAATTTGACATTTCCTGATTAATGCTGAAGTTTAGGTTCAGAGACAGGACCCCAAAGTACTGGAAGTACAGAGGAACAAAAGCTGAACTTGGACCAATTGATATGCAAAGTATTGGTTCTGTCAGCCATCTAATAAAGTATAAAATGCTTTTGTTCTAGTTAATATTGCTAAAACCCTTTTTTGTTTTATAATTTATTTATTTATTTTACAATACAGGAAAAAGTACTTGAATAATTTAATTGACCAGCAATTCTAAACTTACCTTGACAGAAAAAAAGAGCGCTACCAGTCCAAGGCAGAAAAGGTTTGAGTAGACAAAACAGCACAGGGACCAGATGATGTGGTCCTTCGGGGGCTCAGTGGTGACGCTCACAGAAGTATACTGGACCATTGTTGGTGCTCCAGGCTGAGCAGGGACCCCATCATTCCTCTCCACCTGCAATGGGATAGACTCAGCAGGGTGTTGTGAATTCATCGCTGCCATCTCAACCAGGTTTGGAGTGGAGAAAGGTGTGAAAGAAATGAAGTTTCACTTCAACTGTTTTCCGTTTAAATGGTTCTGGGGGTTGTGAACAGCGCTTTTTTTTTCCTCCACTAAAGGCAAATGACAAAAACAAACTAACCACAAAATGAGACGAGATGGTGGCAGATTTGTTTGACAGATGCTCAGGTGACGGCACACTGAGTGCAGGCCCAGCACCCAGTGACACTCAGGCGATGAGTCTTAAAAAGTATGTTAAGTTAATCTAGATATTTGCTATTTGCAAATTCAGCTCATGTGGATGTTGTGTTATCTGTCTGCCCCATTCAGATCTCCAGCCAACTTCCGGTCTCTGGCAAAAGACCAAAGCGTTTTCATTGTAATGGTGGAATTAATCATCATAAAGTGATTTTGAAAAATATCTCTCTTTCTCTTAAGGTCACACAAAAGGACTGCAAGGTTCACTCTGCAGTACTAGTTCAGGCAGCAGAGTCAGCAGTTTGATTCCCAGCCCCCCCTGTCCATGTGTCAAGGTATCCTTGGGTAAGATATTGAAACCTGTGTCGCTCTTCGTTTGTGTTCCTTGCTTTTAAGTTGCTTTGGATAAAAGCATTCACTACATGTATGACGATGTTAAATTTAACCTTAGCTCACAATATTTGCCTTTCTCTGTAATACAGTTGCATTCTCACTCCAGTACTGTTTCAGAAGTATTGCTTAATGGCTGTAACCAGCTGCCAAGGCTGACTGAGAGGATGTGGACGTGACTGTGCTTAGTTTAACACTGTGCACAGTCCACAGATTATCATCATCATACTTCCTGTTAACTTGAAAAGTTAACAGGAAGTATGATGTTTTTTTTTTGTTTTTTATTTAGAAAGTGTGAACAACTAGTACTAAACTGTACGAAATGGCTATTTATTAAAAATCTAATCCAGTCTAGCAATGCATATGCCTATTTCAGATTAGCTGTGATTTTCTACAAAATAATGGTAAGAAACATTGTTGAAAGGGAAACTTTCTCTAAAAGGAAACGTGCAGATGTCAACCACAGGTTACATTTCAGTTTAATTTCATATAGTGTAGGGTACCGCAGTCCTAGAGAGCCACAGCCCTGCCTGTTTTCCCCACGACTGATGAATTACTTGCTGTTGATTACCCGGAACAGATTTGTAATAAGTGCAGAGATGGTTAGAAAACAGGCACAACATCGGATCTCTACAGATGGAATGCCCATCACTTACAGAGTGGGATTTTTTTTTTATCAGATGCAAAACTGCTAAAAACTCAGCTCAAGCAGAAGAAATTGAGGCAAATGGAAACTACTGATAAGCTTTTATTTCAAGTGAATTAATACAGGCACTAAATACATGTTTTGACAATACAACCTTGATTATTATTTTAAAAAAACTGTTACATTTACATGCGTAACATTTTCCTGTAATTTCGAACAACTGCAGGTTACATGGACAGTTCATACAGGACAGTGAGATGTTGATTTTAACATCATTTAAATCAAATTCGGGATCTTCGGGGCCTCTTGACAGAACAACGATGTGATACTTATAAATGTGAACTGTTGGTCTGTTTGTCAGAGGATGAAATTTCAGATTAAAGATGAAACTCATCTGTGTTTTGTAGTTGTATGAAAAAAAGGCACCAAAGTACCAAATGTTGTAGTTTTAATAAGGACACTCACCTTGAAACTTGATTTGAATTCATCTGATAAGTCAAACAAAAATGAAATATGCTGTTTTTCATAATTATGGTCTTGCGTCTATTAACATCGTAGTGGTTCAGTGAAGCATGAGGGGCACTAGCTAGAATGGAACCACAAACATTAGCAAAGCCATAAGAAGATCCTGCATACATAACAAATCCATGTATTTTACCAGCTTGACCCCAGAATTTAAGATAAAGCCGGTATTACATACATGTTGTGTATGATATATGACAAATATTTGAACTCTGACTGAAAACTTTTGGAATAGCTGGATTAGTTGTCTTTAACTAAGAAAAGCTATGGCAACAGTAGACACACACGCAACCTGAGGAATCATTGGAAACGATCACCACTAATTGCACTATTGAACAGCAGTTGAGGTTAATTCAATTAATGCAATCAAATCAGACGCCAC
Source organism: Anabas testudineus (assembly GCF_900324465.2). Taxonomy (NCBI): domain Eukaryota; kingdom Metazoa; phylum Chordata; class Actinopteri; order Anabantiformes; family Anabantidae; genus Anabas; species Anabas testudineus. The sequence goes on from NC_046615.1 coordinate 19,006,752, forward strand.
AGTGGTTTGTTTTAATTAGTACTTTAAGTTTTAGCACAGATCATGAGCCTTTTGAAATGTAGTAACCTCTTAGAATTTTGCAAATGAGTGAATTAACACTAGTGTTAGAATTTAAACTTTATCACTGATGGTCAATACAGTTGTTGTAATTGTCAAGTTGGTAGTTGCTGAGGTGTATTTGTTCTCAGAGAATGGATGGAAAAGCTTCACATCTTGGAGTTTCAGGCATGATCCAGATCTTCAGCAAACGTCCAGCCTCTGGTCTGGAAAGACCAAAGTATTATTGATTTTGAAGTGAGTGTGACATTCTTTCTTTCTCTTATCAAATTAAAAACAAAAATGATGGAAAAACACACTTTAGTTCAGGTTTAGTTTAGGTTAAGTTTATCATTTTAACATTAAGTTGATGTATGTGTGATGAAGTTTTATGAACTTCAGTTTTGCTGTTGTGTTTTTTTTAGACAAAGTTGCACTACCTTCATTTTTTTTCTGCTTATTCCTTATATATCACATATTAACAAAACTGGAAAATGTAACTAAGTCTTAATTAAAAGCATTTTATAACTTTGCAAGTGTGTCAGGATTTAACAAAGAACACTCACAAGATGTATAAGCTCACACTTACACACACCTTGATAGAATGGATGAGAGCAGCCAGTCCAAGGCAGCAGGGGTTGATGTCGACAAACCAGAACATGGACCAGATGATGTGGTCTTGTGGGGGGTCAGGAATGATGTTAACAGTGGTATTTTGAACCACTGGGGGTCTTTCAGGCTGGCCAGGAAACCCATCATACCTTCCCATTTGTATTTGGACGGCTTCAGCAGGGTAGATTACAGGATTCATTGCTCTCGCCTCAAATGTAGTTCAGAGTGATTGCTGTAACAATGTGTGCAAGAACTTAAATCTAAGTTAGTATTAACTTCTTTTGATGTTATTTTTAGTGTTAGCACGTCTGTTTTTTCAACTATTTTGCCTCTGTATGACAGTTAAGGTTAATGTGAGAAAGAAGAAAGAGGTTTATCACATTCAAGTCCATTGGCTAGAAATGTAACCTCCAGCACTTTGAAAACACAGTAGTCATTGGACCACTGGAAGGCCCAAAGTAAGTTTCCAACAATAGCAGTGTCCCTTTAGACCAGTTTTAAAAGAAAAACTCTACTAATGTAGGATTGGCATTTGATTTTTATTTTCTCAAAACAAAGTTCTATACAGTGTGTGGTAACTCAGTGAACATGTAACACTGTAAGTATAGAAAATATTTCCAAAAGCCGTAAACACAAAATGTCAAGAAATGGTTTCCGAAGGAGAATAACAAAACTGAATATTAGAATAAATAAATAAAATAATCTTTCATCAAATGAAAATTACTAAGACACATAGGTAATGTGACTTTAATTGCTTTGATGTCAGACAGCAGTCGATAAAACATGGGCGAGCCCAATAAGATTTTTATAACCTTAATATTATGAATTTCACTTAATGATAAGGTAAAATGATGCCATGAGCATAAAACTGAGAACCACATGTTTCACCACGCAAAGCAGCAGGCAACTTCAATATTATTTTACGTTTAGCATCAGTAGTGGCTGCTGTATCTAATAATTATAATGACCAGGATGGAAAACGCAATTGTTGCCACAATATTAAGATGGAGTGCTGTGGAGCTGTACTGTCGGGCACCCTCCAGATCTCCAGCCGCCTTTTGGTCTCTAGACTGGAAAGACAAGTGAACATCTCATAATATAATATAATAATAAGTCAAGATTTAGTGAGATATTCTCAATTTTTGGATTTCTATACAGTTAGTTAAATATAGCAATCTAGTATTTGTGCACTAATATAAGATGATTTTAAAAATATCTACACAATCTAAACCTTGCGGGAAGTGTTGTTAAATGAATGCCGTTTAACTGGTAGTTGTTATTTCTTCTGTAGAATTTGTCCTTTTTGAGTAAAAGCTACACAAATTCTTAACACAGAGAAATGCTGAAAAATAGTATCACCAGTTTATAGCTACACAGTTATTTGAAGTTTTTATCTAAATGTGTGTGCACGTTTTTATTTAAAGCATTTCCCGTGTTACAAAGCTGCTGTTGTATTTCTTTTTCTCAAAAGTAACTGAACTTGAATTTGACATTTCCTGATTAATGCTTTAGATTCAAAGACAGGACCGCAAAGCACTGGGAGAACAAAAGCTGAAACTGGACCAATTGACATGTTTTAGTTCTGTACTTTATTCATCAAATAAAGTATGACACGCTTTTGTTGTAGTTAACATCACTAACATACATTTTTTAACAGTATAAGATTTAACTGACCAATAATTCTAAACTTACCTTGATGGAGAAGATCAGCGCTGCCAGTCCAAGGCAGAAAGGGTTTGAGTAGACGAAACAACAGAGGGACCAGATGATGTGGTCCTTTGGGGGCTCAGTGGTGACGCTCACAGAAGTATACTGGACCATTGTTGGTGCTCCAGGCTGTGCAGGGACCCCACCATACCTCTCCACCTGCAATGGGACAGACTTGGCCAGGTGTTGTGGATTCATCGCTGTCCACAACACCAAGTTTGGAGTGGAGAAAGGTGTGAAAGAAATGAAGTTTCACTTCAGCTGTTTTCCGTTTAAATGGTTCTGGGGGTTGTGAACAGCGCTTTTTTTTTTTTTGATGAGACTAGATGGTGGTAGATTTGTTTTACAGAATCCATGTGTTTAGCATTTTCAGTTTATTCTTTATGTATCAATGTGCTGCTCCTGCTCATTAAATTTTAAATAAAATAATGATGAATATTTTTGTTTATCAGCTCCTCAGGTGCCGCTGACAGAGACGGCATGCCGGTAGCTACAGCTGGTAGAAGGGAGACAAAGAGAGTGTAGGCCCGGCAGGCGATGAGTCTTAAATGGTATGTTAAGTTTCTAAGTTAATCTAGATATTTGCTGTTTGCAAATTCAGCTCATGTGGATGTTGGATTATCTGTTGGTGTTAACTGTGTTAATCATCATCGTACAGGGAAACTGTCTCTAAAAGGAAACATGCAGACGTCAACCACAGGTTACATTTCAGTTTAATTTCACATAGTGTAGGGTAGGCAACCCTGGTCCTAGAGAGCCACAGCCCTGCCTGTTTTCCCCATGACTGATGAATTACTTGCTGTTGATTACCCGGAACAGATTTGTAATAAGTGCAGAGATGGTTAGAAAACAGACACAACATCGGATCTCTACAGCTGGAATGCCCATCACTTACAGAGTGGGATTTTTTTTTATCAGATGCAAAACTGCTAAAAACTCAGCTCAAGCAGAAGAAATTGAGGCAAATGGAAACTACTGATAAGCTTTTATTTCAAGTGAATTAATACAGGCACTAAATATATGTTTCGACAATACAACCTTGATTATTATTTTAAAAAAACTGTTACATTTACATACGTAACATTTTCCTGTAATTTCAAACAACTGCAGGTTACATGGACAGTTCATACAGGACAGTGAGACGTTGATTTTAACATCATTTAAATCAAATTCGGGATCTTTGGGGCCTCTTGACAGAACAACGATGTGATACTTATAAATGTGAACTGTTTGTTTGTCGGTCTGTTTGTCAGAGGATGATATTTCAGATTAAAGATGAAACTCATCTGTGTTTTGTAGTTGTATGAAAAAAAGGCACCAAAGTGCTAAATGTTGTAGTTGTAATAAGGACACTCACCTTGAAACTTGATTTGAATTAATCTGATAAGTCAAACAAAAATGAAATATCCTGTTTTTCATAATTATGGTCTTGCGTCTATTAACATCGTAGTGGTTCAGTGAAGCATGAGGGTCACTAGCTAGAATAGAACCACAAACATTAGCAAAGCCATAAGAAGATCCTGCATACATAACAAATCCAGGTATTTTACCAGCTTGACCCCAGAATTTAAGATAAAGCCGGTATCACATAAATGTTGTGTATGATATATGACAAATATTTGAACTCTGACTGAAAACTTTTGGAATAGCTGGATTAGTTGTCTTTAACTAAGAAAAGCTATGGCAACAGTAGACACACACGCAACCTGAGGAATCATTGGAAACAATCACCACTAATTGCACTACTGAACAGCAGTTGAGGTTAATTCAATTAATGCAATCAAATCAGACGCCACAGTGGTTTGTTTTAATTAGTACTTTAAGTTTTAGCACAGATCATGAGCCTTTTGAAATGTAGTAACCTCTTAGAATTTTGCAATTGAGTGAATTAACACTAGTGTTAGAATTTTAAACTTTTTCACTGATGGTCAATACAGTTGTTGTAATTGTCAAGTTGGTAGTTGCTGAAGTGTATTTGTTCTCAGAGAATGGATGGAACAGCTTCACATCTTGGAGGACGCAGCAATAGCTGAGGCTCCTGGACGGCTGTAAACATGCACAGTCGTGTTCTAAAAAACAAAGAGGCAGCAAGTTGAGTTTAACAGAATAGACACAGCACAGTGAACAGGTAACATGGTTATGAAATGTGTGTCTTTTACATAAATAATTTTAGCCAAGTAATCAGTTTATAACGGCTTCATTCAGAAAAAACACAGCAATGCCATTTCCTACATTTCAAGTTCAGAACCAATTGTTGCGTTGAAATTTGATGTCAACACCTCTAATGTTTGTCAAGTTCTCTCAGTCTGAACCAAAGTGGACCAATTATTACTCAGCTGTAAGTGTGTGTGTGTGTGTGTGTGTGTGTGTGTGTGTGTGTGTGTGTGTGTGTGTGTGTGTGTGTGTGTGTGTTTACCTTCTTGCCCTCTGCATTGTACTTATCAAGAAGGGTCTGGACTCTGTTCCCATAGTCTGGGTGGACGGCTTTCAGATTTTCAACCTGCAGGAAAAACAATGGGTCATAAAGGCTTAGAAAAGATCATTATAATCTATAGCAACGATCACAAGCCATAGTTTGAGACAGTTTTGTGATAACTTATGAGAGATTTCCACACACTCCCACCTCACTGCAGTCTCACTAGTTAAGTGATATTGTGACATGTCTGTATGCACCAAAGAGGATTTAGCAACACTAGGATCAGAACATGACAGTTGGTGGTTTGTTGAGTCACTGGATTTTTAGACTTGGTTTATTGATTAATTTATTTTTAAAACATGTGATAAAAATTAAAGATAAAACCAAAAGGTTCTACTATGTTTGGAATTACACTTGACAAAGTTTCAAGTTTCTGGGTCTGTCCTGAGCTAAATTTATGTTGTACCCCTCTGTGAAAAACGAATCTGAGCACAGAGCAAACTGAACAACCTTTGCACAAAGCCACAGGGGTTTATGTGGCTTTGAACTGTGACATTGAAAGTGGTTGACAGGCATGAAGAAAATAAAACTTAATGTCTGCCTGTATTTTCTACAAAATCATATTATAGGTGATAAGTGGCAACTCCATATTTCATATATACACTGCAAACTGCTTTTAGAATATAATAAACAGCTCATGGACCACGTGCCAAGGCTCACAACAGTATTTCAAAGCATGTACAAACCCATGTATGCCCCTATTGGTATCTGTTTAGAGTTTCTAATGTTTGCTCTAATTTCTTTTTCAAAAATCAGGAGTAATCTCTATGCTTGTAAATCTGCTTTCATTTACTTTTATTCCATATTCAAAAAACAATAAAAAAAAAAGCTGTTATCTTTCCACACCCCCACAAACCCGCACATTTCCTGAGCAGAAGTTCGCGAGAAAGGTTGGTGCTTCAAAACATCCTGTGGTTTACTCAAGAACTCTATACTATATTCATTCAGGTTATCAGTTCAACTAAATTATTTAAATAATTGATTGAGAAATTTTAAGAGAACTCTTGTCAATGTCCGCAATACAACTTTTTAAAATGTGTATGAGAACGAATAGAAGATTTTGGTGCCTGCATTGAGTCGTATGGACCATGTGGTGTGGACTGACCATGCGTTTTTGGATGAAGAGCTGGGCTTCTTTCAGGGATGACGCAAGGTTCTGGCAAAGTCTCTGACGTTCCTCTTCATTGAGCACTTGGGTGTAGAAGGCACGAACCTGCAATGAAAAAGAAAGACAAGCTGATGAAGTAAAAGTAACTGCAAAAGTAAAAGCTATGTGGTTTCACAGCTGCAGAATGAAGAAAAGCCAAAACAAAACAATAGCTTTGATTCATTTAGGTATATAATTTAGGTCATTTTAGTAAGAGCTTATAATTCATAAAAAAAAATAATTTACAGATTCTGATGTTGAAAAGACTATTATGTAATCAACTGTTCATTTGCTGGCATGATCTTTGATCTGCATGGTGTTTCAAACCTCATGGTACACATCACAGCACAGTAGATGAAAAATAAAATCAGTAATACAATAGACTTCTGTCTCAGTCACCTAAATATTTCGAAACACGTGACCCAAGCACAGGTGGGAAGTATGTCAATTATTAGATGCAATAAATAAACTTTTCTTTATTTAACAAATGGTTTGGACACCAGAAACAATTCCCTTAAACACGTGACAGTGCGTTTACCTGTGTGACGTTATCCTCATCTGCACTGTTGTAACGAGCGACATCTGCAGACACCTTGAACTTTGACTCCATACAACGAGGCTGGTTCTCTGGTGCACTGAAGCTGTTGGGAAAGTAGTTTGGAGCTCCACCTAGAGGCACGATTGGCAAAACACAGGTGATTTAAAAAGTAAGAAAAAAACAAAAAAAAAACAAAAAAACAACAACAAATAAATACAATAAATATATCCTAAGTATATATATATCCTAGTAAGCTGGTAAAATATGTGGGCATATTAAAAGAGTCAAATTGTTTGTATGGAAGGATTAAATCTTATTGACACTCAAAAGTAAATAGTATACAGACCCAGTTGTTTCTGATGTGGCGATTTAGCCACCCACCTGTTTTCAAGTATTTGTACCTGTTCTTGTTTACATGCGCACACACAGATGTGCACACTGGACTGTGACCTACCTTGGTTATCAGACATGCACATTGGACCATCACGCTGATAGTTGGCCACTCTGGCCCTGTAGGGGCAGTTAACAGGGATCTGCAAGTAGTTGGCTCCCAGCCGGTGTCGATGTGTGTCTGGGTAGGAAAAGAGTCGACCCTGGAGGAAAAACATGGGACATACGTAAACACAGCCCTGATTCACTCTACCATTGTACTTTAAATTTCTTAATTATTCTTAATTAGGTTTTTTTTTTTTTTGTTTTTTTATTACATTGCTTAATCATTGCAGCTTGACTTTACCCATTCTTATATTGCTTCTGTAAATTTTCAGCATTGTTGTTTTGTTCTTCATGTCTTGGTAATGCACTAGAATACTTAAATACTGTAGCAACATCATTATATTAATAGATACCATCAGCTTGTGCAATACATGATTTCTAATTAATCCCTACAATAAATGGGGCCGGATGAAAAAATGCTCACAGCAATATTATCTCGTCATTAAAATCTAAAAAATGGGATATAGTTGCTCATTTACAGCTGCTGCCACGTTACCTGCAGCATTTTGTCGGGACTCGGCTCAATGCCCGGTGGCATGTTGCTGGGGTCAAAGGCCAGCTGCTCCACCTCAGCAAAGTAGTTGGCCGGATTCCTGTTGAAAACCAGTTTGCCCACAGGGATCAAGGGGTACTCTTTATGTGGCCAAACCTGAATGAGAAAACTCCATTAGCGGAGAAGTAGTGAAGTGGGTCACTCAGTATCTGTCATGTTAGAAGAAAGCTGCATTACATGCTGCTAAAAATGTTTTCGATCTTCAAACACACCAGTGACCACGGTTCCTAACAAAACTACATTTTGAATTTTCTATTACAAGTTCTAATATGATTTTACAGAATGTGCCTCTGAAGCTATTTTACAACTGCAGGCTCAACTGCTGTAGATGGATGCAGTACCTTGGTAAGGTCAAAGGGATTGAATGGGAACTTCTCAGCTTGCTCAAAGGTCATGACCTGGATGTAGAACGTCCAGGATGGGTAGTTGCCATTGGCGATGGCATTGAACAGGTCAGCAATCCCATAATCTGGGTTAGAGGAAGCCAGGCGATCTGCTTCCTCCACAGTCAAATTCTTGATTCCTTGATCCGTCTGAAACAACAGGACATAAACCTTAATTAAGTAATGTTACAGTCACAGGAGGTGTATCTCTAAAGTGAACGAGGGTTAAACCTCAAACAGACTTTGTAGTGGAACTTGCAGTAGACGCGCTCTCCATTAGCATTGACAAGTTTGAAGGTGTGAGAGCCGTAACCATTCATGTGACGGTGGCCATCGGGCAAACCTCGATCGCTGAACAGAAAAGACACCTGCACAGAGTACACAGGGAAACAAAAGACAAAAAATGATACGTCCTGTCCTGTTTTCACAGCCAATTACTGTTGAGCAACAAAACAACAGCAGCTACCTGATGCAGAGACTCAGGCCTCAGGCTCCAGAAGTCCCACACCATGTCAGGGTCTTTCAGGTGGGTTTGGGGATTACGCTTTTGGGAGTGGATGAAGGAGGGGAACTGTACAGAGTCAAGGGCACAGGTCAGGAGCTGGTTTTCATGTTTAATTCATGCTGATAAACATGCTGTCAGACTCTGAAATCTGTTTGTGGTCATTCTGTCCCAACTCACCAGCATGGCATCCCTGATGAAGAAAATGGGGGTGTTGTTGCCCGTCAGGTCCCAGTTTCCCTCCTCAGTGTAAAACTTCAGTGCAAAGCCTCTGGGGTCTCGCACTGTGTCAGCTGATCCCGCCTCTCCAGCTGGAATGAAATGTGTACGAAATAGGTACATTGAGAAAACATGAAAAAAAATATTATGAACACGTTGTTGATTTAACATATTTCTGAGGATTTTTTTTTTATTACATTGCAAAAGTGCCAAAAAGAAACATGGAAAACTAGGTAGTGGGCTGGACATTGCAGTTATGTGGTGTGCACGGTGGCCATTTGGCTACCAGGGTACTATATAAAAATCTGTAATGTAAGTAATTGTTTTTACCCATGAATGGAGAGAAGTTGGTGACTTCTCAGACCTGACAATCTGCTGCCTTTCCGTTTCTTGTATGTTTAAGTTTTTCAGTACTGCTCACGTTAACCTACTTAACCATCCAAGACAACAAGAGTGTCAAACTCATCCACTCTTCATACAGCAATCATGAAACTAGTCGACTTGTAAATAGAGCTACAGTTTACAGGCATCTTTAACATAGATTTTGATATTAATATATATTATATACGTTATTTATTTCTGCACAATTTTGCAAAAGTTTTCTGAAACTGTCTTCACACCACATATGTAGTTAACAAATGTATTTTTTTTAGACAGACGTGTACTAAAAACGGATTCTGAGGACCAGTGCATTAGGTTAACACATTTTTTCGGCAGAACAACATCAGACATGTTAATATGTTAAAATCACACATTAACACATACAATGGTTATTCTTACCCACTGTGGAGAAGCGGACAGCAATAGGTGTAGTCTTGCCGACGTGCTCAAACACCTTGGCCTTGCAGTAGCGACTGATGTCATGTGTCACCTCAAAGTATCCAAACGCCCCTGCAGCACGGAGGAAAATAAAACTTAGATCATCTCAGGTCTGTCCAGACTATCTGGTCTTACTATACATCACCACTGTGGAGAATGTGGCTCTTTGTGGAGTAGTCCAACATTTTATTTATTTACTTTTCCCAGTATTTGTCCAAATGTTCTGGCCTCGTTCTGAACAGCTTGAACAAATAAGCATTTCTCTGGAACTAATCCACAAGCACAAATTTCCCTGCTTTCACAATCTGCAGTTTGGCAGTACTATGCTTAATGAAACTGTTTTGAAGCGTTCAATCAGCATTTATCAGTGGCTAAATATCATGACCATGAGTTAGTTTAAAGCTTAAATTAACCTTCAGGTGACATTTTGTCATAAAAGTGATGCTGCAGTCACACATGTACCAAAAATAAAGGCGTCTAAGCTTTTTTTGTGTGTGTCCGTTTGCTAATAACTAAAACTGAGGACACTCTAAAAGAAGAAGGAGGATAAAAATTTAACCATGATAAAAAAGAATAACGCCCTTGCTTGAAACATTTTGTCATTACAAAATCTGCCTGATAAGTCCTGGTCTTTAAGTTAATGGTATTACATTGAATTAACAGATAATGATCACAGCAGCATGAGCTTGCAAAAAAATCTTAAAGTGTGATATTTTCACATTAAGTCATCACAACATTCACGACACATTAGCATTATTTACAGAGGCTAATGTCTCAGTGTCTCCCAAGAAGACAAATCAACTCAGTTTACATTTTATTTCATCAGCAGGTTTGATTTTACATTTTTATTTTCTTATTAGTATGTAGAACAAAGATTGGATCTTGGCACATTACTTGGCAAGTACAAGTAATTAAAACCAGCTATCATACATGACGTTTTTGTTGGTACAGACCAAAATGTCTAAACTACTGAGTAGAGCATGTATTCAAATACTGAACGTTGGTATAAAATGTTAGATTCATAATCTTGTTAACTTATTCTACATGTTTATAGTTCTCAGAATAAAGTATTGAGTATTACTTTGGTAAGTGGGTAAATACTTTAACCCAATATGACTACTCAAACTGGATTATTATTTACCTCAGCATGTGATGTAGAAATACACACTCACTGAGCTGAGCAAGCATCCTTTTTGGAATGGAAAGAGAAGTAGTACCATGATTGTACTGAGAGGACACCAATGCTACAACACGTCCAAATACTCACCTGCGCCTTTGGCATGCACCACTCTCTCTGGGATTCGCTCTCGATCAAAATGTGCCATCTCATCTGTGAAGACCACATCTTGAACCAGGAGAGGGCCCCTTGGTCCTGCAGTCAGCAGGTTCAGCTTGTCTCCAATAGGATTACCTGCCCCTGTGGTCAGTGTGTCAGGTCTCTGTAGTAAAACCAGGTATATAAAGTTTTAATCCACCACTTCTCTGAACTTTACATTAAATGAAATTAGTCACATTTATTGATTTGCCATGTTCTTCCTCTTTATCAGTTTCCTTTTTTGATTGTCTATTATATAAACACCAGATCCAGCTGAGATACAGACGTGGAGGAAACAGTTGGTACACTTCCACTAGAGGAAGAAAAACCCACATTGGTCACTGAAATAACTTAAAACTGGCAAAATTAAAGATTAAAAACTAACTCAAAAATAAGACATTGCTTTTGAACTGTGGTTCAACAGTACTTCAAAAAATATGCTAATGAAACTGGTCTCTACAAAAGTGATGGTACCCCGAGAAAAGATTGAAAATAATTTGACCACAGGGACATGTTAAACTAATGTGTGTCCTGTAATTGGCATCACGGGTGTCTTCAAACTTGTAACCAGTCATTGTGCCTATTTAAAAGGGTGAAAAGTGGTCACTATGCTATTTGGCACTATGGTGTGTACCACACTGAACATGGACCACAGGAAGCCAAGCCAAGTAGTCTCAGGGGATTAGAAATAAAAATTATAGATAAACATATTAAAGATAATGACTGTAAGACCATCTCCAAGCAGCTTGATGTTCCTGTGACTACAGTTACACATATTATTCAGACATTTAAGGTCCATGGGACTGTAGCCAACCTCCCTGGACAAGGCTGCAAGAGGACAGTTGATAACAAAATGAAGAGACAGATATTACAAAGGGTAATTAAAGAGCCCAAAACAACTTGCGAAGAGATTCGAGGTGAAATCCAAGGTCAAGGTGAATTATTATCAGATCACACCATCAGTCACTGTTTAAGCCAAAGTGGACTTAAGAAAATGCACACTGGCAAACCATGAAGCTTCTAGGGGAATGTCCTTTGGACAGGTGAGACAAAGCATCAACAACAAGCTCTCAGGTTGGTTATGTTCTGGGGCTGCTTTGCTGCATCTGGCACAGAGTGTCTGAAGTCTGTGCAGGGTACGATCGATCCAGGTATTCAGGAGCAGAACGTGCAGCCCAGTGTCAGAAAGCTTGATCTCAGTCGCAGGTCAAGGGTCCTCCGACAGGGTGATGACCCAAAACACAGATTAAAAACAACACCCAAAAAGTCTAGGAACAAATAACTGGACTACTCTGAAGCTACACATTGCAGTGAGAAGTTCAGGTGCAGACGTCTCATTGGTTGCATGAAAAGATTGTTTGTTTGTTATCATTTAATTTACTATTACTTTATTTTACGTTTTTCAGTGACCAATGTGGGTTTCTCTTTCTTTAATGGAAGGGTACCAACAATTTCCCCCACCTCTGTATTGGAGGCCAACTACAAGAAAATATAAAACAATATCAAATATCAATCAAACTATATCAATAAACAAACACTATGAAATATGTGCTCAGCTGCTCCAACAACACAGAGGGAGGTGGAGCACAGTCAATGCTAAGATGATACGACACTAGCTACGTGCTGTGGTTATGAAACTAACAAAGTTCAACCACAAACAATCCTCTGCACAACGACCTTCATCATATCTTGACACTGAATTGATCTGATAAGACACATTTCAGCTCTTTGTTTATTTCTACTGAGAGTAACACGTGAAAACTGTTGCTAATTAGCTTGTTTAGCAAAAGGCAGTTGGCAGGTTTGCTGGTTAGCTAGCACTATACAACAATAACGATTAAGTTAGCATAAACAATGAACACTAAACTATTTGTTAAGCATTTTTAACACGTTTAACAAATTGTGGCTTCAACGCTACTGCTAGCTCGGCTAAGGTGTGCTAACTTTTGTGTGTTAGCTGGACCTCCAACACAACGACCTTTCACCCATTTACCCCAAGTAACCAGCGCTGCGCAGTAAACAAGCGCGATAAAATGCACAGCTCCTACAGACCTGAGAGGCTCTATTCTCCTTCCATAGCTTCATCTGATCGGCAGCTTTATCCCTGTTTTCAGCCATCTCGACAGATCGGTGCTAACGGGTGCACAGACCGGACACGGTGCAGAACGTGTTACGGACAAAAACGTTACCTTTAAGTATCAGTGTCTGCTGAATTCTTCCTGGACTTTGCTCGACGTGACCCCGCCCCCTCTGCGCCCCCTCCTCTGATTGGCTGGAACAAGGACACTGACCTACTTTTGAGACTGCAAGATAAAGGAACAATACAAAGATCGTCTATTTTATTAGCTAATGCTATATTTTACGTTGCTTTTGCACCTTTATGTTAACACATTTACATCTTGTTCGTGTCCTAAAGGCTAAAGTGCAATAACAGACTAAGTGCATGGTTTTTCTTGTCTGATTTCTACCTATATGCAGTTCCATAGACCTGTCAATTAATCTCTCTCAACATTTGCATCCATTCTGCAGGATAAACCTACGATTTATTACAACTTACAATTACATGTCATGTGTCACTCCTACATCTGATACCAGTCTCCATTTGTTCCTCTGACATACTTCAAAATGACTTTTTGTGGTTCCAAGAAATGAGAAGAAAGTGAGACGTCTTATTTTTTTCCCTCTCATCTCCGATTTCTGCAACTCCAGGTCACAACCCACAAAATAAACAAGTGGTTGAACTGTTACTGTTGAATTGCTTTTATTTCAAACAGCATTCACACAATACACTGTATTCTTGAGGCACATTCACATCAAGTGCTAAATAACTTCATGCATGATCAAATGTAGGCTACAGCTTTGTTGAATTGAATGCAAATGCTGATATTAAATGAAAATATTGCTTCATTATTTGGCACAGTAGGAAATATTGTCTACTATATGACCCTTCGTTGGTGTGTTATTTTTTTGACTGATCTTCAAAGTGAAGTGAGGAATGTGGTCAGCATCTGACCAAAATGTAGAGTAAGTTCTGCTTGATAAATAAAAATAGAAGTTACAACAATGCATAAGGCTGATGATTCTCTTAGAGTTAGCAGATATTTTACATAATAGTTCACATTCAAAATTACAACGAAACAGCACTATTGCACAATGTCGTAGAGAATATCTCGGACGGATTAAAAAGCCACCTTGACATTCTGACATTTACGAGACTCTTGTCACATTATCTTCATCTTGACTGAAAAAATAAGAACAGCTATTATATTAAACACCTCGAGTTGCAGAGCGGCTCCGGTTGGTGTAAGTGTGACAAGTGCCTGGCAAAAAAAAAGAACTACAGATTAATGCAGAATATCAAGGTGTTTCCTCTAACATAAAGCAAAATCATTTAAAGTGGTTAGTACATTTTACATCACAAGTTCAATTCCCAGAGGTGTTTAAATAACAATTCTAATAATAATGAGCAACAATATTGAAGTTAATTAGAGTATGGTACAAATGAACCTGGAGTTTAATATTTATTAAAGTGTAATATTATGAAAAACATGGTTTGCTCCCAGAATATAGAGAAAATAAATGCTAGTGAGAAGAACGTGATACCGTATTTACACTTTCAAATATGCTTATGCAACTTGTATTGCATTAATCATGGTAAATCAGAACAATGTCACATGATATTTATCTGCTGATTACAGCTGATTTGACCACCCTGTAACAACTGCTACAAATGACAATTATTTCACCTGGATAAGAATACCTGGATTTTTTTTTCTTTCAAAAGCACAATAATTACTGCACAAACCGACTCCTCCATTATTCTCAGTCTCACTGTTGCCAAAACACACAAGCAAATAGAGCAAACTGGATTTGACTGTAAAACTGCTACAAAATCAATCAGTGAATGGTTTGAAAAGACAAATGAGTGTGTTCCTGAAAGAGAAGCAGTTTCACCCCTTCGTCCAGCCGGTCGTTCTCTAGACAGCTATAACAGGCTACAACCAGAGTGGGCACCATGCAGAGGGAGGGGTTGGTTACGTCCTCCAAAGCTGGGCTTCAGATTTCTGATATAAACTTTACAGAATGGAAGAAAAATCCACACATGTAAGAACACGTTGTTAATTTAGAGACAACAGAATTCTAACGTGACTTAAAGCTGTGTGGGTGATTTGGATCATTTGTGTCACGGACTCCTTCCTGCACCAGAGCCAGAGCGACACATAGTACAGGACCACACTTATCTCATTAAAACAGTGTAACAGATTAGAGAACGTCGCCAAACGAGGGCCGAGTTGCAAAGATGGTGAAGTGTTTACTTGAAATAGATCGGGTATGTACGAGGGCAGAGTGGACTAGATCCTGCGCAGAGGATGCCACATGGACACAGGCTTCCTCAGAGTGGCCAGCATCTGGTTCCAGTGGGTGATCCCCATTCCGCTGGCCTCAGGGCCGATGATCACGTGACCCAGGTTCTCACCCCGACCATCATCGGTGGCCTCGGCCACTGTGACCCTCAGGGAGAGCTCCTGCAAACAGCGACAGCACGGTTACACAACCTGCTATGTAAGCATGACTCAGCATCTTGTTTACAGCGTAGTTCATCCAGATCTTTATGGAATCAGCTCGATGAACACGTGTAATAACAGCCTTGCTAGTTTTATTGCTTTGGGCACTTTAACTTCATCACCTTTTACACACTTTTAATTTTATTACTGTTCTAAATAGCCAGAGGAGCTACGGCTTCCTGGGGCTTTAGAAGTGTTTTATAGACTGATTCAAGCATTTAAAAGGTATTTTACACTGCAGGAAAACATCATGTTAGTTATGTTGATATAATGATTTTTAGTTCTAGGGATGGTTCATATCGGCCTGTCAGTCTCTGTGACATTGGGTATGAATATATTATACACTAAGAATAGTTTATAGTGAACTGCACAGTGGTGTAGTGGTTAGAACTGTCATTATTAATATAATATAAAATGATTTTAAAAATACGTTACTGCGTACTTTTATGTGACCATACTCTTTCAAGTACTGCTGATTTATTACTTATTAATGCAGGTTTATTATATTCTTTGTTACCCTGGTTTATCTCTCTTATCTTTTTCTTTGACCTAAATGTGCTTTAGAGATCAAAGCGTTTGGGCCTTGAAGAAGTGTCACCTGCAGGACGATGGACGGCACAGAGAATATCATCGCTTCATTGAAGATCGGGTTTGTGTCGTCCCTTTTGGTGGAAGTCTTCTTTTTGCTGATCTTCCTGCCGTCTTGCAGGAGATAAACTTTGACAAACGGATCTGATAATGAGAAGGATTGAACGAGATCACAGCAGCAGCTCAGGGCTCTCAAACCCATCATTAGAGAGTCGTAAAAAGTCATGAAACATTCAATCAATCAGAGGCAAAGTCTTGCACATACTATTCACTCTGTGGATGGTGACCTTTTCCAACACAGTGTTAAGAGTCTGATATTATTAAGTCAGTCAGTCACATCCATTCACATTCAGTAAACAAGCGACCCAGTGTCCCTGACCTGCGGTGTTTTTGCCGTTGGTCCACACCAGGTTCTTGCACTTGGCCACAACCACAGTGAGACGCTCTGCTGTCGGCAAGTAGCTGAGAGACAACAGGATCTCCCCGACTGCATCCACAGCCTGCGGAGTCAAAGCAGAGACAGCAGCATCTCATATAACATTACATGTACGTACTGTCGGTGATGCTTTGACAGAGAGAACTTTTTTATAATATGTTGATGATATTTTCGTAATAAAACAAATATCCTGCTACTATGCTGTGGCAGGAGTCTGACCAACCGGCGCTGCCACTACGGTGATTAGATATTTCCATGCTACACTGCTAAGACATTTTTCAATTAGATTAAATTAATTTAAATGAAAGCAATAAGTGAATGGAATAGGAAATATGAAAGCAGGAAATTAATTTTAAAATGAGAAGAGATGAGCAGACGTACCGGATTATTAAGTGTAATAACCTGTTAAATTAGTTCAATTAAGACCCATTTAAAAATGTAGTGATTCAGTTTTAATATTAAAGTGTTAATTAAGCAATGTGAAAAGGAACAAGGAAATATGCATACACACAAAAAAGGTAGAAGGTTCATGCACCCGGTCTGCTCACCGGAGAGGGCATGGATCTGACACATGCTACAGTACACTGAAATCATTTAAAAGGACTTTTTTTTTGTCTTGAATACTTGAATATGTAAGGATGTTAACATGGGCCTAATGGACACTGTTACGCATATCATTTTGGAAATAAACTCCACTTTGATTCTTGTTTCTTAAATCTCACATGTAGTTTTGCTGAACGTCCAGCAGAGGGACTCAGGCACCACTATGCTTACAGGCATACTAAGTATTTACAGTAGACAGGTCTGTAGGAGACAGTACATATCATAAGGAACTGTGTCTAACATCCCAAACTTCAGCATATTACACAATAGCTTTTCAGTATTTTTATCTTTATATCAGACTTCAGTGTCATTCACCTTATTAACATCTTGCAGGTAGAGCCAGGCATTGAACGGTCTGATAGTCAGGTCCAGGTCTGACAGCTTGAGCTCTGCCACCCCTGCACTGATGTTCCTCTCATCAGCATCGATACCGAAAGCGGCGAAGCGCAGGCTGTACTCGTCCAGAGTGGACAAGTCCATGGGGACGGAGAAGCGCTCATCGAAGATCACGGTAAATGCATTTGTCTGGACCTGTGGGAAGATGGAGACGGTTGAAATGAGATTATAGAAAGATTATAAGCGGAATTTGAGACAGCATTTGAAGCTGTTCAGGCTGGAGACGATCTCTGTGCGTGTGTTTTGACAGATAAGTTACAGACACCTGCAGCTGCACAGAGGAGTGTGTTTACAAAGAGAGTGATTAATAAAAGGCAAGAAATCAACTTTCTAGGAAAAGATGCAGTGGAGGCTGTAACACGTGTCACATTCTGCATCCTTTTCCCTGAGTCACTCAGCTTCAGAGTCTGTGAAAAACAAAAAGACCAAAACCCGTTCTATTTATAAGAAGATACAGTCTTAAATAATAAAAGTACAGAACAGCCTGGCAGAGGAACAAGGCTCTCACTTCTAACCAATCAGAGAGTTTCAGTGATTCCAGCTTTTTTAATAATTGTATTTTGATAATGAGTGACACCTGCTGTGCTCTTCAAAGTGTGATCTAGACAGTTTCAGATTACAGTGGAGCATGGATTTAACATCCCAAAATCTGGGGAAATAACATCCAAACGATTTGGATAAATGAGAAAAAGATGTTTTGTAATTGGCTCTTTAACAGTAGCACCAGTCAAAAACTGCAAAATGTGAAGATTTAATGGAAAAATGTCACAAAATGTAGAAGACCCTGCAGAGAGGGAGCATATTTTATGAAGTACATTCAAAGCACCAGGTCACAGAGGATACTTTCCCCACTCTGTCACATTTCCTCCAACATTTCTTCCCACTTCTTCCCAGATTACTAATGACTGTTCAATTTCATGTCTTAGCAGCTTTAAACAGCTTGCACAGTGCCAACTTCAATCCAAAGGCAGTTTGGAGCAGCAGAGCACACGAGGACTACTCTAGAGCTACAGCCACAGTGACCAACGCTCTCTTAGTGGCTAATGATCATTTCAAAGCATCAGATGCTGCAGCATGTGCTGTGACGAGCGTTTACAAGGAAGTTACCAGGCAACTAGTAGCTGTGCAGGAGAGAGTGGATTTAATAAAAGCCTTTTCACACCAGTGTTTGTTCTTGAAGTGTGAAACACAGCGAGGAATACTTCTCCTAAATATATGTTGAACAGCTTAAGTACAAATAAAGTGAAGAGAATAGAACAGAACAATAAAAAAAACAGATGCCATGCAAGGTCATTGATAAAAAGTCAAACTACTTTCTGTAGCGTGAAATTATTGTGAATTCTGAGCACAGAGTCTACAAGTCAGAGGCCGACCTTGGCTTGTGTCTAATAAAAAACAGGTGAATGGCATCATGATCATACATCCAACACCTAAAGAATACAGAAAAGGCTGCACTGCTATTGTGTAAATATGGACATCGACATAAAAAGCATCCATCTATCTGTCTGCTAGCACGGCACACAGGCCTGCCCTCCATCCACAGTATGGGGCTGGCTGTCTGCACTGTTAGGCTGGAAGAACACAAAAGCAATGTGTGCGGTTAAAATGAGACAATAAAGGGAGAGAGAGGCCTGTGTGTGAGAGCTATAGAAGATAGGCATACACATTATTACAGGCCAAACAAAAGCAAGGAGCAGTGACAGCAAATAAACGGGGAGAAAAAGAGAAGAGGGGGAAAATGAGCAGGAGGAAGTATAGGAGAGGCAGAGCGAGGGAGTGATGGACGGACGTCGGAGGAAAGAAAAAACAGAGGCAACAAAGAAAAGCTGGAGAAGACGAGAGAAAGCTCATTAAAACGGAGAAGGAGAGAGGAGCTGGCTTTGACCATCAGGGCGAGCGGCGCTGATGTCAGCATTTTCCTTTGGTCCTCGACATTAAAGTGGGAGCCACTAAAGTCGCCGCATCAGTGGCTGCTTCCATTATTATTACATCCAGTCTGAACACATTAATACATCATAAAAAACAAATACACGCTCAACTGACAGGGAGCCCTGATGAGCGTGTGCGTCGCGCCTGTCAGCTGCACAAACTGTACAATAAGGCCTGAGTCACATGAGGCACGGTGCCGATGACTCACAGCCAGGAATTAGTGGGTTTTCTGGCAACGTGGAGCTAAGAGCAGAAGGCAAGTGGCAGGTGTAGCAGATGGAGGAATGTAGCCGTGTTCTTTTCCTGTCAGAATAGTCACTTTGCATTAAATTCAGGATTGTAATTAAACTGTTTTAATGGAGAATTCAAAGACAAAGTAACAACAACAGGAAAAATGATGCATTATGACTGGAAAAATACTCCTGAGACATTCAAACGTCTGAGTTCATTTTAGATTTTTAGATTATTGTAGGTCACAAATTTAATTTATGACTAACTTCTATCAACCTTCCTGGCTACATCCCGCTCCCAGGAGCTCTCCACTCAAGCAAATGAAACGGGCTCTTCCATCAGACAGGAAAGGATCGGCGTGTCAAGCTGCAGGATCGAGCCTCTAAACCCCACGGGACATATCACTGTCTCTGTCTAAACTTCAGCCAGGCCTAAAGTCTTAAATGCAGTGGAAAAGAGCCAAAGCTGTCTCTAGTAAGTAAGAAAGCTTCACGAGCTACAGCCTTACTGCTCCTCCACAACATCAAGAGGGACTTTTATACTCAGTCCGTCACCTGACATCAGTCCTCACAGTCTAACTGCTCTTTTCTCATCTGAGAAGATCACACTTTCATTTACTGTATCACTTGAAATGAGATGCACACATACAAAGACCCTCTACAACAGGGACACGATTAGCCAGACAATTGTTGGTTCCTGCATGTTTGTTAATCTGAATTCAAATCCTTTGAGCTGTGGACGGTTAATTTGACGAAAGAATCTATTTAAACATGTCTCCTAAAACGTTTATCGGTCATTTTCAGCTCCACATATGTTCATGTGTGGTCTGTCGTTCTGTCCACCACTTTGGTTCAGATTGAAATATGTTAACAACTGTTTCCCTGAACTGTAATTTAGCACCACCATCAGGTGAATAGTGCGATTTAACCAATAATTAGATTTCTGACATCATCTTCATGTGTTTCCATTCAGTGTTTCTCACCACAATAAATCATCTGTATGTTTTAGACCTAAAATAGAACAAAAAGCTAGAGCATCACTTCCTCACCCTGGTGATTCCCACATTGAGCTCCTCTGGCCCCAGGGAGACTCTGATAAAACAGCTGGGGAAGTCTCCCTCCTCCTTCTCCAGCAGGTCTTTGCCCTGGTGCAGAGTGATGTGGAGCAGTCCCACGCCCTGACCCTGATGCCTGGATGGCTCAAACTCGAGCGTCACCTCCAGCTGGCCGACTGTGTAGTCGTGTCCGAAGTTATTGGCGATGGAGGAGATGGAGCTGAGCGAGTCGGTGGAGATTGATCGGTTGAGCTGGGCCACGCCGGTTGGATCCAGCTCCCTGCTCATCAGCTCCAGGTGGCCCAGGTCCCTGAAGCCGTCCGGGGTGTCTCCGAGGGCCAGACTCGGTTTACGGCTGGAGGTGGTGGAGGTCCGACGGTGGTTGTTGGCTGCCACTCTCTTCAAAGAGGAAAATAAAATCATTTTAAGACGGTGAAATGAGGAATAGTCGGGTTTTACAACTTTTTCACTATTTCCTAGTTTCAACCAGTATTCCTGTTGTGAGTGAGCTTTTAAAACACGTCAACATCTTTTATAAAAGTCCATCAATGAATCGATCTGACATTTGTTGTAATAATTTTCCCGTGTTTCCAGATTCTGGAAATTACTTAGAACTTATCATAGCCAAATAGAAATAGTCCTTTTTAAGCCGCCACTGAAGCCTGAAGGTCAAACTAAAGTGAATTTCAAACAATAATAATCCATCAGCCTCAGGAAGGTTTGCTTTGAAACCAGCTGCTACAGTCCGATTTGAAGGAAAACCTGCAGACTCAAGTCTCCATGCTGCTCGATTGATTAACCCTACTCCTCAACATTTAGAGAGTTTTATATATTTTGTGAAACGCTGACACTGAACCTTATTGAAGAGCACGACTGTGCAGTAAACGTACCTTCTGTCTGACCTCTGAGAAGGAGGTTCCATATTTTTCTTGCAGATATCGATAGTCAAAGTTGGGAAAGGGGGACGGTTTGGGAAAGGTCCCGGACTTCCACAGCTTCCAGATGTTGAGCCCAGCGGCTCCCAGCAGCACGAAAAACCCCACCAGGTAGATCCCTGCTTCCCATCCAGGCGGGTTACGCACCACTGAAACAGACAAGTGCTTGAAGCTGCCTTTCTATGCTTCCATTTCATCAGAAGACCTACAGGGATCTTAACAGGCTGTTTCAAGTCTTGTCATTTACGAGTTGTGACTTTGTGAGACAGGACAAATAAAGTTGAATGAAAATTAAGTGATAGTTTGAAACTAAATCTGACAAATTGAAAGTGTCAGCGAGACACATGTTGCATTTTGGACAGGAGTTACGAGCCCGCGCTGAGCTGGCTATCTCAAGATGAATTGCATCAGTGGGAGGACTTTGACAGCTTTATCGCCACTTTCCAGCTCCAGAGATAAGACAATTATAGGGCAAGTTCAGATGTTTTGTAACACTGATTGTCTTCAGCAACACACAAGACCAGAGGCGTTGTAAAGTTTGAGCATGAGGGCGACATCGGCTGTCGGACAGACACGAGAACAGACGCATATGTAAATGAACATGACTGATATAAATATGAACAGTGTGCATAAAATCCCAGCTGTCAGGCGTGCAGCATGCAGAAAAGATCAGATCAAGGAAAATGCTGGAAAGTGTGAAATCGAGCGTTGTGTGCTCACCACTTAGATGGTAGCTTGATATATCCCCACTTTGATCCGAGGACATGGTGCTGCAGCCAGCCTGCAAAAAGCATCCAAACAAAGATTTCATACAGAGGCTTTGATTGAGCAACGACAAAGGATGAGTTCATCACTGGGAAAAAGGTTTGGGATTTTATTCCTTCTGCACACGAATTAACAAATTATTCTTTTTTTATCCTTTTACAACTGACATGATTTTACATAACATCTCAATCTTACACCCACTTACAAGCACTACTTCAAGCAGAAGGGAGAAAACAATCAGCTGCTGAGGTGTGTGATCGGTAAGTCACCCCCCCCCCAGCAGGTCAAAACAACAAGAAAACACAGTGTTTACATTGCAAAGCGTCCTCAGATCTGATCAGAGGGACACGAACAAGTCAATTCAACAGTCATGGCACTTTCTACAAAGGATTTTTGTAAGAGACAAAAGAGAACAATATCTTCCTGAGCTACTCTCTTCCTCTGCAAAAAAAAAAAGATGGTCGTCAGTATGTGACTCATTCCTCCCCTCCCCAGCCCCTGTTTTTTGGAAACTCCCCATATCTCAGCCACTCGAGGGAAACGGAAGCATTACACTAATGATATAGAAAAAGGCTGGAGGTGGGGTTGGGGTGTGTGTGTGTGCGTGTGTGCTGGGAGGGTGTTCACTCAATTCTGCTGAGCGCTTTGCAGACCACAGCCATGCAGGCCAATTAAATTGGCTGACGCAGTGCAGGGTCCGCCGACAGCTGCTGATGTGCCATTAGCAAAGCACGGGGAATCTCTGGCGGAGGGGGAAGCTCTGATCACCCGCCCTCCTGAATCGGCTCAGATCAGCTCCGCTCAGCTCAGCTTGAGGTGACGTGTATTGGACGTCCAGAGGAAAAGGAAGGAATGAAAATAGAAAAAGGAAGGAGGACTGAGGATGGGGAGGGAAAGAACAAGTGCGAGAGAAAGACGTATTTAGTAAATAACAACGAGGCAGCGTGGGCGCTGTGGTGCCTCAGTGGGTCTCAGCGGGAATCAACAGTGAAGTCCGGCCTGCCTGAGATAGAAATACACACTGCAGTTAATTTGAGTTTCATACCACACTCGTGTTCTCTTATCTGCTTGTTTATGAACTCATTTTGATGCTTTCTCACTCACTTTAATTGTTATTCATTATGTTTTTACTCTATTTTTCAGTACGCTGTATCACCAAGTCACCCAAAATCCTGTGTTGATGTGCAACACATTGAAACCACTACTGCAATTATAATCAGAAAACATGAGCAGGATTGTGCACATGCATATTGTGAATCCCTGCGAGTCAGTTGGTTGATCTAACGTCCTGTCATCAGGTGGATTTGACATTAAATTGGCAATAAAACGTCTGTTCATGTGCAAACAAGTGTAGGACAAAACATTATTGCTTATTCATTGATGTGAAGACCAGAGAAGCACAGGTCAGCTCCACCTTCGGCCTTGAACAGAGAGTATTGGAATCTGCCTTGTTACCTCTTCTGTTTCCTATGTTCTCTGCCATCATCCACCACATGAAATCGAAGCAGTAGTGTCTCACGCTGTGTGATGAGGAAGATGATGCGATGAGGTTAAAAATAGTTTGTGAAACAAATAAGCTGAGACAGGAAGGAAAAGGAAAACAGGGCGGTACTAAGAGAGGACATGGCTGAACTTTTTCACTTTGTTTTTTAATTGCAGTGATTACGCTGAAACCCGGTGAACTGCAGCAACCTTCACTACAGTGTCTCATTTGAACAATATATCAGTGTCGGTGATTTATGTCACAAAAAATTATTGTTTTCTTTACTGGTTTTGAGACGTTTCTTCTGCTGACAGCTCATTAACACATGGCTGTGAAAGGGAAAGGTGAACATTTACATAAAACTGTTCCCACCGATGTGTCATCTTCGTGCCCACATACTTTCCTACTTATCTCACCATTGCTGCAGAGATTTAGTGTCTGATATGATTCCTCATCAAGCCTAAAAGGAGAGTCTTCCTCCAGTGCCCACAGAGTGCAGTTGTCTAAGGGACGTTTTAATTACCAAGCTATGCATGAAATGAGAATCGCGTCACAATGTCAGCTTTAAAAAAAAAAAAAAACAGGCGGCGATGAGCGTTAAGTGGCATGTGAAGTATGCAATGGAACGGGGTGTGGGAAATTTAATTTTCCAGAACAGTAATGAGACTGCCACAGGAAAATCAACACAAAGCAATGTCAGAGTGAACAATCACGACGCCTATCAACGCTGAAACAAGGACGGAGTATTATACTCTGTAATAGGAGTTAGGTGCAAAACCTTAGTAATTATTTTACTGAACCTCTACCAGCCTTGAGTCGCACAAAGGAAACTTGGAACTTTATTTATTATTTATTAGTTATCAGCCTGCTCTCCTCTGACTCTTTCTTGCTCGCTCTCCCAACGACTGATGAATCGACTTCGCTTTTAATCCTCCCCAATGTCTCATAATCACATTAACTGCCTCGCTGCCTCGCTGCGTGATCCAACACAACTGTGCACAGGCAGAAAAGCAGCACGTCGCTTTCTCCCGTCCTCTCTCTTTGTCCCACCTCCTCAAACATCAGCTTGCTTTCTGGGTTAGACAGCTCATTTTGTGTACAGTTAAGTTAAAGTAGCATCGAACCAGCTGGCGCCAGTTTTTAAATGTCAGTGGAGGCGCCAGCTGAAGCAAGAGGAACCAGCACGCTGAAGCCAATTAGTTAAAACAACAGAAGCTGAACTCAAACTGTCTTGGCAAGACTACTTCATAACTTCGGAACAGTTTTCAATCCGTCTACTTTGATCATTCAATCGAGGGCTACTTAAACAACAGGAGTTGGAGCTGATTCGTCTCCAAAAATCATCAGGACAAATATTTTCTGTCCTTCATTGACAGAGACAGAGAAACGCTCTCTGTGCAGTTGGTGATGAGCTGCTGACTTCACTCTAAACCACATTAAACGACGGCGTGTCCGAAATGTTAATGTTGAGTGGCTAAAACTGTACAGACACAATCAAACCACATGAATAAAGGCAGAGTGCTGCTTGTTTGGTTGAATTTACTACAGGTTAATTTAGTAAAATAATGTTTTTCCCTTCTTTTAGTCTTATAAATGATGATTATCCAGAATCAGTTTGATCACGGTTTCAGGTGTGGATGCATTTCAACGCAGGGTATTCAAAGATTAGATCAGTGCATCCCAACACCTGGATCCACTTTTTCCATGCCACTGATTTTCCATTACTTTTGTATTCTTGCAGCCTCAGTCTGGAGCCTTGACATTAGGAATAAAAAGCCAAATCACGTGTAAACATTGCCCTACCGCCCCACAAACTCATTATACCTACCACACATTAGATTAACAACCTCACAATTAGGCTAATACAGGACAGGGAAATCACTTAGTGCTGCAAAAGCATCTGTCAGACCCGACTTAATGTTTTGGAAAAAGGTCCATTCACTCTCGGTAATGTCAAAGTGGGTGGAAGCCTAAATTCTCCAAAGTAGGAAAGAGCAGTCACTTGAAGCCGAGCCACAGCTTTATTGATTAAGTATTGAGTAAATGCAGGCAGATCTAAAGGAATCTGGACAGTAACGCACCGTTTATGCTTTCACTCTTCATCCTTCTCTGTGTGTTTAACCTTGTTTTCTTACGTAACCTGCAGACTTTCATATTTAGAGTCGCCTACAGAATTGAACACTGTGGAAATACAAACTATACTGAATCATTTTCTATTGTTCAGTAACTGACTAATATCTGGGAGGCAGCTCTGGTAGGAGTTCAGTGGTGCACTGCTGATGGGAGCATGTGTGTCGCCTGCAGATAAGACAGTGATACAAGACGTTTTCTCTCCTTCCTGTTGTTTTTGTTTCTTTAAATTAACTAAATTATTGAGGAAATTGTTGTTGGCATTACTATGGACCTTTAATGCATTGTCAAATGACACCTCAACACTTTTTCAAGTGAGAATTCACACGTTTTTTAATGAGCTTCTGGTGTTTTTCTTTAATTTGGACAAAGCCAAACTGTGTGTCTCCAGCTGCATCAGCATGTTTATGTTTATTTATTAAAAATCAGTGTATTTACCAAAATGTCAAACTCGTTCTTTAAGAGGAACAGCCACTTTTCTATGTTTTTGACAACATTTAAAGCCATATAACTAAATTACAACCCTTTATTTTATGATTCATCGTCCGACTTCTCCCACAGAACTGAGCTGTAGCTACATTTGGCAGCAAACTGCTCTGACCACAGGCCTTCTCCATAAAAATAAGGCAATCCATTACATGATCTATTCTGGAAACAATAGCTGTGGTACATTAAGGTGTAAGTTGAAGCTCCATGTTAGGAAAGCCCATTTTGATAATGGCACAGTCACAACACTGCGCTTTCTTAATGTAATAAACTTTTCTTTAACATTCGACAGGGATGCAAGAAGTAAAGTGAAATGGTGTGTGTTATGGCTCTGAGTGAGTGAGTGTGTGTGTGTGTGTGTGTGTGTGTGTGTGTGTGTGTGTGAGGTCAGGGAAGCCCATGACAGCCGGTGAGAAAGAGAGTAGGTGTTAAACGAATGGCTGAGATGATTGCGAGTGCTGGTGGAGGAATTGAATTCTGAGCGGGTCGTATTTCAGCTCAGCGAAGAGGCAGCGTCTCAGTGACACACACATGCGCAGCTCTACTGCCAAACCACTTCAGCATCATGGGGACGCTGTGGGGAACACATTCAAAGAGCAAGAGCCAGAGACAGGTCCGGGTGCAGCTCTTGTTTATACGATGGAATTTTTATCCTCCGGCATCCGAGTTTAGAGAAAAGTTCAAAGTGAATGTTCCTCATTGAGATTCTGAGTGAAGTCACCGATTTGAGAGGCAGAAATTCTCCTCCTACACATCTTCTAACTGTTCACTGGAGCAAGAAGCTTCCCAGATTGTCAGGACACAAGCTCTGCTTTGTTTTTTAAAGATGGAGCAATAAGAAAACAAATACTTCTACTACTAGATGGACGCTGAGAGTTGCTGCTGGTAGACATTCAGCCTCTCGGATGAATCGACGTCTGCTGCATTTTATAGGATGATCACAGGTGGAGTCGTGCTGTGAACTGCTGCTCAAACTTAAGTGTCTCCTTGTGACTATGAGCTGCAGCCATCCCAAAGCATTCCCCTCTAATCATTTCCCCCATCGTGTGACCTGCTTTAGATTCTAACAACATCATTTATAGGACGACACAAACTTTACTTCACTGTTTGACGAGACACTATTTACATTCAGGTGCTTCCAAAAACCTGAGCACTACATGGAGATGTCAGCGCTGAGAGATGAATCCCTAAAAATCAGAAGCGAGCCTAAAAGAGCTTTACACCAGATCTCTGAATCCTCCAGACCGGATTTGAAGACAACCCAGTGTTAACAAAGACATAAAGATTAACAGCAGCCACCAAAAAGCTGTTTAAAGCCAAGTTTGAGCTGGAGTTCAGCAGATTCAGCTGCTCGCTGTCACATTTGTTATCAGTGTTTAACCCCTGCTGCCACTGAAGGCTCCTGTTCACTCCAGCAGGAAATAACCTGCGCCGAGTCCAAGAGAGCAGCCTGCCATCCCTTCAATGTCAACAAAGAACCGGCGGAGAGAGGAAGACGCACGCAAGTGGCGCATGTTAGTGCACAGAGAAGTGCGGGAGCGCAGCGGCGCACGGCGGGTGTCGGATGGAGCCAAACGGCCTGAGTGAGCACGCATTTCTTACCCGGACTTTTCTTTTGGTGCAGTGGGGAGGAAGGAGGAGGAGGAGGGGGGTAGACCAACTCCACCGCCGTCCCTTCTTCAGGCACCGCTCTCCATCCAGGGACACTGGTGTCGGTCCGGTTTATGTGTCCCGGGGGGGTGCACAGAGGGGAGGGAGACGCCGTTCACACTCCGCTCCGCTTCAGCGCATCCGGAAGCGTTCAGAGTCGTCCAGCTGGAGGAGGAGGAGGAGGAGGAGGAAGAGGAGTAGAGGGAGGAAGGAGCTGAAGGAGAGGAAGAGGAGGAGGAGGAGTGTTTATCTTCAGCTCCGAGGTCTCCGTGTGTCTCTGCTGATGCTCGCTGGAGTGTGGAAACCTGCTGCCGGAGGCATTTCTGTGCGAGCCGCAGCTCACCACCCCTGCAGCGCAACTTCCACCGCCGGGCCGCTCAATAACGAGACCACCGCCTCCTCCTCCGATGCTCCACAGCAGCAGCAGCAGCAGCAGCACTGGAGAGGAACCCGTCTGCTGCACGCACGAACACGCACGCACACGCATACGCGCAGCCTTATGTTACGCAACGGGTGCACGGGGGGAAACCGGGATGGGAGGTGTGCGAGTGAATCACAGAGACACGCAAACTTGTTTTTTTCTTCCAAGTCCTGCTCAGCAGTAATTCCTGGTGGAGGTGACGCCCACCGTGACCCCCCAAACCATAAATCCCGTCACAGGAACAAACCTCCTCCTCCTCTTCCTCCTCTTCTTCCTCTGAGACTGAAACAGTTGGGGATGATTCAGTGTGAAGTTACATAACGGGCTGTGCCGGGGGTGTCAGGGTGCAGGATGGCACCTCTGAGAGCTAAATATTTATCTTTATTCATGAATCAAATTAAAATAAAGTAGCAGTACCAGACTGTGTGAACTAAAGTATACATTTAATAACAGTTAATAATAATAATAAAACCATCAATTCACATGTGCTTATTAACTGTTTACTAGTATTTAAATGATTTATTAGCCATAAATTAAAACCATAATATTTATTGGTCCCTGCAGAAACAAACATTTGAATTCAAACACATTTCATTTTAGTTACTTTAGTTAGTGAGTAGAAGTACACACACACACACACACACATCAGAACATACTGTTATGCACATTGTCCATTTCCAGAATCCTGTAAAATATTTTATTTGAGCATGACTATTGATAACAGTGTGAGTGGATCAGTGTAATGATGCAAATGGTTATTACAGGCTATATCAGATGATTGATTGATTATAATTACTGCTAAACAAAAACTAAAAGTAGTATTTGGTGGTATTCACTGACAGGAATTCAAATATAAACTGAAAACCTGTTAAATTCTCAAATTCATCAGCGTAATTCCCCCAGGATTTCCTGCTCTGACCTCATTTATCTAGACTATTGATCCAGTATTGGCTCACCATACGTGTGACGGACCTGCTGGCCCATCAGTCTGGATCCAAACTGAACACGATTGTTGCCACCCAGAGGAAATACCCACCACGGCTTCATGTAATGGATTTCAAGTGGGTCTCTGCTAGATCTGCACATCGCTCACAATCTAAATGGTTTAAGTAAACAATAAAAGGAAGAGTTAGCACGTATCAGTTTTACTCCAAACAGCATGTGCGTCTTATTTTAATGTCCCACTTCAACAGCTTCGCTGTCAGGTGGATAATAATCGACATTAGATGATAACCAGTGAATTATATTTGTTTTTCATATGAGGCGCTCATTACAACAGTAGCACAAGACACAGCTACAGCTGATGCTGATCTGGTCTCTTGATGATTTCTCTACTCTGCATTCTATCCGTGCTACTTCCACAGAATGAAATTCATAGAGAATTGAGAACAAAGCCTGACTTTGTTCCCCAACACCTGTCTTTTATCTGAGCTGAAATGACTACAAGAGGTTTTCCTGACGAGCAGTGTGAGATATGTGTAGTGTGGAAGGAGGTGGCAGGTTATTTAGGACATAGATCATTTGAATGCAGGTTTCTGTTACTGTGAGCTACAGAGGAGGGCGATGTGCATGCACAGTGTTTCATCTCGTTTCCTTTTCTCATTTTCAATTAAAGAGACAGCTGAGTAAGACATATTATGTTAGATAAGAGTATTATCTCAGCCCAGACAGGATAATCTCATCGTTTTGGTTCAAGCTAAATGTTTCATCAAGGCACTGAAAATTAAAGCTTCCCTTTTAACAGTAAAATGCAGACGGCATGCGCAGACACAGTGGGAAAATAAAAATCAAACAGAGGCGTAACAGCAGCTGAATGGTGCATTCTGATTTTCTTTTGCCTATTTAATGTCTCCATCTGGTGGTGGAGCCTTTGTAGTGACGTGGCTGCAGAAAAAAAAACTTCCTTTCTGACAAAAGCATTGTTCAAAACACCCACGGAGCAGTGAGTGACTCATGCATATGTTAATAAATAGCGTAACGTGGGCCCAAAGAGTAATTTTTAGCCACTTGACCTGACTTTAACATGACTTTACATGGAGGTGAAAGAACATTAAAGTGATTTAATGAAGCCAGTGTTGTCTTTTAAAGCGTGCATGATAAATAAGAAAATGCACAAGTCATACATTTTCTTCTCTTTATAAATCCCAGAGTTTCACAGCAGATCAATACTGAGCTGGGAAAAAGAAATGTGTGCTTTGGGGTTGCTGCTGGGCATTACAACAGCATCACAAGGCAAGTCTTTAAATCTTAAATCTGACTTTCTGGAAAGCATGTAGAGAGGTTTAAGATTTTATTAATCAATAAATAAGTCAACGGGATAAGAACAGCGTGGGGATTTTCTTTTTCTTTCTTTAAAAAACTATGCGATATTTGCAAAGACACAGGATGAACAGGAGTTCTCTTAATCTCTTTTAAACAGTCTGATTGCAGGTTTTAAACCAATGAGGAGATCTGGTTGATGTTAGAAACCACTGAAATGATTCATGCTTCCCGTTTTAGTACAGTCACTGTAAATTATTTAACAGGTTCATTATCAGCCGAAGGTGGTTCTTATTTTACAGAAATCATGTGCGGTTAAGTTTCACCGCATAAACTAGTTAATAAAAAAAGGAAGTGAAGTAAATAGTACTTAATCTTGGTCAATGTGTTCAGTTTCTGGTTGCTCTCTAGTGCAGGGTTCATAGACATATCACAGCAGTAAGAACACAATGCAACAACATCTATATATATAAAAACATATATTTATTGTTCTGTTACTGCTGGTTAACTTGATCAACAATAGTTGGCAACAGGCCACGGTACAGACTGTACACATATTAACAGAAAGCCTCAGAGGGCTTCGGTTATTTTCTGTTCAGTGGCAATTAACAATGCAAAGAGAAACCACAGCAAAGAGAGAAAAAAGCCATATCCACTGCAGGCGGTTGATGAATGTTGAGTTTTAATGGTTCGTTCATCCTTCAGCCACTTCTCAAAGTGGTTAATCTCCTAAGCAGGTCGTTCTTTACAAGACGGGTAAAAATACTGTACACTGTTCTGTATTTCAACGTAGTTGAAGAAAAAGATCTTTTCCCATTTCTACTTTTGTGTAGGACAGTGATAACTACTCATCGTTTTCTTCCCCTAAACAAGCGAGGGCGAAGAAAGTCAAGTAAAGCTTTAAAAATGAATAAATGACATCCGCCTCTCTAAAGACAGACATTGAGGTGCTCCATACTCAACAAAATAGTGTGTGGATTAAAATACATAATGGTAATATATATTTATACTATACATATACTATATAAAGGCTTAATTCTCTAGATACAAGGACAGCCACCAGTGCTGTCCACACACATTCCTTAGCACACAAAACCTTTTCGCAGCAACAAACTCGCACCTGCTTTATCTCATTTTCACTCCATGGACCATAAAGTCTTGTACTGTACATCTGCAGTAGGATCCTGATCCCAGAAGAACATTTTCTCCCCAGTGACAAACTGATCTGCTGCAGTTTGTGGATAACAAAGAAAAAAACTTTTCATAAGACCAGATGAAGGAAACTTGTTCATGCAAAGGTTTTTTTGCAGTGTCAGTTTAAAAACAGCGTCCACGTGGATGGATGTCGAGGGAAAGTTCTGCATATGTGAGTGAGAGCAGGTCCAAAAGTACACCAAGAACAGTTCTGACCACAATAAACCCATGTGCATAAAACATGTTCAAATGTAGAAGCTGATGCTTGTGTCCATGTTGATTCCACTGACTCCAGACTTGAAGGTACTGATCAATAACACGGAGCTCATTTAATTAAACCAGAATCTGGTGAATGACAAACAGGGAGCATCAACGCAGGATCTGCTGTTCGACAGCTACAAGAGGACGGAGGAATGGAAGTCTCTGTGGTTGAGTAGCTTCTCTTCAAGGCTATTTTTTGATCATATAAAGTTTTTCTGTTAAAACAAAGTGGTTCAGTTGGAAGATGAGTGTGTTCAGGAGCAAGACCAGGTCCAAATGTCTGTTTCAGTCCAGGCAAAACGTACATTCCACACGCCGCAAAAACAAAACAAATCCAGTTCCTCAAATTTACAGGAACTTCTCTCGGTCTCTCCTGCACCACCATCAAGTCTCCGCTGAGGAGCACCAACGTTCACAATGACTGTGCAAATGTCATCCATAAGCATTCGAAAAGAACAGAGAAGAACATCTAGCAGGCCGCCAAACAACCCAGGCTCTTATCCACTGAAAGAAGTTCTTTATGCTAAACTTCACTTTGTTTCTAAAGTTGCAGAATTTAACTGAGATGAATCAGTTTATGTGCCACATAACTAATGGAAGAGAGAGTTAGTAAAAAGCTGTGTAACGACAAATGTTCATGCACTGGTATCTAACTAAACAAAGATTGTAATTGCACATCCTCGAACTAGAACCCAAACCAAAAGCCAGGGCAGCTGCGTCCCATTTCAACTTCAAAGTATCTAAAACTTGTTAACTGGGCTCTGAAAACTGCAAAGCTAAGAACCGCTCAGTGTTCATCAGCCACCTCACAGAAAACCCTGTTAAGAAGCACAGAGAGCTTTAGATATAATGGCTGTTAAATCCAGCACTAGGTCAGAGTTGAGTAATCCACAAAATGAGGATCAGAACTGCATCTTTTCACTTCTGCTTCAGTCTCGATTAAAAATAAAAACCAATCCAACAGGAAGTTTGTGTTGATCTTCACTCTTTTCTCCTTGTTCTCTTCCTTTCAAATAGTCTACCTCTTCTTTGTCTTTAGAAAAGTGATTTGCTGCTTAAAATATAACAGTACAGGACTGGGACATAAATTAATCTCAAGCTTCCTCTAGAAATCTAAATGTGGCACAACTTTAGATGTCTAGAAGCTTCTCTGTAAGATATTAATGTGTACAACTTTAAAATCTCAAATTTATTCCATTTGACAGTGACTTAAATAAACCCTGGAGACAGCTTTCATACAAATCATTTCTAGGATATATCTCTGCAGAACTTGGCTTAAAAAAAAATAAAAAAATCTAAAAATCCCTCAAACGTTTGTTTAATCTCTTGACAAATCCCCTTTAAAATACACATGTGGAGTGAAAAGCTAAAGAAACTGCTGAACCAGGCATCCGTCCGGTAATTCACTCCCAAGAACCAGGATGAATTCAGCTCACCGTGTTTCCCATGATTGTCACAGGCTAAATTTGAGAACAATGTCCGACAGCCACTTACTGCAGAACTTGTGACAATCGTGCTCATTTAATGTGAGTGCTATGACTAGTCTTGGGGATGAGGCCTAGCTGCTTGATTGGACCACAGGCTCTCACACTGTGGATTGATTTGTCCACGAAGGAAACACACACGCTGCAGAACCAGCTGATTAGTTTTAGGTGCGCACTGTGGCAGCTGGAACAACAAAGCCGACTATTAGCTTACATCACACTTCAGCATCAGCACTGGGACCACACGGGGGAAAGTTGAACCTGTTGCCATAGTAACAGCTGGGAAGATGAACTCAGAGTGGCTGTGACTGAGTCAGGTGGAAGGCGTGTGCTGGATGTGTTTGGGTTTGGTTCTGTGCTGGGTGCACCGGCTGGCTCTGGTTCTGGGACTGAGGATTTGGTTGCGGCTGCTGCAGGATGTGCACCACCCGGCTCAGGGAGTCTGTGCTGGCAAAAGCCAGATACTGGCAGCACAACCAGTCCTCCAGGCTCACACCACAAGCCGTGTCCAATGATCGCTCCGCAAACTTGATCATCATCAGTGTCCGCTTCAAGTCCAGCCAGTTCTGGAGGGTGGCCTCTCGCTGGCTGGAGGTGGCCCCTGACATGGGGCCTGTGCTGTTGCAGCCCAGCGCCTGGAACAAGTCCTCCCGAGGGCCCCAGAGGAGGCACTGCAGACAGGCCCGGGCCTCAGACATCCGAATTCTTTCTGAGGGGTTGACGGTGAGCAGTAACCTGGCGAGCTGCTGTAGGCCCTGAGAATACAGCGATTTGACGGGCAGCTGTGGTAGATCGGCCCAGGTGTACTCCTTCTCCTTCAGCTCTGGCGATTCCTCAAAGGGGTTCGGTCGGTGCAGCATCTCGTAGATGAGAATTCCAGTTTGAAACTCGTCACACTTGCGGTACTGAGTGGCTGTGACGATTTCAGGTGCCAGTCGCGAGTGGTCGCGCAGAGTACTGGGGTCGGCTGCCATGAGAGTGCTCTTCTGCTTTGCTTGAGAGAAGTTACTGATGATGAGGCGGGCGGGGCACGTGGCGTTGGCAGCCGTAACCGCAGCAGCACTAGCAGAGGTTGCACCAGAGCTGCTGCTGTTGCTGTTGTTGTTGGGCTCGAGTAAGTCCAGGTTCCAGGGGTTTCCAGGCTGGCAGTTGACCAGCAACAGGTTTTCCAGTCGCAGGTCACAGTGGGTCACGTGATAAGGTTTCATGTGCTCCAGGCCAGAGCACAGCTGCAGCAGCAGGAGACAGACCTGCCGCTCGTACAGCTCGGGGTTATGAGCATGTCTCGCCACACCTTCACGAACAAAGTCCGCCACTGTCTGGAAGGGCACCTCGCGTGTGATGACCACCACTCTGCTTGTCAAGCAGCCGGCAGCGTTCATGTGAACCGCTGCTGGGGTTTCATCTAATTTACCATTTGAGTCTGTCTTTTTGTTTTCAGTCTTATTCTCTTTCTTCTTCTCCTTCAGCCTGTTGGCATTGTTCTCCTCATCCTCGTCCTCCTCCTCATCTTCTTCTTCCTCTTCCCAGGGCAGCAGGCGGGCGGGGACATCAGCCAGGAAGTGTCCGCAGTCCTGCTGAATGTTGAAGTGCACCGGCAGACTCTGTCTCACTGCAAGGCTGTGAAAAAACTGCTGCTGGGTCTCCTTCACTTTGCTCCGACAGATCTAGAGAAATAAAGACAAGGAAAAGAGCGTTAACATTAATGTGTGGTTTGCTTTTGAGTTGTTAAATATTGCTTTAACATGCAAGTCTGGTCTCTGAAGCACCCGTGACCAGTAGCATCTTACATCAAATTGTGTCCTGATACCAGCTGGAATAAAATGAGTATGTGTAGTGATTCAGCCTGTATGAAGGAACCTTGTACCTCCTGCCAGAGGGTAAAATTTGCTGAAACTCACTGTGAATTGGGTCGGATGCTATTTGTCTTGCTTGCTTAGTCAAAGTCTGCTCACACATGAGCTGGCGGAAAGGATAGTTTGTGACACCAGTGATTTTCATGGTGGATTTAATCAACTGGCCAAAGTGATTTCAGCTGGACTGATAGGTTCCCACAGCAAGCAGTAATCCTATAAAGTATGACACTTTCTAACACCGCCGGGTAGAAGACGGCTTCTGTTCAGCACCATACAACTTGCTGTTTGTGAACATAGAGCTTATTCCTCTGTGCCAAAGATCTCCACTGTTGTCCAAAACCTTTTTTAAAACACAACAATGAGTCAATCCCACTTACACCACCTTTCTGCTAAATTATCTTAGCTGATCACTGCAGAGCCCACCATCTCCAGAAACCAGTTTAGCCTTAAAAAGAGTGTTTACGTACGATTCAGAAACCGCGGCAGAAAAACGTGTATTTTCTCTCAGTTGTATTAAGACACTCATGTTAATTGAGACTCCAGCAGAAACAGAAATTGCCCCTTAAGTGCAATTTAATGCAAACAGCAACATCACAAGAATAAATTTTTATTTCTTTGACAACTCTTTGCTTGTCTCAGTTTCTTTATAAAATTGCAGCTCAGGCTGTTAATGGGATATAGTACAGAGGGAAGCAGACTTCAGGCTGTCATCGGCAGCAGTGAGAGTGTGTCTCCGTGTCCTAAACCACAGTGACAGCCTCTGCAGCTCTTTGTCTTTCTACACTTTGATCACAGCACAGAGGGGAGAAGCCGAGTCAAGGACAGTATCTGTCTCCACAGACGGCAAACAAACAAACAACAAGGGGAAACAAGTCCCAATGTGTTATTATTAGGATATTTAGATTAAACAATTGATAGTTGTTTTTAAATAAAGTAATTAGATTACAGAGACTAATCTGTTTTATAATATCTGTGGATGTGACTTTAAATTCTGCACCAGTGAATGCATTTCAAATACCACGTATTTCTTTTATATATGTATATATATGTTTGAAAATCCCCTAAATGCTGAATGCTGACAGTGTTTGAAAGTGATGTAGAGATGTCATTGACAAATAATATTAAAATATTTACCTGCTCCTTATCAGCACTTTCAAAATATGTTGTTGTTTTTACCTCTGTCTTTGAGAAACATAAAAGAAGCTGCAATAAAACAGTCTGTGTTTTCTTAATGACTGTTTCTACATAAATTATTTCTCTTTATTACATCTATTAACCTTGGTGGTGTTTGGCATAATTCATGTACATTTTATTGGACTGTGATGTGGAATGAGCAACACTGCACCAGTAAATGGATTTCAAACACCACGTAACTCCTGAGGAATGTGCAGTAGGAGTGCTGTGGGCTTGGAGACTCCAGCAGGCCATTCTTTGAGGACATATTTGTAGACTATTTCATAACAGTTTGGCTGGGTGGTTAAC
This sequence comes from Anabas testudineus, assembly GCF_900324465.2. Taxonomy (NCBI): domain Eukaryota; kingdom Metazoa; phylum Chordata; class Actinopteri; order Anabantiformes; family Anabantidae; genus Anabas; species Anabas testudineus. Next base: position 19,043,762 of record NC_046615.1, read on the forward strand.
ACACAATCAATTGCATTTATTGTTTTTTGTCACTTCCTTAACGCCGATATGTCAGGGATCTTCTTAAAGCCTCAAACATTTGCTTGCTGGATTCCTCCGAGAGTTGGGGATTCACAAAAAGACATGTTAAAGGTAGATTATGAATAATTAGCACTGCATTAAAAATATCACAGTATGTGAAATCTCATTTGCAGAATGATCAGCTACATGGAGGCGGAAGCACAACTGGGCCACATTAAAATGGAGAGTTGAAGAAAGTTTAATTGGGGAGTAGGGCCCTGTTTGTGTTCTGCTGCTTTTGCTCCTCCTCGTTGCCTTATTTATGGATGAACATCATAAAAAAAAAAAAAAAAAAGAGTTTCTCTTGAGCCTGCTGCTAATGTGAAGGCAAAGCTTTGAAGTATGGTGAGGCACAGAGAATTTCATATCCTGTGAATAATGTAACCTTCATCCATATCTACTTTGTATTTAGCTTCAGAGATTTTCCGCCTGGGTCCCCGACCACAACCTCTCTGTCTTCCCTCACTCTGTCTTCTCTTTGTGCATAACGTATACACACAAACAAAAAAAGCTACCCTCACATGATTAAATACGGGGAAAAAAAACATTCATAAACAAGCTTTATTACACAAGGTTGTGCCCTAAAGGCTCAAAGTTTAAGTGCCAGTTTTTCAGCACAGACATGTTCTTTCACCTCAGCTGAGAGAGTGGGAGGAAATTCCACAATGCAAAGAAATAATACAAGGACTTTATAAATCTATTGCAAGGACACCAACCACCTGATGGAAAAAATATGCAAAATTCTTTTTGATGCATGCAGAGTGCAAAGCAAAGACCTCAAATTACAAACTAATGGTGAAAATAAGCTACTAATAGGCCTGGAAGCAGCACTTTGCAACTTTAATATTCTCCTTATGGTAAAAGGCAGACAGCACAAATTGGAAGTGATCAATCTGAATATTGTAATTTGTCAAGACAAACCGTACTGTAAACCAAACCAGACATCTCACCTTTATGGCATAGTTGACAAGTGGGTCCTTGGCATAAGAGGCGGTGTAGTAAACAGCATCTCCTGCCTCACAGCAGGGTTTCCCAGTGGTCAGCCTGAAATGGGACCAGCTGTCTGTGCCGAATCTCAAATGATCCTTCTGGCCAGCCATGAAACGGTCTTCACACTTTGCAGCCAGCTTCCGCAGCGTGTCTGTGTGAAGCCCCCGGATCCTCCCCACAACCTCATCCCAGCTGTCCAAACCCCGGTAAAGGGCAGCTCTCTGGGGTTTGGTGCACCCTCCTCCAGCAGCAGCAGCAGCACTCCGACCCCTTCCAGCCAGAGACTCAGTACTTGGGTAGGCCCTCCTGTCCCTGCCTGTGGTGGTACCAGGTGCAGAAGGTGCAGTTTGGGGAATCAGGGAGGATGTGCTGTTAGTTGGGCGGCCCTTGCTAGTGGCCGTCACAGCTGATGGCCTCTCCAGGGAGTCACCACTCTCATGGTCATGGGCTCGATGGGGTTCAGAGCTGAGAGAGGAGCTCTGACTAGCTGTCTCCCAGGTGGAGTCCAAGTCGTATAGAGGGTTGGCCACACTCAGGTTGGTGCCCCCAGGTTTAGCCTCAGCTCGAGGTCTCAGGGGTCCCTGGATTGGTTCTTTGCCTCCGAAGGTGGGCTCAGTACTGGAGCGTGGTACAGCTTTCTTAGGTAATGGTGGTGGTGTGGCCTTAGGCGCTGGATGGTCAGAAAAGCTGTCCAGGTCGATGGAGGCCAAAGTGTCGTTGGAGGCTTTGATGTTCCGTGGTTGTTTCAGTGGGATCATGTTGGCTCTGGATTGACCTGGAGGGGAGGGAAGATAAAACCTCTTTACTGGGACAATAAGGATCAAAAACAAAATCAACCTGATACAGGGCAGCACATAAAACTGGCTGGAGAGAAATATGTTATACTTCAAGTGGGGTTGTGGGGTTTTCTATATAATTCTGTATATAGTTATATACGGGAACAGCTATAATATGCATTGGTGGAAAGGATGTACTCTGAAGCACAACTTGCAACACTTGTTCTTAAATGTTTTACTTACGTAGATCTTATGAATACATCTACCATCAGTAGCAGTCTATGATTAATTTATACCAAATAAGTGAAATAATCCAAAGTCATTCAATTCATCTTAGCCACTTTAAAATGTTACTTCGTAGGTTTGATTCATTAATTGACAGTACATAAAAGTACATCATTTATTAAAAAATCCTTAAATATCTGGAAACTAGATATAGAAAAATAGAACAGAAGTCAAAAAAGAATAAAAAAACAGCTGTAAAGGTTAAAACTGACACCTGACACACTCAAGTCACTCAATTCTCTTTCATCATCAGCTTCTCCAGAGCAACTTGTTTCAACCACATGGTGTTCAGTCAGTCACCCACTGGCTTGAAGATGAGAGGCTGACATGAGGATGTGTGCTGCAGCACGTGAGAGAACTGGTTGCCCTGAGGAGAATTGAAGCCAGGGAGCAGGACAGCTGGGCACAAGTCATCCCTCCAACCATCCAGCTGCCTGACTCAATCTGCAGTCTTGTTCTGCAATGAGGCTTAAAGAGGCAACATGAAGACCACATTTATCAGTGGCTGAAAGTGACCTTATTTTCTGGGTTGGTGGTGGAAAGGAATTGGAGGGTTAAGGGATTGATTGGATTCCCACGATTGTCTCTGGAGTTGAAGATTGCAGAGGCTGTTGGGTCAAAGACAAGTGTCTGATAAGATGGAAAGAACAAAGAAGTCATGCCGCTTGCAAGACAGGATTGAAGCAGCCTCATAGCTTTGACTGAGTGGTTACACAAGGTCACAGACAACCCTACTGTGCAGCTTTAAACTCACCAGGGAACACCCCAATTTCTCAAACAATGACAATGAGAGGCTTCACAGTGTTATAATATGATGTCTTTCAAAGTCAAATCCTCTAAAATTCACTGTTCAGTCTCTAAGGTAAAGGGCAGTTTCTCTTTGCATAGCACAAAAGTTACTGATTGAACAGTACAGCTCCTCACGTGTCATCACCATGCATCATGCTGCCATCATCTTAAGAAAGAGGCCTTAAGAAAGAGGCTGAAGTAAATGAGTGTTGTTAATCCTCTGCAGAAGGAACATATTTAATGTGCTTCTCCACCAATCTGCAGTAATCCATCCAAGAAAACAAGCGTCTCCCCCATCCAGTCAGAGATCTTCTATTGCAGCAATGTGGCTGTGACTTAACTTAATTACATAAGACTAACTCAGTTTGTGAATGTCACTTCACTTAAAACCGAGTTACCAAGTAGACAGACAATAAATAAATCTGATGATGTAAGGACTAGCATACAGAGAATACAAACATCCTATGAATGATAATGAATATATTGCCTATTATAAATTAGAGCTGCAACCATTTATTGCATTCCATTGTTTCATTTACATATTTCTTTTAAATTACCTGAATAACTGTTTTGTCCAAAAAATGTCCAAACATTGTAAAGAACACAGATGATCCAAGAGGAGCTTTCAGAGGACCTACGATCAAGAATTGTTGATTTACATAGAGCTGGAAGGGGTTAGAAAGTGATGTCAAAGTCTATTCACAAGTCTACAGTTAGACAAACAATCTACAAATTAAGAAACTTTGGGACTGTGGCTACTCTACTCAGAAGTGGGCAATCAGTCGAAATGACTCCAAAAGCACAACAAACACTCATCAATGAAGTAAAGAAGCAACCCTAGTGACAGCCAAAGATTTAAAGGCATTGTTAGAACTGGCTAATATCTATGTTTATGATTCTACAGTAGGTAAAACATTGAACAAGCAGGGTATCTATGCTGCTAACTAAAAATAGAAGAAGTATTGGCAAAATCTTTTGTGGACTGATGAAACAGAGATTGAATTATTTACGCCTGCTTTGCTGCCTCAGGGCCTGGCCAGCTAGCAGTGACTGGGGTGAAGATGAATTCCCAAGTGTATCAGAAAATGTCTTCAGAATAATTTGATAATGTCTGTACATACTGTACATACAGCTGAAACTCTGTAGAAGTTGGGTGATGCTACCGGATAATTATCCAGAACACGCCACGGAATGACTTTAGAAAAACACAATCCACCTTTTGGAGTGGCCAAGTCAGAGCCCAGACCTCAACCCAAAAAAGATGCTATGGAACGACTTGAAGAGAGCCACAAACATGAGACATCATGTTTGGTGGTGTTTATAGACAAGCCATGAAATTCCAAAGGGTTCACATACTTTTTCTTGCCACCGTATGCTATCTTATCTGTTAGAAACATGTCCATTTTCATAGATAAAGCATCTTAGAGTCTAATTAGGAGGGAAACTGACTTCCTATACTGTGTGAAATAATAAAAAAATGAAATAACCTTTATGTATTAAATATATTAGACAGTAATCCAACAATAAGACATTACATTTGCAGTTCAGCTAAACAGACTGGTAATGTTTGCAGGCAAAACAAGGAACTTGTTGCTATAGTAGAGCGATTACTGTTCGGCAATTGTGCTGCAATAAAACTAACTCTGACAAGAGGATAAAAAGAAGGAGGTGGGTAGAATAATAGGGGAGGAATGAAACAAGAGCAGTGGAGTGGGTGGCTGGAAGTGCTAGAAGTGACAGAGACAGGGGAACATAAAGAGGTGAGGGGATGAGCAGAAGACACCTTATGGGAGAGTGACAAATTGCCAAGTAATGGAAGAAACAAATACTGAAAGTCAAGAAGGAAAAACAAGCCTACCTCAATTCCACAATTGCCTTTAAGTTAAGCAAACGCGGTGCAGCAGTGGTGCAGAGAGGCAGAGAGAAATGCTTTTCTCTGCTTCCATCCCTGAGAGTCTGTATGGAGCCACTGGTGCCAACAGGCAGGCTCAACACTCCCACCAATACTGGAGAATTCTCACTGAGTGAGCCAGTGAGAGATCTGCCTCCTATTGCCTGATGCGCTGATTAAAACACAAAGTGTGCGTATAGTGTATATATAGTATAGTGTGAGAGAGAGAGAGACTTCAAATTTGAACGTGAATCTCCACTAAAATGTGTGAACAGACTATTACTGCAGCCAAAAGTGAACTGCAGAGAGAGGGAGAGAGAGAGAGGAAGAGGAGGGGAGAGAGAGAGAGAGAGAGAGAGAGAGAGAGAGAGAGAGAGAGAGAGAGAGAGAGAGGGAGAGAGAGAGAGAGAGAGAGAGAGAGAGAGGGAGAGAGAGAGAGAGGGAGAGAGAGGGAAGGCAAATCAATGCTGAAATCTTGACAAGCAGAAAAAATGAGATTGATGTGGAAACTTAAAATAGGCGTCACACTCAGAGGCTGAGTGTTATAATCTTGAAGGCCACACACACCCTCACAAACAAAACTGACATACTGTACAATGTCTGCAAGCAGGCAAACACACAAACACCAACTACTGTCTTGTTTCTCATTAGCAGCATGTAGAAGAGCTGCAGGCAGCTCATCATGCGTCATCCAGGGAGCTCTTAGCATATTCACAATATATCCAACCACGTAGCTGGTGTGCATTCTGAGCATCACAACAATAAAAAAACACACAAATACAGCATACCCAGATCACGCACATACCCTTGTAAAAACCTAATTAGTGCAACAACAACTCTCAAACTCTTTGCCTCTCATAAATCCTCTAATAAGAAGACCCACACAGCTTTTAAATACCACACAACCACATGTAAATGTACAAAGTGAAGCACCTCAGCAGTGTATCTGCTCCACAATCCCACACTCTTCACCCTGTCACTTTTGTGTTTCTATTTCTTTTCTCTCATACACCACTTGATCACAGTGAGATCCTTTCCCACACAGAGAAAGCTTCATGTTAAAAGTGCCTGGCTATGTTTGACAGCTATGCCTACTTGCGCCTCTTCCTCCTCTCGTTGCTTAATGTGCTCACATCATTCCACCACCGCTGAACCTGTTGTACTAAGCTGCTGTCAAGTCTGATGATGACATGTCAAAACCAGGAACTTGTAATGTATTGTTCAAGTCTACAGTACTATTACAAACTAGTTATTTTGCCATTTCATACATTTTAATTTCTTATTTTTTCCTATGGCTATATCTGAAATTGTTATGTGGTACTGTAATATCTTCAGAAATTCAGTATGAATATTTTTTGTATTGTATTTTTCAGTATCTCAATTATATATTTCTTCCTCCAAATCACTGTTGCTGTTTGAATTTCTTGCTTTCAAAAATAAAACTAGGGTCTTTGAAACCATTATGTTGTTTCAGGCACTGTCCATGTAAAACAACAGAATCGAACAGAGGTTTTCTTGAAGAATCACAGACACCTGCAAATGATTCATAAAGATGTTTGTGCCTCTGGAGAATTGTCTTAACATTATCTTTCACCAGCACAAAGCCAACCTCAAAGCAAACACAAATAACACAAAGAAGATTTACACAATGGCAGGAGGCTAATCTACATGTTTCATCTCGTTATGTTCAATAAATATGCTAAAACAAATGGCCATGAAGACACTGGTCCCAGTCCACCAGAGATAGAATCAGATCTATTAAATTCCAAGTTACAGGCTGTGGGTGACAGGATGTGTTAAGATTCTGGGCTCCAGCTGTTTTAGCAGGAAATAAATTAGAACTTGTCACATGTGGAGGTGTGTTGGGTGTGCTTCAGAGAATGCTGAAGAAAAGTAAATTGAACTACTTAGAGTAGGAGCAAAGTGAACTTTCAAAGACAGAGGATGACTTTTCATATTTAAAAAATATAACCTGTGCTTAAAAAACGAACTGTGGTGCAAAATCAGCAACTTATGAGAAACATATTGTGTTTGCCAGAGATCTTCCCTGTAAATTATAGTAAACTGTGTTTTTGAGGAAGAAAATAAACGAAAGTTAAACATTGCAAAATATAATTAAATTTAATTGTCATAACTTCGTCAGATATAGAAGGAATGCATTCATTTGGACAATAAAAGCTGTCAGGCTTACTATCCACACATACCAACACAGCTGTGAGGAAGTACTATTGTAAGGATCGGGTTAAGATATGATATTTATGTTTTAGAAACCTTTGTCAACCATGCATATGTCATTCTTACCCAGGTTGCTGTATGTGGCACTGCAGTGGCTGGAGGCGGGGGAGTGAGAATGATGGGAGTGATTTCCATCATCCTCTGGCTCGCCCAGGCTGGCGCTGCCCTCGCTGGCTGAAGCTAGTATGGGAACCTGGTTGGCACGGGCCTCCTCAGCCTCCCCAAGCACCAGTCCTAGATTCACTTTGGCAGGCAGAGAGGTAGCACCAGGGAGCTCTCGATCCCTGGCATTGCTGACACTGACTGGTACCTGGCTGCACATGACAGAGAGAGGCATGGCTAGTTATAGAAATGTAAAATGCTCACTCCATTGGTTTATTTCCTTTCGTCTTTCAGATAACATATCCCCACTCTTTTGATTTCATTCATTATTCTGTTTATAATAACATCTGATTCTGCAGACAAATACCTGCAAAAGAAGACATGAATGAGGGAAATAATTGTGCCTTAGTGCAAAGATGGTGGTGTTTATAGATGATAAACGAGGAGCTTTTGATAAATGCTTCAAACTGTTATTGTTCATTTTGTCTGTGATGGATAGTCGTATCTAACATCATAAGATATGAACAAAACACATAATATACAACAACATTTTTATCTAGTCAGTAGTTGTCTGTCTCAAATCAATGTCTGCATCATTTGAATGTATCACACAGCTCGGCGTGCGATCATTAGCTTTGATGACAGTAGGTGGCTATGATTTGAGGAATTTAAAGAGGTGAGATAAATTTCACCTAGATCTGCCACAGCAGATTGGGGAAATGTGTGATAATAAGGTTGCAGATCTAAATGTGATTACTTTGTGTGCTTTCTTTTTTATCCCATCACACGCTCAACAAAGCTGCAGGAGTGAAATGAAGCATTCTGGTTGTACTGAAGAAAAAGTGAATGAACCATGATGCTTAGAAAGACAGAATAAAGAATTAAAAAACAAAACAAAATGTGATCCTGTTTCGTGAGCAGCAACACTAATACAAACTGTCACCACAAGATATTTACGTGAGCATGGCATCTTGAAACACTGTCTGCTAAATGATTTGCTGCATGTTATGTCTCTGTTGTAATGTTGCCCTTCAAAATGACTTACAACAGATGAATATATAATGTTCCCTATTACAACAGGATCAACAGGATGCTACATCTTCGTTACGTACTGACAGTGGTCCAATTGAGCTGTGGGCACTAGAAATCTGGGTCATGTCTTACAGTTACTCAGGATGTGTTACCACTGAGAGAGGTAAGATTGCAGAGAGTGACCAAATCACAGTGTAAAATCCCTGGGGGATGTTACAAGGACACTTGTCATAAACTGTAGCTTGTTAATACTAAAGATGCAAGTTGTAAAAACGATTTGCCACATACTGTATGTTACCACAATTTAAAAATGAAAATATATCAATAAAGCCAGAACATTTTTTATGTACAACCCAGTACTAGCAGCTTCTTGAATAAATTTCCCCAAGGGGGTCAATAAAGTATTCATTAAATAATTAATATGAAGTACAAGTACTTTTATATGCCTGTACATAGATACTTTAAATAGACAGTGTGATATATCTGGACTGCAACCCTAAACATATCTAGACATCATCCAGTTGATTTGCATGAGACCTCAAATGTCCGAGTAAGATTACCAGGATTTTATACTGCAAAGCTCCTACTGCAAAGTCCGGGTAACTACTTCTCGTAACGCAATACATAATAAAATGTATCCGGTGGTGTTTCATCATCACTCTCATCATGAGCCATCTAGGACCAGCCTGCCACTCTCAATCAACCTGGCTCCTGATGCCTGATAAGATTTTCAATGTGACCGGTGATGTGAAATGTCTCAACCCCATTGTGATGAGTGTGGCTTGTTGGGTGTAATGTTTGTATTATTCTGAGTCAGATGTGTCATTTCCTTTGACTGTAATGTTGCTTATACACTCCTAATGTGACTAATGATTTATGTAATCATAGAAAAAAGTCCCTCAAGACATAGACAAGCTCAAAGAAATCTGTGTCCAACACAAAGTTTGGGGCATGTAGCACTTTTCTACACCATCATTTGCACTTGTAAAATTAGCTGTTTTTTTTTTTTTTTTTTAATCACCAACAAGCTTGCCAGTTATTCACAGCCAGTCATAAAGAGTGTAAAATCAAGTGCTAAAGCTACTGTGTTTGCCTAGATTATCTTGATAAGATTTTAAATGGTTGCTTTAGACACTAAAATAAGTGATGCAGATAGGACATCAAGTGATTACTATATATTTGTATGAAAGATTTTTTTCACCTTATGATATGGTGATCAATTAACCAATTCAAGGTGTTTTAAACATAGAGATAAATGACTAAAACCTAAAAGCATAAACCATCAAAACCAAGATCTTTAACATATTGTAGCTATTTAGGCAATGGAGATGGAAACATTTATTTTCTGACATTTTCATTATATTTTTGGATAGAAATATGTTTACACAAGCATTATTCTAATATTTTGACTATGATGGGATAGAAAAGTGTGCACTTAAAGAAAACAATCCTGCCGCTCATGTCTTTTACCTTGGGGCGCTGTGTCTGAGGTAAGCATCAAATCTGACAAGTTTATGTTCTGTCTATGTTGGCCATAAGCTATCTGTGTCTCCTTTAAAGAGAGTCAATCAATAGCCTCCAAGTTGCCACAGAGCAATACTTTAGCGACTGCCAGCAGTAGACAGTTGATATAAAAGGACCATAACAGTGTTGTAAGCCAACTAGAAAACAAAGAGTAAATAAACTGTAAAATGGTGGAGGCATAAAGATTGAGCTTAATCACTAACTAAAAAGCATAAAAACAGCACTGTATGATATAAAAAAAAAATGCAGAAGAAGTGTCCAAATCAGCTGGTGGCCTGATTTGTTTCCTCTTCTCTTCTTCCCTGATCTGTCTACATAAATAGATCAATTATTAATTAAATGCACTTGCTCTACCCAACACAAGGACACAACTAACATTAACCCTACTATAAAAGAGCACTAAATCACATTTTGGAGAGAACACAATCTGCAGCATACTGTATGAACAAAACATTCAGTCTCAATACACGCCTTAAGAGGCACTTGGCAGAAAAAAATACCTTTATTGCTGCTACACGTTTCATTGTCAGGACCTGACTTGTTCAGACAGCACAAAGCTGCCTTCGTGTATTTCACTTTTTCACAGCTCTCTGCTGCAAAGAATGTACAATCACTGATCCAAACCAAACATCATACACTGTAATCTTAATACCTTAGTGTAAGTCCACATGATTCCAAATGGTCACAGGTATTTACAGAAGTAAAGGAAAATAAAGGGTTTCAGTTCTTACCCACTGTACTGACTCACACAGCTTCCCATTCGAAAACCTTGAATGCAAGGCAAAGATGAATTCACATTCTAGCTAGAGAAGTAATGACAGGCTGGCCAGTTGTGAAGATCCAAAAAGTAATTTCCTGTTCGTGCCTTGTGTCTCTCTCTCTCTCTCTTTGAATGTTCTTACCTGCCTAAGGTAATGTGTGTTTGCCAGCACTGAAGAGCACGCCTACTGTTGGCCAATAAAACTGTGGAATTAACCCCTCTTCTGCCAGTCAAAGCACAAAGACTGTAGATTGACCTGTGTGACCAGTTCATGACATGTAATCACAGATCCTCTGGTTTGTTTACTTGGGACTAATCTGGTTTTTAAAAAACCTACAGTGTGCAAAATTAAAAAGTTCTTTTATTAACCCTAAAATACATTTGCATCAAAGATTTTTGGTTCGATAAGGAGACATAAACACTGTCAGCAATAATGGTTAGTGCAAGAAAAAGGCATTAAAAATTGGTGATGGGGACTTTGTTATTTTAAATCAAATCCCCTAACTCATAACTACAGCAATTATAGAAAGTGCTGTGGTTGAACAAAGTCTTTTTCAGAGAAAAAGCTCCAGTTTTTTTTTTACTTTTAATCATTTGTCAGACACTTTTATCCAAAGCCACTTACAAGTGAGATAGAAGGTACAAAGCAAAGGCAGGGTAAGCATACTGGAGGTATTTTTTAGGGACCTGTACTGGAGGTAGGCCACAGCCAGGATTTGAACCCTGGTCTCCCACACAGAGGGCAGCAATCTTAACACTACACTATCCAACTATTTTGTAAATGTACATCTCTTTAAAGCTGGGCTGGACTTAACTGGCTTATTTTACCAAATGACTGTGAGGTTTTTACTTTGTTCATTCCAGAAACACATTCTTTCTGTATACTTCTGATTTTGTTAGGTCAACTCAAAACCATGATCCAATATGTCAGACGATCACTATATAGATAGTGGAGCAATACTGTGACCTACTACCAACACTGCAAGTAAATAAATTAGCTAATCATTGACAAGCTCACTGTGAATGTTATGAACAGCTTAGTCAAAAGGTAACCTTTGTGAAAGGTGTGTCAAAAAAAGGTAGATTTGGCCAAAGAGACCTGTTTGAACGTGTTTCATGTTTAATCCAGTTAGCTTTAAGTATGATTCCACAAAGGTATTTATGTTTGCTTGTTTGTGAATGTTTCTCATACAATAGTACAAAACTGACTGCAGTAAATGCTTAAGAAAGTATTGTTGAGGGAATATAGTGACATTACAATTATTATTTGTATAAAATATAAGGGAAATAATTTGGATGAAAACAGTGAGACAAAACATTTATTGTCAACAATATTGACAATAAATGTTACTGAAATTTATAGTAACATGTACATTGAACAATCATATATTTTTCTAATACCTCCAGCACACCCTAACATATACTGCTTCAGTAAAGCTTTTTCCCAGCATCCCATATCGATAAGAAAACTAGCACATACTTGTTACACTTACTGTATAAAGTAAGAGCAGAGACATGAGCTCTTGGAAGAAAGGAAGGAGCAACTAGAACTGCAGTTTGAGAAGGAGTGAAAAACAGGGAATCCTAGAAAAAAGACAGAATGGGGCCGAGCTCTTGACAGGATGGAGGAGTGAAATATTTAAGAGTTCACTGTGCTTTGGGCTCAAAGGAGGAAAACGTGAAAGGAAGGCATTGAACATAAGCAAAAGCAATGGGAAATAAGATAATGACATGGTGTAAAACTAAGCACCTAGAAAACATCACAAATTGTATGTATAAATATAAGGGTCTGAATACAAAAACGAGGAGAAGAAACAGTGTGTGTGTGTGTGTGTGTGTGTGGGGGGGGGGGGGGGGGGGGGGGGGGGCAAATGTTAGAGCTTAACAAGCTGCGTATGAGCTAAACTGTAAGAAGGTGTGACACCTGCTGAGTAAACGACCACAAGCAGCCCAGGACGAGACAGCAAGATAATGTTGTACAGAGAACTTGATTCAAGGTGTATTATATAGAACTAAACTACCTCCGGCTACCCATGTTGCTGCATTAGGAGAACAGTTTTAGTAGAACACACTGAAAACATTGTACCTATTAGTATGCTAAGTCAATGTACTAGTATGCTAAGTGCTATGTAGGAAGGATTATTTTCAGGTTTCATTACCATATCACTTCCTGGAAATGGGACTAGATTTGACACTGTACATTTTAGATCAAATCATACACTTGGATTAGAAGTTCATATTGTCCTGCTGTCACCAAATAGTAATATTGGAAATATTATGCTAAAACAATGATAAAGACCAAATAATTTATAATGATAAAGAACTAATAATATCTCTCTAGGATATGTGTACTTAGTTTCATTTTGAAAAATCAAATCACATCTTATCTTATAACTTTTTTCTCAGCTACCTAATCTAACAAAGTGGTTAATCGAGTAATTGTTGATTGATGAGTATTCTCTTCATAAAATATTGACATAAGGGAAGAGACCACATAGACTGTTGAGGCAAGCAGTCTGCTGGGCAAGTGGGCGAGCAGACAAGCCAAATTAAGATCAAACTTTTCTATCTGTGGTGCGAAATCTGTACGATGTGTGGAGAAGCACTCCTGGCACTATGGAGGAGTACTTGGCAAGTTAGAGCATTTTCATTTTATGCTGGGTCCCATGACAACAGGAGGTGATGAAGACAGAACAACTAATTTAATAGATTAGTAATCAAACTGCAGACATTGAAGACAAAGACACGTAAAAAACTATTTGTAGAAAAGCAATGTTTTTCTTAAATTGTTTCAAAGTATTATTATTCACTGTCTCAAAATCCCTTCCATGGGTTGAAAACATATGATTTTGGTATAAGGTTACTTATTAAAGTCTTACTATGAAGTACAAACTGTTACAAACCAAAGCTTTGAGTTTTGGGTGATTTAAAATATTTTAATATACCAATGTTAGAGGACTAAATAAAACTAAATACCTGAAGTCCTTGCTGATGAGATCAGAGCCGGTTGTGTATGAGGTCTGACTTGGGCCCAAGGGTGTGGATTCCTTGCCCTTGTCAGGTGGCAGCAGGGCAGTTTCTCTGCATTCCTCTACTCGTAGCTCTCCATCACTAGGGGTGCTGCCACCATCTGGTTTGTAGGTGAATATTATGGTTGGCTTCTGGGTGGGATCCTCTGGTTTGGCCTCTGTGAACCAGTGATGATGTTGTACTGGTGGAGGTGGAAGAATGTGAATTACTGTTCCATCAAGGCCAACCAGCTTGCCCTTTTCCTTCTCTCTTTCCACTTTCTCTCTCTGCTCATCCTCATCCTTCCGTCGACGAAAGAAGCTCTTAAAAGAGATCCAGCGTTTGGGTTTGGAACTTTCTGCTGAGATACGTCTCCCCTCTGAACCTGGGCTTGTTTCACCTTCACTAGGTCGCACAGGAGAACTGGAGGCCGAGCTCTTGGTCCAGTTTCCAAAATGTCTCTGAAGGATGTTAGAGGCATGGTATGGAGAAGATGTAGATCTAGGAGGGGGGAATGGGGCATTAGGCTCTGATTGAGGGCTGGAGATGGAAACAGCAGCAGAGGCACTCTGTGATTTAGACATAAGCTTTGAAGGTGTGTCTTTCTTGGACTTGGAAATACAACCATCAGTTGAAGAAAACAGAGACTTTGGTCGAGTGAGGCTCTCCTTCATGGCATCAGGTGGTAGGGCATACAGTTCCTCAGAACTAAAGGTTTTGGTTTGTGCTGAGGGGGATTCTGGAGGAGACTGTGGTGGCTGGATGGAGGCTACAATCTGTGAAAGCACAGCACTGGCCTCCTCCCTATGGCTTACCACTGGCCCAGAAGACAAAGCTAAGTCTGGATCATCATCTTTACTGCAAGCAATGTCTTCACTTGTCTTGCAAGTGCGTGTAACAGAGTTAACAGTAGGGCTGGTTTTAGGCAGATCTGCAATAATGGCAAGAACGGCAGGGGAATTTGTTAATGTAGCAGGAGAGAGAGCTCCAACTGTGGAGCTCATAACAGTGCTAGTTACAGTGCTAGAGTGTGTAGTGGTTCTTGTTTGCGGATTTGATGCTTTTGATACTACTTCAGGTGGAACCTTTGTTTCTTCAAATGAAGCTCTTTCTGATGTGCTTCTACCTGAGGCAGTTTTCTCTGTTGTGGAAGACTGAACACTCTCAGAGGAGCCAATCTCTTCATAGGTATGGCTGACTACCCTACTACCCACACCTTTTGGCTGTGGGAGTTCCCCACTGGGTCCCAAGAAGCTCTTATACACAGCTAGGTTATCATATGCACTTGGATTGATTACAATAGGTACCTTTACAGCATTCTTTGAGCTGCGGGCATAGGCTGGCTCATCTCGAATAATAATAGGGAAAGGAGGCATGCCGGCATTATTAAAACTGTTAAACTTGATCTCAGATAAATTGGGGGATTTCACAGGTACAGTTCGAGAGGAAGACAGTCCAGCAGTGGGAGAAGTAGGAGCTGACTTGTGGTTGCAGTGCTGAGTGGGAATAGAGGGACAGTGATTACTCCCAATCCCAAAATCAACTTTAGGTATCTTTTGGCGAGGACTTGTGCTTGATGTCCACACTTCTTGGTATCGTATGTGTCCTGTTTTTTTTCTGGAGATACTTGACAAAGCAGCAGATGTGGATGATGTTGGCATTACATGAGAAGAGGAAGAAATAGGGGAAGTTGGAGACAGGGGCTGACCTAAAGGAGTGCTACAAAACGATGATGGACTAGAAGGCATTGAGAAGTTGTTAGGTTTGGGAGCAGATTCTTGAATCTGTTCGTCTTTGTTAGTCATGGATGCTGACACATCAACTACAGTGTAAGGCTTACAGATCAGGGATTTTTCCAAATTCACTACACGGTATGGTTTAGCTTGCTCCTCAGTGGGACTAAAACTGATGGTGACAGGTTGACCTGGAAGGGCCTGGGGCATTGATGTACCTTCTCGACCATTCTGCTCTTCTAATCTAATGGCCAAGACAGCTTTGTGCGTTTCCGTCAACTTAAGTGGACTTAATGCTCTATGGACAGGTTCCTTTCTTGGAGAGGTACAGGGGACAGATGCCTTTAAAGATGTAGGAGAATGTACGCCATTTCGAAGAGCACATGGAGCACTGCTCCCACTGCTGGAAGTTGTTCGAGAATCCTCTGGTAGTGATGATGATGATTCTGGAGAAGTGGTCGACTCTGAATTGGATAGAAAACCACTGCCTTGCATGTCATGAGGTCCATAGGGAAGAAGAGCTCCAGTGGAGTCCACAGAGGGGTATCCATTCAAAATCTCATCATAGCTATCATCATAGTCCACTGCACAAATCCTCTGTAGAGAGCGGTTGCGAAGTGGCACAGTATTCCACTTTTTCCCAGCAGCAAAAGGCACTGGGGACAATGTGGCAGCACGAAAATGTGCAAATCGTGGTTGGCCTCGCATACGGATTTCCATGGCTAGTAACTCTTCATCACTTTCATCCCAGCTCTCATGTTCATCATCATCCCCGTCAGTCTCTTCTTCATCCTCCTCCTCCTCCTCCTCATCATCATCATCTTCACCTTCACTGGAAAACTCTGGGTAGCAAAAGCGACCACCCTCTGTGCTGATGATCTCAGTGCTGTCACTTAGGGATACCCGTTTTTGAGCTGTGCCACCACCACTACAACTGCTGCTTCCAATGGCCAGACAACTTGAGGCTGGAAGTCCTCTTTCCAAGGATCGTCGATATGAACTACTGATTCGGCCCCAAAATAAGTCCTTGGAGCCACAAAAAGCTGTTGGAGAAATTGCGGGGCCTAACCCAGCAATCTCCTTTAAGACATCTGTCAGCCCACTGTTGTTATTTCCGCTAGGTGTTCTTGGGCTAAGTTGTCCATAATTTTCGACCTCATCACTGCCATCCTCTCCTTCATTATTGTTACTTGGCCCACCAGGTATCTTACGGTTTAGCCCATTGTAGTTCATTACTGTGAAGCCTGATGTTTTGCCCTGTTCTAAAACATTTTGTGGTCGTTGTAGGTTGCCAGCTGAATCTAGCCCTGCAGAGGAGCAGGGCAACATCATAGTTGGCTTAACAGCAATGGTAGGCTTCTTAGCCACAGGTGGTCGGAAATGTCCTGAGTGTGCAGACCCACTGCCAGCCCTCTGGGAGTTGTTGGTCTGGTTAGGGTTGGCTCTGACACCAATAGGGGCTGGATTTGGTTGCTGAGTTGTTGGAGATCTGTGCTCAGGGGGAGGCCTACCTCCACCACTTGGAGCTAAACAGTGCAGACTCTTAGGTTTAAAGCAGTTCTTGCATTCGCCGGGTTTCCACACGTGCTCAGTGAAGGTGCTGCAGGCAGACATGGCTGCTACACCAGTAAGGCAGTCTACTGGGTCAATGGACAGGAACCCCCTCCATGAAGTTATGAGCTACAGAAATTAACTGTAGTATACCAATGGTGAAGACTATTCAAGCCTCAATTGTGGGTGATACTGGACCTGAAAAAGACAAAAAGAAAACAAAAGTTTTATTAAAATCATGAATTTTATTTTATTTTTTTGCCACAAATGCTACACCTAACAAACTGCACATAAGTCAGAACATTGATATCACAATCTTGCATGTTAATTACATGCAGGATTGCAGCACGTGTACATGTTATTGTACAGACCCCACTATACATTAAAATTTATTAAACAGACAGCTGCAATGAAGAGAAGAAGGTACACTGCAAACTCACAAACTGCATTTCATTAGGCAAAAAGGTAAGAGGCTTCCATTAGATAATTACTTCAGTGATTATTGTGTTTCATGTCAGCTGAATATCTGAATGTACTCAATGACAAGGTTTTCTCATCAATGGACTTTCTTTCCCTGCCCAAGCATAATCCAATGCCAGGATTTCTGAGCTAAAATTGTGCAAAGGTTGTTCAAGGAGGTTACAACATCAATTCCTCAAAGGGATTGGTCACCACAGAGTCCAGTAACCCCCACTGAGAATCTTTGGGATGTGCAGCAAAAGACTTAATGTAATGGTCTGATCCCATTATCAATACAAGATATTGGCAAGAAATTAATGTCTGAACGGAAATACATGTGATGACATTGCATAAGCTTATTGAACCAATGCCATGGAAAAAATGGTTCAAGGAATATTAGTGTGCAACTTTTCTTCGGCCAGGCAGCATACATGGGGGTAGACAGAGCAGAAAAATCAGCTGTGTGAGACTGAATTACGCAGAGCTACACTGTCTCCATTAGGTGGCAAACTTTGTCCACTTTGCAGTCAATCTATTCTTTGAGCTAGTGATCCTCCTCCTACCCTTCAACTGGACCTGTAGGACTCAAAGAGCAGAGGGGCACAAGAGAAGAGGATTACGAGAGCTTATTTCAGAATTGCTGTTCTGTGTTGTTGTTGGCTATTTCAGACAAGCTTAGGTGAGAGAAAGTTACTGATATTGTCACTGAATCAAAACCTTAAAGCCCTAAATCCTATGAACTAGAGCAGTTAGGTGGGACATTACAATCACAATTCTTTCAAATGAGTTCACTTGCACTCAGTCTAACAAATGGCATGGAGTTGCACATATTTACAAGAGTAAAAATAGAAGCAGTTTTACTCTATATTGGGCACATTTGAAATGTATCAATTGGAGTTGTTAGTGAAAGCGTGAGCAGTTTTTTAAGACAATTCAGCAAGACAGCAATCCTAACCAGTCAGGCAATGCAGAAAGCCAATTTGTTGATGACCAGACTGAAGGAAAACATTCCCCATATTCAAAAAGTGAAAGAGCCTGCAATAAGATTTTGCAATAGCATGGCCAAACATTTTAAAATACCTGTGGCTTATAGACTTCAGTTATTTACTGCAAGGAATATCTGTCTGTGTGTAGCCTCTAATGCTGTTTAATGGGTTGATCAACTAGTATACAAATTCAATGTGTTCAAATCCATTCGAGTCATACCAGTACATAGTCTCAGGTTGTCAACACCAGAGCATACATTAAACAGTGCTAAATTACTCTATTTTTATTTATCCTTCCCAATCTATCACACAGAGCAGACCTCTTAGGACAACGTTTCTCAGTGCATTGGTTGTTTTCTATTCAATAAATGTGCAACTGTGGACACATTCATCTAAATTTATTCCAAGAAATAAACAGAGGCTGAGATTGAACCTCCTATGAAAAACTTGTTTATTACTAATTACTATAAGCCCCATTTCAACACAAATAATGAATCTAATGTAGGCTGAAAGACAAAAGAAAATCTGTTATTTAAATCAGCT
The DNA here is from genome assembly GCF_900324465.2 of Anabas testudineus. Classification (NCBI taxonomy): domain Eukaryota; kingdom Metazoa; phylum Chordata; class Actinopteri; order Anabantiformes; family Anabantidae; genus Anabas; species Anabas testudineus. The sequence goes on from NC_046615.1 coordinate 19,062,487, forward strand.
TTATCCCAATTGACCAGTCCACATTCTCACAATTATAACAAGCTCTTGAACACATTAACATCAAAACATGGATAATAAGTGGTGCACTGCTCAAATAGCTAATTAAAATCAAGATATTCCACGAATCCTTGTTTAATATCACACAGGAATATGCATGTTACATAAGCTGGTTCATTTTTTCATAATATATCTATAAAGAACGTTCGCTTTGGGCAAACTATATTATAATATATTTGGAAATATTACAATAAAAGTAAAACTATATAAAAATAATATTATAATAGTATAACTGACTGTGGAAAAGGACAGATTGAAGTAACATAAAAAAGAGCATTACAAATATAAAAAGCAATGAAAGGCATACATGCAGTGGAAGCAAAAGTAATAGAGGCTAAAGTGAATTAAAATACCTATAAAATCTTTACTGTAAAAGAACTGTGAAATGAGTCTGATTCTATTGTTGGTTTTAAACCCATCTAATCACAATTTACTAATATAGTCAGATCAAATCACAAAGCTGCAATTTCAGATTTAAATTTTTGTGGTTTATTCCATTACTTCTGAGGCATGAAAGTCACAAACAGCATAAGGCGACATAACAATGCATGTCTGACATTTTAAATCTTAAATTTTATTTTTCAGTTAGTTGTTCCCATTGAAGCTTCAACATTTGCATCTACTCTTGTCCACATTATTGAAAAAATCTAATGTGAAGTATTTAGACATTTAATAGTTGAAGAGCTTGTATAAGAGTTTATAGTTTTATATTTTAACAATTAAAGAAGTAAAAATCATCATCCTTAAGAAAAGTAAAGAGCAATGTGTTAGAGCCTGCATCTGTTCCTCACTATGCTTCTGGCTGCACTAAGAAATCAGCTTTTCTTCCATGGAAACCTATCAATAGTTTTGAGCGCTCTCCTTCAGCCAGCAAAGCCTGATTAAGTGATCTTTGCTAAAGCAATATTCTATCTATTGGCTAGGGTGAGATAGCTTATTCAACTCTGTTTCACATGTATAGGCTGCCAAAGGATTATTATACAACACTTGGCCTAAATACACTATTGGATGTGGTGTACCTCTTAGGAGATAACCCAAACGCACAGATGAAATAAGCTCTTGCATATTTCTTCGGATAATAAATCATATATGTATACATATAATTACCATGACTATGTTTCACAATCACCTCCTGAGGAGCATATAAGTTTTAAAAAAGAAAAAAAGGTCAATATACTTTTAAACATTGGTCATTCATCTCAAATTTGAGTCCGTCAGTAGCTGGACTCCAGAAACCCTCACCTATATGACTTAGAGTCTTCACCAATTTATTGGTCTTTCATCTCTTCATGTACTTCCACTATGATTTATTAACAAAGTAAGTATTATGTGGAATAATACAATTTATTTCAGAGGTGAACCAAACCAGCACTCCATTAAATAAAGCTTAGGCTATGACTCATTATTGGGCTGATATTGACAGGGATGGGTGAATCTGTGTTGCTAACCATCTAAGGTCATGCGTGTCAAATCCTGTACGGAAAGATATTACTGTGACAACACCCTACACAGGGCCGGGCACAATAACACAGGAACTCCTGAATCAAACTTTGTTGTAGGGAGGTGGAAGATTTATCCTGTTACACTGCATCCTCACAGGAAACAAACAGTGACATTTAAATAATATTGTTCAAAACCTGCTGGAGCTGTGACACGTAAGCACTGTGTATTTTTGTGGCAGACTCAAAACTGCATGGACGACCAAAACTATAGCACTAGAAAGGTGCAATTTCAGTATGTGAAAGGTCTGTAACGGTTCACATGTTTTAGGCTGCACACTTTCTGAAGACAAAAAAAGCATTTTGCTCATTTAAAACAAGAATAACCCCATCTATTTTACTTATAAGCTATTGACCTCAATGACACACAAGAGGCACATTTAAGATTGTTTTACACAGCTGTAATGCAGCTGTGCAATGCTTGCACAAGAATGTTTTGAAATGGACATCAGAGAAAGACATTAAACAAGTGGTATTAACATGGATATTGAATAATTGCTTGCACATTGAGAACAAAATGAATTTCTGTCATGGGATCTACACCAGACAGAGTTTCTTAGTAACTATTTTATTTCTTTCGTGAGACAACAGAAGGGGTGACAAAGGGAACAGTTTTCTATTAAAATCGAGATAATGTCTCCTTTTGTGTTTACTTTCTTCAAAGCATGTAGATGGTATTATGAACTACAGTTCCCAGGGCACACTGTAATAAGATAAGTAATTTAGAGCTTCTTTGTTATTCTGAAAATCAAGAAATATACATCACATATACCTGGCAACCAGCAGGAACCCCCAGTGGTCGATTTGATGGTATAATTTTAATTTTCTCTCAGCCACCGTTAAGATACTGTTGTGTTTTGTATTCTTCCACTGTGGTGCTGACATGGCACTGCATCCACCAGCCATGAAAACCTACTTACTGTTAATTTAAGTTTCTCACAAAGGAGAAGGAGAACAATTAGGGGACACCTTGGGGACAACAAACCCAATATTTGCCCAATAATAATTTCTAAACCAATAAGTCCAGTATGTTCCTGTGCATCTAAATCACAGTATAGGAAAGAGATGAGATAAACTATATTAATTCCCAAACGAAATTCATAAAAGAGGGGGATACCTTTCTAAAACAAGTAATCCCTCTTTCTTATGCAACTGCTTTTGTCCATTTTACTTCTTTTTTTTTTACATTTTTGAACATGAAAATGATCTGTGGCTATTCTCTTTGCAGTAAACTGTAAGTGTTCCTACTCATGCCCATCAGCCAAATAAGAGACTCCTATTTTTGTCTAACTTTCCTTATGTAACAAATATTACACAACACAATTGAAACGTGTTAAATTACATACATAAATTTAGTTTGAATACAAACTCCTCAAGAACACAAATATTTTTGTATTACTGTACAAATGTGCAGCATAAAGATATAAAACACCATGAAAATTTTATTTTCTGTCTTGGGTTTTTGGGATTGTTCTATAATACTGACAGAAACTTATTCATCCTGTCTTTGTGCAAGGCAACAGTTCTGACTATGCAACATCTTTGATCAGTGAGATATGAGGCTGCACAAAGATGCCAGCCACAACAGATTATTGGAAAACATGTCACTGGTATATTTCCTCTCTTCTTTTGGATTTCTGTCTGTTCCTTTTTTACAGGATTCTGACTTGACTGTCAAATAGACTCAAATTAAACAAAGGATTATAGTTATAATTGTATTCTGTTGAATGAGACTGATAGTAGCTTAAAAAGATGAGGAAGGAAACAGTTAATGTAAAAACACAGAGAGCCGTGCACACAACAACCATGTGATTAACACATTCTTGGTTTGGTAGTAGATTTGTTCTCACTGTTCTGCTTCGAGTAGGTGTATGGCTACGATTTGTTATGTTTACATGCATTTATTAAAGTAGTATCATCAAGTAGTAACAGCAAAAAAAAAAAAAAGCTTACATAATGTAAATAGTCAGACATTTCTAGCAATTATGATAAATTCATTATTACTGTTGTTGAACTAAAGCAAAAAAGTTTAAATTGGCAGCTTAAGCTGGAATGTGGAGCTGAGAAACAAGCCAGATTGTGGATCAGCACAGTGTGGGGGTAGGATCAAGCCAATCATAAGAAAAGCTAAAGTGTAGTTTATTTGTTCACTCTGTATAAGGCTGCTCCCCCCTCTGCTACAGTTATTTTGCTTTGTAAATGGTCAATTACATGTATCAACATACTGTTCTGCGCTGTGCAGATTAGGCAGGATCGAAACATCTGGGACCATACATCATATGATTGTAATTTGTCCACTGGGGGCAAGGCAGGTTTAGACTGCCTGCCAGTTTCAATAATGAGCTGAAACTCACTGATGAACAACTTTGAGTTTTAATACAAGAACATAGTATCAAAGTGCCCCTTAAATATACAGATATAATATTGTAATGGTTCATCCATCCATCTATAATTCTTATACTTATGGCTCATGGGGGGGAGGCAAGAGCTGATCACAGCTGTCACTGGGCAGGAGGTGGGGTTCACCCTATTACAATATACACCAGTTTGCTATTCGTTCTCTGAATGCACCTCTTTTAGAATTGATTTTAAGACCTCGCTAATTGCTGTACCTCCAAGGTGCTTCATGCCCTCTCTCGCTAGTGTAAATTTCCAACGTGGAACATAGTTTGAGATCCTCAGGCAGAGGTCTTTTATCAGTTTCAAAAGCCCAGCTGAGAAACTCGAAGACAGATCATTTGCAGTCAGGGCCCTGAGGCTCTGGAACATCCTGTTTAAAGATATCAGGTTAGCTCAGTCAGTGCCTTCTTTTAAATCTTTTCTTAATACAGTACATACTTTCCTGATTTTCAATGAGTTTTTTTTTTCCCTTTCTCTTGTTGTACACTGAATTTGTTTCACTAATTGCATATTATAATTGATAATTGAAGCGTACTGAATTTTTTTTTCCTCCAAACAGCATTCAACAATTCTCAAATATAGCCTGTTTGCCACTGCTGTCAGGAAATACATATTACCATGTACAAAAACACACACAGTTCTTTCTGAAACAGGAAACTGTAATAGGTAAAAGATCAGGTTACAGGCACTTCAGTGCAGAGGCTGTACTCATTAACCTCACTGTTAACCTCAGCTGCCCCAGCGCCCATCTTCCTCTCATATTTAACTGATTCTCTCCATTTACTGTACAAGGCGCATCTTTCTCACATTCTTCCTACTTTGTTCTCTCTCTTTCAAAGTTTTCTTTGTTGTTTGCCTTTTCCCTCTGGCCTTAAGTTTTCCCATTGCACGTTTTTTTCCACTTTGTCCCATCCTACTCAGTTGTTATTTATACAGTTTTTTCTCCAAGCTCTTCGTCATATTTGCTTTCTCCAATATGTAAATCTGCTGTTTGCTGTCTCTCTGTGCTCCAAAAATGTAAAAAAAAGGATATTTTGCAAAACCCTACAATAAAACCTAAACCAGAAGTTAACCATACACACAGTTTTATATCATTATTATAATCAACAAAACCCTATCACCAGGTCCTCACCAGCAAAGACACATACAAACACACCTTTATTGTACTTGTCAGACAGCAAAGTCGCAATGACTACCAAAAACAAACCTTGACGCATTAATTACAAGTAACAATTACAACAAATAACAATATTACACCTTGAATAAAGAAAAGCAGTAAGAATGCAAGCACTTGCCACAAGGACACATAGTAACCAACTACTGACAGAGACAAACTTTCTTTTGTCTTTTCTGTAAATCATTTGTACACGTTTACTTTAAATAACATGGTTTGATCCTTGGCTCCTCCGGAACTAGATGATTAGTGACCCCCATATTTTTGTCTATTGGTCTATTGCACCTTGCCAAGTAGCAGCTACATATTTGAATAAGTGGAAAATTGTAAAGTGCTTTGGATAATAGTGAAAATGCAGTCCAGTCTATCATAAACTGTAATGGTTTTTGGAGGCGTTCTCCCACTGGCACTTTTGTTCAGATTTCCATGTTTAATGCACCTGCAATTCATCGACAAACCACTGTTTTTGTCTCTCTGTTGGTGGCCCAATATTGCTGAGAAAACACACATAACAATATATTAATTATAAACTTTTCACAGGTGAGGTTTACCTAAATTAGGTAAAATTAGGCTGCAGAGCACAAAAAACAAAGATGCACACAAACACATCTATGCACGAATGGATGACTATTTTAAATGCATACTAAACTGCTAAAAATCCAGTGCTGACTTTTTCTTAATGCCAAAAATCTGAAAACAACAAACTCTGCACAAACAAAGCTATGTCTCATTAAAAAACAAGCCATTAAAGTATGATGGGAAGTTTCAGGGCGGGTTTCTGTTTCTGCAACTGCAGCCATTCTGATGAGATGCAGTATTGACCCTCAATCTGTGACCATCTGCTCATGATCTGATACCAGCAAACACAGTCTGGTTTTGTGCCAGAGTAGATATCACACAACACCTGCTGCTTAGTACCACTATCACCAAGACACACGCCCCCTGGGACTACCAAGTGAGACCCAGATTTGTACAGGGATAAGAATAACTTCTGAGGGGCGACTTGTGGTATAGAACTTTGTTTACTGAAAGCTACCCTAGTGAGACTTATGCATAAAACATTTCCGTCTCTGTGTGAATTTTTGAAAATGAAGAAATAGTTTCAGACATCAGTTCAGCATGCAATAAACCAGCCCTGATAAGGTAAATGCAGTCATCGTTAGATTTGTCAAGTGCCCATGACAGATAATCATTTGTTGGGACTTGATTTCAAAACAAATTTACAATAAATATAATGTGCATGAATCGAAGGGGTATGGATACTTTCTGAAGCAACTAAAGCTAACTAGTCATTTTAAACTAATAAATAATTACAAATAATTACAGAACAGAACAAGAACAGCACTAGTGAGCACAACCATTGTAAATGGATACAGTACAGTCTTTCCTGTTCTCGTCCGAAGATGGTGTGATAAGCAATACAAACTGTACTGCACAACCAGACTTTTTGAAAAAGTTACTAGCTAATTAATAGGTTTGTAATAGTCGTGAAATGAGACCAAAATAGCAAAAGAAAAAACAAGTAATGAACCGAACCAAGGCGCACTTCACATAGTTATCAGTCCAAAAAGCATGTAAATTTGTGGAGATAATTAAAAGACAACATTAAAACAGCAAACAAACTATTCAGCATAAGTTAAATTGGATATACTTACACTTCCAATAAAGGAGATTGGGTTATGGCAGAGTGTGACTTTATGAAGATGGAGAGAATAGGACAGGCAGGGATCATTGAAAGGGATACAAGATGGAGAGATTGAGATGTACAGAAGTGAGGCATCAAAACCAGAGACTGAAAGCTCACTGCAAGCTTTTAAATCAGGTTTTACCACACTCACCTCTCCACAGAGAGGCAATGTTTTTCCTCTGGGAAATGTTAGTATGCTGAGGACAGGAGCTCATTTCCCACCCAGGGCACGTTCATAGAGAGGCAGTGGAAGCTCACTGAGCCTGGTACATAATAGTGGAATAACTGAGGCTGAAAGCTGAAGCCATCAGGAGATGGGATATTGGATTTTCTGCTGCTTTAAGGGAGAGGGTTTGAATGATAAGACAGTCATGCCAGTGGGCTGGAGAAGAGCAGAATAGATATGAAATAGGAACAGTACTCCAGAGCAAGATGTTAGGTTGTGGGTGATCATTGTGTACGTCTTCAAAAGTAGCCTAATTCACCATCACCTGTTCACAATGGTGCTGTACATAAACAGTGTACAATTAACGTTACACACCTATTTAGTAGTGCATTTTCATTTCTCTGGAGTACATATTTTCCTTGAGAAACGAAATGAAAAAATTGCTTTTGTAGCAAAATGCCTCTATAATTTTATGTTGGCACATGGTCTTTGTGTTTTTTTACATAGCCTTAGAACATATTTGATCCCAAATGTTGGTTAGGATTCTCAGTTATCCAGGTGAACCTTTCTTCATTTAAACTCAAAAAGATACTTAGATATGTAAGTTAATGTTTTGACTTAATAAAAAAAAGTCTAGTTGTCAAGACTCAACTTCCAGACATCCCTTAAAGGAGTTTTTTGTTGGTCAGAACCTGAATTAAGGCCACTATTTGTATTGAATAGCACATCCTGTGGATGAAAAATGAATTTCTCAATGCTTTGTAGACAAAATAAGTAATGGAGTGACTGAATGATCTCAAACATACCGTTTCTTTGGTATTTCTGTACTACAATTTCTTCTTACTTATCAGTCAACAGATACTGATATGTCTGCATTAAGATTAGTTTAAGTTTTTTTTGTACTAAAGTAATTGCATATCAGTATTCTCCCTACCTAGCATAAAGGGATATTATAGACATCCACAGTTGAAAGCATATATCTAGTACAACTAAAGACTCTCTGCAGCAGTTCAGCACTTTGGTAAAAGGCACTCTGACAGTAGTAAATTTAGTGAAGTCTGTACTTTGTACTAAAGCTGTTTCTCAGCTCATCCAAGGATTTAAAATGATGACCTTCAAACATATCTCCTAGTTATTTAAGCAGTGGCACCTCATACTACAATTCATAGCTGCCATTGACTAATATCTTCCCTTAGTCATGGGGCTGTTGGTGTGTAATAAGTCTCTTTCAGCATAAACTGTCTGGTTAAAAATATGAGAATGCAGTACAGGACAAGTAATGTTGAATGACATTGCCTACAGACAATGACAGGTTCTGCAAAATCTCCAGAGCCACACGAGTGAATGTGAGTGCACGGCTGACTTGTTCCACATTAATTCTCAATTTCTATAAAATTTCAACTTGTGTCCACAGAGAGACGCTGTCAAAATGATTCTACTGTATGTCGCTCCCATTTCAAGGAGCTTTTCTGCAAGTATGACCCTTGCTGTTCAATTGAACTTGTGCTTTGAGTAAAATCAAATACTAAGCTGGCACGTAAATCTTCACTTATGCATGAGTGAAGGACTGAACAATATATATTTAAAATAAAGGGAAAATCCCTATATATTTTTATTGAGACAGCAAATGAATGAATGAGAATGATACAAAAAAGTGAAATGGGCTGATAATACAAAGATACTAAGGGATGATACTACAAAGAAGTCAGATTAAGGAACTGCAGGAACTGCTAAGACTTCATTTCCCTTAAGTGTTGAAAGTCAGCTACAAACTCCATGTCTTGTGGCTGTAATAGCTGAAATAAACTCTCATTCTAAAAATATCCGTCTGTAGCTCACAGGGTGGCATCACCAGGCTTTTGTTTTTGATCTTTCAAGAGATGCTCTTGTTCACAAGTATTGATTGAACCAAGAAGAATAAGCGATCGATTAAACCCCAATAAAAATGTAAATTCTATAAAACAGATAAAAACATAGGTAAAACATATGTAAGGTAAACAAAGCAACAGAGATACAAAGAGCAAAAATAGTAGACCGTGTACATAAGAGAGACAGGGCACATTTGTCTTTACAGATTCGCTTTAGGATGTATCAAACACAAAGCAGCTCCCATGAATCAGCACAAATATTACTACTTAGGGGCTTCTGACGATATAAAACCTTAATACTATGCAGTGATACATAAGATGACTTAAACATGGTCTTCATTGTGGACTGGCCTTTACAAAGTCCATGCTGCTTCAAGGGCTCATTCATATTGATGAAACGCAAGATGGACTGAGTGTAATGGACTGAATCCACAGTGATGTACTAAGTGGCTAGACAGCTGGCTCTGTGTGTCTGTATGTATGTATGTCTTGTAGCTGGCTCTGTGTGTAGCTTTATGCAAGGGTATGTGCAGCAGCTGTTTTCTGTGCACGAGAGAGTTCCAGGTAAAGTTCAATGGATGATTTTTTTGCTCATGATCTTGATTCCTGTATTTGGTCAAGATTAGAACTGTAACCAGGCATATGAATGTCTCTAATCCTAAGGGTATACTTGACTGGGAATGCATGTGTGCCATTAACAATGGAAGAGCTTCAAAACCTTTCTGTAGTTCTAGAGGCACCATCTACTATACACTGCAGAAAGAATCCTTACGCAACATGTAATTAAACCTCCTTTTTGTTTCACTACTAAATCTAGTCAGTGAGTTCAGTTGGTTGCAATCTGAGCACACATTTAACTGCGACATTTACTGGGCCTCCTCTACAGTTCCTTCAAGTCTTACATCTTCCCAGAGTAAACAAACTAAAAAACACGGTACCACCCCTTTAAGCAGTGATGTTGACAGACAGGGATGAGTAATGTGGCAACTAATTTCGCCAACTTGGAACAACAAATGCAAAACCAGATGATATTGTCAAAAACAATTGCCTCTCTGAAGTAGTACGGTTTAGTCATTATCCCCTGGCAGTTGTTTCATTAACAATTCCACAAAATGGTAGAATGCAGTATAGTTTTATTATTTGCACTGCAGATTTCTTTGATTGCATTTAGCTCATTAGTTTTAAGCTATACTGAGTGTTTTTGTGTTTAAAGCATCACCTATTATACTATACTAATTATGTTTTGTAATGTAAGCACTATACCTGTAGGAAAGTGTGTACTTGCGACACAGTATGTCTAGTAATTTTATTGATGTGTCAAATAATAATAACAAAAATGTAAGTTACTGTGAGGAGGGGCCATTTTTAAATCTTTTAAGGTTATCTACTCTCCTACATATTTCAGGCAATAGGATATGAGATGTTATAATGTAAATTAGTGCATTATAATAACGATATAGCTATGCAATTTTATAATCAGTTTGCAAGTGGCAATTCTAGGCGAATATTCTGTTATTCAAGTGACACAGCAAGTGAGTCAGTAGCAGAAGCTAAATAACAAAACGATTTTGTAAGGGAGAGCAAAAATTTAAAAAGGACACAAAGAAAAACAACAACATTCCAGAGTAATGTTCGGTATTTTGCAAACTCTGGGAGAGTTGTTGCTTTCTGGCCTGGGAAAGAGCCATTGTAGGTCTCTGGGGAGACCAACCCGATGGCCTCCAGACAAACACCAAGCAGAGTGGCAGAGCAGACACAGCAAGATGCGTGGGAGTGCATAAGAAACACAAGAACCCCACGCAGTTTTATAGTCACTCAGACAAAACGCTCCAAAGAAATGCAAATACAGAGTTTCCTTGCAAAAATAATTTTTGACCATTTGGCCACCCACTCATTCAAGTTGTTCGTAACAGCTCTGCTAAGATTATGTGTGATATGTAACAGTATTTTTAAAGTAGGGATGCACTGATCACATATTAATATCAGATATCAACACAAATATTTTTAGATATAATAGCTTGAACGGGTATCAGATAATGGGGCTGATCCATGGGCTCATCAATTCACGTCAATTCTACCTTTGCAACTCATGCTACATCATGCATCGGCAGCACGTGCAGTTTGCAAGCAGACTTGACTGACATGGAGGTACATTATTTCACAATACTACATCAACAACTTCAACGGCTACTTGAAATATCGACAAAGAAAATATCAGTGGAGTGGTGGTAGTAGCACTACAAAATACAACACAACAAACTCCAACGGCATCATGCTGAGGAGTACAAAGTTCCTGCAGATGGACAAAACACAAGGAGATGATATAACAAAACAGTTAACTTTGGTGGATGAACTATAAAGACGTTTGCAAAAGCCGGGAAAGTTAAAGTCAAAGCTGAGGAGGCAAGCTACACAGGTTACTCATTCAACAATCATATCAGATTGGTACTGGGCATCAGCCGATATGCCACAAGGTCATTGTAAATAAAGCACTTTATCATTGCTGATTGTAGATTTGGCTCATTTAGAGGAAAAACATTTTAACTGTCTAAAAAACTGGTGCAAATTGTCATAAGTCCCCAGTCGAGGAAAAACAACAAAGGTCACAAAAAAGGATTCTTTTAACATAACTCAAAGAAAACAGTAAAGAGACAGATCCAGACTGCTCGATGTGAAATCAGTGTGTTTAGCTTACCCAGGTAAAACATCGGCCAAATGTCTTTTGACATGTTTAATAACTTTTTGCATACAATGTGGAGGACGAGACATCCATAACATGTTCATTCACTCCTCACTAAATTTACAGTACAAACTCAAACGTCCAAACCTTGGATTTCCTGCACACAACTCCAGCTTTGCAGCAAATCTGCATTAATGTACTCTGGTTATACGGCTATAAATAACAAGCATGTCATGATGAGATTTTATTTTGCCTGCTCTCACATTTTTTTCTTTCCTCTGTGTCTTGCCAGCATTTCCACACCAACATACACATGCACACGTATGCTCATTGACTCTCACTCACTCTCTCTCCACAGTCTGCCGTAAAATTGACACAGTGATTAGTCAGAGGCAGGTTGGTGATGACTGTGAAGAGCTCAGGAAGAGTTGACTTCCCCTTTGACCAACATCCTCATTCCTTCCACTCTCTCCTCCAAAAAGGAACAAAGGCTTGTTTAGCACCAGGAAACATTGAGGGTAGCATCGCATTGAAAGCTGGATATTCCTGGGATGCAGTGAGGGTGCAGTGAAAAGCAACCAGTTGGGACAACAGTAGATTCTTTTGGCTTCAAGACTGTGATATAACACTTACACACTCTTGCCAAGACTGTCTACACTAGCTGACTGCTTTGCCAGGATGTATTTGAACACAAGGCATGCAGCATGTTCACTTCTTGTCATGGAATATACTTTTATTATGCTATGTCTTTGCGCTACTGAATATCTAAAACAGCAATATTTAAGAAAGATAAAAGTATGGTTACATAAAAAGACTTATTTAATAACTAGAACATGTTGGCAGACTGTCACAATTAGGCAAACATGGAAGTCCAAGAATAATTACATATTTAAATTTGGTACTAATTAAAAAAGAAGAAGCAGCTCAAATAGATGTAATATCGACTACTAACTATTAGACGTGATAAACATTCACCACTGGCCAATTCAGGCCTTCATTTGTCTTTCTGAAGTACAAGCACAAGAGCTATACATATGCAGAACATATAAGAAGCTCCAAAAGACAGAAACAGCCTTGAGACAAAAGTGAATATGCTGGAAAATAAACTTGTCCTACTTTCTTGGAAGAACAATTGCCTGATTCTGCTAAGGTGCTCAACTCAGAGAAAAATCCAAAAGGGGAACAGATTTGATAACAGTTCCCAATTACCACCAGCATTTTTTCTTTTCTTTTCCTTTTCTTTTTTGTAAGAATATTTTCTTTCTTTTCCCATGGCGGTGTGGGACTTTGTTAGGGTTATGTTTGTAACACTGGAGAGGTTTATTTCACTAATGATTTAACTGTGGATTTCTCCATTTCTCTGGAGAATGGCTACACTAATCCAAAAATCAGGCTACAGTTTGGAAAGCATTAACAGCTGTCTTTTTGTGCTATGTGAAATCAGGACTTTAGTTCCAAAATGTGTCAAACTCTGAAGGAGAAAAACAACAATAATGGCACTTCTTATTAAGTTTAGGTTTTGCATCCAAGATCAACCTGCAGTTGGTGTCTGAAAACTGGAAATTTGTGTCAACATTATGTAGTATGGACCAAACCTGCACCATAACAAAGTTGTGAAATCAGTTAAGCAGGTTTTACACTTAAAGCCAAAATGTTTTAACAGTAATGACAATTACTATATTTTCTAGAATTTAGTTATTTGGCCAACACATACAGTCACTTTCATTATTGCAATATGAGCAATAATTTATCTTAGTGCCTTTAAGGAGGTGATGAGAGGTGTGGACCAAAGCATCAGAGCACCAGGAGCTTGGAAGGCAATACTGCATCATCCAGTTACAATGAACACAACACAACTTTGCTCTATAGTGCCGAGTGCAAACCAAACTAACAGTAGCAGAAACTAATGGATACCTGACAAGGCAGAGGCAGCAGTGGGATGATAATGCAATCCTACGCTTCTAACGCTTCCAGGTGAAACACACAGTAGACGAAGGCGAGCAGATGCCTGCGGGTCAAATGCTACCTTGCTTACCTTAAACCAGCACCAAACCATTTGCGTTTGTGTCTGTGCGCATGTCTGTGTGTGAAATCAAGCCATTAAAAAATGAAAATTTCTTGGTTGCGAGGAGGAGTTTTGCTGGCAGCCAGTGTTTGCTGCTTACTACTTGGTGCAAAGATGAAAAATACAGTATGTCATATCAGCATCCCTGGTTCAGTTCAATGGGCAGTCGTCAGCCACTCCAAGCAGTTTACATTTGCATTTAGTCATTTGGCAGACGCTTTTATCCAACCCTATTCTCTGCAATATTAATGAAAGCTATTTTTCAAATGTTCTTGATTTTTTCTCAGTTCAAAAGGACAACTTCTACAGTATGCATTCCACACAAAGGCTTCTGATTTGTATTCTTCTGATCTGCTTTCTTTATTAGTGTTTGTGTGTATATGTCATAAAGTTCTCAACACAAAACACCAAAGAGAAGCAAATGTTACAGACAAAACTAAAGAGAACATAGCTATCTGGTGTTCCAGACAAAAGGTCAAATACAGGATATAAAGATTCTATTATTGTTACACACAGACAGTAACATCTGTGATGGGAGCTGTAGAGACAGAGCACATACAAACAGAGCAGGACCCAAACCTGCTGAGACACAACATTACAGATGGCTGCTTTTTACCCAGCTGGCACTGAGGCATATGGAAACAGAGATCATTAGCAAGCTAAAAAGGGCATGACAACATCAGTAAAGGTAAGCCATCAATAAAATTCCCACAAAGGAAACAATGCCTAAAACGTCCAAGATGCACTATTTTTGTGTTGGTAATGAATTATAAAATGTGTAAAGAGCTGCTCATAGTAAAAAAAAACACCTGGACAATCACTGAACTTTGCAGTTGTCCTCAACTCAGAAGCCTTTTAGTGCATTTCCACTGACTGATTTGGTTTTATTTAAATCCAAATCCAAAATCTAAATCTAATGTTTGCTGTTTCTCTCTACTGATCAGCTACAGAGCTCATCCAGTTTTGCCTACTGCCTGTAAAGAATCAATTTATCCCAAAATACTATTACTAAGTTAATATTTATTATATACAATAAGAATGGAATAATCTGATTTCAAATAATACACTAACAAGCAAACTGAAATAGTTGGAGCTGTAATCAGTATCACAGTCTGTCATTTATTAAGTTGGGAACACTGGCTTTGGGCATACAGTTATGGTCTCGTACAAAGCTAAGTACTGCCATGCAAATGCCAAACTGATCTGGAGCCATGCAGCGAGTGGAATCAGCAAAATAATGAACACAGCATGACAGACTAATCACAGCATGACTCTGGTCCGTGGGGAGTAACTAGACTGTTCTGGCATCAACTTTTAGAGTCACAAAAATGTATCTTCACAATTCAAAACAGTGCCACACACAATGTTACAGAAAAGCAGCTGCCACAGACGATAAACTGACGGTTTGGTAAGATGTTTGTTCAAGTGTGCAGGCTGCATGGGCTGCACTAAAGAACCATAAAACAGCCTATGTGAACTAGAGAAAAACACAGATGAACAGACAACTGCACGCACAGACACACAAACACATGCACATATGATAACAGGAAATACACTCACAGTGCATTAAATCACAGAGCAGTGGAGGCAGCCATTGAGTCTCAATTGATGAAGCAGAGAGCACCTACTGCTGGAACCTATGGAAGATAGAGAGACAAAAACAAAGAGAAAAAAGAAAGAATGCATGAGAGTGTGAGAGAAAGAATGAAGAGGGAGGATGACGGAAGAGGAAACAAAGAAAGTAAAACAGATGGAGGGGGAGTGAAGAAGAGAGAGCATTTTGTTAGTTTGCCTGAAGCAGGTCTCTTATCATTGTGCTTCATTTTCAGGGGAAGTCATTATTCTGGCATGATGTTACAGAACAGATATCAGATTTATTGGTACATTCACACACCCAGCTCCCTAACAAATTCAAAAACACTTTATAACACAAATGGACACAACTTGATGCACATGAACTCATTTGACCCTCAGGAGATCCTGAGATCTTGTTCTTACTGTAGCAATCTAATACTATCTACAAATCTTGGCATAGAGTATGAGTTGAGTAGTAGCCCTACATCACAAGAACAAGCGTCTGAACATTGTGAATATTAAATATAGTATGATTTAATTATTTTTCAATAAATACATTCTGTAAAAATTAGTGTACACATAAGAAGTTCATTCAGAATGATGTAAGTTCTGTTTTAGGTGTAATTTTCCAGGGTGAACTACTAATCAGTTCTCAAATGATGAAAATAAATGTTAGATTTTGTGATACATTTGGAAACTTGATCTTCCTTCTCTGTGCAGAAATGCTTTTGCTGAACCCAAACAACACAATGAAGTATGTATATACAATCTGATCTTGTCGTAAGATTGCGTAGTCACTACAGTCTATTCAAGATACAGTCAGGCTTAAGATTTTGTTTTGCTCAGTTGAGCAACATGTAAAGATATATCCCCTGCTATCCTATATGCTAAAAACAAACTGTATAATAATAGATCTCATAATCCTCTTGGTGGATTTAATGCCACCTGTGATGGGAGGGCACATTTTTTGTCAGCATACTGAAACTGTGAGCCCATTAGCAAATTAAATTTTCCATTTGCTGTGGGATTTGTTTTAGGTGTTGTATTTGGAGACAAAATAGGTTGTTCATTGAGTGTTGCTATGCAACCAAGGAAAATCTATGAAAATAAAACAAAACCATTTCTCCATGTTAGCAATTCAATCATGAAAACTGTTCTGCATGAATTTATCTGAGGACACACCATATTGTTGGGGATAAATATAGACACAGTCATTGCAGGAACTCCAGGGTTTTTCATATGCTTTTTTTTAGAAAATGATTTGGCACAAAGGGAAATTCTGAGATGATTACACTGGTGAAGTGCATTATTGAGCACAAATAATGAAAATACGCAATTTGGTTTCATAACTGTACTTTTGTGTGTGAAAGTTTCCCCTTTATTACTGTGGCGCTTTAAGATGTGTGATATTAGATATTTTTCACTAAGCGGCAGAAACACACCTGGGTGCAGCTATTCATCATTAGCATCAAGTCTTCATGCTTTATGTGTGTGTGTGTTTTTTTGTTGTGTGCAGAGACTCAAGGGTTTATTTGTATGCTCACACAACTTGCTAGTTAACACAGAATAAAAATGCAAACACAACTGCTAGTATGACACAGTTAAACTGGAATAATGGACTTACATTATGTAATGAGCTTGTCTCTTGCAGAACATCCATTGCTATGTAGCTCATTATCAACAAACTCTCTCCAGCTTTGATGGCATCTAATGAACATGTCTGGCAATTCCCAGGCACAACCCATTAACGTTTGATCTTGTTATCTTTTTTAGTGTGCACGAGGGACATAGATTTTATTTTTCAAAATGTAGATGCCATTTTTTGTAATTGAGGTATAATTTCAATTGGTTATGATTACTTTTTCCCCACCAATTTAATTGCCGAGATCTCAGAATATGGTGCTACAATATCGCTACAGCGGAGTCCAGTGTGAAAAATACAAACAAATCCTTAGCCTGAAAATATTATACTATATAACCACATGTACAAAGAAAGGAAGAAAGTTATCAAGTTTAATTAATCTAACTGGAATTTAAATTCCAAATTGTTGACATTAAATTGCTTAATTAACTTTTTTTGTTTTTTTATTTCCTGCACGAAAAATTTAAAACTGTCATCTTCTCACATGAGCGCAGGATAGTTTCTGCAGAATCAGGTCATTGTCTTGACTTGCTGTTTAGCACATTTAGCACACAATAGAAGATTGTCTGTTTCAGATTGCAGAGAATGCAAGATGGGGACACAATGCAAAAAGTGCAAGGCAGAAATTTCTGCATCTTATTTACATCACATCGAACCAGCAGCAGGCGCATGACACAAATGTTGTCAATATACCCACATGCTCACAAGGATGCAGCAGGACAATAACCTGCTCTATTCAAATTACAGAAATTGGAAATTACAGATTTTGTGTTTGCATTTTCACATACAGATCTCCAGGTAATGTCTAAATAAAATCACGGTTGCAGTACATGTCTTAAAACAGCTTTCGTTTATCTTTGTCGTAGTGACACACTGATAATGCTACAGTACCATTGTGACACAGTTTGTTTTGCACATTTCAGTTGTCTTAAAGTGTTGTTTGCAGGTGCTTTGCATGTGTGTCCCTGCCTCTGTGAATTTTGCTGACCGCAATCCCTCCCTCACACCTAGTAAACAACAGCTGGTTCCAGTAGGCCATCTGCTACCTGTAAATTCCCTTCTACAGCACACACAGCTCTATTGGTTTGTCTCCTCTGAGAGGTGCACTTCCTAGGATGCTGTGAGAGAGTGTGTGTTGCTGCTTTGACACTATAATAACAGTTTGAATTTTTGTCTGGCACACTCAGCAGTAAACAGGCTTTATATTGACTGAATGTTTCCTTTTTTCATTTCTAGCATGATTGAGTGGTCTGAAAATACATGTACCGATTACTGCTATGGCTGAAACCTAGATGTTCAATATCTTTATCATTCACAGGATGTGAATACCAGCTCCCTGCTGGTTCCATCACAGACTCTTGGTGTGTGTTTATGGATGTTAAACGTTTCAGTCATGTCACTATCAAACAAAAATAACTGGACAAATATTAAATAATTTTTTCTGACTCACTTGACCACCTTCACCTTTTCAAGTTGATGATTAGGTTTTGGGAGCATACTTTGCTGACTCACTCTCATTAAACTGAACTGCAGAGACACTGAGTTAATGGGTTACAGTGGAGCTATAGAAAGTCAAGCAGGACAACATGTGATTGTGTAAATGAAATAAAAAATAAAAAAAACAGACTGGAAAAACATACATGAATCAAAATTAACCTTTGTTTGTTATAAACAACACTTTGAATGAGTCATTTAACCTCAATTGTGCGTAATACCTACTTGAAATCAGCTACACAAATCATTGAGATATGATGACAACCATTCACAAAGTACACACATGGCTGTCAAGCAAAACATATCAATTGACCACATTCACTAGCCTAGACAATGGTTGCCTTGTTTAGAGGCTGCTTTATAAGGTATCCACACAACATAACAACAACTGTCAACTTTGTCATCATGCTCAAATGCATTTCAACATTACTGCACCATTCAATGGACATGAAATACCCACTGTGTTATGCAAATATTGCTTAAACAACACTAAAGTCAAAGTGTAAAACTCCTTTACTCAACTATTGTCTCCAGCTATGAAAGTTAACTAAATATAAGGAACTGTAATGCAAGCCTCTCTTAAGATGTTAGACCTGTGTTTTTCTTAAATACAGTGTACCAAACGTCTGTGGTTGAGTACAGAAACGCACAGGAAGCTTTTATACAACAACAAGGCTCAGGGGAAGACCACAGACAAATCATCACTTAAAATCCTGAGCTTAGTGGCAGAGTCAACACCACACAGACAAGGAAATTGTCACTATAGGGAGTGACTTACACTAAACACACAGGTCAGTCATGCAGGCAGCTTTATAAATATGTACATCCAGTCCATTCGGGTCATCAGAACAGTTGATTGGTGTTGGCATTACTTCCTGTAATTTGGCCCAACTTTGTCCTTATCGCCATAGCAACCACCTCAAAACTCTGCATTTGTAGTGAGAGGTTTGGGGCTCCTAGAGATGAACAGGGCTCCACAGTGACAACTACCACTGTGATTCTTCATTTAATAGACAGATATCTAGTACAGAAAAAGTACAGAAAACTGTACTTGTGGAAAACTCATCTGTGTTTCTGTTTTACTTCAGTGTTTGCTCTAAAGCAGCAGCAGACCATAATCTTTTTCAAAAGTTGTTATGAAAGACTTGCTGCAGATAAATGTGGATTTTATTCAGGAACATGATAAAAGAGTCTTCTTTCATGCTTTAATGCTCTCTAAAGTGCTGAAGCTGCTCTTTTGAAGATAATGAATTTAATGTGGTCTTCCTATCAGCGTAGTAATAAAGTAATCATTTGATACGGTAGTAGACTAAACTATAGTTCTTGGGCTACAGTTCCAAGTTCCGCAAATCTAAATATGATGCAGTTTAAAACATATGCCATGAACATTGATGTTGTGCTACACAAATCATGAGTCATCATAATTCATCATGGGTGCAGAGAAAGATCTGTCACATTATTCATACATAAAAGAATGATTTATAGCGCCACCTCTCCATTACAACTAGCCTGTGGGGTATTCAATAAGCTTAACATTAAGATTCTGTTTGCATGTACTAGAGAATGCTAAAGCAGGCATCAGTTAGGGAGGTTATTTGAAGAGCTTTATGCCAGAATAAGATGCCCAAGATGAGTCCCTAGTAGTATGAAAAACGCAGGTCTGACAAAATGATTGATGGCACAACTTAAAAACTAATTACAGTAGAGAACATTGTAAAACAGACGTAACAATAATAACAACTGCTTCGTCCATTTTGCCAAAGTTTTATAACCCAAACACCGAACTACAAAGCAAGAGCAATATTTTCAAACGCACTTGAAAAGTAGAGAATGTTTGTGTGGTTTACAATGCCAGCCAAGTGTGGAAAGAAAGTCAAATTCATCCACACTAGTGTGGACAAAATGAAACTTCAAAAGAACCATTTCATCCACTATGGTTAATGCAGTTCACAACCCTGTGTTTAAATAAGTGAACTTTGTTTTTCATAAACTATACAAAATGTGCTGTATGTGTCTACTTACCATATTTTTAATCTTACAAAGTTAGAAAAGTGACTAAGCACAGTTCTTGAAAGCCACATGGGATCTATCAATCAAACAGTATTTGATATTTTTACAGAATGAGTTGAAATAAAAGATGCTTTTAAGTGGCAACTTGTTTCTTTGGATGTTTCAAGATTTGGCAGTCAATTCACTTTATCACAGCATGGGTGAAACAGAATGAAAAAGATCTGAAACCAAGAATATTACATCTTAGATTAAAATTTGCCTGAACTGTATTTATAGTAAAACATATTGATACTAAAAAAGTATTTTTAAAACAAGCAAAATCACAGAGGTAACATGAGGACAGCTTCCACTATATCAGGTACTGGACTCTCCTTGCCTTGAGTGCTTTTGACAACTATGTTTTTGCCAGACATTTCTTACTTTTCCCGTCTATCCATCCATCTATCTTTCCATCCAACTATCCATGAGTCTATCCGTCCATCTGTTTATCTTCAAGTCAGTTTTAGTTTGATGTCATTCTTTTAGTTCACACACAAGTCAGCTGAAGAATTTTAGGTTGAATCACAATTGATGCAAATCCAGAATGCAGTGAAATATGTGAATGGGCTGAAATTAATTTCAATGAATCACAACTACAACCCTTGAGTAACATAAACACTGACTGGATTGAAAACTGAACACAAATCATCCAAAATACTCTCTGGTAAAGGCTGAAAGCCTTAGCTACCAAACAGATGTGTGTATCCTCCTGCTAAGAGCTGATCAGGGAGAAATGTGTTGGATGAGAGGTGGGATTATCCAAGATACATATGGAAAAAATACTTGCGATAAACCACAAATCATGTTGTATTAACTTGACTGCTGAGCTTATACATTTACTTCATATTCAGGAAAATGAGGACACTAAAAAAAATAAATAAATAAATTTAATAAAAATAAAAATAAATCATTCCCCATTTAAATTTCAGTGTGATTTTTTGCCTCTTTCCCTCTCACGTTTCATTACTACAGTGAGGTAAAATACATTAAATAAATATTTTGTGAAGGTTGGATTTCTATGCCAACAGTAAAATTAATATGTTGAAAATGCAGAGAGTACAGTCAGGATGCAAACCCAACTCCCTGTAAGCAGACAGATCAAAAACAAATTCAATATTCACAAGGGGAGTGAATAGTCTAGAAAAAACACAAGTTAATGTTAATGGGACAGCAAAACATAAACATTTATGTTAAAAAGGTTACATAAGCATTTAAATGCGCTTTTCCTTTTTGTGCCATTACACATCTTCATTGTTTTACCCAAACACTGAACTCTGACTAAAAAAGCAGCAGCTTGTCCAGCGTGTAAAGAGTTCTCATTAACATGTAAGCCAGCCTGTCCAAAACCACACATCCTGCTGATTAGAGGGTGTCCCATCCACATTGAAAGTCCCTTCTCTGAATGCTTGATACTTGAGATAGAAGATGATACTAATCATGCATAGAGTGTCTTGTGATTCCTTTGCTGCCAATTCTCCCTGAATCATCTGGTCTGTCCCCATGCACAATCTTTTCCCTGAAGATCCTTTAAGTCCTATATTATCATTATGTCCATCTGTGTCTATGAGGCTGTCCGTATGTTAGCAAGCCTCTGCCATGCTGAGCAGACAGCAACAGTTGTTGGTGCTTTAAAGAGCAGGAAGAAGAGGGTAGTGAAGAGTACAAAAAAAGTGTGCAACTACTTACAAAGCAGCAGGGTATGTCCAATCAGTGGCCATGCAGATAAATGGGGGAAGAGAGCCACATGACCCATGTAGTCGAGATGAAGCCGGTGCATGAATGAGCAACAGAAAGGGAGGGAGAGAGACTGCTATGCAAGGAGGGAGGGAACAAGTATGAGAGGGGCTGATGTTGAGAGAGGCAAAACACAACAGAGGCAGAGGAAAGGAGAGTGATGGAGGAACAGCTAAGGCACGTATAGGATGGTGATTCTAACCGGCTTAGCTTCTTACATTTAAGGAATAGTCACTGAAAAAACAGAAAAACTTCAAGAAGAAAGAGGAAGACTGACAGGGATGTGGATGTTCCTCTTTCTTTAGCAGAAATAACCCAACTTCAGTGACCACCTCCTACAACTGTCACATCATCCAGGGTCATTGTGAACTCCGGTACCAAGAAAAGATTTTAAAGAAGAAATAAATAAGAGCTGAATAGTGTTTAGCTGAATCCTCCCAGCAGGACTGAATTCCCAAAGAGACCTATCAGTTCCATGCTGCCTCTTAACCTTACATTTTGCAGGCAACAGCTGTCAACCCCCGTACAGACATGGACCTAAGCACAGTCAACCTCCAGCCTTCCTAGTAAAAATTTAGTTGATGTTTCAGAAGCCTAATTGTTTGTAAAGCAAGAGAGTCTAGACAGAGAAAGTGATCTCCCCTCTCTAAATAAGTACTGTCAAACATACTAGACACGAGCCAGGGAAGCAAACCAGCCACCAGAAGGGCAGGATTTTTGTATTTCTGAAGATCTGCCAAATAACAGTGTTAGAATGTTTGTTATCTTCCTTGGGCATGGAAATGCACCCTGTGGCTGTGGAAATAGATAAAATATCAACAGGGGCTATTCACTGGCATATAGACAAAGAAACACAACAACTTTAAGGGCAACCGTATATGATTTATCCAATTATATCTTGGACTTGCATTTTATGCATGTAAACTCTTCTCTAAGTGTATTTCCACACTTCTAGTCTATTTTCCTGCATTTTTTATGCTCAACCACAGTGATTATGTACCGCTAACAAAGCACTGGTGACCTTCTCAGACCTACACTCTGTACTGTATCTGAACACCCCCACTGTAGACACACTTGCACTGGAGCTGCTACCCTGCTGTTCACACTATGACAACTATGTAGACAATTATCACTGCCCACTCTATTGCTATGAAAATACAAATGTTCAAGACAATAAAATAAACAGATTCAGATTAAAGTGAATATGGTGCTTGTTATGAGTTTCAAGCACTTAATTCCTAGAATGTCACAGTGACATCTATGTCAAGGCAATCATTTACAGTAACATTCCCTGCTAACTGCTAACATCTTCAATATATGGGGATTCACTTAGGATAAAATTGCCTAAACTTAACAGAAGAGTTCCACAGGCTGTTTCTCATATGCCTACTTTAAGATGCCTTCATAGTTAGTCACAACTAAAACAAATCTGCGGCATTCTGCCTGTAGGTTTCTTGGCTTTAGTATACCTTTTTCAAGAAAGAGGACAGAAAGAGTTGATGACTACCAGTTTTTTCCAGTGTTTAGTCTTGGTAGCAATACTGAATTAGCTTAACAAGGCCATTTCTCATTGACCACAAAAGGTACTGCACGCAGATGTCAGTGCAGTTGGCAGATGATGTGGTGAGGTCTATGTGGCCCCTTCATCTGTGCTGACATCTGGGCCATATGTCTTCCACATGGAGAGGACAGGGTCCAGATTCAGAATAGAAATGGGGCACTTGGGGTGGAAGTAGTCCAAGGACCCACAAGGGCATTAGTTATAAACAGAGGTCTAGGAGGTATAGCAAGAGCTTTAAGTATGATAATGTTTTATATATAGGGGTTACAATATGTGCTATACTTAAGTTCATTCATTCATCAATTGAATATGCACTTTATTACAAGCAAGCATCACTTTATTCTGCATCACTTTATTCTGCAATTATTAGTTATAAAAGTTAAAAGTTATAAAAAATAAGATGCCTGACACCTGATACACAACACAGGGAAGGAAAAAAACTCTGCCATATCGTTTCTTAGACCCTTATTTTCTAAGGATGATCTCTGGGGGGTTGCAGAAAACTGTAGATGAAGGATAAAGACAGGGATGAGAAGCCAGTAGGATAAAAGTAAAACAATGGGGGATGGGATGAAGTCAAGCCAAAGAATAGCCAGTTATAAGTCATCAGTTGATCCTCACAAAAACCTAAAGCTGATGCAAGCATTGGTTTCCTCTCTATGTAGGTATCAGATTAAGCATAGCTCAGTGAAAATATAATCTGTGGAGGACAGTGGTGATATTGTATTTTCCTCAATGATAAATCTTCTACTTTACATACAGAAACATTTGGGTTACATTACATAGTAGAGAGTGATTTAATGACATTAGATAACAAAACTTTGATGTTCACAGGGGTGAGATTGATGTGTTTTTTAATGTTGATTTAATTGGCTTTAATGAAAACACTCCTACCTATGCATGCCTATTTTACAGATTTCATAGAATCCAAATCAACCAGGAAAGTTCTAAATCTCATGAGTCATACGTCTATAAACACATTTGATGTCAGATGTATTCCAAGAAAAATGCCTGTGGTTAGACACCATTATGTTTGGCCAACCTGGCATTAAAATTTACCACCTTTAATCTGTAAATGCATGGTTGTATGTGAGGAACAACTCCTTGCATAAGTATTACTGTCATTTATGTATTTACACACACCTACACAACAAAATCCTCATCTGACAGCTGTTTTTGATCACCACCCTCACGCATAAGTTGCCACATCTCCAGCTTCATCATCGGCATTCATCTCTCAGTTTATTCGAGAGACTAAAAGAATCTTCCCATTTTTTATTTTGTGTCATGGACAAAAGGATTTATTCGTTTGTTCTTCACCTTCAACTGTTCTACCTGGAAGGGGAAGGACTCAGGCATTACAGCTTTGTCACTATAATGACTTCCATTTGCATGTTGTGTCCACAATAAAGCCAGTGAGAGATGCAAGTTTTTTTTCTCAATGGCAACCGTCTTATAAAGTGAACAAATTAATTTGATATTGTGCTCTGGGATCATAAAACTCTATTTTAACAACAATATTAAAACAGAACAAATTTATGCTATAAATCAAAGTTTTCAATGATTTATGAGGGACAAAAGTTGGATTTATACTTCACAGATGGGCTTGACAGCTCTTCCACCATTAAGTAGCTTGGTTATGTCTCTAAAGCTACACCATAACTGACTGACAGTTACAAATCCCCACTGACACTACGAGGCAAGTTCTAAATCACAGCACTTTATTTTGGCATACATTTCAGACATTCCAGAGTTTTGATTTAATATGATTCATTGAATTACCATGCCCCTGAAATAAATAGTAATGATGCTACTGAAAATTTACAAGTTCCACAAACCAATAAGTTGTGGGACGCACTTACAGATTACTGTGTCCTAGCGCATTGCCATCGGGTCAATTAACACAGCTGTGGTGATTATGGGGTTCTACGTGATTCTGACTAAGTGGAAAATATCAAGTCTCTGGGTATGAGTGACGGTAGAGCTTTACTGTCCACATTTTCTAAAATCCCCGCAAACAATTAGCTCCCTAGGAGGAGGAACAGGAAAAGGAAGAAAGAGGAGATCTTTCAGCTCTCTTTTCACAATTTCAGTACACATGACATAACAGACTAGCATGAGCTCCAGTATCTATGGAGAAATACAATGTCATAGTAATTTATCTCCAACCCCTGTGGAGAACAAAAAGATGAAGAAACAGTTGGGCCTCTTGGCTCGCGTTAATCCTCAGACAATGCCTTCCTTTTTTGAACTTACCAGTGAACCAATAGGGATGTTGGTTACAGTTGTGTTCTGAGACCATCCAGTGTCAGTCAAGATATGGAACTAGTCTGGGATGAAAGAGGTTTCCAACAGCAAAGGTTGACATGGAGGAGATAAGGCAATGCCATATCATCATTGACTAAAAAATAATTTGCCGCAGTGAATGTATTCTAACGTATTCAAAAGTTAAGGAAAAAAAGGCATTAGACATCTCAAATTCAAGTATTGTTTAGCCATAGCAGGAATGTTGTCCTTTGGCGCATACTGACAGTTTCAGATGAAGCCTTGAGGCCATTCTTTGCTTTTTCACATTCAGTGGAAATGTCTGGGAAAGACACCACAGTGTTGTTGAAACTCCCACACCACAAAATGTTCCAAGTCTTACTCACCCCCAACCCCACAGCACCCCCATCTCTCAATGCCCCTATCAGTGCATAGCATTCTGCTGCTTTTTCAATTTGCCCTCCTTCTTCAGCTGCGTAGCAAATAATTATTAACAGGATCAAAGCATATGAAAAGGCTTCTGCATCAGTGAGGTTGAGCTTGGGGAGCCGGGTGACTAAAATTGATAATGACAAAGCACTGAATTGTTTTTGTCCTATATATGTAGTGCTGTATATGAGCTATGCTGGTGGAACTGAGAAACTGTCTAAATTATTCCAAGGTAAATCAATTCTTGCTGGTTCTTTCATGAAAGTTATTTTCAAGATTTTGGTATTTGCAACTATAATAAACTTTAAAGCACTCTAACAAAAATGCATTAGTCATGTAAAATTCATGGAATAATCAAAGTGACTAAAATATTCACTCAGAGACACTAAGATATACAGTCAAAAATAACAGCCAGTGATATTGGAAACTGCGGCAATGTACCCTCTGGAAAGCCTTCCTCAAGCAAAATGATTATCCGTAACCTGCTTTTTGCATGTTTCACTTAATATCCCCGCATGCTATAAATAGTTTCATGCACATATCCACTGTTGAAGTATGGTATATAAAGATTAAAAGTGCCCTGGATTAGCAGCCAAGTTGGACTAGGACAATTTGGTGCTTGACAACTGCATGCGGATGCTACGAGACGGTTAATAAATGTGATCTGCGCTGGTGTTTATTTCCTGTAAGTGGTAAGCTCTAGTAATCTATGTGCTTGAGACTACAGGGTCTTATAATCAGCTAAAAGGTTGGTGTAAAACCACTGACAGACTGACAAGATGCAGTTCACTCAGTGCACAGCTTGTTTGTAAAACCAAAGGGAAAAACATTCAGCAAAACATATTAGAGCACAACACATGAGTGACACTTGGACAAGCATTGATTGCATCACAGATTATGTCTTCTTTTCACATGTCAAGCAGAGCAAGTAACAGGAAAGGACAGAAACTATGGTGGGTTTCAGAAGTGTCCTTGAGCACTCAAGCATTCCTTAAGGACAAAAACTCTCTTGAATTTTAAATACACTTAAAAGCAAAAGTAGTGCTCTGGACTTTACCATTTTAGTTTCTTCAACAATAATAAGTATAGCCTCCCTAAAATACACCCTGAATACATTTCAGAAAAATATGGTCAATACTCTGGAAACACTGAAATAACCATATTCATCATTATCTAAATATAATTTGACATGTTGTTATCATGTTCTTTATGATACATCACAAGTTCAGCATTGCTCAGGTTACCTAAACATAGACTGCTATGGGTTGTTCAGAGTGAGGGTGAAGCAAAAAATAAAATTTTAAATGTCACAAATGTGCACTTGAACATAGTTAATTGTGCAGATGCAACAAAATTGGTTTAAAGTCTGTAAATCAGTCTAAGTTGTGACCGTACATATTCCTGAATAAAAGAGTAATAACTATAATCATAATGTTAGCATGTTTAAAAAGTTATGTGTTATGGATGTGACTTGTGATATTACAAGTATGAGTCTGGTAGTGTTTAGACTACTGTTATCGTAAATATAAAGAAACTGAATTTGTTCTTTTCAATAAGTACAATAAACAAATTGAGGGGTATAACCCATTAGTGTTGTTTGTTACTTTTCTTTTGTTGCTTTAACAACAGCAAGGTGCTAACAAAGTAATCTCAAATTTCTCAAATGTAATTTCATATTACATATAAAATAAATTATCCTCTGATGAGATTCATAAAGGTTAAGTGGGATTTGTTTTTATTCTACAAAACAAAAGATAGAGTTGATATTACATTACATTACATGCAAATAACCACTTTAAATACTTTACATTGTAACTCAATTCAACACAAGCCACTGTGCTTTTTTCCCTCAACAACATGACATTGATTCAGAATGAATACTTAACGTGGCCATTTAAGCCTATTAAATAGTAACAACGAGAAAAATGGCAGAATACCTCACACTTTAAGGGCAAAGGCTGGCATTAGAGAGCAATGACTACAGATCAGCCTTGACACATTTCACTGAGCCAGAAGTAGGCATCATGTCATAAAATATTCACGAGAGAGGGATATTTGATAGCCAAATGCAAGCAGAGAACATACAGTGGTGATAGTGATGAAATGGTTCAATCTCAAAATGCGACCATACAATACTAAGTCACAGTTTAAATGTACACATGTGAAAAGGCTCGAAACCCAGTATCTGATAGGGCAAGGATTTATGGTTGCTCCATGACAAAATGAGGACTGTCTAGCCTGGTCTAGAGGGTTTGAGTTCAGAGACACCAAGTAAGAAAAGAGACAGTTTGCACAGTTTAAATTCAACCCAGTCTTCACGACCCCTTAGGAAACTGTATTTGTTTGCACTTGCATCTATGTATACAAAAGGCTGACAGCAGTTTGGATTGGGGTGGAGGGTTGTGGACATATGTTTAAATTCAATTTCAGAAGCATTTTAACATTAAACATCTAAGTATGTGTACAGTATATATAAGATAAAATAAGAAACTTTAAACTAAAATTCAGGGATACACAACATGACTACTTTCTTAGTTACAGCTATGCAATGTAATGCTTTTACAGGGCTGTTGTTATTCTGTATCTAACTCTATAACCCCTATATGTTAATTTTTTGGTGCCATTTTCTCATAAATATGCATTAACAAGAGGAATGCGCAAATAACAGGAGAAGATGTGGCAGCATGCCCTGCAAGTGCAGAGCCACAACTTTAGGACAGCACCAAGCAACAGTTACCTTAGGAACCACTGTGGTATGCACAGTGTCACCCTGCCTCATTTAGCCTCAGGAACACCAGTAATTAAATTAACAAGACTTATTGCACCAGAAGCCCATTGACAGAAGTAACATTTCATAGTGAAAACAGCTGAGCCTCATTAGTGGTTGGAGGTAGTGAAGTGAAACTGCATTCAGATTCTAATAACCGTTGGATAAAGGCAATTCTGTGTACTTGTGTGTACCATCCACACTTCCTTTGACACCTCATCTGCTCTGTCACCCAATCACAAACAGGAAAGTAGCAAATATGGTAAACAAGGAAAGTTCACTGACCTTCCTGCAAGAGTAAATATAATGTATATTTTAGATATGAGTGAGCTCAAACATAGGTAGGTATTGAATCTAGGCATTTTTTCACTTTGACACTTCAAGATACATATATTTGCCAGAGTGTTTCTAAATGGCTAATACCACAAGCATGTCAAACCCTTTGAATTAAAGCTGCAAGTTCTATGATTTTACCCACATCTTGAGTGTTTAATTTCAAATAAAATGTGGTTGTGTACAGAGGACGAATTCCAAAGAAATGCATCTTTGTTTTATTGTTTATGGATCTAACTGTATTTTCCTTGAGACATCACCTCATTCCAAATGTTTGATCTATGCATCACATCACCCTTATGTTAAAAATAAACATCTGAAGACAGAACATCCTGATTTGCTCAGATTTTCCACTTCTCATTTCTGCACATTAGCTGAGCACTTAGTTCCTTTACAAACTGTAAACATTTCAAATAAATCTCTGACGCTGCATTCAGTGGAAATTAATACTCTCTTTAGATCAACTTTCAGGACAAGGGCACATTTTACAAAAAAAAATGAACACCCATCAAAAAGGCAATGAGTTCCCATCAACTGGTGAACAGAGGAAGAGGGAGGGATGACAGGAAAGAGAGAAGAGGTGCGTGACTGTTAAATACAGATTAATGTCCCTTGCATAGGCCGCTTATGTTAGCTTCCTGCTCCAGACTGACTGCAGCAGGTCTCTGGGGGCCCGTCTTAGACTAAATACATGATAAGAAATTCTGAAGGACCCTCTTGAAATGACAGATACACAACTAGAAAAGGAGACAAAGGGGCAGGATTGGAGATGCATATATACTGGGGAAATACAAATAATAAGAAAAGCAGGAAAGAAGAGACTGTCTCTTGTCATGAAAAGCGATGAGGCTAAAGAAATTTATAACTTACGTTATTACCATGAGCTCTGGATAAGATGTGAAATAGCTTCGTCTTCCTTTGACGTGCAAATATTATTCGATAATTAATCCATGAGTCGGAGACTAAAATTATACATAATGAGGAAAGAAATGGTGAAAATTATTATTAAAAAATCACATGACTGTCTCCAAGCAGAATACTTTAACCCTCAAGATGAGTGCTAGAGACGTGATGACAGAGTTATCACAAAGCGCAGCAAGACTTCAAAATCCATCAGTGCTGCTCCCAATGCATAGAAATGAAGTCATTACAACAGTGAGTGAAGGCAATTCCTGCTGTTTTGCAATGCCTCTTGCGGTTCTATTTATAAGATGTCAGTTCCAAATTAGCACTATGAAGTGTAATTCGTAATTATCACTGGGTACCATATAACAAGGGAGGTCTCTGGTAACTACACTGGATCACCATTAAAGCAAGATCATGAATTAGAGCCACACTGATCTAAATGCAGTGCAATAGGTCATATTTTCTTTTATGAATAGTTCCTAACAAATATCAAATTGCATTTTAACCTTAAAATGTCCATCCCTACAAATTAGGAAGGCAAAGGAATTCCGCAATTTTCAGTGTTCACTCATTTCAAATATTTAAACAGACAATTATAGGAGGCCAAGAAACACTCAGTTCCAGAAAATGCTATAATAAATAAGAAACAATCTCATGCAACAGCATTGTCAGGTTTCCTATGGTTGTGTTTATGCTTCCCGGTATAATAATCTGAATTACGGCAAACTATTAACACACAGTGCAAATGCAGGTTTGGGAAACTTATGAAAGCCTCTATAGACACGCTCAGATGTTTTGCTCTGGCCTGAATTAGTGTACTCTAAAGCTCGCACATGTATGCCAGTCCGCAGAGAAATATTTCAACTCTACCAGCCATGCATTCCATCAACAGCTGAACTTGTGGGAAACATGCAGCAACAAGACACCACAACACCGACATAACCATGGACCAGGCAATAAGGGCTTTAAGAACCATATCACATTACAACCTGAAAGGATTTGAGGATTCATAACAGTATAGCTCTAGACTGCTGTGAATTTTACCCTTTGAAATGTCATGATGAGTTTACACCACTGCAGTTGGTCATGTGACAGACATAAGACCAACATTATTTGGTATATGAAACCAGCTCTTTTGATTCAGGGAATACAGAACAGCACCAATAATCCTGAGAAAATAACCAAAATGAGACAGAAAAACATGGTCTCCTTAGTAAATCACATGTTGTTCGTTATCATTTCCCAGTGTTCAGGCACTGCTGTAGATGAAGAAACAAAGCTACTGCTGCAAATTATAGCAGAGAATTCAAGCTAATGATCCTTGAACAGATAAATAACTTTACAACAACATCCCTATTAACAATTACCCTACATATCAAAGACAAGATGGAACACACTCGTGAAAAAGTGGCATGTGTGCGGTTTTTGACATGTTCAGTTAGGATATCCAGGCAGTAGTGGGAAGGGTGCAGATACTGAATGGGGAGGATACAAACAAAATCCGCCCTGACTTTATGGTTGCACTTCACATAAAACTCTGTAGACTATAGCAACATACATTACATAGCTTTTATAAAGCTGCTTTTGCCTGATGAAAGGCAGTTTGTATTCTTCCAGTTACTTTTACTTAATTCAGCTAAACATAAATTTCTGCTGTGGACACTTCATCTGGGATTCACCTTACTGTGCACCAAGTTTCTTTTTCACCTTGATGTATATTTGATATTATATTTCCGGTCATTTTTTGTAACCCTGTTCCACTTTTCTTTTCTGAAATAGATTCCACTTTTTCCCTTGTCTCCCTGCCAAGATCTCTAAAATCTAATTTCATTTTGGCCATTTGGCAACTGAAGACAGATCTGGCTCTGTGGGCCTCCTGGCTAAGAGCTAACACACAGCATTTCCAAAGAAAAGAGACAGACTATCAATCCATGGACAAAATACTTATTACCTTGTGACACTGGAAGGAAACAATCATAATCACAACTTTTATGAGATGCCAGGAGAACTTTTACATAACCTTTTTACACATTAGTCCTTGTCCCTGTAGACACAAAAACTTTCTTTTGGTTCGACTTTCGCTCAAGGTTGCACACTGTGTGCTGCAGCATACGTTACCGTTAGTAGTAAAGTCACAAACTGACACAGACAGACACCATTTTTCATATTCATTTAAATACTCTAACCGGTTATCTGCCATTCACTTGACAAACATGACAAGTAATTAGCACAGTTTTAAGTTTCAGCACTGACATCTACTTTTGTGAAAAGAATAAACAAGGTGCAAACTAATTACACTGGTGAAGTTTTTGACTGTAGGGATCCAGACTAAAATAAAAGCATCTGCTGTATCTAATGTCATCTGTGAATGAATATTTATGATGATGATGACTGCCATAACATCAGTGGTGCTGTAAATTTTAAAATGAATGTATGAGACTGCCACTACTGGTCTTAAAGTGGCCTCTATAATACAGTTTCTTGATTGATGCTCACATTTGCATGTGAATCCAAATGATCATTAGTTACCTAGCAAATACTGGTGTGTGTGTGTGTGTGTGTGTGTGTGTGTGTGTGTGTATGTGTGTATGTGTGTGTGTGTGTGTGTGTGTGTATATATGTGTATATATATATATATATTACAAAGTTATGTAAGATATATTTGGATGTTCAACACTGCAATTAGAAAAATTCTGCACCTAAAGCTGAAACCCTAATAAACCTGGTTTTAATATGCTATTCCCATGGAACAAACACAGAACCAACCACAGACAGTTCATTTTTCCTACAAAAATTCCCAGAATGATGATTCTGTCTTGATCACATCTCATTTTTTCCTCAGTGGCATAGATTCAAGTGTTAACATCTTGATGACATTACCAGTTCAAGTCCCCATCTGGTTTTTGCCTTTGTCAAAGTTGCTCTCATATTTCAGAACTGTCTGTCTTTATTAAAAAAATAACTAGTCATGTCATTATTGCTTTACTCACTAGAGATATGAAAATATGATTGATGAACAGAATTTACCTGTTGTGATGTTTTTGGTATATTTTCTTCTAGACTAAGCAGGTGCTGTGCTCTATTAGCTTTTTCTTTGTAGTGCACCTCCAATTTACTTAACTTCTCAACTAATGCATTGCAGTACATTAAGTTAAATTAAAAATAGTTCCTAAATGACTTCAGTATTGGTAATGCAAGCAGAATGAGATTCAAAGTAAAATCTAATGCAATTAAGTACCTGCTATTGCTCCACAGAAGTCTTTTATATCTCTAAACAATGTAAACACTGAAAAACTCGTCTGATGAAATACAATTCTACTGATGCACAATTTCTTTAAAACATAACAAGAATTTATTTTAAACAAAAAAAAGATTGTCAAGGTTAATTTCATGTCCACTAAAATCCAAAACAAACTGTGACTTATTGATTATTGCACAGCAACAAAACAACCTAAAAAGCACTAACAAATCAAATTTACTTGGGTAATGCTTCATTTAAATGTGTGCAATAAGGTTAACCTGTGAAATCAGTCTAATTTAAAAATCCATTAAATCCTAAGGTTCGTATTGCTGTAGGGGACAGTGATTTTTTTGTATTCTGCAATGAGGGATATATATTGTCAGATTAACAAAAGGGAGAGATAGTGTGACTACACTGACATTACCTTGAAGGCTGACTGATCCTTAGAGAGAATGTATCACCATATGTTGCGTTCTACCCCAAAGTTTCTCATTCCCACGTTCTCGGCTGGTCGCATTACAGGCATGAAATGGGTTGAATTAAATTGAAAATGATCAATAACAGAGCACCAGTGAGGGGTGAGGGCTAAAAAGTGGCTTCTCATAGAGCTGCAGTAGGACACCAAATATGTTCTTTGTCAGAGATGAAATATGGCCTATTAGCTCAGAGTCTCCATTTTCAGTCTAATCAATAATGTCTAGTATTATGCTTTCTGCCTGCTAAATGACTGACGGGCTTCCATTACTTGTCATGAAATGAATATGTTTGAAATAATGAGATATAGCCATCTCATTCAGTCTCATCAGCAATACACCAAATATTACAGCACTACATAAAGTGCATGTGTAAACTCCTTCTCAGTTACATTCTACAAAAGTTAAAACTTTATTTACAATTATTGCCTAATAGGAACTAAGAATATTTAGGTCAACTATTTGGAGATAGACACAAGCTTAATGCAAACACACATTCTTAAAATTGTAGTTTAGTTATGTGGAAATATGACATGAATGTATGTAAACAAAACCATTAGCAACAAATAAAGTCAAAAGATAAAATATTTTAAAATAAAATTTCACATAACAGGTGGAGAGAAACATGAATAATTTCATGTCTGACAGATGTCTGACTTTCAGTACAGAGGAAGGCATTCACCCCACCCTTTGAGTTTCAGAGAACTGGCATATAAACACAGCTGAAAAAACATGCAAAAGAGGGTGGGATGAACAGGGTCTGGACGGGTATAGAGGAGTCACAACAAGGCAAGATTACATATGCAGCAGAGAGACTCAAGTCTAATGACAATGGACAGTAGTTACACTGGTTTGAACCAGTATTTTTACACAGTAAACATCTAATAAGAATGCGACAGATGGTTTATTCAGTAACTTTGTAGTCTGTGGAGACAGAAGGCAGTTTTTAGTTCAAACTGCTCATCTGATTTTTTTTTTCCTTTCTGAAAATCCATGCAACTCTGCTTCTGGGAAGATATGTTTACATATTTTTTTTACAAGGCCTGTAGCCCTTCAAAACCTCTTTCCACAAAAACAAGATTATACACATCCATCTATCATATTTAGATGTATAGCTTGTGGGTTGTCAATAAAACTGATGTAAGGTAATAATATGAGTAATATGTGTTTTATTGCAATTCCTATAGCAGCTAAATCCATTCAAAACCGACAGGATGATAAATCCCTTGAAGGAATTGTTAAACATCTTCTACAATACTAAGTGACATCAACTATGCATTAGTTTGCACATGTGTGTGAAGATGTACTCACAAGTCATGTGGTAAAGGTTACACCATAGCAATCTGTATCTTCATTAACTTTTAATAATAACTGAAAGAAATACTTGAACAGTCCAAACTGGGGAAGGTACAATCCAAGGTACAATGCAAACTGGGGAAGGTAAACTATATACAGTATAATCACATGCATTATAAACTATTTTGCAGTCATTCTAAACATTACCAAAGGGCATCAAAAGTGCTATTTAAAAGGAAAGCCAGCAGCATTACTAAATTGGTACAGTGATATGTCTTTAAAACATTTTCCATATTAACTTCAATATCATCTCTTAAGCATGAAGTCCAACTTCTTAATCAGTCATCAAAGCACAAACCACACAGGAGGGCATAGACGTAACAGCTGAAACATCAACTGGTTTGAAGAGCGAGGCAAGACAAGGTTGACTAAGCAGTGAAACAATAGGTGGTCAGACTAAAGGGCTTGGCACAGATCAAGTTGAAAGTCTCTGGGCAGACTAGTAGCTAATAAATCAGAAACGCAGATTACAGGACAGTAACTAGATCTACTTTCAAAGGT
This sequence comes from Anabas testudineus, assembly GCF_900324465.2. Classification (NCBI taxonomy): domain Eukaryota; kingdom Metazoa; phylum Chordata; class Actinopteri; order Anabantiformes; family Anabantidae; genus Anabas; species Anabas testudineus. The sequence continues at coordinate 19,098,409 of NC_046615.1, forward strand.
CAGGGACTTCCCTCCCAACAATACCCTTAAAAGTCAATGCAAGGTTGGCAGACTTTGCTGTGAATTTTAATTCAGCATTTAATTATTTTTGTTAATTAACATGTTACTACAATTTATCAGAAACTATAAAATATCAATAAATCTGACAGTGTGGTGGTGAAATATGCCTTTCATAGTGAATTCATGTCCAACCAACAGATTACAGTACTAAAGTATTCATCCCACTGCTGTCTCTATCTTAACCGTCAGACTAAAGCCACCTACTGGTTGTTAACATACCGTGAGTAATCATAATTATTTTGATTTATTTTAGTTTAATTTTAAATTATAAAAAATAGTCAGCACTGAAAACAGAAACACTGGGTGTCAAGTGCACAAGAACAATTGACTTACTCATTACATTAAATCTCCAGACAATTCCTACAATTGTGTAGTAAGTCCCATTCTTCAGCATAACACCAGTGTAAATGGTCAAACGCCAAAAGAAAATGTCACTGACCTTTGCATGCTTTACTTTTGAATATTGCCGTTTCCCCCAACCAGTGTCAGTAAAGATTTACAGTGAATGCAATGAGCTGGCTTATTACTCAGAGCGTCCTAGAAAATTGACTCAAGCTTCCCACATGATGGGAGACACAGAAAATGTCCAGGCCATTACGAGTTACAATTCATGTTGATGTTGTTGTGGTTGCAGCGTGACACATTAGGGACAGCTTAGCAGCATTTTAGAGGAGCAGTATGTGTAAGATTTGCATGAGCCGGCAAGTCAAACATAAAAAAGTGGTTAAATTTTAAATAAGAGTATCAAATAATTCAATAAAGTTGTGGCTGGTTTGAAGTGAAAGAAGCTATTAATTAATGATAACAATACAGTGGAACAGAGATGTATTTAAAAAAAAAAAAAAATCAGGCTCGCATGAGTAAGTAGAGCTTACTCATGCGTAGACATGACATTTCCTCAAAATAGTTTGAATAAAACAAAGTTAAGCTCACCGTATAATAAATACTGTATCAACATTGTTGATTGATGATTGTGAGGGTGGTTATGTATGGGAAAGCATCTCCATATCTTGGCAGGCTTGACTAAGGACTGGGGAAAAGCCAAGGCAGGCCATGAGGAATGATGACCTCTTCTCATGCAATGGCACATTCCTGCCATAACTAAGCTGAAACAGGCCTGGAATAACTATAGCAGACAGCGTGGAGAGGGACGGGGGTCACAGCTTGGTGGATTTGAGTAAACTGCCACCCACGCATCTCAAAGATTTCTTAAGAGGCAAAATCGACAGAGACCAAGACGTGGACCAAGAAGGCTCAGAAGTCAACCTGATGTAATTTTTCCATTTGAGCAGATGGCAAGAGAAGGCAAAAACAATAAATACATAAATAAAAATAAAGGGTGGTGTCTGTATAATTGGAATGTAGATAAACCTGCATTACCAACTGGGCACTACACCTTGGGATTCAAACTGGCCATTTTATCTACAATATAGTACTTTGGGAGCAGAGCAACGGTTGTGTGTGCACCATGGCAGCAGCAGCTCCAATGTATAAAAACAGTAGTCATGTGTGTAGGCCTGTCACTATAATCACGTTGACTTTTCAGTTCATATATAGACATGACTTCAATAATGTTTGCTGCCCTCAGCGTTGTCCTTACAGTTTTGTTTACATAAGAATGTCATTGGAGTGCCTTGGTAGCTGAAAGATTAGTGATTGCCACATGAAATTATTTCCAGCATATCTGAAACTTCAATCTATACCCTGAACTGTTAGGATCCCACCATTGTGAGATCTAATTTGTGCAAACTTGTGCAAGATTATTCCAGACACTAGTTAACGATTTTAAGTAGAGTGCTGACCCATACATCATCTAATATTTGTGTTTCAGACTTCTGTGACTCTCTTTTTAAGGTGTTCGGATGGGAACTCCAACAGCTGTTAGTTTCCACAGTGCACTTAGTGGGGCCTTTAGGGAAAGTCACGGATTGAGAGAGAGGCAAAAGAGGAGTGTGATGGGAATACACCTACTCATTTATTGATCTCCAATGATCTCCATCTCTACTGACATGATGTGCTTCAAGGTCAGACCAAGGTTTATCTTTTCCCACTTTCACACCACATTTCCTGGAAGTTGGATACTGTCTTTAGTGTAATTGATTCAAACCTTATCAATGGAGTCCTGATGGGAAAACTTTACATTGTTTACTGTTGAAACTAGATCGCAAGGGCACTTTCAGTGAGCATTGTTGAAGCGGTAACTCTAGAGGCAAAAAGCACAGGACACAACCTAATCCATTTATCAAGGACAATCACGTTGGAGGAAATGCAACAATCAATGAGCAGAGTAACTTAAAGAGCTTCCATGAGTCAACAGTGTGTAATCTTGATGGATCTATACACACATACTACCAGTCAATATGCACTGATTCTCTGAGTGCTGAGAAACTCCACAGGGACTCAAATGTTGCACTTGGCCTCTGTACCAAAGCCAGAAACATCTAAACAGAACATAAAACCTCTAGTAAAACTAGGAGTGAACAGATTAGCTTTTATTTTTATTTAAAGCCAAAGATTATAATTTACTACCCATATCACTATTTACATTTGGTCATTTGGCAGACACTTTTATCCAAAGCGACTTACAAGATTCAAGGGAAAGGCAGGATAAGTGTAATTAGGTCTTGTCTAAGGACCCCTTATGCCTAAAGACTTTACTTGAAGTGCTTGTGAAGATGAGGACACCCCAACAGCATCTCCAACTTTCACTATCTAATTTAATTCTACTGCCAATTACTGTAAGGAACACCATAGAATAAAATGGCATTTATGCAGCCAAATACTGATACTGTCAAAATTATTTGATGACACAAATAGATCTCTGAAGAGGCTCTTTAACATTTGCTGTTATCTTTACCTGGGTTCAGTTAATCAAATACATATAATTTGTTCACCCTTATTATTTTAACGAAATAATCATTGCATACATTTCTGGCAGCGTATAAGAAATAACATCCTGGTCAGAGCCAAGGTTTTGCCAGTGTGGGAGTTGACATTTCCTAAGTCAGTATCTTGATATCATAACAAGATCTGGACTTTCAATTAACTCTATTCCCACTTTCCTATATGGTCATACCCATTATTTTCCCCTTGTGAATTTGAAATTACCTCTACTAATCTGATTTGATATCTTCTTAAAAGTCTGCAAAAGTGTACATTTTAGAAAGAAGTCCTTCACCAGACAGAAATCTACAGCTCTATCAAATCCAGTAGGAATACACCAAACCTACTGTGGGCAATCTGGCATGCAGGAAAAAATAAAAGCATAACCCAGCAAAATGGCAGTGTCATGTTATGATTTGTTGTGCTTACCTGTGCTATAGCTACTGCACAGTATGGCAGTGCAGTGTGCAGTGCTCTAACTTAATTTGGTAACTAATGAAAATGTCTTGAATAACCTATTCTCTTCATAAATTCAATTGATTTAATAGAATCTCTGCCCTAGTCTTAAAATTAGATAACTATACACAAAAAGGACTGAAGAGCGATTTATTGTTTTATTAAGTTTGTACATTAAAGGTGAAGGAGAGAAAAGCACAGCATCAAGATTTAGAGAAAACAACTCGGATGGTATTTTACCTCTGGTAATCTGTGAATCTGCAATTGTAGCACAGGTCCCCATTCTAAAATTACAGAGCAATATGACCAAACCATGCTCCAGTCTTATAGCCTTATATGCAAACTCATTTGCTTTAGGGTAAAAATTCAAGCAATAATAATTACAAGCAGAGGCAGACAGAGACTTTTATTTTCTATAAACATAAAAACTAAAACATTGAAAAGTGTTATGTCTTCCCCACAAATTAATCTTTTGGTGGTGCATTCTTTGTTCTAATGCAGTCTCTACTGAATGGTGTCTGCACAGCACTGACTTTACCACTACTGCTGTAATATATTTGTGCATAATTACTATCCCAGACAACTCCCCTCACCCTGTCCCTAGAGGAAAACAGAAAGAAATGTGGCTGCCATATTCTCGCATTCTCTTTAGCCTATTAAAGTTAATGACTGCACTATCAGTGAATCAGCATTTAGAAGATAATTATGTCAAAACCACCCCCTTCAAATCATCTCCTTGATCCTCCATGAGACTACATAGCATGGAGGCCTATTGGTGGGTGCCTGTGAACACAGAGCAATGTGTCCTGGACTCACCCAAGGAGGAAGCAATTGGCAAGTCCAATTATGCTTAAGGCTATTCTGAAGTCTATCTAAAGACAAATATTGGATTTTGATATGGTGCTAATTGGGTCTTTAAATCATTGGTGACCTCAAAGTAATGAAAATAGCATTGCCACAATAATTGCATTGCACTACCCTGATATAAAAATATAATAATAATGTTAACATTGTGGAACATTATAGATATTTATTATGTTTCAGGGACAAAAGCCTATTTTAATGTAGGTATTTTATAAATATCTATAACAAATCAATTAGGATCTATAAATTCTAATAGAAGGCTCAGAAATTCTCTGACTCTTCCAACCTTGACATAACACTCAAAGCAAATTAATGCATCCAATGCATGGGAAGGGTATAAAAAGATATCAATAGTAGTAGAACTATCACTACTTTCACTTAAAATTTTCACTGTGAGAAACAAAGAAACAACAAGAAATTGTGGAAGTCAAAAGAAGAGCCCACAGATCAGGAAAACATTGAGATAAAACTGCACACCTGCAAAACAAAGCATGCTCAAGGAGCTCCAGGAAGGTTATGCTGACATGATATGCTTCAAAAGAAAATGTTACCTTAAACATTGCCAATCAATTTGTGTGGCAGCTAGTGACAAAGTTAAAATTGCATGCAAAGAGGGAAAATTTGCTTCCTCTAAATATCAGCAAGTCCTGGATGCAAATACGATAGAGTCAGTCAAGAAACAGAAACTGAAAAGGAGCTAGCTGATAATAGCATCACTAGAAATATTTGGTGATCTGCAAGTAAAAGTGGGAGAAAGTTCCTAAATCAGGTGAAGAAAGACTCTTAGCTGGCTACAAAATTAGTATGATGTCCAATCTTTTAATTTAGTATGAAATACAGTATGAAATTAGCCCAGGAGTGCTAATACAACTATAGACGGAGACATAGATACTAGATGACTGCAGATGCTCAACATTTAAGCGCCAATCAATCCAGGGAAATCCAGCTGACATCTACCACAGAAACTGTCTTCTTGTAGCCACAAAAACAGTATGTGCACAAGACGCAACAACAGACAACAGATCAAATATGTCAAGGGGAGGAGGAGAAACAGGAAAAGAAAATATCTATCGTGAATGTGAAATAACGGAACAGCAGTGATAGCCATGTTGACACCAAATGTGGAGGGACTTACTGAGACAACACAAAATAGCAGCCCCAGACATTGAAGTAGAGGTGGTAATAACTGCCAAAACAGAACAAAAACAAACCAGTCTAGAAATAGCAGCTGTGCTTTGTAGGTGACATGAAGCTACAATTTTAAAATACCTTGGTTGTGAAGTCAGAAAGGATGAAATCATTTTCCAGGGAGAGAAGATGAGTGTATACTGAAAGGAATGGCGCCATATCAACAGAATCAAACCAAATTGAACTTGTCTTCAATTAAAGGGAGTCATTTTAAACGTGAATTGTCAGCTGTTGTAATGTCAGCTAAAAACAGACACGCCTAAATCAGCCAAATTAACAGAGTAAGGCTGTTGAGCAGTTTAACAAATCTGGCTTCTTTATAGTTACTTTTGTGTTACAGAAAGAACAGATACAAATATACAGATACAAAAAACTAACAAAGCCTTGGCGGAATGGGCTCTCTGTGCAAGCAGGACACTTTGTGTAACAGCAATCACAACTAGAATGTATGCAAACAGCAACCATTCTGAAGATGTTGATTTGTTAGTCAAGAATGCATTTTTCTTCTTGTGGTGAAGTTGCAGGTGCATATATAATATACATTTATGTTGTTATATTACCTCGTAGATCAGCGGTTTATACATCCCAATATAACTCATGTCTCAATGCCCATTACAGGACCTCAAAAGCACTGATTGCAACCCAGCCAAGGCTCTCCTCAAAGTACTGTACAACAGTCTTGTCATTTTTTGATGTACAGTAGCTTAGAGAGAAATAAGATTTAGTTTAATGCAACAAATCTTCCTGCAAAGTCAAAATGAAATGAAACGGTAACTTTAATATGATTAATTGTGCAGCCCTACTGCAGATAATAACAGGAAACAGAAATTTTGACTCAGCTTACCTGTCAGGCTATGTGGCTCCCTGTCGTCTTAGGTATTAAAGGTCTGAAAGCACTAGAATATGCTGATTCAGACAAAGCCACATGGCATCCTTAAGATGCAGCCAATTTTCCTACAGACAAGAAAAGCAAGAGAAGGCAGGTGTCAGCTCAAACACATCATGTACTCCAGGTGAACTCCTAATTCTGAGAGGTCACAGGCATGATAATTAAAATTAATGAATTTTAGCTTCAAAATAAGTTTATTTGTTTATGTTTCAACACATAATTTATCACCTACAAATGTTCTTAATACAGCAAATCACAAACAGTCCACTTCAGTGTCCACGTTAATGCCACTGCTACCATTTCTATAACAAAATGTATCTGTGTAAAATTAAGACCCTAGATAAATGAGCAACAGGAACCTTTTGAAATTTACACGGCCAAGAAGGTCAAGTCTCGTGCTTAGAGATCGCTTCCCCGAGAAAAAGGACTGGGGTGAGTGATAACGGAGCTAACAATGATGGGGTGACTATGGGATGCCTGGAATGTAAACGGCTCAGTTATATTTATTATAAAGACAACTAACGTGTATGACCTGTTTAGCACATACGAAAGAGAGAAATGATGATGTATTCACAGGTCTAATTTAAAATTATTACTTCTACGGGCAGTGCCTCTGTACAGACACCAAGCTGATATTGAGGGACGTAAATATTGCTCCCACTTGGTGTGGGATAATCTTAATAACCACTCACATCACCTAGGCAATTAATAATGCAAACCATTCCAAACTAATTCTCCACAACAATGTCACATCCAAATTCTCATTAAAAGCCATGAGTCACCAGAAATTAGACATGAACCACTCCCTTGCCCTAAATTCATCCCTGCAGGCATGGCATTCTGGTTTCGCCCTCTTTATGCTCTAGTCTGCTCAGGCATGGCACCAAGCTATATAAGGAATTGTTAGTGTAGAGCACAGCTAGAATCTCTAAACTACTAGAGTCATTGGTTTAAAGGTGGGGGTTCTGTTTACACTGAAAACCTTTTTATTTTTTTGTTTCAAGAGGTTCCACATGCTAAACATGACTGAGACTTTAATGTATAATCTAACACTAATATTGGCTGTCAGTGGGCAGAGAACAGCAGGAAGTTAACAGGGTTAGTTTGTGTAAACACATGTAAGTGTGAGTGTTGTTTGCATGTCCATTTTTGAGTACCCATGGATCTTGTGAACATATACCAAAGATTTTGCAGTAAACAGCTTAATGAAATGTGTAAGTCTTAATATATCCATCACATTCTAGTATAGGCTTGCACTGATACAGGCGTTCAGACAAGTAAAACAGAGAACATTAGTTTTAGAAACCATACATCCCAGTGAAAGTAAAAACATTTTAATGCACACCATATCATAAATGAAAATGAAAGAAAAATAGTCTAATAAATATGAGTGGAGTTAAGCCAATTCTCCCCTGGGCTTTGCTTCTCTGACAGTTTTACCCACGGCCACTTCCTTTCTTTGGCTCTAATTAACAGTGGTCTACAGTATTTCTACACATGCAGATATCTAAACAGCTCTATGTGTAACTTCATGGCAGTTCAGCAATGGTAATACAGAACTGAGCGCGCCACACCACTGCCGCTGTTATCCCAACTGTTTATTGCATCCCGACAGAACCACAGTTTGTACCCACTCGTTGAGCTGTGTCTGTATTATAATGTCTCCACGGGCAGATTTGATTTACAAGCTTTTGTTATGATAACATAATGCACAACCTTCACACATTAAGTCAGCAAAACCAAAACCAAAAGCAAGAGTCTGAGTCGACCTGTCAGGATACTAGTTGAAAGGCAAAATTTTAAAAGGCTTAGACCACATGCACTGGGCCTTTGAATTCAAGCTAAGACTAAGAGATGCTGATGGTAAAGGAACATACCAAACTAAAAACAACTGGATTGTTGCATGATACTGCCCCACAAATCATCTATGGCATTCTCATACTTAACATCTAAAGCAGGTTTTATAAACATGTACAAATCATTCTGGTGTCTCCATGAAGTGCACACGCATTTCCTCCTCTTAGCCATGTGCCTGGATTGGTTGTGTGCAGACTAGAGAGGCCACCGGAGGGGCAGCAGACTGTTTGCAATGGTCCATGGAGCATGTCTTTAGACCAAGACCCTGTTCCCCTGTTGACAACAAGTTCAATGCGACGTTTACAAGAGCCTGGGAACTTTGGCAATCCAGCATAATAGAAAAATGTTTGATATGTTGGGGCTTACAGTAAAAGATTTGATAGATTCTTGTCCAAGATATTGCTTAAATCAATTATTATTTAACCATACTAATAAAACACATACAATTACAATACACATGCATTTGTAAATAGCTGTAGAGTTTCAAACAACCAGACTAGAATCTGAAATTGATATAGCATGGCCAGAAAGAACGCTATCAATACAGGCACACATGTCTGCCTCAAACTAACATACGCTAGCTGCTTTAATTCCATGGTTAAAGGATTATGTCATGGCTTCGGCATCTTGAAGAAAATGCAGCCTGGGTAGACTGTGACAAATGAGTGAGTGGATATAATATTCGTGAAAGAATAAGCATGCAAAGCCTAGCAGCTGCAACTGAGAGCTACCTAGTAGTACACTGACCACAATATGTCATTAATGTACATCTTGAAGCCAGGGCAGAAAATGCATCAGTGCTGATCTAAGAGCTGTGGACTTGCATATGAACATAATTTTGCATGAAGACATTTCACGGGTACAAGTTGCCTAACAGGACCCCATCTTATCACAGCCTTTATAAGCTATGTTCCTCTTTCCCACTTCTTCTTTCAGTGGTATTTAGGCATCCTGTAACTCCCCAACATTCTCTTCCCATCTCTCTATACACTTTACAGCTCCCAGGGTGGGCAGCTGGCTCTACATCAGACACATGCAAGGACAAAAGGGAAACTCCAGATTGTCGTGGTGAGGGCAGCCACCCATGGCAGTGCTCAGTGGGATTCTGGTTGTTTATGGTTGGCACTAATTACAGATCGACAGACTCACCAAACCCTAAAAACTCCAGCTGGTACAAAGGAAACACAGAACTGGTTTAGACAGAAAAACACAGACTGACCACTGAAACTGTCTCCACTTTCAGCAAGCAGAGATGTGAACTCAATAGGGTGGCTTAAAGACATCAATCAATCATCAACCTTCCTCTCAGCTGTGGAAGCTCTTTTATTAACAGTGACAACTACAACCGCTCTTTTTTGGCTGAGGGGAAACCACTAGGTTTTGTACTGAATTTAATTGTAATGTAAAACAAAGGTTATGAATTTGTTCACAATAAGTAAATAGTGACTTTGAGCTGTAATAGGGGATTCAAAGGCATATGCACACCTGACAGTAATCCAAACACTGACCAAACAATACTGGAAACATCTGCGACTGTCAAATGGCTAGTCCAAGATGGAGTTTATGTTGACACTTGATAAGAAAAAAAAAACTTCTTTGAAACCTGTTAAAACGCGTCACAACAACTGAACCAGTGTCACAGCTTCAGAGGCAGACAGATAACACAAGCAGGTACAATTCACTGTGTAAGAAATGATTTTTCCCGAAGAGTCATTCAACCTCAAAAAGAATTTCTTATTTCAAACCTTATTCTAAAGCTAGAAGAATAAAGCTAAGAAAGGGTTTTATCTGACAAGTCCACTGTCACATGTCAGTGCAGGTGTTCTACTTTGGACCTCACTCAGAGAGAAGATGTGCCGGCACATTCCGGCAGGTAAATAGTGTATGAGTAAATACACCTGGGTATCCATTCACATCTTTTCTCTTAGTCAGCACAGAAAACAACCCATTTCCCACATTTCAACTGAATTTCCTCCTTAGTGTGCATTAACAGAGACATAGACAAACCAAGGTAGAAACCAACCCTTATTTTTGAACATACTTTAATTTTGTCCTCACAAAATTATGTCACAGTGTTGCATGCAGATGTATACAGTAACTCAGTACAGGAGCTTGTTGTGCTGTGGTCTTGTTTGCCAGCCTCATGCTCATTGGCTAATTTGTGCACAGCCCCTGTTCCTGTCAGTCATCAGTCCTCTGGATCGTAACACTCCTGACTACTCCTCCTCCTTTTCCTCCTTCTATAGCCCACATCTAGTGGCTGAAAGCCAATATCTGGGCAGGACACCCACCTGCTATCACAATCACCCACTTACAAACACAGAAAATTCTAAAGCAAGGAGTCTGACCAAACGGCAAATCCACAAAAACTTGCTTCTTCCGTCCATATAAGGATTTTTGCCTCTCCTATACTTCTACTGCTAAACACTTTCTTTCACGCCATTCTCAGACAGATACATCACACTTGTCTCATCCCCTACGGACACCCAGCCTGGAGCCCTCGTCAACTTGCTAGCCTGATATAGCTGTGGTATTGGCACAGGACTGAAGGAATGGGAGTGTTTGTTTTCTTGCCATTTCAATCTTCATGAAACCCACATCTGTCATGCACCAATCGACAAGCATTTACACAACCACGGGGGAGTGACTGTTGCAGAGATAAGGCATGCACTATTGCTAATGAGCTCACAGCATGGATAGGCTGCATGTACACGTCTGTTTGTGAGGCCGAGTCTAAATGGGGGGTCTGTGAGTTAAACAGGTAATTTGAGATGTGCCCTCACTCAGCTGGGAAATTGTGGTGAGTCCACAAATTTAATTTGGGCACCAACAGGATTATATGCGGAAAAGAGTCTTGCTGTGTCATGCAAGGTCAGGCAGCACGTTTGTTTACAAGTGGTGAGGTGGCGAATGTGGTGATACATTTGCCAGTAAATATACTGTTCCAGCTGCACAGCATTTCCATAGTTCTCAGGTAATCTTCAATCCAGAGTATCATATCAAGGACAAAACATCTGTGGTCAGAGCCTATCTGAACTATGGATTCTGACACTAACTTGTAGACACGTAATGTCTAACATCTATGTGTGGGCACTGACGATCACAATTTTCATACACAGGAAATTTTGACTTAAACATTTTTAAGGAGTATTTAACTTTTGAGTTTTAACATGACTGTTTCCATTTGGCTTAAGGGTTTTTATTACTTGTGAATTGATGGGTAAAAATGTAGCTAAAGCACCTAACCTAGCTAACATGCACCTCCTCAAAAGAGTAACTACACGTCAGGACTGCAGCAGCTAATGCTTTTCTTTGAAGAGACGGCGAGAGCTTTAATTGATTAACTGCACTAGTTTGTTTATCCCACTGCAGATCAGACTGAATAGAACATGAAATAAGTTGAGTAACACACATCCAGTCATTTCTAACGCAAACTGCCTGCTCACTGTGATCACTGCTCTTTATCACACTGTGACTGTATTGATGAATAAGGCCACTGCATGACAATAGCCTTCTATTCAGTAATGACACAAGGTGTTTACATTGTGTCATTGCTGAATAGGAGACCATTCAGAAATGATTTTGATTATTTCCCGTCACCCTACATGAAGAAATGGCTGCAAACACAGTTGTGGAAAATCAGGTTCATTACATCATTGTGTTTTTTTGTCTATGCAGGGAGACATAGGAGTAAAAGTATGACTGTTGGTAGCCACACAACGCTGGCTACACAGATCTGTCAGCAACAACAGTCAAAAACAGCACTTAGGACAACATTACCAATAGCACAAATAAACAAACGCAGACACACGGTAGTACTAAAGTCTGCTCTGTCCAACACTAAATTAGGACAAGATTACAAACTGCCATAAAAAAGACAAGGGTTATTATTGTAAGAGCAAATTTCACATTTGGATTCAAATTAGTGAGTCACTGTGACCTAGTTTAGTGTTCAGAACACTGGAGGAAGGTTTTCTACATTTGCAGTGTCAGGAAGTCCTTATTAAGTGTTGATTTGGAGAAGGTCACCACACCCACTGCTTCCATCCATCTCATCTTTAATTTATGAACTTTCTGTATTCTACTAAAGTTTTGTAAAGATGCATATTAAGAGCGACATAGATTATTAAGACTTTGCAGAATACATCCATGTATTTAAAGGAAATTCAATAAAATCAGGCTCTTGAGCACATTTTATTAAGACATTATTAAGATATTTTTCTGTAGGCACAGCTATCTAAGTGATGGTTGTTTTGATAGCCAACAAACACACAGACTGACACAACCCACCTCCTAAAATCTACCATACTTCATCCTGAAAGGTTGGAGCTTCAGATGAATCTACAAGATAGTATTGAGTCATTTAAGTAGCCCCCACCCAGGCCTGTAATCTCCAACAGCAGGCAGAGCTCAGGTTCACCATGGTAAACAACTCCAACAGCACCAAGGTATGTCTGAGAATTTTCAGTACAACACGTAGCAAGTTATTTTAAGATGCAGAGTGAGTCCAGGAGAGTTAGTGAGGTCAAAACATGGCCAAAAGCAAGGGTTCCTCTGGGCTCTCATCACATCTTAGTAAGACTGAATTGTTTTACCCTCACTGTAGCCACACCAGTCACAGAGGCCTTGCCCTAACTCAAACAAATACTTGTGTAGATAGATCACCACCAATTTTGCAAGGGAGAATTATCCTTCCTTATATGGAGCTCAATACAGCAAGGAAGTTCAACATCACAGGTCATGGAACATGTTTTTTTAACTCTACTTTTCAAGCTCTAATCCAAAAATTAATCAGAAGCATAGATTCCCCAGATATTACTCAAGACACTATCATTCTTCCTTGGCCAGAAGAGATTTCAGTTTCCCTCATGTTGATAACATTCTGGGCTGCAGCGTTTTTGACAGTCACACTCAATCAGTACAAATCCCTGAGAGCAGTAGTCACTGGACTCTCAAAGGTCTGAATGGAGAAATACTATTGATGCAAGAACTATTTTCTCTTCTGCCAGAGATAAATGATGAAAGAGCTGGAAATGTAAAGTGTGCATGTGCTGGGGTTCCCACAGGTTGGGTGGCCTCAAATGCGTGTGACTGCATGTCACTCTTATTTGCAGTGTCAACAGTGAATCTCACTTGTATTTTAGAGTTATTTGCTTTATTCCATATCCACCCACAACCAGCAATGTAGCACTGTGGGACCTAGCCTAAAGAGATTCAGATTCCAGATATAGGAAACTGGATTCATCCATCTATTTAGATCTCCCACAACACATTTGTTAGGTCTTTACTTGCCATGTCCCTTTCTACCCTCAGGCTGCCATAGTCCTTAGACTCAGTGGGACATTAGGAGCAAAGATATTTTATTCAGCAACTACTTCTACATTTTGTGGTAATAAAGAAAGCACAAATTAATCTTCTGAGAACTCAGTCTTAAAGACTTGAAACATTTATAACAAAGTTCCCTTCAAAGACAATATCATTAAATGGTAGGGAAATTAGGCCACATCATCTTAAAGAAGTAATTGCTGCATGGCGCATTCCTTGTTGGTTTGGGATTTTTGAGGTCAATTATCCACATATGTATAACACCATTTGTATCTAGAGACCATAATTTTAGCCACAAAGCTGTGACACAGTACTTTCTTCTAAGTTTTAATGTTGAATTTGTACCCTGAGTGGGAATTTCATGGACACAAATGTGTGATTTTATTAGGAGTTGATTTGTAATTTCCTGCAGCCTGATTTAGGCCTAAAAACCTAGCAATCAACTGAATTTGTGACTGACGTGACACTGAGTGTCTACAGAAGCTGAGCCGAATAGCATAAATTAACATTATGCTAACTTTTAACATATATTTACGATATGTGTTCTTACTGAAAGCTAATTAACTGTATGACTACATGATACTGCAGAACAAACTACACTTAATGGCCATTTTCTATAACATCACATGTGTAAACTGGTGAGAGTCAAAATTCTTGTAGTAGCAGATTCAAATGAGATGCAGGAATAAGGAAACAAACCAAAAAAAATTTCAAAGTGATATCTTGGATCAAAAACTATGCAAATTCTCAATTGCTGTCTTCTCTAAAAATACGCTATGTTTTAGTTTTTTGGTGAAAAGGCCTAGGAATCTTATTATCGTACCACTGAGGAATTACAGTCACAACGTCATTTATTATCTCCTGCTCGGTTAGTAAGTGAGAGCCTGAGAAACAGGGGAACATACCAAGCTTTGAATGCGACACAGCTGGAATGAACCATTTAAACAATCTCCAAATTAAGTCTTTGGCTTCAGGGTCAGACAGTCTACTTGAGGCCACTGTGGATATACAGTTTGTGAACAGCTGTGTAAAAAGACCACAATCATCATGTCTCTAATCATTTGAATACAGAGGGTGAGCTGAATTTGACTACAGCCAAAAACCACAGTTTTACTTCAGAAATGATTCAAACTGTAACAATAACAATGTACGTTATGTTGGAACCAGGATTAAGGATGGTCTCCAAGCACGGGTCTTAGACATACGGTAAGTACAAATGTCTGGTCAGCAACAGCATAAATGGCAGCGCATTCATTCAACATGACACTAACTTATCATCATCATCATCATCATCATTAGGCTATCCACCGAACACCAAAAACAAGAGATTATGTAATGTCTGATGCGGCCCACATCAATCAGTATTAAGTAGACATTAACAAGACTAGTTTTTCAAGTAGGAGAACAGGTTAAGAGGCCTTGAAGATGTCAAAAATAAAAAGTATAATAAAAATCTGACATCAGGTCCTCACAGGACAACAATGATGGAAGGAGCAAACTATCCCACATTAAGTTTTCAGTTCAAAAGGAGAATATCTGACACAAGTTAATCACGGAGTCCAACTGTGTTAGGCCATTAAATCAGCTGGATATACTAATTAGCTGAACTTTACCTGCCCTGAGAGGAGCAGGCAAACTTTTCACAAAGTTTGACAAGAGGCAAGCAGACATATGCAGCTTTTAGCTAGAGTTAAGTCATTAGAGTAATCACCTAAGCACCTATAGCCCTAATTTGTATGCATAGCATAACATCTGTGTCACAGACGTTTACTGAAATAATGGATTTCGAAAAACTGGGTACTGTACTAAACTTTTTGTCTGCATCACTGCAAAAAAATCTCAGCTAATAGCTCATTAGTCTTAGACGTTCAAGGTTAACGGTTTATCAGTAAAGCCATAGCCTTGAGTTTCCCAGATAATCACAAATGTTTACAAAGTCAACATTCTTTTAAAAGATCAAACTGAAACATTTCAACCATTTACAATTCATCAGCTATCTTGAAACAATAAATAAACAAAAAGGAAACATAGACAACAAAGTCAATACAGCACAGATTCACATTAACTATTCTAAATTAATGCTCTTGACTATTCAGACGATGAATAAAAATAGTATGTACTACTTTGTTAAA
This sequence comes from Anabas testudineus, assembly GCF_900324465.2. Classification (NCBI taxonomy): domain Eukaryota; kingdom Metazoa; phylum Chordata; class Actinopteri; order Anabantiformes; family Anabantidae; genus Anabas; species Anabas testudineus. The sequence goes on from NC_046615.1 coordinate 19,114,063, forward strand.
GACATCCCAAGACTGAAACAGTAATTCTCCTTACAATTCTCCAAAATATGTTAGAATGGTTACAAGTGGTTACACAGACTCACAAACAAACAAGGATGCTGATGAGATAATATGCTATAAGATAATACTATAAACGCCATGATTAAACAAACAACATAATAAAAGCTTATACAACAATGAGTCATACTCTGATGACACATCAATTTAACATAACACATGAAAGTCCCACGCAACAACTCTGAAGTAAACAGCTGAAAATATCACTTTTATCGCAATTTAAAGCGTCCAATTCATTAATTAACAAAATTGCATTTGTTTATAAAAATCTCTAATGTATTAACAATCTACAGGACTAGCTGAACTGAAAATGTTAAACAATTAATCTGAGTGACTGCTGGAGTCCGGTGAATTACTTTCATTTGTTCTGACATTTTCCCACCTGGATGAGTCAAATGACATTACCCTGACTTTTGGTGGGTGCAATGTTATTGCCTGATAGCTGCAGAATTTACTCAGAGTGAGCCACTACCTAGGGCTGCCAACATGGATTATATCAACACCAGAACAACAAAACACAACTGGGCTCCAGCTCTGCCTTAAATGCAGACAGAGCTGAAGTTTTTAGACATGGCTTCCAGCCCAAAATGCACTTTATCAGGCTCCAATGACCTTCAAAAACTTGCCGTGTTTTGTTTAAGGGGCAACTACATGGCCAAATTCCTGGTGATGTAAAACAGGAACTATGCTGTTTATAACAGATTGTGACATTCAGAAAAAAGAACTGACGCAGAATTGACCTTATTAAGTTTTTTATGCTGAACTTTAGACTTTGATCTTAATCACAAATCTAACCAAATATACACCTTTTTAGGCACAATTGGTAGTCACCCATCAACTCTAGGGTCAGTGGTTTCTGACAACTCCTCCTGACATATGTCAAAGTGTCCCTGGACATTCCCTAGCAAGCATGAAAATGACAAGCCTAATTTCTGAGTGAGTGAGAGCAGTGTGTCTGCCTCTGAAGATGATTTGTACCTAAAAAGGGAGCTACTTCAATCCTAGGGAAGTTTTCCCTGGTATATTTCTCCCGGAGAGCTGATGTGCATAACAAATGGCTGCAAGTGGCTAAATGAGACAGAGATCATTAAGGAGTGATGCGGCCTCATTGTAAAGTTCACCTTAAGTCCAACTGAAAATTATACTAACACTAACGTGCCTTGTAGAAATCTAAATCAGTTGCTTTTAGGGCTGTGCAATATGGACAAAATAATCACACTGTGATTTTTAATGAATATTGTGATTTTGTTTGCTTGTTCAGTCGGTTCAGGCTGGTCTTCCTGTGTGCTTTTATTAGTTTCGATGAACTTTTTCAACATGCATTGATCATACAGTTCTTTAATCACACTGTTTTAAGTGTTGGAACAGATTTGTAGTATTGCTCCGTGTCTTTGCAATAACTATTTCACAAGTCTTGCAAATACCTTGCTCTGTGACACATCCTCTTTCCTGATCTCCTCATCTTTATTCTGACCTGCTGCAACACTAATAAACAAAATCGCAGCCTTATGCGGTTTAGATATTGCATGAGCTCAAATCGCGATTTTATTTCGATTCCTATTAATTGCATAGCCCTAGGCTTTCCACTGGAGATTTTTTTTTTTATTTAGACAGTTAGTGCTGTATGTCACCTGTGGCTTCTCCAGTCACTTTTCCTCTCTTACCCTGCAAGTCATAAAGCAGTGTTTTCTGTCACTAAAGTGAAGATCTCTATGAAATAAGGATGGAAGAGAAATCAGATGCATGTACACATGGTTTTCCAGTAACATGGTTACTTTAGTGCATGTAAACACAGATAATAACTCACTGTAAAAAGAAAGCTGGAAAATGCCCAGACTTTTAAATGTTACAAATAATCTGACACAATCTCAACTGTCCCACAACAAAAATATAATCATCACACTATACTGAAATCAGTTATGACATGGTTTTCACGGTCCTGAATTTTCATTTGTGTCTGGAACACATCTAATTATTTTCCACCATTTAAAACATTTTGAATTCAGGCAAGGCAAATAATTATAGGACTGTGCATAACTGAATGTCTTTGAAATAGATAAAACCATGCACAAACACATAATTCAATATTTATCTCCAAACAAAATTCCCCAAAATTCACGAGTGAATATGTAACCGATGAAAAACACAGATTCAAAAGCAAAAGTCTACACAAACATCTTAAAAATACTTATTAGACTCAGACTAATCCACAGTGTCCTGTTGATCAATGCCAAAAATTATAACTAAATGTGTTCAAAAGGCAGATTTGTTTTGTTGGGATTAAAAAAGTTCTTGGAATGTTGAATCATAATAGTTTTTAAAAGTCAATACTACCTCATTAGCTCAAGTTAAGAAGAGTATTAAAATATTGTTGTATATTCCAGAAAAATACTTAGAGATAACACACCAAAGCTAGAATCTTTCACATATCATTTGTATCTATGTGAGAAACTGTAGTGAAAGACAACACACTGGTCTTGCTGTAGACAAATATCGATTCAGTGGCTGGGATGTACCTGTTTTGGTTAAAAGCCAAATGACTGTCAATAAATCAATATAAACTGGACACAGTGCACTGACAGGTCTGCGTTTTTACACCATGGTTTGTTTTTTCAAGAGTTACAACTTGTTTCATGTGCGACTGGCAGCTGTGTTTGCTTACTAAACATGTATGGCAATCTAAGATAAACTAATAGTGATAAGTCTCAGTTCAAGTGAGGCTCTGGGCCATGGATCTCCCTGGTTAACACAAATAACGCTCCTGTCAATTTCCCACGAGGAGGGGAAGATTTTGAAACTCTCACTGAACTTAAAAAATCCCTCAAGGCCAGTGAGGCATCCACGACATTCCTTTACAACACCAAAAGAAGGTAATTTATGTCACATTTATGTCATGTCTTCTGACACGCTGCAGCAACAGCATAGATCAATAGTGCAGAGGAATGTCTGTGATATGCAAACGGATAGTGAGGGGCAAATAAAATATTTCTGAATATTGAGCAGCTGCATGTCATGAAAGTCATAAAATATTTAGATCATTTAAGCATTTATTCTATAGCAGTCAGAGGTGTAGCTGGACAAGTACTCAAATCAAAAACCCCTTGCAGGGTCAAGATCACCAGGAAAACACCATCTTCCTGTTGGTCTCCACAAAGAATGTCAGGTATGTTAACAATTCAGAAATGTAATAAACAATTCGACAAATATTAGTTGCACATATTTCAGGGACAGTCACCAGCAAAACGTTTATCAGAGGGCAAGTATAAAATGCTGGAGAATCCACTTTGTTGTCATCCACTTTAAACAGGTGAAGAATTACAAATGTCCGTGGCCCCTCACTTTGTTGACACTGTCAACTCATGAGCAGTAATGAAAACAAAAGGAGCAAGTAAAAACAAGACCCAGTAACTACAGTTCCACATGAATGCAAAAAGAAAAACTCATTTATCAAGAGCCCAGTGTCTGTTTTAAATGGACTGGAGTTTAGAGCAGTAATGAACCTTTACTGGCCTCAACTTTTGACACTCAGACTGGAACAATGTTTGAATTTCACATAAACAAAAGAACACAACACTTATTAATTCACAAAAGTAAAGGGTTTGCAGAACTAGAATTTAACCCATAAGAAGCTGTAAAGTAAAGCCTTTACTTTATCAATAAACTGGCTGTATGACATTTAACATAAAAACTGTTAAATACACTTATTTAACAGTTCAAAACTCACCTGAGGTCACAGATATTTAAAAAATGATCATGTCTCTCACACACCCACAAATTTGGTGATTACAATCGGTAATTTAGAGAAGGAGGGTTTTATAGAAATTAAACACGGCACTGATTTTTGTACATACCGAGTGTTGTTTAATGCTGTGGGCTATAATTACAGCCTCCCTCCTGATTTATGAAAACAGCTATTCAAAACACGACGAAGATGCATGCAAAATTATTCATGATGTAACGTGGACAACAGTAGCTCATTTATGTAACACACTGTGGAGTCCTTTGGCATGATGAGGATAAGCAGGTGATCAGATTGTTTTGTCAAAGGGGGGCTCACATCGGTCAGCGTAGTGCTGCGAAACACACAGCCTTGGAAGGAAAAGCAGGTCATGACAGGATCACCACCCTTTGCACCTGTTTACAGGTAAGCATGACTAAATTACAACACTACATGAGGAACGGGTTGAAATTAATCACACTGAAATGTGTATAGCTGCAGGATATGAAAAAAACACAGCAGTAGGAGTGACAATACTGATCCTGTCTCCATGCATCTCTATTAATTTACTTATTATATTAACATTTAGGCTGCTGCTGATGATGATGATGATGAAGGCTCCTTCTAAAAGGACCCCTGGTGGGCTGCAGAGCCCTGTTTGGACAGAAAACCCTGCCTATCCCATTCTGTAAACACTGAGGAGTTGTGCACGTCTTCAAACCAGGTGTGTGCTGAACTAACTTCGGTTCGTGCTGCTGTGTTTTCACCTTTATGACAGCAGCAGCAGCAGCAGCAGCAGCAGCAGCAGCGGCGGCTACGTTGATCGTTACGCACTCGGTAGTTCGGCACACCGAGGCTAACAGGGATCACCGGGGTCGCTCACGGCTAGCGAACTTCTCGGCTGTCGTCCGACTAACGTGACACACACATTTCTCATTTTAGCCCTAACCCTGCTCCGCAGAGCCCCGGCTCTCTCGTGGAGACCTGCCCGCTCCCCTGCTGAACAAACTGGAACTTGGCAGTCACCGAAACTGGCGAGACTTGTGGCTGAGGCACTTTCAATTTGGGGGGGGGAAAAGGAAACCTTAGCGAACTTTTTTATACCTTTTTTTAGCTGCTCAATCTCGTCCCGGCCGTTCCGCGACTTCTTGGCAGCCACAAATCCCGGTTTTGACAGCGTCGTCCTCGGCAGGAATGAGGAAAATCCGAGCGTGTTCAGCTCCAACTCTTCCCGGAGCCTCGGATTTTTCGTGCACGTCTCCTCTCTGCGCGCCCCCGCGGCCGTTTTTTTTTTTCTCCACAAGCCCGGCGCGGGAGCGAGCGCTCTGGGATCCGGCTGGCCAGGAGAACCGCGTGAACGCGCAATTCGCAAAGCCCAACAAACCCTCTATTTGTAAATGTGTAAAGACATTAAATTAATTAAAACTGCAACAACAATGTTTCTGTATTTCATATAAGAGCGGTATTTTTGTTTGCAGTAAATAAAAATGTTGAAAAAAGTTATGCTATAAATATTATATTTAGGCTACTCCTTTTAGCTTTTGGTTAATTATAATCACTTAAGAATTAAAATCGATTATGGTTCAAGATTAATATGAATTTTAAATCATTTGCTGTGTTTCCTGAAGCTTTTAACTGCATGTCAAGATTTTCCTCAGTTTGACCTCATCAAATGTTAAATGAGCCAGAATTAAATTCACAGCAAACATTATGTTTGATTTGAAGTAATGCAATATTTCTACATGGTGGTGTTAGTCAAGTAAATGATCTGGATTGTTTATATGAGCAATATGTTTGATGGTTTCATTGCATTATAGAGCTTACCTCCTACACGCTTTAGTCTAGTATTGCATCTTGAATAATATATATTGTAATTGAATAACGTGTTGGTGTGACATTTGTTCATCACCAGAAAGGTCACATGCGGAGTTGATGATAAAATAGGCTATGAGGCTGCACTTCAAAGCACAAAATGACTTCAATTACTTCTAATTGGGCTATTCAAATCACTGTTTGCATGGAAAAGACAGCTGGCATCAAAAGGAAGCAAGCAGATGTGCAGTGCAAAGCCAGAAAGAGTGTGTGCACGTTACATTTATTGAAAAGTGTTGATTGCCCTTAGTGTGTCTTTTGATGACATAATGTTTCTCATAAGGGATAATGACCGCTGGAGAGGAAATCCCCTGCTCCTTTGCGGCCTTCAAGTACTCCTGGGAGTTAGAATTAAACTCCAGGTGCAAATAATAACCACAGCTAAATGCTAAATCTTCCAACAAAAATGTGCTTACCTAATACCCAAGTTCCCAAGGATATTAGAGCCTTTAGATTATCAACAGCCATAGTTGAAGGTGAAATTATGCATAAAGTTGTAGTGAACTGAAACAGAAAAGTGAAGTTGTAGCATTTGCTGCTCATGGTAAGTCTTTATTCAATTAAAAGTCCAGAAAATTAAGCAATAATCTGTGTTTTTCAGGCAGCAGCAGCGTTATTTTGTTTGCATATTGTATTTGTTATTGTATTTAAACTGAAGTGTTTATGAAGAGAACCTGAAGGCAACTTGACTTGGAAGAAGGACCTGAGCCAGAGGTTGACATGTGGGAATGACTCAAGTTTTTTTTTTACACATTCCAAGCATTGTTTCCTCCTCCTCCCTGCCCCAGTCCCGGGCACTGAGGCCAAGGATTTTCCAGGGCCAGGGGAGATGGAGCGGATGATGGGTCAAGGGAAAGGAAGGATGACTCGCATTTTGCCTTTTTAATAGAAATTCTCATCTTCTCCAGCTGAATAAAGAATAATTAGAGGGGTACTGGTGCAAGTATTGTATTCTCTTCCTCAATCTCTCACCATCAGGAGGGACTAGGTAAGATAAAGGACAGGAAACAGTTTATATTAAGGAGTCTACTTTTGCACAATTTGCTCTACAGGGCAGTTCATTAAAATGTCTATCTCGGGCTTTTGCAAATTAGAAAACATACAACACCTTGAGGAAAATAATGTTTCAAGAACAAGCAAGCAAAGGTGAAACATTGGTCGCTTCTTTGGTACAGCAAGGCACAAAAAATATTTACTATACTTTTTTTCTTATTATCAATACACCGCACAGTTGGAGCTCATTGCCAAAGATGTGAGAGAGTGTGAGATGGAGAGACGGGACAGTATGAGTCAGTATAAGCTGGGGTAGAACGTTTGAACTGACTCACATCAGCAACAGAGTTGAAAATAAGGACATTGTGTCTGATTACGAAATAGTGGAAAAATAATTCTCCTCCAAAAAGAAAGTTAATTTTCCGAATAATGGAAGTCAGAGGAAACTGACTGACCTTTCCAGAAAGTCTCAATCTGATGGAAAAACATCATAAATGTACGTGTTTCAAACTCTTTTTTGACTCATTTTCTCCAGTCAACATAAGAACCTCTCATTGGAGCATCACGAGGGAGATCGAAGAACTGGTTTGAAACATTTCAAGTACCTGTCTATCTGTGTACGTATCTTTAAACAAGCTACAGAAGGAAACCAAATCACTGTTTGTCTTTTTCCCTTTTAGGCAAATCATCAGAGAATTTTGAAAAAGTTCTCCACTGACCCAATTTCTTTGACGAGAAACTAGCTGAAATCATGAACAAACTAAGCAGCGAATAAATCATAGAATAACCTATTTATAAAAGAAGTTAAATGTAAACAAATAAAAGTTTGACAGTTAGATATATATAAAAAAGATCTGCTGATGTAGTAAATAGTCAGCTCCCATGCCAGAAACGGAGGTCAACAGTGGCTTTCAGCAGCCTCTCAGAAACAAATACTTTATTGACTTGACTAAATTAGTACCATCGGAAAACACTTTAAAAATCAATCAGTGTCACTGTGCAGTAGATGATAAAAATAATCTCCTTTAATATTCACTGACCCACGAGCCACACACTAAAAAAAGGAGCTGATTTTGACCATAATAGTGCATGTTTTCGTGCTAACAGAAAGCATTCACAGCACAGAGACCGTTGAGTGCCAATTCAGCACATGACGTCTGACTCATCCTCTCTGCTCTGAGTCAGTCCCACCCTCCTCTGGTCCAGGATCTGTGACTCTCTGCTGGAGCTGGCTCCTCTTCTCTTATGTCAACGTCCCGCTTCACGGGCAGGACGCCAGCTACGATGCAGACAGACATGGCCCTAGTGAGGAGGAAGAGGGTGTTTGTGTTTCAGTGGGTGTTTCTATGTGAAGACAAAGACTGGGTGTGATGGTGTGGTGAAAAGAGGACAAGACGAGGGGACATCATTAGGGACTGGAGTACAGCCAGGCTGCTTGTTTGTTCCACCAATTCTGTCATGTCTAAAAACTATAGACTGCACATGGTCTGTGGTTAAAACATAAAGGTTAGGCAGATATGTTAGGCACTCGAACGCCTCAACATCTGGACTCAAGGTAACATGTGAAATCGAGGTTTGAGCCATTTGTCTTCACCTTTTATTCTTTTTTTTTATCAATTCCTGTGTTGTTTCCACAGCTTTCAGCAAACATCAAAGCCAAAAGGGCTGCAGCTAAGCTCATTATACAAATGAGCTCTGAGACCTACTGCACACACACCATGCAGTGCATTTCTGAAAGATGATCCACAGAAGTTAAAAGGTAAACAACTCTAATAAGGGAGATAGTGTCTCACAGGTCACATAGCTGCACTGGATATGATTTATGTATCATCGTAAGTGACAAATAAACAAGAGCTAGGATATTATTATACAGTATATTGTGTTTAGAAATACTAGCCGCATGGGTCAAGGGGTGACAGTCAGTCAGTATGTTGGTCCAACCTGCAACAAACTAAATTAGGCGATGGTACAGACAAGCGTGGTTGTCAGGGGATGACTTAATTCCTGTATTTTGGTCTCCTAAATAAGGTCATTTTGTTTTTTAGTGAAACGTATTACAACTATTACATGAACCAGCTATTGGTACAGACATTCACCGTGTCCAGAAGATCATTTCTAATAACTCTTATATTATCTTATATTTAATTCATCTTTACGTAGAGTTATGTAAATGCATTCAAAACTGATGATATTCCATCATCCTCAGCTTTACCACTGTATTAATATACTTTATGTAAATGTTAACATGCTAACATGCTAAACTAAGATGAAACAAATTCAGTTCAAATGAGTTCAAATTCACCTTCTCTGCATAAAATTTTCTATTGTTAACATTTAGCAGGTTTGCACTAAGCTGAAAGGTTCACTGTGCCTCACAAAACCAGCAGCTCACTGTACCTTTAGACTGTAGTCACTATTGTACACAAACAGAAACTGTAAATATATTTCTTATTTCACATTCACAATTAAATATTACTACAAACAAAAACACCTCTCTATGTCCAAAAATACAATCAGTTACTCCTGTGTATACAGATATACTCTCCTCTCTGGGAACAGGACATCTGCTAGGGATATTGTTGGATATAACACTGCGACACATGCAGCTATTGTGAACAGGACGTCTCAGCTGGTAAAAAGGAAATGGCCATCAGTGAATGGAAAAAGGAAGGGCTCATAATGTCACGTCAAAAACAAATAAAGCAGTATGACAGAGAAGTGACAGTTCAAGTTCAAGCTAACTGGACCGCTCTGGATAAAACAATGTGACTCTTCATTTGAAATTTCCAAATGAATCATAATATAAATCTAATTTACTAAAAAGTAATGATGGCAGAGTCTGCCCTGTCACTTTGCTCCTCATCAGCTGTTCTGGACTAATGTGGCTATGAGTGGGGAAAAATCCCCAGCATGATACAGTGGGTTATTGTTTTCTAAAGCTCAGTGCAGCTCAGTGTCTGTGAATGAGCCACAGAGTGCAAAGTAATTTGTGTCTCTCTCCAGATTCTGTTAAATTACAGCAGAGCTTCAGCTTATCCAATCCAAATCTTTTTAACTACACGTCTACTCTAAGCAAATAAGCTTAGGCGCTGACCAAGCACTATTCCAAACAGCGATGTATTACAGCAGATTAGCATCATATTTCTATTGTAGGCTGACTTCAAAACTGGGCTGTTAGAAGTTAGCACTTCTTTCCACTGTGACAAATCAGAAACTGGAAATTCAGCATTTAGCTTGACAAGTAATTAAAAGCTGTATATTTCTACATGTCATCAAAGGGAGATCATTTTCACACTTGATTGTGTCCATTACATCAACTAGTCTAACTCTGAGAGAGGCCTCTTGAATAAGAGGAAAACTAGGGCAATGGTATCTAGTGTGTCTAACATGGAATTTCAATTCAGTGCAAACAGATTCCCAGTATGTCACGAACCTGTCGAACACACTGACAGCTCACGATGTGTTATTATCTTTATTGAAAACACAAAAACACCTTTTTCCACACAGGAAAAAAAATAAAATAAATGGCACATTTTTCTTCAACAGAGCATAAAACTAAATGCTGCTCAACAAATTTTTTTTTTTTTTTGGGATATTGTAAATACAAATCCACTGACTTTTTTTAAAATCAGACACAACATGTATGATAACGATGTAGATGTTATTGTGGAAGCATTTGCCTGAAAACTAATTCATGTACCGTGATCTGATTATTTTATAAAACAAAGTACAGCTACATTAATAAAGTGTAAACATAGTTAAAAAATGTAAAAAATAAATAAATATAAGACGCTACATCACCTTAGCAGAGTAATAAAAGATGTTTTAAAATAAATGACAGATTGACAGGGCGGTTTACGATAAAGAAGTATGGCATTAACCTGGAAACAGCTTCATAATGTCGATGTGAATCCCATCCACGTGTACTTGGTCCAATTATCTAGGAAGGAGACAGTTTAAAACAATTGTTAAACACATTTAAGAACAGAAAAATAAAAAACACACCAGGCAAATAGGGAAAGCTCTTACCTGTCCAAACGGTTGACCACATCTCTCACAGTGCTGATGAGATTGTCATGTTCTTGTGGGCTACTGACAATGATGGTATGAAGCTTCTTCATGTAGGAGTCAATGGTTTCAAGAGTGGGCGTCTCTCCGCTACCTATAGGGCAAAAAGTACGTCATATTAGTACTCAGAACTGTTTTTAATACGAAGGATCTTCTGGATTACAATTTATTAGCTGCTTAACAGCTTTCTTTTCCTTTTTTTACAAGCAGTTTTATTGTCTTTTTCTCTATACAGCGGAAAGTTGATTAAAAAAACAGGAGAATTTTTCACTTTTTGTACAAGATTCTCAAAACTGACACGACTGCCCGACTAACTGAGCCACAGTCACCCCTGTCTGTTGTAATGGCTGAGACGGGAACTCTTTATCAGAAAATATCTGCTGCAGACAACATAGAAAGTTTTCTAGGATAGTGTTCAGTGAAAACTATCTTTATAAGAAACTGCCTAGAATTCACTGACGATAGGAGATTTTAATACTAATTTAATTAATATAAGAACTTTTTTGTTGCGTAATTGTGTGTCTGATTAAAGTCATGCTGGTGCTGTGTTGCTGGCTGTTCTTACCTGGCAGAGGTACAGAAGAGAAACTGGAGGTGAGCGCCTGGCGCAGGGTCTCCAGGTGTTGGTGGAGGAGTCCATTGCGCCCCCTCTCTTGCATCACATCACCTTCCAGCCTCTCTACTGCCCCGCGCATGCTCTCCACATGCTTCTGCAGCGCCGCGTTACGCTCCTCATACTCCATGTTGGTCTTACGCAGCTGCCGCATCTCAGCTTCACGCGCTGTTGTTGAATAGACGACCACACAACGAGAAACAGAAACAATCCCAAATCAGATGGGAAGTGTAGAGAATTGCTTCACAGAGATGCAGCAGTGGGGGCCATCATCAATTTTTTATTTGCTCAAAGTGTCTAAAGTGTGTTCTTTTTAAGTTTAGGATATCACTGAGTTAGGTGGATCTATTCTGGGATGATGGAACACTATGAAACTAAATTCTCTTGAGGTAGCAGAGCAATGTGTTTAGAAACACTTAGACAAATGGAGGTTTGAAAAAGAACACCAAGTCCACAGTATTTCCCAACAGGAGAGCTGGCTGTGCTCAGGGTTTTTACCTTTGCTGTGGTTGAGAAACTCCTCTGTGAAGATCGGTATATCAAAGACAGTTCTGTCCTTCCCCTCTGCATCCTTCTGTTAATAGCCAGAGACAGTAATAAGTGAGATGCAGCCATTTATCTGGCTGAGCTGTGGGTGGATGGGTAACTGATTTCATACCTGACCACAGGGGAAATACAGTGATACAGATTAAGAAATGAGGAAGTAGAAGTAATTTCATCAGCTGTGCTGCTGTGATATCCAATGCTCTGGAATGTTTGCAATAAATTTCCTAGAAAAATGTGATTCATAATAAAAGCACAAGATACAGTTCAGGTTTCACTTGTATATTGCCTCTTGTGACAGAACACATCATCTTTCTTCCTTTCTAATTTATGCATAATGAAATTTATGCTGAATTCTGTGTCATCTGAAATCTAGAGGGTAATATACGTACAGTAATGTGGATAAATTCACCTTGACTTTGACCCTTCGGAATACTTATAATGAGAAAGAATTACAAAGAAAGCCTCCCAGTTTCATGCAGAACCTAATTAAAAAGAATTACACATGTAGCAGAGGCCAAGTGTTTGGATCACCAACACAGGACCAAAGCGGATTGTCCAGGCTTTAGTAATGCAACAATAAGCACTTAATGTCAAACACAGCAGGTTTAGGCACCTGGGTGAGAAATTTGCAAAAACGAACTCTTAGCAAGTTTACACAAACTCACAATCACACTACCTTTTTTAATCATTTCCCGTTGGCAAATCTACAACACCAGCCTAGTATTCCAAGTATCTCTATTTTGTATGAATTTTGTGTATATCCATTACTGACATTACTAAATCTGAAGCTTGTATGTTGTTTATGTGCCTGCACTTCAACATAGATTTTTCTTAAGAACAAATTTAGGAATAAACTTAGGAAGATGGTGGTGAATGAGACAAGGCCCATTGTTCGTAGGTCTGTACAAGCTGTTGCTATATTCCTGCCCCAAACACAGGAAAATGGAAAAACAGGAGATTTTTCTTTTCCTAGTTGCACTGTCACTTATAACGTATTTCATTCATCTATTCCCCTTAACCCAATGACTCCAGAGTTCTCCTCTGGCACTTTATTTTATTATATCCTGTTTCTGTGACTCTGCTACCAAGAGTTGACGCCTGACGCTGCACAAGTACAAAGGAAAGACAGACTGAACTTAGCAAATGACATTATTTTTGATGAAGTGTTGTGCTTTCCCTCTCTCAAATGCAATTGTACTTAGAAGAGGTATCGGCTGGACAGTCTTTGCCTTCTACCTCGTATGTCATTTTTAAGTTACTTTGGATAAAAGCGTCTACTAAATGTAAAGATAGGTACAGCACTGCATCAAAACACTGTAAGTGCGATGGGACAGGAAAGAATTACTAACCTCGTGAAGAGCCTCATTGGTTACCTGGTGCCCAACATCTGGAGAGGAAGGAAAGAACAAAGAAAAAAGGACAGCAGATGATTCACGTTTCCCCTGGCACAGCATGCTTTTACCACACAGTGAACCGATCAAATGAATCAACTGAAATAAGGGCAGATCTACTTCAGTGCAGCACATTTCTTATTCATTTTTGCCAAAGCAGGGCTGTTTATGTCATCAACTTTGTGATTTTTAAACTGAGATTTATCCTCAGTAATAAAATCAGAAAAGATAACAAAGACCATGTGTTGAATGAGCAATAAGTGACGACTTCTTGGCCTCAAGTTGAACTATAACTTATATCCTGGACTACTATGAAGTATTCCCCCTTTTGCTGCCACATTTCCATTGACTGAGTAAAGCAAATAATGAGTTCTGGTTTCCTACAGCAAGCAGTGTAACATATTCTTTTTTTTTTTTAAATTCAAAGTACCAAGCAGTAAGTGCAAAAGATTTCCAAGAGTTGGTCGTGTTTGTGCAGTTTCTGCATTAGTTCTGTTTTTCTTTTACATCTCAACACATTAGCATTGGCAAAAGAGAGGGCAAGTTTCACTACTCTCAAGTGATTTAACAGGCTACTCAAGGGCATCTTAAAGGTCAAAAAACGCACCTTTCAAGCCAGAACAGAGATTTGAACCATTTCTACATTTATATTTTTAAAAGGGAAAACAGAAAACATAACAACACACTAACTGTCTAATGCTCTGTATGGCAGTTATTTCAGATCCTGTCTGGGCAGGAATTGTCCACTATCCAAATGTCATCAGGCCTGTGAAGAATGTGACTTACAATCTGGCTGTGATGGAAAATCAACAATCTGTACAATCTTAAAATGAATGTGTGCTAACTGCTCAACTATCAAGATTCAGTAGTTGATGCCAACTTCAGGATCTCACCTCCCCTGTGCCTCTTGCCCTTCTGTTTCTCCTGAACCTTTCTGGTGAAATGCTTGTAGGCCTCTGTCTTCTGATACTTTTCCAACTCCCGCATGTAGCGCTCCTTATCCCGCTCCGCCTCATCCAAGTATCGCTGCAGGGACAAGAAAGAAAGGTGAGAGGTGCTGGCAAGGATCAGCCAAAAAGTAAAAAAAAAGGGTTTGGTGAAATAGAATCAAGGAGGACTGTGGGTGAGATGAGCAGGAGTAATTATTATTAATTAGGATTAGCTCCTTTCAGTAGACAAAAATCAGTAATTTCCTATATTAATAACCTAAATGTGTTAACTGCTTGCAACAAAAATGTATCTTGTAATATAATTGGTTTAGGAATTAGGAGAAAAGCTAATAAAACAATTTTCACACATAGCCCTTGTCCCAGGACACTGAGGAATCTGACTCAGCTGTAAACTCTGTGTAAAACGACTTTCTACAAGTCAGCAGCAGATTCTCAAATCCTTCCTATGAAATCCAATAAACTACAGGTTCTAACTTGGAATATCATAAAAGCTTTAGCAACTATAGATGAGGGGTTTTGCAGACTGAAGCACTGTGACATCACTCATACTGTTTCAACTATAATAACGTTTCTATCATTACAAGGAGCCAAAGCTATCCTTAGTAAAGTCTTTCTGCTATTCTTGCATCACGATTGAGGACATATCTAGGACACAGCCACCAAAATATAGCAATACAATCCATAAAAGGATGTTGAACAGCTACAAAACAAAGTGATGTTCTGTCAGATGCAAAACACTGACACCACTGGCTCTGCAGAGCTTTTGTTCCTACGCTGTGTTTGTGCACAAAGAAAAATTAGATGAAGGTCTCTATTGGTTTGCGAGAGTGCTAAATCAGGCTGCAGATAGTGTTAAGTGCATGCTGCAGATATCTGAGTTCAGTCCTTAGGGGTATGGTTAGAATAATTAATGAAGGCCAAGAAGAATGACAATTAGAAATCCACCATTTTGTTAATCAAAAGCTAAGTACAATGTGCTGCTGGCTGCTCGTGCCACAGGTCTGTTTATTTATTGTTGCACTAATGGATTCTTCAACCAATATTTGGAGATAATCTCACATATTGTAACACAAAAGCAGAAGGGTAAAGAAATGCTAAAAATATCTTTCTTCACAGTTGTATGCTCAATGTGTAATCCTGTCTGGAACTTTTTTACTGACCTGCTTCTCCTCAGGAGGCAGCTTGCTCCACTCGTTGCCCAGCATCCTCGTAATCTCTGGAAAGGGCACGTCTGGACGCTCTGCCCGTAGCTGCTCCCGTCTGTCGTTCATGAACCGAACATAGCCTGTTAGAGGAGCCTTGGGTGCGTTGCTGTCCTTCATTGGCTTCTTCCTCTTCCTCCCCTTGGTCCAGCTGCCACGTCGTGGCTTCTGCAACAATAACAAAAACAGATATGTTTTGAGGGCAGGTAGCAATCTCCCCCATGATATCCACTAGCAGGACATTCTTGGAATTCAAATTGGAAAAACTACAAAACACATAATTTGACATCTGACTTTTCAGCTCTTACCTCTTCTCCATTTCTTTGATTGTTGTTGTCAGTATTGGCTCCAGGTGAGCCTGTCTGTTCTTCCATGGTTTCTATGACTACAGAGGAGATCTAGATAAAACAATGAGAGCTGTTATCATTCAAATATCTCGTAGTACACAAGACTATTGTTTCAACATGGACATAAGGAGTTCAATTTTGAATGGACCTGAAAGGTCAGTGATTAGTCAGCTGGGCAGGAATGAGGTGCGGGGGCATGGCATTGTGGGTGGCCAGCCAGGAAACAGAGAGCAGTTCCTTCTATAGCCGTATCGGCTCTTTGGCTTTTCATCCAAACTCCCTCCGGATTGGATCCAAACCCACTCTTGGCCAGCCACATTTCCTCTAATAGAAATGTCTTGCCGCTATCAATTATTATTGAGCTAGTGAATAAAAAAAATGCATCGCCTTCACTCTTTAGACATTAATATAGCCTATTTTAAACAAGAGGAAGTAGTGTTGTGCTACTGCACCATTAATTAGAGATAAGAAAACGCCTACAGGCTAAAAAGCTCTGTGGGAAAAATATATTCTGCTCTACAGCTGAACTTTTTACGTTTTTAGTAGACTTTAGAGTCCAGACGTCATTTTCTAGAGTTAGAATTTCAGCCTGAAATGTAAAACCACTTAAAACCATTAAGCAATTTATATTGGGGGGAAAAAAAACATTTAACATTTGACAGAACACCTAATTAAACATTAAGCCTTGTGGGCAAACAGCCTAACTTATATAACTTATATAATTTTGTTTTAACTTTTGACCTCTTCTAAATCATTATGTGGGAAGTGGGTCCCTGTGTCCTGGATGTGGTTTCTGCCCCTCTTCCACTAAATACTGTGGGAAAAGTCACAGAGGAATTAGTCAGTCTACCACAAAAAAGCCCCTTTGGGAAGAGAATATGAGGGGGAAATTCCCCTGCAGCAGAGAGTTAATGTATTCAGGGTTATCTTTCAATTACTTCTGTGATGTCTGAACTCGGTTTCTAACAGCACAGTTTCATACTTTGATCACACGTCTCATCAAACATAGGGAGCCCAGATGTGTCATATTGTCCAAAGCTTATTAGAGTAAGTCTTATTAGAGTAAACTTGAAAGACGCTGAAGATTGATAAAATAAATGCTACAGAACATTTTTAAAAGAACAAAGAGAATAGAAATAGAAACTCTTTATTCTGCTTTTCAGATAAGGACTATGCAGCAGTGCCCCCTGCTGGATCAGAGTCCATAATGGACGATGCAAAGGTGATTTGCATGGGGTTTTTAAATACATAACACAGTGTGCTACAGTATTTCAGAGTTTAGTCGTATAGGTTTTGGTAAACTACTAAAAAACATTTTGTACTTTTAGCCAAATTGTGTATGAATATTTTATCTTCTAGCATTTAACTCGTGTTATTTCAATAATGAATCCCAGAACAGGCTACACTCATCAGGGACCTAACATATGGTCAGGGTTATTCCTGGACTCAGGGACTCCAAGAACTAGTTAACAGCGTCACTGAAATGTGTATTAGTGTCAGGGTTTAGCATTCTCCATTATCTTAGCTGCAGCCAGTAACACTCGTGTATGATCCATTAATGTTGGTTAAAGTTAAAATTAAGAGACGTTGGTGTAATCAAGAGGTTGGACATGCATATGGTCACAATGACATATCTGAACAGGATTCAAATGTTACACATTAAACTAAGATATTGACGAAAGATATGCACAATATCTGGACAGATGGCAAACCTGTTGTGCATGGATGTTGGCTAACGTTAAGCTAATCATTAGCTACACCAGCTAACGTAGTTCAACCTTAGAAGCTGCAATACATACGCTTCAAGTTTACGAGATATTGTTGTCTCATAACCTCTGTATGTGACATTTCTGACTCTCTGGCCAATGCATGTTGGTTAAATATCATATGCATATGCAAATTGTTATTTTACAAACAAATGGTCAGGCACTAACTAGCATACTGCTGAGCTGTGAGCTAGCCGTGCTGCTAGCTAGCTTCAGTACACACACGAGCATCTAACGCTACACTCTGGCCAAGCTAGTGGGTCAAGGTGCGATTTAAAACATCATTAAATGATATATGAAACATGCATTTATTATAACACCACCCGGTGAAATTTAGCCTTAGATAACGTAATTCGTAGCTGTAGATTACCTGGTCAAATGACTCCTAATCAAAACAATACAGCAGCCACCGCATAGAATCACAACACATAGAGCGGCATGCAGCTCACTTCGCACTGCAAAGCATTATAATGAGTTTATAGGTTTATATGTGGCTATCATTGGGTGTTTTATCGGATTTGTGTTGGTATTGTGTCAGATATGAGAATACTTTAGTGGAGTAGAACTATAATGGCTCACAAAAGTGTCCAATGTAATTACAGTAAAGAGATAATAAAACGTATTACACGCATAGTTCCTTGCTACTAAGCAGATAATAACTAGACGCCAGAACAGTCAGTATTATAAAATAAATTCTGCTCGATGTCCTCACAAATAGAAACAACAACACATGTAAGACGGGCTGATTTCATCTCTGCTCTACACGCTGTGATTCTGTGGCCCCGTCGCTCGTCTGTTTTTTTCTTCGCGTCAGTTTTACCGCACAAACCAACGTGTTCCAGGGCGCTGCTGCCCCCTACTGTTCGTTTAGCATATAACTTAAATTCCTGTTGACCAACATCAGCTGCAGAGCTGCAGAGCTTTATTAATTAGACAAAAAATAATGATAAAAGCAGGACTTGTTAGTGTTTCATGCATGAGAGGAGGGATTCTCTTCTTTTATCTTATTTGCACAGTGCAAAGTAACACAGTAAGAAAAGCAACCTATCAAGTTTTTGTTTGTTTTTTGGGCAACACCTATGAAAGCTGCAGCTTCTAATGCTACCAGCACAGCACCTCCTGCATTAGTGTTGCCTCTCTTTTCTTTAAACGACAATGTGTGTTTAGACATATAGTAAACACAACTGCCCATCAGCAGAACTACCTTGGAGTACAATCAAAATCTGTGAACAATCACATTATCATACTGCACTGAGCAGCCCATCTACGCTCATAAATAATTTCTTTTGAGAGGAGTACAAAAACTATGCACTACTGCTTGTCAAAACCAAGACTTGTGGTACAAACAGAAATTTCTGTGTGTTTTCGTAAGCAGAAAACAGACTTCTGAAGCCTCAGACCCAGAAAAAACTCTCCTAACTTGAGAAAGAGACATAGAGAGAGAACTAATACTCTAATTCCAAATTAACAGATCTCAAATCAACACCCAGGCGGGAGGAACCTAACTAGCTGCAGCCTAATTGAAACTCTGATTGCCATCTCATCGCAATTATCCAGAGTTAATCCAACCCAATTCTCCAGCTCATTACACGCAGTCTGGCGACATCCAGTCGCTGCACGGAGTTTATAAAATAAAGTCACAAACAAAATAAAGACATTTAATGCACTTTAAAGTTTTCCATATCTTGTGTATAATCAAATCATAATCATCATCTTTTAAACTGCATTGCATTTAGCGGTTTCTTAATGTGCTTGTAGGTGCTCATAGTGTTTTAATGCTAACAGCAACAAAGTGATAATTTCCTCTTAAAAATATTAGTAGTCAAAGCAATTAGTTATTTGTCTTGTGGATGTGTAGCATTAAGATTCTACTGTTGGGGGCAAACCTAGTTTTATGGCACACGTAGACTTGTCTGCACCTTCATAGACCTGTACCAAAAGCTGACATTTGATGTTTCAGATAGCAGAAAACAAGCATTTCTTTAGAAACATCTCACCACCACATATCTAAGCATAAAAACGTGCCAGATGCTATTTTTCTAAGGTTGTTTGTGAGGTATGCATTTCCTCATGGGGATTTGCTAGCAATTATAATAACAGGTACACACATTAGTTATGATAATTTTAGCTGAAATGAACAGAAAAAAAAGCATCTGCCAATAGTATGGTAATCTCTTCCAGCAGACATCTCACATTTTAGCTTCAGTCTTGAATTAATCAGGGGGACCATTGCCTGTGGAATCATATTTGTCACTAATTGGCCAACTTGGAGCACAGAAGTGATGCAGGCCAACTGTTCAGCTCCCAGCAGTAGCATGTCTGGCTTGATTTTTACTTTTCTTTTTTCATTATTTTAACAATTCAGCATCAGTGGTCACCGTGTTGTGGGTAGTGGCACACCAAACAAAGCTTGGGAAATACTAAGCCAGGTTCAATCAGCTCTGAACCAGAGACTCTTCAGATCCCAGTAGACCTGCGGGCCACAGTGTCCAGCTGTCTCCTGTACTGTTATCCACCTGTCATGTCACGTTGAATCATCTGGTCCCAACCTGAGAAGTTTAGTGCAGAGGAAAGCTTTCCAGCCACTGGCACTCTGCGAGTTGGTCGTGTGTCCTTGCCAGTCGCCTGTGTGGCTGGCATGGAAAAGTGGCAGCCCTGTGACACCCACACTGCATGCATTAAGCCCTTCTTATGCCTCTAGATATCAAAGCTGGTAATGTCACATGATATGCCAGTAAGGTGAGATGATGAAGTAAGTGAATCAGTGGATCATCTGTCTAAAACGATGCTACTGGGAGCAGAGCGATGTGAAAACCATTATTTAAAAAGGAAAATTCTATCTTCTTTAACTGTTAGCAGTACTTTCAGGCAGCAGAATCATACTGCAGGCAAAGGTTCAGATGTATCCAAAGTAACTTATAAGTAAGGAACAAGGCAACAGCAGGGTGCGGAGGTCTTGCCTAAGGACCCCTTCTGGAGGTAGGCCACAGCTGGAGAGATCTTACCACTATCCAGCTGCTTATTTCCCAACAACAAGCAGTGTGAGTCTGTGATCCAGCATATTTGCAGTATTAACATTGGTAATTATTGGTAATAATTTAAGGAACTGATTCCATCTTTTATTTCAGAGCCATGTACCAACACAGAGGAAGGCAGTTATTTCAATGTTACTCCAGCACAATTGGACTATCTTGTTAATAGTACTGGTGCTTCACTTGGAACAATACTTGATACTGTTGCTCCTCTGAAAAAGAAACTAGTGAGTCAGAGGAAGTTAGTTCCATGGTACAATTCACAAATCCGTAGCTTAAAGCAGAAATCACGTAAGCTGGAAAGGAGGTGGCGTTCCACCAATTTAGATGAATATTGCCTAGCCTGGAAAGATAGTTTAATAATATATAAAAAAGCCCTGCGTAAAGCTAGAACTTCATATTACTCCTCATTAATAGAGGCAAATAAGAACAACCCTAGGTTTCTTTTCAGCACTGTAGCCAGGCTGACAAAGAGTCATAGCTCGGTTGACCCTAGTATTCCCTCAACTCTCAGCAGCAATGACTTCATGAATTTCTTTACAAATAAAATCATAACTATTAGAGAAAAAATTGATCAGATCATCCCTGCATATAGCATGGATTGTACAACAACTCTAGATCCACGCTCGTACTTAGACTGCTTCCTCCCTGTAGATCATTCTGAATTAATTTCAGTAATTAATTCCTCTAAACCATCAACATGTGTCTTAGATCCCATCCCAACTAGACTCCTCAAGGATGTCTTACCTTTGATCAGCACGTCCATATTAGATCAGATCAATCTGTCTTTACAAATAGGCTACGTACCACAGGCTTTTAAGGTTGCTGTAGTCAAGCCCCTACTCAAAAAGCCTACTCTGGACTCAGGGGTCTTAGCGAATTATAGACCAATATCCAATCTGCCCTTTATCTCTAAAATCCTTGAAAAGATAGTTTCTAAGCAATTGTACGACCACCTACGTAGCAATAACTTGTATGAAGATTTCCAGTCAGGATTTAGAGTACATCATAGTACAGAAACAGCACTGGTAAAGGTCACTAATGATCTTCTATTAGCATCAGACAATGGTCTACTCTCTATACTCGTCTTGTTAGATCTTAGTGCTGCATTCGACTATAGATCACAACATTTTATTACACAGACTGGAACATGTCATTGGAATCAAAGGAACAGCACTAGAGTGGTTTAAATCGTATCTATCGGATAGATTTCAGTTTGTACACGTTAATGATGAGTCTTCCATGCACAGCAAAGTCAGCTATGGAGTTCCACAGGGATCTGTGCTTGGACCGATTCTTTTCACGTTATATATGTCCCCTTTAGGCAATATTATTAGGAAACACTCTATAAATTTCCATTGTTATGCAGATGATACCCAGCTATATTTATCTATGAAACCAGGAGAAACTAATCAATTAGTCAAACTTCAGGAATGCTTAAAAGACATAAAGGCCTGGATGACCTCCAATTTCCTTCTCCTAAATCCGGACAAGACAGAGGTTATACTGTTTGGGCCTAAAAATCTCAGAGACACTATGTCTAAACACATTCTCACCATTGATGACTTAGTTCTGGCCTCAAGTAATACTGTAAGAAACCTCGCAGTTATCTTTGATCAGGATATCTCCTTCACTTCATACATAAAAGAAATCTCTAGAACTGCCTTTTTTCACCTAAGAAACATTGCTAAAATTAGGAGCATCCTGTCCCAAAGTGATGCTGAAAAACTAGTCCATGCATTTGTTACTTCCAGACTGGACTATTGTAATTCATTATTAATAGGATGTCCCAATAACTCATTAAAGAGCCTCCAGTTAATCCAAAATGCTGCAGCCAGAGTTCTGACTGGAATTAGCAAGAGAGATCATATTTCTCCAACGTTAGCTTCTCTCCATTGGCTCCCTGTTAAATCCAGAATTGAATTTAAAATTCTTCTCCTAACTTATAAATCCCTTAATAATCAGGCTCCATCTTATC
Organism: Anabas testudineus; assembly: GCF_900324465.2. NCBI lineage: Eukaryota > Metazoa > Chordata > Actinopteri > Anabantiformes > Anabantidae > Anabas > Anabas testudineus. Next base: position 19,136,596 of record NC_046615.1, read on the forward strand.
TTAAAGACCTCATAGTTCCTTATCTTCCAAGCAGAACTCTCCGTTCTCAGACTGCAGGTTTACTTGTGGTTCCTAGAGTTTCCAAATGTAGAATGGGAGGCAGAGCCTTTAGCTACCAAGCCCCTCTCCTGTGGAACCAGCTCCCAGTTCAGGTTTTGGAGGCAGACACCCTCTCTACATTTAAGACTAGACTTAAAACTTTCCTTTTTTATAAAGCTTATAGTTAGAGATGGATCAGGTGACTCTGAACCATCTCTTAGTAATGCTGATATAGGTTATTCTGCTGGGGGACCTCTACTGATAAACTGAGCTCCTCTCCTCTCTCCTTTCTCCTGTATCAATGCAAATGCCACCATTGCATGTCATTAACTTTGTGTCTTCTCTCTCCTGTAGTTGTGTTTCCTCCTCTCTGTCTCCCTCTCTCTGTACTTTTCTGCAGGTATCCTCGGCCTGGAGCTGTACATCTCCAGAATCCAGTTCATCTGCCCAATGTTCTTGATGCTTGTTGTTGTCTTTATTGCCTGCTGTTCTTTTCTCTCTTCTCTTTCCACTTACCCCAACCGGTCGAGGCAGATGGCCGCCCACTATGGCTGTTCGCTGAGGTTTCTCTAACAGGTTTTCCTCTCACTGTTGCCTAAGCTTGCTCAATGGTGTTGGGTTTTCTCTATATTTTTGTAAAATTTTCGTAGTCTTGCACGAAAGCCTTGAGTACTTCTGTTTATTGGCCTATCAAATATTGAGAATTGAATTGAATTAATGTAACATGGTGCACTTATGCCAAAAAAGGTCACACTTGCACGGCAGTCTTCCCTTATAGAGCAGATAAGTGGCTTCAATTTTTCAGCATCTTGCTGTGTACATTTGTATGTAAATGAGAATAAATTAGCTTCAGCTCCATCATGCTTAAGATATTTGATTAATATTAATACCACTGTGTGCTGTTTGAAAACAAATACCCCAAGTAATGCATTCATTAGCTTAGTTAATGACCTTATCAGCATAACCGGTTATGGTTCTGTGTTCGATGGTGGATGTGGCAGGATACAAGTGCCTGTTGTTTCTTGTGCACAAACACAAAGTACAGCTGTGAACTCTGCTAATACCTCAGAGAACAAGAGCTCAAAGGGTGCAAGGACTGTTGCATCATCTTGTTGCTATGTAACCGTCTAATTAGTAGCTAACCTGAAGAATCAAAGGGGAATGATGTTGAAAATAAGAATGAGATAGATGGATGGAGATGGGTACAAGTAGTCCTCAAAGGGAGAATACAGCATGGAGAGTTTTCTCTTTTCCACAAGCTGGGGTTGGAGCAGGGATGGGCAGCCGTGTGGAGCAGAAGGCCAAGTATCCAGGGTTTTGTACAAAACGTTACACCAGGTGATTTCTGTGATTAGTCCCTCCTCTCCGGTTGAAGATAATCAGTGAAACCATCTGAAAAGGCTCAGATATGGTAAAAAAAAAAGGATTCTATGTAATCAAAATCACGGTGACTAAAGCTAAATTATCTCCAAACTGTCATTATCATCACCCTCTGATCCTTTTTCATCAGAGACGTTTTGTCTCTCTTTCAGCTCGTGTAGTGTGGCCATCATGAACAAATGGCAGAGAAAGTTTACTTAACTTTACTGGTACTATGTTCATGACTTGTGACCTTACATCCATCATCCTAACCGTTTTTTCCTTTTAAGGGTTGCAGGGCTGCTGGAGCCAATCCCAGTTATCGTTAGGTACTAGCCTAGGGACAATGTAGAGTCACTAGTTAACCTAACCATAACCCTTACGTAACCTAACTGCATGTCTTTGGACTGCAGAGCCAGAGAACCCAGAGGACACCCTGGAGGACACGAGGAGGACATGCATCAGTTTCTTCCTGTAGTGAGGTGACAGCGATTCTGACCTTACAATATCTTGACTTTTTAAATAGATGCTAACTTGGGTGGCGAGTGCTTTGTTGTTACTGTACATAGGGTGGGGTAGAGGTAGGATGGGGTAGTCATCCATTAACTCCAGGATTAGTGGTTCCTCCTGGCCACATGTCAGGGTGTCCTAAAGCAAGACACCAAAACCCCATAGTAGCACTATGTGCAACTGTCCAGCAACAATTTGTAGTTCTGTCAAGTGCATGACATATATTTGTAGCACACACTCAGTCAAAGTCTGTCCCTTATGATGTGTGGAGAGTGGGGCATGTTCATTGTAGTTTTAGAAATTGAGTGCATATACAAAATTACAGTGGCAAAAAAAGTATGTGAACCTTTTGGAATTCCATGTTTTTCTGCATTAATTTGTCATAAAATGCGATCGATCTATAATGTGCCTAAAATAATCACACAAAAAATCTGACTTGGCCACTCCAAAAGGAGGATTTTGTTTTTCTGATGCTGTTCCATTGTGTCTTTTTGTTTATTATCCTGTTGCATCACTCAACTCCTACAGAGTTTCAGCTGACGTACAAATATTTTCACATTATCATGAAGAATTTTTTGACAACCTGAGGAATTTATCTTCTAATCACTGCAAGCTGGCCAGGCCCAGTTCCCTTATTACACCTAATGTAGTGCTGTGTGTTCTTTCGAAATAGTTCAATATAGTTTCATCAGTCCACAAAACTTTTTACCAATACTGCTGTGGAGTGTCAGTGTGCTCTTTGGCAAACTTCAAGTGTGCAGCAATATTCTTCTTTGTAAGCAGCAGCTTCCTTCGTGGTGTCCTGCCCACAGACACCCTGCTTGTTCAATGTTTTACCTACAGTCCCAAAGTTTGTGCAACTGTAGACTGGTGAATTTCTAAAGTCTTTGACAGCACTTTGTAACCCTTTCCAGTTTTATGTAAATCAGAATTTCTTGATTGTAGATCCTCTGAAAGCTCCTTTTTAACACCTGACTCCAATTAGCTTGATGTCATTATTCCAAGGGTTCACATACTTATTCCACTTTTTTCCTTACTTCCTTTTATTTTTTAGGCACAGTGATAAAAACCTGTGACACTACCATGAAAATCTGTGACACTACCATTTCTTCAAAATTAGAGCTGTTCACTGCATGTTTATTTGTCTTTTGTTGATATTGACTTCCAATCATTGACTGGGTTCACTTTATTGAATATTACATTTTCTCTCAAACAACAAACTGAACATTTATGGATAGTAAACTTTCATTAATTGTAATTGTTATATTTTGTAGTGGTGCACATGTGAAGACAAACACACAACAGATGCAGATTAAATAAAATAGATTGGACCTTTAATGTGAGTCAACCCAGATTTTAAATGATGGCTGGAAAGCAGCTAGACTGGCCTTTGTAAAGGGCTAAAGAGGCGAGAGGAGGTGACAATGGATAATAATATGATGTATGATGCTTGCAGTAAGCTTTAAATGTCTTATCTAAATTCATACACAATGACAGCGCTTCTCCACAACCATGTCACGTTTATCATTTCGTTGCACCGCCTGCAAGATAATGGACAAAAAAAAAAAAAAAAATCAATAAGTAAGAGCCCAGATGAATGCACTATTCTCCTCCAAACTAGTTTAACTGTGTGGCAGATAGTTATGAGGTTATGAGCCGTATTCCGACGGCTTATGCCGTCTATTTGCCTATAGGTAAAAAAACAAACAATATACTGTATAGAATATACGTTTTTATAAGTTTTTATAATTGTAGGTTGTGTAAAAACATGATTTGAAGTGTAAATTAATATGAAAGTGGTTTCTTTTTAGTCTAAAATACAACATCCACAGAATACAGAAATGACATGTACTACCTTAGATAATTGTATTTCAGTACAGTTAGACAGGCCGTGTATTTTGGACATGGATTAGCAAATTTCCGTCATGGATGTCGTGTGGGATCAAAGACACGTTTACATTCATGATGTATTTTGCATTGATGTGTATTTGGATTCCACTGAACATCCATATAACCCAAACTGATACAAGGGAGTGTGTGTGTGTCACATCAGAGGAACAGTCACGGCTGCAATACTATGCAGTGGCACTAGAAGGACGTGCAACCTGTCCTCACCCACTCCACTCTCCCATGGGTGACAGTGATGGACAAATTAGTTATGAGGTCATCAGCTGTGTACTTTTGTCATACATGTATCCTTACTTTGTTGCGTTATGCGCATTTGTACTCACAGCAGAGGCAAAACATGCTTCTGTCTCCAGGGAACAGCTGTCCTTTAGTAAACATGATGGACATGGAACAGCAATACGTGTCTTCTTACCGCGCGACCTGGTCACGCAAGAAACATGCTCAGAGAAAGGGTTTGTGACACTTTTGGAAAGTTTGGGATTAAGTTTGTGATGTACCTGCTTTTCATCATCGTGTCAGCACAGGCAGTCAGCTGCAGCGCCACAGGAACTGATCATACTATGACACCCTATCATTCTATTTAGAGCTTCAACATAAAGTATGTTTGAAAAGAATTGGAACAAATGGTCTCTCTTAAAGACTCGGAAATAGAGAAATATAAGTGTCACGGGTTGCGACTTTCCTTTAAATGAATGCGACTACAGGCTTGTCCCTTGGTGTGGCTTTTCTTCAGCCTAACTTAACTAATTGGAACTTACACGTGCGTGTCAACACGCTCGACTCCTGCAACTTGTGGCATTACAACAGGGAGATCAATGGCATTGTGCAGGAGGACATGTGAATTGGTGCTTACATCTATTTCTTTTTTCCTTTTCCATCCCTATGACCTCGCTACCAAGCTCGTCTTTGTCTCTCTCAACCCTTCTTCCCTTCATCCTCTCTCTCTTATTTCCCCCTGTCTCTTCTAGCCTGCGGCAAAATCTTCCACTCCACATCTTGCTTGAATGCTGGATTTGTGCAGTCGTGGTGTTAGGCAGGCTGGTTGAAGATGCAATTTAATTAACAATTCAGCCGATAAATTACACTGCAATTAAAAGGCAGCCTCTCTTTTTTTTTTTTTGTTTGTGGAGAGCTCTCTAAACAAACCATAGCTCTCTGTAGACACATGCAAGTTTAGTGTGGCTCCTCCAAAATGATGTGGATACAGTTGTGAGTGGCCTTCTCCAAAGAGCCAAGCTCCATTTCCTCCTGTCTTGGTAACAGACGAGCTTTATCTCCTGTTACAGAGCTCAGGGTTTGGCTGAGGCCCAGGAAGCACCAGGGAGAGAACACAGAGTCGACTTCAATAGCCCACACACGCGCACAAATGCAAAAAGACACATTCACGTGCAAAACACACAGAACAGACGTGGCTGCAAAAGCAATCCAAGGACCCAGCCAGCCTGTCCTTGGTGTTTCACTTCCTGCTGATCAGAGAAGACTTTCACAGGTGACTAATACTTCACAGGTTTCTTTGAGGATACCACTGAGTGGATCTCAGATCGTTTATATTTCATTGTCACATTTTGAGTGAATTAGTAATGCTCATAGTTCATGTTCAAAGCACCTTACAGCTTTCTTTGGCAGTAGCAGACTGTTGATTTCAGCAAAGACAACAACAACAACACCAAACTCTGATCTACCCACCATACTCTAAGTGTCCAAATGTTGCACAGAAACACTTTGCATGTAGCCGGTTTAATGGTGGAACATTTTACGGCCAAACAGCAACATATTTTGCACAGAAGAGACCAAAAAACTGAGCAAAAAAACAAAAAGTCAGATAAAACAAATGGCAGTGAGGGGTCGAATGCTGTTTTGTCTGCCTATTTCCACTGCACTGGCCAAAATAGCAGCTGATAACAAAGCTTAAAAGTTGCAGAGGTTACGTTTAAAGAGTGTTTTGCCCGATATGGATGTAAAATAAGTTATAATAAGCTACATACATGTGGTGCTGCTAAATTGTAATAGGAACAGTAGGTATTTTAAGTACAAATTTTCTTATGTTTCAGCATCCAGCAACAAACGCTTCAGTAAGAGTGCATTTATCCAAGATGAGATTTAATTTATCCTGAAAGAAAAGTGACATGAGGACTTCGGCTCTCTATAAGGACACTGACAATATTCTGTGATGTACGATGTTCCTGAGGCTTCAGATCTGTTCCCTCATTTGTGAGTGACAGTTATTTGAAATGAATTCAAATTGAAATCAATTGAGTGCATTTGCTTAACATGAAATTTGCTGGCAATGCACGGAAGTCATTATGATTTTGACTAAAGGGGAATGTCATGTGAAGTATCATCACCAAGCACTCTCGTAGTTTCTTTTGTTTCATGTCGCACTTATTGCTGAACGACTAATGAGTGGGAGATACAAAGTCCAGACACATGTGATGGTTGTGCGATGAAAGCATTAAGGCACTAAAAAGACTGGCCTTTGCTAAAGCGACTGGGAGAGCTGAGGGTAGTGGAGGGCGACTGGAAAAATGAGGCAGCCTTTGCGAAATAAGTCTGGGTAATCCATCAGATGCCAGGTCTCATTATGGCTGTGGGTACAGCATGAAAGAGAGCCCTTTATCCGGGCTTCCTGTTCTTATTAGCAGCACCCATGCAAAGGATAGTAGCAGACCTTCCTTCATCTGCCACCTATGTGCCAGGGGTCCGCTGCTGACACAGGGAAGCAAAGACAGTCACTGGCCTGCATTCCCTGGCCGCCTCTGTGGGTAGACCTGCCAAGTTGTGAGGATGAGTGTGTTGACGTGTGTGTGTGTGTGTTTGTCTTTGCATACAAGCGTGTACGTGTGTGCACACATATCCGGGGCAGCTCAATAGTCACTTTGGAAACCTTTTTTTTGCCAGATGCAGCACATCCTCCCCTTCACTGGCTGTAGTCAAATCCAAAATGGTAGGAGCTATTTTAAGCCACCCATTCTCAAAATGGTGACACAACATTGAAATGACTTCAGTGGACCTGGCCTCTCAAACATGTAGTGAACCATCTGCACATTGTAGAATTCCAATCAGTGGATTTTCTATTGCGTACTAATACATTTAAAGCACTCGAGAACTCAGAGGGGATTCTGTGGTGAAAAAGCACACTCAGCAAAGCCCACTAAATTACATGCCAAGACACTCACTACAGCTGACAAAGCTGCTATGTATGACATGAACATGAACATGAACATGAATGTGCCAATCCAGGATGAGAAGCTACACCACACTGTGAGAATGACACTTGGTACATCACCAACCTATTAAGCACTTGGAAACTTCTGCCAAGCGATTGCTTGTTTGACGCTCGCAGGGTGGTCGGCAACAGACCTATGAGATGTCTGCATTACAGATTACAACCAGAAGAAACCCAGACTCGTACTGCTGAATCAACCATCAGATTTAATCTTCTTTCCGTAGCTACTCTCTCACTCAAGTTGGTGGTGTTATACCCGGTGGAGCCAGCAGAGGGCAATAGGTGACAGTAGTGGTGGCGGGTCACTGTCAGAGCTGTCCTCATGAAGGGCAGGGCTGTGAAACATTAAGGAATCCTGAAGTATGGCAGGTGGAGCGAATAATGCCCTCAAAAGGGAAGAGAACAAAACGGTAAAGAGACCATCTCCAAAAATGAGGGGCTTCAATTATCACAGCTAGAAACTAGCTGACAGAGTGCGAGGGGAGCCGGATTGAACTTTTCAAAGGAGTGGAGAAGCAGCATGAGGGTCATTAAAAAACAGGGGCTGCCACTTGACAGAATGAAAGGTGGCAAATAGGACTGGACTTTGGATACCAAGTGTTCTTCAGGGGCACGCAGGAAGAGAGAGACAGACAGATGCCTCAGTGAGTCTGAACAAGCATAGCTGTTGGTCTTTTGACATTTCTGTGCCGCCTCCCTCCCTCTTGGATTGTGCTCTAATCAAGGTGGCTGACCTGGACAGAAGTGTTTGGATGCATTGGAAATAAAGACGTTATGTTCTGCTTTCCACAGAGGTCGAAACAGTCCCAGCCTTCACTATAAATGAGGCACAATAACACACAAATGAGCGCTGCAGGCTTCTCTATATAATTATTTGGCTATACATCCGGCGTTGTGTGTGCGTGTGGGGGCTATGTCTACATCCAAAGTCTGTAAACACCTGTCATGTGTGCGCTCTCGTCAATATGGTCCTATCATCTGCATGTCAAAGGTTACAAACAAGCTCACGGCTGAGCAAGCAGTGGGATCAAACAGACGGGAGCAGGAGGCAAATCAGTTGACTTTTCCCCCAGACAGGATGACTACTGACAGCAGCTCACAGCCTCAATACAAACATACGCAGCACAACAGTCCTGCAGAAACACACACACACACAAACACATTTGTTTATGAGCTTGTACACAGACATACATTTCTAACTATCTAGTCCTTCAGCATGCATGCAGCTAATTGAGGGCTGATGAGGAAGTCCTCTACACTGAGAAAAACAATGAAGTGCGCAGCGGAGGATGTCGTCAGCCAACAGAAAAGGAGTCAGAGAATGGCTGTACAGATAAAATCTCTGCCAGTGCCTCTAAAAACCCACAGGAGCCTTTTCTTCAGGTGCTGGCACAGATGAACATGAAGGGGCCTAATTAGGGGTCGTTTCCCAGGAGAGCCCGTCGTACCAGCTGTATTATTTGCCCAGTTCGATATGCAGCCAGGCTGCTGTTTTCCATTTCTTTCTGTGCCTCAGGCCTATCTGCTTGCCCTACTTCAGTCCGCAAGGTGCTCTCGGTCTGGTGAAAGCGTATGAGCAGGTCTGAAGGACACACACACTGGAAAGGGAGTCTCCTGTTTGACATTGGGAATGAATTTGAATCCAGGCTTTTAGACTTAGAATAGATTTGATCAAGATGAAACTGATTACATTAGCACAGCAGTAGTTTATCATCAGTTCGACGTCTCTTGATGTGGTGGCCACAAATGTCAATGCCACTCACTGACACGCTAATAGTCAGACTCCCTTAGAGCTAGAATGCCCTTAGCACATTAATACAGTCACAAAATCAGTTCAAATGAACTAATTAAATATTATTACACATCACAGGAAAAAAAAAAAGATAGTCTTATCTTTGGTCGCGTAGCTCAGACAGTGACATCCAAGCAACCCTGAATTCATCCCTCCTATTCTTTTCACACTCGCCATTCTCCCAAGCACAAAGCTAATATGCGGCGGCCCTGACAGTCACTACTGCGTGAGCAGGCATTTACATAAGCTTGTGTATATGACCATTGTGATGATAATAGGCGTGTGATCTCCTGTGTCAGCAAATGAGAAAAACATCTCATCCATTCAAATAGATATGTCAGCCAAAGCATTAGCCTCCCCTATAATTGGCCACAGAGGTCACCCTGGCAAAGCCGAGAGGCAACATTTAATGTGGCACAAGAATTTGTTGTGCTCGTTCACCCCTTCTCTCCCCAACAGACAAAACTGCTAGTGCCCAGCTGAAATGTGACACGGGGCCGGCTCGGTGTCAGCTGCAACTGCCCAACCAAGGGTCGTGTTTCAATGTAAGATTTCCTTAATGGTTTCCATTAATACCGCTCATGTCCACTGTCACTTTGGAGCAGCGCAGCCCAACTCCTTCTCTTAATGCATTATTTGTGCCCTGTGACAGTCAGTTCAGAAGATTACAAACTAACATGGAAACCCGCCTTTGCATGGATGACACTGCCGTTAATCTAAGTGTTCTGCCTTTCTAATTTGTTTTTTTAAGGGAAACACGCAGCCTATCTCCCTCACGCGTTCTTGTTCTGGTGACAGATTGACAACAAACAGATTCAAATCAACTTTAAAGACAAAATGCAAAAGGGAACGTCAGCAAAACAACTTACAGCATCACATTAGCATCCCCTTCTGTAGATCTGTCAGTAAAAAATAAAGCTTGAGCACTCGCCTTTTAACTAAGTCGTATGTGTCTGTCAAAGGCTAGATTGTAAGATTTAGGGGATTACATAATTCGGGTTCATTTATCTTTGACCTCTCATTGAACAACCCCTCATGTTTTACCTTAATTATTTCATTCATCCGTCTTCATTAGTCCACATTTCTCTACTTTTCCATATTGTCACATTTCCACAATGTCAGTGCTTCTTCCATTCACAGCTTACAACCAGCTGCTGCTCTTTAAAAAGGTCCTATTAGACATGGTTTGTCTATAGCAACTTGTACTGGCGGTATCTCAAAAACACTGTGACAGACAGAGCAACACGCTGTCATGCTGTACCTGTTTCCACTGAAAACATGACCATTTTTTTTTCTTACCCACCAAAGTTGTCACCAGAATAACTGAAGTGTCACCAAAATGCAGTCAGCTATAAGACTAGACATGGTTAAAGGTGTAGTTCTTGAAATTTCACACCTGGTTGATTTGGCTCCACCTGTGGTGTTTACACTGTTGTAAAACAAGTCTTATTGCTGCACAGAAGCAAAGGCTGGTATCAGTAACAGGATTACTATCTATCGATCGATCGATCGATCTATCTATCTATCTATCTATCTATCTATCTATCTATCTATCTATCTATCTATCTATCTATCTATCTATCTCTGAGGGATCCTGCCCCATGTCTCATCTCCAAAGACCTGTATCTTTCTAAATGAGGATGCTACATCTTAATGGAAACTGTTTTTTACTCTGTTGTGATTCATTCCAGCTGATCTCTTCTTATAGAATTACGTGACTGGATCACATCCAGCATCCGTTGTCATCTTAATGTGTTCTTCACAACCTTCCTCGTCTATTCATGCAGGACTAGAATTGAATGAAATTCTGCAGACGTTCGGTGCTTTTCTGGCTGTTTTTAAAATGGCACCTCTTGACCAACAACAGGCGCTGCACTTATAGGTCACAAAGTGACTTTTTTGCTGCTGATTGCTGATTCCCACAGAGGGAGTGTAACATTTGCAGAGGACAAATGTTACAGTCGGCTGTTGCCTTGTCACTTTTTGTTGTTTTTTTTCCAAAGTCATCGCATGGTGTAATGCACCCAACTGTCATCATCTGCTCTCACCAAAGAGCAAGCTAAAGCACTGTGTGTGGGGTGGTACCAGGTCCATCTGAAAATGAAATGAGAGTTTCAAAGAAGAAATTCAACTCACACTGAATGAAAAGTGTATTAAAAATTATACACGAGCAAAAGGAAAACAGGTTTGTGTGACATCCCTGTGTCTCGTGTGTAAAATAAATGCAACACCATTAATGCCTTCTAGTGGTTAGCGCTGTCGCCTCACAGCTAGAAAGACCTGGGTTCAAACCCATCGTCCGGCCGTGTCTCTTTCTGTGTAGACATTTCATGTTCTCTCTGTGCCTGTGGGTCCTCTCCAGGTTCCTCCCACAGTCATGCAGTTAGGTTAATTGGTGAATCTAAATAGCCTTTACTGTAGGTGTGAGTGTGAATGCTTGTCTGTCTCTATGTCAACCTTGTGATGGACCCCGTGACCCTTAACAAGCAGTTAGGATAATTGATGGACAGATGGATGAATTCCTTTGAGGAGAGGTTGTCTGAAAACATGCACTTTTAGTGTGTAGTCATTCTAAATATTTTTCCTTCCAACACGAACAGTTTGCACATACTATTTTGTTGAATGCATGGCAACACCTTTACTGCTGTTTCAAAGTGTAGAGAGCAGATACACCGTCCTATCCTGTTTAATCCTTCAAAGATGCTTCATTTAGTCCTGTGCTATTGTTCAGGGATTTCACCAATTTATTTATATTGCCATGATGCCTCATTTATTTTCTTGGTTCTTTATTAAAGCTCCAGTTCTATCTCATTTATTTACTGGGTCTACAGTGTGCACCAACAGTTTAAGGTCAGCAGCGGTCTGACTCACTCATTCTTCCTTTCCCAGATAGAGTCAGATTGTAGTCAGTGACTGTCAGATCTGATTTGAAACAAGCCACTGCTGCATCCTTGGCATACACGAGAAGATTTAATTTACTCTGTAGGAGTTATTACAAGCTCCTCACAAGTGCTAGGGAAAAATAAATCTCTGCTTGTGGCAGAAAATGCATGAGCCACAAGGTGCCATGAAGATTTAATTGGAATGTACAGTAAGAGATAGGGAGTTTAAAGATGTACAAAAGATAAACAATTACTACTTTTGAGTCATTTTCAATTCGAGATCATACACATTTATAAAATTCAAAGGCACCTCTGGGCCCTAATGTTATTTTATGGTCTTTATGTAGCATATAAATCATGTCTAGTCTCCCAGGATAAGTACAGGGGAACATGGGCCTGAAATTGGCCTCCTCCTGTGTTAATGTTACACCTCATCTCTGGGCATGGCCGGTGGCAAAAGCGTGTTTTCCACACAAGAGGATGAGAAGAGAAGAGAGAAGAGAAGTCTGATTCTTATGCAGATGAGAGAAGCCCTGCACACAGACCCTTACCTAACCCGCCTTGTATTGTTGTTATCACTTCTGCCCGAGGCCATTTTCTGTATGTTTAATAGAGTATTACATCAACTTCTCTGTCCCCTCAACCATTATATACATAAAACTCATCCATGAAGACATTAATAATTGATTGCCCCCCAGTAGTAGCCAGTGTTGCATTGTTTGTTGGCATAGCTTAGATCCTGAAGCAAGCAGTGACCCTGTGGTTTGTGGTCTTGGTTTGACATGTGTCCTCCAGGGCAGATGTTGAGATCAAGACGGTCTCGGAGGAGCCACATCCGCACCCCCCCCATCAGCAATACAGAAACATAAAAGAATAAAAGGCAGACTCAGATTCTTTTTAATATTATGGTTTAAGGCTGATATAAAACGCAGCAGTGATTGTATAAATGGATTAATTAGAAATGTAATAAAAACCAGGTTTCACCACCAGGATGCTGTTAACATAACCTGCAATAAACCAAAGTGTCACACCACTAGAAACTGGGGTTCTTGTCCACAGCCCCCTTCTGTCATCAGCACTTTGATTAATAACACGGGAAGATAGTGGTTTTGGTTAAATGTGAATGAACATGTTAACTCTAGTCCTATCCTTAAACCATGTCCTCTTAATTATTATTAGTATTAGAAGATGACAGCAAATAATGTGTGGAAGTGAGGTCAGATCAGAAACAGGAAGGGAGTTAATGTGGAGGACGACCGCACTTTTAGATCCAGGTCCAGATGGGCTGGTTCTTGGAACGTGTCCAGGCTACGTGGTTTAGCTTGCTGCATTCAGAATTTGTGCCACTTTCACACTGAATAATGGACTAAATGATGAGACTATCCAGAGACTGGACTGGCATTGGTCCAGGGACTACTCCTTTGTTTGAAAGTAGGTCCAAGGAAACCTGTTGACATTGAGCTCCACTTACTGTGCAGCGTGACACAGTTTCTAGAGTGAAATATTGAAGTTCTGTGAGCAGCACAGACAATATTGCATTGCTCTTTGTATTGGTCTGGAGACAGAAATCTCAGAGAGCAATATTACAGAAGCTGGGAAATGAAACCAAAACTATGCATATGGTTACGTAGTGTTGTGTCAGGCTCAAATTGGCCTGCAGGTCTCACACAAATAACAGAGGAATCGCGAGGAGTTCAGCGGCACAAGACAATATGAGAAAACACCACACACTCACACCCAATAACATGTAGAAAGCAACATAATCCAACTGTGGTAATGAGATTCCTGCAGCAACAGTGTGCATCTGAATGTCAGGCTGGTGTATTACTGAATGGGAGCGATATCCGCTGACGGTCTCTCAATGCTAGACAGAATTTCTAATACTCAGGATGGCTTACTCATCAAGCAATTACAGTTGTTCAGCTACTTGATCCCGACAGCCCATCCGGTGTGGTTGTCAGAGAGACCACTGTGTCTTCCTGGCATTAATATACATCTCTTATCTGGATTGGGTCTCAGTGTGATTTATCCGGATTAGTTTTGGACCTTGACATTAAAATGTGACTCCAGCGTTACCACTAAAACCAAATTGCACTTTTCCCTGCTCTTCTTTTCTTCTTATTATACTGTATGTAAGCCATTTAAAAATGCAGCTAGCCATGTCTTGTCATTTACACCTTTTTTTCACTTAAAAAAAAAGTTTTCCAAGATAAGAAGTATTGTTTGTGTATACTAGGAAGATGACGTCCACATGACGACCATCACGGCGAAGGCACTAGATAAAGGCCGACTGAGCCAACTACGGTACGGAGCAGGGCTCTAACAACATACATCTATGGTTCCCATAATGACTGATAACAGCCACTGAATGACGTGATGACAGAAGTGAGTGGTAAAAACCACTTCATATAATGCATTTCAAGCATCACAACAGTGTTCAGTTGGAAAGCAGAGGCCTCCCTGCTTTCCAAAACTCCTACACGTTCTGTTGCTTCTGCAGTGGAAATATTTTCCAGAAAATCCAACATTTAAACCCTGAGCCTTTTTTTAGTTTAATGGCTTCAACAGTGGACATCATGTTATACAGGCATTTTTACAGCTTGGGCAAATCAAAACAAGAGGGAACAGCCTTTCTTTATGGTCAAATCAAAGAGCAGCTCTTTCTCTCCATCTGGGGTGACACAAACCACGGCGACAACGCCACACAGAGCTGAATTCTCTCCAGCATAATGACAATACGGCATGGGCCTTCAGTGGATCTCCTGTTAAGTGTTGCTATTTCTTACAATGACCGAGGGAGTGGACAGTCTTTTTTTTTTTTTTTGCTCTATAAGGGATTTCCATTTAAACAGCATCATTAAAAATGATGGAGAGGACGACAGAGAGAGAGAGAGAGAGAGAGACAGAGACAGAGAGAGGCCAAAGCAAATGGAAAAAAAGTGACACATACATTTTCTTTAATGCTGTTCTCCAAATCTATGCACGACTCGGCCTCAGAAAGAAATGCAGGCTGATTATTTAATTAGATATTCTTTTAGCTGAGGATCACTGCATGTGGATACAATATATGGAGCAGCCCACAAGCATAGCTCTTTTGATAAAGCAAACCTATTCAGAGGTTAATGAGCTGAGTTCAGATAATGAAGCTTTCTAAAGCTGTAACACACACGTGTCCAACACAAACACACACACCGCAGAAGTTGGACTTTAATTCAATAATTATTTTAAATAATAATTTAATAAATTAGAAAATCTGTTTCTTGCAAAGATTAAAACATTGATGCTTTGGATGTAGATAAATGAACAGAAGTGCACACAGAACAGAGGAAGCGCAGCCGTCGTCTAACATGCAGATACAGTATGCAATGCATTTGGAGCTCCATGCTCTTCCTCAGGCAGCATTCAGCCTGCCTGCTGCATTGGATTATTTTTAGAGAGTTTGCTGCAGGAAAGATACTGCAAATGTAGATATTTTACTTTTGAAATTTGAATAAATTAGACTTCAAACATCTTTATTGGCACGTATAGAATGTATATACAGACATTTTCACAGGAGATGCAGGGAACAGTCAGGGTCCTCATCCACTTTGTAACAAGTGTAGTCTTAGCAGTTGTTGTTAAAATGTTTGTACTTGAAATGTGTACTTGCACTTGCTATTTGGAGTGCAAATTTAATTTGGGTGTAGAGGAATTAAACATCAAATTTGGACGAAACTGTCTGTTTACCGTGGTGTTCACAAATAACACCAAATAAAAAATGGATGTTATTTTGCAGCCAAAAAATGATCATCATGCTGCCGTCCAGGTGCTGATCATGAAGCTGTCCAGGGTTCTTTTGTGTTGGCAGGTGAGATTACTGTTGGAGGGATGGATGGGGTTAGCCTGCCAAATACAGTAGCCTGACTAATACCAGCCCTGCAAAGAGTCCTTATGTCACCAAGCTTTTGGAACCATATTTTTCATTAACTTTGCTGTGCCACTGTGTGGTCTGAGCACAATATTAGAGTTTGAATACATTATTCTTTTTTGTTTTGCAGGTTTCAGGAGAAGTATGTATTGGGTATTATTTGTATTGTTGGTTCTTATTATTTCCCTGTCGTGTCCTGTAGTGTATGTTTTTTTTCTCGATTGCTATATAACCACTTACAATATTGAGTTGTCACACACTCGCATTGTGGTCTGAGTGAATACATTTTTGAGAACAACGTCTCTTTATCACAGTGACACAAAACACACACAAAGCAAACAGCAGAAATTCAATTGGTGGTGCCATAAGAGGCCAAGGTGTTGAAGTGCGTTCTGGCTTCCAGCTGCAATAAACAGAACGGGAACTCAACAGAGCTCCAAACTTTGCTCCAGCGTTTTGAATTTGGCTGTGGCTGCCAGCTACCCCCTGATGCTTTTCCATCACAGACGCATTGTTGTCTTCTAAAACAGGCTGCTCTCACAGAGCTCTGTTTGAAACTGTACAGCAGAGGCAGAGGTCGCGTGGTCAGTAACCTCATGATAGCCTCCATTTTTTAGTTTTCCGCCATTTTGTGCGGTCATCCATTTGGGCTCTCACCTGCTGAGCGCTGTTAGAGGATTGACATTCTGCCTCACCTCAAGGTCATCGTTGTTACCACAAATTGTTGGATGACCTGCTCACTTCCACCTGTTGACAGGCACAAAGCCATTTCACTCTTATCTCCCTTTTAATGTTAACTGTTTCAACTCTTTCGAGACATCCAGCGCCTGTAAAAGACATCCGAATGACGTCGTTCGTCGTAAGAATCAACACCCACACTTAATCTGTCAGATAGAAATTATTATTATTAGAACTAATTGACTTTTCTTTTTGATAGATGACACATGGCACTAGTAGTCACAAGTACTCGTCAGTTTTCTTTCATGCTTAGAATCATGTTAAATGCCTTTTCTTTTTGAGAGCTTGAGAACCAGGGTTGGGAACCACTAAAGCAGACGTTTACATTTCAGTAACCATTAACCTTGTTTATCTGCAGATATGGTGCAGAAAAAGCCACTAACATTATGCTCATAGAATATCCATGGTCAATGTTATGGCAGCTTTGCAAATGTATGGAAAACATATTCTAGTTTTACCTCATTTCTCTCGAGTGTGTTCAATTTTTAATTACGAGACCTGAGGGAAACTGACTCTTGACCTACTCTTCTCTTTAGAACTGTGTGGTATGTTGAAGGCACAGCAGCTTTCCATTCAAGAGCTCTAGAATTAAAAATATATCACAGGTGGAAATGAGTGACTACTATGTTTACTCTAGTATAAGAAACCTCTCAAATTGTTGGCAGCATTATGACAGTTTCACATGTTCTGTTGTGTCTTGTGTTTCCAAAAAGAACATACATGGAGGTAATCGCCTGCTCAAGGAGAGCGAATAACACAAGATGGTTCATTCATTTTATTTTATGTTCTTTTTTTTTGTGCTTGATGATAAAATATGTTGAATTAAAACACAACATCTCTTCTCAGATCAACAATCCATGCAGGTGCAATCCCAAATGATCAGCTAAAAAGAAAAAGAGAGGTGCAACAGTCTGTCAAGGTCAAAGTGGAAAAATGTATTCCAACATCAGATTTCATTTTAAAAGATTTTTTAAATAAATGTTTGACTTCAACCTTGTGAGACTGCCGTGTGTGAACATATGAATGCATTGTTTGCGGGCCAAGCTCAGCTGTGAGAACACACCGAGGCAGAAGTAATAGACGCTGTAGATCTGGGCAGACTCAAGCTAAATCTGTGTGATGTTTATTTGGATTTTATTTGTGTCATCTATCAAATTAAAATACCTCACACGGTGCTTGTGTCCTCATTTCTGCAACATTACTTAAAAATGTAAGAAAATCTCCTATGAAAAGTCCCTTACTTCTAAAACTCTTCTGTTGACTGAGGAGTCCAGTTGCTGTTGGAAGGGCTCCATATCTGTACATATCAACCTCCCCCAGTAGGCCTGCGCCCACCGTCTCGGCTGCATGTCACTCCAAGTCAATTAAGACTGGACTGGAAGGCTGGTCCAAAGAGACCGGAGACAGGAGTGACAGCTGGAGTAAGACAGGGAACGAGCAGAGTGGGAAATGAGACGTGGATGAGGGGAAAAAAAATAAGGATAAAAAGGGTGGAGAGGAGAGGGTAAGGAGAAGAGCTGGAGGATGAAAAGGAGGAAGTGGAGAGAAAGGAACAGAGAGAGAGAGAGAGAGAGAGAGAGAGAGAGAGAGAGAGAGAGAGAGAGGCGACAGCAGGTGTGAATTCATGGGGAGTTTTTGAGAGAGACTCTGTTCTTAGTTTGAGCACACACTGCTGTCTCAGTCTGATGATCACAGAGGTCTTTCTCTGCTGGGGTAAAAACTGCCCAGCTGCTGGGAAGCAAGGGGGGTGGGGACAGGATGGGGGGATCGGAGATGGACACTGGAGGCAGAACTGGCACTCGCCCTTTCCTGGCCCTCATTTTGCCCCCAATCTCATCCTCCTCTCCCTATAAGCCCGTTCTCTCTCCCTCTGTGAGCCTCGGTAATAAGCGATGCCCTGATCCAAAACACAGCCCTTTGTGTTTGTGGGACTCAACCGGACGGATCTCTGTGGGAAGGAGGAAGACGTTACGGAGACGCCAAATCCCTGCGCTAAGCAGTCTCACCAGCTGTCATTTTCTCTGTCTTTATGTACATAACTCAAAACGCGACGGTTAATGAATATTTTGGCAGGAATTAGCACTTGCATGAAACCAATTTCTTTTGACAGACGAGCTGTTCACAGTTTAGTATTGAAGTCTTCGTACTGGGGAACTTAAGGGACATTCTGGTAGCCATACCCAATATGCAAAGTATTTCCCTGTGGTGTATATTGTGTTGTACCACTTCTCTAGTATACTTTGTAAGAGGGACAACTTCCAATCTTGGGTCTCATAATGTCCATTATTTCATACAACATAACACAACATTAGCTGATGTACAAATTCTTTGTGTTTGCACAACACACCGTACAAATAACATGCTCATTACACTTGAAATGCTTTACTAAATTAGAACAGTTTGCAATAAAATAAGACATAAAATAGGTGTGATCCATCAAGGCTGCAGTTTTAAATGATAAGATGTAAAGAAATGGACTTGCTCTGCGAATCCTGCAGATGTTGAGTGCTACGTAAGTGGTTGAAATGTCCATCAAAAGGTTCTCGTAGGTTAAAGACTAGTTAAAAGCTGCAGGGGCAATCGCATTAGCAAACAGGATAGTATCTATAAAACATTACAGAATGATTTATTCATGTTATTAAAGCCAAGTGTCACAACTTGCTTAATAAAAGCTTTCTACACTGTGTCGTATGTCTCAACAACACGAACACATTCAAGTGGCTGCATCTCAGATCGGCGCTCGGCTAAATGTGCTTGTCTTGTTTTCACCACACACGAAAAATATGAATTGATGTAATGCTTTCAAAAGAGCGTTGTTGTGCTGCAAAGATTTCGAGCCACCTACTGAGCTGAAAATGTCAAGAATGAACAACCTGGGAGTGATGCATAAATTTTGGCCCTCAGCGGCTGCAACAGCAGCGTTGTGGTGTCAGTTTTGACAAAATGCAGATTTCCTCAAGGCATGACCCTGTTCTCATTGTGCCGGGCAATAATGGATGTATGTGTAGTAATGGCTGAACCTCAGAAGCCATTGCTCACGTGTGTGTGTGTGTGTGTGTGTGTGTGTGTGTGTGTTTTCATGGGTAAAAACAAAAGCTAATACTTGGACGCACGTTTGCAGCCGTGACGAATTGTGGGGATATGTTTATCCCAAAAATACAAATAATACCTGGGAGGCACAATGCTATCTTTGAGGATTGTGCGTGTATGTCTGTAAGCATGTGTGTGTTTTGGTTGTGTGAGAGATGACACAGCAGCGGTCCCTTGAGGAAAACAGATACCAATAGCCATCACTGCAGAGGAATCCTGGGGGACAGCAAGCTTTCACTGGCAGTGTCCGCACCACTATCTCTTTCTCACTGACAAACACACACTTCATAAACCTGTCTCACTCTCTTCCACCTCCTTTCCTGCTGTCTCTGTCACCCCAGCAAAATCTTGCAACAGTCTTTCCGCATCACACTCACTCATTTCCAATTATGAGGCAGGTAGCTGCCGTTCCAAGACAATAGCTCACCAAACTTGATTACCTGTTCCCATGGAGCCGGTGGGACAACAGATGAAGTCTGAGGTATTGAACGTAGCTCGAACGTCGGCTCATGTTGCTTAGAGACTGCCTCATTTATCAAGATGGGCACACACAACTTTATGTGGGGAGAATTTTTAATAACATGCCATTTGAGTAATTTCTACTCAGAAATATTTTACTGTTATTTCCAGCACAGAGAAGAGAAATAAAGAAATAAGAACTTGAACTGGGTTATAAAGCAGTATGTGCATGTGTGTCCTCTCCTGCTAGCATGTTGCGGACTCTTTTATTTTTATTTGCTCAGCTCTGTGCTGCATGAATAGACTTTACTTTAATTCTTTGCACGTCAATCAGCTGATGGCTGTTTGTGATCTTCTAAAATTAGCTTACATATTACATATCTTTCTTTGAGCAAAAGCATCTTGATTTATTTTTCCAGTGCATTGCATTCTGTTGACGTACTGTAAAGCAGCAGGAATGTGCAATGTCTAAGGTGTTTGATTTCAAGGCAAGCTCACCTGCATTGCAAGAATATCGCCACCTTGGTCCTGCTGTGCAAAACTGCAAATTACAGTTTGGAGCATCTCAATGGTACATTTGACAGTGTCTGGGAAAGGACGCTACACAAAGTTTAGTGCCCTTTCAAAGTTGCAAACATATTCATGTATAGATTAAATGTAACCCAGTGTCAGTAGCGGTGTGACTGAGGAAACGTGTTTCTATAGCAACCTTCAGCTCTATGATGGATTGCAAAACCCATATGTGCCAGCACACACAGACACACACACTCTGCTGCACAAATTCGCATGCACACACAAACACCTTTTTCATTTGTTCACACACAAACACTCCAACGTACCCATACACACACACACACAACACACACACGCTCTCAACTCAGCAGGAAGACCAGACTGTATTTGATGACCTGAGGCACTCATGCTCCTCAATCTATGAAGCAAAGAAACAGCTTTTAGGTACAGACAAAAAACAACAACAGCACAGTCCCTCGCTATAGGGAGATGTAGGGTAGAACCTTAAAGATTGTCAGTAGGTGGAGAGCGAGACAGACAGAAGGTGTGTTCTCTAGCTCCTCATTTGACAGCACTATAATATGAGCCAACAGCTGAGATTTGGACAGAAGCAAAAAACACCATCTGCATCTGAGAAACACGTGTTTCCATCCTACTCCCTGATATTAGTCCTGCCGCTGATAAGCTTCCTAGTTATGACCATTAAACACAGTCTGTAGATTATTATGGTAAAGATACACTTTTGCAGTTGGACACAAACCTGCCACTGATCCACTTCATTAATATTGATGCCGCACAGATTCTCCAGAAGCAAGAGCTCAAGGATATTCAGCTTTTACCTTCACTATCAAGTTGCTTGCACTTTGCATGCATATCAAAGCATACACACAAACAGACACGAGCAAAACAATAAACACCTTTATCTTTCAAATATTGCACAAATCCCATAATTACAATGCTCATCACAGCCTCTGAGTGTTCCTTCCTGTTAATCATATGAATTATAATTGCTTCATGAATATTTTGAGGGGAAAAGCAACCCATTTTAACCTGAGGTGAAGTCTGCCTCTATTTCAAGGCCAATTGACCTGAACAACACCTCTCCCCCTGCTTCCTTTTCCCTCTCATCTCACCCTCACTTTGAGCTGAAAGTAAAAATCTGTAACTGTGAAAGCAAGAAACTCAATAACAGCAGCTTTATCTACCACAGAGTGAAGCAATGACGGATGACAGAAGTGGCTTAATATTCATTTTTGCATTTTTTTTTTCCTAAGGCACTAAAATGTCTTGGGAGTGTCCAGAAAACATGCAGCAAATCACACGTACATGCACAAAACTATTTCTATATATATGCACATACATGACTACTGTACAGGTGAAACCAGAACTGACTATGTAAAATACAATACAGAGAATATATCATGTACAGGCACACGATGCACGTAGGAATACTGTACATACTGATGCTCGTACACAAGGCTTCATGCGGTGCCATAAGTCAGTCAAGAGTATAAAGAGGTCATGGTATCATCCTTGACTGGGCATTTGTTCTTTTGCATGAGATCACGCTGAAGCAACAGCTTGCACCTCTCATTATTTCAGCAGACACATTTCCAATCCCTTCAATGGATTCACTCGATGCTAAACTGAACAGCAGGAGCTGGAGACATAATGCAGAGTGTGAAGGGCATAGGAGGTAAAAATTAATCATACTCTCTTGACTATCCAAAGTGATGTTTTCTAAATGGAGGAAACGAATGTGCATTAATGGACTACTGCAGATCCCTTCCTTTTATGTGTGGAGGGGGGGACCTGCAGGAGGACTTTGTTCATTCATCTCACCTGCACACAGTCTTAAATAATGTTGAATGTGAGTTCTTTCATCTCTCCCATCATTTTTCTCCATCGTGCTGCCTCCTTTCTTTTTCATACAGACCAGTTCTTTGCTGGTCATTAGAGGCCCCGAGTGGACTGCACCTATCTAAAGCAAGTCATACTCATCTGTCTGTTATCACACAGTGCGAACTGAGAAGATGCTCATCTGACCATTTTAAGACACACATAAGTAAAACGTTTGCTTCTATGTACTGTTACGCCGTGTCCTGCCTATAACCTAGGCACCAAATGCCAGAAGGCACGCAATGTGACAGCCAATCTCACTAGCTTTGCACCTCAGATTGTGTAAATCAGCAGAGAGCTTGACGTGCAAGGTTAAAAGCGAACATTTACGTGAACTCGTTTCACACTCAGAAGTGAACTATCTGTAAACATATACATACGTTACATACGTCCCAGCAACACCTAATGAAATGTATAGAAAACATAAAAAGACTGTACATCACCGCTCTTTTGTTTTTCATATTTTACACACACAAAAACACAAACTCATGGAAAGCTTTTTAAAATAGTTTTCTTATAATGACTTTGTGAAGTATTATAAATCTGCAGTCAGCCAGTGTGAAAAGCCCCCTGTAATAATAACAAATAATGCTGTTCTGTTTGGAGCTAAAATAATGGAATAATGCAGATGAAAGTACAGCTAATCCCAGAGGACACGTCTTTAAACACACCAAGCAAGTAATTATTTAAGGCTGTTGCTATTAACCACAAATCATTTCATCTTTAAGATATAAGATTGCAGTGATGGCTCACTGCGTCTTAGTTATATAACAATGTTTTGTGTTGGTGCAGTGTACAATTGTCAAATCAACATATGTGTGTTTAATTTACATCTGTTGAAATAACATGTCATAAATGTGCCAAAACAGCAGTATGGTCCTTTAAATAAAGAAAACTGAAAGATACACAGAGTTTTCTAAAAGTTTCAGATTCCCTCACACAATGTGGACAGAAAACAGCAAGTTAAAAAAAACAAAAGCAGACAAGCAGCTATTGTTCCTGGAGGGGTTATTTAGGCCGATGTTTCGGGGTGAAATTGCTGTTCGACAACAGCTGTCTGCTGTAAAATTATATTATCTTCTGTACACAGGCTTGGTCTGTAACTTAAATATCCATTTCCCACCCAATTCCCCCACATGGATCAATAGATTTCATCTGTTCTTTGCAGCTCATCATCAACCTCATCACATAACACAGCTCTGGTTCTGGGACTGTAAGAACAATTTATAACCATTAAATGCCCTTTTAATTTCCATTAAGTTTAGACACTTTGTTTTATAGATCAGGTTATAGATGAGATTTTTAACATTCTTCCTGGTATCAGGTTGGTATATTTCCAATATGACAATTAAAATATATTATTTAGTATTTTTTCTTCAGGTATAACAAATCGTTTACAGGATCACTGACAGGTCACCAATTCTTATTTAACCTTGGTTATTTTGTGAATAGGATTTTTTTTTTACATAAATGTTTTTGTGCATATATATATATTTAGTTTTTCTGTGTGTTTGCACAAAACCCTGGATTCAAAACGACTTTTCACAATCAGAAAAAAAAGGCTATGACCTTCAATACACCTGTACAAATATGTACCAGTAAGAACTGGAATAACACGTACACATGATCTTCTGCACAGGCTTTTTTCAGCACTGATACAATTTTGCCTTGATGACCTTTTACTGAATCGTGTTTGTCCCTGGCTGTAATCCTCGGTCATGTTCCGCAGCAGAAACTCTGTCAAGTGTTTATCAGTTTGTCTCTTTGCTCACTTAGACTCTTCGTCTCAATAAATCCATCAGTAAAACCCTTTGTTTAAACTTTTCTCTTTCTCTCTCATCTCATTTGTTCTCTAGCAGCTCAGACTCACTCTCACAGTTTCTTTCTATCAGCTCATTGGCCGCAGTCTCTGATAGTCTGTCTCCCAGAATCTTTCTCATTGTTATTTCTTCTGGAGTACCAGTAGCTCTCATACTGCCTGCAGTGTGATAAAAAGGAACTGGGTCTTTCTTTATATGAGTAAGAGTTGGGGGGACAATATGTGGCCTTGGCTAATAATCAGCTGAACATTGCTGCCATCTGAACAGTTTGGCGCTCAGTGATTTGCAGAATTCTTAGTTTGTTTCAAGAGCTTTAACAGAAAACCAGTGTAACCAGTCTAAATTGGTCTGTTATTCTGGCCCTGCTCTCACCCAGATTACCCTCACTGTTTTAAATCATGACAAATGAGCTTGCAAGAGGGACCTGGTGAGACCTGGACACATACACACAAAGACACAAAGAGTGTCCCACCCCACTCTGCATGTGGAGCAGTTAGTTGTTCCCAGTGAAGAAGCTAGAGGGAGCTGTGGGTGTTCAATATCCACCCTCAGACTTCCTCTCTCTCGTTGACAGCACATAAACACACACATAGACAACCGCATGCCCACACACAGACACAAACGCGCACAGGTGAGTTATTAATATCTCATGAGCGGCTCACAGATTGGAATCAGCCCAGGATGCACTGACATGTAAAATGCAGTGTCTGTAGTCAGCTGTTGGGACACAGAACCGAACTAAAAGGAAGCTTTTAAGTGCACCTTACAGCAGCATCAAACCAATGAAATAAGACATTATACCCAAAGTCCAAAGCAGGGACTGGGTTGCTCATTCAGGAGTGCATGTATTAGGCTTGTATGCATGAGGCGTCTTTGCCTGAGGTAGTGAAGGAAAACCCTCAGCACCCTTGTTTCAGAAGGTGACTGACAATCTGACTTAGTTCAGAAGCAACGTATTCAGATTTCATGGAATTTCAGTCTTCACACAAATACACTTAATGCAGAGTTTGAATGAAACATGTTCACAGAAGCTTATGCATCTCTGAGTATTCGTTTGATTTAGATTTGTACAGTGGACTTGGTCGTTGGTCATTTAAGCAGCAACGCAGAAGCTGTTTGGTCATTTTATCTTAGTTTCTTTGTCGTCTCTTGAGGCAGGCTGCAACATGTTACAGAAAATCTGAAATGCAAATTTATTTAATAAAATCTCCAAAGATAACGCAGTTATGAATTCATTTTCCATTCCCAGTCAAGACCAATGCAAAGACAGAATGTTGTGAACCTCTTTGGAAGGTAGTCCCTCTCCAAAGGAGTACCACAGAGGTTCTTATCCAGATAAAAATAAGGGACGTACTGAACGGCCACAGGCTTTGGCCATTGTCCTGATGGTACACGCCTACTCACCAACTGTCGTTGCTGATTGAAACCACAGAATGTTCCTGGTAATCTCATTCCCCAGAACGTGAAAGGACAAGAGTCTGATTTGAGTTCAACCCTTCTTTTGTAAGATTACAAAAGATTTTCTTTCTCTTGCCAAGCAACTGGGACCCTGTCAGGACTCGGTGTACTTGCAAACAATCACCTTACCTGAGCGGCTGCTTTTTCCCGAACCATTTCAGTGTCAACTGTCACACCTTTTCAACAGGATGTGTTGCTTTTTGTCTTCCACTGCGGCATCTGTTGTACACAGCATCGATGTAACCCCCAAAATAAGATTTCACAGAACCTAATTTAACTAACCTCTTATTAGAGAATAAAAGGCTATTCTGCCTGTTGGATCCCAGAGAGGTCCAGGTTTGTATTTCAATGCAGGGGTCTCTTACTGCCAGCATGAATAAATAATGAATAAATAAGAATAAGAACAACATGAGACTTTTCCTCTTACAAAAATAAACAAAAAGTTAAAACACAAACAAACAAAATTTATCATAATCACTGTCATCATCATCACCCAAATCATTACTGATCCAAAGTTTTCTCTCATTTGTTCCTTAAGTAAAATACCAATTTTAAATATCTGTTTTTCCAAACAACCAGTTTCACTTGCTGTGAATCATTTATGCCTGTCATCACAGTCATATCCTTTATATCTCTAAACTAAATACCACAAATCTGCCAGTATAAAATGCATTAAAAAACTAAAAAGCAGCTCTCATCTGCGCGCAAATATATCTTTTTGTCTTCTATAGATTAGGGAAGACATCATTTAAAAAAACAAGAATGTCTAATATCACAGTAGGGGTGCAGCTTTCACTGACTCCAAAGCACAATAGGCCTTTGGCCGGTGCTACAGCCATAAATCTCACCACATGTTTAATTACATCTGGCCCTCAAATGGTCTTTCAGGTTGTTTTTTGGGGGGTCGTTAATTGTTTTTCTTCTTGTGAAGCATAAAACTCTGCTTATTATCATTTTTATTTAACCCTCAGTTGCTCCTGTGCATACTTATCTCTGGCAAATATCAAGTCACCTTAGCATCATAAACCTAAAAGAAACACTGACTTGGAGTCAGACAGATTCAGCTAAGGGTAACAGAAGGCATTGCTGGCAGTATAATTCACTGCTTCAGAGGGTATAGAGTTTTTATTTCTGCCAAGTGATTCTCCCAAGAGGAGAACAACCTGGGCTTCTGGCTAATAGCTACGTTGACTGAGCAATAAAAGTTTCTTCCTTTAAACCTATTATCTCTGTGTTTTTACTTTATGTCATAAATGTGATAGCATGCGTAATGGCAAAGGCAAAGTCTTTATGTATGAGCAGGTGTGAATTAGGAAAATGGCAATAATCATCAGGTGTGGGTTGTGGCAGGTTGATAGTAGCAAAGTCAGAGGTGACCTGTATCTAAAGCCTACAGCTTATTGATTATTTCAGCTTATTCCAGCATATACCCGTTTACGATGTTTGCTGCTGCGGTGCAGCAAACATCGTAAATGGTGGTGTGATGTAAAGCTATATTTTATTTTGGATATTACAGAAGTTTCTTTTCTTCAAACAACAACACAGCTGCCGCATTACTAGAGCCTCTTTGGTTTCTGTGTTATCTCTTGACACAGGTTGGTACATGATGCAGTAAAATGTCACATACCTTGCAATTTAAATTCCTGCGAATGTAAATCCATTCAATTGGATTTTCACAGGCACAGCAGATGTCCGGGCTGTTGAAATGTTTGAATCTACCACATCTTTGCTATTACTGCTTGCCAACCATGACCACTCAAAGGGTTTTAGCACTTGCACATAAGTTCCAGCTAAATTCAGAGATAATGTGTTCTCTCTAGCTTACAGTTTACTGACCCACTACACTTGAAAACATATTTTAGTAAGTGAAATTCTATGCACATATAAATTTGAACAATGTGGAGCTACAGCCTTATCTTCACTCCTGCAAGAAGTCTTGTACTTTACAGTACAAGTAGGACATTATTTAAACTTTGGTGGTCATGTAGTGCAGAGAGATTGGTTCAGTCCAGGCAGAGGGCAAGTGCTGTTCAGGTCTAGTGATTGTTCATCACCCCCAGACACTTCAGTGGCCTTGTGCCTAACATCTCCTCAGACTGAAAATGAATAAATGGACAACAGGATAAGTTTGTGTGCTGCAGCATGCACCAAAAGAGCACAATACTTATTGTTGTTTGGGCTGAAAGGGGCTAAAGGCAGCTAGCTATTGAAGCCCCATCAGACAGCGGACCAGAGAGCAGAGAGAGTTATTTGTTTCATCTGTCCTCAGGGCTCACAGCCATTCATCATACAGAAAAGGCCGGGCGAGTATCAATGCATGTTCAATAACACACAGGACAGGATTGCCACCACACCAGGTGAGCAGACTTTCACATGTGTTAAACACAGCATGTGCAGGTTACACATGTGCAGGTTAATACACTTTCTTCTTCAAAGGCTGATCACCTTGGTGTTGACCTCTGCTCCTCCCCCTCCATTCTCCAGCTATATTTCCCCCAGTCCTGTGGTTTCAGGCGTTCAGAACAATCGAACAAGCTGGAAGGCACATGTTGTACCGCTATTTAACAGTGATGTCACAGACCGAGGTAATAGAAAAACACGATCACTGCTAACAGCCAATAATATAATGTTAGTGCTCTGCTGAGAGCTGCAAAAGCAAACTCAGAAATCCAAAGTCTTTCAGCTCAAGCTGCACACAGGAGCACTGACGTGCCTTATTTGCTACAAAATCTTGTGTGTGCTCTCTCCTGTGTAACTTGAACTTGTCCCTTCTTTCCCAAGCTCATTTTAGAGCCTTTGAGGGAACACAAGAGAGGAAATTGTTGTGGAGTAAATAAGTCACGTCGCATCAGTGGTGCAGTAATGTGTTTCTAATGACCGTCTAAAATGAGAAATCCTCTTGTATTAAGCCGAGGTAATTAATAACAGAAAAAAATGAACCGACAATGAGCAGCAAAACAATATGTGGTGTGCTTAACTAACAAGCGTTCGGTATAGATTTATACTGATATATTCCTATGACAGAGGCACTGAAGTACAGACAGAGAGCTCCGAGTTGTCAAAATACTCCGTACCATTCTGAGAATCTGAGACGTGTGTGGAACATTATTAATACTGGAAATTAGTGAAGAGGGGTGGATCATATTTTATTGTGTGATTGTTGGAACAATAAAACAACTGTTGTTTTTTAAAATAATCTTCTGATGGTTTATGGTGCAAAATCTTCTTTGATGTTCATGGTCACTTTGCAGAAATGACCGAGGCATTCAGGCTTTCATCTTGATCCAAGGGTCAAATGTGCTCAAATGAGGCTTTTGCCTAGTTGCGTATCTTTATTTCTTTGTTTATCTTGAGGGCATTGTAAATGAATAAAGTCATACGATGCCAATACTGTCCTTTGTGTGTGAGGGGTTTCTCTGGCCTCTATTTTTTCTTAGATCAACAGTTAATTTTACAGTGATGATGGCTTTGATGTTGCCTTTGCTCGGCTTAGCTTTAGACCTACTGTATTTTATGCCCTCTGATGTCTGCTCCTCATTTCATGCCCTCTGGATCTACGCCAGAAATCATCCTTTCATGCAGACACTTCTTATTATGCACCAGTATTTTTCTGCATCAGGCCCATGACACACAAAAGTGCAGTATCATTGTAATACAACACAGACATGAAACTTAGAATAATAACTAGGTAAGTAAAATACCCCAAGTTTACAAGACAGACGATACTGAGAATAATCTTAGCTCAAGAACATTAGCTTTAAGAATGCTAAATTAAAAATAATTTAAGATGAACTCTCAAGATACGAAAGAAAAAATGAAAGTGGAGCAGTGGAATCACTCTTGACCAAATACATACTGTGCTAATAATTGTGTGAATCGTTGAATATTTCCAAACTCAGTGTGAATATGTCAGTGGCACCATGACAGTTTTATAAATAAAGTGCGTTTATTATGATGACATCTCGATCAACGTCATGACCATATATGTCCCCTCTGCATACAGTACATCTGCCTCCAGTGTCAGCAGCTGCTGCTGTATATGCATGACAGCTGACATCAACGGCTCTAGTCACTACCAGCTTATGCCATCGCTGATGTCAGTACACATAGCACTAACTCTATGGAAAACTTAGTCACTGACAGCTATCCTGGAGCTGGTTTAACCATTTCTCTGCCATTCTTTTTCTCCTTGGAAATATCTTCTTCAGCACCAGCCTACTAGACAACCCCACAGTAATGAACATTAACAAAGAATAGATGGCAATTAAAGCAATGGCCTGCATTATTGACTGGAGGTTAAGGACACCTTGGTCAAAGACATTGAAAAGGTAGAAAACTACCCACAAGAAAACACCTTAAGGCCCCACGATTGATTAAAGTTCCCACTGAGTGGCTGCTACCTTTATTGTGAAATTCCACATTTTAAAGTATTATTAAAATACTACATTTGTTGAACTGTAACCTCAGGTGAGGTTTCTTAACCTTAACCAAGTGCTGCCAGTACTTGATCATACCTACAAACACTTGAATAATACTGGGATGTTCAAGCTTACTGCAAGAGTGGATATTTTGGCAAATCATTAATGGGAAACGTAATCAGGCTGCAATTAAGCGTTATTGTGGTTGCAGTCTAGTTGAAAACCTGTCACAGAAAAAAAACTACAGCCCAGTGCTGTGTGAAGTTTTATGTAAGCACAGTGGTGCTTTTAATTAAATGCCAACATCAGCATTCTAACATGTTTAAAATAATCATATTAACATGCATAGTGGTAATTAGTAATGAGTATGAGTTTTTTAGATATCTGGTCACTAATGAAAATATTCATACATGTAGGATAAATAACAATTTAGACGTGAGTACGGCTCTATTATCATAATTCATCCTGTGGAGAAAAATGAATGAATTTAATATCAAGCCATTCTGGAAATATTATTATCTGGAAGTATTTCATGGCCCTATGATCAACACATTGCTATTCCAACAGCTTCAAGCATAGGCTGCATACATAATATTGTATTATGGACATGGATGTCAAAACAATGGATAGTCATGTTGTTTAAGTGGTTTCTTTGGGTTTGCGTGTTGGTGCTGTAGTGTAAAATGATAAATTACAGGATACCTTTCAACTCAATGATGCTCACACTACAACCTGCTGTTTAACATTAATGTTTTATGTTGCTGAAAGCATTCATAGGTTTACATTAACATTGAAATATCTTGATGTTAAACCAGGACAACTATAAAACAAATATTTTCTAAATCGGTTGCTCCTTTACCACACTGGAATCATTGCAACACATAAATAATTTTAATTCCTTACAAAATAGCACACATTATACTTTATTCATGACGTATCACATTACACTTTACAACATGATCCTTCAATTGACTCATTTTATATCCAAAAACATTAAATGATGTGTGCACAGCATGGATGTTGAAAGCTTAGTGGCACAATGTCGATGTTTAGATGTAGTTTTATACAATTTATGACTAAAACCTGCTTGAATCTAGTCTAGTCATGAATTTATTTGGCACTCATCCTCACATTTCCAAAACATTAGTCTACACGACACTTTGTCACTATCTACAGCATTATAACACACAACTGTAAAGAGAAATATCAGCTACTAGCGGCAATGGTTAAATGTTCAGAAACCCTCCTCATGCAGCATAAAACCGTAACATTAGCATGTGATTTCTGCTGTTTGTCAGCTGTAAAGAGCGAAGAATTGTTGTCATTGTACCAACATTGGCCATTGTTGTTCTTCTAAAACACATCAGCGAGTCAAACTGCTGAACTGGACGACTTGTTTCATCCTTAATAAAAATGTGACCATACAGCCCCAAAGGGTGAGAACAACCATCACTTTTTACTTGACTCTTTCTTGAGACCATAAAGAGTGATAGTCGTTTTGAGCCTTTGGAGCTCTTAAAACAAACAAAATGAGAAGAAAAAAAGAAACAAAATGAGAAAAACACTATGTTCACTGTTTTCATGAGGAACAAACATGTCACCCAGTGCAGTGGGTTGAGTCAATGATATGTTTTAACAGTTTGTGAACAACAATAAAGGTCTGTGGCACAGACAAAGAAGCTAAAACGAGGTTCTCGAAACGAGTAGAGCAGATTCATAGTTGGTGTTATGGGATTTGCTGACAGTAATAAAAACATAGAAAACCACTGACCACTGTCAGATGGACTGGATTGAGTGCTGTTTTTTTCACTTGGAAAATAGTTTTTAGCAAAGATTAAGTGTAATTGCACAGAAACATACTAGAACAAGTTTAATAAATAAAACAGTTTTTAGCAATCAGTTGGCCCACTAACCATTAATTTACTTTTTATGTTATCCTTAGTTCCATGCATTTATCTGTTGTTTTGTAAAAGTATTATTTTGTACAAAGAACTTAGTTATAATTCAATAAAGATCTTTAAAAAAAAAAACTTTTTAAACCCAGTCAATGCCCCCCCACCCCCACTCTTCATTTGGTGAAAACACCTGTGCTGCTCCTGCTCCTACAGCTTTTTGTTGTTTTGAAGTTAGTTTATCTGACACCAACATCAGAATGGGATTTTCCTACGATTTTGTGGAGGAAGTTTCACCATTTCTACTCCTCTCCACGAGGGTAAGTTCCTATTTGTTGCTGTTTATTGCATGTTTTGAGTTGTTGTTTGACAACATGGCTGCTTTGGTATTTCCTGCTTGTTTCTGCTCGACGTCTGGCTTCTTCCTTCTGATGTTGTTATTTAAAGGAAGTAATTTTAACAGTATTAACTTAATATTAAATTGTTGATTCAATTTATTATTGTGGTCATTACTGTAGCTTCGTATTGTTTTTTGTTTTTGATTTAGTGATCTCACAGTCAATGTTTTCAGCCAAACATTAGATTTTACATAAAGAACTTTCTTTCATTCTCACTTTTAAGATTGTTTCCATGTAATAATGGTCACTGTGGCATTAAGTCAAACTTTATGTGCTTCACTGTGTTACTTTATGTCTGTTTTTGTGCTTCTCTGATTGCTGCTGTTTTCTTGTGGTTGCTTTCTGACTTGCTTTATGATGTGTTCCTGCTGTCTATTAATGTAATGGTGAAATTTAAATGCTCATGTTGGAATTTTATGGACGTTTGTTGGCTAGATTGATTTTGAAACATATTTCCCTTATGACTGTTGCCATTCTTTTGGAGGGGGCCACTGTTCCCTGCTGGGCTCTAGAGGATATTGGCAGCAGAAACATACTGTTAACATCTGTATGATTTTGCACTCTGCACATTCAATTATTTCCATGTATTAATGTTACTGTGGAGATTCAGTGTAGCTTTTGAGATTTGGTGAGTTCTCAGATAGGTTGTTCTGTACACACTTAATGTTTAACTAAAAGCAATGACTTTATCTAAATTACTTCCCTTGCACTCCCACTCTTAAGCCAGTATCCATGTACCGATGCTCATCTTGGCTCACTCAGCATTTTTGTGCCTTACAACACGGCTGCTGACGCTGCTTTGCTGTTGAGCTTGTCTGGGGGCTTAATTCTGCTGTTGTCTTGTATTTGCAGTGGTAAGAGGATGACATTAGATTTAGGCATTGTGTCCTGATGTTTAACTTATAGTATTTATATTTAGTTATTTGGCAGATGCTTTTATCCAAAGTGACTTACAAGTGAGGTAAGAAGCAAGCAAACATCTAAGCCAAGGAGAGGAACTATAAGGTAAAGTACACCAGGAAGAGCTGTTTCAGTTTCATGGGGTATAAGATGCAAGATGATTTTTTTTTTTTCTTCCAAAGAATTTAAGTGCAGAGAAAGATTTGTTGGTGCATGCTGGTAACCCCGTCAACATGATGTTTCATACTGTTGATTTATGTAGCGCTGCAATACAAACACTGTGTTTGTGTATGATTGGCTACAACATACTTGCCTGTTTGTTACCACACAAAGGTAGATTGTCTTGTTAAGCTTGTGAACACAATTCATAGTCAGCCTGTCAAAAGTCTGAAAATTGGTCCTTTGAGTATTTGACACCTGTTCAATTCTGCTTTTAGCTGGATTTCCTTGGGTATCAGTGCTTAACATCACCAAGGTGAGGCTCCAATTTGTTGCTATTGCTAACATGCATGCACTAACTTGATGTCTTGGCTTTGTTCATTCTTTTTTTTTGTGTTTGCTTTGCAGCGTGCTTGCTGACAGTGCTTTGCTGCTGAATGCCTATTTTTGTGCTTTTTGGGGAAAGAAAAAAACAAAAAAACGCATGTCTTGGCACTGTTTGGTTTGTGTTTTGTGTGCTTGACAATATGGCTGCTGACAGTGCTTTGCTATTTTATGCTTGTCTGTTGGTTGCTAATTTCTGCTGCTGCCATCTGTGAAGTATGAATTGTGATTAAGTGTGCTGCAAATTTTTGTTTTGGTAGTTGTTGGACTTGAATTTAGTTTTTCTTGCTGATTTATGTAATAAGCTGAGGGGACGTACGTGACTGTAATCTTTCACATGCTGCCTTGTTGCAATTATTTCCCTGAAATATTTGTTTATCTCAATATTTTGTTATTTTTTTGTCACTTTCCAGTTTTACCATGCATTATTATTGTTAATACAGTGGAGAATCATAACAGCTTATTTTACTGGTCTTTCAGCGTTTCTGTCCCTGCCTTAATGTTTTGTGCTTCTCTGCTGGCGGCTAATTTCTGCGGCTGTCATGTGCGGATATGTTCAGTGTGTGCATTGGTATTTATTTGTTTGTGTTGTATTCTGACTTGCATTATGGTGCCTTCATGCTGCCAGTGATGCTGCCATGCTTCACACTGTCATCTGTTGCTTGTTGCCATCACTGTAGTCGGGCGTCTGCCTGATTCACACAATCTCTCCCCAATGTTGTCTTCATGGAAAACTTAACATGACTTTTGTCACACACGGGCTGTGCCACATTTGCCTTTTTATTTCAACATTGTTGCAGTGTTATCTGCTGGGAATAATAGTTATCAGACTTGGTTTGTCAGCCTCAAATTCTCCTTCTTTCTAGGAGCTGGAATTTGAAGCATGTTAAGACCAGTTTGCAGTTTGAATCAGTGCTCTGCTCTGCCAAGCTAAGTGCTAAGTGACTGTTTACTGCTTCTGCCAACATGCATATCATACAGTACATTGATATCTTGGATTATATGGACTTTGTGGATGTAAACATGATTGTAGTCTTGCATGCAGCTCATTCACTTTCTGGTCCTGATTTGCTGCTGTCATCTACATGCGATGATATTTAATTTTTGGTTTTCTGCTAGCTGTTGTCTGACTTTAATGCTTTTATTATGTTGAGATATGTAGTCTTAAGATATTGAATTTATATCAAACTCAGCACAGTTTTTATCATGCACAGGGCAGATTTTTCAAATTAGTATTTTACTTCTCACTCTTGTTATTAAACCTGGGAATATGGTGAAAATGTTTCAGTATGTCATGTTTCTTCCACGCAGCCCATTAATGTGATTTTCTTGTTGACTTAATGGAAAATGTTATGTCTTATACTTTATATTAACAAAGAATTGCAGTACAGAAATATTAATTCAGAGAGATTTTTCTATTCTTTTCTTGTATTTCATACAGTGTCTGCTAGTTCTGCGCTGATACCACCACGTGCAGTATGAGTTTATTTATTAAATTTAAACACAACACAAAACAAACCACTGTCTGCCACAAATCTTTGCATGTAAGCTGTTGAAAATCAATGCAGTATTTTGAACATAATATTGTGATACTTATACACTCATACACCGCTAGTCTTTAGTGAAGTGTTGATGACACTATTGCAACACCATTGTACTGCAGGTTGCTAATGTTGTACAATGTACAGTGTTTATTTCTGGTCAGTCAGATTAAGGCACCTCTGGAAGTGGCACAGTAAAGTGGCCACTGTGTGTAGAGGCAATGAAGGGGTGACATTCTGTGGAGCTCTGAGGCGATATGGACTTACAACCTCAGTGAAGTGCCCGAGCAAGGAGAAAGCAGAAGAAATCCTCTTTCTCCTTTTCGCTAACAAGGGACTGAGCTGGCAGTAGTACAAGGCTGGGATAAATGGAAGTACATCAGAGTAGAGGGATGAGATTATCCTGGTTGGGATTTGGATTGGGACTTGAAGGAAATGCTGAAGGTGGGAGTACAGACGAAGTTCTCACCTAAGCTAGTGCAGGCTGGCAGAGCGCAGTCAGCTGAAAGGTGAGAGAAAAGCCTGACATATAAAAAGTTCCTATCGGCATCCCTCTAGTCTGTGCAAAGAAATGGACAAAGGCATTAAACTGTGTGTGCGCGCGTGGTTAAATATGTATTAGAGTGTGTAAGATATTGGGCCCAGCTGTGTGCAGGTAATTTCAAACTGGTACAGTAAAGAGATGTATCTACTCTCTATGAATACTTACGAGGTAATAAGAGCGGTTATTTTGGCAAAATTATTCTGATATTCTGTTGTTTCCACTAGTGAGAATTCCCATGCTAATACTTGCAATTAGGAGCTGTTTAGTATGTGTGCGTCATGGAATATTTCATAGACCAATTTAGCTGTCCTCTTAACTTCCTGAGGTTTAGCTAAGCAAAGTTCTCCAGGGCTCATTGGTCCAGCAAGAGCATGTAAACTTCATGCTCTGAGCCCATGACATTACAGAGTAGAGGTACAGAGATTAGCAAATGGCAAGCATGGCATTATTAAAGACATTGTCACTTCTGCAGCACTGTGCTGAATACTAACAGGGTCCTGTGCTACATTAGTGGGCTCTCAAAGAAAGTACATCATCAAATTTTCATAACCCTTCAGCTTTTGCCTTTGCGGGACACATTAATTCAAGTTATTGTCATTTGAAGTAACAAAACACATGGTGGAGCAAGATTTAGTTTTACTTTTGTTTTCTGTAAGCAAGTTATTTTAACCACATACAAAGATCTGAGTTGCTTTAGCAGCAAATTTATGCGAATAAGACCACAAGTGGAGCAAGTGTTTCCAAGTTTACATGTCAGCTTTATATTTATACATTTATATTTATATATTGTACTTTGAAAAATGTACAACATACTGTAGAAAACTCTCTCTCAGTGACTGGCTGGATAGCGTAGCGGTATCAAGACTGAGGTTTGAATCTCAGGTGTAGCCTACATCCAGTAGGGGTCCTTTTGCAAATTGCTTTGGATGAAAGTAAATGTAAATGTAAATCTTGCTATAGTGGTTATCCTTAGGATGTGTCTAGATTATCCTCTTGTCTATCTCAGTCTTTCCCCTCAGCTTGCCTGATCATCACAAGCTTGATGTTTAAGTTGCCTTTCTGCTGCTTGTGTGATGTAGAATAACTAAGACTTAACATTGTGTCCTGGATTTTTACAGGAAATAATGTATTCTAAAAGCAAAAAAGACTTAGTTTGGCATGTGGTTGAAAAGGAAATCTCTGCTGGACAGATTGTCAATCCAGCACAAATATTTAGTTATGCTGTTCCTCTCCTACTCTTGCTCATGTTGTCTGTCAGATGTCACAAACTGTAGAAATTTTTAAAAAGCAGAGACACTGTGAACGCTTTAGATGGTAAAATGGTTTATAGGGATTAAAAAAAAAAAACAGTAGCATAGACTGCTAGCCCACCCCACAACATTTTTGACCTCAGCTAGTTTGCAGTATTCATACATGAGAGATAATATATAAAAAAACAGCACATAACACAAATAAAACGTCAGCTTTTGCTGTAAAAGTTTCAGTAGCATGATTATCAAACCTCAGCTGATTATTTATCAGTGAATGGTCGACAGCCCAGACTCTACTTTATCCAAGTCAGATAAGATACTGATGTTACATATATGGTTTAATGATGTTGGATAACGTGAACAAGACAAAACCATTAAACAACTATGGATACATTTAGAGGCCAGCAACAGATTTTGAGCAATGTTTTGTACAACATGTCTTATTTTGCAGCAGGAATTTTAGCTGTTGGAATTTATGTTGTTGCTAAAGGACAGTGATGTTCCAGTGTAGAGTAGGATGTGGAAAAGGGAACAGGAATTCAAGCCTTTTCAGTATCAAGGTCAGGGAGCTGTTGCATAATTGCACTTTTTTAAATTTGCAGTTCCTTTAATCTTGTATTTATTGAACCCAAAAACAAAATATTAACCCTTAATTAGACATAATATGGCTCTAAGAATGTTAATTGGTTGTGTATGTGTGATGAATTTTCTAACACAGACAAATGTTCTCCAGTGCTCCACTGCTTTGATCTTTAGAGTGGACCAATCAATTGTCCCTCTCGTTGCTTTCCAGATTGCTGGATAGAAATTTGCAGCCAGAGACAAATAGGCAAGGAAAGCACAACAGGGGTGGCCTCCTAATTAGCAAGGAAAATTGTTATTTCATGGCTTATTTTAAACATTTATATACTCTGAGTCCTGCTGTCAGTGTGGGAACAAGGAGGCTACATTATGTAACAGCCTCACAATGAACAAGGGTTTTTTTTCCCTTTCACTCTGAGGAGTCCATAGAAGCAATGAAATAAACATGGCTGCTTTTGCTGCAACTTCTAGGAAAAACATAATTAGACTTTGAGGAAGACCTTGCAAGTGCATCAGGTGCCTGTAGTCATTAAAGAACAATTTCCCCTTGGTCATGAAAAACTCTCCATGAACCTAAAGTGGACAGTAAAAGAAGTAAACGACTGCATTTGAATTGTAGATACTTTGGAAATAGGGAGAAAAAAAAAAACTTCCCATGAATAATTTATATCATCATGACAACATTATAATTAAATGCATTAACACAAAATAGTCCTCTTTAATTATTCAGCTCCAGTGTTTTCGTGAAGGAATGTCATGTAGTTTGTTGAAAACGGGAGGTTGCATGCATAACTGAGCAGCCGTATTTCCATAAAGGGACCTAAACTGTATTCAAAGAAGTAAAAGGTTATAAAAAATACTGAAGAAAGACGGTGACTTCTTGCCAAAAACATAATATCACAGTATATCTGAAAAATTCTTGCCACCAAAAACTCAAACTAAATGAATTAAAACAGCTGTTCCACACTGGTGTCCCCAAGCCAAAAGCTAGCGTATCCTTTTATCGGTTCTCGCAGACTAGACATTCATTTAGCGGTTGTCTTTTTCACTTTTTCTCCAGCACTGAAATCTCTAGATAACCCGATTGACATTACTGCACCCACATTAGACCTCAAAAGATGAATAACTCTGTCTTTTAGATGCCAGTAGACGGGGAATCTTGGCTTCTTACTGAAGATTTTGTTTTAAATGAATGGCCAATAAAATCAATTACCTACATCAGAACGTTCAATCAATGGCTTAATTACAGGTAATTTAATGACACCGCTGGAATTGATTCTATTTATTATGCAGCTGTGAATTAATCAAATGTAAGTGGAGTAAAGGAAGAAGCCACATGAGACGTGTTTGGGGTGAAAATTCTCTCCACAGCACACAAACTATTAAACTTGGGAGATTTTAACTTTTTAACTTCACCAGTAAAAGTCAAGTCTTTCACAGATGCTTCTCCACAAACCTCAAGCGTCTGTATACACGTCAGCAATTTGATGCCTTATAATATATTAAGTTATTAGTGGCAGCTGTCTGTACCTGCTAAAAGACAATTTGTGCCGCTGCTGCAGACCTGCTTTTTATTCTACAGCTCATATTTAGCTCCTGTAGGTGTTCCCCAGTTCTCACGCACACTGCTTCTTTAACTTTCAGATAATTCAGTGCACGGCTGTCACACGGCACAGCTTGTTCTCTGCACATAAGACAATTCCACACTGATTCCAGTTTCCAAACCCTGGACATCAATAATGTAATGATGCACTCACCATGCTTCATCACAGCTGGCTGGGGTCACAAATAGAACAGACTGCATATAACTGCTGTGATTGTACACCCATGTTCTATTACTGTCGAGCGATTTGAACTCTTCTTCCATCCTAGAACTTACTGTTTTTCTTATTATTGCAAAAAATAAAATATTTGGTGCAAATTATTCAGTTCTTCCCACAGGATTTGATTCCACTTGTTGTGGTGGTTTGAAGAATACCTCGTAAACAATCTCTGGCTACAGAGGGTGGTGTTGTGTTGAAGCCTGTTGTCCAACCGACCTGCAGAAATCACACACATTGACAACATCATGTTTCATTTGGCCTGTCATCAATTTAAATAATTGATTTAATGTTAGTTTGCAACAGCTGATCTGATCTGTTGTTTGACATTTTAATCAGCAACAGCGATGATCAGCACTAAACGATCAGCAAAATATTTTCCTCACACAACTCGGATAATTTGTCATATTCACATACAATAAATTTGACTTGCAGATTGTAGCTCAAGTCTGTAAAAGAAAGCTGACGTTTGCGTTAATGCGACTTGTGAGACAGGGTGCATGTTGCTACTGTGTGAATGCATTTCTTAGTTTGTTTATTTAGCACAGGAGTGCTGGAGCAATAGCAATGAGGGGGACTGTTTTGTAGTTAATTGTGGATGACTGTGTTCTCTGGGACAGATAAAAAATTAAATAAATTAAAATGAATGGGTTAGCATGAAGGCGGGGAAAAAAAAGGTTGACCCAATATACTTGGGCGGTGCTTAATATACCTGGTAAATAAAGTCTGTATGTATGTGGGAAGCACTTCATTAAAACATAGTGCTGTTTTGTGCAGTCAAAATTGCATTGAAGGCATCTACTGAGCCATTGCCACCGAAGTACAAACTGTCCACGCGCTGACTCCAGGTAAGCTCACACGTTGCATTGATCTCACATTCACACAGGGGAGCTAATGATAAAACAGCTATGCCTGTTTTGTTTCCATCTATAATGCAGTAGCATCAGCGAGAATGTTTGCTTGACTCTTGCAGGCTTTCAACTTAGTTTGCAGAAGCTTTCAACAAATCTGTAGCCCCAAGCATCTGTCTCATTGTTAGTCTGCCTCTATTTTAAGTGTTTTATGACACCTAGCAGTTGGCAGAGATGGAGGGTGGGAGAAATATCCTGCTGTTGAATAAATGCAGGAGACAGGGAGCACCGTGGCTGTTGTCCACACAGGAGCATAATTTACGCAGACTTCGACGACAAGAAAGGAAAGAAAACTGCCAATCTGACTATCACCAGCGTTTCAGTGAGTATACTCGCATGTACAGTAGTATACAAAGTGTTGCTGCTTCAAAATGAAATGTAAACATAACCAGTTTGTTTTTTTTTAAGAATGGAAAAAGTGTGAGCACTTTTACATTTGACAAAAATGCAGATTTACTGTGAAACATCTCTCACCCCTGACCCCCATTGGAAAAACACCCATAGTACAGTACATGTGCATTATGTTTTTCCAGTTCTGCTTTACTCTTAAATACTATTTGCCAGCAGTGTTCTCAGAGTTGTCGAAATATTCAAGAACACCTTGAGCTACAGTCTGACAAGTTCTGTTATTTCTGCATGTGATGAATATTCTCATGTACACAAAGTTTTGGAAATTTAGTACAAACATTATTCAAGAAATATTTGGAATAGGCAGTATTTAAGTTATATAGTTATATTATAATCTATTTATTGTTGATAATTTGCAGCATATCTCCATATAGCCACTCCTACTCGTGTTAGAATTTGCAAGTCTTAAAATTTCAGTCATGCCCTCTGAAATCCTTCTGTAACATTTTTGTGAGATCACTCGAACTCTCGCCAAAGCAAAGCTGCAACACTCACTTTTGGTTGCACATCGAGATCTATCCCGGTGAGGTGTCCCTCCCCCGAAACCTGTGACGCAAAACTTCTCACATAGACGTAATGAAGTTGTGCACGACATAAAACGGGGTGACTGAACTGACAGCCTTGACAAATATGGGCCAACATCACAACAAGTCAACAGAAATAGTCCCCAACTGGGGAATTGTGAGAGGGTTGCCTGCATCTGGGTGGACAGACAGCATTCACAACCCACAGTACCTCTGCTCCAAATCTGTGACGAAGGGGTTGTCTGTGTTGCCTGAAGAGACTGAGGCAGCTATCATGGTGGTGCTGTGGGTGCCAGATGGCACACTCTCATAGAGTGCGTGGATGAGTGAGTAACGTAGGAAGCTGGAAGTGTGACAAGATTGAATAAAACAGACTTTGGGAAAGGAAACTATATTACATTGCTCTGTCGTGACAGAATGAAGTTGAGTCAATAGCTCTTGCTACTTTAACAGTCGGTGTACTAGCAATACTATACAGTGAAGTATATCTTCCACTGATTAATCCACAATCAATGTCTTGAACAGGACACCGCATCTTTGACAGTTCAGACCAAATTATATAGAAATCTTTTTTTACTCCACCCATAATTAAATGTTTACAGCATTATATATTGATTGAGAACAAACTGATTTGGAAACTGACTTATGTGGTGCCAAGAAAAAACTTGACCTTGGAAATAATGGTTTGGGGGTCCACTCATGAAAAATGTTCCCCTGGAATTGCAGGTCAAGCTTTTCACCTGTAGTTGGACAAACAGCTGTGGAAAAGCTGACTTCTTTTAACCTGTAGCTTTTAAAAAGCTACTTCATTATTTACTATTTATTTATTATTATTATTGTTGTTTTTTGTGAAATGATTGTAATTATTTTTTAGGTAACAGCATTTAATTAATTGCAGTTAGTCACAATATGGGAAATGGTAAGTGTTCTTGTTTCTAGTGCCAGCTAGCTTTACAAGTGTGCAGAATACAAATGTACCGTAAGTAGTGAGCTAACTAACTTCTTTATCTTCCTTTAATCGCATTGCCAGATTCTGGTGTCTCTTAATATCTTAGTTGTTGGATGCTGTCTGGACTGAATTTCATGTCTATATTAGGGAAAAATAGCACCATGAGAACACGTTTGTTTGTCTTCTCTCAAAATATACTAAACCTGTGTAGAATCTGAG
Source organism: Anabas testudineus (assembly GCF_900324465.2). NCBI lineage: Eukaryota > Metazoa > Chordata > Actinopteri > Anabantiformes > Anabantidae > Anabas > Anabas testudineus. The sequence goes on from NC_046615.1 coordinate 19,179,095, forward strand.
GGTATCCTGTAAAGAAGGATTATTATAAGAAGAAGGTGGTGTAAGATTTAGCCACCATTTGAATTTATTCAACAAAATACATGTATCCTTACTTAGTGCTGAAACCACAAAACCGCACTGCACTTCAGTAGTGATGGGCACGTTTTGTAGGAAGGATTTTTAGTTTTAGCACAAGTGGTCCTAAATTGACTACAAGTCATTTGATACACACAGTAATCAAATACAATACAGTGTGCAGCACTCTGGATGATTTGTGCACCTGAGAACAAAACAATCTCTCTCTTCTGCCTGAGAGTTTGACTTTGATAGAAAAAACATTTTGAGTGATGAAATGGCACAGTAAAACGCAGACGTCGCCAGAGATTGTAGTTAAGAGTGAATGAACCACATCATGACTTTGGTGAGCTACTTTTATAAAACCACCCAGGACACTGCAAGCCCTGTGTCAGAGAGCTGCAGAAGAGGTGGTGGTGACTGGGGATGTGGGGTGGGGGGTATGTTTGAAGCATTGATGGAGAGAGCAGCAAAGAAAAAAATCAATATTTGCAGGGTGGATGAAAATTCCCTCAGCTTCCAAGCCAGTTGTCTGAGGGAGTTTGGCTGCTTTTCTTCCCTGCTGTTTTCTACTTGAGGTTTCCTTTATCTCTTGCCAGAATCCCCCATTCACTGTGCTTACTCTGGAGCTCTTTATCATACAGTAAAAACAAGAGGGAATTATCAAGGGGGGAATAGTATGCGATGGAGAATTCAACATCCACTTCATTGTTGTGCACCACTTCCATTCTGAGCAGTGACCTTTTTCCATTGTACCTCATTAGTACCACTGTGCATGAGGGCTTCAGTTTGTGTGCCTGTAGGATATTGATGCATTGGTGTCCCAGTCACTGGTGCTGCTGTAGCTGATAAATAACAGCCAACTTCACCTACCCTTCCCACGATCCTTTGCTGCCTCTGGCTAGTTTCTGTGGCTGTGTGATGTAGATACAATACCTTGAGACCAGTGTCACTTGTGTCGCCTTACCCTACCTTGTAATTTGCCTTCAGTGTAAGATAGGTGGTATATTAAGAACAACACAACACACAACATAACTGTGGACATAAGCTTAATAATAGCAATGATTGGAAAGAAGCATTACCTAACCATTTCGATAAACTCACTAAACTGTAAAACAAACTAAATCTGCGATGTATCCAACGTGTCATCTCTGTTTCATACAGAGCCAGCTAGATGGTGCATGCCACACATAAGTCATGGCCGTCCGCTTCATTGGCAATGAGGTGATCAGTCAAGATGTCACACTGAGCATGTGTCAACTGATGGCAGTGATGGAGGGCATGAATATCGGCTAGTGGGGGAGCGAGGCATTCTGGGTTTTGGCTGGATAAATCTTTAGTGGCAGCGTCTGCCAAAATGCATAGTCTCAACACCAAGCCAGTGAATGCACCCATGTAGGAGCCTCCTTATTGGGCGAGTTGATAGCCCCAGGCGAGGAAAAGTTCCCTACATCTCAATTTCACATTGACAAGAACTCTGCTGTGAGGATAATTGTGGATTTGTTGCTCTGCACATTTAGCTGAGCAACTGAGAGGGGAACATAGGAGGGGGGAGGATAAGGCACGGAGAGATCACTGGTGTATTAAATATAAAGCAATCAGATAACGACTGTAAAGCAACATTTACTTGTGGATGTAATTGCCATTTTGTAATGAATGTTTAGTCACAAAGAAAAAAAAAAGTTCCTCAAAAGAGCTGCACAGCATATTTTGATTGCATTACATTCTTCCAGAGCATGTAAGTTAACTTCCAAACTACATTGTGTTATTAGCAATTCTCATTATGTTGTGTAAGTAATAATAGAATACATTTAGGAACATTTAGCCTGAATGAACTAGAATCCTAATTGTTTGTAATGCAAGTCTCTGAACTGTTTAGTCTTACTTTCCACTCTCATAACTGCAAAATGTTCATATTTATTTACTTGAAAATATTACAAAACTTCAGCTGGACTTTAAAGAAATCAACTGCAATTTAATAATGTATAACTACACCAATCAACTATAAAATAAAGCTGCCTATCTAATAACATGGAGGTCCCCCTCCTCTGCCAAAACAGTTCTGTTGAGTAACAGGTCAGAGCTGACGACACCTCTAAACGTGTCCTTTGTGCCGCTCCACAACCTGCTTCTCCAGTATGTAAGATATTTATATTAAAATAACAGCTTCATCATTTTGACAGTACACTGATGAGTCACATGACATCTCTGTCATTGCCTTTGCCAAAGCCAAGATCATGTAACTTTGGAATCCCATCTTGAAAACCTCTGCATAATGATTGATGGTATCACGTCACATAAATCTCCAGCTAGCTTGGCTCACCATTTTTCACATCCTCGCTGTTTCTAAAAAATGCCTCTTTAGTAATAATAATTATTAAATTATCTGCTAAATGATTCTTTAGACAGTATTGTATTGTATTTGTTTGACATCATGTACATTTGTCTGATACAAACATGTACATCTCCTAAGACAAAGTACAGTTAACATGACCAAACCCAATATCAAATCACCTTCAAATTATTTTAAGTCTGATTCAGATGACCCTATGTAATGTTTTCATAGAAGGCAGTAAATAATGAGAGGACACTGCCAGTTTGGCCACAAGTCAAACTACAGGATAAAGGCATGTTCGATCTCTAAAAAGGATGTCCTACGTTACATGTTGTGGTGAAAGACATTTTTTGAAAGAATCAGGTTTTACATTTGTTAACATAAAACAAGCTACAAGAAGGTGGTTGGGGTGGATAGTAGGAACAGGTCCCTTTCTTTAGAAGACAAATGTTGAATTAAATTTCCTTACCAGTTGTTCGTGGTAAACTAAAAACGATAAATAATGTAGAAATTCTCTCTGCAGTAAACATTTCCATAGTTCCCCTTTTATTATAACATGATAACCTTGCTGTTAATTTCAATCTAGGCCAAAGTACTTAGTGAAAACCAGACAAAAATCAGCTTTTGACAAGTTTCTCTACATTCATGTGTACAGTCACTCTGCTCCCAACAGGACACTAGAACATTGGCGATCAGCAGGTGCAAACCACTACAGCAGTGAATCACCGGACTTCTCGCCCTGTTTGTGAAACATCACCTGATTCAGAGTACTCACCCTCTCGCTCATGCCATTTTGCTCGCAGGCCATTGAACTCGTCTTCCTGCCTCTCTCCAGCTGGTGTCTCCACCACACACCAGATGGCTCTGCTTGCCTGAAAAACATTTACCCCTTCAGTCAGAACGTGACAGATTCTTTGCCAAGCTTTCACATCCTTACCACCAGTACGGAGGTGGCATGGTGGCTCAGTGGTTAGCACTGTCATTTCACGGCAACTAGGTTCACATCTCGCTGCTGTGTGGACTGTTTAACGTTCGCCCCGTGTTTGTGTAGGTTTCCTCCCACCAATAAAGGAGCAGCAAGTCAGATGGATCCATGGCAGGGAATTATCATCATAAACTGAAAGTACTAGCTCTGCTATAGTTCAGAAAATAATTGTCTAATGCAGGTTGAAATACATTCTGTCTTCTATTATTTTGACTTTTACAAGCACAAAAATGCATTCTACAGCAATGAGATTTTCTTTGTGGACATTGGACATCCTTAATAATATCATTTTGAGTCTGAAGGTATGTTTTTAGACCAGTCACCCAAGTGTGAGGTTGTAAAATCTCTCATTAACTGATATTCATTTTGTGGGCTTTGGTTCAATAGGATTTTAAACTGGCTTTCTATTGAGTACCCACAGTTGTGTAATGATAAAATGTGTAATGACTAAATCGATGATACACTAGCGAAGTTGAACTTGGAGTGGCAGAGTAAAAAATGAACAAGTTAAATCAATGAGGGATAATAAGACAGACATGTTTTACAATGGCTGTGAAATATCACCTAATACAGAATCTCTGTAAATCTTTGTCCGTTAATGTTTAACATTAAAACACCATTTTACATTTGTACATTTTAAGAGATCCCCATTGGTTTTTGTTTCATCCTGTCGTGTTTAATTTGACTTGTTGGCTATTGAACCAGTGGCACAAATAACAGCAGCAACTATTTTTTACCAGCGTAAAGTCATTTTAAAAGTTAATCCTTCTCCTAATGTAGAGATAACGGTACATTTGCTAATATAAGGATTGCCAAATGTACATTAAGAAGTAATGGCACACTCCTGCACAGAAGCAACCACTAAAAATTGAAAGAACAAAATGTGAGAACATCTAATGGTGTAGGACCTCTTATTTACACAAGATGTGACACAGGCTGGGACAGGATGTGTAATTATCTGACCTTTTCTCACTGTCGGACCACTGGCTGAATCACTGACACTGTGCTAGCAATGTGATGTCAAAGACCTAATTTGTGTCAGGGCTGTGACCAGTAATTTCAAAGTCTCAATTTAATTACACCAGAAGCAAACTGAAGGTAAAAATAATTTTTGGAATGGAGCAGGTATGTGCAAATTTGTCAACTTAGTCCATTAGTTCGATGTAGAAATGATGGATGTTAACGATTTACAGTTTAAATAAAACATAGACTATTTAAATGATTACGGTAATAATTTGGTCTAACAGATGTTCTTGATCTGTATGTATCTGACTTTTTGTGACGGAAAAAATGCTGCTTTTTGTTAAACAATATAAATTCAGAGGAAATGGCCTTTTTAATGAGGGAGCAGGAATATGTCAGACAGGAGCAGCAGACAGGAAAGACAGGAAAGTGGCCCAAGCCCCACTTAACTTGCATTATTTAGGCTTGAGTCCGTGGTGGACTGTTTGGATTCCAGGTCGATTCTGCTGCTCGGTTACCAACCTCTCGTCTATAATGAAGTACTTGTAGGACATGGCATTAAGGTTGGGATAGCATTGAACTACAGTATGGGCAGCTACAATATCATTGTATCAGTCCTGTTTTGTAGAACGTCTTTACTTAATAGAGGAGCAGTAAAGATGAAACCAGTGTTGTTAGTAGCATAATGCTTCACTTTGCTTCATGATGCTTTCTATCTGGATTTGTAATGTGTTTGTGAAACTCAACAGTGTGTGTGCTCACATTAGTCCTGTCATTATAAGATCCCTTGCTGGGCATACATTTGATGTTTTGCCAGTTTCCTAATTTAACTGGTGATGTAGTAATTCAGGTGTTCTACAGAAACTCATGGCTGCCTTTATGGGAGCTGTGTCATGTGACCCTGGTCAGCATGTGAATTTTTCAAACTTAGTGGGAAGACATGAGGGATGGTTGATAAAATAACAGGCTTTCAGTTTTTGCCAGATGCATTCTAATTTAGAGAAATGGCAGCTTTTTGTCAACAGCTTCTTTTATACTGTTTGATTCATAGATGGAGACCTCAGTGCTTCTTTCACCAACTATAAATCAAGAAATGCATTTATGTTCTCTGCACCAATAATAATGAGTGGTATCAGCTTGAAATAAGAGGTATCCATGTCTACATTTCAACTGTGTTTACCTCAGACTATAGTGGATTTGACAATGAAGTCTGTCATAGATACGTTAAATATAATCTCAAATTACTGTGAATTTGAATTGTGACTAGATAAATTTTCATGAGAAAAGAAAACATATGACCAAAAACACACACGATTATGGGGACATCCTGTCCCTTAATGTCTTGTTTGTTTTTCTGGGGCTGTTTTGATTATTTTGCTTAGGCCCCTCTGTTAATCTTTTCTTTATTTTTTTAAACATGACTGTTCTTTCATGCACACACAGCAAGTTCATAAAGAACAAGTGCACTCAGTTCACTCGTCATTCAGGTGTATTTACAGACTTAAAGCTGTTTGTACAAACAAATCAAACAATAAATAAATAAATGGCCTCTAACCCTATCCCTCTTAAAGCATATTTGCAAATCAGGCATCATCTCAAGTCCACCTGATGCAATTAACCAATCGCTTTATTTGCTGCACCCTGATTTGCTTGGGATAGAACACTTTCAATAATCCCTGCAGCCACGTTCCCAAATCTTTGTTTTAGCAGCACTGTGTAGCCCAAGGTCTTGCATCATCCCATTTATGTCATGCAGTGTTCAGCAATCAGAAAAGTAGATTTTTATTTAATGGTTTGTTTACAGATCTATTTAAATTCAATGTGCACATCTATTAAAAACCTAAGTATAGTGCCTGCACATACTGTGCAGAAAAACAGCGTATAATCCTGTGGATTTCTTTGCAGACGTCTGCTGAAGATGTTTCGGTCTGCATACTGTGTGCCATATATTGCCCATACTGACCGCTAACAATGAGCAGAAGGAGACAGGTGGCCAGCAACCTGTGAGAGCAGGTCCCTCCGGATGTTGGCTGATGATGGCAAAAACATGAACGGGCATTGTATTAATCCAATTCCATAGCCGTAATGTGGAAAATCCAGCAGCTGTCTGAGCTTTATATAGAAGAGCCCAGGGCATGAGAAACCTGCAGTGATTCAAATGGCACAAAGGCACTAGGTCTGAAATGCAGCACTCTTCCCCTGGCATATAGATCTCCTCAGCTGCCTTTTGCGTGTCTCTCCCCCTCTCAGCATCTCTCTGCTTAATTTTACTTTCCCTCCAATTTCCTCATTTGCTATCTCTTCTACTCTGATGGTCTTTTTGCTTATTTCTCAGACCGCAGTTCCTGTCTTTCATCTTCCCCTTGCAACCCAATTGCCTGGGCAGTTACAGCCCAATCCCATCCTTTTTCCTCCCATCGCCTCATTCACTCGAGCTCTCACCTTGTCCTTCTTCCATGTCTTTACTCTCAACGGGGATTTAGTTGGAGTCTCTCGGGATGCAGCATAAGTTTCAGTGGGGAATCAAGGTGCAGGTGAAATATTGATACGTGCATTTTGTTCTATTCAATGAATATAATGTGTCCACCCAGTACTTACCCTACCATTGAATCACCTGAATGCAGTAAATGTGTTTTAGCAGTTGTTGTATAAATACATACATCTCTGTCTGCAATGTCCAATTACTGCTGGATCAGCATCCTGACCAAAAAATGCACATTGCAACTATTGGCTGGGTTCCTCACAACAGTCCAAGAGCTATTCAGTGTCTTAGAAATGTTCTTGCATCCATCACCATCACGACATGTGTTGGATATCTCGATAAGTTATTTATCCACCAGTAACTGGATTTTCCAGCTACAGGTGCATTTATACTACAATCCTTAAAACACATTCACTGATCTCCAGGTAGTTTCCATTCACTAATTGTGTGACTTTTTAAACCAGTTGTCTGAACCAGTGACGACTGAGGTGAGTTACTTTAAAAGATGATTGCAAAACAGTTTTAAAATTTCAATTAGTTAATTTTCCTTTGAGATCTGTTTTCACTATAATGTCAAAGATTTTTTTTTGTAAGTTTCTTTGTTAAAATGAAATCAACCATGATTCAATATTGTAATAAATAAATAAATAAAAACCTCCAAGGGGCATGAATACATTTTCTAAGCATTGTATCTGCAGGGTTTGATGAGGTTGTTAATCAGTACTGTGACCTGAAATCCCTTGCATGGTTCTGAGATTTTAAGATTAAATTTCGATCCCAGACTCTCCCCACCGAACACACACACACACACAGACACACACACACACACACACACACACACACACACACACACACACACACACACACACATTACCCAATGATGAACTGGAGTGACCAACGCCACAAGATATTTCAGTCATAAAGGCTAACGAGCCTCATTCTCTTGCCAAAAAATGACCATAATAATGACGATAATTACAGTTCTTTGCATCACAATACGGTATATTATCCTGTCACAAAGCAGCTAAGCGCTGGATAATAAAGCTGAGGGTAAAGTGGCAGAGGACATATTTTCTGTAATTCCATCTAGTGGCATCATCCAAAGTAGTTTAATGCTAGTTGATCTACAACATCTAAAAAACTGACATAGAAATCCAATGTTGACAACAGATATACATCATAGAAAAATACAAATACATGTTTTTCTCCCCATTTCTTTTATCTGATTATAGTTTTTGACCCAGTGTTTTTAAAGTCTGTGTGATCCTCATAAGAATCAATTTCCTTTTGTCCTCTTGCTCCAAGTCCTCTGCTGCTTCTCCAGGTCATTACTGCACCCTACTGTTCTTATTTGTTTTGGTGGGGGCGGGGGGTTTCTTCCATCAGTTCCTGCAGGTGAAATCTGTGCTCAGTTGAGTTAAAGTTTGGTGATTGGCCAGTCCAAAGGTCATTTGTGTGTGTGTGTGCGAGTGTGCAGCAGTTTTGGATCATTGTCTTGCTGCATGATGACGCTCCTCCAATTCGATTTTATGCATTTCTGTATTTATGTATAATGTACATTGTACAATTCATTCGTTCTGTTATTCTATCAATACATACTAGTCAGCCTGATCTATAGGGAGCCATGCAAGTCTATACTATGCTACTTGACACCACTGTTCTGAAAAATGAGCAGATCCTTTCTTCTTCCACATCCTGGCCTTTCCATCGTTTAACTTGACAACAATCTTTCTCTCATCAGCCTATAAAACATTTTCTGTTTGTAAAAATTCCAACGTGGCTTTTTAATTCCAACTACTTACAAGAGATTTGCATTTTGTGATATGACCTCTGTTTTTCTATCCATTAAGTCATAATCAAACAGTGGATTGTGAAACCTCCACCTGTGGACGTTGCTGTTGATGTCACCAGTTGTTGTGTAGTCAGATCTTCACTCAAGTGGATTCTGTTAGTTGCAGATTTCTCTGTCTGAATTCTCACTCTGTTATTCTTTCAGTAATTTAGGAATGCTTAATATTTTCAATGTTTTTCTAATGAGTAGGCTTCCTTATTTATAAATTGTCTGAGAAACTGTATTGGTTTGCATTAAATTGTACTGAACACCTAATGAAGTAGCCTCACAGTGTATACTGTGATAATATTTTTGGTCCAGTCCAAATACAGAAAAACAATATTGTACCATCTATCCACCTTACTAAGATGCCTATGTTTCGACACATGGATGTATTAAAATAATTAGGTACCACCCTCCAAAATAATTTATATTGATGCTGCCCCTTCTAGCAGTCTCCAATAAAGTAAAAAAATATATATAATCTTTTACAAAACGTAGAAAGTTTTTCAGTAAGGAATAAAGGTCAGCAACCGTTGTTTTGTATGGTCAATAAGCGGGACTTTGACAGCCATTATTATGTTTTCCTCCTCTGTGCCTGGCCATATGAAGATTCAGAAAGTTTAGAATATTCTCCTTCCTCTTTTTGTCACTTCCTACTCCTCTGCTAACAGTGGTGACCTTTCATCTTTACCGTACCAATAATTGCAGTGCCTGAGGTACTGAGCGTTAACAGGTAGAGACGGAGAGCAGGAGAATGAAAAGAAAGATGGAATGAGCGAGGGAGACAAGAAATAACTCTTACAGACACCTCCTCTTCTCTGTCTCTAGTCTTTTTTTTTTTTTTTTTCACTTCACTCCTCTCCCCTCATTTTCTCATTTCGATTAAAGGCTAATGTTGAGGTGCTACATGCACGTGTCTTTAAAGCCCCACGTGAGCTCCAATTTGCCCCATAGCAGCAAAGACTCCTCATTTTACAGCGGAACAAAATGGGTACACACACAAAACAAATGAGGAAAAGGTTAATGTATTCCAAACACCTTATCTACATTGAAAGATGACATACCATCTCGTCAACACAGCCCTCTATAAGAGTGAAGTCCGACAAGCACACAACATCCTGGCTTCCCTCGCTTACTTAAATTATGCGCTCCAAGAGAACTAATGCAATGACTGTTTTCCCTTGCCAGTGGACCATAGTGAGCCTATTAAAATCACATTGCTACTTGCCTTTCTCTACAATGTGCCCCTCATTAAAAGCCCATGGCGGCATTAAATGAACAGGCCTGAAGACAATACTGAGAACTCATGGATCCAATGCGACTTGATTATAATATCTATAATGGCCCCCTAAACACCATGACCAGCTATATCAACAGATGCCAGAGGGATTCATCAACCCTATCATACTTGAGCTCATTTTATCGAGTGGCTTGAAGAAAATCGTGGGCCAGAGTTGGCTGGGCTGCATTAAAGGCCATGCACAATTGCTGTCATGATCGGAGAAATGACGACCGCATCTTGAGGGGAATGATTACTCACTGCATCGTCTGTGGGTGCTCTCAATATATGCTGTGAGCATAAATGTGTTGAAAACCAGTGTCCTCTCACAGCAGTTAGTTGCCAGGTGGGCACAGTGCTTTTAATGGCATTGACCTGTTAGACAAAAGAGCAAATTTCTTTCAATGTTACAGTTTGAAGTTAGGTAACTTAAAGTTCACATAATCGCAAAAGTACAAATGCCACCAAACTAAAAATAAACAGTTTTTGTTACAGGGTAAATTTAATCTTCTTCATTTGAGTTTCTACTTTTGTATGAAATTAAAGCAGCAACCCTTCTCGAACTGGTCAAGGTTTTCCTAAATTTTACACAGGAAATGTATGAGGTGGTAAAAGGAGAAAAAGCGTAGGAGGCACGACTGAGTCTCATATTTTTAATCTGACCATTTCAAAATGTAGTGGCAAGAGGTTGCCATCATAAAGATGATACATGAGCCTGCATCCCTCACCTCCTACATAGCAAAACACGTCTCCCTGAACAAATGGGACAGGAATAGACTGAACAAGCTGGTCAGGAGGGCCAGCTCTGTCCTGGGCTGCCCGTTGGACTCTGTGGAGGAGGTGGGTGAGAGGAGGATGTTAGCCAAGCCGACATCCATCACGGACAATACTTCTCACCCGCTGCATCAGACAGTGGAGGCTCTGTGCAGCTCCTTCAGCGGCAGACTGATGCACCCTCAGTGTAAAAAGGAGCGTTATCGCAGATCTTTCATTCCCACCGCTGTAAGACTCCACAACTCAACAGTTTAACCCTAAACCCCCCAACTGAGGGACCCTAAACAGCATTTTATAAAGACAGCGAGAAGCAACGCACAAACCACTGGGCGAGTTCTTATAACTTTAAATTGATGCTGTGTGTCATCTTTATTTATTCTTCATTTATTCTTCACCAGTGAGCCATGGCTTGATATTTATGTCATCAATAACATAACATATCTTATCATATATATTATATGTTGATATTTAGACATCTTAACAAATCTCATTTACTGATACAGTTTTAAGCCCTTGAGCCCTAAGGTCCCCCAATTGGTCATACAATCTAAAATATCACTACACAATTCTGTAAATTCTTAAACAAACATGTTATAAATTACTTTTATATTTACTTCTCTTTCTTGCACCTTAATTGTTTCTGTGAGCTGCTTATCTTAAATCAAATACCCTCAGTAGGTCTACCTGGATTTCATATGATGCAATAAATGAAATGAAAAGGTTTTACAGTAGATGCATAACTTAGCAAGCAGTTAACTGAGATCAGTATGAAAATGAAATGAAAGATGAAATTAAAAGAAATCCTATCTTGTCATTACACCATCAATTATTTTATTTTAAAGTTTAAGCTTCCAGCTTACGTCAATTTGAGGCTGAAAAATTGAACTGTCATTTAAATATGGTGATGTTCTTTTTTTTTTTATCTTTAGTGATGATTCAGATATGGCAGATGAGGGCAGGTTTCTTATTAGGGGTTTAGAGCCTTCAAAGCAAGCAGAGCTCCACTACTTATTGACAGCTTTGAATGCCTCCTCAGTTCCTTTAAGGGTAAAGATCCACAGGAAGGGAATTCACATGTATGCAAGAGGAAATGAGAAATGAAGAACCAAAAACAGTAACAACAACAACATAAAACAAGCAAAACACATTAGACTCAATAGATTTCACTTCTAATAAAAGAACACGATGGGCCTGGTGCGATGATTTATGTCTAGGATTCTTACTCCACTGGGCAGTGGAGTGGGGAAACTGAAAGGTCATGACGTGCTTTCGGTCTAAGACGGAGCAATGTCTTCGTATTTAAAAGTAAAGACACTTGTTAGTCATTGAACAGAACATCTTTTGGGGAAAATGGATTAGAAGTGTTGTGGATCAGCAACTAAAAAACATTTCTGTGCCTAACTTGTTACTTATAGTCGGCTATACTTTGAAATAACAGCTATTTAAATAGACTGTGATCAACAGTTGAGTGGGTGCAAGTTGAAATGTTGCCCATTCATCAAGCATTATTATACTGTGTGTGTGTGTGTGTGTGTGTGTGTATATGTATATTTAGATAGATTGATCGATAGATGAATATCATCCTATATAATATTTATTATACTCTTTTATCCAGCTTGATCCTGTGAGGGCCACTGAAGATTTAAAGTATAGCTTGAATCAAGCATTTAACTAAACAAATTACTTATCAAAGTAATTAAACCATATCAATCCCTTCTCAATATGGTTATTCAGTGCAGTTATCATTACCGAGTGTACATTTGCCCATAACTTATTTGTTCATTTTGTGTACAGTTGGGAAATATAACAATTTAAAAAGGGCACGGTAATGAACTCATTCATGTAATAACACATTTATATTCTAAGACTCAGAACAGATGAATTTTCAACATGAAATGTGTTTTGTTAAAATGAGAAATGGCAGAAATAGTTTGACACAAACACTCCCGGCACGGAAATGATCCTGAACTGGAGAAAAAGAAAAATGTTAATGCTGGTATCGGAAACTGCCTCTGGAAAGACTCATTGTCAGACAATACATAAGATCCCAATTAGATAGGCTTTATTTCTTACTCACAAAATGCGTAGCCTGCACTGCTTATTCCTTTTTGGCCATTGTCTGGATTCTCTCTCCAGTGGCCCTCAGGTCAGAGAAATGACTGTGATAAAATGCCATGATGAGAGCAGAAAAATGTCATTCTTGTTAGTATTGAAACGTGACTTGAAATTGAATTCTTGTTTGCGCTGCACACACCTACCCAGACACACACAGATGTTGCTGACTTGCCTCGGTATTAAAAAGAAATGCCTCTTTGACACGGCCGTGCATGTACATCCAGCCACACTGTAGCATATATCGAAATAGGTGCATTCATGCATGCACACACATGCGCGCACATACACCAACCAGATTAATTTGAGGTAAAATGTCCAGGTTTTTGTCAGCCAAGTCAACAGTGCTGACAGCAAAAAGGGGCACAGACACACAAAAACCCAGAACCCACTACACACTCTACAGTTAGTCAGTCAGTCTGGTGGCAGAGTGCTTTTAATGAAGGGGAATTCATTAGGCAGTTGTCACTTCACTGAAAGACAGAAGCAGTTACAGAGAGAGACATATTAAAGGGGAAGACGGTGCCTGGAGACTGGAGCCAGTTGGCAAAGCTATGGTAGAGTATCATGTAACGGCAGACGTGATATTCATGTTAGCGTTTGATATGTTCTGTGGAGTGTAAAATTTACTTAAGGCCTATTTATGGTTTCTTTTTGTCCTCAGATGGACACAGACATTACCACGGCAGAGGTGTCAACATTGTCAGTATTACAGCTGACGCCCTACTTATCCTATTCCAGTGATTCAGCTGACATATTTCCATAAAGCTACATCTTCTTCACATTTACAGATCCCCACTTGGGCGTGAGTGTCTGTGTGGTGTCTGATGATCACTGCACATAGTTTAGAAACAGAGGACCTTAGAAATTAAGGTAAAGACACAGAGATATGCCACTGTTTATCTTGTCAGTCAGAAAGGTGCAGTCTGTGAATCACAGCTCTGACTTCACTGATGCAAGAACATCATTGTAAACAATAATTTTTATTAGCAGTATTTTCTGTGGACAAGGTTTAATTTCTGTCAAGAAGCTGCGGTGACAAAGTTGTTGACATCTGGGGAACACGTGCCCTTCAAAAAACAGCAAATGACAGCATGTAGTTTTGTGTCATGATCCTACAGGGCTTCCTGTCCTGCTTTTAGTTTTGTGGCTGACTTCCTGTTTTTCTTTCCTGTTGCTGGCAGCTTGATTCTCATTATTCCAATCACTTCCAGCTGTGTTCATTGTTTTCACCTGGTGCCAGCTCCCTTTATATTCTGGCTCTTCCCCTGAGAGAGCTGCCAGATTGTCCTGACCCTGTGTTTGACTTTCCAGCGTTTCTAGTTATCTTGTTTGCATCTGTTACAGACCGGACCGTATTTTCGACCCTGAGTTTTGCCTGCCCCTTTGAAAGACTGTGACTTGATTCTCTTTGCCTTTTCTGGTTTTGGACCCCTGCTCTCGTTTGGACCTGCTCTCCAGCTCTTGCCCCTGTCTATAGTACTGTCTGAGGACGCCTGTTGTGAGTACCGGATCTCCCTCTTTTGTATATGGATTGTGGATGACTGTGAATACTGGACGTGTACCTTATATATCTGTGGGATTTCTCTCTGGCTTTCTCTTGGATTGTTTGTATGTTGTGTGCACACGAAGAGGAGGACCTAATCCACCCAGCTACACCACACTGTGCCCGGCTAACGTCTCCACTGACCCACCATTGCTCCCTACCCCTGCCTCATCATCAGTTCTCCTCTCTTTATCCATAGATCCACGCACTCTGGCTACCCGGTTCCTGCAATCAGACTCCAACCAATACATTCATAATCTATAATAAAGAGCTTGTTCAACCAACGCATTCTGGTACTGGCATTTTAATTGGGTTCAACATCCCTCGTGGCGGGTGGTTTCACTCGCCGCTGACAGAACAATCTGGCCAAAATGAACCCAGCCAGTTCAGTTTCTGTGTCTTGGCAGAAACGCATAGAACAAGCTCTGGTCTCCCATGAATTCAGTGTCGGCTCACTGTACACTCTTGTCTTTCGTCTGTTTAAACAGGTAGCCAACATGTCTAACTCCCCAGAGCAAAGTCCCTCCACCTCTGCATCTACCGGGCCCACTTACCGACCTGACTGGGAACCAAAGATACCGCCACCTGAACGTTATGGAGGACAGATAGGAGAATGTCGGCCCTTCTTGACGCAGTGTGAGCTGGTCTTTGAATTGCAACCTTCTGCCTTCCCTACTGAACGTGCCAAAGTAGCATATGTTTTGTCTCTTCTCACCGGGCGGGCTCGACGGTGGGGAACCGCCGAGTGGGCTCGCCGAGCTGACTGTTGTGGTTCTTTTCGGGAGTTTGGGCTGGAGTTGACCAGAATTTTTGATCCTGCTAATCCTGCTGTTGAGGCCTCTCATTCTCTGCTCTCATTAACCCAAGGATCTAGATCTGCCATTGATTACATTATAGACTTTCAGACCGCGGCTGCTGACAGTGGTTGGAATGAGGCAGCCCTAATGGACGCTTTCTACCGGGGTCTGTCGGATCGCATTAAAGATGCCTTGACCACCCACGACCCATCCACAGATCTCCAGAGTCTCATGGATCTCGTCACCCGTCTGGACGGGCGGTTCCGGGAACGCCAACTCGAGCGGAACCGTTCCTCTCGTCCCTCCCGACCTACCATCACGCCATCTCATCCCTCGTCATGGCGGACACCTGAGCCTAAGATGTCTCCTAGCCCTTCAAGGGAGGAACCGGAACCCATGCAGCTGGGTCGATCTCGCTTGACTCCTGAGGAAAGAGAGAGACGCTTCAGAGGTAACCTTTGCCTCTACTGCGGAGCTTCTGGTCACAAAGCACTTTCCTGTCCACTAAAAGGTCGGGCTCAGCACGATTCGGGAGGTCGTTGCTGAGCCACTCCATGGCCTCTCCCTCATCTTCTCGCTCCTTGGTTCAAGCCTCACTGTCTTATAAGCTCACCTCACTTCAGGTCCCAGTGTTCATAGATTCTGGTTCAGATGCTAACTTCGTCGACTGGAAGTTAATTCAAGACCATAATATACCTACTGCCACATTACCTCAGCCTCTTCAGGTTCAGTCCCTTAATGACCGGCTATTACATCATGTCACTTTACAAACTGCACCCCTTACTCTCACAATAGACAACCATGTGGAGACAGTAGAATTCTTTGTGATCCGGTCTCCCCATCACCCTGTTGTTCTTGGAATCCCTTGGCTCACTACACATAACCCCCAGGTAGATTGGTCTTCGGGTCAGATTGTGGGTTGGTCCTCCCGGTGCTCTTCCGAGTGTCTCAGGTCGGCCGTTCCAGAGCTACACTTACCTTGCCAACCACCTGAGTCATTTCCTGATCTGTCCAGGGTCCCAGTTGAGTATTTGGACCTTAAAGCAGTCTTTAGTAAGTCTAGGGCCACCTCTTTACCTCCTCATCGGCCATACGACTGCACCATAGACTTACTCCCCGGTACCACTCCTCCTAGGGGCAGGCTGTACCCACTCTCGCCTCCGGAACAGAAAGCCATGGCCTCCTACATATCAGAATCTCTTGCAGCCGGCCTGATTCGTCCGTCTTCCTCTCCAGCCGGAGCAGGATTCTTTTTTGTTGGTAAGAAGGACGGGGGCCTTCGGCCCTGCATAGACTTTCGTGGTCTCAATGAGATAACTGTTAAGAACCGTTATCCTCTCCCTCTCTTGTCCTCTGCCTTTGAACCCTTACAGGATGCCAAGATCTTTACCAAACTGGATCTGCGCAACGCCTATCATTTGGTGCGAATCCGAGAGGGGGATGAATGGAAGACAGCCTTCAACACACCGTCTGGCCACTATGAATACCTGGTGATGCCGTTTGGGCTGTCCAATGCTCCTGCCGTGTTTCAGAACTTGGTCAATGATGTGCTGGGAGATATGCTGAATAAATTTGTCTTTGTTTATCTTGACGACATTCTGATTTTCTCCCCTTCTGAGACCGAGCATTCGTCCCATGTCAGGGCAGTTCTCCTTCGCCTCTTGCAGAACAACCTTTTTGTCAAGGCAGAGAAATGCCTATTTCATGTCCCTACGGTATCCTTCCTCGGGTTCATCATCTCAGCGGGCCAGGTCCAGATGGATCCCACTAAGGTCCAAGCAGTAGCCTCGTGGCCTACCCCTGAGAACCGTAAACAGGTCCAACGGTTCCTTGGATTCGCAAACTTCTATAGAAAGTTCATACGCAACTTCAGTACCATAGCAGCACCTCTCCACCGCATCACCTCCGCCAAAGTTCGCTTCACTTGGAGTCCAGAAGCCCAGCAAGCATTTCAGTCGCTCAAGGATAGCTTCTGTTCCGCTCCCATCCTCACTCTCCCAGATCCCAAGCTCCAGTTTATTCTGGAGGTAGATGCCTCTGACACTGGGGCAGGAGCGGTCCTCTCACAACGTTCTGTCTCAGACCAGAGGTTACACCCCTGCGCCTTTTTCTCCAGACGGTTAACACCAGCAGAACGTAATTACAGCATTGGAGATCGAGAGCTTCTCGCAGTGAAACTTGCTTTGGAGGAATGGAGACATTGGCTAGAGGGGGCCAGTCAGCCTTTCCAGGTTCTGACTGATCACAAGAACTTGGAATACCTTCGAACTGCTAAGAGGCTTAATCCCAGACAAGCTAGATGGGCTCTCTTCTTTGACCGTTTTCAGTTCTCCTTGTCCTATCTTCCAGGTACCAAGAACAGCAAGGCTGATGCGCTCTCCAGGCTGCACAATCCCAGCACCATGACAGAAGAACCTGCCTTTGTCCTCCCTCATTCAGCTCGTCTCGGGGCAGCCAGGCTGGACATCGAACAAGAGGTATTGGATGTTCTGAGGTCTGCACCAGGTCCCTCATCCTGTCCTGAGGGGAGGCTGTTCGTCCCTGAAGCCCTCAGGGCTAAGATCTTGCAGTGGGGTCATGCTTCTCGCCTCTTTTGTCACCCAGGGGCTGCTAGGACCTGCTTTGTCGTGCAACGTAGGTTTTGGTGGCCTACCCTGCGGGCAGATGTCAGAGAGTACGTCGCGGCCTGTCCTGACTGTGCCCAGAATAAACCCTCCCACAGACGTCCTGCTGGTTTGCTTCGCCCCCTTCCTGTTCCACTCCGCCCATGGACACACATCTCTGTGGACTTTGTTACTGGCCTGCCACCCTCCAAGGGCATGACGACCGTTCTCACTATCGTGGACCGTTTCTCCAAGATGGTTCACTTCGTCCCACTTCCCAAGCTCCCCTCTGCCAAGGACACAGCTCAAGCACTCCTCCAACACGTGTTCCGCCTACACGGCCTCCCCCGCGATGTGGTCTCGGACCGTGGTCCTCAGTTTGTGGCGCGATTCTGGACAGAGTTTTGTCGCCTCCTGGGCATCTCTGTAAGCCTCTCCTCTGGCTTCCATCCTCAGACGAACGGCCAGACCGAGAGGTTGAACCAACAGCTGGAGACGGCACTGAGACTGCTCTGTGGTCGGGATCCTTCCCTGTGGTCTGAGAATCTGGTCTGGGCGGAATACGCCCACAATTCCCTTCCCTCCTCTGCTACCGGTCGGCCTCCATTCGAAGTCGTCTATGGGTATCTACCCCCCTTGTTCCCGAGCCTGGACCCTGAGACCCTGGTACCTTCAGCTTCTGCTCTAGTCAGGAGATGTCACCGAGCCTGGCGGCGTGCCCGATTTGTCCTCCTTCGCTCTGTCCGTAGTTACGAGAAGTGGGCTAATAAACGCCGTGCTGCTGCCCCCCTGTATCAACCTGGTCAGAAGGTTTGGCTCTCCGCCAAGGACCTACCCCTCCGGACTGAGTGTCGCAAATTGGCGCCTCGCTTCGTTGGCCCCTTCCCTGTCTCCAAGGTGGTGAATCCAGTGGCGGTCCGCCTGCAACTCCCTCGGGCTCTGCGTGTTCACCCGACCTTCCATGTCTCCCGTCTGAAGCCAGCACTCTCCAGTCGGTTCGTGCCCGCCTCCGGTCCCCCTCCGCCCGCCCGGTTCGTCGGCGGTGGTCCGGTCTACTCTGTCCGGCGCATTCTGCGGTCCCGGCGGCGGGGGCGTGGTTTGCAGTATCTGGTTGACTGGGAGGGCTATGGTCCGGAGGAGCGCTCCTGGGTTCCGGCCCGTCATATCCTTGACCCTGCCTTGATCTCCGCCTTCCGCCGTTCCCTCCCTGGCCAGCCTGGGGGACGTCGGGGGCCGTCCGTTCCGGGAGGGGTACTGTCATGATCCTACAGGGCTTCCTGTCCTGCTTTTAGTTTTGTGGCTGACTTCCTGTTTTTCTTTCCTGTTGCTGGCAGCTTGATTCTCATTATTCCAATCACTTCCAGCTGTGTTCATTGTTTTCACCTGGTGCCAGCTCCCTTTATATTCTGGCTCTTCCCCTGAGAGAGCTGCCAGATTGTCCTGACCCTGTGTTTGACTTTCCAGCGTTTCTAGTTATCTTGTTTGCATCTGTTACAGACCGGACCGTATTTTCGACCCTGAGTTTTGCCTGCCCCTTTGAAAGACTGTGACTTGATTCTCTTTGCCTTTTCTGGTTTTGGACCCCTGCTCTCGTTTGGACCTGCTCTCCAGCTCTTGCCCCTGTCTATAGTACTGTCTGAGGACGCCTGTTGTGAGTACCGGATCTCCCTCTTTTGTATATGGATTGTGGATGACTGTGAATACTGGACGTGTACCTTATATATCTGTGGGATTTCTCTCTGGCTTTCTCTTGGATTGTTTGTATGTTGTGTGCACACGAAGAGGAGGACCTAATCCACCCAGCTACACCACACTGTGCCCGGCTAACGTCTCCACTGACCCACCATTGCTCCCTACCCCTGCCTCATCATCAGTTCTCCTCTCTTTATCCATAGATCCACGCACTCTGGCTACCCGGTTCCTGCAATCAGACTCCAACCAATACATTCATAATCTATAATAAAGAGCTTGTTCAACCAACGCATTCTGGTACTGGCATTTTAATTGGGTTCAACATCCCTCGTGGCGGGTGGTTTCACTCGCCGCTGACAGTTTTGGCAGTCCAAATTGTAGCTATCAAAGCTGTTTTCATGGATTTGCCACTCAAAGACATGTCTGTCACTGCATTGCTGACACTGATGTACTTTTCATGACAGGGTGATTTGCTTTTTTTTATTTTCTTGATGCTGTGTCTCTTTTGCTATTTGATGAGAAGCAGAATAGTCAAAACAAGTCTAGTTCTACCTAACCTAACATCCAAAACACACACTCCTTCCGTGTGTCTTTACTTAACTGAGCAATGATAGAAAGTAGATGAAAAAACAAACACCACATTGTCTTAGGACTGGAAATAAGTACAGCGTTAGGACTGATGGGTACGTCAAACAAACTGTCACGCATCTCAACTGATTTTGCCACCAGGTCAAAACACAACACAGTGGTGTAAGAGGTACAATATTTCTCATTGGATTAATGGTAATATTGAGGACGTAGTGAGTATCTCAAAGTTGTACTTAAAGTACAAGTGCAGTACTTAAATTAATTTCTTACAGCATGTATAAATTATAACAGCTGAATTTAATGAAATCAACTTTGAATTACACTATATTTAATTACAAATGAACAATGAACAAAATTGTAAAAATAACAGACACATGCATGAAGTCATTGAGATTTCAAATGCAAATCTTTTAGAGGGAGTGTGTTTGTCTTTGTGTGTTATCTCCCCTCTCATAGTCATGACTGTCTGCTTGTTGCTGTTGCCTCCAGGAAATTAATTACGGTCTTTGTTTCAGTAACAGTGAACTAAGCACTCCCCCCACCTCTGCTAGAGGACATACAGTACTATATGGTTATGGTGTGACCAGGGTTTTGACTGCTACAGTGAGCTGCCAGTGTGGATGCCAAATTCATGGGCTTAATACATAGATTAAAAAATCTCCAAGGCAAGGCGCCTTCTGCAACTCACAGCATGCAATTAGCAAAAAATAACAATGCCATGTGGCGTGTAATTAGCAATGGGGATCAACCTCTTCCCCACTTATTACAGCACCCTGACCTCTACAAGTACTAAGAAAGTCAATTTAAGTCCGGAAAGGCGGCAGCATCAACAGAAAAGCTGTGTATCTTTTAAAAGCTGTCTGACCTCAGGAGGCCCTGACCAATGGAACTGCTAATAAAGTCAACATATGCAAAAAAAACAGCAAGAAATGCCTGCCATTTCCCTAGCTAATAATGTTTAAGCAATAATGTGAGAGGCATTTGTCTAATGAAGCCATTTTAATTGTGCTTTTCCTTATTGTTTGCTCTCCAGTTAAATCCACTTTGGCTAATCCTAAAGCACCTTAGGCATATTTCTCCAGACAAAACACAGCTGTTGCCATATCCTCATATTCACGTTAACCTCACATACACCAGTCGCCATGTCTTCTGGTTGTGTTCATAAAACTTCTTCTGTCTAGCCCCAGTGAACTTTCAGATTCAGCATAGAACTGTGAAGATCCAATTCAACACACACCATTTATTTAGCACTCAATATCTCAAAGAGTATCAGGTTCGTACTATAACACAATACATAATGAAAGCGGGCAGCAGCGTCAAAGTGTAGCTCATTTTCTCACCTATTCAAATCCAAGAATCTAGCATCTATACAAATTCAGTATAGCAGATTTGGTTTCTTTCATTAATTCTTATTCTGACTGGTTTGTACAAATCAGTTGGCATATATTTGAAAACTGGCGTCAGGTGCAACAAACTAGTGCAGACGTCCCTCTATCCAATGTTTTCCAGTTCAGACTGGGGGATTCTGAGGCATTCCCAGGCCAGATCAGATATGTAATATCTCCATTGTGTTCAGGGTCTCTTCCCAGTTGGACGTGCCCAGAGAACCTCCAATGGAGCAATCATTCAATCAAAAGCTAGAAAATAGAATCAAACATAAGGCTGTTTAGTTAGTTTGACAACACACACCAGACATTCACAGACCAGACCTCTTGTTATAGAGAGACTTTTTTAAAGTTGAGTAGATGAGTATAGTCTGGTGCGTGGCCCAGGTCATGTCTGTCAGACTGGCTTTTTAATTGAAAAGCTGGGGGCCCCCTGTTGGCACACACACCTTGGCAGCAGCATACACACTGGCACACGTACATGCATGTTCTGTAGACACACGAGCTCGCACAGACACACACAGCTGCATCAGTCATAATTAAAGTGCCTTCCTGACAAGGTCTCTGAGATTAAAAAGTCTGGGGGACAAATTTTACTCTCACCTTCAGCAAAGGGCAGTTTTCAGACATCGGAGACAGAGACAAACTCCCTTGTCTCCCTTGTCTTCTGGTTGCAGCCAGCCAGAGGATTAGGTGGCTAATGTTAATAAGGGTTAGAGGAATCCTGCAGAGCCACCAGGAGCCAACATTCTCCGTGCTCTGCACCAAGAAAGCTGATAACCACACAAAGACAGGGAAAGGCTACTTTAAAGATTGTATGACTGTGGGCCAGGCTGGAACGTAGGAATCATACTTGCACAGATGACATAACAGTTTGATAGGATGTACTGGCCAGACTTGTTTTAACCTACCTTATAACCAGATGGGAGGAATATAATAAAGTATAATAAGGCAGCGGTCAAGGCAGCATTCAATAGTTTTTTTGCCTCTGCTGAGATCAAAGTAATGTGCATCTGACATGTACAGATAAATATAAATAGTATCAGTACATCTTTATTTATTTAACAGTTATTATTGTCTTAAGGCTGAGAAATGGATACAGACGAGTAGAAAAGGAATCATTGACCACAACGTTTACAGCTTTGAAATCAGACTGAGATACCAAATGAATGGATTTAATTTCCCTCAGCAAGTAGTTTCAAGTGTTCCAAATCAATCAAGTAACCATGCATCATCATTTTCATTACCACATAAGACAATTTAACAGTTAACAGTGCTAAACAAAATACATTTACATTTCATTAACCGTAAATGCTGGAATCATGAACATCCTCTACTTTTACAGAGGAAAATTAAGATGAGCTTGATTTAATCTGACATTATAGTGAAACATATCATGTATAGAATAATATAATTGAAGAGCATTTATCTTTTTAGCCTTGCAAATGTGTGGCCTACTTCACATAGAGCAGACTAATTGATCTTGATTGTTAATTTGATTAAATCTCTTTTAGGAAGTGAGCAGAAAAGGATTTCTTCTCGTATGCTTGTCATGTATTAGCACACCATAACGAAACCAAAAATAATGTGTGGCCGAGACTGTGTTATATTGTCTTCGCTCACTTGTCCTTCTCAGCCCTACTGAGAAAGTCTGACAGTTTCTCAATTTACAAGACTGTGTAGAACTTTCTGTAATGAAATCTAACTAGAGCAATCGCTCTATCACAGACCCCTCGGCTGTGGCTGCACTGGAAGCCCAATAAACCCAAATGACAAGACACCAACGAAACTCTCTTTTGCTGCAAATCTTCTGCAGTAATAATAAAAGAACTTTTAAGAAATCAATATAAAGTGCTTGTACTTGATTAAGGCCTCGACCTCTTCTTTTAGAGTCCATGTAGATGAGAGGAGAAGTTCTGTCTGGAAGGTCAGCGGTGTAATTCTGAGTCATTCCCAGTTCTCTGGGAGATGGCACCACTTACAGAGCTAAATATTCATTCCAATAAAAGCTCACTGGGCCAACAGTTTCACACATATACCAGCCAATGACATGGAGAAGGGGGGGGGAGCATGAAAGCTCATGTGAATAGTGGGATGGCACTCAAGCTGGGTCGGTTCCATCAGGCCAATAATGCATGCAGTCAGGGGTTACATTTTACCACTGATGTTCAACAGAGATGAGTGAGTGAACGTCCCGCTATCTGGCTTCACTCGGGATGCTGCGGGGTTTACGTTTTGAGAACTGGTGAGAAACGTTTTATTACTTGGAGTTGAAAGGAATGTAGCAGCCCTCGAGCCAAATGAGGATGGAAATCTAGAAGAGGAGTCAGAGAGGAGCCATTCACATTCACCCCTGAGTGACAAGTGACATCACTTTCAGATTGAGGCAAATTAATTAGTACATTTCTATCATGGAGAGTAGCATCACTTTGGATGTAATGCTGTTTCTGGGACTCGTTTTTGATGGTTGCCAGTGAAGATGGGATCTCACTGTTGTTACAGATGTAATGGGATATAACACATGGCAGTTTAGCTGCTTAATCTAAATGCTGCTTAATTTTAATGATTTATTTCTAGATTAGCTTCCTTATACAGTAAAAGTCTAATTAGGGAAAAATATATATAGTTTTGTGTGGTTGTATATGACATACCTGCAGTTGTGTTTTTATTTTTCGAATCCATTTTGATTACTTAATCATTCTCCTGTTTTCTTTAAAATAAATGATTTGTCCATGTTAGATAACTAAATTACACATATTCAAATGAATTACTGCAATATTTTGTGCAGTACATATAAATGCACACATCTCAGGAGTTTCATTTAATAAAAGTGTGACGAGTAGATGTTCTGTGTTTAGATGATGTAAGAGGTGGTCGACAGTGGACATGCATTAGTCTTGTATGTAAAAGGGCAACTCTTTCTCGGGTGACTAAGAATGTCAGTACAGGAAATGATTAGGTTGTATCTGCAAGAACAGTCCAGCAATCTCCTCTTATAGATCCTTTTTACAGCCTACGTCGTGATTACATCACAGTCTTACCTGGGAGAAAAACAAAGGAAAATCGGAGGCAAACACAAATCACCTCAGGCCACATAACCTACTGAAAATGTCAATGTGCTGGGTGCCTGAATTGAAGGGGTAATGGCTCTAATTCTGGTATGTGATTAAAAAGTCAGGTTAGAGACATTACTCTTTTGATTCTGGTTCTCAGCCACACAGTGAGGTGGCATTTTTGGCAAATTATGTAGGTTTAGCTTTAGGTATCTATGAGCCCTCCACAGTAGGTAATTGACTCCGTTGGCAAATCAGATCCCAGTTAATTTTAACCTTTTAACAACATGCTACATATTCAGATAAACTCATGTTTTCTTCAGCCATTGTTACAATAGAAGCCAAAAAGTCATAATGTTGCTGTAAAAGCACATTTGACAGATGAGCATAACAGAGATGTGGAAGAAAGTGATCAACTGAGTCATTCTTCACCATTTTCTCAACAAGTGACTGAGTGCATGTGTGGCATTCGAAAGGGGAATGGATGCTTGACCCTACAAAGAAATGGTTGTGTTTGTGTGTGTGTGTGTGTGTGGCTCTTTTATGCTATGGGGGCATTTCGCTGTCATGGTGTGGGTCCACTTGTTTCCTTTGAGGAAGTGGCCACTGCAAATCAATACAAAGTTGTTCTGAGTGATCACCTTTAACCTGTCTGTGATGAAACAATTCTATTCTGATGGAAGTGGTCTCTTCCAGGATGACAATGCTCCCATACATAGGCCATGAGGGGTCACTTAAAAAGCTTGTTGAGAATGAAAAAGATGTGCATCATATGCTATGGCCTTTGCAGTCCCCAGATCTCAACCCAATTGAACACCTACCTGTATAGATTTTTGAACATCGTGTTAGACAGCATTTTCCACCAGCATCATAAAAACACCATATAAAATGATATATTTTTCCAGAAGCAATGAAGCTGTTGTGGAGGTGCAACACCTTACCAACCTTACTAAGACAAGTAACCTACATGTACATAATATATGCTGAATGGAGACTTATGATCTTCAAATATTATTGCTTATTGTAGCAACTGGAAGAGAGGATGGATGAAACAGAAATGAGTCAGGGGCAGCAAAGAGATGTTGGTAATATAAATTGCCTTGAAAATTGATGGATGGGATCTGAAAATATAATGTTGGGATGGCGCTCAATTAATCTCCCTTCATTATTTTTAAATATCTTTAGTGCAGTGTAAATCAAACACATCGAATTCAAACTGTAAAGTTAGTTGTAATTTTTTAAAATCTGCTCTCCAGTACCTTAATCCATGTCAGCAATCGCTCTGTAAACAGGGGAACATGGACGGATTTGCCTTCAATCATGAGTATTACTCATTGTCTGTACCTCTCTGTTTGTAGAAGCTGAATGATGCTCAGTGCGAGTCTAGTCTTACTTAAGCAGAAGAAAAAGAGAAACCCTCAGGTGACTTTGCTTTTAATCACCTCATGCAAATCATGTAATTAATGTTCTTTGCCTCAGATTACATCAAAGGCTCATTCATTTTAGCTGAAGTGTAATTGGCACAGAAAAGGTACAAGAAGAAGTGTAACTTCAGTGGTGTTGCGTGTCCTATCATCATTTATCAAACACTCTAGTCATACATATTTATGCTGTCAGATGACGTTCTTACACTGTAAATATTCAATGATGTTCTGAGAAAATGGGAAATGAATGTCAAAGCAAATTAGTCTACGGTGTACCCCAATAAAGCGCGCATGCACACACACACACACACACACACACACACATATACATATATATATATATATATACATCTACATATACATATATATATATAACCTGTACATTATCATACAGTAAGTACTTAATGCTCAATTTTAAGAACGACTGCAGTAGTTACTGTATTGCAGTTAGGAGTTTACTACTGTACATGCCTTTCTTTTCAGGCTATTTTGATATGTTAGCCTTTTTTCATGGAAAAACAAAGCTATTTTATTTTTGCCGCTTGTCTTCCCTTTGTACCAATGGGAGATAGTGCTTAATGTAAAACGACATGCATTTTGTTCCACAGTGACATGTTTGCTTGAGAAGAGAAAAGACTCTAAGATATGAGTCTGTGCATTTGTTTTAACAACACTGCTGCAAAAATAAGGTCTGTGTGTGGCCTCTTACATGTACACGTATCTTCTCCAGTCTGGAAAACTTGAACAACTCAGTACTTTGAACGTTGATTCTGTGTTTTAATCATCTTGTTACATTTTTAGATAAAGACTGACTTGCTACCACAAATGATTAGCAGTGTCCCTGTGTGGTGAGGCTTTGTCTTTTGCTCCTAATAATTAGTTTATCCTGCTACACATTTTTGAACTACATAATACATACAATATTAGAGAAAATAATGATTAACTAGCTTGTACTTCGTGTCATTGGTAATAGGTCCTGTCATCAGTGAAGTAAATAAGAAATTATGTTGTGTAAAGTGCCCAACAATTAACATGTGTCTTTTTGTATTTCATGTGGCTCTAACTGGCCTTGTCCACCTCCCAGTGAGGCACCAGCTGTGTGGACTCTGTATACTCAACCACCTCTCCCCCCTGTTAAACCTTTGTCATGCGATGTGGCCTTAAAACCTGCAGACCATGTACAGGTCACGCCACGCTTCTCTGACTCCCTGATTGTACAGTAGACTTAACACCAGCTGAGAGCTTTCAGCACCTGCATGCTATATTGTGATTTGCGTATTATTTATATTAAACAGTTTGTTCTGCAACTTTGCATTTTAAAAATAGTAAACGGTGCATATATTTAGGAGCGTGCGCTATTACCTGAACATAATAACCAGGATAACAGCACTAGGAAAGTGTGCTTTGCTGTCAACAATTTTCTAAATCTATTATTTTCCGTTAGTTGTCTTTTTAAATTATTTTCCACAGTGCATTTGAGGCTGTGCTTCAGATGGTAACAGAAGAGCTGAAGCAGAGATTGTGCACTACACCACAGGAGAGAGGAGTGCAGGAATGTGTATGTGTGTGTTTCATGCTCATAATGCACATGTGCTTTATTCCACAGGGAGGCAAGGCTGACTCCCTTGCTCCCTCTGCTTGCTATAACCCTCAGGCCAAAGAGTGACACTAGCAGCCTCAGATGGGAGTGCATATCAAGTGTGCAGCGAAATATCCCAGGTGCCAACAAGGGATGTAAGTGCCCTCAAGCATGTAACTAGTAAGTCTGTGAGATGCACGTGAGGAAGCCTGTTCTATTGATAAAGTGGTTTGGATCATGTTATTTAAAACAACATCATCAACAAAACATAACTTTGACTTTAACCCATTCAGATGTACAATCACATACAGCATTATCATTTAATTAACATGCAGTTCCACATGAATCTTTTGAATTTCCTTGGGGACTACTGGCAGCTGTGTCATGAAAGATATTTAAGGATAACTAAAATGGATGCTTACAGCTGGAATCAAACCTTTAAGCAATTTATCATGCATGGAAGCCTAGAGAGAAACTGGAATAACTCTTAGGGGCAGGTGACAGAGGTTTACATGCAAAGCAGTACAAGCAGCACAAACTGTGGTGGTTTAAACAGTTAACACATGAAAACATGTAAATATCTATACCTAAAACTTTAACAAGCTATAAAAGTTTTATTGGTGGGTGATGAACTTACATTGTCTCCCTTTATGTGCTACCCTGGGAGTGACAATTTTAATGGAAAACTTAAGTCATTTTCTTAATTGTTTATATTTTCAACTGTCCTGATATGGACACTAAAATCAACCATGAACTGCCTCTACTCACCGGTAATATCCCTCAATCCACAATTTGGATAAGCACCTGTAACTCAACTGCAACTCACTAGTCAAGGCATTTGCAAATTCCCAGACTGAGCAAATCTCAGGGAGTCCAACTCATTACTAAAGAAACAAGGAACCTGTGAATTACTATAGGTTCTCAATGAGTCTTTTGCCCTTTAAGTCAAGACAGCTTGAATAACTAACATCTGTCCGATACAGTGGCATGTTTTGACTTTACAGCTGTGCACTTTTTTTCCACCTTCCAGTGCCAAGACGAAAATGAAAATCTTCTGTGTGTAAAAGACTTGAATGCATTTAAAATGTCACATTAGAAAGGCTTTGCATAATAATAATCAGGGTCACATATTTCCAGACTAGGGTTCGAAGGAGTGACAGACAGATTTATGATGCAGATCAGCCATGTAGATTGTTCTTTTCATTCCTTTAGAGAAGAAAGAAAGAAACGTATTTCATAATGTGTTACCTAAAGAAGTGTGGGACAGGTATTTCAATTCAATAGTAAGATTGTTTTCTGCATCCAAGATTAATTTTACACTGATTCATCACATGGTTTTTACTGTGCAGCTCCACTTGTCCCATCACACTAAATTAAGTTATTAATTTAGGTTTTAAGTATTGGCTCATTCTGAATGTGCTTTAACAGTGTAGCTTTGTAGACCTAAAGTTAAAAATGTATGGTGCATCACGAGCATGTAGAGACCTACTAAGGTAGACTGAGAGGTCTCAACTGTAACTGCAAACAAAAGCAAATCAGCAGGAGACACAAGTGGCTTTTTGTTTGTTTCTTTCTGCATATATTTCTGTTGGTTCACGATTGTCTTTATGTACAAAGACATTAATATGCACATTCGCTCTTTGTGTCGCATTTAGAAGACTCATATAAGCTTATGTGTAGGAACATGGTATGCATTTTTTCTCCATGTGCATCTTATAAACTGCTCACCCCAGGTGTTCAGGCGCATCTGGAGAGAACATTGCAACGCCTTTCATCGTCACTTTGCAGTAAGAGTTCCACTCTGTAAACACCTTAACAATTCTTTTGTTTAGTTGTTATTAGGCTTTACTCAGCATGACGATTATGGGATACTCCCACTTCAACAGTATCCTATGAATTTCCTTTGGACTTGGACTAGCTTTTGAAAAGTGCAATGATGTCCTATGCCAGTCAAGACACAATTAGATATTGAGAATCTCTGGTTTGTTGGTCCCAACTGACTTGTGGCATGTCCTCTGTTTGACATGATCAGATGGTGAACATAAATGAGCACTGGAGTAGTTTGCAGATACTAAAAGTGTGACTCTTTTGGGATGAGGATTAGCACCTCCCTCAGAGGCCACGGTTGTCTAATGGAGAAAGTTGGTCGTCCCATGCAGCTGCTTTGTAAGTCAATGAGTTTGAATTTCATTTCCCGACATGTCATATGGGGGCACTGAATCTGTGAGTGTGTTGATTAAAATCCAATTTAAATCCACAAAAAACTAGGCCAAAGCCTCAGTGAGCGATTTGTGATGGAAAAATACATTATTCAAGTCAAGGTGATGATGTTTTCTGTTAGGTGTGGCAAAACGGGTTGTAGGAATTTAAGGTACATGCCAATATTTCAATGCCCCACTCAGATACAGAGATTAATATGAATTTCATATCTAGTTGTCCACTGCAGAAATGGTAAAGTCCTGTAGAGAGGTTAAGTCTCAACCAAACACAACTGACAATGATAAAATAAACTACAAATCATATCTGCATGGAAATTTTTTCTTTCAGAGATGTATGCCATTTCCTTCACAAACAAAAACCATACATGTAAAAATATCTTTAGTAAAAAGTGAATAATGAATCATGAACATTTAAAATACATCTTTGAGGAACTGCTTGACATGCACACAGCTGCCCCAAGGAAACTCTTAGCATTTTGTGATATTACACAAAACCAAACTCTGTACTTTCCTTCAGAAGATTCTAAACTAACACATTTTTTTAAATCGGTATTACCTTCATTGACAGAAACCATGATTTCTGCACCACTGCAGTATAATTATTAGTCTATTTAGGCACATTCAATGCACGCCCACCAGCATCAGTCATGAGGAAATTGCTTCTTGTTGTTTCTTATCAGACAATGGAACACTGTTTTCTTACAGCAGGCAAATTTATTTTGAATTCACATATGATCTTTGAGACTGGTCATCTGCATTGTGGACAACATAAAATGTGCTTACTTTACTGAAATAATAATAATAAGTGACTGTAAAAGCACCTATGCAGACAACAACTGAAGGCCTCAGTTATTTTGTATAATAGTTTTATAGCTAAATGAGACTAACTCACTGTAGTAGTTAGGAAAAGTTGGTACTCAGCAAGTAGCCTTGTATTAGAAGTGAGATGCATCGTATACTTTTGTGACAATAAAGCTTCTTTAGATACAAGGTTAGAGTGTTTACCTGTGATAATTACAGTACAAAACTCTACAGTATATCACTAGATCAGTATACTGGGTAGACTATTCATCTACATTGTAGAAATAATTCAAATTAAATTGTATTGTCTAAACAACAAGTTACCCTTGTTATCTCTGGTGTTTTAATGCCTCTAAGTTCTCTATGCAGTAGTATTTTCAAGTATTTTCTTTTTTTGTTTTAGCACCTGTGATCTGTGACTTTGTAAATAGGGTTAGCTCAAAAAGCCAGATGCATCATATTTATGTAAATCATAGAACCAGTTACAACAACAATAACAGAGGTTTCCTGTAGAACTGCTTGCAAAAGGTTGTTGCAGTATCTATGGCAGGCATCATGTGGACTTACACTGGGAAAACAAAACAACAACACATCCATTTCCCATCATTTATGATATGAGTGAATCCAAGTCAACGAAGCAACACAAATGAAAAAAGCAGCATGGAAGGAGTGTCATGTCTTTAACAAGTGAGATCTGGGGCCAAAGGCACACAGACCTGACCGGCTGGTTGATTATGTAGTTGACCCTAAAAAAACCAAAACCAAACATGGAGTGTGGAGTGTGTGGTGAATGGATAGAGTGACGTGAATGCTCCTTCAACTCTCATTTTACTCTGTCACTCTGCCCTTTAATCAGCAGCAGCATTAGCACAATATAACAGCATCAAAGCAACTGAATTAACCATTACAGCATTGGTACTAAGATAATTGAACAAAAGAAAACCCATGCTGGTGCTTCCATGTGTGAAAAGGGCTCAGTGCCTGTCAGCAGGCCCCTACATGAGTGACTGATCTCCAGTGAGGCTGCTTGTATCATTTAGCAGCGTCTTTGGCTGCTCTACCATTGTACCCTTGCCTTTGACAAATATATTGTTAAATGGAAGTTGGCAAACCAATGTTACACCTTTAGAAGTCTCCTTCACTTACTATTTTACTGTGTCAGGGCAAATGAAGCTTGCTTACTAATTTCTGCATTGAGGAAAGACTATGGACTCATTTTGAGAAGAGAACACAGCCTCAGTAATGATCAGCGCACAAACTGAGGCCATTAGGTTTAGGTATTAAGCTGATGTGCTTAATTGTATGAAGCTATTTCGGAGTTTAAAAAGCCACTGTTGCATTCAGACTCACATTTTTGATGTTTTTAAGGTTTGGAGAAATACTGAGCTACTTTAATTAAACATATGCAAGAAAGTCTTATAAGCTGGTTTATCGAAGGTTGGTAAATAGCAGCATGGCCGTGTACGCAGATTGTTAATATGACGTAAACTACATATTCCATTACAGTTAAACTGTTTGTGTAAAATTTAAATAGGTGTTTTGAACTGTAACATATACTTTGTGAAGTTCCAATTAAGTCTTTTTCTAAATCATCTTCCACAAGACTGTGTAAAATACAAGGACCCTGTTTCAGAACCTGTTGCTCGACTAAGAAGGCTTAAACATGGCTACCTGAAAAACTGTTTCTGTATTGTGTGCTTGTGTTCATACCGAGTTTGTAGAAGCAGAATTATCTATGAACAGATTTTGAGTCATGCTTGGTAAGATTGCACCTTCTTATGTGCAAGTTGAATAATATTTCAATCATGTTTAAATCTGTCAGCATTTGACTAGTAGTATTTTACTTTTCAGACTTCAGGAAAAAAAATTAATTGGAATTAGATATGCTAAAAAAGTAAAAGCTGATGATGTCCTATCTGAACATTGCATAAGACAGTCTTGATTATTTTATGTATTGCAAGAGATTGAAACAGGTCAGAATAGGGTCATTGTGATTGGCTGTGTCCAGAGTTTCCGCTCTGGACACTCTGTGAGCAGACGGAGGCAGTGGCATTCTCAAAACAATGTGACCTGATGAAATACAGCTTCTTATACTCAAAAAAAAAAAAAAAAACCTATTAAAAACATTTGAACAAAACATATTTCTTTGTTTTCTTATTTTAAATACAGAATGTACATGTCCTAGAGGCTTATTGTTGGGTTTTCAGTCTGACTTCTTTGAATGTTGAAGACATTTAATGTAGTCTTCCCTTGAGGATCAGCAGCATTGGCTATTTCATCTCTTGGCTCCTGTCTTTCAAGTTTCCTACCTTGTGTAAAAGGTGTCTTATCAGAAAGCGAGAGCACGTTGGAAGAAGGAATGGAATAAAAATGTACATTATTGCTTGGACAGCAAATTTCTAGCAAATCCCCTGAACCCTGCTGGTTGCAAGGCTACCAGTGCTGCATTACTCTTTTATGTGTCGGGCAAGTGGCTGGGTTGTGATCACTGACAGAGAATGTGTCAAAGTGGACGCTTACATCAATAATTAAAACTGAGGTCTCAGACAGTCATAACAGTTGTGCTTTGGTTTGGCATTGCCTTTTAATATTTCCTACAGTTTATTCCTGAGCCCTCCATTAGCAACACATTGCCCAAAATGTGAAATTTCTGATGTGCGGCAGCTGTGTGATATCAAACCTGAAAGGATAGCAAAGCCATCGGCTATTTTATCCACTTGTTTTAAGATCTTCGAAGTGTTATAGGATGCTAAACATGTTCACTGGGGTAATCAGATTATCAGACACATTTACAGAAATATTGTATGTTGGAAATTTGCCTTTTCAATTCAGCTGTAATCATCATTACACAAGTCCCTAATTGAAATTTGTACTACCTAATTTAAATTTCCAGATCTTTATCTCTGATGTACTGCAGCTTTGGAACTCTACATACACAAAGCCAATTAATGCTAGAAAACAAGACATATTTCATTGCACCACATGGACCATCCCACAGGCACAATGGGAACCTGTAAATTACATGTGACATCTTTTTAATGACAATTGTTCACAAGTGTACATATTTATGACATGATGTGATGTGAAAAGAAAGAAAAATCTGGGGAGAGCTAAAATGAAGGTGTTAAAGTATTTGAATATTAAGAACAGCCTTAATGTGAACAGCAAATAAGAGAAGTAGATTTTCAATGTGCACATCGAGTCTTAAAGGTCCCCATTTGAATCCACAGAGTCATGGTCTTTCCTCCAGGTAGTCTTCCGACATCTTTTTTTGTAAACCTTGGGTGAGTGTTATGGTGTTGAAAAGTAAATCTCTAATGATGATACCAGTTTACAGCAGGCCACAGGACGGATTGATGTCTAAGAATAAGACACAAGATATGGCCTGATATAGGGGGGAAAAATGAGAGTTTAATAGAAGTGATTCATAAAAGTTATAAATCAGTGAAAACCACATCATGTTAACAGCAGTCGAAGCCGAGCTAACATTGTCTGTGACTAATAAAAATGTTTTTAATAATCACACATGAACTAAAATTAAAAACATTTTCCCTCTTACTTAAATTAAACAGACTGTAATTTATCTTAATAAGTTGTATTGTAGGAGCTAGACAGTTTTATGATTCCAAACCTTTTATTAAAGTGACATGTTGACAAAGGCCTTCATTAAAAAATGATGAATTTGTCTCTTCTGGCTATAAACCCTCAGCTGCCATGTTTTCAAACTTTAAGTGACAGAACATAGTAAAGAAAGAAAGGACACAATGGTAATAATATAAACATAATAAACAAAAATGTCCTAGCTACAGAGTTTTATAACAGTGTTGGGAAGATATTCTGATAATGGTATAAGGGATTTAACAATACTTTTTTTTTCTTTTTTCTTTTTTACAAAACTGTAGCTCCCTTTGAAAATGAATTCACATTTTAATTTAACAAAACCAACTACAAAAGAAAAAAAAAACAAAAAATCAAAAAACATAATCTTATCCTCTCCAGAAATAAGTGTTGGTAATAAAGCCAATTTATGACGTAATGTAATGTAATATATATACTGTATGTGTTTATAATATTTTGGACCAAAATACTGAAGAACCTGCTTTCCTCACTGCTGGCAGTGGGAGAAAACAGTGTAGTTTGATTTATGATGTTAATCATTATCGACGAGGGGTGGGAGCATGGGGAGAGTGGAGAGAAGCTGCAGGGCTTGACAGAGCGTGTCCCCTCAGCTTGAACCAGGCCTACTGCTGTCTGATGGAGCGACATGGACTGCAGCTAGTGACATGCATACATGCACCGTAGGACTGTAGTTCTTATCCTGACTTGATTCAGACAGTCATAATGATGAACTCCAATGGGACTGGAATCAAAATGAAAATCAAGGTCGGAGCCAATCAAGCAGTATTCAAGAACAAAGTAGCAAAAATCCCCTTTAAGTGCTAAAATAACTATGGGTTATAGAGTTTCTTAAATGGTAAACCCATAATGAATTACATACTTCAGAAGAGGAATTTAGTCTCTGATGCAGTATATTATTAAATTATATTATAGTGTCAAAATGTGTGCATGGTGGATGGAATACGCAGGAAACTTTTTTGATACTGAACTGGCAGAATTCGAAGAGGAAAGCTGCCCATACCTTAGTAATCTAACCAGATTCCACCGTTGCTCTGTCACATACCAGAGAGGAACAAGGTCTCCAGAAATCGGGCGCTTTGTGAAGCATAACAAAAGTTCTGAGCTGGGGGTGGTGGGTAAAAAGGGGAGCATTTCATATCACACAAGCTGTCAGAGAGTTCAAAGAGGGTTCAGAGAGGAGTCAGACTTCACCTTGACGTGAGCCTGTTGGTGCAAACAGAACTGAGACTCTACCTGACGTCTCACATACTGCAGACATTTCTCTGTCTTTTCGAATGGCAGGTCAGATTGTGGGAATCTCCCCTCTGATGACAGGGTTTTGTTTTTTCTTTTGGATGAGTTTTGACTGCTTCAATAAAATATATATAACAGGCCACCACTGACGCAGCTAACTTTGGCAGTTCAGGAAGATGTATTTGTTTGGGAGGAAAGACAATTGAAACTTGCATTGTGAACAGCATGACAAGTAACCGATACTTTCAGAAACTGTGACAAGTACTTAGATTTTCTGGTTTTCAGTTCATTCATTGTTGATTTGTTGGTCAGAGTTTATAAGATACACTTGAGAATCCCATTTTCTTGTCCTTGAATATATAACATTGAGACTTAAAACTGCTAAAATGTGGGAACAAAAACAAATAATACGGGCCATTCAAATTTACTGATATTGCTGATAGGTCTCACTTTACTTTTGCTTATCCTTAGAAATCTCTCCAGCATCCTGTGTCTGACCCTGTACCTGAAGCCTGAATTATGTGGATGACAAAGTGTTCCCAAATGATCCATGGGAGTGTGGGTGCAGTTATGTTGCTTTCGCATTTTGCTCGATGGATGATGGATGTGGGATTAGGCAGTATCATGAATCATATCAATGTTTTGCCAGTCACTGTCAAGACTTGTGCAACTAAGCCCGGTTCCTGAAAGATTGTCATGTAAAAGCAGCAGATAATACTGTAGCTTCTTTTGGATCAGCATTGAAAATTCAGCCCCATCTTCGCAGCATGAAAATACCCCCATATTACAAGTCAACAAAATACTGTTGTTGCTTACTTGTGATCTAGTCAGCACTATTGCAAAATTATTAGCTTTGGGATAATGACTCTCAATGTGATGCAGAATAAAAATGTATTTTAGTGCAGTTGCACATGGAACAATTGTGAACCTGTTTGCCAAAAGCAAAATTTAACATCCAGGCAGTCACGCACCTTGTGTCTGACATAATTTTTGATCAACAAAAACAGTACAAAGCAAATGCCAGGTTTATTGTTGGCTCTGATCATTTTTGCCCTCTGTTAGCAGACAGTCACCCACACTCACTCAATGCACTCTGTCCCCATAGTCTGCAGTGTCAGCAGCAGCTCATATGATTAGGAGCTCAGACAAATCATCACAGCTCTGACCATCAACAGACAAGCATCACTGTTCTCACTACTCTGATTCACTTTAACACTTAGCTCGCAGCCGCTCGGATCTCACATCAGCAACGAAAACAAATCTATAGGGAAGTGGTTAACTTATCACTTGAATTTACCCACGGAGGAGGTTTTCATGTGTGTATAGGTAACTTTGATGTTAGCTGTACGTAACAAAGGTTCAGCCATGGATGCTGCTTAAATGTTAAAAGTTGTGATGACGGTAAGAGAATGACATGACTAGGTCAGTGTGTCCTTGCTGCAGTAGAGCTGTGTGAGTAAACAAATGCATCGAGATTCAGCTAAGCGGGCCCAATTCTCCAGAGGAACAGACTGGATCAGGACAGGGAAAACACAAAGTCAACTGAGCCTCTTGTAATTGAGATGTTTTGTAACAATACACTACATGTGAGATATGTGTTGCACAGTAATGCTGGCAGATGTGACTCAGGAGGTAGAATGGCCATCCTCCAAATGATGGCTGTATGTCCTGCGCTTCCTGTCCATATGTCAAAGTGTTCATGGGCAAGACACTGAAATTTTGTTCAGTTGTTCCCTGTGGATCAGACCCAGGGGTGAATGAGAAGCGCTATATAATAGTAACAAGATAAAAATCATTTTACTTTGGGTTAAGAAGAAAACATTAACCATGCTTATTGCATTACCGTAACAGACATGATGAGGTGGACATGGCTGAGCAACTGTCAAAATGGAACCTACAACTAATCTGTAAATCACTGTTAAACAGGGGTTTAAATACAAAGTGTATATTTCTCTTGGTTTTTCACAGGGGAACAGATGAATGAGACCTTTTCCAAAGTTGGCCATCTCAGAATATAACTTAATTGTTACGAGCTCAGCTCTATGTTGAACAAATTGGTCTTTTAAATACATTACAGAAAAGGGTGTACCACCTGAAGACAGGAAACATTTTCACTGGCTTGATTACTGATTATGCCTTGATTAACATGGAGATTGGAGGAGGTGTGTGTGTCTGCGGTATAATGTCAGCCTACGTGTGTACCCATTTTAGTAGATGCCATTGGTGCAATTAGCAGATGTGACACTCTTGGGTGCCTCTTGTAGTTAGATTGCTTACTTTCCTGCATCAGAGGAGCCCCCTGGTTGGCATAGTGGCTGGCAGCTTCCCCAGTGGATACAGAGGCTGGCAGTGCTTACAGCTTAGTCTTCCCAGTGCAGGATGGATGTCAGACATTTTGTAGGCAAGCCATTTTTTGGGAAAGAGACTTGTTTTGTCAGACACTTCACTTTGATTGCTGGTCTCTTAAAAGTGGTGGTGGTGGTGGTGGTATGACCGTGCAGTTCAACAAAATTGGCAGAACTCTTCAGTCTAAAGATCAGGGCAATGCTGGTTTAGAGAATCTGCATGGCTCAAGTTTATGAATTGACACCTGACACACTGGGACTAATGCTGCTGTCTAGTCTGACCCAAAGAGACATGTCTGTCCATGTAAGGAACGGGGGTAAATGCGTGGTCATATCCAGCTGTGGTAGAGCACCAACACAGACCCTGCTATGAATAATATTTCAATCAAATTTAAGGTGAACAACCTGTCAGTTTTATTTTCTATTTCTACTGGAAAAGAAGACGAAAACGATTCCAGTCCCTTGAATCCTACAGTATCCTGATCATGTTGTCTCGCCAGTGAGATAAGAGAACAAATGCTGTCACGCAGCTCATCTGCAAGTCAAGTGTCACTCAGGTTTTCTGTGTTGTGCAGCAGCTGTTAGTCATCATGAATGAGAATACGGGCCACCAGGTGTGAGACATCTAATCTATCAGCTTCCTTTACAGCATGAATATGGAGATTCACATTTAATTATTATACATTGTGCTGACACACAATGATCTCCTGGAAAATGGGTCTTTTGAATTTTGACAAAAACAACTGTATTGTGTCACAAATACATGTGATACAAGCTACATAGCTAGTCCTTTGTTTAGTTAAGAAGTTGCATATAGATTGAGGCAAACATCAAAGTCAACTGATTGCACTCCACCAGCTCAGTGACTCATTTTCTCTCTGCATCATCTTGGGGCTAAAAGATAATGGATATCCTAAACAGTCATGACAGAATCCCTCCATTCTTTGTCATGCTGTGAATAGTGTGCCCGTGTTTGGTCCATCAGCTGTGGAAAAGCTAAATGGTGCTCCAAGCTTCAATTTGAATGAATACTGACTGTCAGACGTGTCTTAGAAACTCTGCTGACTGCTCATTACTTCAATCCTGATTATAAGGGAGAGATGTGGTTGTTGATTGTCAAAAAGCATGACCTAAGTAACAGTTTGTCAAATAACACAAACTTTTAGTGGAAGCAGTTTTTTTCCCAATAAACTACGAACCTTAAATTGCAGGGAGACAATTTAAAGCAAAACTGAACAAATGCACTTGTTTTATTAGACTAACGGCCATCTTCAGCCATAGAGAGCCAGTGTGTCGAGCACAGACTACTCTGAGAAATCATTATCATATCCTGTGAGCGAAACACAAATTATAGCAGCTCTGTAACAGCAGATATTCTCCCTCACATGTCTTCATGGTTACATTTGTTATGAAACTGCAGACAGCAGCAAACATGATGATCATGACGTATGTATCATGCACATATAGGTTATATTACATAATTCTATATATTGCATGTACAGGGGAAAAGGGCTTTTATGTCCTTAACTTTGATGTACTATTCTCCAGACCAGTTAACGGGTTGCTCCCGGTCTTCCTTTTTCCTCACTCTGCTCTTCAGTAACCTTTTGCTCCTACATATCAAGTGGATATTATTTGAAATATTGAATCTACACAACAAGACTCAGCACACCACTGCGTTGTTATTTATATCATCAATTTGAATTTCAAAGGAAGCTATACCCTCTTGTTAGGGTGATGATTCATACACAGAAGTTAAAGGCGGTGCAGATTGGCACCACTGTCTGGAGTAGAGTTTGACACGTGGAAATAAATGGCTTCGAATGACATGGGCACAAATGGATCAGGAGGAACACCACTGGCCAATTTAGTTAACTAGTGGTGGTATATCTGCTACATATAACGTCACATTTTTTACCAGGCAGATGACAAAACAATGTTCGCCGAGAATTAAAACGATCCGATTTCATATCTGTGTTATTACACCATACTGATGCTTTACATGAACTGGGATCCCTCTGTTGAAGAAACTGAAACATATCCTTTATGGAGATCCCCTGGATACAGTAATCAACGAAGTGTTCAATTTTTTACAATTTATACCTATGCTGATAAATACTGACTCGCTTGTTGGTGCCAAAGCCTATAAAATCAAGCGTCTATTTAATCACAATCCTGCCATATTAGTCTTTTCCTAGCCTCAGTCCTGTCTTCAGTGAAGAATGGCTGGTCCTGCTTAGGGTCATCCTGCAAGGCCTCTCATAAATTCCACCAGCGATACCTACCTTCTGGCACTTGCTTGATAACACTCATTATTGCTCAACGACCTGGAGGCAACACTTCACTTTGGGCCTCATCACCTTCAGGCCAGAGCTGGGGAAGCTCTCCTCGTTGCAGCTCACCTCTGCTTTTAAAAGCCATAAACTCATGCCTGACAAGTTAGCCAGGAGACAAGAATCACAAGCAGTGATTATTTGATATTGTAAAGTGAATTACACCCTCCACCATCCTCCAGAGGAAGGGAAGGTTTCTGAAGAAGCAAAGGGAACCAAGATGTGTGCAGTTTATGAGGCTCCTCAATCACACAGAGGAAGAGTGTTTGAATCTCAGTTCAACCCGGGGCGACAATGAAAGTTTGAAGTCTCTGTCAGTGGTGAAATGAAATAATAAAGGCAAAGAGAAAAGGAACGGGGGAAAAAACACCCTAACATCTTTTGTGATGTAATTTTTCCACTGCAGGGATCTTTCCAATCCAAAATGATAAATTGATTGTCTGTGGACATAAAAGAATTCATGATTAAAGGATGAACTGGAAACTGTAGACACTTTTAAATGGCTTTTCAGCGTGTTGTTCTGGATGAAGCACAAAAAACAAAACAAAAACAAAAACGTAAACACTGCTCTTAAAATACTCACACTGGAATATATAGATGCTCAACGGAGGAGAGAAGTCATTTCATCGGCCAAATAGAGTGAGAGGGCCCTAGGAGGCTATTCACACTAGTGCTGATAGTTGTTAAAACCCTGTGTGCTTCACTTCAAATGGTTTTAGAACAGCTTGCGGATGTGAACAGGGCAATGGAGCACCACCATAATACACTCTGGGATGTTCACCTCAGGCAAACACTCTGTGATGCTAAGCACCTCTCTCAAAGCTGCCAAAGAAAGTCCATTGATTTCTCTTTTTGTTTGTGGACTTGTTTCCATTGTGGGATTTGAGAAACCACTCTCACGGTAGAAGCTTCCCAACAGCCAATGGTTTAAAAATCAATCAATTAACGTGTTTCTTTCTCTCTGAAAGTGGTAACTAAAAGACGCCTCTCAGGACTATTGGGAAAAACTAGGTCAAACTAGGAAGTTAACATCCCAGACAACAGCACCGATTGACATCTGTGATTTGTAACTGCACTGAGAGACATTTAAAGACGTCTAAATACTGTAAACTTCCACATGTCCCATCTTTGTTTTTACTAAAGTGCTTCTTCAAGCATTTTTGTGTCCTTGTAGTGACAATGCTTTTAGTGCTCTGTAATCTTACTGTCACAGTTGCCACTTTAACAAATTAAAAACCCTTTACAGCAGTCACACTGGTTGCTCGTCATCCTGGACAAAGCTTCAACAATGGCTTGTCTGCGTGACATTCATGACAGCCATTTAGCTTGCTGAAAAAGAAAATCACAGAAAAGGCTCCATTAGATGGTGAGGGTTGGTGTTCATGTTCGTTTCTGCTCGGTGTCTTCAGAGACTGCGCTTTAAAAACAGTCCCAAAGTGGGTAAATACAAAAAGTTGAGATCATTTTACATTTGGGTATGTTTCCCATGGACAAGAGTGTGTGTGCTCGTGCCTGTGTAGTAAGATTTCCACCTGGGAAAAAAGTGATTTGCTCGAACTACAAGCTAAATGAATAATGCTGGCATGAAAGGGAATTCATTTTATTGCTAGTTTAGCTGAAACTTTCATTATATTTGAAAATTTTATCTTTTTTTCCTTTTAAAGTTCGTATGACAGAGAGGTTGTGCCTGTACAGACAAAAGTCGGAATTTTATAGTCTGCTTTTAGACTAATTTAATGTCACATAGAGCTTAATTTTCATTATCTG
The DNA here is from genome assembly GCF_900324465.2 of Anabas testudineus. NCBI lineage: Eukaryota > Metazoa > Chordata > Actinopteri > Anabantiformes > Anabantidae > Anabas > Anabas testudineus. Next base: position 19,220,917 of record NC_046615.1, read on the forward strand.
TTCACTCAGGCTGGCTGCAGAATAAAGGGGCTATCCTTAAAAGTCATACCCCCACTGAATATGTGCAGCTTTTTTTCTGCTCATTGCGACGAAATCTTTAGTTTCACACTTGGCCATACCTGTTGTCATTTTATTTTTCCATTATATTTTTCTGTCCAAATACCGTGGACAAGTCGCTGTCTGTCACATGGTGAGCTAAACACCCTGTCAGTCAGCCGTTGGAGTCGCAGGTCTTGCTTGTCCCAGCTTACCTCAACCATGGCTGACAAAGTTAGTTGACAGAGGGAACTGACGAAGGTGGTGGTGAATGGTAAACTTTAATCCAGACTTCATGATTTGCCTGCTTGTGAAATCCCATTTACTATATTCATGTTTCTCTACATTCTTGAAAATCCTTCAGACCAATTTTTGTTGAAATGTGTAGAATTCTTCAGCTCCTCCTGGGTTGTAAATGCTGCCAGACCAGTGTGTCCTGGGTCTGCTCCAGGGTCTTTCCCTGTTGGCTCTTGCCCTGAATACCTTCAACGGGTGGCAGACAGAGGGCAGAGGTAGCGTGTACCCACTCCACCTGAGCCTGACTCTTGTCAGTGTGAGGCAGCCCTGGCCCAACACTGAATGACACATCATACATAAGAGCAAGAAATGCCATTCATTCGGTGTGACACTTTCACATTACATTAATCTCCCCTGTACTATGCTGTATAGATGATGTGAAATATTATATATATTTCTATTAAAACGTCCATTGAGAGTAGATTTAAATCAAAATATCTTATTTTGTTACCCAGGGAAGATCTGCCTCTGAGTCATTTACCATTTCAGTGCAAGATACTGATCAAGGTCACTGAAACATTTCGTCTAATGTGCATGCTTCAAGACTTGACACCATGCGGATGGTGCTGGCTGCCTGCTGGACCTCTCGTCACAGCAACAATCCCAAACAATCAGTTACAAGGTAGAAACATCAGTTTGAATGAATTTATGCAAGCCTGAGTTAGGTTAAAAGATAAAATAAGGTCCTATTACAACATACAATGTCTCAAATTGTCAATGGAATCCCTGTACGTCTTAAGGTAACTTTTACGTTGGGACAAAGCATCAGTATCTGATGCCCTTAGAGCGTAAACACACTGACAAAGCTTATTAAATAATTGGCAGTGCTCATGCAACTCATATAAGTCCTTTTTTGTTATTGAGAGTTTTTTCTAGATGCAGTTCATATTTCAACACATTTCAAGCTGTTATCACACTGATTTATAAGGACCTCTGTGAGAGGCATCATTTCAGTAGAAAGTAATCTTCTTCTCAGGTGACACTGATGAAAGACATGCAGAAATATTCTTGTCTTGTTTTTGCTGGTTGTGCTCAGAATTTGTAGAAATTTGAATTTAATTTGAGTTTTAAGCGTTGCTGTGGATTTACTCTTTGTGACCTGACAAATTTTGTTTTAGTATATTTCCAGGTGGGACCATATTTAATTTACAGGGGGTCAGCATAACACACTTGAGAGAAAAAGATTTGCTGAATTTGAGGTTGAAGTGCTGAAAGCAAAAATATCTATATCCATGTCACGTCAGTAAAACAACAAACATGGACACTGTAATGCTCTCTCACACAACTGTACCAAAGACAAAAGCTGTATGATGAGTAGTGTCTGTAATATAAATGACATGTGTAGGTTAGAGGTCAAATAAATCTGCTTTAGAAGCACATATGTCGACATGACTTCTAACAGAGGTCAGTCCTGCATTACATGCTCCCATCACTGATGCACCGCTCTTTCGCATCAACTGTCCATGAAAACAAGTCGATCAAAGCAATGCATTCATCTTATGTTGTCCGTATAGGGTCACGTTTGACCTTTCACTAGTCAAATAGTCAAGCATGCTTGACGCTTTGAGGACTTTATCACTGCCAGTCATTGTTCCATGTGCCTAACTCCACTAGCGCACATGTATGCAGTACTGCAGACTTGCAGTCAATAATAGCAGTGCATACTGCACAGGTAATTTGCCATTTACTGTATGTCCCTTCTCATAAGTCACTCATAAGTGAAGCAGGGGGAGTTTTTTGTGTAGAGCATAGACTGAATGACTTAATGTTTCTTTTAACACTTTTATAAGTTGGGTACAAATTTGTATGCTCATATTGGGCTATGTCTGCTATATTATATTAGTTTATTTTTTTGTAAGCAGTTTATAAAACACATCATAAAACTTACCTATCTCATTATACATTGCCTGGCATGTATGATGGCACAGATACATTTCAAGATGACAATGCCAGAAGTAATCTGCTTCACATTGTTAAAAAAAAAGTGCAGGGTGCATTATTTTCACTGGCCACCACAGAGTCCAGAACCTAATCCTGTTGAGAATCTTTGGGATTAGGGAATCTTTGCTGGAGAATATGCAGCAGTCGAATCCCAACACCACCATAAGATGTTGGAGAGAAACTGATGCATCTCTGTACGGAAACATGTGATGTGGTCACATTGCACGCATCACAATGATGCCATGACAAATGTGTGGTGTAATAATCAAAGTAAAAGGCCGTCCAAGAAATATAAGTCTGCACATAGGTTTTGTTTTTTTTTTTCTGCTCAGTCAACGTACATCAATAGGGTGTTTTAAGTTTTCTGTACCCTGTTGATCAAAAATAGATTATTTCAGCTTTAATGTGAATTTTATTTAGGGTCAGATTGAAGTCAGACTGAAGGCTTTGCAGCTGGCCATGGTTTGGGGAAGTCTAATGGTAAATTGGTTAATGAATATAGTGTCCATGTGAGACTATTACAGGAAACACAATACCATGTGCAAGATTTACATATACATTTACACCATTAACATCCATTGCTTCTTCACATTTCAGCAGACTGTCTAATAAAGAGGTCCTGGTTAAAAAAATTGCTTCAGGAGTTAATGATGCATCTCAGTTGAAGTTGATATGCAGCCTTCATACAGCTCAGTCCTTTTGAACACTTAGTGCTCTACGTATCGTGGCAAGTCAAATGTAAGGAGCCATCCAGCCCAGCTGAAAGAGCTTCAAGGTAGCTTGTGTTCAATTAGGCAGAACGTTTTGGAAATGGTTTTGTGTCAAAAGCAAATTTGAGTAACGTCAGCAGCATGAGGAAGCTGAATGACGTTTACCGCTCTGAAGCCATTTACGAACCCAGTCCATATTTAAAAGGATAGGCAAGTATACAGCAAATATCATTTGTCATCATGTGTGGTGTATAGCGCCCCACCGGCCTCATCACAACAATTCAAAATGATAAGTTACAAGTTGGAAACATCAGTTATATGTCCTACATATGTATTTTATTTTTTGCACTTGCACATTGTTTGCACTTCATACAATGGGGTTCCTTATAATACTCAGGTAATACTCATGAACTTAATGAAACCCTGACCATATGAAAGTGGGAAGATTTATTTTTAATCTTGAATTGCAACTTAAAAAAACAAAACAAAACACAGATTATCACTATTATTTTTTAAAATAATTAGTCAGATACAATTGTTACTCTGTCACTATACCACAGTTCAATACAATAAAAGCAGAGCCTGCAACTTGTAATGTGTTGTTTCTTTGTTATTCAGCCAAACGCATGCCATGTAAGGCCATTCTGTGTCAGTGCCATCATGATGCTAAAACAGGGAAAGTCATTGAGTGCAGGGAAAATGGACTTTTAGATCAGAAAACTATCTAAAGAAGTAAGAGTGATGAAATAACTTCAGAACAAGAGAACAGTCAGGAAAACTGCAACGATGAGTCGGATGCAAGCTCCACTGCTGTCTTTCTGTCACTTGGAGTCTTTGTAGAATACAACAAATGCTAGTGCTGAAACTAGAGAAAGCAACCAACGTAATTCATTATTCAACAAAAAATTCAAATATTACAAATAATTCATCAAACGTTGTGAGTCTTTAGCTCTTGCCACATCTCATTCAGCAATCTGCTGGTTGAGTTATTTTTCCTTTTCCTTGAGAAGCAGTCACAAAAACTACTTTGTTCATAATAAACAAGGGTTGATGATTAAGTGCAGATGTCAACAAAGACGCTCTTGTTGACGGGCTGACTGGCGCTAAATATGCCAGCCAAGCCTGATCAGTTCACTGCATGTACACTGATAGCAGTGGATTGGTTAGAGGATTACAGACTAGAATGCCTGTTCCTCACTGCCCAGCTGGCACACACAGGCTACCGCTGTTTTCTTTGGGTAAATTATCCCACTTAAAGTACTTGAAGCTACCATAATCTGGATTCAGTGCACACAGAATAGCTTGGGCAAACTATATGTCACAATATGCAGAAACTTATATCTGAATCTCGCAGTGCTGAGTGAGTTTCAAACTTTAAAGCGCAGTCTTGTGTTGTTGCACTAGCCACACCTGAGCAACATATAGATGTTATCAGTTACTCCTTGGTGCTTTTCTCCTTCAGTGCTGCTTTCCATGTGTGATTGACAGATTCATTAATGGGTTGACTTGAGAGAATGGCAAGTTCCCAGTGGACCTAAAGTTTTGGGCTCAAGGAGCATCTTATTTCAATTGATGTCAGATGAAATATGTATCTGTATGTGGTGCATTTGGGACAATGACAAAGTCACTTTAATGGCAGATGCAATATCAGTGTAAAAATATATATAAAACACATGGATGCATATGATACACTGCATGGTGCAGACCAAGAGAGCAAAAAATAAAAAAAATTGCCTTTGCATCTCATGATATAGAAAGAATAAATGTTATACATGACCTGTGAACAAAAGTCAGTTTATGTCACTGAATAAATTCAGTTGAGTGGCCATTTTTGCTGATGTCGCTTTTTTTCAAATCACTATTGTCTATTTGAGCTTTTTTTGTTCTAACTATTAACCAAACTCTAGTTCTCATCTAAAGTGCAAATCTAAAGCTTTGAAAAGTGTGCTTTCAAAAGTGTGAACCAATGCTCAGTGAAGAGTAAAAGCCTATAGTTGTGCAGGTTATCTCCCAGAAGTGAATATACAGATGTATGAGTGTGAAACAGGGTAATGCTCTGAAGGTACATGCTTGTTCAGCAAATCTTTCCTGGATGACTATAGGCAAATTGTATTTCATGTTTCATGTTTCAGTTTGAAAATATAAGCTGAATGTACATTATTCACAATATACATGTCAGTTATAAGCATTCATACATGCTTTGGCTGCAAAGATATGTCATACAGGAATAGTACATTTCCAAATGACCAGTAATTAAAATGACCCATTTAGCTGCGAGCATGGTTCTCTCTCTGAAGTGAGGACACCTCCTACCATCACACTGCAACAACACACTTTGAGTTTCTATTTGACACAATCTTACTTCATGTGTCCATGGCGCTGCAAGCAGAATTTTAAGCAAACATGGATAGCTCTCCTGTCATTCATTGACTGGAAGACAACAGAGATGAACAATGAAGATGAATGGCATTGCACCATGCTGAATGTCACTGTGAGCAGGTGAATTCCAAGTAGTGTTAATTCAGCTAAAGTCTTTCAGAATATGTGTTGATGACTTATGCTTCACAACAAAAAAACATTAAAATACAATAAAACATTTGAAAACGACATCAGTGATAAAATGATAATATGAGAGATTAATGAACGATTTTACGCAAAGTTTTGTTCACAACCTGCATGCATCACACTCTGATGCTCCTGATAAGTAAAACCATTTTCTCTGTTGGACCGAGTCTAATTAGAAGGATCTTACATTCACTGACATTCTCCTTCTGTCATTTGATGTTACTGCTTCTTTGAAGAAACTACTTTATAGATCAAATTAATCTCTGTATGATAATTAGAGAAGAAGATGCAAAAACATATTATTTTCAGTGGAATGCCTTTTGTGTTGCTATTAAAAGGAATGTTTCCTGGATTGTTCCTGGATTAACATAGTCAAGCTTTGCAATCCTCCAATTTTTTTTTTAGCTTTCTAAAGAAATTACTTTTTAAAATATGGTCTGATGACGAATCTGAGAGAACCCAGCTTTTGAATTATTTGGAGAGGGACTCTCTTTCTCTCTCTCTGTGTGACTACAAAAAATCACATGGTTCATATTTGACTAAAACTAAAAAAAAAAAAAAAAAAAACAGGTGCCAAATTTAACACATTATTCTGAGGGCACTCCTCTAAATTTCAATGAGCTATTCCCCTGTTAGGTTTCAGCATAAATCATGTTAACCTTCTCATTTTCAAGTTCATTCATTTTTAAGCTGCCTCTTCCTTCTGTCTCACACGCTGTAGGTCTTGTGAATGCATCAGAGGGATCTGATTGCTGAGATCCCATTAAATATCACACTGCAGAATATTGTGGCACTTTCACTGGAAGGCCAACTCTTCTATCCGTCATAACTCAAAGGTGTCATTGCAGCACCCTACGCGGCATGCAAATGATCGTGGCAGGTCCAAGAATATCTGTGGGTAAAGAGGGTGAAAAACCAATGTTACAATGCCTCAATAAAACACCAGATTGGACCCTACCATGACAGGAACACCCACATCCTGAAATAAGGGCGCAGTAAACATTGGGATACTCTGAGTACTTGCTTGGAAGGCAATCCAATGTTTACCTTGCACTGCCATTTTAACACATTGTTTTGCATTCTTAGGAGTTTGTTAGGAAAGTCAGCATGTTGCAAAAACCCTTGAAATGTATTGAATATTTCCAGTATGTTAGTGCCAGACAAAATTTAGATCTAGGAGAACTACAAAATCCTGAATTATATTCAATCACAGGATTTATTTAACATCTGGCAAAGATGACACACACAGGTTGGCAGAGGAATTAAATGCATAAAGAAGTTGATGCATTTACAAATCATTTTTAACAGCGCTTTCTTTTCCAGTTTAAGTAGGTCAAGGTTGAATCAGAACTAAACTCGGCGACCTCCTTCTCTAAAAGTGCTTTAATGCTCCATCAATGAATCTCACTTGCAGTATTTTTGGGTGTATTTTTATGCTATTATTATTTGTTTTATTAGTGATTATGTAATGTGGTTATTTAGCCTGTAATGATCACACTGTTGCATTTTCTTTCTTGTGTCTCAAGTATGCAGATGGTTTAATCAGCACTATTGATACCAATCATACATTTGCCATTTAGGTAACAATGTTAGAAATTAAATCTGACAAGCAAGTTTGCAGTGCTTTTTAATTTAACACTATGTATAGAATCTTTTGCTTAGCAATTTGGTTCAATTTTAAAAGCTAAATGACATGTTGAACATTTCATATTCATAATAATAATGTCTCGAAAAACTCTGCATTTCACAAATCTTCTTTGTCATTATCAAATTTTGACAAGATTATCTTTGTTCTCCCTCAATATGTGTATGTACTTTAAAAAGAGTGGACATTTTGTTTTGGACTGATTCTTCTATTGACATTTCCTCAATCTGTCTTCATAGCTGTGTAACTGCTTCTTAACTAGAAGGACAAATGCTGTCATGGCACTTTCAACATGATTTTTTCCCACAAGCTTATTGCAGCTGCAGTGTCAATGCAATATTGACTTTATCTAGCAGTCTACACTGAAGATTGTAATAATAGAAAACCGACTTCTTTCATTGTGTTTAAATATAGAGAAACCTCACAAGAAGTGAAGAGTGCACACATACAGAAAGACTAATGATTGGCATCTAGACAGTGGTATGGAAAAATCTAACACCCCCATGGTTTGCTACTTAATCTACTAAAATGCTAATGCATGACTGATCAATACCACAGTATATTTACTTCAGCGTTTTTTGCTGATGTTGCAGTTGCTTGAAATGTCAGGGGATTGTGAAGACTCTTTTTTTTGCCCCCAGTGAGGAAGCAAAAGCTGCAATAGAGAGATAAAGAAATGACCTAGGGTTTACTCAGATACTGCCTGATACCGCTATACTAGACAACCTCAGAACAACCCATGAACCATAATGTGGTAAAGATGTCAACTGGTAGACGTAAGCACGAAAGCCCCTTCCAGGCTTTTCTTGATGGAGCAAAAGGCAAACAGTTTTGACACCATTCACTTCAGCAATCCTCTTTTTCTTCCTCATCCGTAATGGTATGTTAGAACAAGTCAAGGGTTGAAATGCATTGAAGCAAATGACAGCAAGGGTAGATAGGGTGCAAAGTCATGTCTTTCTTAATGTGACAGAGGGACACAATTTGAGTAACCTGATAAATCAGGAATATAACTGAAATAAATATCACGATGAATTAATTTCAAACCCACTCGCAACACAATACTTCAAATTCAATTTGTCTAGATTTTATTTTCTGTTTTGTTTTTTCAAAGATTTGTTGTTGTTGTTGGAAACAACAAAAATATATAAAATATAAATCTAGATTGTTCAGCAAAATAGTTGAATGTTTACAATTAGTTATATTACCATATAACTATGGTAAATAAGTCTTTCTTTAAATTTTTAATATTATTATATTGTGTGATTACTACAGGTCATGGAATATTACTGTTATTGAGTTGTAAGGAGACATAATTTCTTTCCCTAAAATGATTCATGAAGATTATAATCAATGTTCAACTTCACAAGCACGCATTTTCACATAACTATGGATGCACATTTGATTCATCATATCCTTTTAAGGATAACTTTATTGCGAATACTATTTGGAACAGATGGTTACAGATGCAGCATGAGTTTTGAACACTTACTGATGCTTATTTTATTAAACACAAATGAACCAAAATGAAACATTAAGAAATTAATGAGAAACCCTGTTAGGGACAGTACTACTGTAAGCCTAGTCATTATTTTTGAATGGTGGTTCTTAGTTAGACATATTAAAATGAACAGTTGCAGATATTAATTCATCCACTTTAAATAGCTTTAATCGTGGCTCAGCTATGTAATAAAATCTAAAAATACCCAATGCTTAAGAATGGCTTGATTCTACAAGAATATTCAGTCTTGCTTAAATTACCTGACAATAGAAATGACTTCATAGACAATAAAGTCTCGTCTTTTATAAGTACGATATTGTGAGAATGTAAATGGCCTTTCAGAAACATTAATAACTCTGCCTTCATTATCCTGGTTCATAAAAAAGCATGTGACTATTCTAAAATGAAGCCAGGGGGGAAATTCATCTATGGATTTTGACCACCTTTTTTTTTATTATTTCTTATTTAATTTTTTTTTTTTTTTTGTAGCAATTCAAAGTTTTCAAGGGAGCCACTTTTGAGACTGATGGAGCCTGATGTAGTGTGTGGCCAATGACCCACGCAGTATTGTATTGACTGGAGCCGGGCTATTGGAAAGATGTCAGGCTCAACAGAAACAGCTTTGGAAAAGTGTTCCCTGGAGACTGCCTTGGTGGCTTCATTAAAACTTATCATTTATATGTTGGATTTCTGTGCACAGTGTGTGAATGTGGAAGATATAACCAAGATAAATCTAAGAACACTGTAGGTCTTTACCAAATAATTTCTTACCCCAGTTGTCCGCTCGGTAGCAGGCAGACTATGTAATTCAAAATGTTTCTTTCTTTTGTCCTGTCACCTCAGAAGTGTACTTATAAACCAGTGTGTCGTTTTATATAATCAGCAAATGGCTTAGTAAATCTGCTTCAAATCAATAAGATCTGAATATGTTACAGATTTATTTTTGCTGGAATCTACCTACCAATTACTACCAATCAATCTAAATGAAGTTTGGAGCCAGAAGTGTGATTTTTAACATATCATGACACTTATTGGCTTAAAGAATTACCTGAATTCATTTTCATATCATATCAAATACCATAACAGCAGAATGATATTTCCTTTATTATGCAAGTTATCAATTTAGAAAGCCATTTATACACCATTAAGTGTACATTGGTTTTTGTAGACTGGTCAGTACAAATAAACAACATTTTTGTAACTTAAACCATTTGAAAAACTGACAATGACCTGATATTAGTATGATAAGATACTATTTTACATATGTAATGTACCAATTCTTATACATACCTAAATGTGAGCTAAGCAATACTGCAGGGCTTTAAATACATGACTGAATTATATATCTGTTGTATGTGGATTTTTGTGAATTTCACAGCTTTTGATTTTACTGCTTCCTGCCTGTACCATTAACATTATATGACATTCATGAATTCAATTTTTATTTTCCAGACAAGTGTACAAAATGTTTTATTGCAGTATCACTGTGAGACCTTTGAGCCATGACCGTGTCTGCAGTTCTGAACAGGTTTAATCAGCAGCTCATTGTGTTTCAAACACACAGACCACTCAATCACATCAATTGATTAATTAAGTGGCAGGGGTGTATCAGGACCCAGGTGACAATGCAATCCCTGGGGACACGACGAAGGTCCAAAAGCAATAATCGTTAAATAAATGGTCCTGTGAGGTCAGCATAATTGTGGCATGTACCTATGTCTGCATCTAATTAAAAAGCAAATAGTGTTCCCAATAAAATCCGATAACTCACTGCAAGGACAGATGTTCTTTCTTGGCTTTCTCGGTTTGTGGCTCACATTCGAGTGTTAAGTCAGCAGGAGAAGAGGAAGAAAAAGGATTTGTCCAAGACAGCATCATAGTAAAGCATGTAATACTGGCTAATCCTCCTCCACTGGTGCTACTGTGTGGCCTGAAATACTGAGGGGGGTGTTGGCTTGATTTGATTCAACGTACAGTAACGACTGGTAAATAAGGACCACCTGTGTGTTGGCTATTTATTCACACTTCATGAGCAGCATTAACCCAGGTGTGAGTATTTCCACTAACTTTGTCTTGCAAATCAGAGCCAGAGTCATGGCTCTCAAGCCAATAGCATATAAGAAAAATACCCCGGTTTGGAGTGCCAATATACAAACAAGGGGGTTGTTGAAATACGGGGATTACCTGTTTCTCTCCTTAAATAACAGCAACACTGCATGGAAGATTGCACAGTGGGGTGCAGTAGTACATAGGCCCAACACATTTAAATGTTATTGTTTCAAGTTATGTTTGCTATTGGTGGATTTTCTTTTAGCAGAAGTAAGATAAAATGCCAATTGCCAGCAAACAGTTTTAAGGTCATCTCAGAGATTGGCAACGATTTGTACAAAACCAAACTTTCATTCTTTTTAAGTGGAATATTTTTGATTGTTGAAAATGTTAAACCCATTATATTAGCAATTTCATTTGTCAGGACACCTGGCTTAATGAAGTGTACCACCACAGGATGGTTATTAGGTCACAGCAAAACAAACATTTTTTTTTCAGGAATTAATGATGTAAAGGTATGACCAGATCTGTCTCGTTAAAAACCCTCATTATTTTCAGGTCATAATTTTAATGAAGTGGTCAAGTCATTCAACCACGGTAGCGAGCATGACAGTAGGTATACTGTAGCGTTAGTGGAACATTTTTAAATCTGTCATTTGTTTAAAGTTAAATATGACCTTTCTGATTCTAGCATGGAAGTCAAAACAGGAGAATGAAAGTCATCAGGAGCATTGGGAATGAAGATCTGTATGTGGGGTGTGTGTGTAGGGGTATATACAGTATGTCTGTGTGGCCCAGCTGTTTACATTCTCCCCTAGGGTTAATTTGAGCCAAATCAGGAACATGGCCACCATGAAAGGGACCCTCACAGCACGAGTTCTCCTCCAAATCTAAACGACTCCTCCCTGCCAGGCTGCGGCCAATTACAGCTGCATTTGATTCTGCAGGGAAGAATGTAGAGGGTGACTGAAACAGGGGGGTCGCCGGACCTAATCCCACAGTGAAACAAGTCACTCCACCTCTACTGCTGCTGTCAATGTGCCCTTGATCAACCTGATTCTTTCCTGTAAATTTGTTCAGTGACCATGAGTTCAGCATTCAAATACACCTTGCTTATTCTACTATAGAGGATGGGGGACACTACATACGTGGATTCTACACTACTGAAAAGGATTTGCAACCAAATAAACCAGATTACAACTTGTTTTCATTTATGTAGGCTATATTATAGATTTTAAACCCTAAAATCTGTGTAAAACAAAAAACAAAACAAAAAAAAAAAACAGGTTGTATATTCATACATTAAAATATTGAAATATTACTACTTTTAATTGTTGACTTCATTGGTTTATGTTCTTAATTAAGAATATTATTAAATTGCTTTGTGGATTTCTAAGTAGTAGTAATACTAAGGAGTATTTTAAAGGTGGTACAATGAAGTATTTTTATCCTCAACGGCGATATATCTCTATTATTATCTGCTGATCAAATACTTTAATTTCTACAGTAATCTTTTATACGACCATATCCAAAAACGACACCTTATTTATTAGGCTGCAAATCTTGGAGTGCAACTTTATCAACCTTATCACCTTTAATTCTATTATTCTATCATAGTAAAGAAAAAATAAGTTGATCTGTTGATATCTGCAGATATCAATAATCAGTTGTCTTGTGGTTGTGCAGGGGTGTCACGGATGTATGTATGAAGTATGAAGAGTGACGTTTTGCTTTACAGTTCCGTAAAGACCGTGGCTACATAGTGTGTTTAATCAATGATTTAACATTGCCTGCATGCTGGAGAAATTTGTTATTTTAACCACTAAAAATGAGAAGCTGCTAGCTGAATGTGAATGCACACTGACATTTGCTAATAATAAGTTAAACCGCATCAAAGTTTCACAAATCAATTTAAGGTATTTTGCCAACATCGGCGTCTGACTCTGGTTTGAACAAATGAGTTTTCAGTTTCACACACTCTAAATTTCACCCTCCTCTGCAGCAGGGACCTGCACTGTAGCACCTGCTGTGAAGCAGAGCAGCAGCTCTGCAAATCTAGTAGGTAGGTTGAGTGAAAACCTATTGGTAAATAAAGAATCTTACTAAGATCGGTTTCATATATGCCATTACTAATTATAAAAAAAAACCAAAAAAAAAACCCAACATTTGTATCAGACCACCTGTAATTTTATTGTCTTTCTGCTTTATGTTTTGATTTGGTATCATGACTTCACACTTTCGATTCAACTCTTCGAAGTTAACTTTTAGTAGTAGTTTTGGTGAAAATACTGAATATATTGCTAGAATCAAAATGGAGTGTTATACACCTGGAGCCAAAATGTATATCTCAGAAGTTGGTAGAGGCCAAAAGACAGTTATTCATTCAGTCAGAATAAAGTAAATGTTACTCTGTGTGGGTAGGTATCTAGTTTTGATTTTGTGCTAAAGATTAGACAAAACATTTTAATAGTAGTGATGTGTGCAGTAGGTTTTAATAATCACTAGATACATTTTATATTGACATTACTGTTTTCAGTGACACACATCCTTGAACTGCCTGTTTGTTAATAGCACAGTTTCTCTAATTTATTTTCACATGAATGTTTTAAAAGCGCTCTAAAATAATGGTTGTACTCACAACTATGCTCTCTGTTCAATTATCTTAAATTATTCCTTGGTTTACATCTGCATTATTGAGAAAAAAATAACAAAAGCTAATAACAGTATGCATGCTGTTTAAATAATGACTTAATACTAGGTCTAAGACAGTTTCAGATATTTTATTTTAGCACTGTGTACACAGGCTCTGAGCATTATTTGGTAGGAAACTTCTGAAAGTTTTTGTAGATGTTTTGACACTTACCTCGGTCCATAGGGGTTGAGCCCAGTGAGTTTAAGCATGGATAGATTCCATTTAAGATGACTGCCTTCTACCTCAAAAGGGCTGTGGGCTCACTCCGAGCCTATCCTCAGCTGACAGGTCAAATGCATCTCCATTCCCCTTTAGTGAAAACCTTGGTATGACCTTCTCCATCCAACTGGCCTTTTAAGAGAACATTCACTCAATAACTCCATCTTGTAGGGTTTTGTTTTCAACATGAGGCAGATATTCTGCCTCTCTCTGAACTACCCCTTCTGCCTTTTCGCTTGAACTCCCTGTCTACCCCCAAACATTAAACTTGCTACGTGATGCACTCTAATAACCCCCATAGTAACTAGCATTATGCTATCTGCCATATTATTTCCACTATTGCAGAAAAAGTTAAAAGTTGCTACACCAATCTTACTCATGAGACCCAGCATCAGCCATTCACTTGAATATCCAAGCTAATAAATAGTTGATAGTGTCAGCGGTTCAGGGAAGTAAAAACCACGCTGATGTAACATTTTGATGGGAATGATTTTGAAAGGAACACCACTGCTTGTGCAAACCAGTCTCCTGGAGAGAACATTTCTATCCAACTAAACTGCAATAACAAACACATTTTTTTTGTGCAGAATGTAACTGCACCTGGATTATGTTAACTCGCACATATGGTGATACTTAACAATTTAATGTACACGGGCAACTGATTGCTTTCTGCCAAAATATCTCATCTACAACATCTGCAACCAGTTTTCTTTTCTGCAAAAATATTCAACCTTGCAGTACAACATGCAGGAGCATTTAGAACTGGGTTAAGTTCAGGGAGAGATTGTGATCTGGTATAATAGGAAAAAAACATAAATATAAACAGTCACTTCACACGTAATATATTTGAACATAAACACAATCTTATGTTTAACTTTATGAAAGTTCCTTTCTTACCTGAACCCAACATCACAAGGGACTTACTGTACCTGTACTCTAGGCTGTGGTTTGTCAGTCCTCTAGCCACCCAACCACCTCCATGCAAGGCTACAAAACATAATAACAGTTATAGTTGCATAGAAATATATCAAAAACAGGCTGGACCTTGTGAATAGGGGTTTCTGATCACAATAGGTGAGTTTTACACATGGGTTATAATCAGACATTGTGTCACCAAAAGTCAGTATAAGAATATGACTGTTAACAGATTACAGATCTGTTAACAGATTTAAACTATGTAGGTTATGTTATATTTGTCGTAACCCTGAGGTACACACAATGCATTTGGTGAACAACACTGCATCTAAAAGAAAGCTTTGTTTTGTTTACAAGACAACTCCACAGGGTCTCTTTAACCAGCAAGATACAGTCAGATATTTGCATTTGGCTGCTGATGTGTTTTCTGAGATAATTAAGAGAAAAGTGAGGACTATGTAGTGGTTTCAGCATGGTTCTTCAGCAGGGAGATGCAATCTGTGTGAATGTGAAACACAATATGGTGCATTGTTTTTTTGGTACAGAAACTGACTCTTGGTTTCAACATATATAATACTAGTGTGTTAAAGATAAGCAAGATATACATATACACGTTTATTTTAAACACTGCTTCTACACTGTAAATGTTGATTACAAATAATCAATGTGAAACTAGGACAATGTTACTTAAACTGTAAAACAATGTGATCATTCAAAGGTGACATGTCACTGTGACCTCCGAACCGTCAGACATACTGTACCCAGGACCTTTCTGACCAGACGATGCATGAGGTCTGCTTACTCAGTGTCCATTTACTTCATAGGAGTGAAGGCTTCTGTTGAAGCAATAGATTTATATGATAAGCTGCCTGCAACATGTTGGGGTTTATTTCTGTTTAACCACAATAATTAATCATTTTTCATCTTATGTGTAGCTCTGGAATGTAAATACCTAAAATTCGTTTTACATTCACTGAGAGCACCACTTTTATTTGAATTGGAGGACATGGTGAGTTTTTGAGGGTATAAGTCAAGTACAAATTGCACAGTGAAGTAGAAATACACTGTCATTTTTTTCTTATGTTGAAAGAAGTATACTAATGGTATACTGAGACTCTTTTAAAAGGAAAAGCTTGAATGGAAAACTTCAAAACTATGATACATATCCTCCCAGCTGAGATGACACTGTGCCTTAGGTGAGATACTGTGCACCTTATTCTCTTTTCTCCTTCTCTTGACATGAACAGACTCTGCTCTCACTGAACATCCAGATGCATTGTCTCCTGATGCATTTGATCATATCTCTGCTGCTGTAAATCGCTCTCTGCCTCCACCCTGGTAAATCAGTTGACACATCAAAGCCCCTGAGGGAGGCTCGATGCTGGTGTGTGCTACCAGAATGTGAGGCCCACACGCGCATTCACAGCAGGGTCACAGAGCAGCAGTCAAGTATTTGGAAAACATTTTTTAAATACATTTTGATATGAAAATTGGTTTGTGGCAGATTTGTCAAGGTACAGTACCAGTGATAATAGATGCAAAAGTTGTCCGCATTTTTTTGACATGTGGGAGTTGGAGGGAATTGGTCATACTTTACAAAGCATAACAGAGGTGCTTCACACTTTTTGTGTTGTTATATCAATTTGGCAATTATTTCTCCAAATAATGCTCGATTCTGACTTTGTGAATGCAATCAAATGCTGTTTGCTTTTTTGTTTAAACTCTTGCTGAGATTTGAAGAAGACAGTTGTTCACAAAGCTTCTAAAATACGCCTTGAAGTCAGCCCCTATCTGCAGTGAAACAAACCTCAGTAGTTCCAGATTCACACATCACACTAGTATCAAACAGGCATATTCCCATCTGCTTAAATCCAGATTTGCGTGACCCAGCAGCCTGCTTTGGAAAAGGTTTATTCAGATACTTGGTCTCGCTCTCTCTTTCTCTCATTCAATGATAAATTAAATAAATTCAATTTATTATGAAGTGGTTAGCATCTTTAATCCATTTGTCATCACTTGTAGCAGTTTTTTAAATGGCATGATGGCATGAGTAACATTTGCATTCATTAAAAAAAAAAAAGCGTATATATTTTTTTGCATGCAGTAAAAGCTTTGACTCTGTGATTTAAACATTTCAGGCCATTTGAGCAAGCTATGAGTACGCTTAACTGCAGATTTGGAATTATATAGGATAATAAATTAATAATAAATTAATTAAGATCTATGTGTCCCCTGTGGACTGGAATTTTTATTACTGTATTTTCTGCCAGCTTTCCTGCTGCAGCTCAGCAACTTGGTCGATTAATGATCATACAGCTATGCACAGGATTATTGTCTATCGATTAACCACACATTTATTGTTCTGGAAAACTAGGTGCAGTACTGTACAACATAATATGTAAACTATACTCCACTTTATTAGCCTCTTTATTAGGTACACATAGGTATAATGTAATGTAGTCTAATATAGAAGCTGTACCATTAATTCTACTTTATAAGCTTAGGATGTGTTTTTGACCCCCCTATTTATGTAAATGAGCAGGCTAAAACATTAGAAATGCCCAATAAAATACACTTTAGTATGACACCATGGCCATCAATATAATGAACATAAAGTATAACTAACAGATCTCCTAAAAAGTAAAATCATCCGCCTGT
Source organism: Anabas testudineus (assembly GCF_900324465.2). Classification (NCBI taxonomy): domain Eukaryota; kingdom Metazoa; phylum Chordata; class Actinopteri; order Anabantiformes; family Anabantidae; genus Anabas; species Anabas testudineus. The sequence goes on from NC_046615.1 coordinate 19,238,145, forward strand.
AAAAATGTGTGTTCTTGCAAAAACTGTCTACACTGACAGAAATGCACAATATATAAGAAAGTTGACGAAACACTGCCAACTGGCATGCATCCTAAAATAAATCCACTGTTGTGGCGTTGTTTCGACAGGGATTTAGCTAGCTCAAAGTTTTACAGTATTATGCCCCTTGCTGTGCATGAGTGTATCTTCAAATCAATAAGGAGCAATAATGTTCCTCTGAGCTTGACAGAGTGGTTATAGTACCATGATGTCTTCTTTAATAGCTTATGTGTCATATATAATATGCATTAAAGTACAGGCTTCATTACTTCAGAACATAGCAGTAAATTCCAATACATCCGCAGGCCTTGATTAATTTACGCACTCATTCACTCCAGGATGCATCTTTGAATAGTGTTGACCTGCAGGGCCCATGGCCATCTGTGGCCCTTTTCCACCCCCCTTGCAGAGTGAGAAAAACCCCAGCTGCTCTTTTGGCTCTGGCAGAACTCACCAGGAGGAGTATTTAAAAATCCCTAATCTATCACTCAGCCAGCCCTGTCTCCGCTGGCTGGCTTAGAACCTGCAACGATTTGCACTGTCCATTCCACAAGAGAGACATCGTTACTGCATGGTTAATCTATCACACCGGGTGGGTGGATACAGAGAGAGGGAGAGAAAGTCACTAGGATCATCCATAATGATTTGGAGATTTACCGGGATCACATGTAAATAACCCCTACAGTATCAAATGCTAAAGAAAGATTTCCTCTCCTGGGCTGCCATGGTCTTTTTGATCATTTTTATTATTATTCATTACATCAGATGATCCCACTGTCATTGAATCCCTTGCATCCTGAGCTGTAAATTGTATACCCGCTCCAAATGGCACAACAGGCCTCAGAGGTAATCGGACATCCCACAGTGATAATAGAATTAGCAATAACTATAAAAATGTCCATGGTAGAAATGGCATTACTGAACATTAGCTCTGTGTCAGAGTGGCTACAAAAAAGGGGTTATTTCAGTCAGCGTATGGAGATGAATGACTGAATCTGTTTACATGGCAGGGATATTATGAAAATTAAAACCATGTACTTTACCTAATATACACAGGTAGTTCTAGGACCATAATGTCCAGAAGAAAACATATCTTACTCACAGGTTCATCACTGCAGTATTCTCAGTCTGACCTGAGGGCAATTTTCTTATCAACCCTGAACACCCACCATTGGTTTTCCAAGTAATGAAGCATTTTCATGTCTGTGCACTGACACACTCTACATTTCCCTCCTTCGCTTTGGTTTTAATAGAAGGCAGCCCTTGGCATGCTGGTTTAGGCTCCCCAGTGAGCTAAGCTCAGCAGTGGCAGGCAGACTTTGTTTCACCCATCTGACATGTTCTGGGCTATTTCTTTCCCAAGAAGGACTGTGATTCCCTAAAGCATTTCAGAAAATCAATGAGGTCTGTGTGGAGAAGAAAGGGAGTAGGGGTAGAATAACCATTTAATTCTCTTTTAACCATTCTGATGCAACATCAATTCAAGAACATACAGGTGGTACTCTCCTACGTAAGGGTGACACTTGAGGGATGGTGTTTCATCCCTCCACTTGGACCGATAACTTTTAGAATCATTGCCAAGGTGCACTAAAGCCCATCTTGCAGCATGTGGTGGACATTTATCTAAAAGATGTTTGCATGTGATGTTTTGAAGATGGTGGTGGACTGTGCTTTCTAAAACATCGGTCCACAGATGTTCCATTATGAGAAGAAATGTTTTATGTATTGATATACAGTGACCCTTCACTCTAAAGGGGGCATGTAGGACAAAGGACTGGATTCATTCACTGTTTGGGTCATGCATTCTGGATGATTTTCCATAATTTGTCAGATGTCTTTATTCATGGACAATAGATAGTTGTCTGCTGATAAGCAATAACTTAAATTATGTTGAAAATATGTATGCAAATAAAGTATTTAAACCTGTGATGGTATATATGTTACTATACCAGCTTCAGTCTTGCTTTCCAGACTAGTCCAGACCCGCAGTCAGATTCTCTGCATTCTTTCATCTTTTACGTGTCTTGTGAGTCAAAAGGCAAAGTCTGATTAATTGGAGATCATGTAAGGAATCTATTCTGCCAGGTGGTCCTACACTTCAAAGTGTTTGGCTTAAAAAAAATAGAGCTTATTTGAGGTTTCTGAACCCTCTTTTCTACAAAAACATGGGGAAAATGTCCATTAGTCCATGGACATTCAGTCCATTCAGTCTCTGGGAGTTGGGACTTCTCATTAAACACCTGTTTGAACAATATTAGGCTGATCCAGCATCAGCCTGGCACTAGCTCAGATATGGAACAATGAATCATTCCTTCATGAATGCATTATGAAGACAAAGGGGATAGAGTTTTATAGCTGGTGTCTTTGTAATCAGACTCCAAGCTTAGTTGATGTACTGATTAGGGTCTATTTATCTTAATAATCTTTTCTGCTCAATATGAAATAAGTTTGATAAAGGTGTCACAGCTATCAAAATGTAGACACAATGCAATAATGGCAGATATTTGTATGTGTTTTCAGGTTAAACAAATAGCACGGCAGTGGGATTGACTAGGGTGATGAAAGGAAGATTATAATAAGGATAGCAAGAGTATGTTAAATAGCTTTGAGTGAAAAATCTGTCAACAGAGGGCTGTTGTGTCTAGGAATAGATGTACAGGTAACACATTTACAGTATCTGTGGTAGTTGAAGCAGTGCAGTTGTGAAGTGTGAAATAAGTGTTTAGATCCACTGTAGAGACTTCTTCCAGTAAGTGACAGTAAGACAAAGTTATATGATTATAAAGATTTTATAATAAGCATTACTGTGGATCCAATGATACCCATGCAGATTTTCTGATGCTTACAGCATTATAATTTGCAAATTTAAAATGTTATCCAGATTGTATCTGGAGTTGATTAGTAAATTTAAGTCAAACAAGAATAAGATGTTTTTGAATAAGTAATTAATTACATCTGTATGTAAATCAGCTAATCAACAAATATGCATACAATCATCTTAAAACCAAAGCCAGTAACATAATCCTAGCATCTGATTCACACTCAAAATCACCCCTCCCATGTGGATCCCGCCAGGGCTGGGGTGTGTACAGTACAGAGTCATTGTAAGCGCAATGAATGTGTCGTGTGAACAGGAGAGAGCTAGTAATTGCAAGTGATTCCCAAAGTTCCCGTGTGCTTTATTTTCACCACCACTGCATTATTTCCTAATTATCTTGCTGTGCACTTAGTCGAGTATTTGGACAGGCATTTGTCTCTAGGCAGCAGCATTGCAGTCAGTGTTTTCTCTTTGTGTTTGTACCTGCAGGCAAGGCAAAGCTCGAGATCTGGCAGAGAGTGGGTGCATATGTGTTGAGTCATCCTCACCCTGTGGCTTTTATGATACACTGCTGCACATGCTTAAGCACATGGTGGGTTACACTTGACTACAGACAGGACTCCTTGATCTGTTGTTTCCCTCATTTACTCCACGTATAGGTTTCAGTTCTTTAAAGGGCAACCTGAAGTGTGAAGTAATTAAATAGGTACTACTTTTCCACTCAAGATATTTTCATCAAGTGAGATTCTTCCTAAATTGCATATCACAGGACAATATTTCACTTTGATCACCCCTACATTCATGTGCTGCAGTAAAACAGTGTGGTGGCTAAATGGAACCGTTGCATCTCATTAAGAAGGACCCAGGGTCTTACTTTATGGAGTTTGGAGGAAGCAAGAGAGCACAGTTTCAGACGTACAGGTTAGATGTCCTAGAAACTGTAAATTGCCAGTAGATGTAAATGTGTTTGTCCTGTCTTGTTAGCCTTGACATACTACCATCCTTTTCCAGGGTGTACTGTCCCTCTCATCCACTGCCTGCTGGGATAGGCTCCAGCCCTCTGTGACTGTGAACAGGCTAAAAGGTAATGGATGCAATGGATGCAAACCTATGATAATGTCATAAAAGATGATGATTGTTAAACTAGCCAGCAGCATATGGAGCAGTTAAGCCAGCTGCAGCATTAAAAAAGCTGTGACAGGTTAAAGCTGTGATTAAACAGGATGTGATTATCTCCTGCGCATACAAGGTGCAGATGTGTTTCTCAGACGTGGCTAAAAGGCTGCAAGAACTGCTGCAAATATAAAGTAACCGTTGTTTTTTCACTTGACGTTTTCCACTCTTTTGATGCTTAAGAATTGACTACTGTGGAAATAGTCTTATTGTGAGACACTTCAACATCCACAGTCTCTGTGTCAGACATTCTGGAGGATTAAATAAATGACTACAATTATTTTTCATTGTAAGTAAAATGGTTACAGTTCCATTCCTATATTTATCAAATAGATATATATTGTATATGTATATTGTACAACATATTGTCTTAGTTTAATAATGCAGCTTTCTGAAATGTAATACATTCAAATTAGCCCCTGAGTCACCACTAAACAAACATTAGCTGCAAACAAACTAAAAACTAAAACTAAAACTATCTAATAAGATCAAAATCACATTAAATCATTTTTTTTTTCTCCTTAGGTTCTAATCAAAAGTCCACTGCTGTTTGATATATCACACAATGGCAGGCACTGTCCAGAGTCAATGTACAGTCAATAAAGTTAAACCAAAAATAGCCGTGGGAGAATATGCAGCACTTAGTAAAGCAAAAAAAAAAACCTATGTGAATCATATTGTTCTTTGAACATGTTGATGGTCTCTTACCAAGTCAGCTATTATTTCTGCAACCCATTACGGCTGAAAAGCAGAAGTGTCAGAAAGCAAGACAGGAGTTTCACGCTCAGGCTTTTTGGTGTATGAATGCACAACATCGTGTTCTATTTTAAGACAACAAAACTCAAAGTGTTTGGTATTTTTAAGGAAATATTGAGCTGAGGGCATCAGTGGAGCTCACACAAGCCTACGTGTTTCAGGAAGCTTTGTATTACACTTAAAAAAACAGAACAGGACAAATATGTTCAAATATGTTCAAAACACTATGAATGGACTTTCACTTTATATACAGAACACATCTAATAATATCAAACATAACAGCTTGTACATCAGTGTTTTGTGACACAGTGACCTCATCTGGCCTGTCAACGTAAATAAAATATGTAAAAATGGAAACCCTCTGTTCCAACCATTACAACTGGCACTCCCTTCCCTTTTGCTTGCATCACACTGTGAGCACCTATACCACTCTACTTATGTCAAGTTGAGCGAAACCACAGCAGCCTGCATCAGTACAAGTGTGACTCTCGCACATAACAAGTCAACATGATGCATCTAATGGGCTAGACAGGAAGTGAGGTCAGGATGGAGGCATCTGAATCTACAAGTCATTATCTTTCCACATCTCATTATGTTTTTTAATTCATAGCATTAGCATTTCATTACCATTACAGTTTGTGCTGCCAATGTTGGCCGGGACGAAGGGAAGAAGGGGTTCGTTTGCCAAAATCTGGGAACATTACCGTGTCATGTTGGTTGGCATAGTCAGTGGCACAGCACAAGCTAGGGTGGAATTATCATGAGTTTCATGCAAATGGTCCCATTTTTTGGCAGTAATCATTATATATTTAAATGTATTTCAGTCCACAAAAATCCACATGTTGTTGACGTGCAGGAAATCACAGCAATGAGAGGACGTTTTCCTTGTCAGTGTTGAGTTACTAGTCAATGATGCATTTAGGCCATAAATGTTCAAGGACTGAGGTGTATGTGGTCAATTTAACATGTTTACTGTGCCACACTATTAGTTTCAGTTTAAGCTTTAAATAGAAATATCTGTTTTAAAGCTTCTCTAATGTACAATATAAAATCAAATGTGGTGTATTTGAAGCATTATAAACATGATCACTGTGCAGATACTGTATGTAGTGTTTGTTTACATCATGTTTACTTGGCATCTAGGTCATTTCTCACATAGCTTGGTTTATGTAGCCTCTAGTGACATTGAGGTTTTGTCACCTTAAGAGTTGATCTGTGGATCACTAAAGTCTCCTATATGTCAAAATTTCGTCTTCCACTGGTTTTTCAGTTACCTTTGCCTCGCTAGGAATAGTTCTCTCAGAAGTTATACTAGTTCAGGTCAGATTTCCATGTCCTAAACATATACATGGTTTCCATAGGAGAAATCCTGGCAAACCAGTGGTGTAAGAATATTGCTAGGTTACATTTACTTTCTTTCCTAAAGTTGATAAATGTGTGAATGGTCATGCCTGACCTACTTAAAATGTTCTTAATCCCTGAAATCTTATCCCAGTTCTCTCCTTGGCATTTCAAAACTGTGTTGTATTGTGTTGTTGCAATCAATTTTTAATAATTCTGGAAGGAGCATACAGTACTTTCACTCTACCTCTCTGGCCTTTTTGCTCTTTACATCACTTGTACCCTCTTCAGTCCCAGGACACATGGCATACTAGAATTTTCAGGATTAAAAACAGTGGATGAGTGAGCTGTCTTAATATGTTCACATCAAGGAATCTCTATGAAGATGTGTGTGTGTGTCAATATTTGCACTCCAATACAACTCCAATTCTCTAAACTTTTAACTTGGGAAAGTTGATTGTATAGGCATTCTCCGGAAATCGCCTCTTTTACATTAGGCCCTTTCAGACATGCAATCCTTTCCTTTAATCTGAACCTGAACCTGACAGCTCACTAACAAATATGATTGTAATCCTGTGAACATGCCTGTGAATGCCTCGTACAGTATACAGTACTGTACTGATCAATCTCACGTGTATAGGGAAATAACCCACACATGCTGTGGCTCTGTCCATCACGGTGTGTCTAAATGAATTTGTGACAAACATTAACGTTAAAGTGACTTAGACCAGATGGCAAGATTAATGATCCCTGCAGTGTTGCGTATTGCATGTCTGATAAGTACTATTGACACAGCTCTTCATGCAAAGACTTCAGTGCACACTCTTTAAATACTTGAATGACTCCTTCTCTTTCAAGGGGAATCAAGATGGTAGTGCTTACTGGAAAGGAGACTGTTACTTATTTACTTCCCAGATCCATAAATTTTCTTGTGAGCCTATGATTTAGTTTTTTAAACAGCACACGGAACAACATAGCATCCTATGCCAGCCATGCACTCTGCACTACTCATCAATTCATCCTGATACTGAAACAGCAGACGTGCATACACATACTAACATTTTCCCTGATCAGTAAGGACTTCTGAGACAAAGGTGTGAGGCAACGGTTTTCTATAAAGGGGCCTTCTGGTCATTTCAAGCACATTGGATCTGGCATGTTGCCATGATTACAATCAGGATGAATTCCTGTCATGGATCAGAGCTCAGCGGACTCGTCCACAGACTGACAGGCAGGTTGAACTCTGATTTCCCCTAGCATGTTCGATAGGGCTGAATGCAAAAATAACACCAACCCTAGTGGCCCATATGGCAAGTTCTGGGAGGACCAGCTGCTCAGAGCTTTCAAGGCCATAATCTTTATTTCACACCCTCAGTGAGACATTTTAATTTCTGATGAGGGACCAGTGGTGTGGTGGCAGAGGGAGGAAAACGAGCAGCAAACGTTAACCACCTATAAGAAACATTTAGATTTTTGTATTCATGCCATAAGAATATCTCAAATGCTGTATTGTGTATAGATGATAACTAAATACATTCATGGACATATTGTATGTTGTATTTTATTGCAATAAATAGAACATTATTTTCTTCCTTTGTTCACAAGCTTCTGGTTCAGATACCATATGTTTACATGGAGTTTTTTTTTCTTATCATACACACACAGCAAGAAAGCTTCTCCCACACAGCTTTCACCTGTGCTGTTATCCATGCAATGCTTCCCATGAATAGGAAACAAATTTTGTGCATATTAAAACCCTCTCTGGGCTACATTAGTATTACCAAGGGAGGCTGGTAATTTGATTTTGGCTATGCAAATAGGAAATTTCAGTCAGTCATCCGGGCAGTAAAATCATTTAGAAAAAACCTTGCCATTGCAATTCAGGAACAGGGCCATGTGTTGTGTATCACACAGAACAATTCATGGTAGAGTGGAACGAGAAAAGCCTTCTGTAATTGTGTCTACATAAGAGTGACAGTACTATAACCCATCACTAGTGATACAGCCTTTATAATTCAGACAATGAACCAAGGTGCAAGTCAGTAATTGTGTGAGACACTCAGTGTCAGTCTATGGGAAATTAACTCAGAAGGAGTTGTTAATTCAGTTGAATTTCTGCACTTGGGTAGCCAAAGTAGATGTGATACCTTGGTATCATGTTAAATAAATCGTACCTAAGGCATTAAGTGAGTTAGTAATTACTGATTATTGAAATATTCCATTGAAATGAATGCTACCTATAGTCCAAGCTCCCCTTCAACACTGAACTATCTCTATAATTCTCCCGGCATAGACAGCATTGAGCAAAAGGAAATTAATTTTGCTCACAGTTTCAGGCCCACTTTAGGATTAGTGGTCTCCAGCAGTCAAACCAACACATGCCGAGCCAGTCAGACTTCAAACCAGTCCTTCAGAGGGTGATCTAAGGTAAAGCTCATACCCTCCATTACATTACACTCTTTCTGAGTTATGCTGAGACCGTGAAAGTGGAATCTTTTCTTGTAAGGCCTCATTACAAGTCTACATTATGCCAAGTTTGCATCGCTGATTACTTAAAAGGATGTTGTCACTGTAGTCCCCAAATGATCTCATGACAGTAAGAGAATTTTTAGCCACACTAGCGGCATTCCTCAGAGGACTGCCAAGTCAGGCTCACAAGACAAATGGTTTGTCTACCACTTTAGCATAGACTAAAATAATTAGCAAAATTTCCAATGAATTTATGAGAAATTTTGTACAGTTAGGAGAACACAGCTTTGGGGATCCTCTATTAGTACAATTATTAGACGAGAACCGTGAAATGTGGTGCAGATATCCAGAATGTGATTCCTGACGATTCCTCGTCCATGTCAAATGGCTGCTACTGTACATGAGTTACAACAAAACTCTGCAGACCTTCATGGTTCACAGAGGAAGATTTCCGTCGATGTGGGACTTTTCATCTAGTGCCGTTACTGAATCAAAATGTCAGTTTATCCAATGATTTGGCTTCTGGCACTTTTAAGAATGTCAGAGCTCAAAGTGAAGTTTTAGAAAAAATGGCACATGTGATTAAGTACAGCGTGGCTCTAATGAAGGAGACTGTATCCAAACTGCTTCCACTGTGTCTTGAATAAAACTGCAGGACATTACTGTGTTAAGCAGATGTCACCAAAGAACTCTCTTGTGGTAATCTATATCTGTTTTGATATTATGTCTTGAATATATCAATACATATCATATTGTTTTTTTGAGTAAATACTGTTCTTTTTTGCTTATATTGGCTTGTAGACAGTTTATGGTCGCAAGAAAATAAACACACTCTTTCTCTTCTTGTCCCTGTCCATGTAGTAGATGCTAATAACACCATTACAAAGTGCACAGATCTGCCTATCCATCCTGAACCCATATTCCTCTCCTACTAATGGACTGTCATATGAAAACACACAAAGAGCTGATCAGATCTTTCATTAGCGGCAGGTTTTTGCTCTCCAGTGGGAAATGTTGTTTTGCTGTCAACCCATCTCCCTTCTCCTGGCTTATATTTGTAGAGACAGCTCCCAATTAAACACAGCAGCCAGTGACACATATCAAAATAATGCATGCCAAGAACTGGCTGAAAGTGAGAATGTTGCAGCTAAATCTTTAATTTCAACTTGTGATGTGGACAGAATAAGGCAAGTAGCTCACAAGTCAAGAAAAGAAAACACTGCATATTCACAGGCATTGATGAGTTACCCCGACAGATATGCATCCTATTCTTTACACTAGATACTGTATAGCAGGGAAATATTTCATTCATTTAGTATAAAACAAACAAAAACCATGGATGCATCGATTTGCAGTACAAACGTCTGACATGTAGATTGACATGTTAGATTTTATTCAGTCAGGGAAACTTGAATAATTTTTCATATTTTTTTTTATTTTCTTCAGCTTTAAAAGACAACTCACCAAGCATGTCTGCATCTAGACTTAATACATCTTAATGAATAAATCAAAGTACCATAGTGAGACTTTGCAAAAGCACTTAACTCTGTTGGAACAATTGGTGGCAACGAGTGTGAGAAACTATGAACTATATGAGAATGAATGTGGAATCTATTTGGAAAACTTCTTAATATGTTATTTAATCAATTTTGTTTAATCAAGTACTGATTTCTAATTCAGGAGGTCTAATTACCACATAGATTGCAAACTGTGGTAGCTGAGGTAGGGAAAAAAAAAAAAGATTATGTAGGACAAACATCCAGGTCAACAGCCAAACCCTAAATGGCAGGTGAAATATTACCTGAATCTTACACACACACACATAATTATGAAACTGAACCTTTTGTTAACAAGCATTATTTGTGCTATATATGGCATGACCTTACAAGGTTTACATGATTAGTGGTTACTGTACAGTTGTTCAGTAACTTAGCCTGTAGTTGCACACAATCATAGGACAGCATTTTGCTAAGGATATTGCACTCAAAGCCTTGCCAAACATCCACCGCTGTGATGCCAACAGCAAAGGTATTATGTGGCATTCAAATTCTGTTCTCTCTGCACCTCTGATGCACTGCGCACCCCTCCATCTAGCAGCATTAGTCAAGGTTTATGCAAACTCATAATGCTGCTAAATTGCCTGAGCAAAGTTAAGGTGCTTAAGTGTAGGTCCAATAATCTGCCAGGAAAACATGACAACACTTAGCCAAAAATCTGAATTAATCCTAATTTTAACTTTGCTTTGCTGGCCTGATTAGAAATAACAGTTTCTTTACAGGACCGCGAATGAAACAGATTGCTCTCTTGCTCAGGGAGAACAGTGGGAGGCTATGCTAATAATTCAGCTGATATTCAAGTTTGAATAATGCATTTCATAATCAGAAGTGGAACATGAACACTGGTGGGACATATTGTATATTTTATTTTGACTGATGGAATTTGCCAGCAGCAGTCCCAAAGTTCATCAACTATGGTGCAACATGATGACCTGCAGTGCCACAGACTTGCCATGCTGCAGTGTGGCTGTTTACATTTCTGCTCAGCTCTGTGGCAACAATAATGCCAGATATGCAGTAAAGGTTCTGGTTTGGTTACAGACAAGACAGTCACATTCATCCTATCCCACCCAAAAGTACTGTTTATTTTGCCTCAAAACACATTTTGTATGCAGCAAAATTATACAAACCCACAATTCAGTTATTAAACAGATCCAATAACTTCTGTTTGGATCAATAAAGGATGCATTTGAAACTCCTGACAGCATGCTTAAAGGGCAGATATAGTATTCTGAGACTTGTTAGATCCACACATTATTTGTATTGGGTGCAAATATCATCACGTTGAACTTTTGATTGATGCTCCACTTAAAGAATGATGAACTTCTTATACATTCTGTTTATAAACTAGACTTTATTGCATCGTTGTACTGATGTTCAACTTATTTTGGGCTAATGAGAGGCATTTATTTTTCATTAATTGTGAAGTTTAGTATTTCTCTGAAATGCATTCAGTGTTTTTGTTCCTTATTTATTGTGTTGTTTTGTTCTATATGCAGATTAGATTAACTTTGCAATTACACACCATTTGGTTTCAGCTAATTAGTTCATGTGACTAGTACAGAAAAGAGAAGACACAAAAGGAGGAAGGAGGGAGACGACAGGAATTTTGAGTTGAAGCTTTGAGGGTCTGCAGCTCTGTAAACATCATAGCAAGTAAATGTACTGTTAACCATGCAGTACTGTATGTGTGCTACTGAATATAAAGGTACTCTAAATGAATATTTTGAATATCTGTGCTCTGCTTGCTGCATAATCATCTGCATGTTTTGGGCCTGACAGCTGACTTGACGGAAAAACTAATCATAGCTCAGGGCAACATCTAGGACTGTTCTCACTCATGAATATTGATATTAATTGCTGGACCAAGGGGGCTCATTATAATATTGTACAGAACCAGTAGACTTAGCTTTCATTCCCACCTAGTAGCCTCAAGTCAGAATTTCTTGAATTTTAAGCATATTTAGGACATGTTTTCCCCAAGAAAAATTAGTGTTAAAGAAATATACCTACCTTTAGCTGTTGCAGAGTCATCCGTCATCTGGGATAAAACCATTTTAGCAATACTGGATTTGTTCATGCTCACGATGAACTACCATGTAGCTCGTTGTGTAACCCTGTCTCTTATAACTCCTATGCAGCTAAACTATAATTGAAATAACATTTAGCAAAAATCTAATCTTATAATAATTGTATTGTGATGCAATAGTTGTTGTTTTTTTATGAACACACTTATTAACTTAAAGGGACTTGCAAGGAGGTGGCTTGGGTGGATGGAGGGCTTGTAAAGTGCAGGACGAACTACCTAACTACAGATTGGACATTTTAGCAGAAAATAAAATGAATGGATGAAGTGAAAAAAGATGTAGAAATACCTGTGCTCAAATCATAAAATGAAACGATTTAAACTCTTTTAATCACAACAACGGCACCTACAGTATTCTTATGTCAATATTGTTGAAATATTGAACTCTTTCCAGCAGATCCATCGAGTCGTCGACATGCACATTAAAATATATTTAACTCACTGGACTAATTTTACTAAAAGAAAAATACTCAGCAATCTTTTAAAAAACCCAGAGGTACAGTGATTAACTTCACTTCCCACTGTTCTGCTGGTTGATTTACAGAATCATGAACGACTCTTCTAACCATCTGGATGGGTGGAAAAAAATCTATAATTTCCTAATCTAAACACAGATGGACACAGAAAATTAAATTAAATTTGAGTTATCCAAGAAGTTTATTTTTTGGCGTATGTTCATTTCATTGTCTGTTCGAGCATTTCGACTGCCTCTTCTCATCCTAATGGCTCCTCTGTTTATTCCCATCAAAGCACTCTCAGGTTGAATCGATATTGTGTTATGTCGATCCATGTTCTAAAAGACATTTATGTGAAACGTTACAGATAGTTACTTTAAGTGTGTTGACAGTTCGAGGAATCAGGTGTAAAGGCTCAGTTTGTTGCTGTCTGTCACACTAACAGTGGTTGGTGTTTTTTGAGCAGGCGAGGCGGTGACAGGAAGCCATTGTCCTTCTCTGCATGAATGATTCTGGTGTTTAGTTACCTATGAAGATGCGTGCAGCTTGTGTTTATTCATACCATACAAGAAATGTGTTTCGAGGTTAAAGGGATCGTTTTGCATTATATTGATAAATATATGACTATGAGCCTTATCAGAGTGTATACACCATCAGAGTGAGACACTTTAAAAGAATGAGTATGATAACGACGTGATCATTTGTTCTGGTGACATTAAAGAACTGATAGTATGTGGACAATTTACATTAACATTAAACCGTGTATATAGTTCATGCAGAGCAGAACAAAACCAGAAATACTGTGAAGAGACATTGTACAACTTCCTGAAAAACCCAAAACATCTACTTTAATGAAAACTGGACATATTTAATTTGCAGATGTTGAGATAATTCCAATTATTATTATGCTGATGTGAAAAATGATTCAAATAGTGAGCGCAATGCAGATGTTGTTCAAAAGCTGTATTTTTAAATACATTTAATGTCACAATGTAAAGGAAGAAGCAGTGATATGTTTATTGTCAACAATCCTGTCAGGCCACAAACAGTGAATTGATAATCATGTAGGTTTTGCCCATGTACCTAAAGTCTTCTACACTGTACAGTAGGTGATTATTTTGTGCCACTGTTAACCTCTTTACAGTATATTCCTGAACCATGTTGCACTGGTGACACATCCTTTCATTACAATAAAAATGAGCACTGTTTCTCTATTTTGAGTAAATTCCTGCTGCTGTACATCACCTAGAGATGCTGAAAGTAGTACCCCACAAATGATCTATTTACTCCTGTTTGAATTACACTTGTTAAGCACTGTGTTGCCTGAAACTACACATTCAAGACTCATTTTAAAGGTTTTCATCTTAAAGCTATAATATGTAATTCATCTGCTATGCTGTGCTTAACTCTGCACAGCCCTTAAGGTATCAGTCATCATCAAATTACAAAAAATAAGAAGCTGCAAAACTTTACTTTTTACTGGTATAAAAAGAAATAAAGAATATCTGCAGCCTGATTCAACAGTTATCATTGTTAGCTAATTGTTTTGTAATTAAACATACATGTGAGGGTTTATATGTATATTTAAATGAAATGGCAAAAAGTAATTGGCTGAGTCAAAGTCAACACATGCAAAAAAATATTAAAGATTTAAACTGTACTTCAAAGAGTGGCATTAGTATTTCAGCTCTTTTCTGAAGTCAGTCAAGATACTTATGACCTTCTTGTGTCTGAGCCCTTAAGTCACTCATTCCATTTGACATCTGTTTTGCTTGTTGAATCTTTTCTCCAACTTTAGAAATATGCTCCTGGTACATTTTTAATCATATAAATATCCATGAGCTTTTTAGGATTTGGCAAATGTCAGTCTCTGCTGTTATGACGCACACCTCAATACACCCAGAAGGATGTAGCAACAATACATCCAAAATAATACTTGGTTAGTGTCAGTCACTCTTCAGCTCGGTTGCAAACATTTGAAGTCACTACTTTTCAAAACTGCCAGGTTGAATGAACAGTAAACATAATACATATCAATCAGGATGACAGGTGTCCTGCTTTTCTGGGCCCGTTTCATTAAGACCTCACACTCAGAAGTGTGTGGATGTGTTGAATGTTATAATCTGTTCATTACACTTTGTGTCAGTAGCGATACATCAAAAACAAACAGCCAACCTTGGACATGTTGACCTTTTGAGTAGGACACACAGGAAAAAAAGCAAGACATTTAAAATAAACTTGAATGAAAGATACTGTAAAAAGACTGTAAGGCAATGGAAATGTGTACAAATGATTCTTTCAATTAAAATATTACTTTATATGAGGTTCAGGCACATTTCCTGTGCAGAAAGGGAACAATAGTGAAGTAGAGGAGAGATTGCATCAAAGAAAACAATGGTGAAGTGAAACTGTGAAATAATATTTGTGAAATGATGGACCTTGAATTCTCTTAGATGAAAAAAATAAAGCACAAACATATTTAATCAAAATACAATGTCAAACGATGACGCATTGTCATGATTAATTAAATCAGTCATTATTTAAACCACTCTGTTGACAAGCAGCATGAAGTGAATGCACTGTACAAATGTAATGTCTTTCAATAGGACACTACAGAAAGAATCTCCTCAAACAATGTAAGGAAAAAGTACAAATAAACATTTAAAAACATATTTGACACATTAGTAGTGATACAGTACTTTATTTTCTGTGATTCTCCATGTTGCTGACAGAATCCAATAAAGTACACCAGAGTTTTTCTAACTTCTGCTGACATTTTGCAAGTTCATCTTAATCTTTATCCTGAGAGCAACAACGCAGTGAACGCTCTTGGAGGAGCAGCGATAAAAGCTGTCAAATGAGTGTTTTAATATTATTGTAACTGCAGCTCATACAATAACGTTAAGAGGGGTAATAGTTCTACGTAGGGCTTTTAACATTTAAATTAGTGCTGTATCTCAATAACACTTTCATTTCATCACATTTTTGCATCGTAGATATTTTAGTGATGCACGTCTTCGGATCTACTCACAAATTTGAAAGCAGATTAAATTTTAGTGCAGATCTGCCGTATTACAAGCAGGCAGCATTAGGCTGTGCAGGAAGAGTCTTGTAAACCTGGTGATGTAACTCTGAGAGAAAAATAAATGATAGGGGGGACCATTTATGAGTAATGCAAAGAATAAAGTTTAAGAAATGTGATTTCAGTAAGCTAGGTGGTGCAGTTTTAATAAATTAGTATGCATGCAGCAGTATGTAATATATACCTCAGTGGGGGAAAATAAAATCTTCATTATGAGTAAATGATTTCTTCAGTCACCAGTGAAAGATTTGCTAAAATCTCACTTGCTGCTGTGTCATAAGGATCTTAAAAAAAAAGAGCATTAGCTTATCTGTGTGTGTTTGTGTGTGTTTTATTTCCTTGGGGCAAGTGTGTCCAAGAGAAACATTCTGCTGCTGGGAGATAACTTCTTTTTACATCAGAAAAGCTATTACTAAAAAGCATGCACCATATATAAAAGCAAGGACAACAGCCCACTGTTGGAAACGTAGTTCTTCTCATTGTAGAGATTTGTAATACGTAAAGGTTCTGCCATTAAGAATTCAACATGATAAACTACAATGGCTCAAACATTACTTGTTAACTCTGAGAGATTGTACTTGTTGTCAAATGCTCTTCGTTGTTGCCCTCTTTCTCGCATGTTTGAACCATTTTAGTATTTAGAACAAACCAGGTAGCAAGGACGGTCTCCAGCCTGACTACAATACTCCTGCTGCCAGTGTGCTTGACATGTAATGGATTATAATGCATTCAAGGCTGGGTATAATCCTCGCCCACTCACCAGCGGCGTGTGTGATTTTTAAATCTCAGCAAAGTCAAATATAAAGATTGCTATTCAATCAGTTCTAACTAAATGCAACCCAAGCAAATGAAGCTACTGTAATGTGGAATTAAAGCAGGAAGCTCACCTCTCCTTGGCACTCTTAATACAGGTCTAATATTTCCCTAAAGCACTTCACTGCATTAGATAATTCCTGCTCTTCCTGTGTTTGTTCCCAGTCCAATCAGTTATTTCCTCCTCTTTCTGGTTATTCCCAAACCTTTTATCCCTCTTGCTTTTAAATCCTTTAACCAGTCATTTCCTTTTTATTATCATGTTGAACTGCTGCCATGTCACATAACCAGAAAAGAAAAAAGCCAGAACACGGGGCATTTTATTTTATTTTTTTTTACCTCCTCCGTGCGTGTGAAAACAATTCAGTTGCTTGTCACTGCCTCAGTCTGCCTGTTGGAGTTCAAGACTATAACGGCATTGCGAAAACCTGAAGCAAAAGAAAGACAGCTCTTTAGCTCACTGACACGAGCAACAGAAGCAGCAGCACTGCAGTGCTAAAGTGGAGAACACTGTTGTGTTGTATTACAGGAGCGATACATGACTTTTAGAAAATAACACAACACTCTTTATATAGATTAATTGGTTTGATGGTGATGATCGTAAATTAATGCATGCAGAAACGTTAGCCTCCAAAATAGCCACTAAGTTAAATCAGTACATTTATTAATCATTTGAACAGAAACTGATTTCCATTAAGTGTGACTTATAAACTGGCTACTGGCCCGTCCTTTCTTATGTTATCCTCAATATGAAAAAGTCTTTTTTTAAACAGGGTTTGCATAAATTTGTTGTTCATGTATTTTTTTTTTTTTTTATCATGGCACAAATCCAGAAAATCAAATTGAAATATCACTTGGCACAACAAGCTATTCCCCTCCCTATGTCCCTCCTCCTGCAGCACAAAGTGCAGTCCCACCGTGTGCTTGATGTTCAGCCACAGGCTAGTCAGCTGTTGGCCACTTTTTTTTTATTTTATTTTTTTTATGGCCTACTTTCAGACCAGGATGGAGGTCTTTGGAACCTCGGGATAAACACTCCTACATCTGCTCATGGTTGCCGCTCAGTGCCTCACAACTCCTAACGTGCACTGTGGAGCTGCAGTGGTACGTTACGTTGTGCTTTCTGTGAATGTGTCTTACATTTGATCCGTCAGGACTCAGCTGGAAAGGAGCTGCGCAGTTTTAACCATGCACCACTGACAGCTGCACTGCTCATCTCATGCCAGCTTTATGTGATGTTCCTTTTAGGTATTGTATCCCTGTCTGGAAATCTAATTAGTTTTTGATTTAATTGATTTTTTTTATGTGAATGGCTCCATTTGATTACAGAAAACTAAATCCTTATATGGATGAAAAGATACAGCATATTGTTGCATGAAACAATAAGTGTCCCCAACTGGCATGACAGTAAGTCTACTTTAAGATGAACTATGCTCTTAATCACAATGAATTAATTATCCTGCTTACTGCTTAAATAATCAGAATAAGTCAAAACCTCTGTTAGCATTTCAGCAGATAGAGGATTAGTGGCAGAGGATAAAATATTGTCCTTAGGTTCACTTTAACTAATGAGTTTTGATGGTCTGACCATTTGCTGTGGCTGCAACTGCATGGGAAACTAGGTAGACGCTTCTCTTTTCTGTAAAGCAGCACAAAAACAATCATATAGAGCAGTGTAGAGCTCGGATTTCAGTTTCCTACTGGAAGACTAAACCTTAGGATGGGATCTCCCAAATGTTTCATGTTATCGAAAGATCAACAGTTTGCTTAATAAACAACTAAAAATGGGTTTTTAATCAACATTTGTGACTAAAAAACATTTATTAGTTAGTGAAGCACTGCTCCATTTGACAGCCCATGTCACTGTCTGCTGTTCATAAGGCTCAAGGCTACAAATATTTACATAAATAGTTTTATATTTCATCAGGCAAAAATGGGCACAGTTGCTACTTTGTGTTGTTTACACCAACGTGGATCACTCAACTTTCAGTCAGTGTTAAATAAACAGTTGTTATCATATGACTGAAATCGTCTTCTTTTGCCCCTGCCATGTGAAGGTGTGTTTACACGACTGCCACTGTGACAGGAAGCCCAGACAACACAGAGCAAACAATTTATGAAAAATTAAAGAGCAAATCTAAAAATAGAGCGAGCTCCCTGTAAGTTACCAGCTTATGTAGCTTCCACAGTGGTATTATCAAACAGAATTTATATTCTGGCCTGAAGTGATTGCAAATACTTATGAAATATGTTTACCACAGTTTTGAGTTTCCCTGTGTGAAATGACAATTTGAGTCCACAGTGTTGTTGGCTCTATTCAACCGGGTGCTCATGGTCATTACATGTGAGATTCCTTTTAACACATAATGTGAAAGCACAAGGTCATTTGAAGGACTCGGAGCATCCGCCGCACCTCAGGAGATTCGCTGGTGACACTGAGGCCAGTTATGCGCCTCATGTGTGAGGCGAGAAGTATGATGAATTGTGAATTCAGCTTGACAAGGTTTCAATTTCTTCGTCCCTCTAGATTCAGCAGTGGGGAAAATACACAGTCAGAAATATTCAGCAAAAAGGAAGAAAGGCAGCAATGCAAAGTCTGAGTCCCATGAGGTTGTCTGGGGTTAAAAAGAGATTGGAAGACGACAAGACTAACACAAAATAATGTGACAGCGCATCGTTAATTTTATTATTTTTTCTCTTTTTACACTGTGCATTGTTCACGGACAGGAAATCTTGGGTACAGTAAATGCGATGCACAAACTGTGAAGGAGTCCTTTGCATAGGTTGCAACCAAATTGCACAGTGTGGCTGTTAAGTATTCAGTAGAGGTCAAGTGAATTATTATCCCGTTGGTGCCACAATCAGCTCTGCAGCGTTCTACTACATTCCACTGAACTGTTGATTAGTGCTAAAAATCAAAGAGCTATACATTTCGCTTACTCCTCCTGTTTGTTTATTTATTTATTTACATAGTGGTTTCACTCCACTGCTCAGCATTTATGACTGCCATTAATGGATTGTTTTGTCCCGGCGTCAAATCAATCTGCCATTCTCACTGACACACAACATTTGTTTTGCGCTTGAGGTGAAACAAATAGGAAATTGCCCGTCACCTTGGTGTGAAGCCTTCAGGAATCTGATCGTTCTCAGTCATTCGCATCCACTCTTGTTGATATCCCTGCTCCTAAGACACCCATATCAAATGAAGCAGCTCAGTATTATAGCACAGGGTTGGATGACTACCATCACAAATGCAGTGAAATGAATACATTCCTGGTGTTTTTGTAGAATGGAAATTTAATCAATTGCAAACAGGTGTGAGGTATACAATTGAGTGCCTGCTAGTGTTGCCCCATTAATAATAGCCAGATTTAAAATTCAAACCTGGTGTAATTTATAGGAGGAAACCTAAAACACTGTCTCTCAAATAGATTCATGTTTTTTTAGCTGCAGATTTCGTGTTTATCCACAGGTTCAGTTTAGTCAGTAGGTTTATTATAGGTCAACAACAACAGCAAGTCATCAAATGATTCCTGCCATAACACACACTTAATACAACAAATGTAATGAGCTGAGGTCAGAAGGTTAATCTGTTGCACAATTATCCACATTGCATGGTTTTTGCTTGGACACTGAAATTAGCCTGTGCAACATCCCCATCTCTGAGAGAAAGAGATGGAGGAGGAGCAATGTGCAAAAATATAAAGCATGTGGTGCATCATGCTAAGAAAGACTGCAGTGTGCACCGGCCATATGAGGTTTAGCAACATAGAAATAAAGGAAATTCAATTAATTTATTTTCATTTACCTCCTAACCTATCAAAGTGGGGGATGCCAGCGTTCTACAACAGATGTTCTTCATTATGCTGTTGTTTACACAGCACATCTAGCTTTAGGCTGTGGTGCATTGAGCAAAGGGCTCATTCCACTTATTGGATACACAAGAACAACAAACCTATTACAAATTGTGGTATGAACAACAGTATTACAACCCCAGAGGAGACAATTTCATTAATATCATTACACATTTGGAAAACAACCAGTAAAACAGCAAAAAACATCTCCTTGTTTCATTTGTTGAAGAAACTGATCATTACTCCACAGTTTGGTTGGTATACCCAACTTAGAAGTGCACACTGCAGGCAATATCTTGTGTTCTCACATAGTGCTGTGATCTCCTCACAGGGGAGGAGAGAGGCTATAAAATCCAACAGCCTGCAGCTGAAGCTTTATAAGGCAGATAAATATGAGTTCCCTCTATTTAAAACAAATGGATTCTCCTCTAACAATATCTACAAGAACAAAAACTACTAAATGATAGTACTTGTGAGAGGACAGCAGATACCTAATTTGCTGGGTGTGGAAATTCAACAGTTACCCAAATTACATTTATATTTTCACTGTTCTCTGCTTGGAAGCACATTTTCATGGTGCTCCATCACTTGTTCATTTTAGTTTAGAAGTCCAGGTTTTAATTATTCAGACTGTGGCTTAACCCATGACAATGAATTTCCCCGGGGAAGTGAAAGGTTTGAACATAATGAAAAAACTCCTTTTATACAGTGCTAAATAATAAATTCCCTTTTAGTTCTGTTTATGTCACCGCTGTTTAAATGCCTTTAAATCAAGCCTCCTTTTTGTTGCTTTGCTGGTTGATTATGATCAAATAACCTGTGATTTGTTTAAATCATGAGGTGTAACAATTGTCCAAGTCTGTTTCAGAACTGGAACCGGCTATTAACTGGTCTTCACCCATAGTGCTCTGCTGTTCTGCTTCACTTTGCTCCTGGGAACACTCAAATCTTTAGAAGTGGTTCCTGTAAAGAACTCAGCTGGGACTTTTTGAACTATTTCCAGTCAATTAAATATGAGAAATTAAATGTATGTGACAGGTGGTCTTAAATGAAGTTCTAGATATGCATTATATATTCCATATTCTATACAACTTGATAAATTAAAGTCTAAAAGTCTAAGCACTAATGCATCTCCATCATAGACTGAACTAATTGTATTTCCAAAACAAGCTTAATTATAATTATTATTCATGGACCAAAAGTTACAATCAGCTTTCTTTGTGCATGAATTTCACTATGAAGAAGAGTTTTTTTTCTTTTTCCTTTACACTCCCCAGTGTTTGACAACGCTCAGAGGTGACAGTCATTGTCCTGAGATGGGATTTCAACACTGGCATTCAAATGGGGAGAATGATTTTTTTTCAAATACACAATTTTCTCTCCCATTATGCATGAGAAATATGTTGCCACTAACTACAGCAAAACAAAACAAACCAAAAAAAAATCACTGACATGCATTCATACTGTTGACTGGGACAGGCACATCAGGAAGATACATGTTACAGATCAGCTGTGTCAGGTAAGAGACACAAGACAGTGAATTTAAATTTGTCTACCTTGTCTTGTTTGCCTCAATTTGGACAGATGAGATATCATTTAAATTTCCTATGAACTCAGAGATGTTAAAATAAATTGTGTTTCTATGAGTCATGTGCTTATGTTGTGTTGCCCTGATTTTGCATTGTTGTTTCCTACTGTATGTTCAGTGTCTCCCCTTGGATTTCACACTAACACTGTGTTGAATGTCTAATGAGAATTAATATTAATCGATTCCCCTGGCAAGTTTCAACCAGAGTGAGAAAGAAATCATCTGCAAGATGTCACCGTGACGAGCCACACTCCTCCTCAATCTCACGTAGTTTTCCACTTCCTAAAGAAGAAAAGACTGTTAGGCCTATTTATCTGGCAATGGGAGTACACACCCCTGACCTTATACTTGACAAAGTAAGATTATATTAAATCTACCTTCACTTCACACAAAAGTCAATGTGAAACTTATACAGGCCTTATTTCCCACATTCCCTGGTTTTGTTGAATATGCTGATGCAATCTTCTGCCTGGAATTTCAGACAGCACCAGGGAGCCAACTAGCAGGGGGAAAGCTCTTCAAACCTCCATCTAACCGCAGACACATCATGTGGATTTCAAGAGGTGCAAAATTTAATTCACCAGAACAAGCTAATAACGAAGAACAGAATTCCTGTTTTGGTGTTAAAAACATTAGAACCTCACCAAGTTTCTTTCTATAGGACGACACAAACTAAAACTAGATTTAGTACATGAGTTCTGTGGGGAATTTGCATAGTATGTAGAGAGCTGCTCACTGCTCAGTGGAGACTGTGGAGTTGTCTGACTGCTTGGGAGACCATGCATGCTACTGCACCCAGTGGGAAGTTAATGACCGATGCACACTGGCTCTAGATCTCCAACACTGCTCTCCGGCTCTCTTGGGCAGAGGGGATTTTCTGCAGTAATTGGAGCTGACAGTGGGTCATACCATTTTGGGGGAAAATGGCAGAAGTGTGAACATAATTACATTTCTCGTGTACTTACAATATAATAGAAGCTTATCTTTGGTTATTCGCAAGAAACTGAACAGGAATAGGTTCATCTTATAAATATACGACTCTACTTTTACAGTTTATTTTTAAACATTCTGTAATTCATGTTATTTAAGATAAGAGCATTTAAGATATTTCAACTAAACATTCTCAACAGCTTTGTTTTTTTGGCACATGCTTCGATGTGCATAGCCCTGGAAGATTCACATCTCATTATTGTTAAACGAAAACAGAGTTGAGTCACTTGTGAGTTGATGTAGTGGTTTAAATTTTTGGCTCTAGGCGTAATTGAGTGCCCTACTGCTAGCTGTCTTATGAGAAAGACCACCGAACTGTGTTACATGTGATGAGCCAGGTACAAAATCAGTTTGCAGCTTACAGCTCTGTGAATCACCATGCAGGTGGCAAGAATGCAATATGTAGTGCACGCAAGTAAGCATCATCACCCAACACAGAGCCGCGCACATAATTGTTTTAAGCTACAGTATAAAGGATGGTGTTTTAAATAAATGTGGAAACAGGCGGGTTGAAGGATGAACGATAATGGAGTCAATAAAACATAAACAAAATACATTAAGATATAAAAATTACAGTAGCTATAATTGGTAATCTATCAATAGTAATAACATACTATTAATAGCAACTAATAAGTGTGATTTGAAGAGGGCAAAAACATACTGTGCATGGTTCATATAGCACTGTAACCATCACATTAGTGTTTAAATTGCCTCGAATGATTAACTGTAGCTAATGTGAAGCGCCCTTCTTGCTTTTCAAGTCATTTACACATTATTTAGCCACAATACTTAGCTATAGCAAGGGTTTTTATATACAGTAAATTTAACTTTTGCAATTAAACTTACACAACATGAAAAGCTCTTAAACGAACTTTAACTTCAGTTTTTTTTCTTAAAACACTTACAGGGTTACAGGCATAAGGGAATCAGGCTAGAGATAGCGTGAGCCTCAGAACAGTCCACTGAGCTCCGACCTTCGTCCTCCCTGCTTTGCTTACATTCCTCAACACTCTGCCTGGGCCTTCAGCTGTTGTGTGGCACCAGTCGAGCAGAAATAATCAACCTTATCTGAGTGGTAAAAAGGGCGAGCCTCATTCAAAAGCTTTTAGAAGGGAATATCTCGGCACTGCTGTCACGTTGTTCAATCAGTCATGGTCACAGAAACATTTGACATCACATCTCTGTTGAAGCATATTTCTGTGAAAATAGGGGAGGAAATCTTATTAGCCTGTGTTTCACAAGCAGTAATATCCACTTTGAGAAAGATGTAGTAGAGTATCTCCAGTCAGCTGTGTAGAGCTGATAAGTGATTAAACACACGTGTTTTAACTCCAGGGCTGCACATTACTGAGTCGCTGTCCATGGTGCTGACAGTAGTGCCCTCTAACAACAGTACATTAAGATCTGCACCTTTGTAGAGAGGCCTTTAAAAGGCATTGCAGCATGTATTTTTGTCAAACAGTGTATTCATGTGTCAAAGAAGCTTCACAAATCATAGTTATTCAACAATAAATATGCCCTTCTGTAAATCTAATGGTATCCAGATCATGCATTGCAGTCATGAACTGGCCTCACAGACCATATTTTTCAGTTTTCTAGAACTCAGCTCCTCCTGAATGTGTTGAGAATATGCACATAATTCAGTCGTGGCCATAGATCTTTTAGTGCCCCGAGCAGAATTTAAATGAATTGAAAGTACTTCCCATACCTATAAGTGAATCATGTTGATGCATGTGGAATTGAGTTGAGTTACAAGTGCAATTTAGAAAGAGAGGGAAAACATAAGTTGGGATATACAACTGCATCACAGTGCGAATGTCTGCTGTTCTTGAAAATGCATCGTTATTGTTTTTCTTAGTCAACTAGAAATAAAAGTCAGAACCCAGTTTTTTTGTGATGTGTGAACAATAATTATCATCTTAGATTTGTGTTTTTGACAGTTAAATAACCTTTAAACTAAACAGCACAACGTGACCGACTTCACTCTCATTCTGTATAGCATACTAGAACCAACATGATAGCATGTGGCATACATAATACATAGATGTTGGTAAAGGAAGTGTTGTACTGTTGTCTAAATGTAGACGTGCCTACTTTTCAGTAATCAGCAGCATTAAATTGCTGTGATACATTGAAATGTATGTGGCCTGTGACACCCAAGGAAATAGTTTTTCCTACAGGAGTCTTGTTGAGATATATCCATTATATCTGCTGAAGAGGAGCATAGTGGTAGGTAGCAGCACTATAGGATTGAGGCAAAGATGGTAAATATAATGCATCTGAGCAGCAGCACACATTGGCTAGTTAAACAGATGTGTTACATGCATTTTGAGCATAGAAAGAAAACAGATGTAGGGGCTTCTATTCAGTTAACATAGCGCCTGCAGATTAAATGCATTACACGCGTGTGCTTGTGTGTGTGTGGTCATGGTAGACAGTGCTGTAATGATGATTAATTCAAGCCTCATATATGCCTTCTTTTTTGACAATCTATGCAGTGTGTGCTGTCTTACACCCGTGAGACGTGCATTTTACAGACCAAATATGAGAAAAATATAAATTGGTGTAACTATGTTATTGACAGTCTACCTGTGCTCTTGACAAAGACGTATCAATATTCATTTCCATGCCCCTGCTTCAAGCTGCTGGCAGCGCCACGCTTAGGGCTCATTTGTGACTTGGAGGAGTAATAACACACAAGTCGCTGTGATACTGAGCAAATACCTGCTGGCCGCAAACACAAATGACTGGACTGATGTAGCTTCCACTAAGGAAAAGTCTCTAAATTCACAGGTGGTCAGCTTTTTATCTGTTAGCATAATAATTAATCATTAATCAACTATTGGAGGCTTGTTGATTGATGATTATGTTAAAAAATACTGTAAATATTGTATAATTACGTGCTTGTAAGAGGCTACTCTTTGAATAATGGCTGAAAAATGTAAAAAAGATACTGCAAAAGATACAGATTATTAAATCCATTTCACATGGAACCTTATATTAGCTTGTCAATTCTCTCAATATTTAGGATGCTTTACACCCCCCCCTCTTTAATTATCATTCTGGACTTTTGCACTTAAATGCAGTAAAGACTCTACAGCACAGAAAAAACTTCAGGTGATTGGGAGTTTGCCATCAGAGCTCCGTTGCTGTTAAAGTACCTGCCTGTAATTTTCTTATTCCCTTTTATCTGTGCTGAGCGTTTGATGTGTTTTAGATCTCATCATACAGTTTGCCTTTTGAGACATTGTCAAAATCCACGATTATTTTTCATTATTGTAAAACTTGCATTTTTTCTTTAAGGTCAAAATGAAAAACGTAAAGAATTCAGACAAAAGTTTTTACAGATGAATTTCTGCTCTACAGTGTTTTTTTTATGGTTCTCTGGCATTTCTGTGTGGCTTTTTACTGTTCAACTGACAGACACACTGATAGCAGTACCGTATATCTGTAGTCGAATTGCAGTATGCCTCTAACAATGTGTCAATCACATTTCATTCTCAAGCACCTTGTGATTCTAGTAGTCTCCAAAGGTCAAGAACAGAAAAAACATTCACCTTCTATTATTACTGTAACGGTAAATAAATATCACATCTTCCACACTTCAGATAAGTTGTTGCCATTTCTTCTGACGAATACTTTTATGACAAAAAAAAAACAAATAAAACAACAAAACTTAAATTAGGTGATAAAGTATTCATATGAAAGGAAATGTTTGACAGCGGCTATAAACAGACCAAAAGATTGGTGGAATTAGATCTTCAGTCACTTTTAAATACATCTTCAGGACTGTGCATTAAGCCTTAACTTCATTTGGAAAATTGGATTGGTGTTGCCAGTCAGTCCATGAACTCATCCCATCTTCTCCTGACCTTGAAAAGGACATGTTCTGTGAGCTCTTGGAAATAGCTTTTGCAGAGTGACATTAAAATCACCTCCCTCGCCGCCTGGAAAAGCGGTGGTCTGATCCCCTCTTGTTATCCAGCGGAAGGCAGATAGTGACTCCCTGACAACAGTGGGACTCAATTGCTTGTGCTTATTATCCTTTGGCATAGAAACATCTCACGTCTTGCTTGCTGCTCGGGCTGACCTCTATTCCATCACTTAACCGCTGATGATAAGATGGAGGAGACCTGAGCTGACTTATTCATGTTCAACCAATCGAAGGTGAATACACAGCATGTCAGAGTTCCTGGGTCAATCATGTTGACATCTGTCAGTTGTTCAATGAATCCAAACGGTATTGGTGAAGGTTAGTTCTACATATTCAAGTGACAACATCATTCTCACTCATGTTTTTGTAGAATATTTTATTTTTACTGTCAATTTGTCTTTAGCTTTTAAGAATTTGGATGTTTTGGCAGCTTTCTATTGATAAACATCTTGCATGGAGCTATGTGAAGTATAATAGTGGAGATATCTTGGAGTAATGACTGCACGTACCATTAAACATTCAATATCACTTTACTGATGTTGCTACGTTCATTGTGGAGTAAAGGTCAGTGGTGTAGGGTTTTGTGAAGCTATTGGATATCTGCAAGATAAACCGATCAATGCTCACTCTTATGAGGGTAGCGTATATGCATAGAGCGTATCACATGTTAGGATTGTTAAAAATGAAAGGGTAAGTGGCCGACATAGATATCAAGCATTTATACATAAAACAGTGCTCGATGCCTGTGATGTTGCCGTAACTAGCAAAAAGCTGCAGCATGAATTCATCTTCAAGGCTGGGCAGTGATAATCCTTTGTTTACCCAGTTAATTTGGTATTTAATGGAATGTTTAGAAGGATTTTTGAAAAGAGCAAAATGCTGTGAGTCTCTAAAAAGAAAAAAAAAAGTTTTTTTGTTGGGCTGTTTTCCCCCTTGATGCGTTCAGTTAATTTATTTGGAATTTTAGTCACATCGTTGTCGATAATTTATTCTGTTATCTTTTTAATTTAACATTTGGTCCATGAAAAGCCAATTAAAATATATTTCAGTTTGTGCCTAATGTGCTGTATGAAATAAAAGTAAATTCTGTCTTCATTTAAATGGGAAGTTGCAGTGCATTAATCACGTTTTGACTGAATATGGTGTGTGTGTGTGTCTGTGTGTTAGACAACACAGACACATGGAAGTCACTGATGTAGTCGTAAGTGCTATTTAATTTATCATTAATACAAAATAGGTGATTAAATACAAAGTTTTTCAATAGAAAATCATCTTGTTTTAAGATTTTCTTCGGAATAGATGTCTTATCTCGGGCACTAAATGCACGTTAAGATCAATTTACTGAAAAAAATAAAGCAGAGCAACAGGCACTAATCTGAAATCGGATATGAATACAAACATATTTGTCTCACCAAGAGATTTAGATGGTAGCTTAGCATCACACCTGTACTTATCACTCAGTTTATGTTCAGATTGGGAGAAAATTAGCAAAACTTGAGTAAAGAGATCAGAGTTATTTGATTCATGACTCCACTTTCTTGATGTAAAACACCGTGAGAGTGAAATAGAGGTGGTCTTGAGTGGAAGAAAATAACAACTTGAGCTGAGTCTGAAGCCCGTATCTGAGCTGTCACACTCACACGCACAGACAAACACCACTCACAGACTGAATGCGTGTTATTACATCAAACGTCTGAGCTGCCAGGGAACAAGGCTATTGGCTATTTGTAGCCAAACGATGGACTGCAAAGACAGTCCAACTGTCAAATATGGCCAAATAAAGTGAGACAAGTTGCATCTGAACGCAGCTTGCTTGTGGGATACGGCAGACTCTGTGAGTGAGAAGGAACACTCCTCGTTTTAAAACAACTCGGGGCAAAATCACACTCCTGTTCCTCTAGAGTTTCCCTTTTTAAGTGAAATGAGTAGAAACTCATCCAAGCAGTGATTGTGACTCTGATTCAGAGCACATGCCTTTGTCCTGACAGCACTCTTGCCCTATTACTGTATCCCTAGAGGCTGGAGATTCATAGAGAGAGTTTCTTTCATGCCATTCTTTGGGTTAGTTTTTCTTTCCTCCTAAACTTAAATTACAGTCATCCACTTCAAGAACTCTTTTCTTCATCATCTATTCAGTTAAACTAAGTCTGTATGATTATTGATTTTACTTACTATGATTATAGTTTTAATAGCAATTAATTACTTTCGCTAAATACTGTGCAGTCATACCATCAGTGCACAACATTATTAATGTGAATCCAATATTGAAAGTGGAATCCATGTAAGACCTGTCAGCAAATCCTGTTGTAGCTGCCTTTAATAATCAATCATATCAAAAACTTAGCTGTATGACTGGATGAATATTGAATAATGTCTTGTTTATTTTCCACTTCTAACTGTGATGTCATGACACTAAGCATCAATACTTGGCTTCCATGTGATGAAAATACTTCAGCTCGTTTTGCTGAAACCACTCGGAAATTTCGACGAAATTAACACGTTTAGTGCTGGAGATTAAATTACACACGAGTGCGCCTCGACATTTTGCGCCTCGTGGGGAAAGCAGGAACACATTCACTGGAGGCCTGACATGACAGCACCTGGCATCGCAAACCTCACATTAGAATCTAATTATGCATAATATGGATAATTAATAATAATGAAGTATTCCTTTTATAATATTACACTCCAAATGGCTCAAGAACATGGCTTCAAATTACACAAGGTTGTGCGTTTGTCTGTGTGTGTGTCTGTGGATTACTGTGGCAAAATAATCCATTTCCCAGATGGTGAAATTTGTCACCCTCCATAATGTCACAGTCATGAAATAATAATTAAAAGCAGTGACACTAAAGCCTCTGATATATTGCAGCTCAGCTGCAATAAAGTTGTAACCTGCTCCTACCTATTGCCAGCTAACTACCCTGCAAACAGAGAAACCCTTCAAGGCATGCATATCGCCAGCATTGTAGTATAACTAGACTTGCAAGGACTCAGGCTACAGAAAGTTCAGCATTTGAACAATAAAGCTTCATTCACTAAACGAACCAGCAAGGATTTCCGTACAGTCCACATCCTGAGGGGTGATACCAAGTACTGAGCTCAAAATCCAATCGCATGAGGAAAAGAACAGAGAGCATTGATTGTACTTTACCTGTTGACTCCATGTAAAGTATTGACAGGGCACCGCGCTGCAGGGAAATCCAGACAAAGAGAAATGAAAATGTAATTTTGGTCCACCAAATCTTGGTAAACCAAAATCATCAATTTACCAGAAAGGAAAACTGAACGTTCACTTGTCACGATTCATCGTAATTGAGTTATTTTCATTCTCTTCAAAATGATAGCACCATAAACATCATCATCAGTTACACAACTGTTAACAGTTCTAGCATAATATAGTACTTTTATGTTTGCTGTACTATATGTAGCATTGTAATACCACTGTTTATATTGTGTTACTGTTCAGAAGTAAAGAATATACACCTAGATAATGTCAACTAACCACAACAACAACTTTCATGAAATGAAAACAAAACCAATATGATAAATTCAGGCTCAAATACTGTGGATTTATTTCATCCCGTTTGTGAAAACATTTTCCTGTAAATGACTGCTGGCTTAACGCTTCATAAGAACCTAATGTTGACAAATGACGCTGTCTTGTCAAGGTGGTTTATTTATAGTGGGTGTACAGTACCTATTGTGGGCACAGTTCAGTGACTTGACGGTCTGACCCACCTCCACCATTTCTTTTTCTTTTTTCTTTTGCATCTCCTGCTTGTTCTGTCACTGCTTGCCAGAAGCAACCATGCCTGTATTCAGTCACATAACAGTGACCTATTTGGACCTTTGCTGAACTTAAAATAAACATTATGGATATTGATTTACAGCTAACATACACTCACTAGTATGTATTTCCTCCATTTGTAATTCTTTAATTTATTGATGCAACATAAAATGATGGTGAAGTGTATTGATATGCGAAAGAATATATAATTCCTGCATGGATCAAAAGCCGTACAGTATTTTATTTCCAGCTTCAATGCCAACAAAAGTGGCTGGGACACAAGTCACCCCTTCCTCCACCTTGAGCCCTCTCCTCCCTGCTTACTGTTTATTAAATCAGAGCACATGAATGCTTTATTAAATGAGAAAATATTGAAATTCAGACATTCCTCTCCAGTTGAGTTTGTTCTCACACTCCTCTGCCCTTAAATTGATTTCACGCTCTTGTGGCTATCTGCATGGGAAATAATGTGCAGCATTATTAACTGGGAGACGAGGAGGAGAAAATCACAGGGGAGGACAGGAGGCTCTGACTAAGAGTCTGGGCCCCAGATAAATGCCACCAGTCTGTCATCTAAAGCTGCATCCAAATCTAAAGTGGGTATTCGGTCCAAATTAACAGTGTTCTGTTGATGTCGCACTTCTCCTCAGGACCGGGCTATTTGTGTTTTCTTTGTATTTATCAATGAAACCTGTGTTCATGAGCATTATCGCTGTTTTTCTTTGTCTGTCGTGCCAGAGCTGCAACATCGTCTGCCCTAATCGTGAGTAAAATGATTTAGATTTTTCTAAGAGGACGCAGTTACAGAGAGAAGTGACTGTAATGATGGAAAATCACATAAACACAAACTTTAGAGTGAGCTCAATACAAAATATGATGTTTAACGTTTTGATTTTGTTACTGTCCAATTGAAAGATAACATTTTTCTATTCAAAAACATGTTTTTATCTAGTGGAAATCTAAAGTAATGACTATAGTAGTGTGTATGGCATGTCGATAGCAACATTTTGAGCACATTCAAATATGTAAAGTGTATTTCACTTGCAATGGTAGTCAGTCCTGCTGTTGAAGTCTTATAACATTCAACAAAACATTATTGAATACACAACTTTGCTGTAAAGTAAAAAAACAAAAACTAAATTGTCATTCTGTTTACATTCAGGGAGAAATATGGAAAAAAAAAAAGAGTTCTGAACCAAACTGAAGCTGAGAAATCAGCCAAACGGTGGATTTGGATCATTACACCATTAGTTGTTGCAACAAAAACATTTTGGTTAAGGTTAGGAAATATGTTGGATTGTATAAAGGTAAAAGATAAATTGTGTTTTAAGTGTTACTTTTTCCTTTAGACCATTTTTTCCCTAAACAGAACCATTAACACTCTAGTCAGACCAACTGGGTGTTTTGTTGTGGGGCAAAATTGGATATTTTGTAAGACAAGAAATAAGTTGTTTGAGAACTTTTACTATTATTTCCAACTGAACCAGGCTCATGATGGGCGGCCATCTGCCTCGACTGGTTGGGGTGGAAAGAGGAGAGAGAAAAGAACAGCAGGCAACAAAAAACAACAAGCAGCAAAAACATTGGGGAGGTCAACTGGATTCTGGAGATGTACAGCTCCAGGCCGAGGATACCTGCAGAAAAGTACAGAGAGAGGGAGACAGAGAGGAGGAAACACAACTACAGGAGAGAGAAGACACAAAGTTAATGACATGCAATGGTAGCATTTGAATACATTGAGGAGGGGGGGAGAGGAGGAGCTCAGTGTATCAGTAGAGGTCCCCCAGCAGACTAACCTATAGGAGAATAACTAAGAGATCGTTCAGAGTCACCTGATCCATCTCTAACTATAAGCTTTATAAAAAAGGAAAGTTTTAAGTCTAGTCTTAAATGTGGAGAGGGTGTCTGCCTCCCGAACCTGAACTGGGAGCTGGTTCCACAAGAGAGGAGCTTCCTTACATTTCAAGAAGAGTGTGGTTCAGGTATTATTTATAAATGTATCTCTGCCCTTCTTCTTCTGCTGACCTAACAACAGTAGACAGTACTGTGAGTGTAGGTGAAGGTGAAGGTCTTGTCCAGCTGTTGAAGATGGTATGCCACTAAACGTAGAGAATAACAGGAATCATCAAAACCTCCTGCACTCAGCCACCTATGGGCAAATCAATCGTGTTGCCAGTTCAAATCAGTTGTACAGCAGCTGTAACTGTTGTTGCTGTCAGGTTCACTAGTCAAGTATGTTTTGGCACGGCTTGTTGTTCTAACCGTGAGCATACTGTACATGCTCACTTCTAACTGCAACTGCAGTTAGACCATGTTCCATTTTCACTCTGACACCAGCATTATTACCAGTATTTACTGAATTGCTCCAGTTTGCAGCCTGTACTGTAATATACAACAGCCGATGAATCTTCCTATGGATACTGGAGGTGTTACACAGTTGTTGATGACTGGGCCATGCAGAGATTAAATACAACAACAAAACCAGACAACACAGTTTCCTAAAAATGACATTCCTTTACAGCTAAACATTAATCACAACTGTGTTTTTGTTGGGTATCTAATTGGTCCCCAATTCTATTTTCTAGTTCTGTCAAGCCAAATTCTCTGGCCTGTCACAAATGATGATGTAATAGACCTGACAACAACCATTGCCATAGAAGCTAACGGCACATTTTTTTATATTAGTTAATTTTTTTGTGTCCATTAGTGACACATTTCTAGTTCACCTTGTTAAATTACCAACAGTGGCTTTTTACTATTCCCTGACATCTCCCGTCCTATTCATGCATCATGTGTCTGATTGTGATATAAACCCCCACACCTGACACCCCCGTTCACTACAGCAGTGCACACACATTCCATTTTATTTATTTATTTATTGTTTAAATACTATTATAGATATAATGGACAGATTAAATTCTAGTGTGCAGTGTCCCTTGAAGGTCAGGGGAAAAAATGTGGGGCGATTTATAGAAAAACTACGCTTCACTTCATACGCTTTAAGTCTTTATTAATATTAAAACAATCTTTCCGTAACACTAACCGTACTGCTTATCACGCCTAATCCAAATATCACATCTAACTTTCAAACTTGGGTCTGAGGATGGTCATTCTTGTGCTTTCTACGCTCTCCATCCACTCCAGCCACTCGCCTTGCATTTCGTTTTCCATTAGCACTTCATTCATTCAAAGCATATCTTGCATTACAACATGGTTGTTATATAATTACGTGTGCTCCAAAAATGTAATTGGGGTTGCTGTTTAGTTTCTCAGAAATGGAAATTTCAGGACACCGGGGTTGAACCCGAGCAGATACACTCATCACAACCAATACAACTAAAAGGCCCCAAACATGACAGCTTGAAAACACATTGAGTCGGAGAGCTGGCAGCAACATTTCTGGGAGAGAAAATCAAACTCATCAGTTGCTCAGTATCACAAGCAGAATCCTTTGATGATGGCAGGAACGCAGTTTACACAGTTTGGGTTTGACTGAATGGATTTAGAGCTGAAATCGTGGCTAAGACCAGACTGTGTTGATCAACCAGTTTGAGCATTTGCTGTTTCATAACACACCAACTCGGATCTGCTCAGAAAATAAACAATGGTGCTGATACCAACAAGGTGATTAAAGCCTCGAAATGTGTTTCAATGCGCGTGTTTATCTTTCTCTAGGTTTTATGTAATCCAATATGCAATGATGTTGTTTACAGATGGAATGATAATGTTAAAGGCGTGCTTTCTGTTTACCAAGATGCTAAACAGGTTAAGAGATGCTGCTATACTGAAAACAAGTACTTAATAAATTTAACTTTTAACAAAGGCTGTGTGGCTGCTCAAAAACAGACAAACTTGGTACTTACAAGCACATACTGTCACAGCTGTCTAGCCTCTTACATAACCTCATGTAATACCAAACACAGAGCTGCAGCAACTCTGAATCTCTTGTGAAATAGCAACTTGATACTGTGAGTGAGTGTTTGAGTGTTAATAGAAAAATAAAAACACAGTGATCCAAGAGTTTTTGAGGTTTTACTATGTATGGGGATCTGCATCTGAATGACGACTTTCAGTTTATGTTGCTTGTGCCCATTTTAAATAAGAAAGGAAGAACATGTGTCTAAATATATTGTTTACCATTAATACAAATCCATCACCAGAAATGGCAAAACAACCTTTTAATAAATTATTAGTACAACACAGAAGTGTATTTGTCATAGGAGGACTCAGCATAGAACTACAGTTCCATCTGGGTAACTTCTACTGTTTACTCATCCACCCACTTTCTACTCAACATCTCACAGTATAGCTTCCACATAGCCCCTGAGCATGTGGTTTAATGTGGTTTGTGAAAAGCGCAGTGGTACCAAAATGTGGAAACCTCGCTGTGATGACAAGACTTATGGACGATGCACGCAGTCGCTCCAGCCAACCATCCTTATCCGTAAAAATACATAAGCACATAACGCACCAGAAAGCCGCAGCTATGTGTTTATGTGCATATTTAACAAAAAAGACAAATTGTGTGAATGTGTTTGTTTGAAATTCCTAAAGGAAACCTTGTTCTTGCAGGTTGGATGCGTGCATTGTGTGGACAGAACACAAGATTGATATTGATCTCTTCTCATTCTCCTGAAAGCAAATTAGTGGTTTGTTTTGTTTTATCCTCTACAAATGACATAAACCTTTAGCACACAGAACATGACATATAATCCTCGTGTTTCCACATGTTTTCTTTGAGAATTCCAGGACAGGAATCAGCTCCGCAGTACACAAAATAATCCTTCTGTCTAGGCTCCCCTGCTTTTGATTCAGTTCACATGTCTGAGTCTCTCCTGTCAATCTTTGATGCACCGTTGGCTCAGAATCATTTTTCAAAACACTGAACAGAACATATGGCAAACAGGCACAACATGAAACATGAATTGGGATCTGAAGAGGATCTGGTCAGCACAAAATAAATGGGGGTAAAAAAAAAAAACACACTCGCACACAACCAACCTTGCAATCTGGCACATGATGACACACAAAGTGCTTTTTAATCTAATAGAGAGCTTTTGAGCTGTGAATTAGTGTGTGTGTATGTGTGTGTGTGTGTGTGTGTAGAGTGGAGGTAGTAATCCTCAGCCTGGCATGAGCTGGTGCTGAGTCCTCCTACGCTGCTACAGGGTGACACATACAGTACTGAGTGAATTCTCTTCCAGTCTTTGGCTTGTTAGCAATGTATGAGAATATTTGTAAACAGCAGTGAGAAGGACCCACTGTGTCTGGTCAAATGCAGCATGTTTACCGCACTACTCCACGGACTCCCCAGCATTTGGCCATGTGTCACAGTCTGATGTTAAGAGTGCTGCATTAGACTAGAATAGTACTTCATGCTCCATTTGTGCGTAAATACAGTCCACTTAGTGCACTGACCTTGGAACGGCCTGACATGTGGTGCCTTGCTCAAAGGCATTTTCACCATGGTGGAGACCTTGTGTAATGTTAGCTGCTTGTCACAGCATCACACATCCCACTTGCATCCCTACTTACACTAGCATCATGATATAAATATTTCCGCTAACACGCTCTCAGTTGCACAGGGTTTACGTACTGTTCAGGTCGAGGAAGAGAAACTTCATGTTTTTGCAACATAATTTTTGTCACTGAGTGAGTTGCTCCAGGACACAGGGGGTTAAGAGAGATGGACACTGAAAGTTGACAGATTCACAGAATATCAGCCTGGGGATTTGAAGCATTGCTTTGGAGGACAGTGAGTGTGTCTCCAGGGCAAGGAACTGCTGTGTTATACCCAACCAAACATTTCTGGTGCTTCCTCTGTTACCCTCCTGTGTCCTGCTGTCCTCATCTTGTCAAACTGCAGCATCTCATGAGAAAAAGGTAAAAGGGAAACTTTACCACTGTCGGCTCTACACCATTGTCATAAAAATAGCCCATTATTCTGGAAATGGTAAGATTTACACTGCTGCAGACACGATCTCTTTTCTTTAAGCTTGCTTTGTTTGAAAAAGCTTTTTTTAAATAAAAACCTTGAGTGTTTGACAGTATATTTCTGTGGAGATCAGGGGGTAGCAGCTTATTAAGCACGTCATTATCAGGTCAGAAAAGACTAGTTTTCATCCCTACTCTGCTCTAGGACTTTCTAGCACGGCTGACATTAGGTTTATGCTTTATGTCCTTCACAACCAAGGTTTGTGAGATTAACAATCTAGATATCGATGATCTGCAGTTTCATCTAGCTGTAATTACCTAAAAAAAGGCAGCAACGGAAAGTTGGCTATAGAATCACAACAGATGTGGGTGAGATTCACAGAGTTGACAGAGAGTATGTCTATCTAAAGAAGCAACAACTCTTGAGGTCTTTTCTGACAGTGAGCAAGGGGCTATCATGGCCGCCGGGCAGCTTCTATGTTCTATATTTTGAATCGGAGACAACTGAGTGCCATTCTGTCACTGTGGCATCCAGCTACCTCTGATCGTTCCAGCCTGCACACCACAGGATACAGCTATTGTGTCTGTGGTTTGCCAAGGTCACACAGCGAGCGCCAATGGCAACTTGGAAAAAGTTGTAGCATCATAAACTCAGAGCTTAGCTGCCCCCACTCTCCTTCCCACCACCATGTTTACATCGAAACAACGGCAGCAAGTGCTGTCTGAAAATACCTTTTATCATGGAACATTTTTCCAGTCATCTAGGTAAAATATTACCAGCAGCTGCTGTGTCAACTTAATACTTAATACGAATGTCAGCAGGTGGATCAGTCATATTATACTGTACTTACTGTGCAGGTAGAGGGAGACAGTTCTAATTATTGGCTTAATTGTACTTGCATTAAGGGGTTCACAAGGACTATATATTAATTCATTCATCTTTAGAAGACACTACCATTACCCAAAAACACGGGTTATGAAACAGCTTTTGCCTTGATCTTCTTGTGTAGAATAATATTACAAACACATTCACATCATGCATCACATTTTGATCATTTAAAGATCTCTGGCTTTGTTGTCTCTATCCCACACTGCAACTCAGCACTCTTTTTCTTCTTTTTGTCAGACATGTTTAAGTTCAAGACGATCACTGGACGGTTTCTTCTGAAGAGGCAATGTTTGCACAACATTTCAAGGGCAGGACACGCTGTGCTGTGTCCTTTTATTTACTTAGTTCTAAATGTGAAAATTAATAATAGAGCTTTAATAATGTTTCATGTAAATATTATAATAATCCATGTTCTGCTGTAGATTTCTGGAGGGAATACTATTTGCCACATCCGATTTCACATCTCATCTACCATTTCACAGACATTAGTGACAGATAAGGCGTCTCAGATCACTCAGAAGGGTGAGAAACCCACACCTTTCCAGTCACACTTAAAAGCATTGCCTCGGGCAGATTCATGAGAAAATTTCACAGTGTTTTCATATTCTGTAGTGAGAAAGGAGCAGTAGCTCGGAAGAAGACCAAGAACTGTAAAATACCTTTGGCAATTATTACAACACACGCAAAATATGCACAGCTGGTTTTTGGACAAACATGTCACAGCTTTGAACTATAGTGCCAGTCACAACAATTTAAAAAAGAATGTCAAAGATTTGCTTTCTTTTTTTATACGAAGATGAATCGCACAAAAAACAAACATAGCTATTCACCTTTCAGACTTATGGAAAGAGCAGACTGGAGCTAAGGCGTGCTGCAGTGGCACAAAGAAAGACAAGCACACTGATAACGTTTTATCAAAGAAGCTTCCATGAAATGTTTTGTCAGAGCCGATACTGTATATGCAAGTGGTGATTACCCAGCAACTTCTTCCCTTGCAGTTCCACAAGGCATTTATGCATGTGCCTGTCAACACAGTGCTGTTTAGCACGTAGTCAAACGTGCACATGGAACAGACGCCTTTGCTCAAGTGAGAAGTCTAGGTGCCAAGTCTGATTAACACATTGAGATATGGGTAATGGAAAATAAAATAAGAGGTCAAGCTCAATAGAATAATTTCATCAAATGTCAGGAAATTGTGAAAAAAAATAATGACAAATGGTTCCAGGACCAAAGTTGAAATCTCACATCATCAGTCTGAGGTTGTTTATTTACTGTAGTTTGCATTTTAAATGAACCTTTTCTATTTATTTAAGCACTCTGTCAGTGTAGGCACAAGTTTTTATGAAAAACATTACAAATACATTCATAGTTATTACAGTCAATGAAGAAACTTGGTTGTCAGCCACTATTGTTGCCACTGGTTAAACTTTTTTTGTACTGTATATACACTTGAACTGTGTGTGTAGTACTGTATAAAGACCAGGAGCTGCCATGGAGAACTGCAACGGCAGGCACAAACATGCACAAGCTTCACTAAAACATCAGCAGCGCCGCTTTTATCTATCATGCATCCTGAATTTACTTTTTTTTTTTTTAAAAAGCAGTAAACTCACTTTGAAGTTGATTTGCTCTGATGTGCTATGATGGCCAATTCATACATGGGCTTGTTAGGACTATAGATCAAGTGGGAACAAGAGATGCACTGATGAAAACTTCATTAAGGATGTCCTCATATTCAGTTTAGATTGGTGCTACTAACATGCGACTTCATCAGTTAATCCTAAATGACTGCACGTGGTCAAATGGTTTGTGAGCTGATTGTATCCTTAAACAAGTTGAGCAGATGAGTGCAAGATTAAAATCAATGTTGGCTGAGCACACAACAAAAAATTCAGCATCCTTCATGGACATAATTACATTCCTCAACATAATTTCAAAATTGGTATGCGTGCAGCTAATTTGATTTGAATTTCACATTCTGACCAAAATAAACTTTTATTCAAATCACTGAAGGCAATTTATCTCCTGAGAGATGCCTCATTAAATGAACACAAATCTGATAAAACATCATGAATGCAAATAACCTCTGAAAAGGGAGAGAAAATGGATATGATGCTGAAACTATTAAAAATACCCCACTTATGTTGGGGTGTATGTGGGATTTGCTGCTTTCCTCCTCTGATTTCTATAATTGTAGCTTCAATATACAGTAAACGGGTTTGGGTTGGGTAATGTAGTGTTGCTCAGACAATAAGCAATATTCAGATTTCCCTTCAAGCTCTAGGACATTTTGAATGGATTTTTTTTATTTTCCATTATTTTCTGAACTGGCGTAAATTTATTCATGAAATAAAGAAGAAACATACCCATCAGCTTATTACAGATTACTTTGATTTATCAGAAGCCTTCATCAGACAAACGTTCTATAAATCTGTATTCTATCATCATCGCCTGAACAAGTGAACGTCCTATAATAACATTTGGTGGCTGAAGAGGAGCTTCCATCATACCAGATGTTGCAGACTGAATGAATCTTTACACCAGAGACATTTGAAAAGATGACTGCATGTCAGTAGGTTTTAATGAGGTTGTGGGGCAACACTTCATATGAAAGTGGATACAAATGGTCTTCAGGAGCAGTTTCGAAACCATAGGACACACTCTGTGCAAAAAGCAGAAGAACCAAAATCCCCAGGGCCCTTTTCAGTTTCCCTGTTTGGTGATGTTAAGGAGGTGAGCACAGCTGACTGGGCTCATTCTTTCCACTTTTATGCTTTACAATATATCCACAGGCTAGCAACCGTGAACTCATCTTCAAATGCAAATTACAGCATGTCCAGAGATGTGTTGCTCTAAACTTTTTTCTCCCCCTTTCTTTTTGCACAATGTGGTGTTTACTGAACCACAGACACAAGCCTGTATAACTACCACGTGAAACCGGTGTTTGAAGAAGTCCAAACAAAGCAACCACTTCTCTCCAGGACTCAAAGTGAAAGTAATGAAGAACAGACGAGCAGCACTTCGAAGAATACATAGTGACACTTTAACAGGTTAAAATAAGTTGTACTGGACATCCTGCCCAACACTGAACGAATTTCAAAAGTGAGCTAAAGTAGTTGAGGCGATACAGTTTTAATAATTAGAGGTTCATGGTTAGAAGGAAATAATACCGTTGGGAAATAAATGAACCTGACATGGTGGCAGGTTTTTCATTTTAAATTAAAAATATTTATATATATTATACAGTGTTATCAAGCTAATTTGCTTCTCATAGTAACAATTTATTTAATATTCTTTGTTGTTTAATGGCAAAGCAGATGAGTTTCCTATTCTGTGCCTGTGGCATGTCTAGGTTTTGCTGCTTTAATTACTTAATGCTTAAAATTATCAATCCAGAAATAGCTTCACAACAAACATATATTCTATACAATGTCGGAGGGTCACCTGCACCCCCTGACTGCTGGAATGGTGGGAAGGTGGGGGTTGTGAGATCCAGCACAGGCCATAAAGAAACTGTTTGCACGGCCAGTTCAGCGATCACTGCTGTGCCAGTACTGTATGTTTATTATTTAAGGCTCTGGGTTTAAATTGTTATCATATTCAGCATAACAGTGTTCACAGACAAGAATTTCATCATCTAATACAGCTTAAGTTTATCGTGACAACTTAGAATAGAATCAAAACATTTATAAATAATAACTGGAAATCAGAAATATTGTCGTCTTGACTCATTCTGGGTTTATTCCAAGTCTCAGGAGCCCTTCTGTTTATAATAATGGCTCACTCAGTTCTACATCAGTTTTATTGATTTAATTTGGTCCTTTAGAGATCTGGAGGGGATGTGTACGTAGATAATTCCTCAAACAAATGTCTAAATGTGATGGAGATCTCTATCTGTGGCTGAGAGAGTCAACACGATTCATCCTTTTTGTCCATTTCTTTTTTCACTGTACTGAGCCCACCCATTCATTCCCCCCAACCCACAATGCAAGCAGCAAGCATCATCCATCCTCACCGTGTGCATCTCTTATGTAAACAACCACCTACACAGACTCCTCTGCAATTTCTTCTATAATTTCTTGATGTTAAATTTGAGCCTGTGAGAAAATACAAATCAAACAGATGCTTTCGAAAGCTGCAGTATCAGACATTTTTGCAATACATTGATGCACTGTTCTAGGACAGACCAAGGTTAATCTTGTGTGGTCTCTCTACATGAATTATAAATAGGTGCTGCAGGTGTGTGAGTCTGTTTGTACCACCGTACACACAAAAACTGCAGGCCAAATCACCCAGCAGAAATGAAGAATGTGTTTAGCAATTTTGAGCTTGGTTTATGCATTATTACATTTACAAATGCTGTGTGTGACTAAATATATAAATTCACCCATTTGTAATAGCAGATTCCTTGTAGAGAGTAAATAGGTGTTTTGAAAAAATCTGCAAAATACACTTAACGTGTCCACAATAAATCTTTATTTTTACCTTTTTTATAGAATGTTAACCTCAGTTAGCACTGAATGTAACTCCTCCTTAAAAGGTCAAATAGTTTTTTTTTTTTGTCTATGGCAGACATCCCACCTCTCACCCCACTTCCTGGAGTTTCCAGCAGATGGGTAGCAGCTCCCGAACGCCTCAGCCATATACAATATCCCATGAATTGTTTATTTTAAAATAGAGAGCAGGAGCGAGCAAGGTGATTCATCTCCCTAATCATGTGTCATTGTGTGCAGGTGTTACAACAGCAGATTTCATAATTTACATCTAGTTATCCACTATTTTAAGATTTTCTCTTACTGCTGCACCCAGTCTGAATCAATGCCACTGGTAGAAATAGTATTGTGTTGTAAAGGTGCAAAGGTATTAACTATGTATAGCTCTATGACACAGGATTGTTTTAAATGAGATAGATACCGATTCAATCCCAGGAATGTGTTGTTTTTGTACCACTGTTTCACACATCATTAGTAATTTAAACGCTGTGCTGCATTCTCCCTTTTTCCCATTAATTTTACATTTACCACAATCTTATTGTAGAGGCCTTGTTTGTGGACAAGCATAATTGATGGTAGAATGCAACATTTTTTATTTGGCCTTAAGTTCAGAGCAAATGCATTTACCTTGCACAGATTAGTTTCGAATTAAACTTATATAACACGCAGTCTAAGCAATCAGACCTTTCCCACTAGCTCCCTGCAACTCATTTCTTTGAGCAAGTTTAATTATCTTTAATGGCAAAGTCAGGCTCTGCATATCTGGTGAGAAACAAGGTCCATTCCTCATAAATTCATTATACTGTTGGGCCTGGGAAGGAGGTGGTGCTTAAGGCAAGTAAATGTGTTACGTCATTCATGGAAATGTAGAAAATGAAGTTTGCTGTGGTATTTTCTTTTGATAAGACGGCAGAGAAAAGTATCCACTGGGCGGGAATAATTAAAATCAACCTGTAGAATAACCACCCTGAAGCATGGGCAGGTTTTCATATACATTCAAACAGACCTACATGTACATACAAGTGCAGGTGTGTAGAGATAACACAAATAAAAATATTACACAACATGCAGACATACAGGAAATGATTCATATTTGTATTTATTATTTTAAAATCCTAAATGTGAGATATCACTTTTGCTCCTTGTAATTTTTTTTGTGATAACCACATAAAAAAACAAATAATTGTAAACATTTTATGCTCCAAGAGTATCGTGAGTATCATGCTTCTGCCAGCTTAAGCTACATACTGGAGTTATCAGCTTTTATTGACCCATTATCTGATGTACTTTAAGGTTGTTTTGTGTGACTGTCATAATGAGTATTGAAGCCATCAGTTGAAACATTCTCTTAGATCTCATGGTTGCTTTCAGTTGTTGGCTCTCATTGACCTGTCATATGATACACGGTAATGTAACCTGCTAGGCGATGCTGGCAACATTAACCTACTACATTTCATGTAAATTGGAATTTTAAATTATGCAAACTTTCCTCAGTGTGAAAGCGTCTCTCTGGACAGACGTGATCTCATTTGTTGGATACTCTTCCAGTAAAGTAACTTTACAGTAGCACTGCGAAGAGACGAGTAAGGTGGAACACAACTAATTTCACACGGCTGAGTGTAAACAAGCAAAGTACTTAGCTTGATGCTGATTAGTCAGTTTACCTTACTGGGCAAGTTCACAGGAGCTTTAAGCTTATTAGCCTTAGAACCTAAGAGTATTAACAGGTTAGTACTGTAAGTATACTTGAAAGAAAATGAGCTGCAGGTGTCATTTGAATGTCTCAGTTAAAGTTTACTGGTGCTGTTTAACGCTGGCCCCCTCCGCATGGGTTCACGTTTTTCTTAGAACTTTTACTTTAATGATATCTTACTTGATGATTTCTCTGTGCTACTATGCTCTTACTTCAGTAGCATCACATCAGTGGAGCTGAAATGTGTTGCGTATTGTTGATCCCTGCTGAACACAGTATTTCCATATC
Source organism: Anabas testudineus (assembly GCF_900324465.2). NCBI lineage: Eukaryota > Metazoa > Chordata > Actinopteri > Anabantiformes > Anabantidae > Anabas > Anabas testudineus. Next base: position 19,282,186 of record NC_046615.1, read on the forward strand.
AGTTTATTTTTACGAATTCAAATAAGGATTTAGCATTTTGTCTGCTAATACACGGTCTCACTTGCTATTTGGCTTCACTTATTGTAATTTAATGTATTCATTAAATTAGCTTTGTGTATCATCACATTTTTGCATCCATCGAGTTATTTTTATCTGACAAATAAAATGGTATGTGTGATTGTAGCAGTGACTGCAGTAAGAGGTTTTTTTTTTTTCCTTACAGAGCTCATTAACAAAAACAATAACAGCAACAAGAAAAACCTGCCTGTCTCTCCCGGGTGTAGCCCAGCCATTACTGGCTATCGTTATACAGTATCCATGGAAACAAGAAAATAACTTGGCAAAGCTGAGGAGGAAACTGGTGCAAAAGAGGGATTGTGAAGTTTATTTTATACATGATTCCAAACAAATCAAAGAGAGTAGACACGTAACACTCAAAGTTCAAGTTAATTAAGAGAAACCTTAGACCTCAGTGACAGATTTAATGACTCACTATTGAGGAGGCTAATATTGCTGCTAAAGGCTGGGCCAAATGGCACTGATCATATTCATATTGCCCACAAGGTCTCATCCTACCTCAGTTTCTTAAAACCATCCACCCATTCATCCATCATCACTGCAGCTTGTCTATAAATAAATCCATTTAATACATTATATATTTGTTTTATTAATTTAAAACCACCACTACTGCATGAGTTGTGATTTAATATTATGCAAGAGGCTAATTCGTGGCATTCTTTTAACAACGTTTCCCCATGTGATCAAAAGGCAAAAAACTATTATGAAAATGAAGTATTATCTTCTGTGTTTACAAGAAAGACACTAACAGAGTAACTAGTTTACTGTTGACAAAGCTGATTTGATTGAGGATAATCCCTTTATGTTGGTTTCTGTTGGTTTTACAGAATAAAATCAGACTTATTGATTAGGATTTATATATGTGATGTATATGTTGTGTTTGGCACTGTAGTAAAGGTCATATTAAGGTTAAAGTTTGGCAGATTACTGGCAGACTAATTTCTTCCCTGTTATATGGACAGACACTGTCATGCTAAAAGTACTACTTTAGTTTTACAATAGTCCAGACAGAAATACATTAGACTTGTCTCTGCTAGAGCCCTCAAAAGGCAAAGACTTGAGGTTCTGGAAGTAAATCAAACTAACATATTGGCACTGAAACTATAAACCAGTTGATAGTTGCTACAAAAAAATCTTCAATTCCCACTGAATCCCTATTGTCTGTAACCTCAGGAAAGTCTTGCCAAATGCGAGCTGTTCTACTTAAAATGTGAGAGGTTGTTGCAGTAAGTCACATGTTGTCAACAATCTCATTGTTGTTTTTAGTTTCCAAGAATAAATTGAAAATTATGAAAAGGCTGTTTATGAAATGTGACATAGCCATGGCAATTAAATCAGTAACACTGCCCATCTGCACAAATAGTCATTTTACAGAGCTCGTAGCTGAACACTGCTCCAGTGTTTTTTATCTTTTATTCATGTATGGTCTTCCCCCCCCATTTGTCATTTGTTCAACTTTGCAACTGTCATGAATGATCTGTTCTTCTCTGCAAAAGAGGAGCGATGCACAGGCTCACAAATAAATGTTATGCACATATTTGACTAACTGCACCACACACGCATTGTTTTTTTTTTTATTACTATATCTCAATCTGCTCCTCTTTCAGAAGTGCCAAGCTGTAGTGTAACGACACACCTGTTTTTCACTGTACTTTCAAGAGCCTGCAAGCTGTCGGCTTATACTCCTTTCTTGGTTTCAGAGATCATAGCGCTTTGAGTCTCTTGAGTCTTTCTTTAATGTGTCAAGAAACAAGTCCTCAGGTAAATTCACCCCAGGAGCACTTGGTCTCTGCAGTCAGATGTGTCAGAGATCCTGTCAGAACAAGGAATATAGGATTAGTGAACAGATCCTGCCTCACTTCCATTGTTCCATATTGCTGAGCCTGAGATAACCATCTAGCAGCCTGAAATTCAGGTGAAGGTGTGCAGCTCACATTCATGTAGCACACTTTACTCATTTACATTTTACCTCTAAGCAGATTCACACACACATACACACAAATGAGCCTGAAGAAAGCCCAAATGCTCCTCATTAGAAGCGTAGATGCCTTTGAGCAGTGCAGTGTAGTTTGGCACCATACCTTAGTGATTAAGAAAGACATATATTTCCACTGTAGTCTACAGCATAGCCTTGAAAATGTTTCAGTTTTATTAGTCTGGAGTTATTCACCTAAAGTCTAAAGAAGAAAGCTAAATGCTGTACATTCAACAGCAGCTGTTAGAATCAAATGAGCAATCTGTAACTTTATGTAATAACACCAGGTGGTTCCTCCAACCTAACGTCAAAAATGAAGCGGTGGAGCAACCATGACCTAAACGTTAAAGAAACTTTCTTTCGAGTTTTTCACATTGAGACAGGGGCCAACAAAGGACGAGTGGGTGTAGGCAGCTCACAGATGTGAATGTACTATAACTAAATTAGTCAAGCTGTTGCTCTGTTGCAACAAAAAAGTGCTCAGGCAACTCCTCCCTGGACAACTAGAGACTACACAAATTAAATATGTGCATCCTTGTTGAGTCAAGTGTAGAAAGCTGCATGCATTTCCCATAATGACATGCTCATACTAGATGAACATATGCAAAGTGTCACAAGCTATCAATGCAAATGCACAAAGCATCAGATGTGAATTTGACTTGTTCTACACCCAGTATTGTGACACAAAAAAACAATTATGGGGAGAAGAAAAAGGGGCCGTTCATTGCTTGAACTGAATTGAATCAAAGAGCAGAAGTCAACACACTGGTGAGAGGCTTCTATTGTGTTCGTGCAACATGCAGAACCAACCTGCCAATGCTGCTTTTGTGTTTCCTTAGATAACCCAGCTCAGGTTGTAGTATCTGGTATGTAAATGCACTTCTAGAGTACAAACGAATTTGGTTATTGGTTGTCCATGCATGTTGACTGTAAATGTTAGAACTTGACTTTTTTCTTTGGCTTGACTTTTTATTTTATTTGGATAAACTGCCCATACTTTTTAAATAGGGATGTCAGTCAGCCTCCCTCATCATCCCCTATTTGTTTGCTTGCCAATCATCACTATGTTTACTTTTACCGTTACATTTATGCATTTTGTCATTTTCCTCCTTCTACATGTTTGCTGACACGTGAAGTTTTCTCAGACCACAGAAACATAAGGACGGAAAAAAGATGTTCTGTGCTACTAATGGTCAGTGGATGTCTACACGTTGATGAAAACACTCTAGACAGATAAAGCATTTCAACCCATATAAATAAGCAATTTCATTGCCTGGAGATTTTAAGTTGAGTTATCTTCCCTTAATTAGTTGAGCCCACTTTCTCCCCGCTGCTCTAAAAATGTAATAACTTATATGTTTTTAATACCACACAGCATATTTTCAGCAGTCATTTGTATCTGTGGGTGAAATATAAATTTAGTTGCCAGCTTGTTGGCCATTTCATAATAATGACTAGATGGTAATTCCTTTCAAAACTCACCCTGAAGTATAACAGATACTCTGAAGTCCTTTAGCTCATTTCTAACATACCAGTGCTTTTAGCATCCTACTAGCATCTTAAGGGCGATACATGAGCTGTCGTATTGATGTGTTTTTTTTTTTTTGTACAATTAAAATGTAATTCCACCATCAATTATTGTAAGTACAAAGAGAAAAATAAAGGTATTTCAGAGCACTTTGTATTACTTTATAAGACAACTGTGATCTCAAGGGCTCTCTTTTGCAGACTAATGTGAGTGAAACAGGATTTTCTCACCCTCATCTTTCTCCTTGTGACTCCTTTTAAATAATTGAAAGCTGAGCAAAGCTGGGCAATTCTGTCCCACTGAATGAGAGAAAATTCTTCTTTAGGCTCCTGCAGTGAGACTGTTGGAAAAAGCCAAAACAGCTTAGATGTGTAATGTCTCTACAGCTATGGTGGTGCCTTGTTGTATTGCTCATCCCCCGGGCTTTGCAAGGAGAAAGTCACTGCTGAGGTATTCAACTGGTTTCTGACAACTAGACTATTTTGTGCAAGGGATTTGGGTCTCAGAAGAAGTGGATTGATCAGTCTCTTTTAAAGTTGTTAAGTATGTTTCAACATTTCTCAATTGGAATTTGATGAGACAAGTTGATGTCCCGATGTGACTGTCACTTATTACCTCTACAGCCAGTTCTCACAAAATCAATTTGAATTTAATTTTAACTACTTATTACTACTCTTACATTGTGGGGGGGTGGAGTCCTTTATAGTAGGGAACTGATCGAAATGAGTGACAGATTTTTAATATAGCCACTTATTGTTTGAATGTGCTTGGTTTGGATTAAAAAAATGATGCATTTGTCTTGATTGCATATTTGTGATGGATCAGCCGACCTTGAATGACAAGTGCTGCTTTTAGATCATAATTGTAGTCCCATTACTTTTTAGTTGACCGTTAAACATACTTTCAAATGCAACTGAGCCACATTTACATCTAGTTATTTGGCAGACACTTTTATCCAAGGCAACTTACAAGTGATGTATAAACCCAGCAAATATCTAGGCCAACGTGTGGGGACCACGAGACGTTGTTCGCTTGCAGAGCGCAGTGATCTAGAGGGATTGTAGACCAGGATGAGGTTATTAAGGAAAGCCAGTGCTGTTGAGTTGACCACTTTGTAGGCAAGAGTCAGGGCTTTAAACCTGATATGGACAGCTACAGGAAACCAGTGCAGAGATCTGAAAAGTGAAGTAAGTGTCCTTTTTGGCTGATCAAAAATGTGATGTGCTACTGCATTTTGGATCATCTGGCGGGGTTTGGTGGTACATTCTGGTAACCCGGTCAGTAAGACATGGCAGTAGTCAAGCCAAGATATGACCAAAGCCTGCACAATGATTTGTGTTGTACAGTCCGAAAGGTAGGCTCTGATCTTTCTGAGGTTGAAAAGGGCAAGTCTGCATGCCCTTGAGATGGAGGAGATGTGGTCGATAAAGCTCAGTTGATCATCAATGATCACCCCCAGGTTTCTGGCAGACTTGGAACAATCACTGTGCACTTTATGTTGATGCTGATGTTGTGTTTTATTGAAGGTCTGGGTAGGAAGACAAGAACTTCTGTCTTGGAGAAGTTCAGCTGAAGATGCCTCTGAGTGAGACAGTGGAGTCATCCGGAAAGGACAGGAACATATTTTTTTTTTCTTGTAATCAAAACAAATTTTAGGTAAACTGATTCAGGATTGGAGGTGGTGTACTTTAGTGTGAGCTCTGTGGCTGAAATCTGATTCCATTTCCCTCAGGATCAATGAACCTTCACTGAGCAGTGATCAAAAGCCAAGACAATCAAACATCAAGAAAGCCTTGATTATTGCTGTTCCAGTTTACTCTGGGATTGCAATACACCTGGGACCATTAGTTGTTGAACACCCCGTCAATCAGGAACTTAAGTTGATCAATTAGCTGCTAAAGAGACTAAATTAACAGTGTTGAGCCTTGGGAATTAATTAGCTTTGGGGGTTTGCCTTAAGATACTGTATTAGGGTTAGCTAAGAAATATGCAGTTTTCTGTTACACAATACTTGTTTACTTGCAATGTCTTACACATCTGGAATTTATCAAAATATGGACTTCATAGCCAAATCATGCAATTTTATACTTGATAAATGAAAATGAAATGTCTCCTGGCGCATTTGTTAAATGCTAGTGAGATTACAAATTGACAATACATTTGAATGAATGCAACTCTGAAAAGGCTGTGTTTTGCAACACAACATGGATCTGAGTTGCATTACGGGGAGTGTAGAAGCATTGTTTTGAAACAAAAAGTCAGACCATTTTAACAGCTGCTGCACAGATTTTCAACATTCTTTTGATCTGTTGCTAGAAAGTCACCCTCAACTTTATTGAAATGCAATATAACATTTTTGGACTGCCCCTTTAATATGGCTGTAAAACAACTTATTTAAGTATTGAATGCAGTATTTGCCCATACAGCATTTACAGTGTGATTTATATCAGAATTGCATACGTTTCAACAATTCTATTTTACTTCCACAAGACCAATCTTTTGCTGTGCTATTCATGTACCTGATGAACCTTAATCACTGAGATAACATGATGGTAGGGCCTACTGAAAACTACCCAGATGGACAAAAAACACAATATCAGAAAGCAGATGGAGAAAATAATGAAAAGTGATACTCATATTCACTAGCAGATATCTTGGAACAATGCTGACAAATGGGAGCAGGAGCCTGGCTCTGCTGTTTTCATCAGATCACATCGTCTATCTTGCAATAGCACCTGCCTCAGCTGCCCCATCAAATTTCAGCAGCTCGCTGCCCTTGAGGCAAGTAGGCAGCAGCCAAATTATTTGCAGACTGGTTAGCCACTTCAAGGTGAAACAACAACTGAGCTCTCAATTATTTCACAGTGGCATATTCAGGCCTTACGGAGGGGAAATAGAAATAGAATTGTAGAATGGATTAGCCCTTTACCTCCTCACCTATTTAGCGTGATAATAATTGGCCAGATCACCTTCGTAATGCATCTGCCTGCAAATAATCCACTGTCCCCTAAAGTGAGGACAAATTATAGGTTCAGGATAGACATGCGACAGCAGTGAGTCAGTTTTAGCAGGCTGCCAAAAAGATGGTTTTAATGGCAGACAGATGCAGTCTTTTGGCCATCACATTTTTTGAATTGGGAACTCATGACTCTTTCATGGGGTTGTTAAATAAATAAGGAGGGTAGATTGAGCCGCCTACAGAGACGTGGGCTGTGGCATATGGCCCAGTCAAAAATGGGCCTCAACAGATCGCCTTTTTGGACGCCATCCTGGTGCATGCTCGATAACTATGAGCTGGCCAAGACAGTAAAACAATAGCAAAACAGTCAAAAGAGAGAAACAGAGAGGAGTCAGGTGTCGTTTTTGCAGCAGGGCTAAGGGAGGTGTTTATGCAAAACTGTCTGCTCAACATCAAAGCAACGGCTAAGTCCCCTTATGGGAGCCACACCAGATATAAACCCCTGAACCCAGAAGGATCAAAGTCTCACCCACTATTCAACTTAAAGCATATTAAATAATAATAAATATGAATATTCTGAATACTGTGTCAGGACTAGAAATAGACAACCTACCACCAGAAAATCATCACTTGCAGCAATCATGTGGTAATTCATGTTAAAATGTATGTGGAGTTCACTATTCATTTCCTGGGAAATAAAATGATATGTTCAGGAATGATTCACTAAATTAGTTTGTAATTTTAGCACTCTTATATTTGCATATTTACATTAATCTATGCCTTGCTATATTTGTCAGATGACATGGTTATTTAATTAGAAGTATGCTTATGTTTCAAAAGGAGACATTGAATATGTTAAACAGGTTTACATCTTATTTTGTATTTAATTTACTGCAGAATCCCAGAATCTTAACATAATTCACAGAAAGTCATTTTGACATGTGAATCACCCCAGAAATATACTTGAGAACAATTTAATACAGTATAGGATCTGAGCCTTTATGGGTCAAGCAGTGTCCCAGCGAACTGCATTATCAAGTAGGCTTGCTGCTCTGTGGCTTGTACGATAGACTCTTTATCACTCAGTGGGAGTTGGTAACAAAATAAATCGTCTGGTCCAGTTTCACAACAATCCTGAAACGAGAAATCCAGTCAACAGCCTCCAGAAACCAACACATTGCTACTCACTTCTGCATGATGTCGCTGCTTTGATTTTGACTCTCACTGAAACAAGACAAGATGTTGTTTGTGTGTCTAGTCTCTTTAGAAGAACTGTAAAAATGTTCAGTCCTTAGTATTTGTAGTAATTTATGTTCACATTAAAGCTCAAATGCTGTGTGTGATGTTTGTTGAATGTCATACACTTGCATATCTATGCATTTTTTGACTAAATACACATACATGGGACAGTTTCAACATCACAATTAAAATAAACTGAAACTAGTAGGATGTTGATGTTGATCTTTTGAATCAGAACGCAATGTAGAGCAACAACATTTCTATATTTTTCAGGGTTAAGCTCGAAAAAAATGTTGCACATATGGCTGTACTCTATGTATTGAATAATGGCAATCGATCAAAACACTGATATAAGTCCATCTGATATTTTTAAATCTTTAATTTATTTTATTTGCTTCGCCTTCCTCGTTTCCCCGTTTACAGTACTTGAAGCACTTAGCTTGAGACGACTGATAAAGTAAATTATGTAATCTGTTTGGAAAGAGTACAAAAACATCTCATTGACATAAATGTGCAAATATGGGACTTTGAAACACAATGTCCTACTTGTAAAGGCCAGATATCAAACAAGGTAGTTTTCAATAAGCCTCAGAAATGGGAAGCACACTGTGGCATTCACAAAATATTAATGTGAGGCATCCACATAAAAAGTAGAACGATAGTGTTTTCGTGTTCAGAAGTGTCTACATGTTCTCCGCCTCTAAGCTGAATTCTTTGCATCACATCTTCATTCTAGTTTTAACTTTAGAATAGGAGGCTTTTTAAGTTTAAAGCACAACTTAATTTTCTAAATTAATAGTACTCTCTGCAATCCCCATACAGAAACTAAACCAACAATGAATTACCTCTCCTCATTGTTGATGTCCGTCAGTCTACAACCTAGATTAGTCTGTTTACTGTGCCTCTGTTGTTTTCCATCAGCCAGACACACTGTGGGACATGTATCTTCATTCCAGTCTACTTAGTTAAGAAATCTTTAACAAATATTGCTCCAAATGCTCTGGATTGACACAACTTTGTAGAGAAATCTGAAACATGCAAGTCAACTTTATTACAGAAGAACTCTGGTGGAATTACGGCAATGCAACGTAAAATGTCTTGTTTTGTGATTTGCAATGAAGAAACATTTTAGCCAGTGGAGGGGTGTGTCTGGCAGATGTGATTTTAATCTTTTCTGAACATCGAAAGTCTACAGCACAAACAAGATAATCCAGATTGCAGACTGACAGACATCACCTGTGAGTGGAGGCAATTTGTTGTTGGTTCTGGTGGCTGTATAGTGTTGGAAATTGGAGGGCACCTGGAGGCTACTGGACAACCCTCAGCAAAATTTGAGCACCAGCCAGAACAGAACAATTTTCTAGGCAGTAAGATTAGTATGGGAATACAGTATGTACAGACCTTTAACCATTAGGATCAGAGAATGTGTTGATGACTGTGCACTGTGAACATTGATCTTATGTGGAACACTAAAACAGAGACGAGTGTATATACATAGATATGGTCCCTGGAAAAAAAAAACTGTATAGCTTTCAAATAATTGAAACTAGTAATGCAGTAATAACTAATTTTTAGCTAAATATGCTCTGTTGGCCGATATGATAGAGGGACTGGAAAACTGCATCACCCGTACTTCCTGCGGTTATGTTGATACACTCTGTTGTAAATAGATATGCCATTTATCTATCCCTATCTTCTTTGTGTAGATAAACTAGATAACATCTTTGGCCCATATCACTCTGCAGAGTGTATGGTGCCCTGCTTTGTTGGCTGTGTTTTGCTACGTTTGGTTTTGGGGTGCATTAGTAAATGCTTTTTCTCCTTTCACTGCTCTCCACACCTCCCTGGTGCTAAAAATCGCACAGCACCAGTTAATTTTTAATATTTGTTTTTTTTTGTTGTTGTAATCTTATTGTCAGTCAACATTGTTTACTAGATCATAGTTTGTTAAAACATGTATATGCTGTTTGCCAAAAGCAGAAAAAAATATAGATAGTGCTGTCATAAATTGTAACACAAAAATACAATTTTGCTATTTAATACAGTTACCAAATTAAAGTGATTTTAGCCCTTTTAATTAGCATAGCATTTCAAATAATAACATACTCTTGATTTACAGTCAACATATTATCTACGGTTAAGTAGTGAGATTAGCTTAAGATTTAATATGCAGGTTTGAATGACAGTGTCTGCAATAGATGAATTAACATTCAGTAAAATATGGCAGCATAAACAAAGGTTAGACCCAAAAATTTGACCCTTTTGCTGTGGATATGAGAAACGGCCAACCTGCCATGAGTAGAGATATTAAATCTAAACATTAATCCCAAGTGTTTTTTTTTTTTTTTGTTTTAGGCATCTGAAGCTTCTATTGTTACACAGAGGCATCACCCACAGCAAATTCACACTTTTGTTTGCTTACATGCAGTGTTCCCCAGATGTCGTTAAGCACATAGATTGGGATGAGGGCAGGGAACACCCAGAGGTGTATCTGTATTTTCATGCTCAGCTGAGGAGAGGCGACTTGTCGTACAGTGTCAGAATCCATCAGCCTGCTCCTAACCTAGAATTTTAAGCACAGATCTGATATCTGAGGGATAAAAACAATGGATGTCTCCATCACTCCCTGGGGCTCTGAGACCTCAAGAATAGCTTCTCTCCTCTTCTATTCTGCCTGTCTGTTTTCAATTCAGAAGATAAATGAGGATACTTTGATACAACTTGAAGAAAAGAAAACACGGCAAAACTCCCCATGGAGTCCTAACCAAGGCAGCTAGGGTGTGGAATAAAAAGGAATGGGACAGAGATCCAAAGTTATTGCACAGAGCCACCATTTTTTTCTTTTTTTGTAATGAAACTAGGTTACCCCACTCATATCCCTGGTCATTTCCCCTAATTTTCCAACAGTAGCATAATTTGCTCATTTTTTTCAGACATACAATTATAAAACCATTATTCAATATGAGACAGCTACCTATTTTTTGTTCACTAACTAATTACTATACCAGCATTGTCTCCTTATTCATAGCAAACATGCCGTGTAAATTAATAATATTCCCTATACATATCATAATGTCTGTGATCCTTCACTAATGGCGGTTAATTAATGTTTAAAGGCCAGGCAAGTGAACTACAGTTTTTCTGTAAACAAGTAATTAGTGCTGAAACATATGATGTTAAATTACTTCGCAGTCTGCATCATCATTTAATGAGGTATTCAGTCAAAAGAATCAAACATAAATTGCTCATTTGGTCACTGACACAAAAATTACACCCAAATGTTCAGCTAGACTTCAGCTTGTGTTTGGTTACTAAAGCATTAGAGGTATTGTTCAATGATAATGGCAGTTTTTATCATTTGTTTTTTTACACTATTCAATGGTTGCTTTAATCAAAAAATTAAAAATGGATACAATAAAATTTCCATGTTAATGAATAGTACTGCCTCCAGACTGCCTCCTTGAAAACTGTGTGACTGTGCAAAAGGGGAACTAGTAAGTGAGGACACTAAGACACCTGGGATTTCTCTGAAGAAGTTTCAAGTTTCTCCAGCTGTGATAGGAGAGACTGTACATACATTACAGTGCTGTTGGCTCGGTCAGAAGCTTATATTAAATATCAGCTAGAGTTGCCAGAAGACGTGGGAGACTCTGAAGTCACAGGTTAGAATATGATGGGACTAAAATTTTACTTTTGGCCATCAGACAAGATGTTATCACTGGTAAAGAACCCAGGCAATGGGCACCATATGCACAGTTGCTGACTTGCACATTTCCTTGTCTCCGTCCTCTAAGTTGTGCTTTTCAGTAACCTTTTTGTGGAGTTGCTTGGAGTCTTCTTTTGTCTTCATGGTGGGGTCTTTGGCCTGGATACTAATTCACCAGTAACAGGAACTTCCAGATACAGGTGTATTCATACTACAATCTTTAAAACACATTCACTGCATTGAGGAGAGATTTATTTAACTATGTGACTTCTTAAAACTCCTCTTAATTGGCTGCACTACTGATGATTTAGGTAAGTTAGTTTAAAGGGGGTAAACAGTTATGCAATCAATTTATTAGTATTAACCCATTAACAGATGACAGTTTTTATATGGACAGGAAATAATTAATTTAAATTTTTAATGTCGAATTGGTTTTTCAAAAATAAATATAAGCTGAAAACTTCCAAATACTTTTTAAAGGCTTTGTAAAAGAGACAAAAATCTCTGCACCAGGAAATGTAATAACTGTGTCAACATTAGCTGAACCCCACAGATACACAACTAGCATTTTTAAGATAGTCAAATCCTTCTTAGTTCCACCTTTAAAATCAAGATATGAGCATAATTTCTTTAAAAAAGTCCATAGATTGTTTAATACAACATACCATATTCTCAACAATTCAACATCAACAAATTTTTTTAATAATAAAAAAAAAAGAAATCTGCATATTACCTTTATTGCACAGAACAATTTCAATGTATTCAATGTATAGATTTCTTTTTTAGTATCATTTAAGTAAAAAGTTGGCTTGGACTACATGTTCAATATAGTCCAGGGTCAAAAAAAAAAAGGAATAACAGAAACAAAAAGACAGAATCCCGGGATCACTTGGGACCAAAAAAAGGCTAGATACATTAGCCACACTTTGAACGAAGAGAGCATTCATAATCAGCAAGAGGGAGAATCGTGAGCCATATCCATATCCATGTTTTTTTTTCCTTTATGCAATATGGATTACACCAAATCTGCTTCAGATTGCTCCATGGGTGAAACCATCTGTCACTCCAACCATCTGCATATTCAGTCCATACTTCCCGGCCATTACTGTGTCATTGTCTGTAATGTCATCCATCAAAAATAACTTAGCCTTTATCCTCACACACGTCTGCAAAGCCCACCTGTCCACAGTGTGTACTTGAAAAATGTAAGGCTAGAACCTCAGATTTTATATGCACAACCAGATGGGAGTATAGTACGCGGCAGTTCCTTTTCCCCTTGACAAACAATGCACATTTCTGGGGAAAAGCAAACCTAGAAATGATCCTGGTAGTTAATGTTTCCACAATTGGGGGGGTGGGCATCAGCATACATAAATCATTGATTTCAGAAACCAATCAAGAAAAATAGCCAACAGTGAAAGAAATATTCTACTGCTTGAGGAGCACATTGTATCTAAAAAAGGTGAGCACCACAGCTTTTATACCTCACAATCATGTTGAGAACAAAATAATACCATTACACAAATGTTTTTGAAATGCAATTTAAGCAGCGATAAGCGCTTGTGGTATCAAGTTACCCATGGCAACTATTTTGTTTTATGGTGGCAGCATAGGATAGATACTGCATCTATTGTTAGTACAAAGGGTCATATCAGCAACATCTCACATTTCTCATGCCCCCAATCCATGTGTGTGCTGTGTGGGTTACATCTGAAAATCAGGGATGAGTGACACTGATAATGACATAAGATACTGGGCTCAAAAGTCAATAGCATTTCCCCCAATTCTAAAATTCTATAGTAAGATACACATTTACCAGCCTGATTTTCTGCTACTTTTCAAAACTAAATATCGTTATATTTATCTTTCTAAGAAGTGAATTATTCTTACATAGCTTTTGGTTGATTTTTAATGGTGCAGCACTGAGAATTGTTATAATTTGTCAAAGTTGTACCGATGCATTCCTAATTACTGAATCTGCTTAATTTCAGAGCACATATTTTTGTATATCATTCAGTTTTTCAGGTCACATATTGACCAATGTAACAATGGATAATTGTTTTGCATGTCCTATAATCAAAATTGTGCCATACTATCTTATGTATTTTTTGGGCAAATCCTTTCAACAAAGTTAATCAGGTGCTGTGATACAGATATACATTTGATTGATCACATAACAATCATCAGTGTAGAAAAGAAAAAAGACCCTATGTAGCACATAGTATTCACAATTTTAACACTGACATTGTAATGTACTTGAAATGCATGGACGGCTGTATAAATGTGCTCATCAACCCATATAAACGCATTCATAACTTGACATTTAACCTTGGGAAAAAAAAAAAAACACACAGACACACACACACACACACACTAAATAAACAATACAGACAAAAAACAGCAATGGCCAAAATATGATCAGCCCCATTCTGGCTGTTTGAAGTGTTTTTCTTTTCAGGTATATTTTTCCAGTATAAATCTACAGGAATATGAACGCTTTTGACAAATCTGACTTTCAATTAATGCCCCCACAGGCCTTGTACAAACCACAAATGCCCTGTAGCACTGGGTATGCTTTCATTCCCTCTCACTTGTGAAAGTCAGAAACTGCCCTCTTTTCTAGTCCTTTGGGCAGGAAAAAAAAAAAAACATTTTACTCTATGTTAACAGACCAGGATCCACAGGTTTGTAAGAGAGGAAAGAACATGTCTTCATTTCCATTTGTCTTATTTTTAAGTTCAAAATTAATTAATTCCACAGCTCCATTAAATCATTTTCATGTTAAACTTGCGTGGAGCATCCACTGTGCTGCTGCTCATGCCAGCGTCCGATTTCCTTGGCACATACTCGATCTCAATGTTGTGCTTTGTGTTGCCTTTACCTCTGCTCCAAAGGAAAAGCAGTACCAGGCAAAACAAGACAACACCGAGAAATGATATGAAGCCCATTGTGGTTGCAATGATCAGTGTCTTTATATCAAACGGAAAAGGGACATTGGCTCTTGTACCATTAGCACCAGTTTCTGTGGGCTGGTTAGAGATGAAGGCAAAAGTCTTGTTGGGCTGGTGTGGCCAGTCAGGTGAGTAGCTATGAATGTGCAGGTGAGCAAGAGAAGTGTCATTTCCACCTGCGTTGCTAGCTATACACACATATGTACCATTGTCTTGAATCTGGGCATACCGCACCTCAAGGGTACCATCTGGCAACACAGAGAGCCTTCCAATCGTCTTGGTGGTGATGAACTTTTTCTGTGGGGATAGCCACATTATCACTGGTGCAGGATCTCCATCTGCTTGGCAAGTAAAATGAACAATGGCTCCCTCATCAACAAATTTCTGCTGGGGTTTGCGATCTCTAATCCTAGACTTGCGACAGGTAAAATAGTTGGGCTGGAGGACATCCGGGAAGTCTTTGAATTCTTTGCCTTGGACATACTCGGGGGAGGCACAGGTCGGCTGCTGCCTGTTGAAGTTCAGTCTCCAGCGTCTTCGGAAAACCCATAACAGTCGGCAGTCACAGGCCAGGGGATTATCGTACAAGGCAAGGGTTTCCAGATTCCCAACTGAATGGAAAGCAGATTCCTCTAAAGTGCTAAGAGAGTTCCCAGACACATTTAGAATCTTCAGATAGTTTAGACCACGGAAAGAGTAGGGCTCAATCATTGCAAGTCTGCCTCCAACCAGGTGAAATTCCTGCAGACGCAGAAGATCATGCAGCTTATTTCCCTCGATGGTGTGGATAGGGTTATATGAAAGATTAAGAAAGCGCAAATAAACCAAGTGGCGCAAGGCTACATAAGGAATTGTGGTCAGATTGGCATTTGCAATGGTCAGGGACGTAAGATTTAATCCATACAAGCAATTTGGTGTCATGGTATCCAAATATGGCCAATTGCCTATTTCCAACACTTTCAGTCTGTAGAGCCGTTTAAAGGAGTAATCCCGTATGACATTGATGTTGAGGTGGCGCAGCCTAAGAGTGATCAAACTGTGGAGGTGGGTAAAAGCCTCTGTTGGCACAGAGGACAAGTTGCACTTCTCAAGACTTAGGTGTTCAAGACTACTCAGACCGTGAAAAGCTCGGTGGGAGATGAAAACCAGGTCATTATCACCCACCTCTAAAGAACGGAGATTGTACAAATCCTGGAACATGTAGTCTAACAGGATGACAATCTTGTTCTCACTTATGTCCAGCTGTGTGAGATTACTTAGGCCTGTGAAGACACCGAGCTGAATCAGCTTAAGTTTGTTGCTACGTAGCCCCAGTGTCCGCAAGCCATAAAGGTTGTTGAATGCTCCAGGTTCAATAGTGGAGATTGTGTTTTCACTGAGTTCCAGGTGCTCGAGGTTGGGAAAGTTGGCAAACTCATCTGGGTTGATGGTTCTAATTCGGTTCTTGCTTAGGTCCAACAGTTTTGTCTCTTGAGGAATGCCTTCAGGTACTGTCATGAGCTTCTTGCGGTGGCACATCACAGAGCGCTCTTGAACATTGCACTCACAGCGGGATGGACAGCCTGTGGTGGAGCCAGACAGCACAGTACCCAGCATCAGGATCAGAATGGGCTGCCAGCAAGCCACCAGGTAGCTGTGCCCAGTCGCTTCCCCGGCTGCCATCTTTTCGGTTACCTAAGGAGACAAAAACATTGCAAAACATTTAGTTACAAAATTTAAATTGACTAATTTTAACTACCCTCCATTTTGCAAAAGTTTGTTATCTAAATATATTATGTCACATTGATCAGAATTGATAATTTCCCTTTGGAATTAATGAAATTAAAGTGAATCTTGAATCTTTTTTTGTGTGTAGGTTGTAGAATATACATTTCTAATACATACATTCAAACATGGACAGTAGGAGAACATTCAAATGATGATTTGATATCACTGAGCAATCGGCTGATATTCAAATGTGCAATTTTCTGCTAAATTTAGCAAATTCACATTGGATATGCTGGAAATGTGGGACAGAAGTATCAGCTTGTAATGAAAACACCTTCCTTTGGCGAGTGGTCTATTGGTGTATCTATTTCCTACCAGCTGGTTAGTTGAACAATCATGAGTGCTCAAAAAGATGCCAGTTGTATGTGACACGATTCACAACAGAACAGAAAATATGAATCTGTTGCAATATTCATGTCACAGAGAAGATGAATAAAGGTGGGCAGTGACGAGGAATAAGGTACTTCCTGACATTGAATTGACAGTTTTGAATTGTGCATCACTCACTTTTCTTGGCAAAGCTTCAAAAGGTATTTCAAATGCAAGTGCTATGAATGCATGGCATTTTATCATACCTATTTGTGAAAAGCATATACTAAAAAATCGTAGGCCAAATAATTCTAGTAATCTACGTACATCTTGCACTGAACTCCCACTGTGTCTGTTGAACATCTTTTCATTGCACACCTTGCAGATTATCAGTCAGTGGCATCATTATAGTCAAATTAACATCATTGTTCAAACAGTAATCCAATTCACACTGTGTCAAAGATATATGCTGAAAACATATGTGGTTTGTCCTGATACTATAGTCTTTTTCAACCCCACCCTCCTCTTCCTACTTCCAGCCTGAATTTGCTATGAGTACTTGAACAGTAACAGTAGGGGGTGGAGCACCAGTAGCAGGAGGACACAATCAAAGATGGATGGTGCCATGTGTGATGTATGTGCTGTGACTGTCACCTGGCTCATGCAATCTTTTAAGGCAAATTATAGACCATGCACCACCAGGGAATTGGATACAGAGAGAGAAACACAAGGTTTAAGAGCAGAAGAACAAACCACGTTTAATTTCAAAGCCATCTGTTAGTGTCTCCAATTTCCCCTAACAATGCAATTAACAAATAATTTTGTCATCAACTATATTCAAAAACCCTGAAACTATAGAGTATAGTGTGACAAGGAAGCTTCTATAATGGTGTGGTAATAAGATAAGTAATAATTTTAAAATAATAGAGTTATTATTTTTTTGCGAATTGATAGTTGTAAATTGCTGATTTACAATTTATACTATTACTGAGAAAAAATACACATTCAGCATGCTTGTTACACCTCAAGGATACATACTACAGAACGTGTTATGGTAGGCTTCCATTGAATAGGGGTGTGCTAATCATATTTTTAGTCTTAACATCTGACTCATTTACATACAATGTCCTGCCCAAAGAAAAGGCCTATTCAATTCGCAAACATATAAAAATGAAATTAAGGGAAAACGTGGCTTCTGTGATGTGAAGATGTATGTGCTTGAATTCCTGGAACTACATTAACAGCGAGAGTGAAGAATTGCTTCTCAAACAATCTTTGGCTGAGTCCTGACGTCAGCTACAGACACACTTAACTTAACCCACAATTTACTCACAGAATTAATGTTTCTTAGTGACAGCTGAAACAACCTGTACAAAAATGGGGGGCTGCTAGCGTAATGTTAGTACACTGCCATTTGCTTATGATAATAGCATCAGAGTTCAGCACGTTTTTTCAGCATAAGTGTCTAAACTCATGAGTCACACTCCGGTGTCCCCAAATTATGGTTCACATTTGCATTCTCCTCTGCAGCAGAATGCTGAACTGTAGAGCTCAGCTGTGAAAGAGTAGAGCAGCAACACGAGCAGGTTTGTGTGACCTGACTTCTCATCTCCCATTTTAGCTTTTCCTTAAAGCGTATGCTAGTGTGCGACAAATAAATAAAGGATAGTTGTGGCCAAAAATGTACTGTATGACCCATGTACTGAATTCTTATTGAATGACTGTGTAACTGAGTTGACAATTACTTATTAGTTTATCACCAGTATCGATAAGTATTTATCACATTAGTTTTCGAGATTGTTTTTATCACCCATTTTCATCACAAAACGAGGGATCTAGTAATCAAAGGCAGATAAAATTAAAGAGCAATAATTTATGTTTTATTGTAGTATGAATTATATAATCATTTTAATTTTTCCCATTTTATTCTTATACATTCAAACTCATGGAATTGGATTGGAATTGTCACTGACATAATGAAGTGTGCAGGAAAAGGAAATAGAGACAAAATCCTTCACATCTAATTCACATGCATCTTAAGACATGTCTCTGGGGAACTCTTGTCTATGTGTGATGACTGTTGTCACAATACAAAACTTTTTGCCTGGGGTATGCAATTTCATCTTCTGCTCTAAATTTGTCTTTCAAGTGGACTGCTAACAGGTCACATGGTGCTTTTTTCTGATTCAAGGAAGACAAAGGATTATGAAGACATATAATGTACTCTTTACCAGATTCCATACACAGTATTACATATGGCTGATTGATGTTATGGTTATTATAATGGACAGTTAATTATGGGGTGACGTGATACTACCATTGTGATCAGCACTACTCTTTTTCTCACGGAACAATGCACAGCTGGACATTAGACTTATCAAATTGGGGATTTATGGGCTAGATCCACTTCACTCAATTTCATTTTATTCCTTCTGAGGTTAAGGTTTAATTTGACAATACTATCCCTAATCAATCGAAAACAAGTGATTTTGAAACAGGCAGAAATCATGGCGTGTCCGAGATCAGCGAAATGCACCAAAGCCTGCTATGCCCCTTGCTGCTTCCAGCCATACTTAATCATTCTTACTCCTTCGTGCACATTGATCAAGTAAGTGCTGAGTGCTGGAAGATTGAGTGGTTTGGGGCTTGATGTGGCATGCTAAGACACCTAAGCAGAACTAGTGGCCTTATAACAAGCTCAATTCCATGTGTCAGCCTCCACCATGTGGCTATTGTATATTTGACATCAGTCTTTCAGATGTTATTATGTCCAATTCTATTACCACTGACACCACTGGAACCCAATCAGCAAAATGATCAAATCATAATCCCTTGATGGCAAAACTACAAGGCTGCAACTTCAGCAGTTTACAGTCTTAATGAGTCGTTGTGTTCCTCTAAACACAATCCCTACAAAATAACACCACACTGAGTAACTCCATGATAAAATATCTGATTACATATAAAACCATGTTACTAAAGCCTTCACAGTCACTCCATCAGAATGTGCTGTTTATTCACATGGCTTCAACAGCAAATATGCAGGGACACATTAAGATGACGAATGCTATCCATGGGTAAACACATTCAGCTCTGTTTTTGTTAATGATCTGGTGTTATCATTCCCTCACAGGCATGTAGTCTGAATGCACTTCTTCATTCCAATCAGCTCTCCAGTGAGCTCCAGAGAATTACATTAATTGAGGTGAAATGAGAAGGGGCGTGCTTCTAAAAGGAATGAGTGTGATGGAGGAGAAGTGCTTTAAGACAACGGTGCTCAATAAATGAGGACCCACTGGTCCAGGACCAGTAATAACTAGATCAATGAATGGTGAGTTGTGACAGCATCCACTGGGATCCTGAAGATGTTGCTTCATATCAGGAAGTGAATGGTACCCTGTGCTCATATTACAGTGACATACGAGCTACCATCTTGTCAGTGAATTAAATTGACAGTAAATCAAGAATAAAATATATCTATTTCTAGTTGTATTACCTTTTATCCAAGCTGCTGTCATTAAGTCAAATTTATTTCAGTCTTTTTGACTAACTGCTTTTAAACTCCAGCTCTATATTTAACAGATGTTATCCACTCTACCCTCGCTTGGAGAAAGCAGACTTATTCGCATGTAGCTTTCACATTCAATGTGCAATTACTTCCCTAAATTTGACATCATGCATCAGACATATGCTGTTTGTCATCATTGAATTTGTCACAATAAGCACAATCAAATACAAGTGAAGAGTACTGTTAAGCCCATTGCCTAAAGCTTTAGTTACAAGACGTCACCGCTGAGTCTTGTTAAATACTATTGTTAAATACTCATGAGCACAGTGTGTTAAAAGCCTTTAAAGCGCATTCCTCTGCAAACTGCTTAGTTACCTGCCAGGCTAATCCTGAATGGAAAGACAAAGCTGCAGAATTTAATTCGGTATACTATTCTAGAACGGTTTATAGTAATGCCCTTATCTTGAATCTCCATTTTAAGTAAACAGAATAAATTCATACAGAGGTAAGTGGCTTTTTGGTGTCTGTTTTAAATCAGCGCAAATATTTTTTCATGATATAAAAATACTGTAATTGTACATCAATCAAGAGAAGCAGGGATTCTAAGCTAAATATCAATTAAACTGCTTCAGAAGATGCTTCTTCGTTCCGTTTTCTACAGTGATTACCAGCTTTGAGTTATAACACAGAACATGTATATTAACAGCCACATTTTGGCTAAATCCATCTTAACCTGGAGTGTCTGACCTTTCGCTCACCCAGTAAGATCACTTTCACACTGCTATAATGTCGTCTAGCTGAATTTTGAGAGAAAGGTTACCCTTGTGTCATTGAGAAGCTAAGCTGCCTGGTGGGATTGCTGGCTGGAGCTGGGCCTGTGAAATGGCAGGGCTTAAATGTAAGCCGACGCCCGACAGATGGACAGCAAAGCCCTAATCCATGCGAAGAAGCTGGTTCGTGCAACAAGGTGCAGCATTCCAACAGCGGCCAGCTGTTGTCCTGACCAAACTCTGCCGTGAAACCTGTCGGCATATCCCTCTTTAACTTCACCTCCAAAACGGGTCATTTACTGTTCCTGTGCAGGTGCTCTGTTTACCTATTTCTAATTCCATTACATGGCTACAAATGCGATTCTTGTTTACCTTTGACAGCTATTTAACTTTAGCATGCACATAGACAGTAAAACAAACAAACCATATTGAGGTATGGGTCTTGAATTAATTTACTGTACAAGGCTGCACTGGCTTTATCTAAGACATAACTACCTTTAGCTACCTAATTGTAATATGCATACTGTACTTTCTATACAACTAATTAATCAATAATTTATGCACAGATATTTATCAGTTCTCAGATTTGCTTATTTATATTTGCTTATATGGTGCACGTGTAATAGTAGAGGTGATAGAACTGTTGGTTTGTTGCTTGTCGATGATAAAGTGATTAAATCCTAATATTACTGTTTTCATTTAGATTTGATGATTTTCTTTTATTTACTAGTTTTTTGTCATTATGTTCATGCAAATCTTAATCGAGTAGAAAGAAAACATAAATCAAGTTGGATTTCCATTCATCACAACTTGTTTACTATAATTTCCAAATGGGTGACACTGTGTTCAGAGATCAGTAGTCTGATCTGACTGTTGTTGTTAAAACTCTGAAAGTTATGTTCCATTACTCCCAAGTTCGCCTAAGCTCCTAATTTGGACTTTTTTTTTTTTAACAAATGTGGTTTGGTGTTATATTTGAGAGGGACTGTGTGTCCTCTTGTGATGTTCCCATCATTATTAAGCTCATTAGCCTTGTCTCTTCAGCTCTGTTCAGAGAATCACGATTCATTTTTCGTTCTGAAGAAGACGTGTTTTCATAGAGGAACAGCTTCCAGAATGTCAGACTTTTATAAAGTGGATCCAGGATTTTGGAAAGACTCCGATCAGCACTCACTAATGAGTACCCACACTTCTTTCACAACATCCAAAAGAAAAAGGCTGCCAATCGTTTGCATACGGGAATAGCACAAACAATCAGATCTGATTTACTAATTAAAACCAGATTAGATTGACATTCAAGTTCTAACAAAGTGGTTTGACAAATAACACAAATTGTTACACGCTTTGTCAACATCAGAATACATTACCTTTTTAAAAATGCTACAGAAGCATGTGTAATGCTGTCTGAAACAAGACTTTACTGAGTAATTGTATATAAATAATTTCTGTGTTATAATAGTTATCTTGTTTAGAGAACCTTTATAATATTAAATTTACTAAGTGTAGGCGGTGTGGTCTTGAAGAGTCTCATTACCATTTTAAGTATGAGTATTACACAGGTTTGCACATTAATTGCGCACTTTGCCCAGTCTTAAGAGTGAAGTTAGTTTATAATACAATAACACTTAACTGTAATGTGGCCTGTAACGCCACAGGTTTATATATACTGTATTAATCGATCAGACAGATGAGTAAATCGACTAATATAATTTAGGAAGAAATGCAAAGTTGTTGCTCCCTTTTTCCTAGTAGTCCAAATATAATTGAACTATGCACCTACCGCGTAAAAATGTGATGTATTTATTATAGCAGCTTGCAGTATATCTGGGGTGTTTGAGAGAAGAATGTAACTAAGCAGAACGGCTAGATTGTGAAAGATTGCGCTCCCCCAGAGAGAGAGAGCTGCTGGAATGGCAGTTTCCTTTTTTTCCCCCCTAAGGCTGACAGAAAATGCTTCACAGACGGGAGGGCCACTTCTAACGCATACACCCAGATGCTGTTATAACATTTCTGTATGCCTGTGTATTGCTGTGCCCCTCTACTCGGAGGCCTGATCTTTTGGGTTGGGAACAACTTGCTGACAGAGATTTAAAGACTTGATGCGATGATGTCACAAAGGACAGACGGACACATGGGCCATCTAAACACTGCAGGAGATGCCAGCCACTTGCCACTACGCTGAAAACACCTCAGCCATGGCAAGAAATGTAGGAGAGGAAACAATAAGCAATGAAGGTCACAGGACTTTATATTTTATACTGGATACTGATCTTGGATGAGTGCGTAGGATGAACCTGGCTTGTTCTAGTTCAGAAGATTGAGAGGCCAACACTAACAAGGCCCCACGAGGTTCTTTTAGAAAGTCGGTTTCCAGCGCTGGGGCACAGAGAGTGTCTTTTTTCTCTCTCTTTTAGTCAGCACTTCTTGTCATACCATTTTATACCATTTTCAGATCACAACCTTTGTTTTAGTCACATCTACTGCAGCAATGATTATGAATTTATACAGTATACATCAGATTTGATGGATTATGGAATCAATTGAAATATATTCACAAGATTAAAAGATCAGACTAGTGGATTAATAGATCATGTGAATAATTTAGACCAGGGTTTGTTAATGAACTGACTAATTTCCTGGAATATATTTTGCACCGTGTTAGCATATGGCTATGCAAATACGTAATATTCTTTAAATAGTTTTGATAATATTAAAAGTGTTTGAACTACATCCAGTGGCATGGACTAATTTAACAGGTAAGATCATTTTTCTGTTATGAACTAAAACTGTTATCTAATGCCTTTTCATTCAAAATTAAGAAATCTTCTCTTTCCCTAACACAATGTACCCACAAGCGTCTGATTACAAAGAAACACTGACGCCTCACCATTATTATTGAAATGAATTCATGGGGTTTTCTGCAAAAAGCAAAGGAGCTTAGGCAAATAAACAAGTTCCCCCTTTGCTGCTTTGATGAGCAGCCATGAAAACATTTACTTATGTCATCATCCATATTTTCTTCACTTACACGAGCCAGCTCTTTTTGCACAATTTTAAATCCAATTTTCATTTAAAGGCAACAGCAAGTGAATCAAACCTAACAATATTTCAAAATGAGATCCAGTAATCACCCCAAATTTCGCCCATGTGACTGCTTCAGGAGTAGATTTTATAACAAACTTTAAATTATACGTATGATTACCATCTATCTATCGAGAGCTATTTAAAGGTTAGAGAAGTGAGCGCGTGACAAAGTTGCCAGTTCAATCCCTGGACGAGCACCTCAAGCAGAGCCAAACCAAAGCCTTTAGCTCCAATAAAGCTGCTCTCTGGCCACCAGACTGTGATAGTACTGGGCAGTGTGAATGTGATCAGTGCTGAGTTAAACTATTCTAATGAAGTGCAGGCAAACATTTGTGCTTTATGTGTGGTGGCAAAGACAGAAACGCAGCGATATCAGTTACAACACCAGGCTAAAAAATATATAAAAATTTAAAAACAAACAGTCCCTGTCAACTCACTCAAATATCCTGCCAGTGCATCCAAACTTATTTAAATAATCCACATTTTGCTCTGAATTAATCATTCATGAGTGATGAGTTAATATTATGCAGCTAAACCAGGCCCTTACCTCTTTGCACATAAGCATTTGCCGAGACATAGTGGTGTCAGATTTAATTTAAGAATGACAGTACTTATGCAAATCAAAACAGTCCGCGAGTAGTGCTATGGGGTAAGAATTCTTTTTTTTTTTTTTGAAAGGTGAAGACGTTAAAATTGTAAAATCCATCATAAGAACCCTACTGAATATCTCCACAAATTAATTCAAGGGTGGAGGGAGGATAAATGAATGTTTTGCAGGGGTTGGGAGCTGAACATATTCCTGTTCTGACTCAATTTGTGAGTGAATATATTTTTCCCTGAGACGGATGGTAGTTACCCCGAGTGTGCGTGTGTAATGGTGGTGGGGTGTTTGTCTTTGGGCAATCTTTTAAGCTGGCTTATGGAGCAACCACTGTTTCAACCCCTATCATATACAGTATGACTGTAAGATACAGCTTTAATCACTGTCGCTGCAATGCAAGCTACACTGGTTCATCAATTAAGGGAGTCAACGTGGAAACACGGCTTAATTTCATAATGAATTATTTAGGCTGCATCTTATTGGCTGCTCAGAAGTGTGATGGCCAGTGTGGTGAATCAGGACCATATTGACTTTAACTGTGATTGGCATCTAACAGCTCTAACCCAAAGTGTGGAAAAGAAAATGTCCCCTTTGCTTAGCTGGCCCTGCAGCTCACAGTAAGGCCTTTAAAAGGGAATAAGCTGTAATTAGTTGGTGGAGAATTGACCCAATGTGAATAAAATGTGCCGGGATCAGACAACAACTCTGCTATATAACATAAGTTAAGTAAAAGAGTGAAGAAAAGCATAGGACTTTGTTCTTTGTTTAAAAATAATTTCCTTAATTAGCTGTATTCAGCCAGTAATCTTTATAATGAAACTGGCAATGTCGAGATTTTTTTAAAACTTATATTTCACTTTCTGATTAAGAGAGTAAATGTTCAATATCACTTGCAAGGATATCTAATAATGCAGTCCTAAATTGCAACAGACATTTTTATTCAAGCGATAATTCAATGACATTCAGTGGATTAAAGTAACAGTCACGCTATCCGTCTCTCAAGGCCTTCCTTCCACCTATATATATGTGCCATTTCACATTTTGCCAGTATCACATTTTCACTGCGTATCAAACAAGTGAAACAATGTCCTTCCCTCAAACCCTCGGTGATTTTTCTCATTTTTAAAATGGCATACTTCTTTTTAATACTTATTTTTGCACGATATCTATGAAGGTGAACCTCATTCACAGACAGAAAGGACATTATTTCAATGATTTAAAATAAGAGCCAATGTAACCACATCTCCAGCAAAGTGACAAATGACAAGATTCAAGATACAATTTCATCTTGAAACAATGCATTAGAAGAACGAATTTCTCTACAAGGTTGATTTATGGCTTTCAAATAGACACTGTCTTATATAAAACTGCCCGATCAAAGTCACTTCAGTTTACTCACTTAGGAGTCATCTCCTCTAGTAGCACGGGCTCAGACAAAACCACTGTCTCATAAGTGCTTTCTCAGAAACCAGAGGTGCATTATAGGAACTGTGCATGAGCCAGTGGACGTTCTGAGGCAGACCGTGTTTCTGCAACACAACAGAAACAGTCTGCCATAGCAGTACTGAAAAGTCAAAAGGAAGATAACTAAGCAGTTAGTTATAGGGTTACCAATAAGATATAATGACGAAACCAGGGAGAACAATATATTTAAAATTCATACAGTGCTGTGCTTGCATTGACAAATACTGACTCAAGATGCCTACTCTAAATGAAATGAATGATTTGATTGTATATGCAAATGACATGGTGCTGTTGAAGCATGCAAATGATCATCCAGGCTATCGATTCAAATAGCTTTCTGCTGATAAAAAAAAAAGGCTGGGCGATTTTGGCAGTGAAATAATTTAGACTGGTTAGGCTATCATGAGATTTTCTACCCACTGTAGCTAATATACAGACTTTTGCAAACCTTAGTAGGCATACATTAATCAAACACAAAACAATCTTGGGCACTTTGAAGGCGCAGGTCTGACATATTTGCCCAGACTGAACAGTATTATAGATATTTCCAAAACCTATACTATAATACGGAACATCAATTCATCACAATTTCTGAGTGTTATTTCATTAAAATCAAACAAAGGAACACACAAACAAAAAAAAAAGAAATCTTGATAAATCAATACTTTTTTCCCTCCACAATCTACAGAGTGCAGAGCAGCCTTGGCCGACCCCAACGTGGCTCCAGTGCAGAGATAGGGGAGTTTAATCCATGTCCTCTGAGAGATCTCCCAGAAAGATGAAGCCTTAATTAGCCAGATAAAACCCCACATAATGACGCTATTGATACAGACTGGGAAATGAGGACTAAGCAGAAGCAAAAAAATAATAAAACAAAGACCACTGTATATAATATGGCCGAGATGAGCTTGGGAGACACTTAGCAAAGTAACAGCAATGAATGGGGAAAAAAAGGGGGCAGTTCACTCTCACTCTCAACTCCAGCAGGGGAGCACTGTCTCATCTCTCTCAGCAATCCACCTGCTCCAAATTCTCTCATAAGAAGATTAGAGAAAAATGCTGACCTTCATATAATCAAAGATTATGTGGAGGAAAACAACAACAGTTTTTAGAGTACTTAAGCAATAGCACTCATGGGAGGTTCAAGCAATTAAAGGCAAAATTACTTGTCTAAGCTGTCCTTGTATCCTCGCATTCCCTATCTTTGGTTCCCCGTAGTATGAGAGGAGGTCATAACGATAGTGAAAAGAAGAGAATCACATCTCACTAGCTCTGCTAATCCTAGGGGTGCTGGAAGGAACAGAATCTCACTTTTAGAAAGACAATCTAGGTATTTCACATGCTACACATGGATCAATGACAAGGTGACCCTGCATTGTAATAGCAGATGGCCTTAGGGTTGGCAAAAACACTGCAAATCCCCTGTCAACACTTGCGCACTCCTAAAAGATGTTAAAGAAAAATGCATTAGAACATGGTTCTTTTAGCTCTGGATTCTTCAAGTAATTCTTCTAAACCCGGTTTAAAATGGTGAATTTGGATTAATATCTCTTAACAGCAGAAATTAGATTCTGACGTCTCCTTATATCAGAGCCAATCTAACCTCAATCTGCAGAGCGAGGAAGTGAGATCCGTTCTGCCACTCATGCCTTTATTAATGAGAATGACTGACTGACACTTTCCTTTGTCTCTCCCAAAAGAACAGTGCCTTTGTTGAAGTATGCTTACAGGCAGACGATTATGTGGACACACATTTTAGAATTTCATCTTTGTAGTCTTGTCATGTTAGTCTAGTTGTGATGTAAGTTGTGTGACATTTACAGAGGAGACACAAGGCAGAAGTGCTGGAAGACTGCTAACTATGCTGTACCTTATTTCTAGATTTCTCTCCATTTATATTTGTCTGCATGATTAAACACATTATTATTTAAACAGCTGGCCTGGGGATGAAACAACAAAAATGATGGATTAACAACCAAACAAACACCATCCTACACAAGTTTAACTTCGTGAAACAGAAAGTTTGTGCATCAGGGCAATGAACTGTAACTGTAACTCAAGTAATCATTATTTAGCTCTTTATATGTATTACCTGCATGAACTTAACTCATGGGGCAGTTTTTCCTGTTTTAGTCATTATTGCCAACATGTCAGGAGCAAGCACAGGAAAAGAAGAGCTTATTTATTTATTTGACATTTACATATCAACCACTGGTTTAAGATCAGGGTGAAGAAGGAATGACTTCTGGATATGCCCAGCTTCATAAATTTACAGAGCACATTACTTCACAACACATGAGATTTTATGCATAGTGAGAGATTTACTAGATTTTACTACAATATTTTTTTTATCCTAAAATTGACAACATTTTGTTATCATAACAGCTTTTGCCCACCTGCTCATACAGGCACAGTCTCTGGCTGCATCAGTTATGAAATGAAAGGGTTAAGTTTCCTGGACAGCCCTCTTGCTCTCCATCAGTTCTCTGCAGACCTGATCTCTTTCCCCTCCCGATTCCCATAGCTTCCCAACTACTTTGCACTTCTGTGGCACCACGTCACTCACCAGCATCCAACGAGGTCAAATGCCATTTCATTTTCTCGCTTTTGATCGCTCCCTGGCTCTTTCATCAGCCTCACTCTCCACATCCACCCACATGCTACCACCACAACCATTTCACTGGTTAAACTGCCCCCACTCGTCCACCTCGGATTTAGAGAATGGGACTGACAGTAACTGAAGTTAAAGTACTGTCCAGAATTCATACATAAGCAATTGACCAATTTCTCAAATTCGTATTACCTATTTCTACACTTTTACTCCAGATAAAAAATTTTAATCCAAATGGACCACACTGTGCACGTAGCTATGCCATACATAAATCTCAAAGCCTTCTAGATTTATGTTTCTCCTGACCTTGAATGTAGTTCCTTACATTCTCTTCTCCTGAATAAAACACATTGAATGAATCAGAACAAGATATGTGTTATGCTATCATGCAAAGGACCACTAATCACATATTCCAGTTAAAATCTACCACAACATGCTATGTGGTATAAAATTTATATCACTTGTGCAGCCTAGTGGGTTGAAGATGCTGGTGATGCCAACCTCTCTGGTTGGAATCTGGCCGGTTCTCAGTCTCTCTACCATCTTTCTCATTTTCTCTCACCTTTGTCTTCTATCTAAAAAAAAAAAACAAAATGCTTTTAAAATAGAGGTTCTTTCAAATTTGACATTCTATAGTCACAGTGTAAAGATTTCTAGACACCAGCGTCTTTCGAAGCAGCCAGTAGACGTGAATCATGTCTGGTCCAGGCACTGTCCAGCTCTTCATGCTCTTGATCCGCTGTTGTATGTCTGCTACTGTGATGGTGACTGGATCTGTTCATCTGCTCATTGATGTTATGTGTCATCTCTTCCAGTGCTGTATACATATATATATATATATATATATATATATATATATATATATATATATATATATATATATATATATAATAATTGATTTATTAGTGGAAAGTGTCCTGTAAATGCTTGATAATAAAGAGCTGCTTGCTTTTCATGCTTGTTGTCAAATCACTTTGGGTTTTTGGCTGCTGGTCAGACTAAAGAAGCAATTTTGACACAAAATGTTGGCTCGGGAAACTGTCTCTGGATTTGATGTATTTATTTGAAATCTTATATAGCCATTTAAGTTTGGAAAAAAAAGAATGAATCAGTGATTATATTAGGCATGGGTGGCAGCCCAAGTTCAAGTTTATGGTTTGTCACGTTCACAAATAGACAGGAGGTGGCGTTTGGATGCAAGAATACACCAGACAAAAGGCATATCCCAGGTGTTATACTATACTTATCCTAGAATTTGAACAGATGATTGCACTTTAACTCAAAAGTAGATTATCCTGGCTATAATATGTGTGTAAACATATTCAGTGTAATAGCACAAGTTCTAGCATTTCCACAAGATGTGAGATAGCTGTTTCAGGTCTAACTGTTGGTGGGATTATTGTTGCTTCTTCATGTCTAGCAAACTAACATCCCTCATGCCACCCAGCCTGGTCGATAACCTGAAATCTGACCTCTTGTTTCCTCTCTGCACTTTCGCTCCCCTCCATCGACAGTATTAGCAGTTCTTTGTTACAATGTGCTGTCATTCCATTCTCTCTCTCTCTTTCTGCTTTGACAGCGAGTGGGTAAATGAAAGCCCGAGTGAAGGAGGGAGGAAAAGAGGCAGGCAGGCAGACAGACAGAGAGAGCTTTTAGTGAAGTTAAACAGAGAGAGTGAGATTGAGAAAGTGAGCTTTTAGGGAACTAAAAACCTCTGCCCCTTTTTACCTCAAAGCATTGCCCCCGTTGTCTTGAATCACATGATGAATGAGAACAGACTGTCAATGGATGAAAAGCAACTGAACTGATGTGATGAAAGGAGAGAATAATGGGCTTGAAGCACATTAAAACATTTGAATTCTTAGAGGATGCTTTAATTGAGGTATTATGAAGAATAGCTTTTTCTATACTGTGGCAGCATTTGAACAGTGGTGTCCATGTTCTTAATGAATTCTAATGGGATTAATGGCTGTTAATGGTACTGTTTAAGTGCAGTGAAATAGCAACAGCAACAAAACAAGTTCTGAGACATGTTCAGAACTTGTTCAAAAGGAATTAGCTCAAAGCAGACGTGGGTAAGAGACTGTTGTTCTGCACGTTGGTTAACTGAACTCTGAGAAGGTACAGCTCAGAAGCTAAAAGAAGCAATTACAATTTTCACTTTCAAAATCAGAGAAGACCTGTAAGTAGGCTGGGTTTCGAAGTAGATCCTCAGTCAGCCTACTAGACAGAGGAGAGCGAGCTGAGAGTGCTAATACACATGGAACCGAGTGAACTCTGAATCTCAACACAGTATTTTAACAGCTATTACATCTGGTAGGTGGGGCGCAAACACAATTCTTGTTCCCACTTATGGAAAATATCATATGCTCCATTCAAGTGTGGCTGTATAAGTGGAGCTGCTGTTTTCCCACCATTGTGTTTCCAGTTGCTGCTGACTAAAACTGTTTGAGCAGATGTTTCGTGCGACATATTGCAATTTTGCTGCACGATACAAAAAAATCACTGGAAAGAAACGTTATAAATACATGTGCAAATATTAAATTGGATACTATTCATTGCCTACAGATGGAAAGAAATGATAAGTAGCAAACAATGAAAATGTACTAAAAAAAACAACTGCTTCTGTTTTCATGCAATTCTTAGTGTCCAGCTAATAAACTTATCATTCTATACTCCCAAACATTAATAATATTACAGTATATACTACATGTACAAGGCTCTCAGTGGTAAAGAAGACAAATTAAAGAGTGTGTTTTGGCCTGATGGAGCTTACTTCAGGAACTTCTAATGAGATGTTTTAGCTCTAGCCTCCCATCCAAGGCTGCCAGTCTAAGGCCATCGACTGCTTCAGCTGCTGTAATTTACAGCCACAAGCAGCTTGGCAGAGTGACATATGTGTCATTCACACAATCATCTAAATGATAGGTGTCTAAGATAAAGTCTGCCTGGCAACACAGGTGCCAGTATAGGGACCTATTAGGACCTGTGCAGTAGTACTGTCAGGTACTTTTTTTTATATAAAATAATGCAAGGGTATCAAAGTGGTTTATGACAAGAGGATATTTCTGACAATCAACAAGAGTTTATTAACATAAATAGTTTGGAATACAATATTACTTAAAATGAGATTTAAGCAAATTTGAGGGATCATCACGATGGTTAAGTATTATTAAAATAAAATCTATATAGATGCAAATTTACATAGAGTTGAATAGGGTCAAGACTTGTGGACACGTGGATGTAGAGCATTTTAAGCATACTCTACCACAAATCAATTTCTGCTGGCTATTGCCATTTGAAAACCCGGTAATCCAGCTTTTCTTTGTGGGCACCTTGATTTTTCACACAGGCATAAAAGGTGAAATTGCTGTCTCAAGGCACCTTTAAAGAAATTCTCTAAAGACGTTTTTCACAACACTGTGAAGCAGATCAGAATAAGCTGACCTTGTATGAGCTTTTCTAACATGAGTCCGTTAAAGGTGAATGAATCCTACAGGCTAATGTGAACACATGGCATTTAGAAATGGTTCTGACATGCCTCTAACAAGGCTCTTTTGTGTAATGATAGTTCACTTAAAGCATGAATTCAAATGCTAATATGTAATAATAATCATCATAATATTAATAAATGATAAATACAGATACTTCTTTGTTTTTATATTTGCAGAAGAGGGATTTTTTTCATTATATTGTCACTTTCAGACCACAGAGAACGTGTCTCCTGTCAGAGTGTAGTGTTGGAAATGAAACGATGAAGGTAAAGTGGAAGACAATGCATGGGTTGCATGCCCAGATGTGTGCTATTACAATGCAACATTTACAGCAACAGCAGGCACCCAGGATAACTAGACAGATTAATACTTATTAACACCTTTGGTAAGACAGCATGACATGTTTGGAGCTGTAAGCATGAGCTTTTTGATTTTTGTTCACCCAGGGACCTACACATCAATGAGCTTTATCACTGGGAAAGCAATAAATCCTAAAGATCACTGCTCTAAAGAACCAAGCATCTTATGGGACAAAGTCCAATGCATGAGAGTACATCTGTGCAGAGACATGTGCAGAGACATGCACCATTCAGAAACAAATTAAATAAATATGTATTGACAATATTAAAGAGCTGTGTGTTATGCACGTGCCATAGTGGCATGGGACATGATCAAAATATGCACACAGAGATTGTACTGCTGTAAATGTGAAGGAAATATCAAAAATGCAGTTGTAACACTTGCAGCTGCTCTTCCTGGATATCTAGTTCAAAAGACATCCACCAAGGACAACAGTGACTTGTGAACAAGAGACTCCTTCCTCCTCCCATCAAACCACTACTATGATCCCACTGCAGGCCTTTCATCAACATGCCAACCAGCCTCGGGCACTGGTATATCAAGGCACTGGCATCAAGTGGAATGGCAGCCTGGTCTTATAAAAACAACATAATTGCCATCCCGGGTGACAACTCTCAGCACTGTGTCATCGTAGAATTATGTAGGCATCACGGCCACACAACTGGGAGCTAATAAACACCTTGTCGATGCAGTAGGTGTCAGCTTTACACCCGGGGTGAGTGTCTCCAAGAGACATGCTCAACACGTCATAAGACAGCATTAGGCTGCTCACCAACACTATTGGTAATCTAGTGTGTTGTGAAAGGCAAGCCTGTGATCAGTCATCATGTACTAACATCACGGTCCACACCATCAACACCCACTCCGTCTCGACTGCAGCGGTCTGCTGACACGGTGAAGCTGAATTCTTTCACTAATAAATTCGATGTCAGCTGCATTTTACTGTAAGATAATATTGGGATGAATGGCCTTTACTCCATGTGTCCTGGTGTCCTGTTGCCTATTGCAGGGCAAAGAGGTGAATCCTACCGAGGACTGTAAGATAGCCAAGGGCAGCAGTGGCACATTTGTTTAATGAAGGTAGCCTGGACAAAGAGGATCACACACTTCAGCAGCCTCTTAGCTGCTGCAAGGCAGCCATGATTGAGTCAGCAGCATCCCAATCATCTAAGAGATCAGCAGTAAAACCCGACAAAAATAGGATTTTAAGCCTGTAAGTGAAATTAAACACAGTGTGAGGATGTAGTGACACAGTGAGGGATATAAAATACATTCAGCGTGATAAGGTCGCCCTCAAGTCACTATTGAGTGCCACAAATACACTAAGAAAACTAAAGCTACTTTTGATAAGGAGTAAATACAACAGTCCGGGAAAAAACACAGGACTCAGGATCAGGATGGGCTACGACGTACCTGTGCAGCACCCCGTGCCACGCCCTCGCCCCTCTATCTGTGTGAAGTGCATCAGCGATCTATCATCTTAGATTGTGCACCAAGATAAAGCTGAGAGGATGCTGCTGCTGCTGCTGCTGCTGCTGCTGCTGCTCCAGCTATGGGAGGCTGCCCATGTTCTATCTGGCTGTCCGCTCCCTCCGGCTATTTATAACCAATAGAGCTACAGCACTTTATGAATTTCCGCAGGCGCAGCATCACACAATCTTCTGATACTCTGCCGCAACTGTTTTGGTGTGTCATATAAAAAGAAGTGCTGGACAATAAAAGGCCAAAAAAAAGGGGGGGCGGGGGGCAGTGCCATATATTATCTGCAAATGCTGCCTTGAATAACAAACAGTCTCCGTATGACACGATAAGCAAGTTTCACTGTGTTTCATTCTATGGTCCCAGTGTAAAGATTTCACCGTCACTGTTGTCTGGTTGAAATCAGAAATGTCCAAATCGTTTCTGAGGATAATATAACAAAATAAATATAATGCACAACTCCGTTGCACCAGAAGCCTGCTTTGCTTTTAGACGTTGGCCATTTAACAGATAGCCATCTTTGCAGATGAATAAAATGGCATGGGGGAGATCACGACTGCCTCACACTTCCACACAGTAAGAAATGTTATCTCAGCAGACTCCATACGTGGCCAAAAACAGGCCAGATTAAGATAACGTTTTGCAATTCACCCCCTCCACACACACACACACACACACACTCACACGCACCCCTCGTTCTCACACACATACACTCTCATTCGCGGGACAATTAAATTTGATTAATGGCTTAAGCCCTCGTCCTCCCAGACAAGCACACGTATACACAGAGAAATGCCCAGGCAAAGGAGATTATACATCCAGAATGTGAAATGATAACAAATCTGTAAATGACTTGGAATCTGCGTGGATTAGATGCATTTTTACCTGCAGAGGACGCGCCTCACCGCGCAACCCTTTTGCTTTTCTGTCCTGCCAACCGATTGTGCCCAAATCATCGCGGACTTTGCCGGAATATTTTTGCCCATTTCCCAGTAGAATGAGCCCCGAGGAGTTTAGAAAAGCCTCTGGTAAGAGCTAATGTCGCAAACGGCACACTGGAATTGGCATATCTGAGATATGTATTCTTCAAAGTAGCCCAGGGAGACCAGGGCTGAGCTGCATTGTGGATCTCCACGGCTCTAAATTCTTGGCCTCAGCCCACATTAAACTGCATCGGCATAAGCACCAACACTAAAAACAGTGGAAAGAAATATGTGCGTTGAAATAACCCCCCTTTTTTTATTTATAAGACACTCACCTGCTGTAGCCTTCACTGGTTCCAAGCATCCTTTCGCATTTCTCCCCTACGGCAACTCCCAGCCACCAACACTCAAATTGAGACGCACTATCTCAAGTCCATCGCCTTGGAAGACAGCTTTCAAAAAGCGAGGGTGGGAGAGCAGCCAGTCGTTTCCTGTAGATTTCCAATGAGTTTCACCACAACGACAGTGCCACGGTTCTATGATAACAGCTGTAGTTAAGACAGGCAACCCACACACACACACGTAAAGCGCGATCCTCCCTCGGCTCTGGGACTCCCTGTGCGCCCGAACTCCGAGAATGAATGTAAAGAATAAAGAAGGAATGCAAATGGGAGATGGAGAGAGAGCAACTCCCACGCACCGCTCCCGATTCAAGCGCACAGTTCTCGCTCCTTGATGCAGTATCTCCACAGCCTCACACTCGCAACACTGTGTGACTGGCTGTCGTCAGTGGCACAGGCTGTCCGCTTGCTGGAGGGAGGGACGGAGATCATCGACGGAACGCGCTCTGCGCGGTGTCCTGCTGAAATGTGTGTGTGTGTGTGTGTGTGTGCGGCAAAATTGTGTGTGTGTGTTTGCCTGTATGTTCGAACACAACATACATGCATCCTGTTTATTTGCTGATCTATCAATTTAGTGTTTTGTTGTCACCTAGCCTCATCTGTCTAGATGTGTCTGAACAATTTTACCCTCCCGTTGCCGCGCACACAAACATTTACGCGCACGCCGGCGCACGCACAGAACGCATCTTTCAAAACAGACAATGTCTACAGGGTGTAATAGCTCACATTACCCTTTCAACATGCAAATATTTCACGGATAAGCTGCTGTCAAATAAAGAAATAAAATCTGATTAAAGTCTGGAGTGCAGACAGAGAGTGAGGGATGAGGATGGGGAAGGTAGCAGTTCCTCTTTCGAGGGCCTGATGGCACTGTGGGCTTCAGATACTGCAGACACACATGTACACTCAACACACAGGAGGCATGTCATGGAGTATGTTGTCTAATACATCTCAGATTCTTTGTCTCCAGTGATTTTAAAACAAGGTCTCCAACATAATTAATCAAAGACTTTAGGCTGGTTTTATAACAAGGAAGAAGACGTGTATCATAAGCATGAGCTCTTGTTCAGTCTTCAACATGATGCTATAGCCAGTGAAAATCAGCAGTGTTGCTTTTAAATATATTATAATGTGGTGATTTCAGCTTCTTTGTATCTTCTGAAATTGTCTGAAATTCATGTTCAATTAAGACCGTTTTAAAATGAGTTGATTTTAGCAGTTTACTTGTTCCACTGCCCACTCTGCATTGACTAACTAAGGTTTGTGGGAGGACAGAGAATCAGATAGATTTCTTATGCTGTAGGTGTCTGAGC
This sequence comes from Anabas testudineus, assembly GCF_900324465.2. Classification (NCBI taxonomy): domain Eukaryota; kingdom Metazoa; phylum Chordata; class Actinopteri; order Anabantiformes; family Anabantidae; genus Anabas; species Anabas testudineus. The sequence continues at coordinate 19,318,706 of NC_046615.1, forward strand.
ACTAAAAACCTCTCCTCAACTATAAGAGGCCACAGTAGTCATTAGTCTGCTGCACTTTGTAGAGTGTGAAGGTAAAGGTTATCTCAGTTGTGGAATGTGAACTCCACATTATCTCATTCTCTTTAAAGCAAATGAAAGACTTGTATATTCACCCATTTATTTAGACATTAAGGACGATGAGAAGAAGCCAGTAAGAGAACACTGTAACCAATTATCATCTGTTGAACGTAGGCTATTGACACACCACATTTACATTTTGCAGATTTTATCCAAACTAACCAAACTAAACTAACTTACAAGTGAGGAACAAAGCAAGCAACCTCAAGGTTTCAGTTTTACGAGAAAGGAGTGCACAGGAAGTTGTAGAAGAGTTTCTTCAACTGTTTTTCTTATAAATGTTGGGAGTAAAACTGCTGAGTTTGCAGAGGTAGTTAGTTCGTCCCACCACTGACCTGAAAAGTTTTGCTGTGTGGTGTATGAACCACTAGATACTAGATGGCAGAGCACACTGGACCACAGGGACTGTGGACCTGCATGAGAGTGTTCAGGTACGAAGGTACTATTGAGTTGAACACACTATGGGCAAGTGTCAGAGTTTTGTATCTGAAGTGGGTAGTCAATGAAAGCCACTGCAGAGATACAAGTAGTGGTGTGACATACAGTACTGTATGTCTTTTCTGTTTGATCGAAAAAGAGGTGTACTGTTGCTTTGTGCACCTCTTGGAGAGGTTTGATTGCACATGTTGGCAGTCCTGTTAGCAGGGGTTAAGTCAAAACATGACGAGCACTTGCACAAGAAATTGGGTTGCATATTCCAATAGATTTAGGGTTTGATATTTTTGATGTTGTAGTAGGCAGGTCTGCTTGCACACAAGAAGAAGACGAAGATATGGTCACTAAAACTTTAGTTAACTTCAGTTAACTTCATTTAACTTGTTATTGTTAACCTTATAAGATTCCGAGCAGGCTTTGTGTGGACAAGTGCTGAAGATCCCAAAGTGATACTGGTGATGTTCTGTATGAAAGGTCATGCTGGGAAGACCAGATCTTGAGACTGAGTGACAGAGTTGAAGATTTGTCACCATCAACTGTGGGTCTTTTTTGAAACACTATAGAACGTAAATGTAGACTAATTATAACCAATCTGACAGTAACTTTTAGTGATAAAAACTTTATAGCTCATCAGTGATGACAAAATGCCAATGTACGCTCCTATTGATATTTTTGTTTTCTTCATATGTTCATATTACATGTGCCACCTTTAACATCTTGTTTATCTAAGCATTTTATTACCAGCTATGTGAATCCTCAATGTGAAATACAAACAAAAATAAATTCCACCATCTACATGACCAATTATCAGCCTTAAAAATAAGGTTAAATAGGTCGCGTTTGACAGCTGTTGTCCACACCTGTTACTATTCAAAGCATCATTGTACATTTATCATTGCTAACAACTTAGGTGGCATAGAATGTCATGTATTGGAAACAGAAAATATGGTAACTGGTAGTTACTTCTTTTTAGATTACATTTTTTGCCTTTTAATATATTTTAACTGCCTCACATCCATATTTTCAAGTGCTTAGAAGAGTAAGAGGACTCAACTATTAAAGCTCAAATTCTCCCTCATAAGTCTAACAAACTCTTCACTACCTAATACACTCATTGCGTGTACGTTTTCCCTCACAGTCCAAAACACAGAAAATGCCACTAAAGTATATGTCTGACAGTGTTAAAATGTGTCTCTGTCCTTCCTGCATCCTCAAGCTTCTCTGCACAGACCCTCGGAACAACTTAAACCACTCAGGCGTCAGAGCTACATGTGAATGTCATCAGCATCAGTTCACGCATGGCCAAGGCACCCTTGCGATGAGTACAGGGTATTTTCCCTGTATTTTGGAGCCATTTCCTCCTGCCTGGCTGTGAAACTGTTCCTTAAGGGAGAACGCAAACTTATTCTTTCCAGATCACTACACTAATACTGACCACATCAAAACATACAGACACTGATACTTTAGACTACAAGTTGCATTTCCCTAAGGATATAACATTAAACATTAGACATTTAGAGTGAGTCTTAAATAACAACGCTTAGTAACATGTTTAATTTGAGCATCATTTGCTCTTTGATCCTTTTGTATAAAACAAATAAACCAACTTTTCTTTTTACATTAGCAGCACTGGTCAGATGTGTCCAGGGTGTTGTTACTGTGTAGATGAATAAAAACTAAAGATAATGAGATTAAAAACTGAAAATTAGCTTTGGCAGGATGCACTTCATTGGGAGGAGAGAGGCTAAGTTCAGGGATTGTATTCCTGCCTGCTTCATCATCATCCTCTCCACCCTGCTAAGAGCTGCAAACAACAACAGATGTAACAATGGATACCTACTGACGCCATAGGCTTAGAAAGCATCCTATCAATAATTAATTTGGTCTGCTGTGTTCCTCAACACTGGCACGCATGCCCCTCTTTAATCTTTTGTTGTGTGGTGAATGAGGAGTGTCTGTCACAAGGACACTCCTGTGTCTACATGATAAATACTGAAGTTCTGATTTGAGTTGATTAAATAAACATTTGATTGTCTTGGCAGAATTACCGTTATTCAGCAGGTAAGTGGTTCATAGTACATAGTACTTTCAAAGTACTGTGATGTACAAGACTGTAGTTTAACTGTATAGATAAATGTCACTTCCCTCCTACTTTTAATCTTTTTCAATGAACTAAAATACTAATAATTAATATTTATGGTAAACATATTTGAAGTAAATTTGGATTAAAAGAAAAAACAAAAACAAAGAACAGAGCTAGTACCACATATGGCTCTAACACACTTTGTATATAGTTTGTCCATGTTCTACCATAAATGAGTAAAGATAGAAGATACATGCTGAAGGTGGGCTGACATATTTTAACAGCAGAGAGAGACGTTAAACTGTTGTGATGAATGTGTGTTTGTAGACAAACAGTTCCACTGTTTTTAGTGAGAAAAACATTTTCTGCTGAGATATCTTGTGCAGGTCCAACAAAAATAAATATATAAAAACATTGCGATTCTTCAGGTCTTCTTTCAGGTCTAAACGACAGCTTGCACCATGCTGTGACAGCAGCCCAACCGTAACATTGTACAGTTTTTCTCTCAGCACATGATTTGGATAGCTCTTGATTAAAGAGGAAGTTAGCCAAACCCTCCTGCTGAAAACAAACACACACAAAATCTGCTCTATAGAAAGTGGATCCCCCTTTCATGAAATAAATATTTATACTCCAAACAAGAAAACATGGACACTCTTTTTTTTATACTTTTTATCTGCATGTGAAATGAACAAAGGACTTCCTCTGTACTCAAATTTGCACCAGATTATGCCCATTAGCATCACCACAGATTGTACAATATGAGTATGTACTGTATTTCCTATGCACTGTAATTCTAGGACTATTGAGAGTACCAGTCACTGATTCAAAGCAGAAGAACACAATAGAAAACCAGCTTTTCATTCTGCTGAGAACCATAGACATAACCAGACTGAGGCAGATGGGTCCACAGCCAAAGGAATGTCATATTCTCTTTTTAGAGCAGCACAGACAGAACCCCCAGATGCAGCAGAGCCAAATTATGTGCCATCCTGTTCTTTACTGTATTTATCCCAGTCAACAACAAACGCAGCTTCTCTTCCTGCAGCAGCTACTCAGACAAACAAAACCCAGACATTCTGCTCATAGACGTGAGGGGATTATGGTAAACTTGAACTGCTTGGTCATGTCAATATTATGATGGCTTTCTGAGGTCTGCAAGGTTAAAAATAGTCATGCCTGGTAGGTGGATGCCACAATTGCAATCAGCAAAATTACTCTGGCACAAACACAAACTCAATACATGATTCATTTAATAAATAAACCGTAGGTTTGATTGAAAGACATTATTATTGGAACTTGTACCAACATGACTACAAATATTTCCACCACAAATATGTTTTGGTCATGTTTCCTATAAGGACATAGGTTCATGTGAAAATTGCAGGTATTATATTAGAATGTTCAAGCTCTCACAGATTTTCCATTTATTCACACCTAAGTCACCAAAGTCATTAACAGTTTGCACAAGCAACCCAAGTATTGCCACAGTAAGACCAATCAGTCCTTTTGTGCACTGCCCTGAGTGGCCCTTTTTGCACTGGCTTCCTAAAAGCCTCTGTTTTACCACCACTGTGCAACATGCCCATCCTTCTGACCTTTAAATTGAATATACTTTAGTTGCACAAGCACTTATTACATTTCTGAACTACTCTTGTGCTTCCTTTTGAGTTTCTTGGCAAAAGCAGCACACTGATTATGTCTGCCTTTGTCTACTCCTGCTTTATGACCACAGGCACACAAACACATTAAGTCATTCTGTACAACACATTCTTTCAATTTTCTTGTGTCAAATAAATTCAAATCATCATTGTGCAAAGACAAAGACTCACTAATTAATTGCAACATGGTTTGTTCAGAGGAACACCACCAACATTGGTCTGTGAAGACACTACTGTATTCTATAGTTAAAAGTAGTTTAGAAAATCTGTCTTGTTATGAGAAGACAAAGTCTTAAGAGAGGACTTTAAAGGACAACAAGTAATTTCAGCATGTGTAGTTAAGTGGATATGAAGATTTTCTTTTATACAATATAATTAAAACTTAAAATCGGGGGCAGGCAGGATATTCCTATCTTGTATGTGTACAGGATAGCAACAGCTGTACACTCTCTATACGTACTTTTCACATTGTGGTCTAATACCAACAAGTCCAGAAGCTACAGTGAAGAGAATTTGCATAATTCCTCACAAATGGCCCCACACTCTCAGTATCTCATTCACACTTACACACACATACAGTATATTGACTCACTCATTGTCACTCACGCTCACTCTCGCAGTCACTCATTTGCCCTGACTTGTATTATTGTGCTGCCATGTGAAATTCCTGGTGCAGTGAAAATGGAAAGCAGGGTATTTGGCGAAGCTGGAGGGGAAAACTACCCTCAGTGGGCTTTGAATTGCCAAGGTCCTGACTAAGCATTGTAATACAGGTTTGGATGCAGCAACCAAATGTGCGAGGAATTGGATTTGGCATTACTGACATCTGGTTTTATCCTTGTAAATAAATAATGTACACAAATAGAGATTCAAAATCCAGCAGCCATACACAGTCTAATGACATCCTTTCATACTGTAAAGGATATTGTTCAGTCTCTGCATAGGGCTTAGGGGTTGGCCATTTTGGTTTTGCACTATGACATCCTGTTTTAATGAAAGGCATTTCAAAAATGTAATGTTGAAAATGTGTCAGACCGAAATGATAATGAACATCATTAAAGTCATGAAAACCTCTTTGAGACAGTAGTAGTACACCAGAGGACAATCTGTGTGATGGTTATAAAGATGAAGAAAAATGTACAACGAGCAACTAAGTACCCATAATCACAGCAAAAGAAATTTCTCAACGTTATTATACAGTGTTTCTCATAAGTACTCTGATTGGAAATGTCTAAAAAAGAAAGCTAACTAACTGCTTTGTTGCAATGCATTGGAATTGTCAATATTAAGATTTTTTGGTGTATATTGCCCATTGTATAATGAAGAATTAATACTTCACTATACTTTCTCTTTAAATGACATTAACAAAAATATATCTTCAGAATGATAAGAAAAGGGGGCTTAGTCAAAACAATTGGCAGGCTGCTGCTTTCTCACTGCTCAGCCTTATTGCTGTGCAAGAAAGACTGCAAATAAAAATGATGCTCCCATACCACTTGCACAGACTGCTTTGGGCAGACTATCATTCCCATTAAACTAATAACAGTTAGCTTCTTATCTCACAATGTCTTAGCAAAGTCACTTCCACCCTTGAACAAAACACAATGTCTTTGAATGCTGGGGCTTAGTCTATCACTGAAGCCCAAATGAGACTGCATAATCCTCTGCAATTTGCCTTCTTGTATTCTACATTATCACTGATGTCTACTGTGTTTTTTAGTACACAAATATCTCTTTTTGAGGACAATGATTCTGTGCTTGAACTTCACGAAAAGGCAGATATTTCGTTTTTATTTTATTCAATCTTACTGTTCAAAACCCACTGCTTTTAGAAGCTAATACAGGATGACAGTCTTCTCACAACAAGTCTTTGAGCTGCAGCTCGCAGTTAAAAATTCTAATGTAAGTTTTTCAAGTTGAATTAAACATGTTTGAGTCAATGGGGGTTAAACAGAGTTTTACTAAATCTTATCAATCTAATCTATGTCAGATTAGTTTCACGTAGAATAACCCCTGGAATAAGACTAAATTTGTAACTGTTCCTGAAAACATAATTTCATCAACATCTTTTTGAATTTGTTGGGAAGTTCCAGGTTTTGCTCCTTTCAAGCTGTGACATTTGACAAAACCAAGTTTGTTCTTTCCTCAAAGAACCAGTAACCATATTAATTATTTATTCTTTTTATAAAACTGTTACATCAGTATTCCTAAAGAGGTCCAACCAATGCATATACCTTTTTTCCAACTCCAGTCGTATCGATTGTTAGTGTGAGGTAAAATTTTAGAATAATAACTAAAACCACCAATTTCAAGTAGGGCACCCTTTTTAGCAATGCCAAGAAGTATACCAGAAGTATAAAGCAAAGTGTCATCTGCCTACAAAGAAATGGTACGTTTAAATACCCTTGACAGTCACTTGAGAGACTGAAATGGATTCTTCATGATTTAGGGTTAGGACTGTGGTTATGAATTAGTTGACACATTGTGGGATTAGGATGGTGTTTTCTGTCTGTCTGCATCTAAACCCAATCATATTTTATTGTTTCCTTTCATTTTGCATTTGTAGTCAAATTATTTTTTTCAGTTTATATAACAAAAAATTCATTCTTGCATTTGGGTAAATTTGAATCTTTTTTGTTCCACTGAAATATGGAATATGAGAACTATATATTTCAAACAGACATTCCACTTTTCAGAAATGTGTGTGAAATGTTTCAGTTCTTTCAGTCTTGACAGAATAATTTTGTAGCTATGACAAAATGGTCCGAATCTATGATGCTTGAAAGTTCCAGGAGGACGCTGTCTAAATCTGTATTTGGCTGCTGGCATGGAGTCCTAAGGGTGTTTAAAATCTTTTAAAGTAAAAGGAGCACCAAGACTATTAGCCTGGATAGGCGACAATGATGGAAGGTAAAAGAGTTGAGGAATAGCATTATTTTGTTATCATCTTGAGAGTCAGGGGTATAATTGGGAATAAAGACTTGAAGAATTTTTTGACATGGTCTACTGTACAGGTGAACAATGTTGGCTGTCTTTTAGAACTATCTCCAACAAACAGACATTTTACACTTTGTACACTTTACCTTTGTGCAATAATGGCTTTATTGCACAAGAGATCATATTTCTTCTCATCTTCTTATTAGCTTGACACCAAGTATTCATGACAGTCACCATGACAACATGCAAGTCTGCATGTTCAGACTACTTTTACTTAAGGCAAGGCAATTTGCAAATTCACACTGTTGATAGGGAACAGAAGACTGCCTAAGTCAATATTTGTACATATGGATAAGTGGATATATAAATAGGAAACTTGTTTACAAAAGCTACTTGTTTACTAGTTTTCAATCATTTAATCAATCAATAACAACCTTATTGTCCTCAAGGGGATGTTTGTGTAGCAGCCATATTCACCCACTTTTGAGGATGCATACCTTGGTGGTGGGAAGAAATAGTTCAAAACCATTTAGAGTTTGATGAAATACATCCTAAATGCACCTCTTTGGGAAGACCCATATAGTCACTGTCAAATTTACACTCAATATACTGTAGATGTAGTGGTTTCCCCACTTGATTGTCTATGCAAAAGTCTATCCATACATTTAGTAGTCATCAACTGTAGTCATTTTATCTTTTTTAAAATTATATTTTGGTTTTAGTTTTTCCAACAATAAAAATGTGACAAATGTGTTTCTTTATAGACAAGCTATCATGAGCTGCGTTTTGGCCTCAAAACACTGCACATATTCTGCTCATGGCCTCTGAAACAATGACTGCATTTTTATTTATTTATTTATTTTTTATCTGCAGGGCACCATTCATCGTCAGCACTACTCGCCTGTCTCCTCATCGCACAGACAATGGCTTCCTGACATGAGCGCGCCTTGTAAAAGATGCTACACACCCTCGATCTCTGTGCAGTACAGATACAAATAGAAATGTGCACAGACAAACTCAAAGTTGCCACTAACATGTTGAATGCACAAATATCTGTGTGCGCCCGCACACCCAGAAACACACACCTAATCTAGCCCTGAATCAAATCCCATCCTTTTGTTTTTCAGACAGTAAAGGAGGTTGAGAGAATGATATTAGCTTTGGGGTCTCCCTCCACTCTTCACCAGCACCACCATCATTCCAAAGGGTTGAGAGATTTCAATCACTTTATAGCCTCCACCATGGCTTTAGTAAATTGTTGACAGCCAAATCCGTGTCCATCCGTTGAGTGATTGCATGCTGAGAAAGGTCTAATCTTATTTTCTCTTCAGCTTCTGACTGCCTGTAAATGAACAGCCATTTGGTTTAGGTCTTTATTTTTCTTCTATGTAATGTTGCATCACATACAGTAGCAAGGGCATTTCATGTGTTGAATTTTGGTGAAGAGCAATGCGTTGCACTTCAATCATCATAAAAGCCTTGCCTTACAGAATGAACATGATACAGTGAACTAATTTAACATTTCACAAGGGTTTTTTACAAAGATGTAGATGGTCAGCAGATTTTGCTGACGCCACATACATAAAAATGCTTATTGAAGCCCAGTGCATCTGTCTTATTTTCCAGTGTCTGCACTCTAAATGCTATTCATGCATTTCATATTGTACTTGAAGGCATGAGTCATGGAATATTATAAGGCAATGCATATGAGTGCATGTCTTAAAGAGGAATTGTTTCATACAAAAAACTAAATGATACATTTCTAGAAACATTAATTATTTTTGTAAAATATTACACCTGCACACTCCTGTTTATTATCCCTTTGGACTGAAAAAAAGGGGAGCTACCAGAGACCAAAATACATTTTACGATACATTCACCCCAATTTAGAAAAATATTCACAGGGCTGTTAAAATAATAAATTAACAAACATTTATTTCTAGTTTATTGAATATTAGAGAATGATGGATTAAAATGGTGAACTACTTTCAGTGAAAATTGGCTTTTTTAAGTGCAATGGTACCAAAACTTACATTTATTTGTTCCATTTTATGAGTTAAAATAATAAAAAAAAGAAAAAACCTGAAATCCTTTAGAAGCTGTTTGCTAAGAACTAGTTTTTCAGCTATGTTACCATGGGCCACATTTTTAGTGTCTACTTTGTGATTTATTCTCTTTTGTATACTGTAACATAAAAAATAAACTCACCCTATTCATCCAATATTTTTCAGGTGACCCTCTACTATATCTCTACACTTTGTTATTTACAGCAGGTTGATTAAACTATTGATGTGTAAATATACTGGCTTCATTCGCATTAACATAGAAATGCAGCGTCTTGTCATGTTGCTATCGTGCCAATTCAAACTTTTACCCTCCTCTTCTTGCACCATGACAGACTGTCTTGAACACACTGAAATTGTTTGTCATCTGCTGTACATTAGAGCTCCACTGGGGCATCAAAAACTCATTACTTTTAAAACATCATTTGTTTTCTTAGCATAAAACAAATGATGTAGTATTTAGTATTTTCATACCAAGCAGTCAATGGCAGACAGTTCACTTTTAACCACTCACACATGCCAAAGTGAAAATGCCTGAGCTTGCACAAAGTTAATGGCTTGGATCTGATGCAACAGACAAATTGGCGACATGGACCAACAAAGTTCCCACTTTGTTGTTTCAATCCTGGGAGCTAACATCATTAAACCAAATAAACTAACTTAATGTCTTATAGATCTTTTATCTGTCTCATGTATATGTATCTAACCTTTTTTGAAAAAAGATGATTCTATACTGTTGGACATACTTTGACAAAGCATAGTTTACTGTAACATGTTTTGGGCAACATGTTTACTCTAGAGGCGAACTGCACTCAGTTATAAATGATCACATCATCAGCTACTCGTCATTGCTGAATGTATTTTTATGTGACTACAGAAGATTTTTAGATTTTTTTTTAGACAGATCTTTCAGAGGAGCACTCCTCTGAAAGATCTGTCTAAAAAAAAAAAAAATTACTGATCACTGATTTTCTTTATCATAATGTCCTGTTAAAACCAGTAATTTTCTTTAACCATGTGTATTCTTTCCCTATAGCTTTACATCAGGTTAGTGGATAGATACAGCTATGATACAACATCTGTGTCACAAGAGCATGGGAGAGCAAACAGGCAATAAAAAAGAAAACTATTTAACCTCTTCAACCTGTCTAGACTGTAGAAGCAAATACATAAATGCTCGGCCATATACATTTAACCACACACACACATACAGCTATGCAAGCGGACTGTGAAGAGGCTTGGTGCAATATATATTGCACTCAGCCTGGCTACTGCATTGTGTCAGTAGAATCTCATTATTTCCATGCAGTTTCTGAGGCAATTATTAGGTGGGGAAATGCTACCTCTCTATTGGGTGGCTTTATTTGTTCCAGGGTTATGGCCATCTCTCAGTGTGTGGCTATGAGCAAGGAATCAGCTCCCCCTTGGTGTGCGTTTGGTGGTGTGTGTAAGAGTGAATGTGGGTGTGCAGAGTGCATTGGGAACATTATTAGCCATTTTACTGACGAAAAGCCAATGCTGAAAGTACTGCTGGGACTTCAAGTAAGTGCCTGAGAGGTCAAATGTCAAAGAGGACCCTTTTTTTCTTTCATCTGGTAATTAGAGAAAGCAGAACTAAACCAGACAGAGCAGCGTTTAGCCAATGGATGGATGAAGCAATGCATGGTGGTAGTACTGTACTAGTACTAAGCTACAGAGCTTAATGCACCTACAGTATTTGGTAAAAGTAAATATCTAAGTATTCCTACAGAACATAAAGAAATATAAAGAAATCTGCTACTGCTATGCCTATACCCGTAGAATCAGGGTGTGCAATGTGTGACCAATGTTTACATAAGACCCCAAGTACTGCTTAAACTACAACAACTTCTGGTATAGACTTAGCGTAAATGTCTCTTACTGATTTGGTTTATAACTTGGACCTCATCCACAGCAGATAACCATAGAAAATCTGGGGAAAAAACATCAAGTAAGTGGAAAAAGGTATCTGCTAATAAGGATGTGGTAGATGCTGTCCTACAGGAAATCATATTTGAGCACATCCCTGTGTTAGATAATGGGAAAAGCTAAACAACATGCAGCTGGGCAGGAAATTCCATTACAAAGATGAGATCATCAATTAAAACAAGAAATTCCCCCAAAAAAAAGGCGAGAGAGAAGTGGGCCGGTCAACAGCAACAAGAAAATAATCAGCAACACAAAGACATGGAGAAGTTGTCTGAATATACTAGTATAACATATATATCTATATCTATATCTATATCTATATGTATATATCTATATGTGAATTAATAACTGGTTGACTCCCAGCAAGTTGTAAGCTGGCCAGGCTCTGATGCATCAAAGCAGGCCCAAATCATGATGTTTCCTCCACCATACTTACAGTTGGGAAAATGTTTTCATGATGATATTCAGTGCCCTTTTACAACAAATGTAGTACTGTGTGTTCTTTCCAAATAGTTCAGTTTTGTTTTCATCAGATATTCAGTGTGTTAAGAACTAATTAGTAAAGGAGTTGCTGTGTCCAGTCCAATTAGTCAAATCATTGTAGGACTTGCCAGCAGTTACTAATAGTTAGATTGAATTCAAGGAAAGCTGCATGACTTAGTTGGACCAGAAGCACATGTTACATTGCCCAAAAAATCTCATTGCCTAACACTGACCTATTTATCCTAACGTAACCAGATGTCTTTCATCATTTGCAGACAGAAAATATGTCAAGCTTTGCTTTCTTTTCATTTGTATTTAAAATATCCTGTATGTACAATATGAAATCAGGTCTCCATACAAACAGAATCCCACACTTACTTTTCCTTGATGGCTTCTCACACCGTTCCATTGCCTCAGATACACACAATTTCCTTTTCTTTTTCAAATATTTACAAATGTCATCCCCCAAATTATTGCAGACATGCCAACTCAACTTAATTTGGCCAATGTGGGAAACAAAACTGACTAAAAGTCAATTTCTGACCAATTAGTGTAAATACCAAAACATGGTGCCAATATCTATCATTTTAGTATCGTTATTTATTTCAGAGCTTTATTGTGACGTGTGTGTTAAAAACGTTTGTTTTAATATTATTGTGGAGGTTATCTTGCAAGTTGAACATTTTATGTTTGACAAATTAAGGGACACAGACAGTATCTCGTTTTGTTTCATTGGGGACAAAAATTGTGTCTCAATATGATAGGTTGGGTAAGATTTAACAGCCACATAGTAGAGCAGAGTTTCTAGTTGATAGCTGAAGTCAAAGAGGGACTTGACATAGCCTGGGCCGGAATCTCAGAATTAAAGGTGAGACAGGTCACCACAAGTATCCTACTGATACCAAAGCCAATAAACATTTGCTGCACTCAGCTGGAGACAAACCAATGCCACAGGGAAGCAGCCGGATTAAAAGGTCTCATGAACGATTGACAGGGCAAGGTGGGCTCAGCAAAGTGTCTACAATTACTCATGCTGTGTCACCCTGTATTACCAGTGGTGTGTTTTTTTCATTTTTCAGCTGAAAACACTAGTATTTTTTTTGTGTGTGATTCTATTACCTCAATGAAATGCAGAGAAAAGTAGGCCTTTCATAGTGTTTCACAGAGAAAGCCAAATATTGTTGCTAGTAATCAAATTTGCTCCTGACTGCGTGCACAACAAAGACAGCTTTGGTATCCTGTTAGTTTCAATTAAAAGCCAGAGTAGTGTGACTGTACTGCCAAGATTACTGGGGTAAAAAGACCACTGAAATAAGCACTAAATATTAGTAACATAGCAAATTTATTGTTTCTCAGAAATGTGGTTTCTTAGTGGATTGGGGGTTTTCTCAGTGACTTCTGTTGCCATCACCCATCTGTTTGTCCCTCATTCTTTTTAGCTATTCGTTGTTGGCTTCCTAAATAATTAACAAACTAATCTTTGGTGGTACTGTGTTTTACTACATGGTTCTAAATGTGCCAAAGTACTGTGCTATTTTTCACTTTAGTATCAGTGCTATTGCTGTACTTTCCTTATAATTTCTTTCACTTTCCAATGACTAGTGGTTTGCTTTTCGTTTCATTAGGACCAATATTTATGCAGCACGACTGAATCAGCCACACCCAACGAGGGCCTCTTGTTTTGATTTATAGATCGTTGTTATGCAAATGCTGTAAAATAAATACTGTTTATGATCCGAACTGCTTTCAAAATCTTTCCACATTGTGAGTTTTCAAATGAAACTGTCTTCGTGTGTTTCGTCATCATAAACTTTTCCTAGTTCTAAACACAATAATATGATCGAAGGATTCGTGGCTTCTATTTTTTAACACTCAGTACAATCCTATTTTTGTGTGAATGAGTTTAAAAAGGCTGCTACACTCAAATCAAAAGAAGACCTTGTGTCTTTCTTTGTAACTGTATAAATCTCTAATTACCAATGCCTCACATCAGGTGTCGTGACATGCCTAAATGGCATTGAAACAGGGAATGTGAGTGAGAGGTAGTGCACTTTACAATTTGAAGTAGTTTCTCATTCTGGTGTACATGTCGCACATACTGCACACTGCAAGACTGGAACAACATGTGTTCATAAAGAGAACAGAGAAGAATTGGAATAATTAATATTAACTTTGGTAACTATGGTCCTGAAGGGTGGGCATAAAACAAAAGTTGCTGTGAATTGAATTATTAATGTAATAAACTGTCAGTTATACACGGCAGTTGAAACTGGGGGCTTTTTAAAGGCCAAATGTGTCACCTATCCCGAAGATCTCCTATTGCGTAATGCTGAGTGCTGTGGCTCCACACTGTGCACCTGCTGAAGCTTTTAATGTCTGTGCCAATCTTAAATGTGACCCTATAATTAATCTCTCCCTCCCATATGGAGCAGAATACACTTCTACCACTATTGTAAACTTGTCTTTCTAATACAGGAAGGTCTGAATGTGACCTTGCAGCCTCTTGAGTCCTACTTAGTACTTTGCTGCTAAGGTTATTGAGACCCTTGAAACAAACAAGGCAGTATAATTGTTCTTGTAAGAAGCCTTTTTGAAGTCTCAAGGGTTCTAACATAATTCCCATGATAGTGTCTTTATCTAACATTGCCTTCACCTTCCTACCATGATACATAATATGGGTAAAATATTAGAAACTCCAGTCACCCTGATGAATCTTTTTTGCACATGATTTATTGCCATTTGCTGTTTTTTTTTTCTTTTTTCAGTGATCGCCGTGCCAGATCATTAAAGCACCTCTGGCTTGAACTTTATTGTGGCACAGCAGTCCTCCACCTGGCTACTGATCTCCACCTTCTGGTATTGAGAAAGCATCCTTCATGTTCTGCAAAAACAACACCCAACAAATTGCTTCTCAATAGGGAGTAAATGACTGTTTCACAATCAATGCTATTTTCCTCACATACAACACATTAGTTACTGCCACTTGGTACCACGGCAGGTTATTTGTCAAACAGCTGGTTCATGTATGCTTTCAGTGAGGCTGTATTTCCAGATTGGTTTCCCAATGAAAAAGAGCAAAGAGACTGAAGGCTCATTTCAACTTTAAAGTGGGCATGATGAAGAATCTAACATTACATGTGCTATTAAACACTCCTAACCCTCACAGAGAACATATAAATCTTCTGCATGCAGCCACCTTAGAGGATGTCAACTTGATAAGAGTGCTGAAGACCACACAAGCGTTTCCACACTGCAATTTACTGACTGTGAGTCTAATAGATGCTTCCTGTGATCTATGTCTTGTGTCCTTGTAGACAACTCCCTGCTGGTGTCTTCATCACAGTCACTGAAACCAGTACTGGGACACCTAGTCTCATTAAACCAATGTGCTGCTCACTGTAACTTGCCACGCATTGTTGCCAGTAGACAGAATAATTGGTGGTATCAATTAGGTCTGCTTACTGTCTTACCATTGCACCAGCACATTTCACTCCTCTCCAGGGCAGAAATAAACAAAGCATGTCCAGCTCCACCTGAGTACAACTCCAAGTACATTTAGAACTAATTATGTTGTTCATTAGGATACACCGAAGTCAGCAACCAATGATAACTCTAATTGTACAGTAAAAATCTCTGTGACTATTCATTGTTTGTTCTGCTTCACTCGGTGTGTGCCTTTCTAAATCAAATTATCCATACACAAAGTATTGAGAAACAAATTTGAGAAAATATATGAAGAATCAAAACCTCTTTCCATAGCAGATTTATGTGTGCCACTGGGGATGAAAAAGCAATTTCTTGACTTTCTGTTTCTCTGTTACACTTCTACTCTTGACCTTGAGAAGGAATACCTCTGTGATCATTATCTCTTTTATTCCCACCCGGCTACCCTGCCTTGAGAAAATGGGCCACTGCTCGAAGAGGCAATAAGCAAAGTTAGCTAGGATGAATACTGTTTATTTGTTTGCTTTTCTCTGTATATGTAGGTGTGTATGTAGGGACAGCGAAAATGTTTTATTTTTGCACAGTGCATCACATGTGACAACATTTTCTGTCATCAGCTTTGATCAACATGCAGCACAAGAATTAGAAATCCAGAGCTGAAAGACAACACAACATGAAAGACACTTACCGGTGACGTAAATAACTAATTATCTTGTTACAGCACCGGTGAGGCAGCAAGTGAACAGTGAACAGCACTGAAACCTGAGAATCAGAACTGGACCATGGAATAGTGGAGGAAGATGGTCTGGTCTAATGAATCATATTTTCTTTTATATTAAAGGGACGGGCGTGTGTGCATCGCTTACTGGGGAAAAGACAGCACCAGGATGCACTTGTGAAAATCCATGCACCTTGCACTTTACAGGACTTAAAGGATATACTGTTGACGCTGGGTTCCAGATACCAGAGGACACCTACAGAGGTCATGTGGAGTGCATGCCTCAACAGGTCAGAATTAAACCCAAACAACATTAAGCAGGAGTTATTAATGTTTTGGCTCTGACATACTATTTTGTGACATATGGAACATATGGTAAACCAAAAACATCTGCAAGTGCTTGTAAAAACCTGTCTTCAAATTATAGTTTGTAGTTTATAGTTAATAGTTTGTGTACATATTAGAGTAGTTTAGTTCCAAAAAGCTACAACCAAAAGAGTCACTGAACGCTCTGCTGATCACATTCTCTGCATTGTCTAATCACTCTAAAACAACTAGACTTATTTACTTTGTGTTTAGCAAAACAGGGAGCTCAAAGTTTCCAGCTGTCACCCAAATGTTTTTCACACTTAGTAATGAGTGTCAGAATTAACACTACCGTAATGGGAGAGATTCTGGTAGGTTATTAAATTACCAGCCAGATATTTCTATTTTGAGCAGTAACATATTTTAGTGGAGTGAATGTCACACTGTTTCACCTCTATTGAGCTTCATCTAAAAAAGAGGTTTAACATATTATCTGGTTCATGACCAACTTCTGTCAACAATATTTTCAAGCAGTAATATTCTCCACATAATCTGTTCTAATCATAGAAAATATTGACGACCTTAGCGGCCAGATATTTCCTTTCAGCCACATCTTCTTGGTTTGAGCAAAATAAAAATCTCGTTTTTTTAAAATTCAGCCTTGTTTTACTGAACACAGCATGACCCACATTTATAATGTGTGTTATAGGTATTTGATTTTACCATAGTCAGGGTTATTTCATGTATGTCATGTCAAGTATTTACATAACAAAACAAAAATAAAATATTATCAACAAACTTAAAATAGAATTGGCCAAAGAAATAGGTTGTGAGACATGCAGCAACTAGACTACGCACAATGAGTCGATATAAAACTACCACCCCCATTTGTATCAAGGCAGGAAGTATGAAGTCAGTGAAGCTCTTTTTGTCGAACGAGTCTAACAAAAGAAGGGTAGTGCTGTGCATCACGCCAAGCACCGATATAAATGCCACTTGAAATGCGCCATAGTTTTTGACTAGTCTTTCTAGGTCAGCCTCTAGAGACAAACCACACTTTTTGTAGAATGCAGCAAGGTCATACCAGAAATTACTAAAAAATTTAGTTTTGTTCGTGTGCAACGGTGGTTGTGAGTTGTGGGGTTACATTAATCATGTCATGGAAATAGTGTAATGTTATAGAAAATAATGCAGTTAGTGGAGGCAAGGTGGACACTGATGGAAATTCTTCTCTTCCTTCCGCTTCTTCTAAAAGCAGGCTGAGAAACAAATAATGATCATACAGCAGCTTATTGTATCGGCTGGGCTATATCCTTCACTGATAGCTGAGCTTCCTTTATGTATGTCAGTGGCTAAACTTTAAATATAAATAAATACAAATGTGTTCTGCATGTATAAAGCAGCATTTTAATGTGAATAGTCTATTTACAGAATCAAACGGCCTTAACCACAGTGTATAATCATGATCACAACTGACTTCACAATCATGAACAGCATGGTGACCCATAAAATAAAGAGATCAACCCATAACCGAAGGATAATAAGCTAAATCTAACTGAAGACAGCACGTGTCCATCAGCAGCTATGTCCAGTGAAAGCGTCCCTGACCTTGAACAAGATACTAAACTCCCACTGCCTCAATTACTGTAAATCAAGCCCGATAAGAGCATAAGCCATATGTCAAAAATAAAATGAAAGCAGTGAAAAAAACATGGGTCAAATAGGACTTATCGTCAAACCTCAACAGGAGAAAAGGACTCTTATCGAGATTACTGACTGGAGCCATCAAGTGCCCAGTGTTCCCCACACACAGGTTATAAAATTAGTTTTGGAGACATGTCTGAAGACATGGTTGCTTCTCATACTGGATTTTGTGATCTACTCTTTTCCATTTTCTTTCTTCTTTTTTGGAAACCAACTTCCTGTTACACCTCACTGCACTTTCTATCAAAACTTACTGTAATTCATGAATGTGCCTTAGGATTTGTTGCCTTGACTCCAAACTGCAACTCTGTGTTTCTTGATAAATTGCATCTGCTCCATCTGATGGACTCCATTTCTTGTCTCTTAAATGCATCAATATTTTATGTAGAATCTGGTCTAAACCATCATGGCCAACCTTGGTTGAGCCTCAGTAGTATAATCTTCGGTAGAGTTCTGCGCCTAGCAATATGAGGGGTGATGACCTTTTCATGCACTGATGGCTTTGCAATCATTTTAAAAGCAGAGTCTCACCACAAAAGTGCACATGAGTAAAGAGTAAACGTTCATAAGCGGAAGTTGCTGCTCAGCCTTGAGCCTAAAATTTGTTTGCAAACTCAACACCCGACATCCAACAAACTGCTAGAGCTCAGAATATTTGATAGTTCTACTCAGTTCAATCCAGCTGCACTTTTCTGATCCTTAAGCTTTGAGCTTGACATACTTTAATATAAAAAAATAAATAAATACATTTAAAAAATAGGCGTAGCACTCCCTACTGTGGTTGTTCATTAATTTAACAAACACACTGACACCCTACTGTCATCTGAGCAAGATCCTTGTGGAAATAATTACAAAGGCCATTTCATATTTAAGATTAACGACTATTGAATATCCATTTAGAGGACCATCAAAACATACATCATACTCAATATGGATTAATTCCAGGGACATTTTAATATCACTCCCAATAACGATGTACTGTATCTCTCTCTCTCTCTCACACACACACACACACACACACACACACACACACACAAGATCCTTTTGTATTGTTGGAAAACATTATGTATTACATTTCTGAGTGTCCTGACTTTGCCACACACTACATACAAACAAATGCTTCAAATTCCAGTTATGGTCTTATCAGGGACATGCTTTTGTGTATAGTCATATTCTATTCACATTCACCTGTGTGTACATGAATGCACTGTTTCCATGGCAACAGCTTACAGCAAAACCAATGGTAAACATTATGTTATTACATGTACATTATTGGATAGGCTTAATATTAGAGAAGCTCGTGCATTCCAAGATTCTGGTCAGGTTTGTCTTCATTGGCATTAAGATGCCTCGATTGCTCATTATTTTACTACTAGTTTTATGTGTTCCAGTGATATGAATCTTATTTCTCTTGAACACACTGTAGAAATAATAACATATGCAGTATTATTGTGTATATTTTAATCTGAAGCACAGAGTTCTAAATGATCCTTTGGTGGTAACTTTACATGTATGAACATGTTTAGTTGGCATATATTCTGTGAGACAATGGTAGCAGAGCACTCATATACCACAGCGCTACACCTCATAAATGCCTTTACATTACAGAAAAATGGGCCTTGCATCCTCTGGAAAGGTTGACCTTGGATTCTTCTTTTGCACTTAGCAGCAAGGATTAGAGGAAATCTTCCACAAACACATTCTTTGCTCCAAGAGATTGGGGCCTATTTTGCCTCAGCTTCATTTCAAAAACACAAAACAAGACTACGTTTGAAATGCAATCTGTGGCTATTGACAGAGAGAGAAAATCCTGTGCAAGGGGGTGATTTTTCTCTTATCATTTTCTTTTCGTGTCAAAAGTAGGTTGAGCTGAAAGGCAAACAAACTCACTGATATACAGCTATGTGGGAAGACGTTCCAGAAGTAAACTCTTGAGCAACATGACCTTCCTGTAAATGTTGCTTTCTGATGCCTATTTATGCCAAGAAAGACTGAACTCCAGATGTGCACTGTATAGCTGGAAGACACTTAGGTTGGACAAAGTAAACACATAAACACCTATAAATTTGCTATCACAGAACAAATATTTTAGATATTCTAAGGTTGTAATGGCTTTATGTGCCATGCTGTTTCACAGTTTAAGGTAACGCAGATGCTAGAATGTCTTTTTCATTTCTGGCTTTAAAGCATAACAAAATCTCAATCTGCACCAGATGTAAGAAAGGGAGTTTGGAGACAGTAATTACAACAATCAACTAAGGTGGCATAATAAATAGGGTGGTTATATCTAGCTCAAGGTCAGTCCAGATTCCCCAAATACTGTCAGAAAAATGGGGTGCTTACAGACTTTGAAATTCAGAGTGTCATTTTCAGTCAGTCTGGACATTGTCAAATTGTCTACAATTTAATGATTATGGTTTAATCTTAAGCACATGCAAAAGGTTAAGAAATTAACCTTAAATTTTGCAATACAATGTTTGATTTTTCGATCCTACAACTACTAAAAGTTTGGGATGATTTTAAGGTTTCAAAAATGCACATTTTAAGAGCTGGATAGTGTAGCGGTAACGCCCTTCACCCTACATAATGATTTGAGTGACTGGCTATTCAATATTCTAAATGTTGTAAATGTTTCTGATTTTTAAGACCACAATGTCTTTTAAACCTGTTGCTTTCTGTCAATTCCAAGATGGCACTATTCCTTCCAGCAACCTAAGCTTGAAAATAAGAACAGTGAAAGCCCGTGATAAGACAGTATGCATTCAGTGAAACCTTACATGGTGCTGAAGCTCTGCAGCTAGAATGCTAGAACAGGAATAAACAGTGGCAGGCCTGGTATATTTAATGCCTAAGGCATAGTGATGGATGAAAGAGTTCTGTTTGTTACAGTTAGATGTTGTAAGTTTTCTTTAGTTTGTTGAAGGGCAGAGACATGGCACCTTTGGCAATATGCTCCCATATATCACATGTTTACAACATTTGATATAACCACAACAGCTAACAGTGACATTTCTGAGGACGGTAATAACATAAGAAGAAATTCATTACATAATAGAGAAAACAACAATCTGTATCTATGAATATATGCTGCTGTACGTAACTGGCCACCACTGAAAATAAAGTATTATGTGAAAAAGTAAAAATCATCACTATTTCCAACAGGAAAAAGTAGAAATAGCAAAGTTGTGACATGCCATTTATCTCAACTGCAGTACCCACCACAAAAGCATAGTTGTAAACAGCCAAGAGCTAATGACAAATTGTCTAATCTTAAAAATATACACTCACATATTCTTTAGGCATGCTGGTTGCAAAATGTGGATCAAAAAACAAGTATATAGATGGGCTGAATGCATAAGTGTTGTGATTTTGCACTGCAAACACCATTGTATGACTAAATATGAATGACAGTTGTATTACATATCATACTGTGTCTGTCTGGATAAAAAAGTGAGTAAACTGAAATATCAGCTCTCTGATGCTCACCATATTATGCAATGTTGATTAAAGACATACACTGCTGGACTTAACTAAAACTGATAGCCCTGTAGTAAATGCCACATCTGCGAAGGTTTTGATGCTCTGCTAAAAACTGAGATGCTAATTTAACTTGGGAGTGATCTTGGAGACTGTTTAGAGAGTTTAGAGAGTGTTTGGTACCATTGAACTGTACTTTGTTATACTGAGCGATATACTAAAGGGAACTGCTTTCGGTTTTTAAGCAAGATGAACCTAATAAACTGGCAACATGCAAGCTAAAAGGGTAAAAAGAAAGGTTACAGCTTAGTAAAAGCACAACATGAGAGTTGTCAAGTCAGGGAGGTTACCGGTCCATTTACTAGTTCATTCCTGCAAATGCTTGAATGGATCCCTGGAAAAAAGGACACAGACCACAACAAGTTTGACTCCATGAATCTCTTGTGTGGTTAGGTTTAGGTCCAAATAAAAACCAGTTTGGAAGAGATTGTGATCTATTTAAAGTAAATAAACACTTGCTTGTAGTCACTGTAACTTTTGCCTGTATTAAGCCAGACCGCATTTTTTCCTAACCTGAAGCCAGTGCTGTGAGACTAGATGTTCAATGTCACTGTTAACATATCCTCCTTGTGATATAAAATGTAATCCAGTTGCATTACACTTCCTACAAACACCTTTTTTTGCCACTGCAGTTTTAACTTAATCTTTACGAGACAGGAAGAAAATACCCAAAGGCAGTCTAGGAATGTGAAATGCAACAAAAATCCATCAATCAAAGCTTTTAACTTTTTCTTTTATGTGTTGGTTTAAATTTTCTTTCAGTCCTTCATTTTTATTACAACTCATTTCTTTCTGGATGGCAAGAAAACAATGCTGGGACAACAGAACTATAGTCCTGTGTTTATTGCCTTGTCAAAGTGATTAAAATCCACAGTGTAAGACCATTTTGAAAGTTTTGCTGTCAAAATTGTCATTTGTCTAATTTGTATATCTAGTGTTACGGTTACGGATTGCTCAGACAAATGGAGATTATAGTGTAGCTGATGTAAAGATATCTTTTGGTGAAATCAGAATATGATTATACAAGAGTTGTATTGAAAACTAAAAGCTACAACTAGATGTAAATTAAATTGGACAAAGAATGACCCACTACCCATAAAGCATGAGAAGCCAATTATGTTAAAATAAACACTGCTTCACTCAACTGTTCTTTGAGAAGATATTCCAGATCTGGCAAATACAGTCAGGCTGTTTAATGATGTGTACAGATAAATGTTGTCCTTAAAAATTGACAGAGCAGCATGTTTGGGATGTGATAAAAACAAAAAGAAGCAAACGTTGATTTTACCATCATTGTTTAGAAGCCTGAATGTGGACTTAAGAATCCTACACAGAGAATTCATAAAGAAAAATGTAATATTTTCAGCTCTGAAGTGTAAAATTAAGAGCACAGTGACTCACTGCCATTAACTAAATGTCATTTCAGTTCATCTCAGCATGTTTTACTTTACATTCCTCCCATGTCTTGATGCCATAGATGCAGCTTCATGCAGAGGAAAATCCTCATATTTCAAAGGTCAAGACATGGGGGTTTTGTATGCGAGGTGGAGTGCAAGCCATCGAACAAGAACATTTCTCATTAGAGCTCGCTGAGAGGTGTCCCTTCATTGTTCTTATGTAAATGATGAATCATTTTTTGATGCTGTACATGGCCGTTATCCTGTGCAGAAGAATATATAACCTGCACTCTTAAGGCACAGTACAACAATGTCTTATAGGTTTTACCCTGTTGGACTCGGGCTTCTATACAGCATATGCTTGTGTACTGTAACTATACATCCATTGTTATTTGAACTACATAGCTTGTTTGAGTGTTTCTGTGAGGATATTAAGAGGATTATGGTAATTTAAAATGAACCATTAGCATGAGCTCAAAGGTGTTTATCATGATTTCAGGAACACTGAACTGAATTTGGCTTTGAAAATACAAGAAAATAAGGTTTGGAAATTATTGTCACATACAGCACAGAACAGTTTGCTGAGATATGACAAGAGAGGCTCTCACTCTCTTTCACTGATAAGAGGAAATATCACAGTGAATGAGCAAGTGAAGTGGCTTTATGCACATTTGTTTCACCCTTTTAAGTCGAATTATTAGGACTTATTCCCACTGGGGGATGCTGATATGAACATCTAAGCAAATAACTGTAAATAGATGAAGACCTGACTGAATACAGATGTACTGTCTGAGACACACAGAGACAAAGATGAATAGGGATCCACTTATGAGAATGATCTTGATCATAATGTTTTGTTATTGCTAGGGTTAATCTAAAATGAAAATATTTGTAATGCACTTGCCCTTGCATGTACTTGTATATTAACCAAATTGGGAAAATATGACGGATTACACAATAACACACCAGAAATACTTCAGGAGAAGCAGTAGCATGCCCTAAACACATAGCTTCACAAATACATTTTGTATTTAGAGGTGATGGTGTAGCAATAAATGTAAAACCAGCTTTGTCCTTATTTTCTTTGGACATTAATGCATGCTAAATGATTAATCTATGTAATGTACAGTTGTAAAAAAAAGAAAAACAAACAGAAAAAAAAAGTATCAGAACACCTGTCACTCACTATATTGAGACACCACACTGAAAATGCTCTATTCAATCACAGGTACGGGAAGCACGTCTATTTTCCCTCTTGGCACTTTACGGCAGTGTTGAAAATATAAAAAAATAAATATATAAAAAGCCCCACTAGCTCGCCTGCATGTCTCATACATCTTCAGTCATGCAGAAGGCCGTTCGTCAGTTTTACTGCACATCGGCTTCCTCTCAACGCAGCATCGATGACTGATGGCCGTAAGTGCAACTAGATAACTACAGCAGGGGATGATAAAAATGTGAAAACACACATCCAAGACAGGAAATTGGCCATTTTGGAGCAATTGACACAAAGGAGCTGAAATGGCACTTCCTGTAATGCTCCTCCCTTGAAAAGTGGAGATGTCTAGTCGTCCACAGGCAGATAGTTACAGTCCACTGGACATTTTACTGAGGTACACTAACCTAATTTATCTATTTTTTATCTCCTTAGCTCTTTCTTTTACTTCCCGCTGCAGCAGTGTCAAACCTGGGCTAGGAGAAGCTTGTCAGGAGAAATGTTTTGGTCAATATCCTGGCAATCTGTAGCAATAAGAATCAATTGTAACAAGGTAGGAAACTGTAAGCTATTAGGTGGTAGACTCATCAGAAGAGATGTAATAAAACAACAGCGTGGTAAAAGCAAAGTAATGAGAGAAAGTGAATGGCTGAAAATGGATCGCTAGGCCTTAACGGTAAGTGAAGTATCAAAAGAAACGGCGGTGCAGATGGATGGCGTCATGTGGTGAATCTACTGTATATTTTTGTTGCTTATGAGTGATTATATTATCATTATTTGGTAATTTGTAAATATCTTCTCTTACACTTGGACGTCTGGAAAAGTGAAGTAAACTGAACTGAACTGAACTGATTTATGATAATGCAACAGCTGCTCTCACAGGGTTAGCAAGCACACGATAGAGGTGAGCAGTTGAACCTTACTGTATAGAGTGTAGTCAAAAAACTAAATTGAATTACTAAATTCACAAAATTAGTTCACTTAAATAATGACAATCACAGCAGATGAACTCAGTATCACTCATCATTCAACAGTGAACAAATGTGCTTCAACAGACCATAGATACAACATAAATATCAAAGGCACTAACCTTGATCACATGGTAAAATTTTAACCTCCTGTAGTTAAAGCCAGCAGAAATGTTCAAGTGGGTGTAAAAATCACTTTAGTGCCGATTAATAATTAATCTGTGTGTTGTCAGAATGTGTTACTGGTTTAATGCATATAAAATTGTGTTAACTCTGAGACCAGAGGGATGCGTTGGAGATTTTGTTATTGACCGGGCTAAAGTAACATTTCCCGCTGTCGATTAAGAAAGGCAACATGAAAAGCAAAAGGATGAGAATTTGTGACTTTTAAATCAGTCACAATGAATTTTGGTTATTTCATGTTGAGCATTAAATTTAAATTTAGGGGTTATATTAACAGTCTGGGATGTAACATGTTTCATGCCTATAGGTGTTAAGTATTACTGTAGCGTGCATACACTGTCGGCATACAACAGCAAGAGTTGGGTTATGTTTTCTATCGACATAAGAAAGAATCTATATTATTTAATGCATGTGGGAACTGTTGCTAGTAAACATATCAGGAATTATTTCCCATTACAATGTAATTTGCAAACATAAGTGTTGTATAGCTTGATTGTAGTAAATGAGTCACTTGATCTGCACCTGCCTGGCCACCTGCTTGAGAGACAATGTATTCTGAGGGATGCTCTTGTTGACATGTGGTGCAGTGATGATTGACACTATTAAGCCAATGATATGCAGAGATGAGCAGTTCAATATTTGAAGTGTGTGTGAGATTAATTGATTTTGTCAGGCTGCTGTTTATAGCACTCTTACATCATTGCATGCACCGTAGTGTTGTGTTGCTCGCTTTAAAATTTAAAGATAATTTAAAGTGTGCTAATTTTTGGACCTGCCCATTCATTGAATTTTAGTGCACTGTTCGTTTTTGCCTACCAAAC
Source organism: Anabas testudineus (assembly GCF_900324465.2). Taxonomy (NCBI): domain Eukaryota; kingdom Metazoa; phylum Chordata; class Actinopteri; order Anabantiformes; family Anabantidae; genus Anabas; species Anabas testudineus. The sequence goes on from NC_046615.1 coordinate 19,344,726, forward strand.
TCTAGACATTAAATTCTGTACGCTGCGTGCTGAGCAGCAGGAATATCCCATAATTTGGGTAGTGCAATAATACTCACAGGCAGTAATTGCTGGCCTGCTGATTCCAAAGAGCTGCTGGAGCTGCCTAGCGTGCAGAAGGCGGGAGGCTGGAGGTGTGAGGTGAGCAACGTCTCCCCTTAATCCACATACCCTCACAGCATTCACTCTTCAATTAATCAGTCACCTGCAAGAACCAAGCAATAGTGAGAACATCACTCCCAAGCTAATAAGTAGTCAGTTATTAGTGATGTGTGAGTTTGTTTTGACATACAATACCACATTTACATTGGTGAAAATAAAATGTTTAAAAATAAAAAGATATATTAACAGTGAATATATTAAGACACATTTCTTGATCTATGATTGATTGATTATATATTATAATTAGTAATATTCGAAATAACTTACTTATTTCAATTATTAGTCATTCATATGTGCTCCACAAAGCAGCAAGGGTGAATTATGAGGGATTAGGTGTTTACTGATCTTAAGAAAGCTTCTACTGAAAGGTCTCATACAGTATACTGTCACCTTAAAGTTATTGCAGACACTAACAACACCACTGCTCCATAGAAAGTAGTGAATGAAAATTTACGTCCTTAGCCTACTTCAGTTTACCATGAACTTTAATATTCAAGTCATGCCTAGTTTTAATAAACAACATGAATGCAAGGTCATCTTTAAAACCATCTGCAAGTACATGCATCCTCATTTCTCAGGATAAATTAATAGATAAAGCAAACCATCTTTAAAAGAGTAGACTTTGCATAAATGTAGTGCCAATATATATATATATATATATATATATATATATATATATATATATATATATATATATATATATATATATATATATATATATATATATATAAAACAAAGAATTGATGTAAAAGCACAGAACTGACATTTTCCATCACTAATGCCTAGCTTTCACAATAAGAATATATTTACACATGTAACAACATCACAGTAAAGAGTGTCTTTGCAGAAGAATACAACAGTATTTCAGCTTCTGGATTTCACATCGCTACTTGCTGCCAATAATAACCACATGCTCCATTTCCCTCTCTGTGGGTGAGAGAGGATCAGACTTTGGAAATGCCAAACAGATCTCAAGTGTTTTGGAGGTTGCAGATGTCACATTTAATTTGTTCCTTCATTACAGAAAAAAAAACTAAACAAAAAAAAAAACAAAACAAAACAAAAAAACAATAAAGAACTGTTGGGGAAATTATTAATATTAATATTTATTATAAAATAACTGATTTTGCATTACAACCTTTTACACAAACAGCTACTGGGGCCACATGGTCCGTTGTGCACATGATATATATATGAATGACCACCAAATGGCTTGACAAACATTTGATCTTCCACATTCTGATACATTCACATTGATGCATTTAAATCAGATGGGATGTAAGTTCCCTTTGATTTCCTGGCTGGGAAAAGCAAGACCCTGGATCCGAAGCAAAGTGTTGAAGCATCTGCGCTGGCATAATTTGTCTGCAGAGTTGTTGGCAGTAATAGAGACACCTTGTTCTTCCTCTGCAAGATGTTCTATATCTCATCTGCCTCATTACTGGCAAAACAATTAATTTCAGTGCATGATATTTGGTTTCCGATTATTTTCTAGCATCTGTGTTACAGCTCACAGTAAATGTCACATTATGAGTGATGAGTGAGCACCTGCAAAGACAAATTCTAAACAAACATTACTGCATTGTGTACATGAACTTTCCACCAACAATAAAAAGTCACAACAAAATATTTAAACATTTGAAACATGTGGCAGCTACATATAATTACATTTTTATGTTGAATTCCTCTATGTGATGCTGTAATTCAAAATGTAATTGGGCCTATAACAAATATAAAGCATGAACTATGACTATGAAGAGGAAAACCTGCAGTAAAACATATGTCTGAGATCAATATACTGTAATTAATTTACAGTGCTCAAAACAATTAAAGGAACACTTTTTAATCAGAGTTCAGCATCAGGTCAGTTAATTTTTTCGGACATTAATCTGGTCAGTTAAGTAGCAGAGGGGGTTGTTAATCAATTTCAGCTGCATTGGTGTTAATGAAATTACCAACAGGTGAACTACAGGGGCAACAATGAGACAACCCTCAAAACAGGAATGGTTTTACAGGTGGAGGCAACTGACATTTTTCTCTCCTCATCTAGTTTTTTCATTAGTTTTGCATTTGGCTAGGGTCAGTGTCACTACTGGTAGCATGAGATGTACCTGGACCCTACAGAGGTTGAACACATGTCACATCAGTACGTGTCATTGTCAGAAGGTTTGCTGTGTCTCCCAGCACAGTCTCAAGAACACAGAGAAGATTCCAGGAGACAGGCATTTACTCTAGGAGAGCTGGACAGGGCCTTATATATGGGGAATGCTAAAGTTTACTTTGTCATGTTGCCGTATTGTTTTGTATCTCAAAACAAAATGTAACATAAGTCAGTATTTTTACAGTGTACCTCCAACAGAGTTAAGCATTATTTACCACAAACCTATGCTTTGTGCAGAACTGTGAACATTTTATAAGGCCATATCCAGGTGTCAGTGAAAATCACATATACATATTATCTAGTTCTACAGTACATGCATGATCAACCACTATGTTGGGTATTGTGCTATTCTGACTAAAGACTCCCCACAGCTGTATTTAACCATTAATGCCATTACTTGCTGAAATAGCAAACACATTTTTTCGGCTTCTCTCTCATAATGCACGAGGAGCTGCTTGAGTGCAACTTGGAAGTCAGCTCCCCATCAACACTGCTGCTGGGTATTTTATGAGTGAATCAGAGCCTGACGTGGGAATTGTCCCATTGTTTCCCCACTTGAAAGCCATCAGCTTGGGCATGCAAAAATGACTCCTGCCATTCCATCACGTTGACGGGGCCGCTGAGAATAGCACAGCCACAGCCACCACCACCCTATTACCACCACCGAATGCAGAGTAGCAAGTAGCTACCACGTTACTCTGTGAAGTACAGATGAGACTCAAAGGCTACACAGATGCTTAAATGATATATTATGTAGATAGTGTCAAAGGGGATAACAGAATAACCTAAAAGCAAACAACGTCTTCAAGAACTTTGTAGAAAACTGCAGCTGAGCATACAGCACACAGATTTAATCTTAATAGAAGATGAATCCCATATAGAAGACAGGGCTGTAGAGAAAAGATGAGTCATTGATAAACACCATCTGTAGAGCATTTAACATTTAAACATTTAAAATGGAGATCAGGGAACTAAACGAAATGGAAAACTAGAGCACGATAGATGATGGGGGTCTCAAGTAAAAGTTCTACCACTAAGCTTGACAGAAAAGTAATTTCAAGGGTAGGACTATGATATAATGAAGAACATATATGTATGCATAAGTGAATTATGGATCAACAGCAGCACGGCCTCTGGGAATAAAAAAAATAAATAAAAACTTTTCCTAGTTCCTATCATGTGCTAGCATGATTTTACAAATCATCTCCGTGAGCAGAAGCCTTTGCTACTGATAGCTTGGGACTTTCATTTCCCCCCCCTGTGTCTGTGACAAGATTAGGATATCTCTCCTTGTGCACATGGATGACTGACTCCTTGGGGCCGGTCGCATCACTCTTGCACCCCCTCCCTCCATCCCAAGGCAGAAAACATTTCTATTTTCAACAGGATTAGCTCTCACCACAAGCCACCTGACAGGCAAAAGCATCACCCGCATGGCACAAGCCTCCCAGGCACCTAGCAGAACATATCATGGCCTCAGTGACTAACAGGGATCCTGGGGAGTTTACCTTACAGTGGCATGCACAGTGGGTATCACAGTCCTAAACACTTTACAGCATCTTTTAATCGTTAAACTAAAACATCAACTGCAGAGGATTTTTGAGCTACAAATTTTTACCTGTAAATAAACAAACACTTTGTATATTAACATATTAAACATTAAAATTAAATTATTAAACGTGGCTGAAACAAAAAAATATATGTAAGACCTATGGTAAGAAGCCCTCTGCCAGAATTAATAACTTAAGAAGGTGAAGTACTACAATATACCATATTTTAAAGTTATGCTCATGTATCTACGTAGTGCATCATTTATTTTTATTTATTTTTTTTTTGCAAGAAATGTATGTTTCATATTACAGTGATATGTTTCCCTAAAGTGTCCTCACCATCCTTAAAACTCCACAAGGGATTTGATACAAAAATTAGACTGTGTGACATTTCTGAAATATACCCTAATTAATATTCCAGCAAAGTATCAGCACAAGCACAACTTTCTCTGCTTGTAAACAATTAGCAGAATCAACATTGACTTATGAATTGACTGAAATTAAAAAGTAAAGTTAACATGCACAAATAGACATAGGTGTTCTGAGTGTAATGTCTTTTTAATAATCACAGGTGTTTCCCTATTTGCATCTTTTCTTTCTGTCTTACTGCCTCCTGAGTCGGTATTTGCTCTGCCCAATTCATAAATAAGACGCACATTTAGCACTGTTGGCACAGTTTTTTATATTTTGCAGTCTGTCGGAACGTTTCAATATGTTTCAACAGTTGACCAACATCTGCATATTTATTACCTACATTCTGTGTTTTTAATGTGACCAGACCACAGTATGTGACTTAAATTAGTTTAGTGCATTAGTGTGCTTTGGTGTAAAACTGCAATGTTCTTGTGATGCAGTTTTAGATCAGTCTCATCAGTTGTAGTGTCCAATTACCAGCAGGTGACAAATAAAGAGCTGTGTCTGTCTAGTTAAAGACTTCCTCTTCTTTTACAGTAAGCAGGAGTGCATCTTAAACTAATTAACGCTACATTCCCCGCTTACTTCCTCTTCAAATTCCAAGACGTCATTGTGTCCTAGAAGTCATGTTAGTACTAAAACAAAAGCAAGTTTTTAAATCTTCTTTGGATTAAAAAAGGAACAAAGACAACAAGGTAAAGAGAAAGAGAAAAAGCTTGAGGGTACAAGGTCATGCAAACTACCTCTTGAAAAGCTCCCAGAGCTCAGATCATTAAAGGAATAGCCTCAACCTTGACATTTGGCATTTTGGACTGCTTCCTCAGCCAGCTCTGTCACAGGGTACTACAGGTTTCTAGAGTCCCATTTCTGTTAGCTGAAATAATGGATAATTCAAGCAGACCTGGTTGTTAGAATGTACAAAACAGAGAAATAATTTAATTAGCTACACTGCAATTTGATTAACTGAAGTAGAATATCTGTGAAGATAGAAACAACTTGGTGACAGTGACAAATTCAGCAGTAACATAATGAATTTTGGAGCTCTGCAAGCCTCAGTTAAAATGAAACACTGATTTTTTACTTTGAAGCGCCTACAGTTCAGGACATTAATGCAGAAACAATGATGCTAAACATACAAATGTGGTTCAGTTATTCTTCATGGACTATTAAAAGGAGACTGTCATGTCAGAGACGGGTTTGACAAGGGGAGACTGGTGTGGATGGGTGGCACAACAAAGAACATGACTTTCACACAGGAGACAGGGGTTGAAGTCCGATACTGATACCTGGATTTTGTCATCACCCGATTCCAAATTGCAATTAATAAACTGTTTACCTCAACTTGTGGATGACAATGAGGGTATGAGCCTTGACTTAAACATCAGCTCTCCTGACTTTGTAATAAAAATGTAACTAACTGTTACATTACATTATGTAACTAATAACTCAGGGATTATTTTACCTTTTGCATTTTGTTCTTATAAAAACTAGGACAGAAATACTTTTTTTTATTATTATTACATTTTGCTATCCCCAGTTTATTCTGAATGTGACAACTCACTATTTTTAACACAAATTCAGTGCAACTAAAACACACACAATGCAAATAACACACACAGACACACAGTAAACGTCCCACAAGGCAATAGAAAACCTTTTGACATGCAAAAGTAATTATGTGCTCCTCGAGCCCTTGTTTTCACGGTTCATGACTCCTGGCCCCTCAAGCCTCTGAATTTATTTTAATGGCTTAATTTAAAAGTAAAACACAATCAAGGTAATTAGGGGAACCTAGCAAAGTTTGGGTGACTATCAGGTTTAAAGTCTGTGTCATCAAGAGGAAAGATGTTGCAAATGTTGCCCATCAAATTAGTTCCCATCTCTAATTGAAGGGCAGCAGTTTAACTGCGACAGATGAGAAAGCTGTCCAGGCAGCTCTGCGGGGCCACTTTAATTAACACATAAGCAATTAATCAATTACTCATTTGTGAGGGACAATTAACAAAAATTTACAAAATCTCATCTTAATTGTCGTATTTATTTGCTTTAAAATTGCCTGCAGCCACTGTGAAAGGTCGAGGGGTTTTTAAATGAATTACCATGTGTTTAGGTCAACGTACAGTGTATAGTGACAAATCTGAACTCTGTCATGACTCACCATTTGCACCAATCCATGCCAATTTTTAGGTAATCCATCAAATAATTTTCTTTGCTCCAGCAAATTAATCTTCAATGTATAATTATAATATCATTAAGAAGCTGTGTATCCTTGAAAATTGTGCCTAAATGATTTCATGAATCATTCTGTCGGATATGTTACAAAAAAGCTGTGATACACAATACGCTGCCACTCTCACCAAAGAAAAGTTGAGCTTTGTTAATTGTGTTACCTAACACATTAGCACAGAGATTTCTCAGATCAGTGAGTTTTCATCCAGTGTGAGGAAATCTGTAATAGTAATTATGTATGAATTTAATGTACTGTAGATAAATTGAAAATCCTTTCTTCTTGCATTAGTCTTTATAGTGCAGAAAAAATCATGGGACATGCTTTGAGTTGGTTAATTAATCTGTCAAATTCACAAGGTCAATAAAACAACCAAAGGTAACTTTAATAAAACCGAAATTGAGTAACTGCATTTTCAAATAAGACAAAGTTCAATCAAATAATTCTTTTTAGAAATTCATATTGAATCTGATTTGTAATTCACTCAAACATGCCCACAGTTAACAGTCTTAGTCATGTATCCAAATACAATTTTTTTTCTTCGTAATTTTCCTAATGGGTGACTGTTTCATAAGACAATTGAGAAATTTCTGCAAAGATATAATTACAATATTAGCTATTAGTTATCATATCATTGATTATTTCATTCCTATGAGTGTAATATATTTTTCAACAATCATAGAAGCACCTGTATCTTAGTGCATGACGAGAGTGAATGTGTGTGTCAAAAATAGCAGATAACTACTGTGGTCACATCAACAGCTAAAACCTAGTACTGGGTGTAGTCATTTTCCTTAACATCTTACATTGAAGGGTGCAAGCTTTTACATAACAATAAATAAGACAAAGATGGAGATGATTCTAACTCAAACTCACCTTGAAGTGATAGCGACAATAAGCAGACCCAAGACAGGCCATAATTTTTCTATGATTGATTTTTGACATCAATCTGTTAAATTATTTAAAGGCAACATGAAAATGAGATACACAGATTAACCAGCCATCACAAAGTGTACAACCTAGAACACGACTGCAATCTCAGGTGCATGATTTGTCCACTCATTAATGCATAGCCACTAGATGCATGCTTATGCTAAGAATTGTCTGACGACTGTCTTGACAGAACAACCAAGCACAGTTCATATTGACCTGTAGGCCTGGAGTCCAGTTATGAATATTAATTACAATACCAGAAGACCACAAGGAGACTCATTATAACGCAGGACCATTATTTCAGACCTACGCTAGTTTGAATGCTGTAACCTCTGGTGCCCTTGTGCTGGGAATCTGGTAGATTTGGTATCTTGGGATCAGATAAATCATCCTCATGATAGTGAATTGGGTGAATTTTAATTTTTATATATTTTTTTGTGTGGTGGTAATTTCACAATAATACAGAACAGGCCTGAACAATGTTGAATATCTAAGGAGCTATTCACACATTATGCTGCATGAGATGTGACTGATTGTTTTCCTGCATTACTAAAGGCAGAGATAAAATAACTAACAAAAGCAAAAACTAAATAGCAATCCCCATCCACGACCTCACTTTACCTTGTCTTTGCAAGCATGTCGGAACCCGACTCATAATTAACTGGCAGAATAAAAACAGCTACTTTTTTCTACATTACAAGCTCTCACTGCAGTAGAGAAATAGCCCCATAAAGGATGCTAGACTATATCTGATGGCCAGATGTTGCAGTGACTTTTCTGAATGCACACAGGTCCTCACCTTGAACCATCCTCATCAACAAGGTCAGCAACATACGTTGTTTTCTGCTGACTAAGGATCACAACTGCTATCACTCTTGTCACCAATGCCACTGGCGTCTTGTTTTTCCCTTCTATTCTTCTCTCTGATTGCCAGACCATTACCATAACAATATCAACATCAAGTGCTTTCTTTTCTCTGCAAACAAACACACATATGATGCATATTTAAATGTGATTTTATGGTGACACCAAGTTCTAAGAGACATTTACTGTTTGTATTCCCTAAGTGACACTTAAGAACTGATTTATATTAGAGCTGCAACCTGATACCATATTCCCCACACAGCACCAGAGACAAAAACAATAATTTATACCCAGAGACATTAAATTCAGAAATGGATTGAGAAGTGGTCCAAGGCAAACAAAGAAAAAAAGGGAAATTCTAGAGCAGCAGATGGTGTGGAATGACTTGAGATTTTGGTGTGAAACAACTTGAGATTTAGTGCATGACTAACAAAAAATGCTGCCAAAAGCACTTGAGCTTATTTCATAAGCACAAATGAGATAAAGTGCAATGGAGTGGCATTTTAAGGTCTTGAGATTAATGGTGCATGATTCTGTAACATGTTCAATTCTTAACTGGGTAGGGCTACGAAAGTACAAACAGTTTTAATAAATTTGACAGTAAGAAATTAAGAAACCAGAACATTTTCATATAATCACCATTTTTTTAGAGGCTTAAATATTGATTAAGAAATTCATTCTTTCATTTCTTTCATTTTATAAATGATTCAAATGAAATTAGCATCTTATTCATGACTGTGCAGTCTTTACTGTACATATCAGTATTTATTATACTATACTGTATAGATCCTTTACCAATGTGAAAGTAAATCCAACAGAAAACCCTGTAAAAACAAACAAAAAAAAGCATGTACAGATAAATTAATATTCAGCCACCTGAGCACGGGACGTAGGCATAGTAAGTAAGATCTACTACAGCTTATTCTAGATGTCAAATAACAGCAGTGAAGGAAAAAGTACATTTACTTGACATAGAAAATTGTTGAAATATTCTATTATGTATTATTACCTATAATGGAGTACACATATCTCCAAATATAATTGAAAGTAATTGTACTTTTTACTAAAACTGTGCACAATGTGTGCAGCAGCATGCTGGAGATATTCTGCATTCTACTAGTCTATGGTGTCCAGTGTCATCTTCTCAGCTGTGGCCTCCTGGGGCAACAGCATGAACGTGGCAGACACTAATCAGGAGGGCAGGCTCTGTTCTGAATGTGGAGCCCAACCTTCTACATGTTTTGGCTGAGAGAAGGATACTGTCTGAACTCCTCTCAATCCTGGACAATACCTCCCGCCCACTAGAGGGGTGTAGTAGGTGGGAATGGTTGTCAATGTCAAGTCAAGTGCTCAGTGTCAAGTGCTCCACACAGAACCACAGGAGATCCTTTCTCCCAGTAGCCATTAGACTGTACAGCTCTTTCCTTTCTGCATTTCTGCAGTAAGATTTCTATGCATTTAATTAACTCCTGAGAGCTTTCACAGCATGTGATACTGTAAAAGATGTCCTTTCTTTTAGCATTGTGTTTGAACTTTAACAGTTGAGATAGTTAATAAATAGAATATGATCACATCTCAGGAGGCATGTCGGCAGAGGTCTTCAGATCTGACCATAGTGGACTTTACAGCAACGACCCTGACTCCTACCCTACCCCCATCTCAATGGCCTTATCTGTGATGTGCAACCGATGAACTACTGCAAGACTGAATCAACTCACAGAGGGGTGGGGGGCTTGGTCCATTTCTTGCTCACTGGGAGATAAGCACTGTCTGTCAGCTTGATTGACGTATCAAAGAAGGGCAGCCTCTTCCATTGTGGGGGGACTTGACGTCTAGATAGGCTTTCTTAGCCATCTGCTGCACTGGTTTCTAATGTAAACAGGCCACACAGACACACATAGCAGCTTTGTCTGCAGCCATAAAGAGTATTATGATACTGCAGGATTCCTAGTACAATAAGAAGAATTAAATAGCAGAATTGAATAGCAGACTTCAGCAAAAGAGAGGGTGGTAAAGCTTGAGAATGGACTACAATGGTGGATTCAGGATCCAGGATACATGTCTGGAATTAGTGAATGCGGTGATGGCATGCATGATTTTGCAGAAAACGATAAGCCAACTTATTAGTTTGAATCAAGATTTCAGTTATTTTTGAAAGAGCTTTTATTCTATAACCCACTGGATTTACTTGTTTTGTTTCAGACTCACACACAAAAGAGGCAAATGAAAAAAAGTGGCACAGCAGCAACCGACTGCTGCTTAAGCAACTGAACAAATAGGAGTATAAAGCTTTGAGCAGCCCTTGAGTTATCAGTATTAATCTTAGCCATTATTTGAGAGATTTTTTTGATCTGCAGAAGCTTGTTGACTTCAAGGCATCACAAGTAAATAAAAGACTGTAAATACTGACCGAGAGGCCAACCATCACACAGCAAGGCAGAGCAAGAAAGCTTCACAGTGAAGGACCAAGAGCGTTTTTCTCCTTTGATACAGCAGCAGGCAGTTTGCCAAAACATCTTTACCCTCAGTTCACCACTCCTCAAACGAGGCTTCAATTATTTAGCCAAAGACCAGTGAAGAATCATAAGAAGACCTTGTGCACATTTTAGTGCTAACAAGCGTCTTTGTTGCATTTCAGTTTTTCGGGGATTTCTGAAAGCCAGATGGCTTCCCAAAAATTTGAGTAGTGACTTCTGCTGCAGGGAGTTGCATTAAACACATTCACATCACGCCACTGCCAAGGAGGTTTGTCTGACAGAAGTTGACAGTAAGTGTTTCAAACCTGCACTGACTTCCCGGTCGGGTTTCTGTTTGACAACACTTAACATTAAAACAAGCACAACAAAAAGGTGTGAGGAAAACAACCCATTCATATTGCAGCCGTGGGCTTGAACAGGACTTCATACATCAAATGCTGGAGGGACTGAGCTGCCGAAAATCACAGAGGCTGTTTTGCATTCACCCCTCCGTCCTTCAAAAGCTGTATGGGTACCAGCTCACCTGGACAAGCCACATAAAAGTAATAAGAAATTCAGCTCCACACTAGGAGCCACCATTTATCAGACAGCAGGAGGAACAATAGCATTTCACTCAACTACTTTTGTTTAGAAGATTGATAGCTTTTCACAAGTAGTCAGTTATAGATGAGTCTTGTGATGCAGCTGTGTAAGAACTGTTTTTTTTTTTAATGTTCAGTCAACCATTGTTTTTGTTCAACAGCTGGTATTATCTGACTGTAGTGTCCATTTGTTAATTAAAGCTAAATAAAGACAATTTGTCTCTGGCAAAACATTACATTACTGCATGTGAACAGTGCAATATTGTAATGAAGCATTTCATTAGTATGTTTCCATATGTATAAATGGCAAATTTAAATATATAAAAAAAACTGAAACTCACCAATTAAGCCTGAATAAACATGAAGAGAAGTAACTGCAGAGCAACACTGTTTTAACTAAGCCACAACTCATCCTCACTCTATTCAAGCACGAGTTTGCCACCAGACAGGCAGGTCAGGAGGTTTAGCGACTTAAAATTGCCTAAAGTTAAGTAGGTGAGTTCCTGTCTTTCTGCATTACATCAGTGATGGAGTGACAACCTGTCGAAAGGTTTCACCCCGCTTTTCTCCCTGCCCCATCTCAATACCCCTCTAGACGGAGGGGTATTTCTGGATATTATAAAAACATGGAAAGCACAGTCCTACTCAGTTCCTACCACAGGAAATTTTAATTCTTTCTATAGGACTGCTTACCTATTTTTCTATTTTTAACATTGGTAATGCTGCCCCTCTTCTTCTCTGACTTTTTTGATTTGTATGTACTTTCAATAAATACTGCTTCCCAAAATGGCTTCCGTTTTATTGTTACCTCTACATCTTACTATTCAGTAATTACTATTCAGTTTTTTTGGTAAATGGGACAGTTGAATTACTTTAGTTTACTACTGGTATGAATATATGTTTAAAATAAATAAATACATACAAATTTAATTACAACACAACTCTTCTTTTTGCCTAACAACAGATGTGTTCCTTGTTTAATTTTAAGCACCAATCAGCTGTAACATAGCATCAAGGTCTTGTCAACTGCTCTTAAAAATGACTTCACACAATTGTTAATACAGTATGCCATTATACCTGATTAGCTTAGCTTTACAGTAAACTGACTTTTAACCAAACCAAACATTAGTATTTTGTTGTATCAAGTCATTTCAGCTCAGCACTCGAATAATGTACTAAAGGTTTGTGAGAATATAAAGTGTATTAATTTTTTTGTTTGTTTCTTTAGAACTTCTAAGTGCTGATCTAAACATTTGTACATCAAGTCCAAACTTATTTCTAGTTTTCAAATACAACATATGCCACCTGGGAGCCATTATCATTCAAATCCAAAGACTGACACTGACACTGGCATGCAACATGCAACAAAAAAAGCCAACCCTATTTTATTGTCAAGACTCTCTTCAAGGTGATTGGCCAGAGGGTTGAAACAGTAACTGATTATGCTCAAATCCATTAATATTCAATAATACACAGCTAAGTCAAAGTAACTGGATCATTACAGTCACAAGTCACTAAGATGGTTGTTTGCCTTTATAGCGAGCTCATTATGCCACAAATCAAGTGTAGCTGATAATTACTTCATATGCTTATTGCCAGAAATTGTGATTAGATTGGAGGCCATTTTTACTCTTGCCAAATCAACTGAACGTAAACAAGGGACTAGTTTTCACATAATATGCAACTAGTGAACACTTAAATAACGGGCAGAAATACTTAAAGCGGCCATATTATGCCTAACTTAGGATTCATAATATATTCTGGGGCTTCATTGGTACAAAGTTTTATGATTATAAGTTAAAAAATGTATAAATATATGTAATAATGTGTCTTTATGCAACTGCCCATCTGGCCTTGAGACTGAAATGGCTCATTTTAGCTTTCCCTCCATCTCACTCTGTTCTGATTGGCCTCCTTGCAGACTTCCAAGGAGCCAAACTATGTCCAGCTGGAACACAGCACCGGCCTTTCAGCTAACCACATTAGCCGAAAAAAGTGGCAGGTTGTGAAACCAGTCCTCCGTGAAGTGCCGTGAAAAGTGCAAAAAACACTAATGGCTGTTGTTAAGTTGTTAACACCTAGATGTTTGCTGAGGTCACCTGTGGGTCGTGCCAAACAGTGCATTTACATGAACTCAAGTAATAAGGTTACAATCAGCTTCTTAGAGTAAGCTGATTTCTTAGCTGTCATGTAAACAGGAAACCTGGTTTCTGTAATTGGGGTAGGGGATTAGAGAATCAGTTAAAGTTCTACTAGAGCACTCATATTTCCTTGTAATCTATACAAGTAACCGAGTTTGTAATATGCTTTTTACTAGAGCGCATATGCAGTACAAACAAACTTGACCCATTACTAGCAGCTGGATGAAAGCAGAGATCATTACAAACAATACACTATTGCTCTGTGTAATGTGTCTGTTTAAATTCTACCCAAAATCTGAATAAAACTGAGACCAATGCAGTGTCTTGTAGACGTCTAGATAAATCACTTTTCACACAGTTTGCGCTGTGAAAAGAAGCATTGTGTCTTTCTGTGTGTCTCTCTCACAGCGCTGTCAGTCAGGTTACCCGACACATGTACTCAAAAAAGGAAACAGTCTCTGTTTCTATACACTTGAAATCTGTGAGCCATGCTTCCAACATAAACCAGAGGTAAAGGAGGCATCAAATTATTCATCTGCGGCTACATGTATATGCTGATTTTCAGTGACCAGGTTTTTTAAGTGCATGTAAACACAGTCAAAGTGTGAGCAGCTGTTAAACTGCTTGGGAAAGGATGCCAAGACTGCACTTTAAATGGGTGATGAGTGGTCTCATAGACCACCCACTCTATTAAGTGATTTTGACATGGATGGTCTCCTTTAGTCCGCTGTCAAACCACCTGCCTTCTCTGGCCAGAGTGTGTACATTGCTTCCTTCATAGAAGTGTGACTTTTTTTTTCAGATGCAGATGGAACGCTGAGTCTTGGCCTAAGAAACTGGCTTTTTTGTGTTGTGCCATGAATTTGTGAAAAGGTTGTTTTGTAACGACGCAAATGCACAACAGCCCTTCAGATAAGAAGCAAAGAAAGTCTTGAAGAGCCTCAAGTGAGTCCATTTGCCACTGCCACTATATCCTGTCAATGTCATACTAAAAGTATAGTGTCAAACATTAAATATAGTGATAGTAAGTACATACACAGCATATACCTTTGCTATTACCAGCACATCTACAATTTATGTATGATAATCCCCAAGTAGAGCTTCTTTGTATTGTTGTGCATTAATAAAACTGTCCTATCTACATAACAGATAAGGGCATCAGTAGGAAGCTGAATGTTTACTACATTGATAATTACAGTATTTTGCTTGGTCACCACTTCACGGTATACTTGTGAAACCCGTTAAACACAAATAGAGATTCCACAGCCTCTTTAGCTCTGAAACAAAATAAACTCACACAATAAACACCACTTAAAACGCTAAATCTCTCCGTCGACCTAATCTTCACCTTATTTTTAACTTCACTCCCCAGAACATAGATAGACATACAACACAATTGTGCTATAGAACAGAATCTCTCCTACTCAAGTTGCTTAGTAAAAAGCCTCCTCCAGATGCTTATGGTAGATTATCACACATACTGATAGAAGCGGAGTTTTCACAGAGGTGCATTAAAATGTTAATTTTCCCAAGACAAAATAATCTCACATTGGGCTATTTTAATTAGAAGTCACTTTTCCACAGTTTTGAAAAGATGTTAGGTTTGTACAACTTCTATATGGGGTTTTCAGGGGGAGCTTCAATAGAATTTCTAATGTCCCCTATAATCTCTAGTTTTTGAGGCCACTGAACAATAAAAAGAGGATATATAATTATAGTATGTTACCAAAGGTGCCAATATCTGATATCTTTAAAGAACAAAATGAAGATGAAAAACTGATATGGCAGCAGCTAGACTTTGTGTTCCTGCACAAGCTGCAGGCCAAACCAAATGTCCACCAGACCTAAACCAAAATGGCATTTAGCTGAATTTATTCACATAAATATTTGGATTATTAACTAGACAAAGTGCAAAACCTCTCCAGAGTTCTGCACTGTGTTATGAATTTCTCTGCTGTTTATGTAATGTTCCTCAAACAAAGGCTAGAGTCAGAATCAGAAAACCAAGAGTCTGATGGTCAAAAGACACATATGATAGCACAGTGTATTGACCTTTTCACATGATGACAGTTCACAGTCAAAGTAATTGACCAAAACTGAAACTCAGCTTGGCAATATGAAAATAATGATGCTGCACCACAGTAAAACTAGATGCCTCTCAGTTATGTCTGTAGGCTGTAAGATGTCCACAAAATTACATTACACTCCATTTGACCAATTGCAAAACGCTAATCTAGGAGTCTATTCCACATTTTTTTACAACATAAGTGACTTTTGACAGGACTATGTCTGGCTTCATTTAATGACGCTGACTGAGGAGACATTTAGAAGATACAGTTGTGTGGCTTTCAGGCTTTTCTGTTTCACAGTGTATGTGTGTGGGTATCAGTTCAGGTTACCACACACAACACTGGATGTTCAAATTGTCCTACCAATGTGAAGCTTAATGTTAAGGCCACTAGTTGAATTGTTTCTTTGTTTCCATTAAATCTTGTTTTTCTGGTGTAGTAGGTGGCTCTAAATGATATAGATGTTAAGATGATTGTGTATTACCAAGGAATGCATATAATACATATATAATAAATTAATTAATATGTCACTAGCTGGTTTGGATAGGTTGCAGCAGAGTTCTCCACTGTCTGAATATAGTGATTGTACAGGGTGATGGATGTTGGCAGGAATGACCTCCTGTCCCTTTCCTTATTACGGCGGAGCTGGAGAAGTCTCTGACTAAAGCTTCTCCGCTCCACTGTTTAACCAGCAGTCAAACAGCAGGCTGTTCAACAGTTTGTTCAGCATTCTCCTCTCAACAACCCACTCAAAGGTTCCGCTGAAGTCCCCAGCAAAGTGCTAGCCTTTCTGATCAGTTTGTTGTTGTCTCTGGATCTGATGTCGCAAAGACAATTGCACTGGCTATAACAGACTGGAAAATGATTTGCAACATCTTGTTGCACACATTAAGGAACCAACCTAAGCTTCCTTAATTCTCTGGAACAGGTATATGTTAGCATCATCTAATCCACTCCACTCCATCTACACTGCCCCTCAGCTTTACTTTACTTACTACTTTGTGTAATAAAGGCACCAGCCCCAGGCTTGTACCTTCTATTTCTTAGCTACACAAGCATTGATCTGTCAAGTGTCTATCCTCTTTGGAATATATCAGCAATGGTTGTATGTGTTGCCAAGAG
Source organism: Anabas testudineus (assembly GCF_900324465.2). Taxonomy (NCBI): domain Eukaryota; kingdom Metazoa; phylum Chordata; class Actinopteri; order Anabantiformes; family Anabantidae; genus Anabas; species Anabas testudineus. The sequence continues at coordinate 19,361,445 of NC_046615.1, forward strand.
ATTTGGTTCAGACTTTCCTATTTCACACACAATGAAATATAAAAACTGTTCTCATCTTCTGACATTTTATTCAGCATCATTATCACATCCATTACTCTAATACTTTCTGACAAAATATTGTTATTTGTGTTCTGTGTCAACCACAAAATATATCATGCCAAACTAATACGGTAACATTGCTAAAGACAGCCAGCTCTAAACACAGCATGATCTAGAAGTTAAGTCATGGGTGACTGAGAATCATCACCAACATAGTTTGGCAATGTTTTGCATTTATAAAAAAGTTTTTCATTTTTTGTACTAATGACTCAGTCAGGACACTTTCATTATCATCCAAGCCACTTAAGTGCTCCAACCCAACATTATTATTGGATAAAACGAATGGGTTGTTTACTTCTGCAACCAGAGGGTGCCCAGAATAACTCCGTCCACTTCTCAGCTCTATTACACTGTATGGCAGGAGAGTGGCTTAATGAATAGGAGACCAAACTTTGATGGGATGACTGGGGTTTAAATGCAGCATACACCTTCCTCAAGTGTCCTTAAAACACCAAGATTCTATCAGCAGCAGGGTACTGTTCTGCAGCTGACGTGATACTGCGACCTTCTTGTGAGGGAGGGCAAACAAATACAAAGCTTATCTGCAAGAGCAAGAGAGTATCTGTGGCTTCCTTTAAATAATGCAGCTTAGCTATGATTTAGGAATTTAGGTTGATAAGCTTTATCTTGTTTCTGAATGGACCTTACATATTTTAAGACAGTCTCATGTCGGTTAATCTATGTTAATTCTTGATGTTAAAAGGAGAAGAAAAGGATTAAAAGACTGGAATGTGCTAAACCTCCTCACAGCCTCACTTCCCTTCTCTTTCCTCCTGTCTTGTTCTCAAAGCTCCAGGGAGCTCTTGTAGGGATGGAAAAGGGATATTTTTAGCAGGTTCCACAATCCCTCCTGTAAATAATTACCCTAGTTGCTGTTGAAGCTGCCAGCTCATTGGACTGGATGAGCGCACCGCATCAAACATCAAAATCAAGCAAATGGGCAGGGTGACATCGCATCTACACAGGTCTTTGGTAATGAGAGACTAAAGATATGTGTCCACATCACAGCCTAATGGGAATACGGCAGTGGTGGAATGGTGAGAAACATGACCTAGCACATTTTAAATGCATCAGCTATGAAATTCCACAAAAACACTTTTGTGTGAAGGATGGGAGTGGGAAGTGTGGCCATTGCACCAATCTGCACAGAGAGCTGTTGACTAGAGGTAAATGTGTAAAAATGAAAATAAGCAGCACGATAACTCAATAAAAATAAAAGAATTAAATGAACATTTTAACATTGAAGCTGTTGTTATGGAAAAGCTCAGTGGCCAGCAGTATACTGCAGCTGTACTAAGCAGTTCCCGGGTGTGAGTGTTTATATGTGCAGCCCTCCCTATTCTTCGACTAGTCCCCTAGGCCTTTGCTGTAAACAAGAATATGCTTTTAGTCAAGTCACCTGGATAAATAAGGATGAAAGAGAAGAAACTCTAGCAAGAAGGTCAACTTAAGTTTTGCGCTTCTTGTCTATTGTACTGTGACACATCACACAGTGCTGCACATTAATAATGATACTGCAGGGTCAGTTTATGTATTGATACCAGTGTTTCCCTTTGTTATTTTATGTCTGCTGTAAAACTATTGAATGGATTGGTTTCCCCAAAAGTTGCACAGGTCCATGCAGAACCACTATTCAAGTTGCTCAAACTTACAAACTTTGTAACTCTCATATCTGTCCATTTAATGGAAGGCTTGATCCAGCAGCTGGCTGGTTTAGCATAAGCACTGAAGGGGATATAAGCTGGCCTGAATTTGTCCAAAGACTGGGGCCAGTCATGCAAAACACACACACACACACACATAAAAGAACAATTTAAGGATGTTGACCTCAGTAAATTACACAAAGTGGATAGAACATGTTAATTGAAGGGTGCTGGTAGGTGAATTTTGCTCCCTCCCAAATGAAATGCTATCTGCTTCTTCCTTCCTTTAAGTCTTTGAGCAAACCTCAGCTAAGGATGGTCCTAGCTGTGGAAGCAAACAACTCCCATTTACAAACTGCATGCCCTGCCATTTCAAGGAGAAACTTTTCATTCTCCTTCAACAATTTTCTTAATTCTGTCTAAATCTGGATTGTGTTTAGTACTGTAGCTTGTTGGTCACAATAAAATTAAACACACAAATAGCAAGAAAAGAAACCTTGAGAAGACATTCCATCTCCCTTTATAGTCATTTAGACTTGAACTGAAAGGATTTTTGGACCAAAATGTGGAGGACTGATTATAAACATACTGTCAACAGATTCTCAGGGGCCCCACTTTTTTCAGAGGAAAGCCTGCAAGCCCTCCTTTGGTAGTTTGTTATGACTGTTTGAAGAAGCTGACGCAATTCTCCCTCTGTGATGTCACTGATGTTAACTATCTAGCTTTCATCACCCTTCCCCCCACTTTTACTGCCTTAGCAGTAACTACTGCATAGCTGCCTCGTTTCTTTCTTTCCAAAGCCTGCTTCACGTCTTTGTGTGTAAGGCAATCTGCTGATTTTTACATATCCTCTGGGCCTGCATAAAAGAAACCTAATTTGGCCAAACAATGTCAAAGCCTCCACTGACATGTTCCAACCATGGACCTGCTAGATCAGATCAATTATGAGGCAAGTCGCATCGATCATTGACTTTCAATACCAGCTGCCAAATACTTGCCCAAGAAAATGTTCTCAGCTGTCTGTCAAAACCTTTTCAAATCAAAACCTTTTTCTATAAGACTTGACAGAGTCCATCATTCCTGTGCACACAGAAGCATTCTCAAAGTTCCTATAGGAGCAAATTCTGTTTCTGAGAGAGTTTATTTGTATATTTCTTTTGATATCTGAAAGTTATTCACGACCAGTGTTGTGCGAGTTCACACGCCACAAGAGCAAGTTCGGTGCATAGAAATGATGTTTTTATACAACAAAACTGCAAACACAAATACTTTGTGGCGAATGTGATTCCAATCTAGTTTTTAACATAATAAGGGAATGTTCATAATCAACACAAATGACAAGTCACGAATGTGCCGATACTTAAGATATCAATACACAATGTATTCCGATGCATTTTGTATTGCTTGGTAAATGTCCAAACAGATCTGAGCAGTGCGGAACAACCATAATGAGGATATGTTGACAATTAATATGCACATTTTCTCTCTGTGTTATAGTTGAAGCAGCAGGTGGGAAAGCACTGACCTGTGTTGTTGACATTCGTAATGAGAAGCAGGTTTGAGAAGCAATTCAGAAAGCCGTTGACGAGTTCAGAGGTAAACTAACATGTTGTAACAAGAGGTTATACGTTGATCTCGGCAGAGTGAAGTTCATTAATTAGTTTAATTAGTGGGGAATTATGACTGTGTCACGTCTCTTCCATGTTATCTACAGAGTAATTACAGTGTGGGAACATGTGATAATGAAGCAATGTGTCTTTGATAAACTTTAAACAAACCCACGATCTTTCTCTAACTTTAATCAATGTGCTTTTCTTGTCGAAGCCTAACCAAACAAAGACAAAGATTCTAGAGTCGAACTCAGGTCTGCACATTATAAGCCCGCTGGCCACCACAAGCACAATAATTATAATTATATTATAATTAATCATTATATCATTCATTTTGAGTTGTTGAAAAACAGAGTTGTTTAAAAATAAAGTTATTTTACTGTAAGTATCATATCATGAATACTCTGTGGGTTCTCAAACTTAATCCCTCATTGGAATCCCACCAGACAACAGCTATGATCAACTCAAAAGTAAGTAATAGTTTTATATTTAATAGTAGTTTATTTTGGGACTAGTTTACAGTATTATTATTTTTGGCCCTTTAGGCCCACATTTAAAATATTCTCTCAACAATATAACATTCTGATCAGCACAATATCCAGCATATTAGGCAAATAATTCGAATCATATAAAGGCATTAGAACTTTAAAAGAACGCCACATGCAACTTTCAGATTGGCTTTCCTCTTGCCTTCTGGCAGATATTAGCATCTGAGACTCGGGTATGAGCTTTTGTTTTTCTACGGAACAATTCACAAAAACAAGCTGCTGTCAGTAGAAGATCTGTAACAAAATTTCAATACTATTCCTTTTGATCTGACTTCTGAAAGTTAGGGCACTTTTTTTGACTTGCAAATGACAGGTTTTCTGGGACAAACAGTGTAGAGACATTTGTTGTACTGGGTGAGCACAATATTTATTTCCACCGTTTGAAATACAGTAATGTTATTATCAATTCAATGAACAAACACAATGATAAAGACGAGGATTGATATGAGGACTCACTGAGAGGTTTCAGAAACCCAACATGCTACCCAGCAATGTGCAGGGAGAAAATGCTGACATCAGCTGGTGACCATCTTCAACACAAGATCTTGGTGAACAATATATGCAACACTGGACAGGATCAAGTGTAGTGACACTGCAGACGTTTATCGAAATTATGCTACGGTGAATGGAGCCGTAATCAAAGCTAAAAGTGGTCCAACTAAATATTAGAGCGAGTGACTTTTTTTTTTTGGACAGGCAGTGTATTCTATGATAATTACTAAGGTTTTTCCTAGAACACACATCTTTTACTTTTAAACCAGGGGTTTTGGGGATATTTTAAAACAGAAAGCAGCAGCTCTACAGTTCAGGAGACTTGCACTGTGCCTAGACCTGACAGCATCTAGAAAAGGAGAAATGAATAATTATATGAGCCAAAGGAGAGAGACAGAACGCTAAGAATTGTGTAGTGCTGAGATGCAAGGCAAGGTGGGAATAGGATGAAAGCTCTAGTAGGAGAGAAGTGTAAGTGAGAGAGAAGGCAAAGTCTGATTAAAAAAAAATAAAGGGAGAGAAGACGTAAGGAGAGAAACGCATGAGAGAGGGAGGAAAACAATGGCAGGATGATAAAGAGATGGCACAACATCTAAGACTTGAAGCAATTCTTACTGTCCCTCCTTTCCTCCCACTCTCTCTCATTATCACTGTGTTCTAGCCAGCTCCTCTCACAGTGTCAAGCTCAAGACAGGATGTCGCTGTTGTTGTTGCTGTCAAGATTATGTGTGCATGTAAGGCACACTTAGAGGAATGTGGGTATCTTCACTCCAGTTTCATCCAAACAATAAACAAACACCTGTCAATCAGTTTGTTGGGAAAAGTGGAAAAAAAGTAATGCTTCATTAAAAGTAAGCTGTGTAGAGGCATTTGGTGGTTATCCAGTGTTTGCTTAATGATCCAGGTGGTTTGAACAGTCAACAGGAGAAATAAGAGCAAAGGAAAACGTCACCACTGTAGCGTATGAAGTGCATCTAAGCTGGATGGATGGAATCGATCTGCTCGCCTACTTAGCTTATAGGACTTAGAAAATAATGATGATTTTGATAATTAAAATAAAAAAGCTGAATTTCTAGATTAAACATACTTCTTTACACAGTGCAAGAGGATGCCAATAACTGTCTTCTCTGAATATTATCAGGCTCCTAAATATGGTTATTTGGAGCTATGAAGCAAAGCAACAATAATTCAATGAGCAGCACTTCATGGTTCAAGTAACACAATCTACAAGTGGCATCACTGTCAAATTGACACTTTGAATGTTTCCTCAAAAACAGCTATTACGGGCAATTTCCGATAATTTTTCCCTTTAGTAAAAGCTGCAATATTCATAATACTTTAGATCACAAATGAATGTAATCAGTGCGTGCTCATTGCACAAACCCACAAAGACGTACAGTTTAACCTGTCTCTGCATTTCTCCTTATCCCACAATGCATTGTGGCTATGATTTGTTGTTTCATGCAGTGGAAATCAGGTGGCCACATAAAAAAAAAAAAAACCTCAGTGTCTGCTGAATGTGTAAAAAGGGTATTGAGAATGAACATGTTATCCATTCCTTCTTTTGACTTTACAGTGATAATTTCATCTTGCTTTGGCACCAAATCTGAATATAATTCATTTCACAATTCTGTAATTTTGCAGAAGAGGACATTTTCCTTGCGCACACTGTGAGGTGTCAACAGTTGCTTAAATCTCATTTGTTTCAAAATAACCCGCTTCCTTTTGTAAGGTGTTTTGAAGCATGCGAGAGGCTAGGCCAAAAATAATTGGCACTATTTCCGCATGCTGCATTTCCTGACAAGGATTACTAATAGTAAATCCATAAATAATTACACAACTTACTCACTGAAAAATATGAGTGAATTAGCTTTTTTTAAGAACTGCAAGCTCTAATCAAGTCAACCCTCTTAATGCCGTTTTTCAATTAAGTTGATAAAAAAGGAAACGAAAGAAGCCATTAAAACTCAATTGAAAGCCAGCTTTGAATACTAGATTATATCTCACCTTGTCACTGATGGAAAATGAATGTGTCCACCCAAACAGGGCAGCAACCTAAGATGAGGGGGTGGGATGTCTATAAGGGCGTTGGTGTAAACACTCAGGCTTGTGGCTCTTTTTACATACATAACATATTTATATATATATTTATATATGTGTGTGTGTGTGTGAGTGTGTGAGTGTATGGTGCCCTCTATAGACTTCTTAAAATTACTTCTGAAAGAGTGATAATTGTTTAAAAATATCTTTCCACCTTAAAACATTTGATACAGTATAATTTAGTTCCTTCATTTCCTATGCAGTATTAATGCAGTGGCACATTCAAAATCATTTGCCTGACAGATCCAAGTGCCTGCTGTGACATGTGAGCCCACTTTTCTGCAATGTTTAAAAAAAAAACAAAGGTACGCTTCTCTGTGTGTATTGATAAACTGGTGTGTTTGCATATCAGCAGGTATTTGTAGAGAAAGTCATTAGAGGAAGTACATGCTGTGCTACTTCTTGCTATAAATATATACTGCTAAAACCTTCACTTATGCCAAATTGTCTTCCTCACAGCGGAATTGCTGTGCGTCAACAGAATGATGCACGATTATGGCACCTAACCTGCTGTCCATAAGACTGCTGATTGCATCCTCTTAATATCTGGCTTCATATTGATTTCATGGCATGTCATTGTGTCACTGTGACTCATGTGTGTTTTATTGACATTTTGCTCGTCTCTGACCCGATACAACTTGACTGTGTCCTTGGGTCATGTCTGGAACGTTAACAGAGTTTACAGCTGCTTGTATCTGATGTGTGAATTAAGGGTATGTGGAACTGGTCTCATACCCACACTAGTGTAATTTCCATGACCTCTATTGATTTTAGTCTATACTGATCTTTAACCAGCACTAAGGGGAACACTGCCTGCAACAGCTGAAACAAATGACTTCATAAGAGCTGTCATTGCTGACTCAATTCTTATAACCGCTTTCATAAGACCTTTATTTAACTTTCAAACATTGACCATACAACGATTAGCATATAGATTTATTGAGTGAAACCTTAAAGCTGCACAAATCTATATATATATATTACTAACAATGGATCAGTCAAGGCCTGTGACAGACTGGTGAAATTTTAATTTAAAAAGAGATAATAAGTTCCTCAGACACACTCCCTGTCACTGTTTTGCAATTGCAGTACATATATTCGTAAGGGTATCTCAAGAGTAATGCAGCAATAAAAATGTAAGGCCCAGCAAGGCTAACAGATATAGTAAAATGCCTGCCACTGCTTTTTCAATTGCAGGACAGAAGCATTTGTATTTGAAGCTGTGTGAACACAGCTATAAGACTCTTGTTCCTCTGAGGACACTGTGCTTTCCATCTCTAGAGCTGAAATGTAAATCGGGCTTTCTATTTCCTCTGACACCATAAACATGTTCTTGAGAGTAGATGTTTGCTGTTTGTTAGTAAGACAGCTCAGCGGTTCTAGTTGCGTTTGACAGCCTGTGACTGTGAAGATAAACCCTAACATCACCTTTAGAAATATCTGGAAGAGCTACAATATAAGGGCTCTCTTGATTTTATATAAGGAAATTCAGCCTTAAAGCACAATGCCTAATTACACAGATTATGTAATGACTGATGCACCAGCATCTTCTATAACTGTGTATGTGCAAGCACAGTAAAACAATTCTACAAATTTTACATCATATATAATTTCTTACTTTAATGAAAACAATATGATATAGATAAAGATGATGAACTATTTCAGATCTGTGATCAGAGTAGCTACTGGACATTCTCTGGTCTACAGCAATTAAGAAAATATAACATGCAGATGCAAAAAAAACTAATTCCTAAACTCTGAAAGCAGTTTAGGAGAAAAAGTTCCACTCAGCATCAATTCTAGACAAAACACTATCCTGACAACAAAAGACAACATGTCTATATATACCAGATGATCTTCAGATGACTGCTGCTTTTGGCAAAGGACTCCTTACCTATCCTTAGCATCATTTCCAAACACAAAGGCTTGTGTACTTCCTGGAGCATTTTCATTAGCGCAGTTAGAAACTTCAGAGCCAATAGCCTGTCCTTCATTCCCTGTCATGTTGCCATGGAAACAAGAGAAGTAGGGAACACAGGAAATAAATTTATGTTTTCTTAGAGCACAAGGGCTAGTCAGATCCTAAGGTTTAGTGATTATGTGGTATAATTCAACAATAATAAAAATAAATAATGAAAAAAGGAATCAATACATACACATTATACAGTATATACTGTATTTACATATACAAATAAAAACATAATGCACACTGTTCCTGCTTATGCAGACCATTGTATAATTGTATAATATATAATTACATAATTATTGCATTGATCAAATGTAATATTTTCCATGTCAGTTTTGAGATTTAATATGTTAAATTTAAGTGATGGTAGCAATTCTACAGACAGACACAGACTGTACTTCGTTAATAAACAGTCAAGTAATAACTGTCAATAACTGCTCACAGAGCTTGGTTTTCATAAGAATATTTATGGGATTCTTATTAATTAGCCCTTGTTGGGAGGAGCCATTGCAATTTAAGCTGTTAGGTAAACATGAGATTACAAACTCTTCTCATCAACAATACTAAGCTACACTATGCACAGGGGAAATTCTATATGTCTGCATGTGTGTACTGGGAGGGTGAGGTGGACTTTCTAAGTCTCAAGTCAATAAATAATTGAAAAGCTGTTGTTTTTCTACAGTCTTCCTTTGCCTGCCTTTGTCTTTAATTAAGAGGCTATGGACCTGCTAATGCTAAAGCTCTGTGTCAGAGAGACCAAAGTCACACAGGACAACAGGAGTCTTTTAAGATCCAATCGAACTTTAGCAATAAAGGAGCGCAATATTAACAATTTAATAACACTGAGCAATTAAAACATGAGTGAAGATGCTAAGAGGAACAAAGCTATACTTCTCTGCCTACAAAAAACACTCCCTGCAACATAGCACATGGCACATTTGGCACTTTGTTGTGCCACATCATCAGGGCCCTGCAGGCCTTCTTGTAGGATAATATAAAATCTCACTTGATTATTCTCCGAAGCACATGTGATGAACACGGTTTTAAAGATTAAACTAACCTCTACTGCTTCTATAAAATATATTTTGTAATGGAAATAACCAAGGCCTGATGCATCCTCATTTCCTGACCAGGATCTTACCTTGGAGAAATAATAGTTAGAAAAACTACAAAGAGCTTTGTGATACACTGTGCCTCTATAACTGTTCTGTTTGCCCTGTGATTACAACTAATCAATCCAACTGTACTTCACCTCTGAGTGGGAAGATACCTTTATCAATCAAAGCTGTCTTTCTTACAGTTAGACATCAGATAGAGGGTCAATAGGAGGACACTATTTATATTTCTATGTAGGAAGACATGCAAAATATATGCTTTCAATAGTAGCAGTCTGGGCTAAAGAAGTGTTAGTCACAGTTCAGTCATCTAAGCCAGATAGTCTCCGTCATTCGTCATTGACAATTAGGAAGGATTGAATCGACTGAATGTGAAAGCCCGTCCTTATACCTTTATGTCAGACAATTTTATGTTTCCCTAGTTAAAGTTTTAAAACGGTACTAAAAAGTAAAAACAGTACTAAAAAGTAAAATCAAAGAAAACAGAAGGTAATATTTGAACTTTGAAGTACAATGATTTACTTTATTTCAGTTTGCTCCACTTTGCCTTTAAATACGCCCCAAGTATGTTGTCTCTCAAAATAAGGTATAGATTTTGTCATAAATTGAAATTGCTATTGATGCGCATTGTGGTTGTTTTAGGACCAAACATATTTCCCATCTGTCATTATATGTGGAAACCTAAAATTGCAGTCGGAGGTAAATCTCTGTGAAGTGATATCTGTAAAGGACTGACTCATTATGCTTATGCAATAGTTACGCTACACCTTGGTATTAATAGAAAAGGAATGCCAACTCATTGTTACCTTATTCACTGCACAAGTGGGACATGAATTGAAGTTATTTCAGATTGTTACCTCTAACATTACATAAAATAATGAAGTTGACATTTGACTAAATTGACCATGAACTAGCGTGTTTTAACCTTACATCTGTCAGTATCGCAGTTTGCCAGCTGGGACTGTATCAGGTACTGTAAAATCCATCAAATTGAAAAGAGTTAAGAATGTATTAGTCTCTGTATTCATCAGACAATGTAAATCACAAGAAACGGACACCTGGAATGTATAAATGAGATCCCCTTGAAAGATGGCACTCATAAATCTGCAAAGCAATTGTCCATTAGCTTTCATCTTTCCATACAAACTGACATTGACCTTTGTATCTGAAACAAGATAAGAGAACTGTCAAATGCGTGACTTGGTACCATCTTACTAAACATAATTCAACTGTCTTTGCCTTGGACCATCTTCTGGCGGCGATTCATAAGACAAGGACGAGGTACCACGACCTTTCTGCAGCTCCGAGTAAACCACCATTCACATAGCTGTATTTGCATAACTATCCCTACCTGCACCATGATTAGTCAAACAACCTTGAGTCGGCCAGTTGAATGAGGTGTAACTAATTAGCTGTATAGTTTGTGCTCACACCTTCAGACTGGGCCAGTGGAACGCTAGGGGGCACAGAAATGTGGCTCCAGATTTAGGAGCCATAAAACTCCTCATTGGGTACCTGAAACACTAAGTTTATGATGAAGTTACAATTACACGTCTTAGAACTATAGCCTATGGTGACTTTTATCATCTTTATATAATTTAAGAATGGAAAAAATGCACAAGGTCATAAAAGCTTAATCTGGTCTCATTTTATATGCATATTGTAACTGTCATTGCCACCACACACTGTAGGCCTTAATATACCAAGTGCTGTAGCATAAAAATTACATTTACAATTACATTTGGGTTTTGCTATTTGACCAATGTCAAATAGTGAATAATATTTCTTATGCAGCTTTTCAACCATATTTTTGAATCTGATTTTATTAGGGAAGCAATCAAAATGGTGGACCCTGATTTGTAGGCATTAATGTGCCAGCAGCTCCTGATTGGACTGAAGGAAACCTGCTGAGTGTAAGCATTCTAGTGAGAAATGACAAAGCAATTACTGTGCATCTCTAGCTGATTGAGGGGCTAAACTAGTCGTTAAGTGAAGGATACCAATCAACATCAATCCTAGATAGAAAGTGACTGAAACACAGGCACGATTTGAAACAACCTACAAATGTTGTCTAAAATTTAACACTCTAACTTGACGGAATCAGAAGTACATGTAAAACTTTTAACAGCCATCTTGTGTTTTTGGTCGGGGCCTCCATCTTGCTGCTCTTTCTCTCACTGTTCCCTTCAACAGATGGGCTAAAACTAAGCTGCTACATAAAGCCTTTTCTCCTTATGTTTAATGAGTATCAAACAATAACACAAATTAGAGGGACCTTTTGAATTCAGGCCTTCCACTGATTAGTAACTATTCATTCAGCACATTTTTTAAGGTCAAGGGCCTTTGGTCAAGGTATAGATCAAAAAGCATCTGATAGCTGCAACTCTGTAATCTCTTATGCTTCGCCTTCAGCAACATAGCTACAGCCTGAGGGTTGGACTTCGCTATAAACAAACCAACAGAACAGCCATGAATTCAAATGAGAGCTCTTAGACAACATCATCTCCTCCAGACATAATACAAATTTAGCATGCACCCACTAACATTCACCTGTGAGCATATCAAGAGGAAATACTGGAGAGTAGTGGTCACACTGCCAATGAATCAATAAGTCAGATAGTGGTCAATGATAAGCATGTATTGAATAAAGAAGTCCCCAAACCATTTAGCCTTGGGAGTGGTAGTTCTGCTCTTAAAAGGTCGTCTGTACTGTAGGAGATGAGCATAGTAGGAATACATCAATAAATAAGCAGCAAGTGCAATGAAACCAGTCAAGGGTGCAGAGTGAGTGAAACCAAAGGAAGCAGAAGCTGACTGTTGGTCGTAGTGGTGGTGAAATGCAGCATCACTCATCACATACTCCAGAGTGTACAGCAGTAGTGGTAAGTGATGGTAAATATTAATAACCAGCCAAGTCAAAATACTTAGATTTAATTACTACAGGGAATACTGAATCATTAAATATCTCAAAATGGGATTGTTTTAAGCAAATAAATGAATAAATAATAAACAAAAGCAAGGGTGCGCCAACAAGCTCAGCCCTGATTATAACATATTTAATAGCCTTCGCTGAACCACGTTGACATTTAAAACTGATACTTAGAACCACAGCCTCGCTTGGGTTCAAACATTAGGCATGCTGTGTCGGCCAGGATGCAGCCGTTTTTATGAGACAAATACTGCTTTTGTCAGATTGTCAGAGGCACCCATTCTTTCAACTCTTTTATTGCACATAAAATGACTCCCTCCTACCCAATGACGAGCATGCACCTGTGCCACCATCAATAAACACAGCTTTGGTGGGTGTTCTAAGCAGCTGTTAACAACTCGTGCAAAACTGGGACAGCCGGTAAATTGATATCGTAAAGCATTCCCTGATCAAAGACGAGAGAAGACACTGAAGAACTGGCAGTACCGACAGACACATTTAGGGACAAAAAAGTAATGGCAGGTTCATGGGTGCATTCAGGCACTCTCTGCTGTGCAGAATGACTCCAACTTGAATTGGACATGTTTTACTTTGACATGCTATGAAGATATTTTTGTCTTTTTTGTTGTTGTTGTTCCTATTTATGAGAAGCAGACAGTGATTTTGGGACACAAATGTGTGATCTAATTGGAGAAGAGCCAAAGACAGAGTGCTGCCAAAATAGACTTCACTAACATCAATTGTTTAAATCATGAGCTGCTAACAGAGACTTCTCTGCCACGCACCAGTGAAACATCATAACCATACCTTAATACAAATACCAAAATCGTCCCGAACCCATCTCAAGTTTAGACGTTGCTCAAGGCTATTTCAGTCCCATTATATATTTCCAGACAGATTGTTTAGTGCCACTTCAAGCTGTGAGTAATACAGGCAGGAGTAACAACTGCAATTTCCGTCTTATGTCCCACGAGCAAGAATTGAAAGTACATACAAAAGCAAAATTGCTTCCAGAGAAGTTATTAAGTCAAACACTTTGTCCAGAAAAACAAAGCTTTATTACTTATATTATATTTTCTGAAATGTCAGCTGTACTAGTGGAAACCTTTTGAGAAACACACTTTACTAAATACTTTAAACTGTTAAGTTCTCCAGTAAGCTTCACAATATCACACTGTTTATATGCAAATAATCAGTGTAAATGATCTGATGTAATATCATAAACACACAAATACATTTTGTAAGAAATGTACAGCTAATGCAAAAATAAATGCTAATGAATGTGTGTTTCTTGTTCTTTGTAGGCAACGTTCCTGAAAACTCCTGGATAGTTACGATTACCTGTACGTTATCCTTATTTTTTTCTAATATCCGTTAAATATGGCATTTTCTGTTCATTTCCCACTAACAAGGCTGCATTTAATGACTATCGAGAATAAATAGCCTCTCTCTGTACTGTGTTTACAGTGAGAGACTTAACAACTCCCCGTGGCACACAGGCATACACAAGAACCGGAGAGAAACAACAGAAGGGACCAGGGCAACAATCCCAAAGGAAGACAGAAGGGACTCCAGCATACTGAATTCCACAAGCAGCAAAAATTTAAATGCATATTTAAGTTTATTTTTAATGTCTTGCTATAACTTTTAATCAATGATTACTTTGCCAGATGCTCAAGTGTTCTGCTTTCGAAACATAGTAGACTGTGTTTTAGAGGGAGAGGTCAGTGCCCAGTTGAATTTCAAACCCAGTCTTCCCATAAAAGCTTCACAGTTTAGCAGCTGAAGAGCAGAAAATCATACCTCTGTAAATAGTGTGATGATCATGGTGCTACGACAGGACAGCACAGAGCCGCTGTTCCTGTAGAGCTTTATGTCATGATATTAAATCTGTTTAAATGTGACTCCTTGTCACTTTATCAGCCAGTACAATCTGTGTACAAGCTGTATTGCAATTCTTTAATCAGTGATAGAGTTCAGACTAAGTAACAACACTGCTTAATGTTCCATTAAATTAAATGCTGTATTCATTCTATTTGTACATCCATGAGAAAAAGAATCCACAGAGACTACAGTGTTCCTGTAGTAGGTCTTGCTGGCTTTAGAAAAGGCAAAACTGTTACATTTTTTATAATGCGTTTGCTTTTGTAAGATAATGTCAAAGTTATTAATGATATACAGAGCACAGATATATGTTATTTTATTTTATTTTTTGGAAAAAAATTAAATAAAGCTAGACTCACTTAATAAAACAATTGGCTTAATTTAGATTTTAAACTTATGCTAAACAGCAGAGAAGCTAATGTATTACAATTAAAGGTAACAATTATAGAATAATAGAGCAGTAAAATGCAATAAAAGCAATTTGAGGAAAATATTGGATTTTTCTTTTTATTTGGTTGAGTATGTACATGTTCCTGTGTAAGTCACTGAATTGAAAGCTGTGCTGTACAACTACTGACAACTAATGGGCAAGCATCTTAGTCATCCAACATAAATTAACATCTAACATCTTAGTATGTCTGAAAAACATCTGGGTATTTATTTAAAAGTGGATTTTGCTGCCAAAAGAATCTATTAGAGAAAGTAATGGGATCTTATTTCTTATATTGTACCTACTGAAAACAAAATTAATCATTTAAATCTATGATGTGTTGATTGTACTGTTTAAACACCACAATAATAATCTTACTTAATGAAGACACACTATCACAACATTTCCTTCAATTATGCAGTTTAGTGTATTCTGTTGCTTATTTGCAGTTGTGGTACAGCAGGTTTATTTGACAATCACCTACCTGATTGTTCACGCTGTATAAGGAATATTAATGGCAGACGTGGTGTCACGTGAGTGTAATTAAAAAATGTCTAATTAAAATCTATATGAATCCTATATCCATATGTCAAAATTTGGAGCATCTTCTAAATTAATGTCACCACTGAGTCATTAGATATTTTAATTCTATTTTGTATACATTTGTTCAAACAAATGACTCTGGTTGAAGAAACCAGAAAACAGGATGCACAGTTGAGGTGTCATTGAATAAGTGCAATAAACAGAAGCAGCACAGCACCTTTGATTTGTTAAAAAAAGTTTTCAAATGTAGTAAACCTCTGTTCTGTCTAAAAATAAATATGTAGCAGCACCTACCTTCTGTCACAGATGTGTCAAAATCAGTGAAAATTACTAACAGTGATGCTCAGGGTTGAAAGATACGTGTTGTCTTAAAAAACAAGAACATAAAAAAAAAAAGGAAACTGAGAAAGGAAAGTACTGGTTTTGTGCTAAACTGGTTCCCCATAGTAGAAGGTGGTCCATCTGTTTTCAGTACCAGTGAGATTAGATTAAACTTTTATGATTTGTGCTTGGAAATTGGGCCACTGCAGCTGCGAGCACTAGCTAGATACTGTGATAAAGAATGCAGAGAGGTATACTGATGTGTACAGTCAGGTAGGATGGCGTTTTACTGAACCCCTCAAGGACACATAGTCATAAACAAGCTTGGCACGGCAATATTATCAAATTCTGCCAGAGTGAAGTCAATTTAATCTAGATATCAGTCCTTCCAACCTCTCGTTCATTTAAAGCTAAAGTATATAAATCACCAAAAGTGGGTTTAACAAATGTGTTCAGCCAATAGAGACAAAAAGAAAAAAAGGATTCATTAGAAAAACGCGACTGACTCAAAGTCAGTTGCTAGCTTGCCTTTATGTTGTTTTAACATGTTGTTATTCACGGTGAATTGTTCAAATTCTGTGTTTAAGAAGTGTTTTCAGGTCTTTTGTCTGTTTTGTTCTTTGTATTCTTCACAATAAAGCCATTAAACAAAAACCAGCGTGCTAAGTGGAAATGTATGACAAAGTTTATTTAATGGCCCAGAATTCAGGAGCTGCCAGGAAGTGGCAACAAAGAAAACGAAATACCCCAAAGAAATTAAATGATAGAATCAATCATAACTACAAAAGTCATTCTAAACATAGTCATGATCATCTACGGGATAAGGGGTGTAGCTGATGGGTGGATGGATGGATATCCATTATCCAGCTTCACCATTTTCAAAGTGACACAAGCTGCTACATCAAGGGACAAATTGTGACTCCTTTCTCTCTTCCTCCTCTTCTAACTACCCCTTGAGGGTTTCATCCACTTTCTGCTGCTGTCATAATGAGGTGTCCACACATTATGTGTCACCACAACATCCTGTCTGAACTAGAAATACAGTACGAAGTAAGACACTCTCCGAGTGCGGCTTCATGTTGTCTTTAAAGGCTCGGACTCCCATTGATATGTTATTTGAAGTATTCACTTGCGCCACTGTGAGACAATTTGGATAAAAGTGACCGAAAAATGGAAAATGTTATGCATCTTGTATGACAGTGTTGAAATTATAAGAGGTTCTCTCCCACATACACACCAATCCATGGCTGTGTCCGCCCATAGAGTTCAAGTCAGATTAAGAACAAAGAGGGGGCACTTCGATTACAGCAGTAAAATGACCCGCTTCACACAAAGTTCACCTCATTTTGGTTGCAAATTAAATGTCGGCTATGGTTTGGAGAATGGAGCAGGTTTCTTTTCAGAATACCAATATGCTGTGGCCATTTTTTTACATAAACTTTGTAACCCTATAGTGTTCTTTAAGGTAGTCTTATATATATAAACAATTTCAGTCCTCACAAAAGGAGCTCTCTCTTTCTCTCTCTCTCTCTCACACACACATTAGACATAAATCATCATCATCAGGATCATTATTTCAGCAATGGCTCACCTGGGCTTGACCACAGTTTTAATCACAGTATAATGTAACCCTATTTATTTAACATAGTGAATGTTTCTATCCATAGCACATTAAAGTACAGTGAGCAGCAAGGATGTACATGCATTTTTAATTTACAGCTGGTAGCCCCTCGGGAGAATTAAGTCCCTAAATCTGTCAGTGTAACTTTAAAAAGTAAATTGCTCTTAATGGTGAACAACACATTATTGCAATCATCAAAAGCATCTTGGCAGTTGTTATCGTTTCTTTTTAAACTCATCACATTTTTTTTTTTATTCTTGTATGATCCATAACACTTTTCTGAAGCACAATAAGCTCAGCTTGTACTTTGCAAAAACCCTTTCACAGACAGATCACGGCCAGTTCACCAGTGTCACTTAGCTCTCCGAGGGTCTTTTCCAATTTGGCTTAAGTGTGGAACGCTCACCTGAGCCTGGCCCACTTAAGGTCATTATAGCTGAAGACTGCAGCTACAGGGAGCCTTCTCCTGCCTGAATCTTTTCTGTCATAATCTTCTCTCTCAACTTCTGACAGCATTTACTCCCTGCTGGAGCAGGTAATGAGAAAATGCAGCATTAATGTAATGCTATGTGGAACACTTGTCCCAAGTGGTGATGCTACTGGCTCACAAACACATGCTGCGAACATGTGCCGTGACGCACAGATGCTTTCAGTGCATGCGTGCAGAGATGCATTCAGGATATTGTAAATTACATAGATGTGCACTGAATACTAAAAATAACTCATTGCATCCATACTTACATAAAATACAATCAGATTAAATAACAGCATCAATCATATGTGCATAAATACATTAGTAACACGTATATTTATTGTATGTAAACAAAACTGTTGATGCTAAATTTGGATTTTCCTTACTGCTCACCAACTTCAAACTGCATATATGTAGCCTAATTTAAAGTTGGTGAGTGCTGACTACAGACTGCATAAACTATCAGGCAAACCTCTCCAGAGCCCCCTCCAAACGATAGAGGAGGAGGAGGAGTTGTGAAATGTCATCCAAAGAGGAGGATTTTATAGACAAGTATAGACATTCATAAACTGTCTCTTCCAGTGTGTCTCATAACATGTTTGATATAGTGATTAAGGTAAATGTCATGTATGTTGCCAAATGTTGCTAAAGTATAAGAAATTCTTACTTAAAACTAAAATTGCAGAAAAACGTTTCAACAATTGCTTAGAGGTGATGACTGACAACTTGGGGTTAAGCTTCCAAGAGCTGCTCATTATTTAAGCTTCTGCTCAGGTTGAAGTTGATCCGTGATCGAAACTGACATCAACAATGTCCATGTACGAATAACATCAATAAAAGGTGAAATGTCCTGACCCAACAGGTGCAACTGATCTAATAGGAGAAGAGAGGAGTGAGGTAGATGTTAAACATGCCTTTACACACCCACACAGTTCAGAAAAGAGATCCATTCAGCCAGAGTGAGTGAAAAAACTTGTGTGGGTGGACCACCGGTTTGTAAAAGCATGAGACAAGTGAAACTTTTCCAAAAGCATTTTGATCCATGATCATGAATGAACATAAAACTACTTTTTTTAAGAGCATCTAGCTGAGAGTATGTGTGAAAACTGAGGTTGATTTAATATGTGCTGTATTTGTTAAGTTTAGACTCTTCACCTTTTAACATGCAGGACTTACCATACAACCAATTAAGTGAACTGAATGAAGACAACCTTACATTAGCAGGCTACAGATATACAGCATATATGTTCACGTCCTGCCAATGCCCTGATCTTTACAGTAGATCAAAATAGCATAACAATTTGCATTAATTCAGCAGCTCGACATGCCTTTGACCTCCTAAAACCAATGTTAAGAAACTAAGAGAAATGATAAAAACACTCAAAGTGCATACTATATATACTGTACAATTCAGAATCTGCTTCGAAAACATTTGGCAGAGCCCAGTGTCCCTGGCCTGTTCCAGCATAATAACATGAATTATAAAGATGATTCATTTATCTGGATAATCAGCAGGATTCAGCAAATCAACCAACTGAAAAGCATAAACCCAAAGGCCTCTTTTTCCTTTTACTTGACACTTAAAAAAGTACTATTTCAGAATGTTCCAATTAGCATCTATGTGTATGAATTCTAGTTTATTTATTTAAATCTGGGCAGCAAAAGGAACTGCAATGAACAATGGCCAAAAGAAATTAAAAAGTCTGGATAATGGCCAAACAAGATGAGAGAGTATAGCACTGACCACAGTGCTATGACAGAGAAATGGTAAAAAGAAAACAGGCTAAAAAGCTTTTTCCATGTCAAATGCATATAAAGTGTGACAGTTATTCAGCTATCAGATGGTTTATTTTTGAACCATCTACCGTATTTGCATGTTTTTTTTCTAGCATTGTTAGGACTTAAATGTGCTACTGTAGAAAAGGACAGTTGTTTTTAAGTACAGACCATGAGGATCAGCCAATTGTTTGTTCAGTGTCTGTTAAAATAAATCAGGGCTGCCTTGATTATTTTGGTGATATCACAAACAACGCTGACGCTGATTGTCATAAACATTGCTAGATGGAGTTCATGATAATCAACCCTTCACAGATGACAGATTTCACTTTTCATAAGGGTCATTCTGATTGTTACAGACAACAATCACACAATTAACAATGTAAATTCTGCTTACTTATTTGCTTATAGCAGCAAACAATGATGTTCAGTCTCACTGTGTACAATACACTGTCAGCTTTATCACATGCTACTCTGGCCTTGACATGTAATATCAGCTGAAGAAATAAAGTAAAATATGTATTGACTTAATATTTCACAGATGTAAGTGAACCCCTCCTCCATTCTCCTGCTGCGCTGATCCAAATATAGAGCTCTGGGTGCATCATCCATGATAATTAGAAATATTGGCAGCTTGCTTTAGCCTGTGTTTTCACTCTCAACTGATGCTGATCATAGTTGAGACTTCAGTACTGGGAAATGATCCAAGAACAATGTTGACGGGAGAGGCACCTCTCACCCAGCTGTGCTTACGTAATAAACACTTTTGAGCCCAAAATTAATCTAAAACAAATAAATACTATTTTCATATTTATTTATATATTTGTTTTCTGTTTTTTTTTTTTTTTAAAGCAAGCTGTGAGTGTTAGTGTTTTTGAAGTATTCATAAAAAACAGGGTTTGAAAGGAGTGTGTGTTCCAGGGCATCAGAAGGCTGGGGGAGCGGTTTGAACTAAATATATCATTAGTTTTTATTTACCTCCAACTGTGAGTGTGTGTGTGTGTTTGCATGGGTGGAGGGGGCAAAAGCAATCTCAAGATTAAAAAGGGATACTAGGCCAAGAATGCAACACTGTAAGCAGCAAACAAGCTGCGTGCCAAAAGGCAGGAACACTTTGACAGTTATGCAGCACAGATCAAGAAGGCAGCATTTTAATAATGATTGTAAATCATCACCATGCTGAGTCACTGACATTTAACATTTTCAAAGGCTGTATGCACATGGATCCTGCATACAGATGCTCTCAGTTTCCTTCACAAAATAAAGCCCACGATAGTCTAAACTAGAGAACCTGTGGAAAGTGTGAAAAACATTCTAAGCCACATTTTGATACTAAATCAACTGACCTCGAGGCATATTGTACTTCTAACAGGTGTGAAAATCTCCAGCGCTCACTTGCACCATAAATATTGTGCAAAAATAGATCAGGGAATTTGCCTTGAACACTTTTTGACTAATGTAAATGGATGGCTTTTTCGAATCATCACAAGGGAGAACCTTCAAAATTAAATAAAAGAGAGAAAAGTGATTGGGTGAAGCTTATTCAGTGTAATTTTTACAACTGAGCAGGAAGTTAACCCCTGTCTAACAGTATGCTTATTGTTTGTGGTTTGCTTTTAGACACCCTGAGGAAATTAGAGATTTATCATAATATATGATGCTCTTCTGTTAATACTTTATATGTTGTAAAAAGAACCTCACACAATCTCTTCAGGAGGACCCAGGAGCATCTGGACTAACATTTGGGATTTCTCTGATCTGACCTCCTTCCTCAGTAGGCAACTCACTATGTGTGCCAGCAATCAAAGGGAATCTATTGAGTTTCAACACAGAAGTATAGTCTCTCCTTCAGTGATGGACTGGCACAAACTAATAGGTTGAATGAAATACCTTTCATACCTTTGAGACTTTGTAAATTGATACTGAAAAGGTAATTTAACACAGTAAGGCAACCTCTTTGACACAAAAGAAAATATAATGTTCTACACAGAACTGTGTAAAAATTCAGGAGTACTCTATAAGTACAGTACAATATGTCTCAGTGTAAGAAACTCCACCTCCCTGTAACTCTGGCCGTCTTTTATTCAGCTGTAGTTTGCTGAGTAACAGGAAGGAAAAAAGCTGATGCTTCCTTTTCCAAGCATATTTCCAGTGGACACAAACAGCACTGGCTCATGTGCCTCCATTTCCTAAGTGTAAATACAGATCAGGGAGTCTAGCAGTATACAGGTACTATTCACATGCTTTCACATCTCACATTTCTTTTCTGAGATTTCATTTTGAGAGACGCTCTCGACACTATCAGTTAAACTAGTACTGTGTTGTGCCCGAGCAACTTCAGTCAGCAGGCTAAGCTTCAGGCCAAATTTGGAAATACAGGAGGCATTTTACATTTTAAAAAATACATGATAAAAAGATAGAAACTGGTGCCTGTTTGTTTGTTTTGGCTTGTTTCTGCTAATGTAGCCTGAAGTGTGCTGCTGGCAATGACTTGACCAAGTCGAGCCGGGAGTATGGACATCAATAGTGAGTTCAGCTAGTGGGGCTGCAAAAGTATCTGATCAAAAGTTGTACAATACTTTTTCTGCAGCTGACCTGATGAAAGCTGTGTCCAACCAAGTTAACTGTCAAGCTGAAGATGCTTATGACTTTTAGATGCAAAATAAATTCAGACAAGTATCAAGTGTACGTATGATAAGCTGCCCCCTCTAAATGCTAATAATGGCGACTGTAAATTCAGTATTCCACTTTTAATTGATTTAATTATACTGTTACACTCTAAATGATGTGTTTCTTTTTTGGTCATATCAGTTCAGTCAACTTCCACCTCCAGTACAGCAGACACTCCATCTCTTCATCGTCTGTGTTCACCAGGAACATACAACAGCAACAGGCAGATGAAGCTCTCATACTGATGTCTATAATATTTCACTTAAATTGATAACACCATGCTCTCTAAAGATTCCTTATGATAATGTGCATGACATTTTTTTGTTGGTGTCTGTTTATTTATAACACAATGGTTGGAGGGGCCCTGTGGGATTTTTTTGCCTAGGGCCTCAACGGACTCTAAAATTGCCACTGATTATGTGCAAAATATCCTTTAATGTGCATGAGCAACAACGAGGCGGCAACCAATTGCGCTTGTTTTGTTACCCTCTGGAAACTTAAATACAGTTGTTTTCTACACCACTGTAATATGTAAAAGTACTGCGGAAAATGCTTCACAATTCCCATAGATGTCACTTAAAAAGAAGTGTTCTGGGCTTTAGACTCGTGAGAAACAGGAGACAAATGGATGGGTGGGTCAACCTTTTCTATTAATTCAGTGGCACTTATCTATATTTCTATCTGTAGGAAACATCCGCCTGGCCTCCTGAGTGTCTGGACAACAAAGCTGCTTACACACTGCCTACTACTGTGGCTTCAAATGAAAAGATGACCAAATAACTGCAGATTCCTGACCCTTTTCACCAGTTTGAAGAAGAACGTCAAAATTGAGTAACATTTGTTTTGCACTTTTAATCAATTTTTCATAGAGGCAATGCATCAGAAATAAAAACTAGGCCAACGGAGGAGGCATTTGATATGATTTTGTAGAATGCACAAAAGACCAGGAAGAGGGTGAAAACTTTTCTCAGACTGTAATTCAAGATGTGTGTTGGCCTAGGATTGCATCCAAATACGGAAGATAAAAGCCATTCCTGAATTATTTATACAATTTTCATTTTATACCATTTAGAATCGCTCAGCCGGTTGGAAAGACCTAGGCAGTGGAAGTGAACAAATATTGCTCTCTCATCCTTCACGAACAACAGCTGAGTAATGCCCTTAACCCCCAACTGCTGCAGATTACAGTTGTATTTGACAAATCCCCAATGGTATTGTGTGTAAATGTATGACTGTGGAGTGGCATGCTGTTTCTAGAAAAGAAAAGATATCTTCAAATGTATGGATCTAACACATGAATAACTGACTTGACTTATTCTACTGTTCATCAAACCTAATTTATATCATGTGTTAGATTGCTTATATCGTACATCTAAGAGTCGAGACAAATGGTAACTTGAAGGGAAAAAAGCTGTTGCTGTTCTTGCAGCAAAAAACAGTAAAGTGAGAGAAAACGTGCTTGGTTAAATTATACTTTTAACCACGTTTTCTTTCACTTCACGTTAATAAAACTCAAAGACTGTTGCACTGACTTGTTATTAGTTTAAATTCAGTAATTTAGAATCTAAAATCATTTGTTCTTCCACCCATGCACATAAGGCTCAATTGATTACAGGATCTATAATCTACATTTATTCATTTGGCAGATGCTTTTATCCAAAGGTACAACATGCAAGGCTGAAGGCAGGGCAAGCGTAACAAGGTCTTGCCTAAGGACCCCTACTGGAGGTCGGCCACAGCTGGGATTTGAACCCGGGTCTCCCACCTGGAGGGGAATCTTACCACCACACTATGCAGCTGCTATGCCTCATTTCAGCCTACTGTTAGGAATACGTTACCGATGTTGGAGCCACATAGGTAATACAATACATTTAGTAATTTGGAAGACTAATCAAATAATAACCAGTTATCCTATAACAGATTTAAGAATAACTGCTTTTGAAGTTGATGAAAATTTGGTTGGTAACTTCTCATTTGGTGCTGGGCAGTATCACTACTTCCTGTTGTGGGTGGAAGAGCATTCATGGGCACTGTGAGTCACTCTTGGATGCAAGTCATCCACTGCATGACAAGCCTTTACTGCAGGCATCTCGGGTAAAAATGACTCCTGCTGGCCACACTAATCCACATCCTGTCTGTGTATGTGAGTGTGTGTACATGTGCCTCAGGGAGGCTGAGGCAGAAAGGAGGAGACATCACTTAATTGCCGGATCAAGTAATCAATTATTAGAATACCTCTACTTCAAAACATAACATATCAGCTCAATTTAATAATAGTGATGCATCCGGGATATCTTCCTGATTCAATCGTCTATCTACACTAAAACCCCCATAAAAAGCTGCACTAAGTAAACACAGATCCATACTGTTTATCTTAAAACCTTTAATACCGTACTGATACTGCATCAAGACTTTTCAACTTGTTGACTTGGTGGTTTATGCTAATAAAGAATTAAAGTCAAGATTATATTTGATATACTAACAAGAAAAATATTAATATTAATATTCTGCCTGCACAGACAGTACAGGATGTTTCACAATGACTTATCACCATCGCCAATGTGACCAAAGCTCTGCAAAATATATGAATATGTAAAATTATGAACAACTGTGGCTCCACATGGATTTTAATATATGACAGTATCAGCAACCTCCTCTAAGTGCTGGAAAGAAATTATAAATTAAACAGCAGCAGAAGGTCTACCCAAGGTGGGGTAATTTGATTTATCTTTTATTATTTTCCATCACCCTGTGTTATCATGGTTTCTTCTCTGAAATGGGAAATGTGATAAATATTGATGTCCTTTGCAGGAAATGCAGCCAGGCATGCGTGAGATGCAGGCCCTGGCCTATCTATCACATTTTCCTTTGGAGAGGAAGGATGTGTGTGTAAACTGACCCCATGCCAAAAGCCTGAGCCTCAGAAGAGGTTTGCCTGCCTAAAAGCCCTCTGTCCGGCTTGTTAGCACACTCAGTCTCTTCCGACCTCTTGTCTCTGACTTCCTGTCAGTCTTTCATTGCTCTATTCTCTTATTTACCTTCCACTAGCTATCACTCCCGTATTCTCTTCACTGCTTTCAGTACCAGCTTCCACCCTCTCTGCTTCTCTTGTATTTGAATGTCTCTCGCCCTCTCCATTTTAACAAGCTGTCTTTACTTCTCTCCCTGTAGAGTTCATAGAGACAAGAGAGTGAGATGAACAGAGAATTAATAACAAGACAGCAGTAAAGATCAAAGGAACGAAGCTCATCCACCATGCAGAGGGGACCAAAATAGCAATGTCAACTTTTTTTTCCAAGCTTCCAACTGACAAAATGAAAAAGTGAAGTACACATAACCTCTTCATCAATATGTGATCACCATTATTCATTCAGTATAATTATTATAACCAACACAGTCCGTAAACTAAAATAAAACAAATTATTAAAATGTATCAGCGAGTCAGCCATCTACAATCAGTGTCTGATGTTCTCTTTTCAAGTCAGATCTGCTGTCAAAAGGCCCCTTCATGTAATCGGATAAATCAACATGGTGGGAAGCTGAATTTCCTCTCCCACTTAAGCCAAAGGATCTCAACATGAATATGTGTAGGGATGCAGGCAAGCATCCCACTTTGTCGCATCACACCTACGAGCATCAAGCACACACATATTCTGTTCACATTTGCATATTCTTATTCTCGGCTTCCACGCTGTGAACAGAAGATGTAAATACACATTACATTCTCCACACCCACCTATCAGAGTTTACCTACTTAGTATGACAAAGTACTAGTAGCTCCCTGTCAGAAAACACAGATGGCCAAAACACATACTATCACTGTCAGGTAGACCATGCAAAGTTGTCTCTAAGGGATAGGAGCTGAAAATAACAGCAGATCAATAGCAAGTACCAAGTGGAGCATTTTTCCCTCCAGCATCTGACAGCATGAGCAACACTGCTGGTGTTGGCACAGATTTCTGGTCCCTGCCTCTTTCCCCACACTCGCCAGCCAGCACATACTCGATTTGTCCCTATCTCCATGTCCTAAATAGCTTGCTCTGCTTCATTTAACTGCTCCCCTATCCCATAATGTGTACTGCTTGCACCTGTCAATATGTTATGAAGAGTAAATCAGGTAGAAGTGCAAGAAAGGGAGACAGACATGCAGAAAGAGAGTGAGAGAGGGAGATTGAGACAGGAGAAAGATACTCTTACCAGAGCTGTAACGAAAGGAATCCAGAAATAGTTTGCTTCATTCCACGGTGTCTTCTCATTAAATCCAAGATGCTGGAGAAAGGATTGAAGATTCCATTGAAATGCTCCCCTGAGAGGAGGAAAATTAGATTCTATAATGGGAGGATTTTGGACTGTTGTTAAGAAATGTGGTGAATATGTTAAGGAGAAGGATCTGATTATCCAGGTCCAGAGCACTTCATGAGTCCTTTCCGTCAGATACGAAGCCACACGTGTATGCACACTGACACATGCGGTTCATACGGCGAGCCACACACATACACGCACGCTGAGGGTGTATCCTCTGTTTGCCTCAGCTAGGCAGAAAGACTGAGGGAAGATGAAGGAAGGATGGAGACAGAGAGGAAGAGAGACACAGTGGAATAGAGGGGATGTGGAGAAAGGCTAGGTGGAGGGAGGAGCCGCAGTATGCGATGAGAGTTTGAGAGAGGGGAGGGAAGGAGAAGCAGAGGAGGAGTATCTCCATCCTTCCTTATTTCTTTCTCAATCTAAACTGCAGGATGATCTATGCAAATATAACAGTGGGAGTTAGTGCAATTATTTTCTCATATCTACATTTAAAAATTCTGCAGCTGATGTTACACCAGATAAAATCCATTTACCTGTAAACAGATACAGGAATAAACACAGAAAATACCCCTCAAATCAGGACTATGCGGAGTAATGTACGTTGAGCGTGCACAAAGCTGAACAGATAAAGAAGTTGTGAACATGTCTGAGAAAGATGAGAAAAGGGAGAAGGCTACAGCAATACACAGGACAGACAACAACACAGCTACAATCTAAACCGAGCAGTACATCAACTCACTTCACAACACTTGTGCTGAGTCTAATCAGCTTTTCCCTTTTATCACACTTACATGGAAATAAACCTACTTGTTAGTCATGACAATAATCTGATATCCAGTATGCTGTAAACCTTTGACGTATAAAGCCAAAGCAGCAATCAGTTCTTCTAAATGTGTAACTGAATTCTAGTTTTGAAAGGACAGTATGCTTAGTTATCTTTAACGTAATATCTCAAATATCTGAGATACCACTTTCAGTTTAACCTGATATATTCATGCTCGGTCTTTGCCCTAACAGCAGCCTCCAGTGTTATCCAACCAACCACATACACGGCAAAAAATCTCCACCAACACGTCTTTGAGAAACACAGCGGACATTCCTGGGCTGACATGACTCACTCCATATAATCCCACACTGATGATTCACGCTCTAAATCAGCGTACACTTTGACGCTGAGGTTAAGAGTATGGGTGGCATTAAGTGGTCAGGACATCCTACTGCCATCATCTTACAGACAGAATTATAAATCAGTGGTGGATTGATAGGAGGCTTGTGGGTAGAGCTCCAAGTAGTGATTATTAAACAATCTATAGTTACAAGAGCTAGCTAAACTACGAGTGCTGCACTTACTGTACATCAGTGATTTTAACTAAATGCTAACATTATGACAAACCATGGTGACATTTAGTCAATATGATTGTTATAATTTCAATTCAATTCAATTACAATTTCATAAATACAAATTAAAATTACATTCTATACACGTTAATAAAGTAAAATCAAAATATGTACCATGTTACCATGTGGTCAAATTTAAAGAAAAAAATGGTTACGGTTAGAGCAAGATAGTGATTTTGTTTAAACTTTAATAAACATTATGTATGTGTAAATGTTTGTCTTTTAAAACAGACCACAATTGTTCTCTAACCCCAGTCAAACACTAAGTGCCTAAACAAAAAAAAACAAAAAATAATTATTTATATTTAAATTTATGTATTATTATTAGTATTAGTTATATTATAAATTACTGTATATCCTAATTAATTTAGCAGAAAAACATAATCTAGTTGCAGTTATGTAAAAGTGAACTCCGAAACCTGATGAACAACAATGCTAATTTGTGCTGCATTGTTAAGCAGCACAAACAAGCACATAAATCAGCAAATGCTGCTTATGCTGCTGTAAATCAACAGTTGTGTGGGATGTAAACACAATATCACATTGTTATAAAACTGGCTATTAAAATATTATTTAATTTTCTGTTATTGTAAGAATTTAAGACACAAAGAACAGACATCCTGCACTGAAGGTAACAGTGGTGTCAAAGTGGTGTCAAAGTGTAATGGCAGATGTCCTACAGAAAACTGTAGAATACAGGCTTTCACAGGTGTTTGCAATATGTTTATGTGACGATTGTGTTCAAATGTATAGTCCAATAACAAGCAATTTCTTGGAAATACACTCCCGCTTCCTTGCGACTTTATTGCTTTCTCTTCTATCTAAACCTGATTTTTATTTCCTACTGCACAAGATTCATATCCTGTCGCGCTCTACTGTGTGTGTTCTCCTCCTCGGCCAAGTCAAACAAATATATCCCTATAAGACAGCAAACACTGACGTCAAAGAGGTCTTTGTTATACAGTATGTGAACTAATACAGACTCGTAAACATGTATTTGAATCAAAAACGGAACAGATGACTAAATACACCCTACGTTTGCTACGTATCCCATTATGTAATGCTTCACAGTTACTTCTGACATCACAAACATGTTCATGACAGTTATTCACCACAGTGTCTATCAGTAGTGTCACACACTGCTGATGATTCAGGTATTCGAAATTTCTATTTATTACTCCGCATTGCACCATATACAGTATTTATTATTAGTTTGTGAGGAAGTGATTTCAGTCACAGCGCCCGTGTCCTCAGTTTAGTTGCCAGATTGTCTGCGTAGCTTTTTTGTCACAGCTTTCAGCCACGACTGAGTGTTGCTTTCTCGTTGACTGTTGCCTGAAAAGCTTACTTCATCCTGCATGTCTGCCAGTTATCTCTGTTGACTGTGAATCTCAATTCAGTTAACCGCTTTCCAGTCCAACCTGTGATGTCTGGTGTCTAAATTTAACTGCTACTTCCTGTCTGCCAGTTGTCCAAAAGTAAGAGTCTATTTCCATCATGTCTTTGCATGATCTTAAAACGAAACAAGGGAATCAAGTCCTAAAATTAGATAAGTGAAGGCTGATTAAAAAAATAAGACAAAAATTACACTTACTTTTAATTTTTTTGTGTATGGCAGAGGTGTGTTAATCAGTACTTTCAGTATGACCCCTGCCCCCCCCACACACTTAAACATATACAGTAACTTTTTAATTCTGCACATCAGCTTGGAGAGATTTCAGTATATTTCTCCTGACAGAACAGCTTCAACTTAGACCTGCTGGCTTCATAGACTGCCAGCTTCAGATCCTTCAGCGGCATTTGTATAGGATTAAGATCAGCATTTTGACTTGTCTTACTGCATGCTCCAGTTTCTGTTGCTGCCACCACCATGTCCCACAGATGGCATAAAATTCTTAAGCAGGAATGCAGTGTTTGCCAAGAACTTCTACGTTGGTCTCATTCGTCTATTGAACTTTCATCCTGAGCAATTTAAAGAGAGCAGTGGCTTCCTCCCTGCAACTCTGTCATAAAAACCATTGTTGTTCAATATTTCTTGATAGTGAACTCAAGAACATTGATATTGGCCACTACAGGAGAGGCCTTTATTTTCCTAGATGTTATCTTGGGGACCTCTGTGTCCTCCTGGACTATTACATGCTTTGGTTTCTTGTTTTGTGTTGCTGTGATCTTCCTTGGTCAACTACTCATGGGCACAAAAACAATAGGACTGAATGTAATTGATTTGTTATTTTCCTTTATGTAGTTTTAGGACTTTTAAGGAAACATTTGTCACAGTTCAGGTAATATTTCTGCAGAACTAAAGACAATTATAAACGAGTCAAAAACCTTTAATCACCACTGTATGTGTGACATCTTTGTGGAATTGAACACATATTTTCTTAAACAGTGTTTTAATCAACAGTACCCTGATTACACACTGCAATGTGGCAGTGAAAGTTTCCTCCTCCCTTTCTTCCCAGAAGTTAAAGCAAATATTCACAATGAAAAAACAAAGAGAAACCACAATTCCTTCTGCAGCATTATGGACAAGGTTTGGTGCTTGCGGCCACAACTATGAATTATTAAATAGTACCTTTGGCAAATTGACTTTTTGCCCATCCACAAAGAAGATAGTCCTAGCTTTCATTGCAACCCAGGCTTGTGGTCTTGTCCTTGTTTAGTATTTGCAGTGCAGCCCCAAGGGTAATGCAGGCACAAAATCGTAATTCTGTGCATGACAGTATTTTCCCTCTCTCAACACCATTGTGACCCCCCAAGTGCACAGCCCCTGAATTTCCCTGTGGAAAACCATCCCACCCACCCATGTAGTTTATGTATGTCAGTATGAAGAGAAAATATGGAATTGGTGTGCTCATGAATGCCCATAGCTTTAAACCTATTACAAATTGTTTGCACTGTAGTATTTGTTGTGTATCCTTTCTAGAAATAAAAGCTTATTTCTTTGAATTTTCCACGAGATTACACCGATGTGATCTTGTTTTAGGTCTAAGTATGCACATATCACCTGTAAAAACACATTTAACAAATCAACAATGAAACTAAATATAAAATACAAATTTGCAAATTCTAGGTATGGCGAAATCATTATTTAAAATCTTAATCTTATATAATATTATAAAACTACATTATTTTAAATTGCATGATGCATTAGTCATGCTCATTTGTGCTTACACAGCAGTTTTCCCAGGCAATCCAGTATAATTATCCAGCCCATACCTTTGGCTTCATTGGCTTTATAAACTTTTTTGTACTGCTGTTGTTAGCAGTATCAGTGTTCGTTAGGTTAAAAAAAAGAGAGTTAAATAATGACCAGGCATAGTCTTTTCTATCCTATAAAAAGCAAAACAATGGTTTTGTGTGTCTCTGATCCAACAAAAAGCCCCAATCCGACCAAGCAATCCAGTAAATAATTGAATACTCAAGTTGGCAGCTGGCGTTAGCAGTTGGCTACACAATCAAACTGGCCAACTAACCATTGCATTGTGTATAACTACAAGTCAAAGTTATTAGGGAGAACACTAACTGGAAGGAAAACACAAAAGACTTGCAAGCTGGCAGAGTCTCATGATGGATCTAACCACTGAGCCACTATGCCGCCTCCAAAGAACATTTTGAACATTGTCTCAGCTCCTGGACATGTCATTATTATTCAAAGCTTTTGTTGATCAATGTTGTAATTATAGAGAAAAGTTACACAACTTGACCATTCATATTTTAAACAATAACAAGACACCCTTAAAGAGGCACTAAGCCCTCGAACGTTATTATATGCATATATACTGTATACATACAGTATATATAGCTACTTCTATACTGCACACAAAGACTAATTACAGTACACAGAGTTTGATTGGTATCTGATATCCACATGGGATCTCTCCAACAATATTTATATTATATTTGTGAGTATACTTGTAAGTTTTGTTCAACTGAATTGAACTGAATAAACCTCCCAAATTTTGGGTACCATTACACCTGTGGTGGCGATCATAACTACTGTTGTCAGTGAATCAAGCAACATAGTTTTGGTGATAAGTAGATTTTTTTTTTTTTAAATGTCTATTGAGTAATTTCTCTGGATCCCCTTAATGAATTACCAACTGTAACTTTCCACCTTTCCCTGACATCTCTCATCCTGTTGATGTGTCTGTGTCTGGATGTCAAGCCACTGCCGCAATGCGCACACAACCCACTGAAGTGATGGATTACTTTGACCCATAACATATATCTGCCTTACAGATTGCAACATTGACAAACCTCAAAAACACTTAAAATGCATGCCTAGTTGTACAATAAGTTACTGTATGTAAAACTGATCACACCAGCATATTGTAAGAAAAAATAATTATAATATGTGATAAAGTTTCTGTAGAAGTCGTAATAATAAAACCATGTCATTCAGGCCAGGTGTCACGAAAATTAGAAATATGGAATTAGGCAGACAGTAATAAGCCTCTTAGACTGATGGTAATGAACTTTCAATGAGCACTTAACAAGAGCAGTAGTTATTTCAGTCACAAATGAGCCACTGAGTAAAACCGTATATGAATATTAAACTCTGAATTTGTTATGTGACTCGGCACAAACGAGATAGATGAATTACCTAAAACACTGTTTTAACACTGCAACTCCAAACTGACTTCATGTTTTGGTAATATGTTTATTAGCTCTTTCTTCATTTGGATTTTGTGCCTACTCTAATCAAGGACATAAGGACTCCTAGTAATCTGGTTCTATTTTTACTAATATTCAAGAACCACAGACTTATATTCCTCTTCAACAGCCGAAGAGAAATGCCAGTTTCAAAGTTTAGTTATGTGCTGTAGGCTAAAGAACATTTTTGTTGGGTGGTGGTGGCAGTGACAGTGGGAGCAGCTTGCCAGAAAACACTTAGTACAAGAATTTGCACCATGTAGCTAATGTGCCATGCTTAGTGGAAGAAAATGTTCTGGCCTCTTGCTTATATAAAGCCAAAATAAATTTTAATTCTAGTAAGT
The DNA here is from genome assembly GCF_900324465.2 of Anabas testudineus. Lineage (NCBI taxonomy): Eukaryota > Metazoa > Chordata > Actinopteri > Anabantiformes > Anabantidae > Anabas > Anabas testudineus. The sequence continues at coordinate 19,394,367 of NC_046615.1, forward strand.
ACCAGCTCTTTGAGGCAATCACAGAAACAACCACTACAGAGGTGATCAGCATTTTCAGTAGCATTTCTAGTCTAGTTCATAATGGCTTTAAAAATGTAAACTGCTGCAACTCTTTTGTTTTACAAAGACTTCAAGAGCAGGTCATCTTTTTTTGGCTGTGTTTGGACAGCTAACAAATGTTCCTGTCGAATCCCCACTTCATCATCGACACGCATCTATCCTGTGAAATTTATCTTTTGAATAGATTTGAGAAATAATAGAAACAAAAGCTCTGTTTTAACCTCGGCTCGGGTGATTTTAGGTATTCATTAGTTTACTGTTCCATGGTGTGGAAACAACCTATGTCCCAGACATCTGGCTTGGCTAATTCCTGTGTCAGTGGCTCAGCTCCCTCTCATTAGCTTGACCTCTTACCCTGCAGTTTTAATAATCCACAATATTACTACCCCTAGTGACCTATGCATATTTATAAAGCCCTCATTATGCCATCACTCAAAGTAATCATTATCGTGGGGCCCATTATAGCAGATTTTTGGCACTATCCACTGCGGGACTGTTTTTCAATAGACACAGCACAAACGAGTGTGCATGGCGGACTTTTTTCACTTTGGGAGATCACAGGTGGCACCGGAGAGTGACAGAGTAAACCTTCAACATACTACAATTAACATATTACAGTAAAAATATCTGGCCAAAGGAGCAAAGAGGAAAAATCGATGTACTGTATTTTGCTGGAATGACTCAAAACTTAAAACAGAGAATATGCTGTAGGCTATAAACCTGGGCGTTTTCATCTCTCATAGCCCTCCAGAAGTTGGAGTCTGTTCTTGCTTTCCAGCTCAATAACTACACTAACAATGCTCTCTCCCTGTGCTGTGTTTATGTTTATTTTACTTTCTTTTAGCTGCGTATTGATCGAGCCTGTTCCTACTGTTGTCTGTAAGTCAAAGACACGTCTATTGTGGTTCCCCAGATGTATCCTGCTGCTCATATTGTTTGGCTTTGTGTAAGTGTGCATTGTCTGATTATGCCCCTCATTTGAGCCTGTTCTGTTGTGCCGCTTGCAGCTGTGCTACTGTTGGACTGCTGTGACTGGACCCGTTGTTCTGCTTTGTTTGTTCTCTTGCTGTGGTTTTTCGATGTTGAGTGTTACTTTATGTTTTACTTTACGTTTTACTTGTAAGCACCCCATGCTTCTTAACAGTGACAATATGCTTGGCTTTTAAAATGACTTGACCGCACTGGAGAAACAAAATGTATTGACTAACTGACTAATCACCAAATATTATAGATCTACAGTGTTATTTTAACTGCAAATAATCTAATCTGTAGCAATCCTGTGGACATTTAACTACAGTATATCACCATACAGTTTATTTTAAGTTTATTTTTGGAAAAATAGTAAACAAAAAAAAAACATATTAAAAGTAACAATGTAGTACTTCTTATGTCATCCCAAGATTCATGTGGAGTTGAATATGCGTAACATAACTAAGGCTGCATGTACATTTTTCCAACAAAAGAGAGAGCCGACATATCTATGTTAAAACATGGGTGTTGTTTAGTTGCAGCTTAATATGTAGAAAAAAACAATAAAAATTTTAAAAAGACAAAAATATCTAACAGCTTTTATATAAATGTGGCACAGATGTGGCCGATACTCCAAAACAAGTGCCTTCAGGGTAGCAATTCCATTTTTTTACTAATTTACTCAGGAATATGAAGGCTTTGTCAGGAAAGCTCTTGAGGGTATTATCTGTTTCACAGCAGAGAATGTGGTTAAATGAAAAGTGGCAGCAGCACACACATTGGTACATTGTGTATTCAGTGGCACAGTGGAAGTATTATGGCTGTTTTGGAAATTTAACCTTCAGTCTCTATAACCAGGGTCATCATGTAGTACAGTGGAGAGGGACAAGGCTTGGCCAGTAGTGAAGATAAATCACAGTTTTAAAATTGAAATTATTTTGGCATGGCAGAGTTGTTGTTGTTTTTTTTTTTTTTTGGACTTACCACCTAGTGAGAGAGCAGGCAGATGAGACAGATGCATCTTTGCTGCCAGATTATCTGCAGTGCCATGTACCAAAACATCAGACAGCCCCCGAATGTATTACTTAGCTAAGATTTGAGGGTTCTGTGACCACGAATAAATGTCTGTGGTTGAAAAGATGTACTGTACATAAACCTTCAGTTGGTTTTTGGTGCATAATTACAATTACAATGTCACAAATGCACTTGTAGTTTTTCTGAGTGAGCATTATTCTATCAAGAGGACAAATGTCTTGTATCACTACAAACACTATTGTGTGAGGATATTAAGGTGTAATACGGCATGTAAAGTTATTTCTTACCCTTCCAACCAGATACCATTGTGTAGCAAATTGTTTGGTGGTGTGATGCTCATGACTCTGGGCTACCTGCTGTGGAAACTTTCTCCAACTGTTCAATTTTGTTGCCAAGGATCTTGCAATATGTGACCTTCCATGTCCTCCCATGAATATTTTAAATGAAAAGGCATAAATGTTGAAAAGATTATGAAAAAGTTAAGATCCCGTTCCACTGTTAGTGGCTCAAAGGTTCTACTGTGTATCTGCATCAAGAACAACATTTGCATTATTTAAGACGTGTGTTTTGTTGCGACTTTGTTGTGTTAACTTTGTGCACTGTAGTGTAAATTTGTCTAATGTAATGCAAATTAAATAAGACAATAGCCCTTAGCATTCATAATGCTAGTGGTTGATTTATTTACCAACACAAATGCAAGCACTCAGCCTATGAGAATTGCTTCATTCAATAACTCACTGCAAAATGGAAATAAGGATGACAGATACATATATAATTCCTGTCTGGATTTGAATTCAGGACAATACAGACACTTGTGTATTCAATCGTTGTGAAACAAAGACATATATCAGCAGTTGTTTTATTATGTATACAGTATATAATACAGCCATGTCGTCTGCTCTTCTAAATTTCTCTATGGCTCATGGTCTCTCCTTCCCATAGTCCTAATTGACTTTCTCTGGATATAAGATTTTGGCTGTACTAAGGTGATGTCGAGACCATCACTATGGAAACACCCTGGTATTTTTTTTTTTCCCATTTTCGCTTGTCTGTACTTTCAGTTTGCGATTGGGAAGCAGCAGTAATATTTCCATATGACTGCGGAAATAATGACAGAGCATTGTGATCTTTGAAATTTGTCATTTTCATTTGTATACTGTGTGTTATCAGTGGTACAGTACAGTACAGAGACCTGTAGACTGCATGTTTTTATTTCATTTGCATCTGGATAGCTTACTATGTTTATATGTACATTATGTATAATAAGATGTAAGTGGGACATAACATCCATATGTGTTGCCATGGTTCTTAGGTAATATTTATATTATTTATATTTCTAAAATGCATATTATTCAGGTGAAAATTAATTCTGACATCAAGTCAGGCATCGGCAAACGTGAACATGTGTGTTGGCACGTTCTCATTCCTATCTTATTACTAATTACACACCATTACACTGTTGCTACTATGTGTTTGGTAAATATAAAGACTAGTTTAGTGAACAGACATGGTACACACTGCTCTAAATGTCATTGAGTCCTTTGTCCTTGTGGTGACTTATAGCCTTCATAGAGCTGTCAATCATTTGGCACCCATGAGGACTTCTTTGGCCCAAAATACTGCAGCTCAAGTGAAAACCGTTCCATTGGATTATTCAGCGTAATGGAGTGACTGATTCTGGAAATTGATGTTGCTGTTGAACATTTCAGTGTTACTGTGAGCAACCAAAAATAAAACTCCAATCACCTCCAACTCTGTAGTGGAAACTTGAGCAAAGAAGTCTAAGGAAATGAGACATGCTTAATGTACTTAGAGTGAAGAAACCCTTTCATTTAATTACCTTCTACACCATAGTGTGGTCTACACGTACTTTACCTCCTACAACAAGGTGCTGAAATTAGAATTCACTCAATCATTGGCTGCAGTAGAATACAAATATCAGACTGAATGCAGCAGAAAGTCTGAGAGACATGGATTAGATATTTTTACTGGAGTAGCAGGGTTATTCAGAGAGCCTTTTGAAGAGGGCTGGTTAATGTGGCGCCAGTGTTCATTCTGCTGTGCCAGAGCCAGAGGATGTCTGCCTCTGGGGTCTCTAAGTGTTTGCGTGTATCTGTGTGTATGTGTGTTTCAAAAGAGATGCACTGAGCCGCAACCTGGAGCCATTCCAGATTATTCCCCTGTGAGTAGCACACATATAAACACACTCCCAGACACGCACGTGTACATCCAGCAGCACCCAATATGAATGGATGAATGACTTGACTGATCATCTTCTGGGTTCATAAACTCCCTCGCTGTCTGTTATTAAAGTTGTTAGGTGACTACATACTTGAGTTCATGTAATAAACAATGCACACCTTTAAGAGGTTGACCCTTAACTGACAAAGCAACAGGTTTAGGAAGGATTTGGGGATGGATTATTTTTCTTTTTGAAGATGTTTTTTGTTTAATTAATCATAGAGATGAAGATGATATAATCAACATGCTACTAACTAATATACTAATATTTTATAAACTGAGTCATGTATTATTACATTGCATATTTGAGGTAATTTCTTCTGGAAGCACAAATAGATTTTTCACAAGTAAAACCTCAAGGAGGTGAATCCCCTTAAATATTTGATTTCATTATTTCATATCACTTATCACAGTCAAAGAGATCTGTCAGAGTTGGGATAAAGTCAGGTTATTCTTAAAGGCACCCTTCCCTTTAATGCTTACAGTGATAACTGAAGGTTACTCGCTGAATGGAGCTGCCATGATAATTGACATTTAGTGATGAAATGCCTCACACAATGAATGCTAAAGGGGGAACTAATTACTGCCTATCCAAGTGTCAACAGCATCATCTGTTCTCTTCTAAATGTCAGTTTTACATTGAAATGCTGGAGGCACGACTGCCAAGCTCTAATGGCTGGTCATTGGCAGCACTAGCTTTGGAACACGCTCTCAGGTAGGATATGACGGACATTATGACAGCACTGGTCCCCATGCTGAGGCTTGTCCTTAAAGCTGCAGTAAATGGAGATTTCACATTATCATATCTTTGAATGACCACATACTGTCAGATGTACATCGTAAAGTCCCGCTGTCGTGATTTGAGTCTGTTGTTGACTTTACTACAGCATGCATGTGATGTGTCTAGTGCCAACACTTTCTGACCTCAACTGCTGCCACTACAGTAGCTTGTGCTCAACATTAATCAAAGGTGAGAATCACATGACCTATATACATTGTTTACACCTGTTTAAAGTAATGCAATCCAATACAGCAGCTCTGACAAAACATTAGAAACAAAAGATGGACTGACACATACTGTTGGACATGGTAAGTCTGGGAACATAAACTGTTGTTCCTCCTCCATGTGAGTATTCGGAGGGCGGCATGATCCTGATCACATCTGCACAAAGCTGCTCTTTGGAAAGTATGTTCAGCATCAGGTAAAAGACTTTAAAAACCTTTTTTTGATAAGCTACACCTGTTAAATTCAACAGGTTGAGAACAATGACTGCATCACAGTGACATTAGAATAGTAACAATGTGATGCACCAATTACAGTGTCCAAGAATACACTTGGATGCCTTCTTAGAAAAGATCAATCTGATTACCTTCAAATCCAGACTTGGAATGCCATTTATGCTGTACTTGGTTGCCAGATTGTCACCATCATGGCTCAGTTGGATTTGTCTCTAATCTGACCCTTACACAAGGCTGTCACGATTGAGGTCCTGATACTCATTACCAGTTGCAACAAGGGGTCACCACCACCCTGGTCCTGGAGATGGAAGGTCAGGGCTAATCACAGTGACACTGCAAACATGTCAGCTCAGAGAAAAGTGTTGAATGCCAGGGCTCATTATGCTGGGAATGGAATTGGAGGAAATTTAGCAGTTAGTGCATCCTTGTCTTCATCTCTCAGAAGGAGCCGGCTTTACGTTAGTCACCAAGAACTTGTTCCACCTCAATCAAACAAAGTGTAAAAACTGAAACTTAAATTACAGAGAGAAACTCAAGACAGAAAATGTGCATAGCAGATGGGAAGTGTCATAATTAAACAAGTTTACTTGTTGCTTGTTATTCCTCTGGCTCTGGCACTTAATAGTCCAGTCTTTTTCAGTACAATAAAACTAACTGGCAACCACACCAGTGTAAATATACTGTGTACTGAACTTCCTCTGACAAATAGTATGACAACTTTCTGGAAAATGAGGGCCCCATAATTTAAATTGGAGAACATATTGCAGTTATAGCAACTGTATAGTTGAGGTTAGATCACATAATCCCACATACAGAAAATAACATAATGTTCACACTAGATGCATTAATCCTATGTGTTTTGGTATAGAGTGGTAATGATGCTGAGATTTTCACATTAATAAGATATCCATAAAGAAATAATACCATATCATAGTGACTTAATGGTAAACACATATTAAGCCTGTATTGTGTATAACCTACACAAGCTTTATTGCATATTTAGAATAATTCCCCTTCTCTCTGTTTTTGATGAAGATGTAACAGTTCACTAGAAAAAGTTTTGATGCAACACTCAGAGACAGTTCTAGTATTGCAATTGGAGGTACTTTCACAAAACACAGCCAAAACAGGCTTTGACATGTGGAGAGTGAAGTGGACAGGTTTAAGCAGTAAGTGGTTATAGTGGTTAACTTATTTTTGATTTGTTGCTTTTTAACCACCATGAAATTGCTACTCCATGTTATATTCTCACAAGCAAGCAGCATGGGTTGTGGTTAAATAAAGAACACGTCCGCTGAGAAATATGGTATACTTTACATGCAAATGGGCTGCTAATCTCTACAGTCATGATGGGAGAGCCCCCTGCTTTTATCTGCTGGCACACGGAGAGAGAAATGACAGTACCGCCTGATATAGTCCAATCCTTCATGTACCAATCAATTAGTAATGACTTTGCCATTATGAGCTGTATAGAACCTGACTGGTGCTTAGTGGCGTCTCACCAGGTTACAGGTCAGTCATAATATTAAAGTATGATAAATGGCCATTATGGGCCGTATACAAACATAAAATTTATAGCTTATTTTGCCTAAATTAAAATGAAACATGTCTATGCTCTTTTGGAGACTCAAAACTGCTCCTGGGCATCATGGAAGCTGGATGGTTAAAGGCTATCCTACTCTTTTGCCTTGATCCTGATAGTTTGCACAGTTGCTTAGATTTTCAATATTATTCACCATCCCATGCTTTAGTACAGTATAATATAAAACTGATGGTACTGCATGCTAACCTATTGTAAACACTATAGGGCCAAAATCAAACCAACACTATATTTATGGGGAGTTTAAACAAAAATTATTTACTGGGTCAAAATACAGTAATATATTGATTTGCCTTGTACAGTATCCATATAAATTGTGTATGTATCAGTTGGACGGGTGGTGGATGGAAACAGCACATAATATAAATCTGACAAGTGAATGATTAATGTACTATAGGTCAGTATCTATGGTGATAGACATTCCCAGTTTATGTTTGGGAGTCTGGCATCTCACAATGTATTTGTTTACTAGCACCTTTCCTCATAGTGCCCTCCATGAACAGAATCAATGTGACTTTGCTGTGAAGGTCCAGTGGGAATTAATTTGTCTAGTGAGCGACTGGGGAATCAAATCACAGACAGGGCTGTGACAAGAGTTTAAAGGATGAGAGAAAACAGAGTTTACAGTACTCAAACATCCAGTGTGTTCAGAGACCACACTGTGTGTTCAGAGACCACTTTGGATGTGGGCCCCTGACCATCTTCATCTATTCCCAGAGCCTGTTAAAAGTACAGCATGCCCAGTTAGCTCAACTGATTACCACTACTGTGGACAAAATACAGTGAGTACCTGCTAAAATGTGTTGGGTCAAGGTTATGCTGACAATAACACTCATGACTATGCCCTACAAGCCAGAACTCAGTGTGCCTGCTACTTCTCTCTTAATGTTTTGATCAATTCAATGGAATGAGTGTCACCCACCAAAACTGGGTGTTATTTATTTCATGGCACATAAAACTGTTGTGGATATTTCATTAATATTATAAGACGCTGTCCAGTCCCAGTGCGTTACTTTTAATTAATGATTACAACATAGAATATAATATTTCTTATATATTTTTTTTCTTTTGTTTTCTATTCAGATAAAATCAAAAGGACAATATGTCTGTTTGACAGATCTACTCAAAACTGATGCTGATGAAAGACAATCACCATGATATCTGAGGATAACATCCTACAAACATGAAAAAACAAATAGCCTGGAGTATGCTAAAGATACACATCATGCACAAGTGATGACATGCACCAAAAAAAACAACACAGGACAAGCACATATGAAACCATGTGAATATGAATATTTATGTCAAACACAATTAAGGTTTATGTACTGCTCTAAGAAATAGCTAATGTAAATGGTTGCTATACCTATACTGCTTCTCAGACTCATTTAATGATCAATTAATCAAATCAAACGTAGCATAGTCCCAAAATATAAGCAATATAATATAGATATGTGTAATATTTTGTCACCAACTACTCATTAGGCTCCTCTCTTGCCTAAACGAGCATAACAGTTCAGAGGAACTAACATCTGGTGGAGAATGAGTTTGATAATACTTTTAAATATGGGCACTGCATATGCATTTCAGCATCTGTGCGCTCTGCTAATTGCTGTCATCATCACAAATCTAACAGTAATTTAAAGCTAAGACAGCTGTAAAATTAGTAATATGTGCCATCATTGTTATAAAGAATACAAATTACAAGTAGATCATGTGTAGAGTGTTAGATTATCTGTTAAATTACCTCAAGTATGGAAAGATACGCATCGCTCACTTTTTTCTATGCACAAACAATTAGCAAGATTTCCTTTAGCTGTGACTCATGGACATGCTTTAAAATGTTTTGTCAATTGAGTTCAAAGTGATAACAGTATATGACAACATGAATTAAATACAAAGGGCAAAAAATAACAAATGACTCCTGCATAATCTTAAATAGTCTTAAGCTTGAGACAGTTTACTCAATTTGCTGATATCTATTGCACCAAGAAAATAAATGCTTATGTGGGATCCCATTTAAAGTGCCAGATGTGAGTTACAGGGGGCCCATTTATTTAACAGGCCTTTACAGCCATGATCAAAGTTAAATCACATTTTGATGAAACCATAACATTTGTCCATAAGCTTTATTTTGCTGTTTGTCCACACCTCAGCCATTATGTGAGGCAGCTGGTTGTAAAAAGCAAAAAAAAAAGCCCATTTATAGCAGCTATACTTAATGGAAATCCACCAAAGCCCTCATTGTTCATCGGGGCTCTATTAAGCTTGCATAATGATGCAGAGAAAGTACCAAGGAAACATACCAAAAGAGCATTACCATGTTCGCTGCCTCAGTCAAAGAAGCTAAACAATGCTTGTAAACTTCTCTGACTTCTCTCTGCCTCCTTAAGGGTAATGAGCCTGCCATCGAAATTAAAGGCCAATGAATTAGCCCTCGGCCTTGCTTTTAATCAAGCATCAGATCAACAGCAGATTGCTCATCACTACCTCGCCAATTTCCCCAGGCTCAATTATGTAGAACTTTGTTCATCCAATGAACTCAGCACTGCCACAAATTAAAGAGTAAAGAAATGCCAAACTTACAAAGAGCGCAAATGTGACGGTATAACACAGGGGCGGTTCTAGACCTTTTTTTTTAAAGGTTTACGGTCTTTTTCATTTCAGCGCCCCTAAAATGTTCAACTATCAAGATGTATTCAAAGTATATTTTTTGGTTTTTAAATTAAAAAAGAAAATTACTTTCTTTTAATTTTCTATTCTCTGTGCTGTTCTGCATAATCTGCCCACCCTGAATGTGGGTGTCCAGTTTGGCAGATAGGTAAACAGTTACCCAAATGAGAGACAAGAGATGCTAGTTCAGTTCTGTTTATTTACCTCGCAGATGGAAACACTGTAAAACTGAAACGTACAAATAAAAAGACATAAATCAGCCATATCAAAACAGTCTGAAACGTTTTCCATTCTATTCAAATGACAATGAAAGCGTGCCTTTATGTACTAAAAACTAGCTTATTAGCTTGATGCTGATACATAGGGACTTCCCCATTAACACACTAAGAGTAGTGTGGGGGATGTAGTACTAGTAGTAAAGTACGCCCCTCTAAGGATGAAATCCTAGAACCGCCCCTGATATCACATAACACCTGTATCAGTAGGAACTACTCTTCATTTAACCAATTTGTCCAGTCAGTACAAATTACATTAACTGCACCAATAATCGTCCACTGAATTAAAAATCCAGGCGGTTCACATCACTACAATAAATTAGATTTGCTGCCCTACTTCTTTCTTGTTGTTGTTGTTGTTGTTTTTTGTGTTTGCATAGCACATAGTGTAGTTTAACATTTTTAGAGAGGAAGTTTTACCTCTCAGTAAGTCACAGTAATCTTTGAGACCACTGGCCCTTCATTTCATACACAGGTAGACAAATGGAGGCTTCTAATTTCAAGCCAGCACCCATCAATTTTGCCAAGCTAAATTAAAAACTGTCCCCGGCAGGTTTTTCCCACATAGCTAGATAGCTACTGCAGTTAAACTAACTTTAGCTCTGTGAGTTTGTTGACAGCTACATCTCCAGCCAAGTTGTTGATGTTGATGTACATATTCCCTATATTACAACAAGAAGCCTAAAGAGTCTTAAATATACAGTTAATGGCTACAGTACATAGAGTAGCTCACATTAGATTATGCTTACATAAACAGTCTTTGTATTATACATTAAATACATGGACAGAGGTTGAATTGTTGCTTAATTATTCAAATTTTCAAATGTTTTAATTATGACTAGGGTGGATGTAAATATGCATATTTCCAACAGACAGCAAGAAGAGTTATAAACATTAGTGGATGTTCTATATGGTAAATGTTCCATCATCAACCTTTTTTTTTTTCCTTTTTGTATGTTTATTCTTTTGAAGAACCTATAACACTTGTGGGTTGCTTTAGAGTAGATTTACAGTAAACTCTTAATCTATTCTTTATAGATATATAAAGGGTAGTATATACTCTTTTATCTACTTGTTTGTTCTTGGTGTGCCTTGAGTTTTGAAAAGGCTAAAGAAACAACTCTTTCAATGCCAAGTATTACTCTTAATACAGCCATGTGCATGTGACTTTAACATGAAGAAATACAGCGCTAAAACATATAATTCAACAATTGATTGTTACTGTAGAATTTTTGCAAACACTACTGTCACTCAATTTACTATTACAGTTATTGTCATTTAACACATTGGGGTGACAAGTATTCCTGCCACATCAGGAAGTGTAAACTGCTGTGGTTGTGTGTTGTGCTGCTTCTGACACTAGCAAACACATTTAATACATTTTATTTGATTTCTCTTATCCATTTTGTTCCTAGAGCCGATTATTTAAAAGATAATAATGCTTAACAAACTCTCATGTTAACATTGACTGATCTAAATGAGGTAGGTCTTTGTGGTTTCAACAAACTATTAAATTGTTACTGGCATTTTGCTTTTTTTTTTTTCAACCAAGTGCAGAGAGAAAGAGAAAAAAAACTAAATATGAATAAAAAAAACACATTCTATGCTTAACATTTGCATAACAATCCCTGGCCTTTCTCTGACATTTAATATAGCCTATGAATTATAATCAGCCCCAATAATGAGATGAGAAATACCAAGTGTGTCAGTAAAAGGTTTGTCTCAAATGAATTGCCAAGCTTTCCCCCCAGATAACTGTGTTTTATGTGTCCCACTAAAGGAGGCTATCTGAATAGAACTGTTCCATCTTTAAATTCCAACTTCAACTTAAAGGCACAGTCCATAATTTGCTTTTTTTCTACACTACATGCATCTCACCTGGGGAGCAGTGTGTGCCTTCGAAAACATTTCTACAAAGAAAGCAAATAGCCAAATAGAAATACATTTCTCCACAACACTGTGAGGACATTCATTTAAAGGTAGTAAGCAGGTGTCAGCCCTCTATCACAAAACCAAGGTTGTGTGGCACCTTCTATGCATAATGTTCGAAGCAACTATGTGGGCGTGTATGATGGACATGTTCATCATGGCCAGAAAAACAAACAACAACAACAACAACAACAAAAAGATTGTTGTGGGTGGTATATTTACATGTATGTTTAGTTGGCAAAATTTCTGGCCATTGTTGTAATCAATGAAAAACTTGACATTTGTTGGTTAGTGTTTCTTTTAATTATCCGCTGACAAAAACAAGACCGCCAAATATGCTGATTAAGGTGTTCATGGACAGCATGTTTTAGTTTAGCTAAGACAGCTGGCTGGGTCATTGATATTTCATTAAAATTAAACCCTGATCTAGTAAAAATAGACAAAAAAGACATGCTAATAATACTCCAAATTCATGATTTTTTGTAGCCACTTTAATGTTTGTTTATTTTTAATAATTTTATTTCATTTCAATATTTTGGAATTTATTAAGTCACAAACAACTTGAAACACTAAACATTGTTGGACTGCAAGTGTTTTTAAAAGCCCCCATGACCTACTCCGTGTAGTGTCCCTGAATGTCTCATCTATTGCTACCTTTAACACTGTTGAATTTCTTAACATTGGTTACCTTGATATTTTTGTGTGGTGCACCTTGAGCTTCAAATCAGCACAGAAGGTTTTTTAGGAACAATTTATTTTCTTTCCTAAATTCAAAGGGACCCAAGACATTAACAGACTAGAATTGGAGAATGTCTCCTTGAAAAATAAAATGTACTTCATGCGTTGGTAGACAAAATGGTGACTGTTGCTGTTTTTAAACCAAGGACAGATGTTTCAAAGATGCTGGAATGTCCTGCTTACTTGTACATCCTTAAGGGACTATATTTCTTTGTTATTTTGTTTATCTAGTATTTCTAATTTGGTGTGGAAAAGGCTACATTACCAAAAAACCTTTTGTTTGTGGGACAAAATTTGAACTGTCCTTGTCCTATCTTGAAAGACACATTGACCATTTGTTTGAATAAGCTGTACAAAGTCTCTATGACATTGGGGAAAAAAATATCTAAAACCAACAGTAAACACTGCTTTCTTTTAATTCACAGCTTTTCTTATAACATGTAATATTATAAACATTATAATAATAACATATTATATACAAACTATGTCATAGGTAAAGTGTGTCTTTTGAAAATACATCAAACTATAAAAAAAAAAAGCTTTGCCTCTACACAATGTCTATGTTACTTTTAGTTTGGACTGGTAGCTATTCTGGGAATGGGAAAACCCTGACAACAGAAAACCTACTACTATCATTTCAGGTCTTCCTAATACTTTTGTTTGTGTTCTTGCTGCAGGCTCAGCAATCCATCTCTGGTGGCTTGTTCCACATGCAAACTTAATCGAATCACAAAACAAAAGAAGCAAAGCTCTCCAAGAGCATTTGTGTAAGTGAATTAAATTCCATTGCACAGGATGATATTTTTATTTACCGCTGTGTTGTAGTTGTGCATGGTGTGTATCTGGTCTTATAGAAATTGTTCAGTGTACAGTAGTAGTTTCACAGCAAAATTCTACGTTTGAAAGGGCTTATTTGACACAGTGGAAATGTCCATCTTTCTGAGGAGAAACAGTGACTTTTATACAGAGTGGTTTCATAGCATTATGGAGAATAGGATTTGGAGGTATTTCTAACAGGGATCATTTGTCACATGACTTGCAGTACTTGGAAGGAAAACAGTAAATTGGTGATAGCGCTTTAAAAAGATAACTGGTTGACATGCTGTTGTTTTTTGAAATGTACTTTTTGTACAATGAACAGCACAAAAAGGACACTTAATTTATTCGGTTTTATTAGTTTAGGTATTAATTCCAAAGGCAAATTTCTTATATTTTTGGCATATAACTGTCCACACAAAGTGCAAAAGAATAGCTGTTTTCCGTTTTCCTTGAGTAAATTCAACATATCAATCGTATGTTGGTAATTCATCCAGTAGCTCTACCCTAATTTATCTTCATCATTCAGCCACTAAATTTTGAAAAGATATATTATAATTGTAATAATAAAATTAGCATCATGACTTTTTACTGACTTAAGGCATGTTTGAATTCATGACATTCAGTCACAGATATAATTACCTTGTCAAAATTACAGGACATGATGCTTCAACAAAGGACCCATTAAGTAGATTCAGTAGTGCAATGAAGGAAACCTTCATTACAATAACTTGAGTAATACAATTTTGTGTTCCCTAGTGTTGTCAGGGCTGTATTTTTTAAATTACCAGCTTGTTAAACAGAATGATAAGTGCATTCATGAAAATACGCTAATATATGGCAAGAGCATATCAATTCAGAGCCATAAAAACATGTCCTGGGTGCATATCAGTGACTCACTGACAGTTATTTCTTGTCTCAAGGTCGGCTGTGAAACAAACCTGCGACCTCCAGTCAGAGAACAGTTCCTGTCATCCTCCGAAATATGAGGCCATACTATGTCAGGGCCTGGGAACCATTTAGCTCATTGTCAGACTGTCACAAAAGCAGTACTGACACTCCTGTATACAGTGGCATGTGGAATGTCATGGTTTTCTTCGCTAATTTGTGATCCTTGGAATTAATTACTGGTTGCTTTCAACAATAACATAATTAACGTATGTCTAAAATGTCATCATTATCATTTTGCTATTAGATTAGACACAGCCCTCAAACATTTAAAATGGGCCAAAAGTAAGCCATATTTAATAAATTGCTCTTATTTTTATTTTATCACATTTTATTTTTATGTAAAAAGCATTTTATATCACTACCCCATTAATGCCCATAAAAATGGCCCATGTGTATTCTTAATGGAATGTATCAGGAAAAATTTATTTGTTTATACATATATTTTACTGCTTTAACACAACTGTTTGAAACATGTCTAAATTTATTGCATTTTCCACCTCAGAGTATCAGTTGTACTGATACACACCATTTGGTAAATTAGTCCATGGTTGTTATAGATGTGACCATAGAATATGTATATGTTTAAAAAAATTTATTGGCCTATTGTGTTAGAGCTAACTACAGTAGTTGTTTAAGTGCCCACTAGCTAGCTGCTTACCTATTGAGCTTGAGCTGCTAAAGAAAGACTGCAGGTAAAAATATTAGCAACATAGAAAACTGTTGCTATGTAGTCATAAAAAAAAAACAGGTCAAAGTATAAAACTGCATGAAAGTCATTAATCATGTAGCATACTCATCACTCAAAATAATGTTTTGTTCCTTATTGACTCTCATGCCACATTGTTTTGCACTTTAAGGTTGTGTAAATAGTGCTTGCAGGGCAAGTACAAAATGACTGAGGCTGATGATCCTGACTCACGTAGTCTAAATGTATAGTGTGTATTTGGGGGATCAGCTTGCCTGACGACCTTGTGCTACACGTGTGGCCAGGACTTCCTAGTGGAAGGCCAGTGAGAGATCATGTCCACATTGTGACATGGTTACTAAGGTCAGGCGGGGCTAAATACATAGACTCTTTTCCATACTGATATAATAATATCAATTATGAATATTCTTACTGTGCTGCTACTGAGATTTACTGAGGTTATATATTAAACCTATGAAATATTATAAACCAGGAATAAACAAAGGCCTCAGTTTCTACTCATCTTAATGTTGTTTTACTCCTTTAACTTTGTCAAACTTTACTTTAAATGAAAATGTGACATGCAAAAGTCTAAACAATTATAAACAATTACTATTATGGTCATAATCACAATATTAGTTATACTCTATATAAATGCAATCTGTGTTGCACTTTGCATATATTTTAGGACATGTGGTGGGCTGTGGGACCTATTTGCTCTCAGTAGGAAGTTTCATAATCAGCCGAAGGAACAGATTGTTCACTTACATTTTTGTCTCGTCATCATTTCCGGCTGCAGAAAGAATTGGCTGATCATAGCACTGTTGGCAACCAAAGCCCATCCAATTTGTCAAACCTTCTTACACAAGATGAGTTAAATACTAGATACTAATACACTTATTGCAATAACAAATTAAAAACACCTTCCTAATAAAAAGACATAGTGCATCTCAACTGTTTGGAGACTTAAAATTATTGTTTAACCTAGTGCCTCAATTTGATCTTTTTTCTCAAATAAAATGAAATTAAGAGCCATCTAATCTTTGTATTTTTAAAATTAATGTGAATTTGCAGTGACACCCACCATGTTCAAAAAAATCACAGCAAGAGCTTGTAGGCTATTTAATGTAGCAATACCTCTCTGTAATCATAATTCATTTCCTGCTACAGTATTGAGAAAAGAATAATTACATTTACCTATTTGCAAAATAGCAGTATGACACTACATTTAAGCAACGTACAATACAAAACCCATTGGTCCTTAGCCTCTGTGCAACTTAAATTACACATTCATTACTCACAATCAATCACCTTTAGTGCATTCCTGGTAGATAATTATGGAGTTTAATATGTTTTCATCATGGTAGCTCTTACAGCTATCACTGTTCTGCAGGCAGGTAAAATCAAGTGAACACCTAAACAGGGATTCCTCATTTATCCGCAGCATAATGGCACACATAATCAGAAATAATGGCATGACACATAATCAGAAATCAGCCTTGTTGTTGTAATAGTGTCTAAGGACATGCGTAAACCTGTCACTGAGTTAACTTCTGCAAGATCTGTGAAACCAAAGAGAGCCAACATGACGATGATTGACGAGTCCTTGTTTAAAGGTGCTCTCTCCAGCATTTTCTCATAACCTACTGAAGTATGTGTCTACTAACACGGTGTTCTAATCGTTTTAGATCAGACACTGGTGATTTATACGTACTTCTCTGAGCTGTTATTATTCTTTGGAGCTTCCCTGGTTTCATTTGAAGCTTTCAAAATGCACAAGCAACACAAAATGCATGTGTGACAGACAAATAGGAAGATAGTTGTATCATTAAAATGATACAACCAGAATTAGTCTGTAATTATGACATGTTGTATTCGACAGAAAGTGAACACACATAAATACAGTAAATTACCAATAGATAGCTGGTCACCAACATGAGGCAGTCAACAGTGCTTTAAAAGGGTCAGGATCCCACAGTGGCTTCCACCCTTTAATGGCAAAGCCAAGCTGTTTCTCCTTTGCCACTCAGACAGAATTGGTTTCATTTATCTAAAACTACTTTGCTTGACAGATTAAATGTATGTTTTAACATTTTTAGTCTGCAGATCACTCATTATGTGCCTGAAATGATCAAGTGTTATGGTAGTGCACAGCTGGTCGTCATGCATTCAAGGACTGATTAGTAGATCTGATATGATGTTGGAATAATGTGTAAAATGCTGCTTTATTACTACGCCTTGGTCACCATTTCATAAATACAAGCATTCAACATCTTGTTGCCATAGTAACTGAATGAAGAACACCTATTGCTTGAACCCATACACTTGCATTTACTGTGCAATATAGACTGCGTGTCCTAAAAAAAACGTCACAATAGCCCGTTGGACCGCTCATTGTTTTGATAAGCCTCTTCAATGTCACAAAAACACAATTACTTACTTAACTTAATTATTGCAACATCCAGTGTTGCAATAATTTTAATTTTTAGATCTTGTGTTGATGATGGGATAGTTAAACCGCCATGCAAAGTCTTTTCCAGCACATCGCATTCTCAATGGGGTTAAGGACTCTGGACTCAGGACTCTGTGGTGGCCAGTCCATGTTTGGAAAAGATGTGTTATGCTCCCTGAACCACTCTTTCCCAATTTGAGCCCAATGAATTCTGGTATTGTCGTGCCAATATTTCGATCCTTCTGAAACAGATTAACATCTATTCCACGACCACCGGATGTGTCTTCCGACATAGTGGTTTAAGAAATGAGAAGCTACTCACTGCATAAGTTAGGGTTAAATAACTTGTTGCCAGCTGAAAAATAATTGTCCATGCAGTAATTATCCAAAGTTCCAATGTTAACTAACCTATTTGTTTAGTTAAATCCAGGTGGTGACTGTTTTTTGGACGGGCAGTGTATAAGCGTGTGCCGCACTAAAACGAAGCAGAGAGATACTGATGCAGGTTTAACTGCAGGATCGTTTGCCCTTGGGAGTGAAGCCATGTGAACACTATTTAAAAGAAAGCCAATTAAGGATTGGACATTGAAACTAGGAATAATAGAAAAGCTCAGTACTATAGCTCTAGAGAGTAACACTATAGTTACACTTCATTTTAATTAGATTTTACAAAATTAACTGCTATATTAAGCTCCACAAACCTCACTTCCTAACATCTTACTGCTTGTGCGCTTATAAATGATGTAGTTGTTTATTGGACTTACAAAGGATGAAGGGGAATGTCTACTAGTCTTTGCAGTATTTTCCATAGGTGTATACAGTACAAGTAAAAGATGTTGTGTAGCACTCTATAGATTATCATTCCCTACAAATACAGTATGCTGGACCACTTAGATGCTATCCATCAGATTAACTGTGACATGATTTTATGTTCCTTTTGTTCCATACTGGCAAAGACATGTGGAGTTGATTTTGAATGTTAACTGACTACACTGTCACATTTGCAGGCAGCTCTATTGTCAGCCCTGAGATGAACAAAGATACCTGTCATATCGCCATCTTCTTGTTTCCCTGCTAACCCCAATAGGAGGTGAAGCCTTGTCCCATTGTGATTTTCTTGCACTTTACTGTAGATGCATGCAACTTAGAACCATTGGGTTCAGGATACCTGCCCCGATAGTTATACTTTGTAAGCTTTCATTTTTTTGGGCATTTTACTTAAGGCCTATTCAGGACATGGCAGTCATAAAAACAATAAAGCTTTTGATAAAAAGAGCAAACATACTTACACAGGTACAGATGCAGTGTGTGTGCTCAAATAACCTGTATTTAAGGAGTTCTGTAGATGTAAAACACACATACACTACAAAATATTTTTATTTTACTCTATTTGCAGTTCGTATTGTAATATATACAAGAGGTATTATAATTAGTTTCAGTCCCTACCTATGTTTGGAATTATGATAAAGTATTGTGTTAATGTGAAATATTGATTTAATAGAGCCAAACTAAACTAAAACTATCTGCACATATTTAAAATAAACAAATCAGTGTTGGGGGCGATTTGAAGAGAGCTTATCTTGTTTAGTGAAGTTTTCATTCAAAGGTACTCACAATTCTAAGTGAATACATTTTGAGGATGGCTGGAGCCAGCAGGAATCAACCAACCATAGCAACCAACTCTACTGTAGATCAACAACAAGTCACAGTGCAAAAGCGTGTTTAAATCAAACAGCTCTGTTGCACTTCAGCTGCAATGCTGCTCTATACAAGCGGGGATGATTGCACCCTTTCTTACTCTGAGTGAGACCTTATTTCTATTTGTGCACATGTACACACAAACGCACATACATGCACACAAACACACTACAAAACACAAGGGAGTGTACCGGCTCCCACAGGAAATAACATGTGACCTTCCACCTTATTGCTTGCAATCGATGACTAAGAGTGTTGCCTTAGCCTCTCTGACAATTGAGCCAATTTCTCTCCCACTCAGCCAAAGTCCCTTTCTGCAGGGAGGAAGGCCTACATCAGATGCCTGAAGCTCTAAATTAATGCTCTAATGTCGTGATTTATTAGTTTTAGGATTTCCAGTTTGTTGGTTTGATTGTAATTTATTTGCTCTTGTTTTGTCTCCATATCTCCTGTAGAGCTCTGTAATCTGAAATCAATGATAAATTTAAGGCACGCATGAAAAATCAATTAAGTTGTCGTGAGTCTGACTACTTAATATGTAAAAACACGTGTGTTATGTCGGTGGTTCTGAGAGAAGCTTTTCAAACTCTTGGAAAATAACTGATAATGTCATCATGGTCATCAGAGTAACTACTGAGTCACTACATTATGGGAACAGCTGAACAGGGGATTAGATTATCTCAGACTCATCTAATTTTGGCTGGAGAGTGTTTGATTAAACTACTTTATACTGTTTGCAAGTCAAGCATAAACCCCTTAATTGTGTTAATTTGCTGCTATGAAATTTACTCTTGATGATAAACATCACAAAAACAGATGTGGTGCAGAGATGCTTGTTCTCAACACAGAAATCCAAACAACTGCTTTATCTGAATAAACTGCTTCAAAACTACTTCAAAAAACAAAAGAAAACCAAACAAATACAAAACATAAATGGGGACAGTTCACAGACATTCACACTCATTCTCATTTACAATAGAATAAATTAAATGGAAAAATCAGTGGCATGGGATGAAAATCCGCATCTCCAAATCTGAGGCCATGGTCCAGAGTAGAGTCACTGCTCCTCCACACGAAGAGGAGTCAGCTAGGGTGGCTTGGGCATCTGAAGGAGGCTTGACAGGCCCAGAGGAAGACCCAGAACACATTGGAGGGACTATGTCTCTCAGCTGGCCTGGAAATGCCTCGGCGAAGTGAATCAGTCAAAATGCCTGTGCTTCACAATTGGATCAGATTTACTAAAATCTTATATAATGAATCATTAGTTAAAAGTCTGACTGAAGACTTCACCCTTGGTTTCCAGTATCAACTGAAGCTATGTTGTGCAAGACAGCTGCTATTTAAGACTTGCATTTTTGAACAGAACACAAACAAAGTTAGTCTGATGTGGCTGTTTAGGTGACGGCCCACAACGAGCCACCAGAACAGTTTTAATTCACCTTGGCACTGAACTCTCCTGAACTCTGGTTCCCTATTGCACATTGATGTCAGCAGGAAACAGGATGTTGCTTTCTGGGACTGAGTCTCTCGCTGGGAAACTGATGACAGAGAGAGTCTGATGTGAGGTGAGACTTCTACAATACAAATTTTACAAAGGAAAATGATGTAAAATGTCAAACAAACATCGTGTGTTTATTCTTGTATGCTCCAAAGCCAAAGTGGCATTCAGTTTACAACCACGTGAACACACAAGTTAAGATCAAGGTCTACTTTTCAAAATGCACCCAAGAACAGATTTGTATGTGGACACAGTCACAATAAGACAGTTCGCATTAGCAGTTTTATCTTATCTTTAGCATAGTTTATGTTTTTTTAGGTTGCAGCACGTTTTTAATATAACATTGTGGAATGAAGCTGACAAATTTTCAGTGTAATGAAGTTGTCTGGATGCTACAATAGACCGCTCATCCGACTGAAAAACTGATGGTCACAGTAATCATTTAAAAAAATCTCCACATAGCTGAAGCTTTAGCTCTCACTATGTTGTTGTTTCACTCAAATCTGCAGATGCGCGTAGGAGGAAGTGGAGTGCTCTTTGCCCGTCTGCCTATAGGGCCATCCACAGGATGTTGGTGTCGGAGAGCCTCAGCTGACAAGATTCAAGTGTGCATATCGAAAGGCCAGTGGAGACAGATGGAGAACAGGGACAGTTAGACAAGCCCCTCTCATATCGCCTTTGAAGCCATATTTTTCTGCCTGTTATCGCCTATGGTACAAATTACTGCTTACTCAAAAGAAATGCCATGAACAGAGTAAGAGAGATAGATGGTTGCATGCAACACTGACACCCTATGTACATTAGTGATATTCACTGAATAACAATGTCTCACCCTCTTGTCTTTTGTCTGAAATGTATAAACTTGACAAATGTCTGTCCAGCATTTGTATAACTGTGTTTTATTGCTCTTATAGATTTTAAATTATCTAATAGCCGGAAGAACGGAGAATTCCTAAATCAACCCATAATTCATGGGGAATGGAGCCTAAATGGTTTGCTGGCACAAATGAGGCTTTCAAGCGATGTGGCTTGGCGTTGCCTCTTGCCATGGGAACAAGCCTGATTAGCATTATGGTGATGGATCAGAGGAGTCATCATTTAGACCTTTGATACTGGTAAACTAGATCCAGCGTCCTCTAGCTGTATCACTGCCTAACATAATGTTTTGACAGCTCTTGACCTTGCAGTTGATTCTCGGAGAAAATAACTCCACAAATCAACAAGCTCTGCTCTTTTCGCCTATACAGTTAATTTGGGAGTGTAACCATCAAGACAGCGCAGTGCCACTTTTCTAATCTCCTTTACTGCAGGGATTAGTTCTGATGGAATGTTTTTGGCGGTAGTGCCACGTGGTTTTCTTCAGATTCAGCCAAGGAATCTCTATCATCGGAACATCACAGAACCCATTTAGTCTAGGAGAGATGTTTGATCAACAACACTGGGACACAACTATTTGTTTTTACATGATTTTATATAGGCAATGTATCAGTAGTGTGATCTCTATGATGCACAAAGGAATAACAATGAATGCAGTTAAAACATAACTTTGTACATTACATTTAAATAGTTATATAGTCCTTATATTTAGTTGTGATTGAGATTCTAAAATTCACTGCTACAATTTCCAGAGCTCTTACAGGGAGGCCCTCTTCCAAATCCTACATGTGATGGTGCAGTTGGTGAAGTGAAAGGTGGCAAGAAACTGACTCTAATGACTTCATCAGTTAAGCCAGGAAATGGAGGTTTAGTCTATTTTTTGTTATACGACCTGGTCTTCCGTCCTTAAATTGAGTTAATTCATGACTTTGGAAACAGCAGAATCAAGGAGAGTTTTTCCAATTGCCATGCAGCAGTGGCAATGAGAAAGAAAAAGAAAGGATCATGCAGGCCTTTTTTATAAAGTTGAAAGGTGCAGAGTTGCAAGAGTTAAAAATAGGCTTAGTATAAACATTATTTTGTCAAAGGATGTATCCAAGGTCAAGAATGAATGCTGACCCTCAACTTTTATAAATATGGATGAGAGGTCCTAGAGGTGCTCACGAAAAGTTTGAACATCTTCAGCTCCGTGGCAAATAAGCATACTCAATCTGAAGTTGAGCACAAAAGGTCAAATACTGTATGAGGGTCATTCCTACCGACATATTCCACAAATCCTGTAGAATGTATATAGCTTCATCAAGATAGTATTCATTGCAAGAATATACATCTCCTGTTCCTGTTGGTCCTCTGAATAAAATGGCATTCCACGTCTCCGTGGAGCTGAGATGGCATGGACTCTAAATAGGTTGGTGTGACAGTGTGTCAATGTGGTTGTCTCTATGTGTCAGCATAGACTTATGACTTATCCAGGGTCTGCTTTCACCCAATGAGTACTGAGACAGGCTCTCTTCCCCTGTCACCTTGAACATGGTGAGCGGTTTAGTAAATAAATGGATGGCTGGATGTCTCAGACATCAACATGTTCCTAGTACTATAAAATATAAAGTAAAATTGGTCCCCGTCCATCCATAACTGGATAAGACATCCATACGTGGGGTCCCTCTTTTATTATTTGGCTATAAATTTCCATCCAACATCTTTTTTTTTTCTGAAACAATCTGAGCTATTTTCAGCACCATCATCTACAGGGTCCTTCAAATAGTCATCACTTGTTTACCTGCTAGAAAGAGAAGAAAATAAATTATTTATTAATAATATACCTTGATTTCAGTAGTACCACAGTCCACCAATGAATAACCTCACCAAAGCAAGGTCATTAGTGGAAATTGAGAGAGCCCTTGTTCCACAGGGGCATTTAGGGAAATACTGGACATGATCCAGCAATAAAACTTACAGTTGGTGACAGAGAGCGAGCGAGGAAGTAAAAGAGAAAGAGAGACACAAAGACAGTCAATGACAGAGGTGGGACAGGGAGATGAAGCATAAGAGAGGTAGAAAGGAGAGAGGGTGGATGGGTGGGATTGGATGGAGAGAGACAGAGACAGATAGGATGAGAGTGAGGGAGGGAGGGGAGGTCTGTTATCTAGGGAGAGTGGCAGTTTGAGGCTGCCTTTTCTGCAACGCTGCCATCTACTTCTAATGACCCAACGCTGTGCCAGAAGGGGCGGAACGTGTGCAAAAGCCATAAGAGCAAAGGCATCCACCTGGAGAATTACTGACATGTGAAGTAAACAGAGCGGGGTGACCACAGGTACTGACACGAAAAAATAGATTAGGCTAAATGATGTGTGCTGTGTTTGAAAAAAAAAAAAAACAAAACAACATAGTTTAAAGAAATAAACTGATAAACACTTGGGTCCAATAACAGGATTCATAAGATGTATTTCTGTAGATAATCTCATAGGTCACATACTGAAATAACACAACACTATTTGGGACGTTGGTCTCAAAATACACTGAACTGATATGACGTATCCTGAAAAGAAAGAGCACTGTGCAAGCAGTAAGTCCTGCCTGGCATAATAAGGTTTTTTGATTTAATCGGGACCAACTGATCAACATCTGTTTTACGTGACACAATCCTGAGACCAAACATTTTGAAAAGCTAAAAGCCTTTAAAGAAACCAGTATAGAAATCATTAAACGGACAGCAGTAGGATAAAATCACAGTAATGGGATGAGCAAATTTGGCAGTGCAAACAGGAACGTTGACATGCAAATATTTTTGACTGTTCACGATGGTGACAGCAGTCTGAATTGGTGATTAAAATCCCTCATGAGTCTGTGTTTGTCTCGGCCACGGGGACTTTACAACTGTGGCCTGATGAGAGTGCTGGAAATAACTGGTGGAGGCGAGAGAGAAGTGCTGAGTGACGAGGGTGGCTTTTCTGACAGACACCAACCAACACTGTCTGCTAGAATTTTATTTGCATGGTTGATGACCTGAAAGAGTTTCTCTTTGCTTTTGATGGAGTCAAAGTTGTAACAAGATATAATACTGGATAAAAATAGACTTGTACATGTGTAAAAAATGACTTTTTTTGGTTTGCAAATCAGCTTGAACCATGTGGACTCTACTGCATGTGCTGAAATTGAAATCTGGACCATACGGACTCTGTCAGTTGGGGTAGAAAGGGGTTCTGTGCAACAATCATGTATTGGAGCTTTAAATCACTATACTAACAGGCTGTACTCGAGCTTCTAGCATACTGTGTCAGCATTTTGGGAGCAAGACAGAAGGCAGCCTATCTCTATTTCCCGGTAATTAAATGCCTTGACCTGCACCATCACCTGGCCTTTGAGGATTGTGGGTTTGAGAAGTAGGCAGGGGCATTCACCTCTCCCCATAACAGAGCTTTGAGGAGCTAAGCTCAGTGAAACTCTTTACAATGACACACAAAGTAATGGTATCTCTAGGTGGAACAGCTGTAAGGCTGAGTTTAGACCAAAAAAAAAGCCATTGCATTAACAAATGAAGGGGCAATAGGTTACTGGTAGCAGTAAGAACGTGAAATATTGGGGAGGTTTGGATGATGCATCTACAAGTTAAACAGCAAATAAGAGGCAGAAAATACAATTCACAAAATGGGACGTGATACCCATATTACTGCAAGTATCTACAAGATGACAGACGAACTTTACTGCCATGTCCTTTGACATTATTGAAATATTGATTTCAGTCTTTGTTGTGTTCTGCTGACAAGAGCCCTGAATGATTGACAAACGGTTTAATGAATAATTGAAGTGGCATCACACACGTGAGCTACAGCCATGGTGCAAAAGTAGAGGTAGATGCAAACCATACATTACCTAAAATACTGCTGACGAACCTTGTTTTTACATTCAGTAGTAAAATATTGATTTGTACTCTTAATCCACTCTGATACTGACATTTTATCCTATTTTGCTAATTGGTTCTGTTTTATAAATACAGTACAGTTTGACTCAATTTGTTTTGAAGTGAAACCACCCAGGCAGTGGAAAGACACCCAGGGCAATGGCCAGCAAGACATTGCTCACCTGGTAAAGCAAGAAGGCTATTGTGGAAAATGTAGAGTGGATTTTAATTATGCTGCTGCTCTAGTTTTCACTTGAACAGAGGGCCATTAATTCAGAGAGACAATCATGCCCCAGCCCTGTAAGCTTCCCAAGAGATAAAGGCACATTGCTTTGACGATGTCAGCTTTGCAATAAAAGACCTCATGCAACACATTCAATGAGGAGCGACACATTTGTGCAATTCTGTCTGACAATGAGTGCATAATATTATCCACAGAGTAAATCCAATAACAATTCTCCGAGTAAATGAGCATGATTGTTATTATCAATATAATATCTAAGAAGGATGCCAGAAACTCCTCTCCAGGTACTCCGGCTTCCTCCCACCATACAAAGACACGCATGCTAAGTTAATTAGTCACTCTAAATTGCCCATAGGTGTGTATATGGTTGTTTGTCTCCATACATCAACCCATGTGAAAGACTAGCGACCTAGCGAGAGGCGGGATACACCCTTACCTAATGACAGCTGGAATAGGCTCCAGCACTCCTGCGATGCCTATATGGACAAGCTGTCAAGAAAAAGGATGGATGGATGCGAGAAACCCACTACAGTATACTTCCATGTCTGAAAAATTATGGCTCTTTAAAGTGACCTATGGCACCATTAGTTTGTTTCTACTTTTGCTCACTAATACTGTAATTTCTGGATCTTTTCTGTTTTTCTGTTGTTTAATTTATCAACATGTTAATAAATAATATAATGTAAGCTGAAATTTTGAGTTGTATTTGTATTGTATTCACAGTAACAGTTAACTTTAATGTACTGTAAGCTCTTGCAATGATTACTGCACTGTCGGTGAAGGTAGAGGAACATGGCATAAAAGAAGCATTGCTGCTCTTGCTATGACCTTTCACAAGCACTCAGTAAGTGTTGAGACATCAACTGATGGGATGATTTGGAGTTTTCTGCAAGGATTAAGAAGTTAAGACCATGAGAGAAGCCTGCTAATAAGAATCTGAGGTGGCATTTGACAAAGATAAGTGCTGGCAAAACTTGTCTGGAGATACAATCTGTGGCCTTTAGAAGTTAAATATTAGATTTGATGCCCATCACTTATTTTTCTTCTTTATTTTTATCAGCAAAGATTAAAATGGGATTATTGTCTCGCTTTTAAGTACACTTTCAAGTGCTACTCTAGTTCTGGTCAATGACAATTTATTTAGTTTATTTTATTTATTTTTGTCAGTATGTTTTTTTCTTTTTCTTAAAATGAGTATATGACCACTGTACATCTAAAAATAAACTTTTAGCAAACTGGTAACTGTCCAACAGTAAAAATGCCTTAGTAATAAAGGCAGACTTCACTATTTAATTCAAGGAAATGAGATGAAACAAAGAATACCAGTTGTTAAATGGCAAGCATCAAAAAGTCTTATTCATATATGTTAAAGATATCTTTAAAAAGATATCTAACTATTTTAAGGGTCCTCTGTCACCACCATATTTTTGGGACAGAGAGCTCTGAATCAATTACACTCCTCCCTGCAGCCTTCCCTACCATGGCCTGCTGTGGGCTCTGGATTGCAGTAACCCACAGCCATATGCTAATCAGACTCACATATGTTGCCTGTGAGACTATCAAAGAGCCTGGAGGACTCAAAGGACAGAGGATGATGCTGAAACTGGGAGGGGGGGGTGCCGGATAAGAGGCAAGTTGTTGCCCTGTGCATGTCTTTGGGTTGCAGCATGGAGAGAAAGGGACAGGGCAGTGACTAGGACAGTCTGGCTTGTGGTGTACTGCCAGATGGAGAGATTGCCTGCGGACATTCACACTTAGTAGGAGACTAGTGCACAGACACTGGTGCCAGAGAGCATCCAAAATAATCTCCTCTTTGCTCAGCGTTCTTTTGACCATAAAAATAGCTTCATAAATATGGTTGGAGCTTTTATCAGGGATGTCTGTACTTGATTATACACAGTATATTTATCCACACAGAGGTTGCACAAATTCTATCAGTATTCCAAAACAACAAATGACCCAAGTTTAATTTTAAGGAGCTGATCAACATCAGTGTCTCAAGCCAGTAGACTGATGGCCTGTCTCTGTAGCTGTAACTGTATACTCATTTTACATAGGCCTTTTCTATCTGTTGTGGTAGGAAAATCTGTGTATTTTGTGACAAAGTTTCCTCTGCCTAGTCACATTTTCATTTTCTTAGTGATGGAAGACAATGCAGTGAGCCAGCAAAAGCTGTCACAAGAAATTTCAATTATACGAGCTATGACGCCTTGCGCTCTTGCCAAACTATTAGCATTATTCCAGTATTTTACTTTGTGATGTATACTTGTACAGTTCCTCCTCACAATGCTGTTGTTTACCAGTCTAACTATCTTATATCGTCTGTTGTGAAAATGTAACTTTTGTGTTAATTACAGGTCACTATAAGGTGAATAAAGGGATTGTATAGGTTAACTTTACTTCCAGATGCTTTTTCTTGCTTGCAGAAGTAGAAAATTGCTTTATGTTCCTTAATATGTTAGGTCACTCAGGATTTATCTATTTTATCTATAGAAAGCACTTGAGATAACAGAAAAAGATTGTGCAATGCAAGGTAATACACAGCTGGCACAAGGCGAAGAGCCAACAATGAACAGGATAACAGGGTCAAAAAAAGTGTCAAAGTACATGAATTAGTGATCTGTTTGCCATGTTTTGAGCTTCAGAGTAAGACTGTCCAGACAGCCTGGAGGCAGAGCTGCACACCTGACAGCACAGGAGCACTCGGGGTCGCTGGATTTTCACTGGCCTCAGTCATAAGCCGTGGCCCATATGCTGTCATCTCGAGACTGAAAGGTCCTTGGTTCGAGACACTCAAGCACACATCCATTTTTACCATTCAGCTAAAAATGTTGAGTCAGATTCTAATCCAGCTGTTCATATTTGTTGAACTGACAGTTCAGCTATCTCGTGCTCTTTACTTAGCAAGTAGGCTTTGGACAACCAGTGATACACACATACAGTAGTCACACTCACACTACGTATACATGTGAATGCACAATACAAAACAGTGATTTACAAGTAAACAATAAGATAACTATCTTCATAGTAGTGAGCAAAAATAAACCCTGAGCTACGTCTTCCAGGTCAGTCTTGTCAGGTAGGGTGCCATTGAATATCAGTGGGTCTTAGTTTTTTGTGTCATATTTCTAAAACCACAGTAGATTGACTATCTACAGTACAACCATTAATTGTTTCCGTTTTTGTTGACACAATGCGGAGCAAGCACACTGTGAAGCACAAGGGAAAATTACGTATTGCACATGTGCCTACATCTTTTGAAACTGCTTGTTAACTGGTCAACAGATTAGATCTAATTATCCTCAGGCTTATTTAAATTGATGCAGACTGTCCTTTGCCCCTTTTAACTCTCTCTCTCTCTCTCTCTCTCTCTCTCTTTATTTCTGAAAATGTATTTAAGTTCATTACATTTAAGAAGGTTATCCTTAGGCCTTTATGGTGTAAGGAACTCTACTTCAGGCCTCCACCCACAGCACTGTTTGACAAAGTTAAGGCCTGCTACAGTAACATACAGCTCACATAGCCAATTCTTCTGCATCACAGTGATACCATGGTGTTCACATATTCCAGTGTGACAAACTGCAGATTTTTACACTATATACAAGTTAGCAAATTGCACTAATCCAGAACCAGAGGACAATCTTTAGTTGCATTAAAGTTTCCGTGTTCTGATGTTACACACTGTATATGTATATACTGTATATACTGTATACACTCACACAACCATACAAGATTGTATGGTTGTTTATCTTGTTACTATCTTATTTAAATTAAAGCAGCAGGTAATGACACACATTTTCATTGAGACAGACAGAAAAGCCGTAGCTAAGTAATTCAGGTCAAACCATCTACATCTGTGGCCTTCTACTATCGTTGAAATGCGTCAAAATAGATCTGGTCAAATATTTATTTCCCTTTTTCACACAGAATTAGAATTCAATATATTAATAATTCAATCTTATCTGGTGGCCCTCTTATTGCCATTTCTACTGGCCTGTATAATGACTGAAAACAAGGAAAAGTAGACACTCAGAATTCAGATTGTATATCTCCCAAGCAGCTGAGCTGTAGGAATCTTACATCTACTGTAGAGACATTGAGTCCTGCATAATAAAGTATAAACCATACATGTACAGAGTTCATGTGAGGCTCAACACAGTGCACACAATAGTTTGCAGTCTAATTGGATGAAGTGAATGAGTGTCTTCAACCTAGTGTATTGTGCTTTGAGTCTCTGAAGTATTGAGCGCCTGGATGCCATTAATCAGAACCAAATGATCCTTACTGAAGCAAACACAAACCAAACACCTGAACGAGCAGAAAAACAAAATATCATCTATACTGTAGACGACAACACAAAGCAGCATATGTAGGTTTAGTAAAATGTAATATATACAACAAATATAAACTAATTTGGAAAAAGTTGTTTCTTTATTGAGTATTAAATATACTACAAAATGCTTGTGACACTCAATGTTTCAGCTTTTCAAATATGCTTAGAGCATATTTTTATGTTCCATAGTTGGCATCTTCACACTATTTATATAGTCAATAAAAAAGTCTATGATAAAGCAATAAATTTGACATTTACTAATGTGTGTTGTCCATGAACCTAATTAAGTCTAATGTAATTAAAGTCCATCTTATCATTGAGCATTCACTGAATGATCAAGAAGTCTCCATTACTGGCTTTTGCAATATTTCCCATTTGAAGTCTGTATTCACAAGAGTGTTCTGGTTTTGTAAGACACATAAAAAGAGTCCAAAGCCCAGGTCAAGTACAGAGACTGTCAGTAAATAAGCCATGAGATTAAACTAGTTTACTTCAGTGTATCCTGTAGACCCTGTGCTCAAGCGGCAGACATTTGATGCATAATACATTTCCCAGAGATCCACTGACAATAGAAGTGGAGGTGCATTTTCAATAGATACTGAATGTACAACTGTAGAGTTATACATTACGTTATGTAGGCTGATGCATCTATTCCAAAGTGTGGATTGTGCCTGTGCAGTGGGTAGTGGCAGACATTGAATTTTAGTTTTTGTTGACTGCACACAATCTGTCTCCAAAATGTCTTCCTTACAATCCCCCACGCTCTGCACAAATTAAATTTGATTTTAATGTATAAAATCTCAGTGGTGAAAAACATTTCATCTATCATTTTGAACAGCCCAACTGCAACACTGGTCTCTGAAAATAAATGTAATTAGTACATAAAGTTGTTCTTAATTACATGCAAAGTGGTATCATGAAAATTTGATAATTAGTTCCTTGACCTCACATGAAAAATCTACTGCCTCAGTTTATTTCCACAGGCAGCGTCTCTGTCCAATAAGCAGCCTCCCTATAATTAATCAATCTCAGAACTGAAAATATTAAAGTTCTAACCCTTTAAACTGTTGTGCAGCGGTAACACCTAACTTGCATAACATTTATTTTCTGTTGTCCTCATTTCTAGGATTTCATCCTATGTATCATCCACTTCATAATTATACACACAGACTAATTATATGTTATTGTCGTACGCTACTGTGCAGAAATAGCTCCCAATGTTTAGAATTGCACAGCACAGCATGCTTTGTATCATTTTGTAAGTGGGTAATTGTACATTTGGCTATGATTTGTACTTATTACATCAATGACATAGCAATAATTACAGTAATACCCTTCCAGTGATTACTGCAGTAGTAACTAATGATTTGTCTCCTGTGCCATCCTGCTTGTTCGTACTCTCACGCTGCTGAAATAAGAAAAGTAATGCATTGAGAATCTTTGCATTGTTAGGATGTAAGATGGGGGGTTGCATAAGCACGTTATTAATGCAGACATTTGGTAAAGATGATGCTGTTAAAGGACTAAAAAGGGTTTAATTTCATGTTAAACCTACGTGATAAGATCGAAAGAGCTTTTTAGAAGCACATGGCAGCTGAATTTCAGTAATAGGGTGATTAAGTTCAGTGTAGTTAATATTAAAGGCTGCTGGTGCACAGCAAACACAACACTGAGGTTAAAAAACATGGAACTTTTTTCCTTAACCTTGAAAGCCATGCTTGGAGACATCCAAACTCAAGGTTTTCAGTACTTACAAGCCTTTTCTGAACTCCTCAGTGAAAACATAGGCTTCTGTCCATTTACGAATTCACTCAAAGTCCAGATGTTACTTTGATTTTTTTGCATAATGGTGCACACTTTCATTTGGAAATACAAAATTGTCTTGCAAACACACACACACACACACACACACCATTATTGTCAACAATGTGTTTTCCATTCCCATAGTCTATAGAATAAAACAATGCCTAGGCATCTTTAATAAGCCTCCAACCCTGAGAAAGTGCAGATCTCTCAGCCATCTGACTCAGCAGCACTAAATTGTGCTGCCTCTGGGTACTGCAAGCTGTCAGTCTCACACTGGGCAACATCTGTCCTCTGCTGACACACAAAATGACTCTCCTCACATTTATTTTAGTAAAACAGCAATATGAAGGATAGATTATAGACAGATAAACAAGCGGAGGAGAACAAAAGAAACAAGAATGTCAAATCATCAAAACATGCCGACCATATGCCACAATGTGGTAACAACAAAACTAGCCTGAAGATAATACTTTACGTGCATGACTAGGAGCTTTCAAGTAATCTAAATACTGATAGGTAAGCTAAACACTGTTTGGTAAAGGAAACTACACTTTTTATAAACATAATGCTTGATCTGAAATAAGGTATTGAATGGGTCACAGTTAACAGGTAAGTGCAAAAACAGAAGATCAGTAATAAGATACACTCCCCTCCAGATGTATTGGAACAGTGAGGTCAGTCTATTTTTGCTGTAGACTGAAAACATTTGAGTTTGACATCAAAAGATGAATATGAGGCAAAAGATCAACACTTCTTTTCCAGGTGTTTACATCTGAGTCCAATAAACAACTTAGAAGATAGCACCTTCTGGTTGAACCCATCCATTTTTCATTTGAGCAACAGTATTGGAACAGATAGACTTGAAATATTTAAATAAATAAAGTGATAATAAAGTCAATAAGACTTGATATTTAGTTGAAAATTCTTTGACTGCAATAACTGCATCAAGCCTTTGACCCATTGACATCACCAAACCTTTGCATTCTTCTTTTCCAGCCTTTCACTGCAGCCTCTTTCAGTTGTCATTTGTTTTGGGGGGTTACTCTCTTCAGTCTCCTCTTCAATGGGTAAAAAGCTCCATGGTTTAAGTCTGGAGACCGACTTGGACCAAAACCTTCTACTTCTTGCCCTTAAGGAACTCCTTTATTGTTTTGGCAGACATTATCTTTCTGCATGATGAATGATCTCCCAATCAGTTTGACTGCTGCATCTTTCTTTAAATTGGCATAAAAAATGTTTCTGTAGACTTCTACGTTCCTTTTGCTGCTGCCATCATGTGTTACATCATCAATGAAGATTAATGAGCCTGTCCAAGAAGAAGCTGGGATTTACAGTAGTTTTGACAATAGTACAGCAGTGTTTGTGCAAATCATTAGCATGGGCTGTGCTGCTCGTAGTGAGGTTTTATTGAATTTCCTCTTTTCACTGAGGGAAAAGGGAGGAAAAATCAGTTTGGGTAGTTGAAATACTACCAGTGTATTTTCACTTGATTTCAGTTCAGTGTTTGGCTTGTTTTCCTTCAGGCATTAGCAATCTTTCCATTACTTACAGCATTGCAAGGGTAGAGGTTGATGGTGCTGATTATAATGGGGAAGCCTCTGAATCAGCAGGATGCTGTTCCACCCAAAATCCTGAGCTTAACAAGCCTTCAGCTTGATTGACCCTGCCTTCACCTCATCACCGGCGGCTTTCATTAGGGCACTAAGTGCATCAGGGCTGCATTACATACTATTCCAGCAGGCCCACTGTGTATCGCTGTTTTTGCTCCAGCCTCCATAATTAATTGGCCTTGATGAGCATTGAGATGGATACTAATTGGATGGTTAGGGATCGCTTTGACTTCATGTTTTAACATGGGGATGACACATAACATTTTAAATGATTCAGCCTAAATAGTGTGGCTCTGTGATGACTTTCTGTCCTTGGAAATCCTAAATCCAATATGTGTTAGTTGTAAAACATTTTATATGATAAAGGTGAGGGAGGGAAGTTACTCTAATCAATACATGGATACAGCAAAAAATATGTTATGCTTGCACTGCTAGTGTTAAATGGTAAGAAGAAAATCAACTACCAGTATTTAGTAATGATTTTATTACTATGATAATAATGTACCAATATCAACATCTGAACTACTGATTTTATAATTTCATTTTAAGCATCATTATATAGAATTACGGACATAAGTATTCATATAATTGTTTTAACAGGATAGCATGACTTCTAAATTATGTATTGGATTAATCTCTTAAATAGTCAAATCTAAAAAAAGATGTGCATCTGATTGTCATTAACAATAAGGGCATTTTTTGGTCTGGTTTTTATTTTCTAATGTGTTGAAGCGTTTGTGTAGAGTAGTATGTGCACCATGGATGCACCTACTGGAACAAACAACGTTTTGTCTTTTTACAGCATGTTGGCTTTTTGACATTGTGTAATTCTTACTCTTCAGTCTCTTTAAATGCTAATGCACTCTTCCTTATTTTCTTTTAAAAACTCAAACATGTTTGACCATTTAGATGAGCCAAACCTGGTGGGCAGCTTTTTTCTCCATAAATTTAAATTCAGTAGCTGCTGATTGACCCACTGACTGTCTCTTTAATAAATCCTCAGTTTCACCTCTGGTGCAAGGCCGGGCAATCTTCCCTTCTTTTTGTCTTCCTCTAATTAGACACATATTAGAAATGCAGTGAGAAACAATCTAATTAAGAGGGCCTGACTCAATTTGCTTGTGAAAAGTTCAGCAACGGAGGTGGGGAGAGCGAGGGCAAAACACAAGGGAGAGGTGAAGTGGTGAGAGGGAGCCTAATCTAAGCCATCTCTTCTTCTCCAAACCAATTAATGAATCTCGCCATACAGACGGGCAGATATGGAAAGCTGCAACCTGTCGTGTTTGTTTATCGTTTATGTCTTTGTATATGTCCCTACCTGCTGCAGACTGAAACCTTTCGAGATTCGCCACGCTGTAATGAGAGCAGCGATTAATCAGCACAAGTTGGCCTATGCACGTAAGCAATTCCCTTTTCTCCATGTGGAGCAAAAACAAAAGGTACTGACAAAGCAAATATATGAAGATTAAGTCATTTATCTTCAAGCTAATTTGATTTAATACCTCTAATCGTCTTCAGACCATTTGGGGTGGACTGCATTTATCCTTTTTGTTGATGTATATATATTTTTGTACCACTGTCCTGAACCTTAATGAAATGAATTACCCTATAGATGACAGATTTGTTTTAACAAAATGTCACCTGCAGTAGATTATTATTTTGACCTAATATCTTGCTTGCTATGCACACCTAATTATTTTTGCCATTCCACCAAGTTCAGACTTTCTGCATCATAGTTTCTTCTGTGTAGTGCTGTCTAAACCTAACCTAAACCTATAAATAATATATATATATATATATATATATATATATATATATATATATATATATATATATATAAAATAGGTGAAATCAATATGAATTTGAGCTTTCACTGGTTTGACCAGGTGAGTTTGTTTCCTGGAATAAAAAGAGATCCATTATCATTGTTGTCATTATTTATACCTGCATCTCTCTTGCATTATGAATGGATGCTTATTGATGTTTTTAATGTCAAGTCTGTCAAAGTAAAAGTCTCACATGATGATGAAGAACAAATCAATTTTAGAGAGCAGTCCTTCTACATGCAGCATAGTATAAGACAGAGAATTCAGATAATCACAATTCATCCTGATGATCAATGCTGCTTTCAGTAAAAGCTTCAAATTATCCAAATGAACACAATCATTTATTTTGTGTTTTTCATGAGGTGTTCCAGCCTCCTAATGCAAAAAACTAATACTGAGACGGTTTGTAATGTGAAATTAAGTGAATACAATGTGTAGAGTTTGTTACCAGGACAGATTTTCTTTGTTCATCCAGTATGGACTGTAAATATGATCTATTTTGGAACATACTTCCATTTACAAAGAAAGAGTCCAAGAAACAAAAGGGTAATGGATGGACTGTCTGAAGGTCACTGCACTGCCCACTAATGGGTAAAGCACTCCCCATGGTGCCACTGAACAAGTCCCTGTTCAGGAACAGTGATTTCCTACAATGAAGCAAAATTAGGAGGAATCCAGTGGCAGCCTGGGGAAAAGAAGCTATAAGCTGAATTCTTGGCCAACAATGTATTGTAAAGATTATCACTCAAGGTGCCTTTGCACAAGGTCAATGTGCCATGGGCACAGTAGCGATCATCCTTCAATATCCGTAAGAACTACAGCCTGAACAGTGCATGTCCTGTAGTTAAGTATACTGAATCATTTAAATCTGTTGTCTGTCTGCTTTCTATGAACAACATAGAAGGTCATAGTGGGTCAAAATGTAAACAGAAAACAGGGAGTTTAATCCACAGCACACTGAAGGTGTTGAATCCAATGTAATTTGTCAGCTACACCAACAGCCAAGGCACGTTTACACGCTGCCAAAACAATGTGTCCATAATGCAGCCAAAATAATTACAAAAAGCCACAGAGTGAATGAGAGGGATGTGCTAAAGGTTATAATTCTTTTGCCAATTTACATCTCAAAGTATTATAACCAAAAAAAAAGAAGTTTGAAAGGTTTCGTGATATCTAGTGGTGAGATTGCAGAGTGCACACACCACTTGAGCGCTAGGCAGTTTAATATGCCTGTGAGCGTCACATCACGCCATGTTGTGGTTTGCAACTAAATCTACTAGTAATACGTCAAGTGATGAGAAAGTGAAACAGAATGGTTAAATAACTCAAATATTTATTCTTATTCTGTTTTTTAATTGTTGTTTTCTCTGAGATGCTATCGGAGGCTGATGACACTGTACTGTCTCTGTACCTCAATTTTTCTGTGCCTTAAACGTTTAGACAGATTTGATTGCAACTAATTAGCTCATTGTTGTTTTGTTTTCTAAAGTGATGCTATACCTTTGACTTTTTACTGTACTCCATGTAAAAAGGAGTTAGCCACGCAGTGGCAATGGGGTTTTTTACTTTGGGTACCAGGTACAGCACGTTCTAGCTCTGATTCAGTTCAGTAGAGCAAAGCGCAACTTAATTAATTTAATCTGGAAGTTTATGGGTCAGTACTTTGACAACCATCAGAACTTCCCCACGAGGAAGCAAGTCCATTTTTGTGAAGTGTCTGTAGTGCAGGTCTGTTCTATATTCAAGTGTAAACAATCATTTGCACATCCTCATACAGCATCATGGGGTGATAATCGCTCTTGCCACACTCACACTCCTGCATTCAAGATTTGCAAATGACGACTTTGTGAACATCTCAGAACATATTTTACACGTTAGCGTCACCTTTCGCAGACACTGTGTAGTGAGCTGGGGGCATACATAACAAAAAGAACTACTGCATAGTTATATGACCTGCTGGCACAAAGGAGAGGTGAGGAATACCTAACAGGAGGCTTTTGATAGCTTGTGTGACAAAAATCTCAATGTGTTTCCCAGTTTTCATTTAGAGAAGTCAAATAGAAGTGCAATGAAACAAGTGTTTGAAGTGCAGAACTGTGTGTGTTGGAGGCATTATTTGTCAGAGCAGTCTGCTTATGTTCAAACAACCATGCAAGTGTTATTGTGCGTCTCCTCTCCCTCCACTTATATTCAAATGCATTTCATCCGCAATTTTGTCAAAACTACTTGAAAACCATCCGTCTTTGATGAAATCCACATCAATACAATTGTGTAAATGATAAAAGCTTGGTTTAGAGGCATTCCTCAGGTACAGGCTGATTTGAAACCATATAAGATTTCAATGAGTTTTGAAGCAGCAGTTTTAGACCTAAGCAAACTGTGCCACTCAAGCAACCGTTGAAAGCAGTTATGGCATTAGAAAACTGGGTGGGAACAGCTTGTGTTTTGGAGACAGCAAGCAGGAGGGTTAGTATAGGAGGAGAGCTCCGGGGTTTGATAAATGAGGCTGCGTGGCGGCTGCAGTACTAAACTGCTTCCCTGCTCAGCTGCGGTGACAATGTGATTAATATTTGCACAGCATTAAGCTAATTTATCATGGCCACGTGCAAGCCTATGGGAGAATAGACTGTCACATGTATGCCTGGTAGAGGAGAGCAGAGTAGGTTTAGTGGCAATGGGAAGCAATTATTTCGAGCCAAAAACAAACAAATAAATAAATGCAGGAAATTTCTATCAGTGTGACTGGAGTCTGCCAAAAAAGGAATTTAAGAATATGAGAAAGACTGAGTGCAAGAAATCGAATATTGTTGAATATCACCATCATGTATGTGTAATAAATGTATGTCATACCATAAAAAAACACATCCAATTACTGTATATACTACATTTAAAAATGAGAGGAAAATGCACATTACTGTACAATTCATTATCTTGAAATCAAAGCAGGCTTTTCTCTCCATATCTCTCAGTAAACACAGAACTGTTGTCACTTTTGTTCTGATTAGACTTTTTTCATGGCACACTGGTAAAAATAGCTACTGTATCACACATGCATATCCCCCTGGAGATTATCTAAAGAATGGTATGCGTCTCTGCTTCCGAAACATGGATGGCCTACACTCTGTACTGTCCCTGAATGTCTCACACACAGTGCTGCACCTAAACATGGTGTGACTTTCATGATTAAAATGCAGAAGATTCTTCTCAGGACAGGTCTTGCTTGAATCTGCTGAGGAATTCACATTAGACTGAGACTCCTCTCCTGCACTGCCATGTCTGTCAGTATTCTACGTCCAGCTTCTCTGCTGCAGACACACCAGCCAGGCTGCCACTTGGCAGGGAATCTGCTGTCTTGGTCAGTATCCAGTATTAAGATGCTACTGCTGTCAAGGGCCCCTGGTAGAGAAACCAATAGCCAGGGCAGTAACTCACCCTTTAAGACCATTGCCTTGTTTAGGAAAGTAATCTACCCCCAAGCTGCTGCCTCATTCTACACACGATACATCATTGACAAACACTGGCACAGCAGTATTCACAGCAGTCACAATCAACCTCCCTGCTGCCCTGCGTTGCTCAGCTTGGCCTTGCAATGTGGAATATTGTAGTCTGTTTTAGTTAGGCCAGAAAATGGGGAGTTCCACAGGGAATTTTTATATATCCACTTGTGTGATGATGTACTGTATTATAATTAAACTTTATGCAAGTCAGGTCTCACTTCCACTTATTGTCACACTCAAGTATTTCTGAACAAAACCAAGGTCTTGTGAAACCAAAGCCACTCAAAACCACAGGTTCTACTGTTTCAGTGTAAAAAATGCTGGTGACAGACTATTGCATTTAAGAAAATTGTTTAGAACAAAGCCCTTTTTTTTTTTTAGACTTGCCTTGTACTTCACTTGTAAGTTGCTTCATATAAATAAGTCTACCAAAGACTAAATCTTTCATGACTAAACCTGGCATATTTGCATTTATTCTTGTAAACATGGGAATTTGAAAGTTAAATTTCACAAATCACCAAACACAATAATGAAAGTTCATATTAAGTCACCTCACAGACAGGCCAGATGCAAAATCATGAATTTGTGTTGCTCAAACTCCACTGGGGAGAGGAACTACTTGAAGATGTTAGGCCTGACCAGCGTGAAGCAACCACCTGTGTAGCGAAAGGAAAACTCAACTGAAAAAAGAATCACGTAAAGAACAGAATGAAAACTAGTGAGGAACATTTCTGTTTTTATGCTCTATTTTACCTCACTAAGCTGCAGTCCTTGTTTTAACACACAAGAATTATCTGACCTGAAACAGTTAGTTTCTTTACCAACTTAGACATCAGCTTCTGAATAATTAAGCACAAAGAAAGGCAACTATTCCAGCACTAATTTAAATGTGAACTTGTGGCTTTCCACAAAGCCTCTGATTTCATCACATTGTTGGGCTTTGTAAAGAATGTGCAGTGGTATCACCAGCTACTAAAATAACTGAAATTGTGATATGTGTGGATAAATCATCGCTATTTCAGTGGTGAACATGGGCAGAAGTTTGATCATCTAACATAACCTCAGCATCCAAATAAATACCCACACAATAAATAGAAATGATGCATATGTGGTCAGAAAGACAAAGTAGTGTCATAACAACTCCCTACGTTTCTGCTTTCACCTCATCTGAGCTTCCTTTCAAGTTTGTCCATAAATGACAAGTCTATAAACTGCGGACATAGATTTTGACACGGGATCAATTCATGACATTGCCACATGATCCTGCTAATTGCTGCTACCAAATGATTCTTATGACAGTGTAACACATAACTAATTACTAATATGTCAAGTAAAGTTGGTGAATGGTTGGTGAATACGTCAAGTAAAGTTGGTTGAAGATTCATAAACATATAATAAGGTCCAATGACAATAATTGAAAATACAGTTTGATTTGAGTTGCACATGAACCAGTTTTAAGGGTCATGTGAAACTGTTTTAAATTCTCCAAATATATCTGCAGAAGTTTTGCAACTTTACTCTATAATCAGGCACCTATGCACTGAGATACACATCGACAACCACAGTAGCAGTCCCCTGAGAAAAGGGAGGGGGATATGTGCCTGGTGGGTGCTGCTTTGTTTGTGGTGCAGAGACATCGATAAGAATATGTCGACACAGATACAGACACTGGCAGGGGTTTTGGCATGTACATCAGTTGTGACCTTTGGCAAAAAAAATAAAAAATTAAAATGATGCATTGATAAAAATCAGTGAATATGACAGGCTATGTTACATCCAATGGGGCTAGGAGGCATCTGACAAAGTGCAACAGATGGACATCTGCCTGGCATCGGACACCCTGCACGTCAGGATCTAAACGCAGCGGCAAAAAACAGAGAGAGCAGGATGTTGACAACTGTACCAGAGACCTCATCTATCTGCAGTCTGTAACACTTTCACTGCAGCAAAACTGGAGTCAGTTCAACATGCGCTGAAACATTGACATTCACTCAATGTTACATTCAGTTGGGGTAATGAGGCTGTAGTAGTAAGGGAGGGAGTCGGTCTGGTATATTTCCTGTGTACTATAATTTCCATTGGTGCTATCATGTAAACATAACTCCCTGTGTGAAAATAAGTTCAGTAATTCAGCACAGAGGACACCTAACCCCACAATTCTCGGCTTCTAATCAAGTGTGCTACACACTGGCAGGCATATTTTCAGGCAATTCCCGTGAATACTAATAAGACGAGTGGAACCTAATGGGTGATTCTTGTAACCAATATACACTCCACATGAGGCAGCTACTTTATTCTGCATGTGATCTGCATTACTTCTACAGCAGCCACTGAAGCTGAATCATTAAAATTATAATTATTGAAAAAGACAAAAATGATCCCTGTTTGAGCAGAGAAAAGGTTCAAAGGTAAAGCAAAGACGGTAAAACAAATAGCTTTGTTTGTAGCACCACAGGGCAAGCTACTCCATGCACAGTCCATCAGGAGCACAGGGACATTTGAAATGTTATGCTTGAATATAAAGGTAATGATTTGAACATTTGAGCATTTGTTTATGTTACTGTTCAACACTATAGATCAACATTAGGAAACAGTGTGTTCAAACCTGCACTGTGCATAATCTGCAAGTCACTATGTCTAACACAGTGTATTCAACATGTGCTTCTTCCTCTTTCTGCACCAGAGCCATCTATTTGTTTTCATATCATGGCTGTCAGCACATCAAGGTGGTTCAGCATTTTGGTGGAAAATTCTATTTGCAAACAATTATGTTCTGTATTGTGCGGTTCAAATCATAATCGTTGCCACTTTACGCTCTACACTCCCTCTAAATTTGTACTTGTAACAGAACATGCGCCTGCTGGTAGGCGCTTTTATCTAAAGTGTCTTTATATATCACTAGTGCTTTCAATTTCTGTTCATGTGGCCCTGGTGGGTTGGAACCAGGAACCTTAGCTGTGTTTTTGACATGCTAAACAAAACAAAAACATGTAGCATGTTGTGTCTGCAGAACAGTGTTGCTTCCAGTTCCTTCTAGTTTTTGTATCAAGGATCTAATTCAGTCAAACCTCATTGTTGTTTGTTAGAAGTGACTGTGGTATGATGGGAAACTGTCCCATTCAGAGCTCACAGTTCAGAGACAAGCAGTACTTGGTAGCTGTGGCTTGTTCTCTAATACTGTAGCTCTAGTTAGTCCACAGAATTTGTGTTGCTGCAATATCAGTAACTACTACAGTATTAACAGCTGAAGTGCCTTTAAGTTATTTCCTACCTACTGCTGTGAAAAGATACTGATATTTATAAAATCTGGTCTAAAAGTCATGAAGCTCAACATGTCAACTCTGAAATGTAAGCGCGCAATGGTAAAACGCCCAAACTGTATTAGTATGCATTTTCTATGACAGACGTGATATTCTCTCCCGTGCTCTCACAGCACTGACTAGAAATGCTGTTTAATGGAAGTTATCTGAGGATGGCAAAGGAGTTGGGTTCATGCTGCGGACTGTGTGAGACTGATATGCACTGAGAGAGAACATCACAAGTCCCTGAGCTGGGGTTTCTCTGTCAGCCAGCGATCCCTGCAGCCCGCCCCAGGGCCTGTTGGCAAGAAAGTTCCCAGAGCTTTCCACCTGCAATGTCACGTTGATTACACAGTGGGAAGAGCAGAGAGGAGGTCACTGATCACATTTGCTCTCTCTTGCTGGCTGGCTTTCACTTTCTGTCTCCCTTTCTGAGGCCATCTTTCTTATCTGAGCCTATCGAAATCAGAACTTCCCAACAGAAAACAAGCAAGACAGGTTCAATCCTCTCAGTTCCAATTGCCCACAAGGCTTAACACATCTGCTAGAACCTACAAGAGATAGTTGGAACAAGGGAGGTTGTCATGACAACAGCTCCA
Source organism: Anabas testudineus (assembly GCF_900324465.2). Taxonomy (NCBI): domain Eukaryota; kingdom Metazoa; phylum Chordata; class Actinopteri; order Anabantiformes; family Anabantidae; genus Anabas; species Anabas testudineus. The sequence goes on from NC_046615.1 coordinate 19,437,217, forward strand.
CCACTTGTTCCCTGGGAGAGGAGGAGGAAACGCCTTTCTCGCTGCCATCGGGGTCTTTTCTCACCTTGCTGTCCAGGAGAAAATGTCCCACTAGAGCACACTAATGGTTTGGTGGAGGTCATTCCACTAAATTTGCCTGACACCAGCAGCAACAGCCAGGAGATGTTGAGTCATAAGAAGTCATTTTTATCCTGTTTATGGAACTACTCCTAACACTTTTAATGGCCTATACAGAAATCTGATCCATTTGCAGTCCTCTATTGTCCTCCTGGAAAGATCTGCAGGCTCAAATTGATGTGCACAAAACAAGAGAAAGCACCCTCTGTCATTATGGTTCCTTGTTATCTGGGTTCAATAGAACAAGAACTCTCAACAAGCTGGAAGTCGACAGTGGTCCTTTTCTTCAAACTGACACACCGGTAAGCTGCTGTATGAGAGCTGAAAAACAATGCCTGGCGCTACTCTGCTTGGCTGATCTAAGAGAAGTCTCTTGTGCTGTGTATTTCTTCCTCTAATTGGTCCAAGCCCCGTACTCAGGCTCTCAGTGGCTTTACTTCTTCTACTGGGGCAAGCAGAGGATGGGCAGGACTGTGGCGGTCAGGAGGCCGGGTGGTTTGGGGATTGATGGGGGCGGCTTCAGGAACATCCAGAGAGCATAATTACCAGCAAATCTGTGCACACCTGCGATCACGGTATTGATGGGCTTGGTGGACTGGTATTTGTTATTGGGTGGCAAGGGCTGGTGCACTCTCATTAACACTTCTCACCTTTGGAACAGAAAGTAGTGGAAGTAAACAAGTCAGAAGAAGAAAAAAGAGTTGTTCTCTCTCTCTCTGTCAAACACACACTAGCAGGATGCACATACAAAAAAATTAGAGCACTTTTTGTATTTGAGTATTTATCATCCGCTTGAATATTAGACATGTTAGTGATAAAAGTGTGTCTCTTACTTAAGAGACACACTTTTAAGCTCTTGAGTTTTGATCACCAGGAGACACCTCCTTTTCAATCCCACCTTCAGTTATAATTGACCTGCTTCTGCTCAGCTCAGCTTAAACTATTTCATTGTTACCGAGTGTAGTAATTGAATTGTGGAGACTCTGCCATAGTGCTTTCTTTGTTGTAAAAGGTAATTAATCACCATCACTTCACATTTCTGCTGTACATTCACCAAATATATGTTGTTTTCTATATTTTTTCACCTAAATTGAGGGGGAAAAAAAACAAGTGTCTATTTTTCAGATTGTTGTGTTCATGAGCTTAATGACAGGAAATCTTCATTGTGCCATTTGGTGTCAAAAATAATGAGCCGTGATATAACAAACTTGGATTTAAAGGAAAGTTAAATTCTATTTTGACAGCATGTAGAGACTGTTCTTTATTCTTTTGTTCTCTGGTTTAGATGACCCCAGCTCTTTTTATGGCTGAGTCAAACATCACTCTCCCTGTGGTCTGTGATAGTGTACTTAAGCGTTCTCTCATGTGTCTTTGGCTGTGCTGCCTCAGCTTTTCACTCTTTGTCTAAATACAGAAAAACAACAAAGCAGAAGACCATTCTTTTTTTGTATCTTACTGTGGACAGTGTTAGTTTATGGTGATCACATCCCATTTTTGAACATTTACAAATATATCATTTTATCTACAGAATGCAAATATGTTTAAAATGCCCACTCCACATGTTACATCCTTCAACTCCTATCAAGTAATACAGTTTTCCAATTTGGCACCAGACCTCCAGGTTGACCTCCTGCTTTGCATTTGAATGATGTATCACTTATTTACAGGACATCACACAACCACCACAGCCAATCAGATGATCGAATGCTGCAGAGCACAAGATGGCAGCGTGAGAGAAAGGACACATAATAAAAGACAGATAGGATCTGCAGAGACATTAGCTCAGAACACTCGCTTTGTTGTTGAGTTGCATTTAATACTTTCTTTCAAGTCTAGCTTTTGGTTTCTAGCTTTTTGTTTTTGTTTTATAGATGAATTTACTTTACTATAAGCATTTAAAAAAGAGAGTTACATAAAAAAAGGTTTGTTAACCGGAATAAGCAATAGCCTGAAGAGTTGCTTTGTTCCCACTTAAACTGTTTTTTACCAGTGTCTTGCAAACTCACCAACTTAAATTGTTTTGTTTTTAATATACCTGGAAGCTTGTTTTGAAGAGGAACAACTTTCAATCATTATTGAAATACAACTTTTTGCTTCACATTTCTATATACAGTCTGATTCATATGTATCAAGACAGGGACATATGTAATTGTTATTTCTAATATTGTCCAAACTCTCATGGACATGAGTCTATACTGTTGGGTGTCACCGTGCAGTTCATTTGGCTCTTGCAAAGCTTGGTATGGACATTTTCAGATGTCAGTGCTAATATTTACAGTATACTCACTGTAGATTTAACTTTGCCTCTGATCTGTAAATTCCTTGTTTAATCTCCAACAACATAGGCGGGAGTCGATTATATTTTCCTTGTACCTTTGTTTTACATGGTTTCCAATTTGTCTAAGCGTCTGCGGTAATGAACCTTTATTATTGCTGACGTTACAATGGGACAGGCTTAAATTATTTGACAGAATTTGAAATGTCAGTGGTGGCTGAAAAGGTGAGACTGATTTAAAGAAGTGTGGCGTTCAGGCAATTAGTTTTACACTGTACTCCAGGGAGACCTGTGCATCAGGCTCAGTTGCTGCAATTAACATCTTGTGACTTGATGTTCCCTTATACATTTTTAATAAACCCATTATGAGTATGGTTGATGCTGTTGTTCATCACAGGCTTTTTGCAGTGATGTACAGTCACACAATGCAGCAAACCAAAACAGCTAATGTAAGTTTAACCTAAACATATTTAGATAAATACCACATTTTAAAACTACAGCTTACCTGATTGGAACATTTGCTTTTACAGATTTCTTGAAATTAACTTCTTTAGAAGTTGTTTAAGCCACATTTTTATATTTCAAGATGATTCAGCATAAAACTAAACTTCATTTTCATTGCCAAAATTTACATATTTCTTTAGAAGATTTAGAGAATAATGAGTGGATTCTGTGTTAATCCTTCATTTAAAATTAAACATAGCTAGTGACACAGAACATTGTAAAATAAATGTGTCAATAATGAGATGCAGTCACACTATGATGTGCGCTGGTCAGTGAGCAGACCGAGCAGTGTGGTCTCACGCTAATGAAATTTCCGACTGAAGGTTTCATTATGGCGCCACACGACTGATACAAATGGCAGCATGGGGACATCCCCGACCCCGACTGATTCTATCTCACTGTTATCAGCCTCCTCTGTGTATTTCTGGGTGAAGGACACGGTAAAAGGCTGCAGACAGTCATTGATCTGACGCCTTTGACACGAAAATGCAATTAGGAGCTGGCCACGACTTTGTGGGTGGTTATCACAAAGCGCGCTGCTGCACATTCAGATGTCTAAATCTGGATACAAACAGTAATGATTATTTCCTAATTACTCAGGCCTGGTTTCAGTGACTTCATGGCTGCACAGGATCAATTATAATGAGGTGTTTCTTGTTTCATGTTGTGTTATGCAATGTTTTTTTTATTCGTTTGTTTTTTTTTTTTAAGGCACACTATTTCATCTGCTTTGAACTGGCAGGTCCACATGCACAATTGACAGCAGCTGAGAAAGCTTAGCTGACCAAAATGTGACCCCCTTTGTTGCTAATTTCATTACAGTGATGAGGATTTTTAAACATCTATTAATTTTAAGTTATTGTGTTATTGGTATGGTATTAAGAGTGTTTAAGTGATGCATAGAACTTGTATTTACCTCCTGGAGGTTGACAGACGTATTTTAGCTGAAACAAACACATACTTACAAAAGTAAGCACAGTGAACACACAGACTGTAATACTGGGTGTGCTGCCCTTTACAGTAAGAGAGGGCACGAGTATAACAAATGGCTGTTACTGTGAGATTGTACTTGTGCCAAAGATTGTGTATTTTTCTGATCAAACTTTTCCTAAAGTTACAATATGTTTAGAGATAAGAAAGGTTTAGGTCACGACTTAGAATATTACAGTAGCTGAGCTTGCAAGTGTGCTGACAAAGATAACACCTCCTCTTAATCCATGAGAGAAATGATGAAACAAGTCGGTAAGCAGGTTTTTCTTGAGTTAAACAACAACAGATAAAATAATGTATGACGCATGCACACAGATGTATTCTAACAGACTGAGTGGAAATTCTGTGAACTGGTCAGTGAGCAGTGTGGTCTCACACACACTAATGACATTTCTAAAAATTTTAAACAATTTAAATTGTAAACTTCTATATTCTCAATCTTCTCATTTTAATTAAGGTAGTCATTTTTCCGACAATCTGGAAAATAAACATGTTCACTTTTGGGAAGGAAGTTAGATGAGAAGTCCTATTCCACTCTTGTACCTGCAATATAAATATAACACTAAAGCCAGCAGCCACTGAGAGCAGAGGAGGTTTTTGCACTGAACTAGCTCGACGTTTGGGGTCACCCCACGAGGGCACCTGGCCTTAGGTCGACTGTGACACTAGCAGTCATAGCAGGCATCACCCCCTAGTAGCTGTACACCTGGTTCCTCGCCTTTGAACTACCTCCAAACTGACAGGCTGCAGATACTCCAGGGGTCGGCTCGGACCATTATGATGGTCCTCTATTTTAGGCAAAAACGGGACATTTCCTCAACCTTCTAGTTTGTTTTAATGATGATAATATTGCTGTAAAGCTCCAACCCTTAAGTTTACATTCTGATTATTAAATTGTATGTATGTATATTCTTTCCTTTTTTATTTCTGAGAGAACATTGTCTGTATAAATTTTTGGCACATGCTGCACAGTTAATCAGAGAAAGAATGCAGAGCTATACCTGAACTTCACTTGGCTCAAAGGTTTAGCCGTCAGCTCACCTTGAAAGTTCAGACTGGTGAAGTGTTGCAGGCTAAGGAAGCAGACACAATCATGGGGCGAACATTAAAGTGTCCACACAGCAGTGAGATGTGAACCTTTATGCTGTGAGATGGTTATTCAACTCCATGAACACAGTGTAAGACACAAAGGTCAACTATTTCTTTAAAACACATTCTCTTGCACATCATCATCTGTGCTAAGTAGAAGTCACTTGAAATCTCAAACCAGTTTATGCACAGAGACTGAACTTCATTTATCTGTTTCCATAAATCTGGGTCTATAAATATTCTGACCTCTGATCTTTTGCTTATTATCGTTCAGTTCTATTTTTGGAGGAACGTTTTGCTTTAACATTATATGCTTATAAATAAGCTCTCGACTTATTAAAAAGTCTACTACTTATTAGTGGAGAACACTACCAGGGAGTTTTCTCATTACAGAAGAAAAGTACACTGTGTTTACCATCTGCAATTTTTCCCGGTGACCCATTTGTTTTTCTTTAACCTGGTTTTGTGTCTTCCGGGGTTCCTGCACAAAGGTAAAACCTCATTACATAAAATGTCAACAGTAGTTAGTTGTTGGGTTAATTCCCTTCTACAATTACACAAATATACCTTCACAGTAATCATCTGATGCTTTCCCAGAACAGGACACTGTCAAAAATGTCCCTTACATCACAAGCAGGCTTCTCATTTTTGATGGTTTTCCATAAATAATGAGGTGTTTTCAAGAAACACATGACACCATGGTTTTAGCTGTGAACAGACCCTCCTGCTTTGCAGGGTGTGATAGACACTTGCTATTAGTCAGACATCAGCAAGCACTTTAATGTACAAGGCTAATTGCAGGTAGTAAAAAGAGGAAAAGCATTACTTAGCATGGAGGGTGCCTAAAGCGAGAAAACCACCTCACAAAAAGCTAATGAACCATGAGTAAACAATGTTCCTCTCACCCTCTACCCCCCTGAATGCAGCATCTGATACTGCAGAATAATTCTCCATCTCAAACTCTGCCTCCTACCTTAGTGTAGAGCAGGGTCTCTCTCAGTTGTTGGATATTTTCAAGATAGATGATCATAAATTCAGAAGTCAGATGACAACATAAAAATCACATTTATTTTAAATAAATGAGCAAAATCAATTCCACCATAAAATGCAGTTCAAACTTCCTGAATAACTGATCTTAAAATATGATGTTTTTATACATTACACAGGTTTGAACATTTTTAAATGACATTAAATAATGTAAAGATGTTTAGCAACAGTGCAGCAACAGCAACATTGACAGATTAAGCCCTTTACACTGACTCTTGAAAGAAATATGTGACTTCACTTGTCAAATCCTCCACCACGTTCACCAGATAGTTACTAACTTTGTTTGTTATTAGGTGTTTTAGCCAATTAATTACCAACCTAAATGGTAAAATAATGCGGTACTCGTCACATACAGCAAACACTGTTTAAAGTTGGCTGGAGATAAATTAAACATGTATTTTGTGTAAAGGCATCACCATCATTCAACACCAACCTATCATAGCACAAACAACAAGAAAGAAAAAACATGAACCAAACCAGTATTGTCAAGAGCAGAAAGCAATATGGGATGAACTAAAGCTTAAGATGCGTTTGGGGTTCAGTAGCATACAAGTGCATTAAAACATTAAAGCTTTCATTGAAACTAATCCCTCTATGCAACTCCAAATCCTCCTCGCAACTTTCTTACTTATTATACATCTAATAAATAATAAAGAAAACCTCCAACTGAACTGTGATCTGTACATATACATTTCATCCATCCTGTTCTTTCTTTCTTTTCTTTTAGGGAAATAATTTTTTGATCCCACAGGTAAATCAGATATCACTTCAACATGTGACCTGGAGGAACCAGGTTTGTGTGTTGTTGTGATTTTTAACTTTAGGCTGCGATAGCATGCAGGATATACCATATCCAAAAAGGATGTAATGTGATTACCTTAAAAAGCCTGCTCCTGTATACAAGTGTCATCTGATTTCTTCAACTGGTACTTTAAATGAATAACTAACTTGAGTGGATCTTGAGCTCTTCTTATTTTAACAGCTCAGTGGCCATGTCACATGGAAGACCATTCTGTTATTACTCTCATGCATTCAAGTACCACATAGTGGAAAAGGCAGTAACTGGTGAAGCAAGTAGACAGTTATCAAACTGAGAGCACTGACAGACAGACTGACAGACCGTCTCTCTGTCATTTTTAAACATGCAGTTCAAAGCCTGTGTTTTACAGTGACTAAATAAAGCTATTATGAATTGTGATTGCTTATTCATGAATGAAGTCTGGATTATGTCAAAAGCCTAACAGTGTTCCTTCCTGTTTCTAGTAGAAAAGGTATCTGGGGCACATACAGTAAGCTACAGCTGAGAATAACAAACCTGCTCATAAGCAGCTTGATTGGTTTTCAAATTAAAAGAAATTACTGCTCTGGCAAAATAACGACTCCTGTCTTGTCTTGAGACATCGTAATGGACATACAATAAGTAAATAAAGGTGGGAGATATTGTTTATTAAACTCTCTAAAATTCTGTGCTGCACATAATCAGGCGAGTTTTGATTTCTACAATAAGGTGTTAATTATTGTCTGACTCTGGCTGAGCATGCCCCTGCAATCAACACTGCGGAGCTGAGCTGAGACTGACTTGGCCTATATAACAGCTAAGCCTCATTAGCCACAGCCTCAAACCTGCAAGTGACTGGGGAGGCACAGAAACACAGATTTCTCCTGGTGACAAACAAGACAACAGATTCCCACCAGAGCCACAGTGTGTATGGCATTTAATTGGACATATCCCAATTCCCCAATAGAATTTTCCTGATGGTCTTCCTGGACAATTGGTGAAGCAGTCTATTTTTTTCAAAGACCTGTGTGATTCTTGAGCTCCACGCTCCACAGCAGCAGCTGAAACTGCTGCCCTCGGGGTACAACCATCTCTGAGTGACTGCAGGAAACATGTTGAGCACTACATTACTGTAATAATACACTGTTTATGGCTTAAAAATAGCAGTGCACAAATTATGTAAATGTGAAGCGTTTAATTTTGAGTTCTCGAGAGAATTCTCTAAAAATATCAGTAACAAATTAAAGTGTGACACGTTCATATGAAAAATAGTTATTTTTGGTAACTAAGAAAATAACATGTTGTTATAAACATTTATAGTTCAGTTAGAGTATCCATGATCAACCTGTCATGTGCATGTACAGGCTGTTTTACATTAACAGGAAGGATTTGCAGCAAAACATCCAAGCTGGACCTCCAATCACTGCAGAAACTGATATCACTGCCATTTCAAACTTTTGAAAAACTTTCTTCTTTGTGAGACTTTATGTTGTAAAAAAAATTTAATTTAATTTCATGTGAGACATAGAGAGATTGTCCAAATGTACTATAAAATCAAATGCCCTGTCCACTCATTGAGAACATTGTGTCTAGAATGCGAAAGAGCTCGCTTTTGGCCATGCACATCCAGTTTGCATACATTAGTCAAAGCAATCGCATGAATACTCTTTGATGCGTTTTTGCTTGTAATCCACTGGCCCTTCTGTGGTGTTAAGGCTGCGGCTCGTTGAAGTTTGAAGTGGGAGAGAGGGTTTAATGACAGCATAATAAAAACTGGACTGAGATGAAGAATGCTTTCTAATGGAGAAGTTGAGGTCAGAACAGTGGGCACATTACAATGGTAGGAAAAGCACATTGAATCTGAAATTACAGAAGTCATGAGAGCTTGTATGAAAATTTGACAAGAAAAATACATTGCATGTGATTAAAGCAGAAACTATGATTGTTAAAGATTATCCCGTGTTCAAGATTAGCTTTTTACTTTTTTATGATTGTTATTGTTTTACTTTTATCTTTGGATTTTTAAGATATACATACTTCATGCGATAAATGTCAAACGCAATGTTGAAATTATGTTTCATCTATTTGCAAATAAACCAAACTAACACTCTAGCGCTACAATCCCGTATAGCTGTCCCCGTGTATCACTACATTAATGAAGTTAAGAGTGAAAAATGTCCCCAGTACGTCTCCATCTTGTTAGCTCTTTTGAATGTCCCAAAACTGTTTAATAATCCAGCAATTATGCAACCTCATGAATCTTAAACTGTCAGTCTCCCAGTGCACTATGGAGAAAATTGTTACTGCACACTTTCTAAGATTAGCAGTTAATGAGCTTGACAGTTTCTAAAGTTCAGAGTGTTGCAAAAATATGACCCAAATTTCATCCTGGACCATGAATAGTAAAATTATATCAACTGTAACTGTATGCATATCGACTTCTTAATATACTATAAATATTCATCAGATTGTCCTTATGCTACACCAGCCAGTTCAGGGTACAGATTCTGTTTCCGAGCAAAAGAGAGCATCTAACAAAGCGGAGAAATGGATTTAAAACAAGGGACACGCCTGCCAGTGAACTTTGATGAAACTTCTCCACCAAGGAAGATGATTTTATTTTTCCTAGGGGCCCATATTGTAAGTGCATACTGAAATACTGTTCAGTCAGCAGTTAAGTGAGGACCTGTGTGACCATTCAGCTGCAAAGTACAAATGACTTAAAGGCACAGTCTTTAATTGCAGTAATGTGCTCCTGATGGAACACCGTCACCCCACACCTCTGTTGGCTGCTTGAACATAGTGATTAATTGTCCTGAGGGATATTTTTCCATGGCTAAAACACACCGTACACTGTTTATCAGGGGATTTATCCACAATATTTCAAAAACAGAATCCAAGTTTAGTTGTCGGTACCTGTAGAAACCATGTTTTAGTTGTATAACTTTATAAAAAGACAAGTAAATTGTGGTAGAGAATGTAACTTACATTTAGTCACTGAGCAGAGGCTTTTATCCAACAAGACCTACAAGTGAGGTACAAGGCAAAGGCAGGCTAAGCATAAGGAGGTCATGCCTAAGGACCACTACTGGAGGTAGACCACAGCTGGGATTTGATCTCTGGTCTCCCTCACAAAGGGCGATGATCTTACCAACACACTATCCAGCAGCTAACTTATCCTTTCCAGAGCTTTCAAATTCTTTCTTCACAACTGTGCCTTGTTTCATTCGTACAAATAAATCGAAGCTTAATAAAGGAAAAAAAAGGAGCCTGAATGAGGACAGAGATTCATCTGGCAAACTAATAGGCAGTTTACAAATTTTAAGGTTGTAATATAACTGGAACAGTCACAGATTTAGAAGCAGGTAAATAAATTACAAGAAAACAGCAAAGTGCAAAAATGAAGCTGCTCAAACAGTACAGCAGTGATGCAGTTTGGGTGAACTGGCAAAAAGATGGCTGTAAACTGGCATCTACATAAACACTGCAGCTAGCTACAGTGGGAATTAACAAGTAGCTTAGCAGCAGATCCCATGAGATCTCCTGGTGGTGGGGGGATGACGGTGGCACCAAGATGTTCATTAAAAAGCAATTGACTCACAGCGTCAGTCCGATCAGCTGTGTGATCAGTAAAGACTCACAGAAATCATATTACATGCCGTTAGTGTAACCTTGTGTTAATGATGATTTGCTTCTAATGGCGCTGCAAAATAGAACTAGAACAACCTTATTTTCCCCGTGGGATGTGAAATGCCGTGTCTCAATGCAGGAGGAAGTATTTTCTATGGGTGCAGAGTAAGGGTGCGATTGTCTGGGATGTCAGACCTAAATGCAAGATACCGAGATTCTGTGATCAGTGCAGCTGATGCAGCTGTACTTCGACTTTTCCCCAGTTCTACACATTTCAAGTTGTGAGTTTGATTTGAAAAACCCATTTTATGATTTGCATTTAGACTTGTATTATTAAGGAAAGAAGGAATTTAATACTGACTCTAAATAAATAAGAGCTGAATGAGACACACTCTATGGATTTCAGCGTAAAGTTGAACAACACATAATGAGAGCAAAATTATCATAATCTCAGTGAAAATGGAAAAATACAAGCTTTTCGAGCAACACTGAAATGTATCAGCCTGGTGAGAAAAGTGAAAATCTACTTTCTGATTCTACATAAAATATTGATCTTGAAGGATCAGGCCTGGTGACATGCATATGATTCTTATTCATGAGATGAGTATAAACAAACATTGTTGATGGAAAACATGTCGACAAACAAGCGTCAATAAGGCCCCTTAATTAGACAAGAGCAGCCCAAACACAACAAGATTACCATCTAATTATTGAGCTCAAAGTAAGACGTCAATGCACATGACCATTTCTGATGCTACGGTTGTTATATCAAGACATTATGCAAGATAAGGGAATGTTAATTTGGAAGTGATGTTTTCAACAAATTCAGGAATTTTTACAGTTGATATGGAAATGAGAGTCAACAAGAAGTTCTATAAAAGGAGGCACCATCCAATTTCATTTTTGAACTGATTGTGCAGCAATATTTATCCACTTTTATCAAACAACAAATAATGGCATGACACGTGTATTTCTCAATGGAAAGAGAGAGAGAAATTAGTTAGACACATGGTGATGGTACTAGATGATGACACGCTGATCTAAGGTGTCTCTGAGGGCTAATATTAAAAAGTCTGACACAAACTTTAAATTCATATCATTATAGTTAATGGGCTTTACTGCCCAGCTTTTTAGTGATTTCTTTTTCTGGCATTAGCGGTACCATCAGGAATCAGATACATCAACAAACATGGTTGATGTGCACAGGGCATAAAATATATAATCACTTTCCCTTATTTCCTTCCCTCCTCCACTTATTATTAATGTTGTTTGTGCGATTGTGCTTTGGTAAAGTATCATGTTAAGGTATAAAGACCTTGCCGTCAGTCACTTAGTGCAGAGAAAAACATTATATTCTGAATATATGTTGCCCTACCAACAAACAATGCCATGTTTTTTATAGCATTTTTAATTCTTTGAGCAACATTTGACAATAGGAAAGCTGTGTCAAAACTTGTTTTAAACATCTCATCAATAACTTGAGAAACTATATAAGAATAATCCTTGGACACATCAGCGCCCTGATAAAATGTTTTCTAACCTGTGATAGATCTTTGTCAGGTGTATTTTTGCAAAAAACATAAGAGATGAACAAAAGCATGTTTGCTGTTAAGCATGAAAAAAAAACTGGTTTAATGATCCTCAAGGATAAATAAAAAAAGCATGTTATTGCTCAGACTTATTAATAAAAGTTAAAAGCTGGATGGGGTACGGTAGGTCCACCATCTACTGGGTATTATTTAAACGTTGAGTGTAAAAGATTGAGTTATATGTGGATTTTTTTTATTACTTTAGAGTTAAATGCCCTTAATGTCTTTATCTAAATACTGAAGAAGTCAGTCAAAGTTCAGTTTTAAGATTTTGGAATCGTGTGAGGTAATACTTGAATAAATAAGATGATGGAAGGACCATGCATTGTCAAGTACAAAGTTTGACATTGTAAATATACAGTTGTATTCTACATTCTGCAACTGGGAACTTGGCCTGAGTTTGTTTTCATCTTTCTGTCTGTATTGAAAACAAGCTCTGTGCCAGGAGGTGTGCCAACTGCCTGTCAATTACACATGCACAACTCTGCTGAGTCTGTTACTCACTACATGTCACAGAAAACAAAAACAGTAGTTAGTGGTTTCATTTAACAGTCTTGTCTTCTCACAGAGAGTCTCACAAGCCGTCACACTCAACACAACACATATGGCTTAGAGTGTTAAAGGGGTCGGCGTCAGAGGGCAGAACATATGCTCATAGAGTCATGTTCAGATTTGACTTCTGCACAAACAGTAATTGTTGTGTATCTCGTGATGTTGTATCTTATGTCTGTGTGACAAAGCTCGGTAATGTTTCCCATCCCACAACACTAGACACTGTTGTTCTGTTGTTCCATAACCAAAATGTTTTCACAAAGTCGAAGAACACAGTCGACTGTTTGAATCATTATTCAGTTTATTCATTCTGATGTATTCTCAGTATGTTCAGTAAGTGTGAAAAAAAGAATTTTAGGTCTATATACTTTTTGATAAACTCTCGACTATTATTATTAAATGTCCTTAATACTGTGTTTTTGAAGACAGCAAAGCCACTAAGTCAACCATGGTTTGGGCAATTAAAGGTTCGGCATGGTTAACAATAACACAAATTGTGTGCTTTGTGCTCTCCCCTGTTGAATACATCAGTAGCAAATGAGTTGGTAGATTCACACGTTGCATAAAAGATTTTTGCAAAAGTTTCTTTCTGGCTCGTCTAATGATAATTGAGCAGCGCTGCCTCTCTAATACAGAGTGAAGCTTGATTGCCCACTGTACATATCAACATGTATTTGTTGCTGCATTGAGTCATTCGTACTGAAAAACAAAGAAAATTAATTTTGCTGATGAATGTTTTAGCTACAGTTAAACTGAGGGAGCAGAGCTGCGTACAGATACAGAATTAATTACATTTCTATACTCCACACATACATTTAAACCAGCAATGGAGACCGAGTTTGTGCAGGAAGGGAGCAGACGTGGGAGACATTTGACTGGGTTTCTCCTTTTTTTTTTATATTTGCTCTGACGTTACCTACCACAGCCTTAGGGGAGGAGAGAGAAACAATGCCGTACGGTCTGTTGTCTTACACTACTTTGTACACCAGAAAGCAAACATTCAAGTAATTGGTTCCATTTGAAGTTAAACACGGGGGAATATGGTTTGCAAGTCTCTCGCTGGCTGTTAGCACAACAGTTGTCAGGTTGCATGTGGCTAAATATACTCTTTGGAGGTTTTTTATTTCCTCAGATATTGATTCCCCCCCGTGTGACATGTGACTGGATGGATTCTTTTATTTTCACTTCGGATGGCCTATCACAATTCTTAGGTCTTCGGGCTCTCTAACATTGAATTAATTCAGTTTGGTTTTTAATCACTGGCAATTAAAGATTTAATCTCATATTCCTGCAGAATTTCAGAAGTTCTTAAAACAACAACCACCTAATGCCACAGTAATGACTACTTATGGGTGTACAGGCTAAAAAAGGCAAAAGCTGGCACCAGGTGCTTCCTTGGACACCTGTTAAATCAGTTTCAACCTGTGATCTGTATTCATTCAAACGCCTGAGACAGATCTCAAAAAGCTTGTTTGTGCCGCACCCACTGCATCTCATTTCAAGTGAGGATACACATTTATCAGTGTTACAAAACCATCTTCTCCTCTCTTGTTAACAGGCTGCAGGGATAACAGTTTTGTTTATGGCGTAATAATAAGAGAAAACATGATTTCCCTGTGAAAGCAGAGGCATACAACAATCAGGTTTTCAGTGAAATTAATTTTACAGGCGTTTCCTGTTGTTATTTAGCTGTGGATCTCATCAGGTGGAATGTTTTTTTTTCCCTTATGACCATTTATAGACGTCTACACTTAGATCGAGTTATGATACCTGTTATCCACTCCTTGTGTGGTAGAGGATAACACCCTTTGAGATGTATACTTGACACAGAGGCACTGGGGAAGCTCTCCAAGGACAACATAATATATTTATGATAACAGAAACCTCAGATGTTATTACCTTGTTTAAAAAAAAAAAAACTAAATTACCCATATATCCAGACAAAGGTATTATTTGCAGATAGTTCAGCAACATTTTATCTTTATTGCTAGAAAATACATACAGAATATCAGCATATCAGCTTACAGACACCTCATTGTGCAGTGCACATAAACACACTGCTTCAAAACCAGCTGCTTTGTCTGATATAACAAACTGCAATTCACTCACGTAATATTATAGGTAATAATGATGAGGAACAAAATTGGACAAAAAACAAACTGGGAAAAAAGAAAGGCCTGCAGCAACGAAGGAAGCACTGTCATAAGAACCCTCAGTTTAAATATGCTGTCTACTAGTAATAAGGCAAATCATCATTAAATCTATTAATCAGCTAACAAACTAAGCACTAACTACTATTTGCCACAAACAATGTCATTATCAAAATCTAAATCCATTTTTGATGCAATAACTCCTAATGACTGTATGGTTGAAACCTTATTATCCCTCCCTGTTAATTATGATCAACATACAGTACAGTAAGCACCATTTACAGTTAGTTTTAACATGCAATTTAAATTGAGATTGGACAATGATATCCAATCACTGGGTTTTTGTTTTTCTACCAAGTTAATAAAAAAGGATAATTTT
This sequence comes from Anabas testudineus, assembly GCF_900324465.2. NCBI lineage: Eukaryota > Metazoa > Chordata > Actinopteri > Anabantiformes > Anabantidae > Anabas > Anabas testudineus. Next base: position 19,452,317 of record NC_046615.1, read on the forward strand.
GATTCTGTTTGCATTGTGATCAGATTCATTAGGGAAATTAGTCTAATGAAGCCAGCAGACTTTACAATTGATCCATACACTATGCCTACAGCCAATGGCACACCATTGTCAGCCTGAGTCACTGTGGAAAAGGCACTGGAGCAATTTATTGCACTTGTATGGCAGGGACACAAAAAGTGTGTTCACATGTAGGGGACCATACATATGCTTTGCTAGCAGCTGTAAACAAACCGACTATCTCTGCATGAATTCATGAGGACATGTATCTGTATCTGGAATGAAACTAAGTAAGAAAGAAAATATTGTGACAAGCAGCAGGTGAAGGTATATTTTACCCTCCAGGTCCTGTAAGGGCGTGATGTAAACACAATACTAAAATGGAACTGCATCAGAGAGATTCAAAGCAATATTAGACAGTATCACAGCAACTTCACAATTTTCCCTTAAAGACCCTTTGCTATTGTACACATTTTACAGAGCTGCACTCTGACCCACGCTGAAGTTGACTACTAGGTTGAGGAAAGGCCGTGGCAACAGACAGGGAAAATCACACCTCTATAGCTAATTGCACTACCTTCAACAGTGCCTGCTCACATAGTGTGTTCCCTCCTGTTCCCCTCTTGACTGATGTGCTGAGAATTAGATTCTGTCACTTAAAGACTCACCAGGGCGACACCCCACAGACTTTTTACCGGGCCAAGACAGGGGTCAGCCCCTGTGGTATTTGAAGAAGGGGAATGGGGTCACTTTTAGTTTCTGCCTGCATGTGTTACTGCTGCTGCAGTAGACACGGACACATGCTGAGGACAATGAGGCACAGAAACCATATCCTCTGTCTGTTCCATTGTTAAAAAAAAAAACATCTAAGAAGGATAGGGGCAACACACCAGAATGTTGTTATAGCATCTCAAAATCTCTTAGCGAAAATGCAGGGTCAACAAAGTCAGAGACAGATTTTTTTGTGCCTTATTCAACCCAAATCTTAAAAAAAAAATAAATAAATTTGCTATTTTTTTAACTTAATAGTTTCTAGTAGGACCCACACGGACACTAAAACCAACAATGACCTGCCTCTGCTCACAGGTCCATCAGTCTGCAGTCTTGATTAGCCACAAAACTCTGTTGTTGTGCAGAAACGATTAAAAACACATCAGCCAGACGCACAGCTCCACTGGGCGACATGTTTCTCCATTCCAAAATGCATGGTCGAAATATTCTCAGAAAATATATTTCCCCAAATACCCTAAATCACAGATAATTCCACTAGATGTCTTGCACATGGGCAATTGACTGGCTCACTGTCAAAAAGCTCTCCTGGTGCACAGAGAGAGTCTAGAGATATAAAAACATGTCCAAATTATGATACTGCCACCAGAGTTTCAAACATAACATTTCTTTCAATCTAAAATGGTCTTTTTGGGTCTTATCCGTCTACAGAATGCTGTTCTAACAGCCTTCTGGCTTATCAACACCACCTTGAGCAAACCGTGGATGGACAGCGAGGTTCTTTTCGCTATGAGCACTATTGTTGTGAGAACTGATATCTGCCACTAAAGTATAGTATATGTGAGACTGATATATAACGTATATGTTCGTGGATATTCTAATACAGACTTTACATGCATTAACACTGAGAACAGGACATCGATCCCTGATGTGGAATCACAGAATAAAATCCTCTTGTGTACAGAGTAGAAGAGGATGGTTATATCTGCTCTATGCTACACAGGCCTTAAGAGACCACAGTGCTTTGTGAGAATATAATAAATAGTCCAATGTCTGCATCAATGCTTAAACATTCAGCTTAACTTCTATGATGTCAAAGACATCTATGTTGAGAAATGTAACTCTTCAAACAGTACAGCAACAATGTATTTATGATCTACCACATCTAATTATCATAAATTAGTAAAATAATATATCTTCCTTTTGTTAAACTGTCAGGATGGTGTCAAACCTGGCAACCCAAGTCATCCATGCTGGGGTACAAATTAATGATTTAGACCAGATAGATAAGTAAACAAATACCATCAAAGGTCCTGAGACAGAACACTACCAGATGTTTTAACAGCTATTTTTGCTGGGTATAACTATAGTATAGTATATCGCACTGATTAGGTTACATTATTATAAATGTAGTTGCAACAGAACTCTGAAGAGGGTGAGGGAGATGTCATTTAAAGTCTGTGCTCGCCCACACAGTCCTGCAAAAAAGAATAGTGCTTACACTATGCTTAAATGATTGTTATGCAGCTGGGGATGGTTGTGTACATACAGGAAACTAATTTGTACTGAAAACAGGGAAAAACTCATAAGTGAAAGGACAGATCGTGGGTTTGAGTCACAGTGGACGGGACAGTTACGGGGTCCGACAGCAGCTCTGTATCACAGGAAAGGGACGAAAAGCTACTATGACCTTCCCTCCCAAAGGGTCAGGGAGCTTTGAGATGGCAGAAATGAGGTTGATGACCCTAAAGATTACATCACCTTTAAGTTCTTCCTTTTCTTTTCCAAGGTAATAAAATTGTGACCAATAATGACCTGAAATATTGAAGTAAAAAATAAAATTTCCACACAGCAGCTGTGTCTGCTCCAGATCAAATGTAGGTTTTGCTTCCACCACTGCAAACTCAGAAACTAATGACTTGCTGTTAAAATTAAGTTACTATCCAGATTTAAAGAAAAGACATAGAATAATAAAGGTGCTAACACATATACAACACAATGAAATGTTTACATGTATTTTTAACAACTGGCTCAACTCATGTTTTATACTTCAAATAATTTAAAAGAATGGCAGTGGCAGTGACAATTCCTAAACTACAATATGGGCTCTGGGAATAACAACTAATCCCTTAGCAGTGTTTTTATAGTGTGTGCATGTATGGGCTGTGAGTAGGCCAGGCAACTAGAAATGTGTTTCTGTAACCACCACAAGAGCTAATAAAAAAAAACATCCTGTCTAAAATATGCAGTCTAGAGTAGTCTTGCTATAATAACGTACCTTATCCAATTAGTATCTGGTGTCAAACTGGGAACTGAATCTTTAGCATGAAGTGTAGAATTGTGAACAGGAGGTTCACCATACTTGACCTAAGAGGCTTTACATTTTATAAATGCACAAGCTAAGAGGCTGAATGATGAGTGCAAATATAGGAGGAAGCTACAGAACCAATTCAGAAACTATGAGCAGTCTATCCACAGCCAAAGTAACACACATTTACAGTCTCTTCTAGCGATTTTTTTGTAAAATCAATTCATGTGATAAATATTTATTGAGCAAATTTAATTAACCCAGTGACAAGATCAAGATTAGATGTGGGCCTCTGATTCTAAACTGTTCCCAAACTTATAACATGTTTTCTCTACAGTACATCGACCATAAATCTGAAACAAAATGGAAATATCAGCTTGGCTTCTCAAGGAAAGTATAAGCTCCTGGCCATCGCGGAGCCACAAAGCTCAGTGAGAAGTATTCACCGTACAGACCATTCTCATATTGTTCTGGCTGCCTCCAAGCTGATGAAAACTACTGAGGATAGAGGGAGAAGCCCCCTGAGCGTAAACACATTGCATAATAGTCACTTTCTTCAAAATGCTAACAGCCCCCGAAAAGGTTTTACCATTTCTGAGATTCTGACGCACAAAAAACAACATTTAATCTACATATACTGTATTGACAGAGCAGACAGTTTGGACTCAGGGTTTCTTTGTTATAGGATGTTCTTGAGAACTGTTTTATAGGTGTACCAGGCTGTATTCTCAAAAGTATTTTACTGGGGTTTTTTCTCCATAAGACAGTGGAAACTGGGTGAAAACACTTTGTAAAATGTTGCTTTCATTTCAGCCTTTGGAGTAATGTATCTTAAGAACAGGAAGTGTAAACCTGTCGATGCAGGCAAGTCTCACCTCGAGACACGATTGTGTTGTGAACTGTTTTTCCTTGTACCTAATTAAAAGTAATTAAAGAAACAGCTGCGTGCTTCAGTTTCCTCACATTTTAATCTTCTCAAGGACTGACAACAGACAATCCACACCTCAGGCAAAATAAAGACTTTCAGTGCTGCCATGGAGTGCAGATGTGGAGGATACTCACTTGGTTTATTTGTTATATTGCAGATCGAGGTCACTGTTTCGCAGCTAGTCTCTCCTCCATATGTTTGTTACTTTCTAGGTAGTGAAATGAGCAGTGGTTTTATTTTGGCTGATGAATAAGGAAAATTAAAAGCGACACACAAACATTTCGCAGTATTCACTGTAGCTCTGCTGTCTATAAATTGTTGTTTAGCACATAATGTAAATTACATAAAAGAGTAATAGGCCTTATTTTAAGATATGCGAGTAAGTTATGGCACTTTTTCAGCTTTGATGTTCTTCAGCATCAGAAATGAATGTATTTGACAAAACCTTTTGTAGACGGACCAAAAATAATAATTCGTAGTGGACCACACACATTTAATTTTACTCACATTAACTTTTAGCGAAAGGTAATAAAACAATTACAGACTGTGGGTGCAACATCTTTGACATCCTCTTCTGTAATATTAACAAGCAGGACTTGTATTAAATAATAAATTCACGGTTCATTAGCAGAAACTGCTTGTCCCTCTGGTGTATTCCTCGTGTCCTCAAGAAACCCAGCGCTTTGGTTGAACAGTAGAACCTCCTTACTATCTTCAACTACCAGGCATGCACTGTGTGCCCTGGCTCATTGTCAAATCCATACAGGCAGCCTCTTGGTTTAAGTAATGAGAGTGGTGATTGAATATTTAAGCACCTAATGAATTCCTCTTTTTACACTGGGGAATGTGCAGCAACTTGGTGGCACTTGTTCTTGAGTAGTGCTATGTATTTCAGTGGTTGAGGATGGTAAAATGAACGATACCGCTTTCCACAATGGACATGACATTTAGGATTATCAAGTGTTAAAAAGGGGTTTGGGAGGATTTAGACTAATTTTTTCTAATTGCCAGTATCTGAAAAAAACACTAATTTGATAATGAACAACCAGAGTCTACACAGAATATCAAGTCACATATTTGAGTTTTACTAACAATGTCGCCACAGTTACTAAAGGTCTAGAATTAGCAAAGTTATCTGGGTAAATGGAGAAGTGATCACAGAAAGAAGCTCAAGACACGAAAACATCCATAAAGGCTGTGACACATCGAGTCCATTTCCATCCATTTCTCTTCTCATGCAATAATTCATTAAGCTTAAACGCCCGTCATCGACAGGTTCGCTACAGATTTAACATGCTAAACAATCGGAAAAGTTGCCGATGTGGGTTTGACTAGTGCCAACACACCGTAAACCGAGCTCAACAGGTTCTCAGTGATGGCCTGCCTGCTGACTGCTAGCTTGGTGAAAAATCTGAGCTATTTCATTATTAAAGTGAAAGAACATGAACCTACAGCCCTCTAAAAAAAAAAGGCTCAATCGTTTTTGCTGTACAGTAAATGCATGGTATTCAGTCTAATGTCAAAAGATGAATGTGAGACAGTTACACTTGATATGGAAAATTACATAGAACATCGTACCTTTTAAGAGCAACATTATTGGAAAATATGTTTTTTTTTTTTTGTGCGTCTCATCAGCCCTTAAAACTTTATTTCAGAACGTTTGGGGCTCACCTCTGTACATTTGTGCAAATTCCAACTTGGCTTTCCAAATTAATGTTAATGATGGGTTTGCATCTTGTGAAATTGCATAGGGAGTTTCTGCTAATTTCTTCAAGTGGTGGACTGTGATACCTTTGCCCCTTGCTCTGTGCAGGTTGTTGGTGATGCCACATTGCTTTTGTGTTTTCCTTACAGTTCTCACAATGCTTCTCTCACCAGCTGTTTTCCTTTAAATTTTTGTATTAGCTATGCCTCTGATTGTTTTATCCTCAAATTCAAAACAGATAGCTTTTCTCCCACAGACAGCTGATGATTTATCATTTTTAAGAACAAATTAAGTCAGGTAAAACCTAATTAAGGCTAAAACAAACGGTTGCCATTAAGAGTAATTTATTGTTTAATCTCAAAGGACTCCGCTATGTAACACAAAACCCATATCAATCACACACTCCCATATACTTTTGCTTACTTAAATGCGATCAGATACAAACAATGCCATATTGTTTAAGGTTTTGTTTAAATACCATTAAACAAATGATGAATTACCGAACTTACCCAAATGTCTTCAGTCCTCAGCATAAAACAATAAATAACTTGTACTAAGAGTCCACACGTCTGCAAGTTTTTTAGAGGCAAAGAAGAAAAAGTAAAAAAAGTACAATTATCCCAGATGTTTCACCAGCCCACTACCCACGCAGCAACAGTACAGACCAAAAGCACTTTCCTGTTGATTGATTGAAAGGTCAAGAGTAGCTGGATACTCTCTGAGGCAGAGAAATTGTAAGAGGTACTCAGGTCCTACATGGAATTTTTTGCATGCACATGGACAAAATGGACTAAAAATTGTTGCAACTGACTGATCCACCAGAGATGCACCACTAAGCTCCCAAACTACTGTGCTCATATACTGTGCTGCAAGGTCTTGAGAACTGATCTGATGTGCAGCATGCCAGTTTTTGTGAAAAAAATAAAGCTATGAAATGTTTACACAACTGCCTAAAGTGTGATTCTAACCCCGATTTAAACTTCATGTTATCTCCTCTCTAGTGCATTCTGTCCCCTTGCACACTCATCTTAGTGCTGTGGTAAGCACCCTCTTGCTAGATGTGCTCCTGAGATGGAGAGTTCTGCTTATTAAGACCTGTTCAACAAAATCTAGCGATTGGCAAATTTCAAACATGACTTCAGGGGAATACCACTAAATTTCAGGCATTACACATATCTCCAGATGCCAATGTTGCACAAAAGGGATGGAAAACTGTGTCAGAAAGTGTGATGTAACATTTCTGCTGATGTGCTGAGAGTGAATAGAAAAGCTGGAAAAAGTCTTTGCTTATATGCTTCCATATTTAGCAGTTGCTGCTCACACAATAGCAGAGAAAGCAATTCACAACCATCCAACTATTCTTATCAATAATAAGTGAGAGCTGAATACATCCTCTAAACCACAGAAGATGGTATCAAACTCTGAGAACTGAGAAACGTTTAGTGTTAAATTTAAACATGCTTCCTTTGTCTCTTTACGCCGTATGGGCTGCAATACATTAAATCAATGCAGCATGTGAGGAGTGGTGTGTGCAAATGCCCCACAGCACAGTAATTGAGATACAGCCTGCAGCTCAAGTTACGTTATGTGTAGGCAATGATACATAACCTACATATCTGATTAAGATTTGCTTGCAATGTATGGAAAATCACTGTGAAAAATGTGACGAGTACATGAAAATTTGATTTACATTTTCTCATTTTACCTCAGGGTATAGTTCCCATTTAACTATGCCAAGCAGTTCATTCATCTCGAATGATTATTCACCTGACATTTTCAACAGCTTGTGCTCCCACCGTCCTAAAAAAGGTAAAAAGTGTATTCCCCAAATGCTCATCACAGAAAATCAAACACAGTGTGACTTTCAATCCTCGAAGGCAGATTATAATGAGGGGAACCCTCAATGAAAGAGTCTTTGCTATTTTCTCCTCAGATCCCAGTGGGTTATCACTCTTCAGAAATAATACAGACTACCTCTCATGTCTAACAGAGCAGTCACATGCACAGTGCATAGAGCAAGGACGAGAAGGTTGAACTGTGTATAAAAATAGTTCTAGTGTCCGCCAAGCTAAAATCTGCTGTTTCTAAACTGATGTTTTATAAATACAGAATAGACTCATTTTAATAGGTTTTTGTGGGAACATAATCACAACCAGCAGGCAGAAGGAGTAGAGCTGTTTTAATGTTGTTTTGTTCTGTTTGTTTTTGTGCTTGCACAAAAAGCTGTGCTGTGATGTCTTGTTAGTTAAAGGTTTTAAATCTATTCCACTTGTCACCACCAGAAACACTGCATTCAGACAGATTGCAAAGCAACTCTATCAAAGTCAAAACTAAGACACAAAGTAGAGGCTTATTATCGAATTAATTTGAGTGAAAAGACCAAGGATTTGTTCAGAGACAAGGGGAAAAAAAGAGCCTTGTGCAGGGAACTTCTAATTACCTGCGTCAGGTGTGTATTCAGCCAATCAGAGGAAAAAAGTCCTGGAAAACTAACAGTACAGTGGCGCTCGAGGACTAGGGATGGCCACCTGTGGACGGGAAACAACTGCAGAAAAGATATGAGGATCCTGATATGATCCACACAAACACAGAGCTGTTAATGCCAATGTGATGCGTAACTTAAACTACATACAGTCGCCACATTCGCACTACTACTGCAAGGCAACGCGCTGTTTCTTTTACTCTATGAACACATCTCATCATTGATGTCAGTATGTTTGAAAACCGGCTGAGTACACTGTATTATGCATCAAGGTGAGAGCCTGTAACACAAATGACAGTTTCTGCTGTCTCACTGTTCAGCATTAGTAAAAGCTGTCCTGCTACACGCTATACAGTAGCTTTCAAGCCCAGCACCTTTAATCTTAGGCCCCATCACAGCAGCAATTGGGAGAGCTAATATGTTTATGTTTTGAGATTAAAGGTAACAGAACCCATGGAACTAACTAATACATCAGCTGTATCTCGAGGGCCACCGTCCTGCCATCCTTGCTATCCCTAACCTGGCTGAGGTGAGTTCAGCCAATTAGATGCTGTAAGTGTACAGATGGTTGGAAAACAAGCAGGACAGTTTTACATGCCAGAATTTCACAGCATTTGTGAGAGTTATGTTGCAAGCAGTACAAGTGAATCATAAAACTCCTCATAAAGTCAGCATGACCTTCGAGCTACAGTGTTCCTTATATTTATTGTGCCCCCTTTGTTTCCAGATTATCTTCAACACTTATGAATCACTTGAGTTGTGATGATGTCCCAGTCCATTTACTGACAGATTTTCCATTTTATGTTTAAAGATGGCAGTGTTTGTGCTTCATGATGTGAGACAGCACCCGAGACTTATAACGTATAGCCCACAAAGGCCTGCAATCATTTTGACAGGGCTATCATCAATCAAAACATCTTTTAGATAAGCCTTTAAAATATGCCTCAGACCGATTTGGTGATTGGTTGTTTTGAAGTGCAAAGTGCTGCATCACATTACAGAATCAAGTTATCAACTTTATATTATCTGAGACATTCGTCCTAAAACACCTTCACATTAAATATTCAAATCTTCCATAATATCATACAAATCTCACATCTGCTTGTAGAGTCTATGCTTTGCAACAATTTTGTAAAATCTGCATGACATCACACGTGACATATTGTTTATATTCAACCCAAACCATAACCTTTACCTTATCTTTACACTAATTGCAAATAAATCTCAGGTTGCAATGCTCATACATACATTAATCATGCACTAGACCACCTCCGTGCAACTCTAGTGCAGTGCAAACATGCACCATTTTCTTTATCCCAAACCAAACCAGACAGCAATTACACCTGTCACCACCAAGTATTTGGTAAAACGGCTGAATGATATATAAACATAATATCTAGAAGACAGGGTTTAGCCACTAGATCTCAGCGCATTTAAAGTCTTCTGAAGGAATTTGGACTTCCAGGTTTGACAGTGCTCTCCGTTAGTCTGACTAAAACAGTAAATAAAGAACATTTCTTTTGAAAGAGTTGTCCAACACTCTTCCAGCAGAGGCCCACAGCCTTGTAGAATCTGTGTCTAACACTGAAGCGGTTTGATTACGATGGGGCTTCATTGCCTTGCTAGATTTGTTCTTTATTTTTTGTTCATTTATTTGTATTTTCCATGTATGATCCATCTGCTTGTCTGCAGGATGAGTTATATACTGTTGAGTGATACACAGAAGGCTAAAGTCTGAAACTCAAGCCAGCTGGTTAATTTAAAGTACATTATAATACATCTATTTATTCTGACAGTAAACAGCATGGATACTGTAGCATCCAATAATGCCTGAAGCACCATCTTCAAATGAGGCGAAATAACATGAGAGCTTAATTTTTTGTGTGTGTGTGTGGTGAAATCTATGAAATTAGAAATGCAGGTCTCCTGACGGACTGGGATTTGTCTGTGATGACTCACTCCTGGCCAATCTCTTTGACTACATCAGGGAGACATAAGGATGACTGAGACGTGTTGGTGGGTTGTAAGGAATGTGGTCAGATAAATGACGGTCACGGGAAATGAATCAATCTTTACCCCCAACAGCTTTGCGTGGCAGGTTATTAATCAGTTCAACATGCACCACTTGCTCATCTGATAAGTATAAGGCTGGAGTCCGTCTCTCTTTCACTCAGAAATAGCATGATGTTGCTGATAGAAATGTACTGGCATGGTGAGCATCAGTGTGACGTGAACAGCAATGAGCAGCAAACTGCAGAGCTTCATGGCTTGTAAACTAAAGCGTTACCAAACACTTACACTGTACAATCACACGTATAATGCTACTTTCACATTGAGGCATTTTTAATGTTGAATTTTTACAATTCAATATACATTAAAGAGGAGAAGCTGGAGCACTCACATGCTAATAAAATACATCCCAATGTGTCGCTTGCACTTGTGCACCCAAATAATATTTTACATTCACACACTATAGTTTTCAGTTGCATTTAGATATAAAATGCTCACAGTGTAGGCTGCAGATGCGTCTGCAGATGTTTCAATAATCAGCCAGTATGAGTGCACACATGGCCCAATGCTGATTAATTAGACATGTCAAGATCAGCTAATTAATATGTTGACCAATTAATCGGTCACATGACTGAATGTACTGTGGATGTGGTTTACTATATGGGCTTTACGTGGACTTGTTAATGTAAATTAGGTTGTCTAGTTCATATTAAGAGGAATCTTTATACTAAATCATATTGATATTTTAGACCTTAGTGTGCCTCTAATGTCTGGTTTAGATAAGGCTCAGTGTGGCAGGGCTTGGCTGGCTTGTACAGAGCCCGAGTTGAACCCTAAACAACATCTTTGGGATGACTATAACCCAGACCTTATCATCCCGCATTCCAGCCATTGTTAATTCTCTTGTGGCTGAATGGGAACAAAATCCCTGCTGCAGGTTCCAAAATCTTGCAAAAAACCCTCCCAGCAAAAAAGAGACTTCTATTATTGAACTAAAATTCTGGTATAGTATATAGTATAAAATGTGATCTGATCATGATCCAAGTCATAATTATTAACAAATATTAAATAAAACAAAAGAAAATCTGATCTTTAATGTCTTTTTGAGAACAATCATAAAAACCTCATAATGGAAAAGTATGTGAAAAGTATGTGAACAACAGTAGCAACAAATGGTCTGGTAAAGTAAATAGATTAGTCTGCAACAGTGACTGGAAAGCTGCTTTCACAACAGCTCTTTATTCACACACACACTACAAAACTCAAAACATAAAAGGAAGGAATTTTGTGATTTGAGATACACGTTCTCACCTGATTTTCTGCAGATCTGATGAATCTCCATCCATGAATGTAGTCGCATGCTGTCAGAAAGATAGCGAAACGATTGCATTCTGCTGCTCAGGGGTCAGACTGAGCTGACACTATGCTGCATGAAAGATGTAAAATGTAACAAAGCAAAAATGCCATGTCTGAGATGGGACACAATGGTGTTCTGTGAGGAAAAGGGCATTAGGTTGTTTATTAGATGTGTGCCCTGCAGGTCATGCAGAGAGATAAGATTTTTAGCGACAAATTGAGTGATACCACATTGTTCTTATGTGACAGATTCACATCAAATCTAATTCACTTGCTGAAGAGAAGACACGTTTTGTGTATGTGTCCACAGTAGTGGTTTTTATAAAGCCTTTATAAGCTCTTAAAATCTCTAGTTTTCATTTAAAAAACACAGCCTGCTTTTATTATTCTTATAGTTTTAGAATAATCTGCCATATTATTGAAACGTCTGTGCAAGTGTACATTTGAACATGTTGGATTTGGTCTGTAGCAACCATTCTGGTGAGAGGTACCACTAGTGCCCAGCCAAAGTGCTGCTATTTGTGGCAAAGCCTGGAAGTGAGACGAGAAATTGTACTGGACCCAAGTCCCAGATAGCCATCCTCACGTTGAGTTCTGCAAGCGGGAAGATAAAAGACACAAGTGGATGTGGATCCAAAATTCTCCACAGAAGGATGAGCTCTTATGCCGGCTCTCAACAGCGGACGGCTTGACACCGATGAGCCTTTCTTCCGACAGAAATTTGAGCCCAGATCTATAATCCCCTCCATCCAAAAGTTCAGTCTCTGTCTGTTGGTTACAAAACTGCAGAGTCGTGCAAAGTTTGAACATGCGTCCCAGTGCTGCTATGCTGATGCCTTTTAGATAATCTACCAAAAAAAGAAGATGGCAAAACTAGCGGATAATAAACATATTCTGTGCTTTTTTTCCCCTTGGGACAAATTTTAAAGGCAGATTTTCAAGTACAGCTTTAACAGTTTTTTTTTTTTTTTTTTTTTGCATTTAAATGGCATCAGTTCATGATCAGTTGAAACTGTTATCACTGTTTATTTAATGATCGAATCGTCCCATCTTTCAAAAATAAATGCACACCACTTCACCTATGTGACTACTTGCATGTTGACTTTTCATAAATTCTCTTTTTCTTTATCTATGCTTGTGGTTTTTACCCAACCATTCTTTAAGTTCCCCAATTATCTGGATCATTCCCAGGCTGTTGTCAGCTGGTATTTCAGCAGAAGAGCAGTTCATAGTGAGACAGACCTTGTGGTCCAGTGCAGCCCCAAGATTTTAGCTTATCATATCAGACTCTATCTGGAACAATGGTTATGTGAGATGAGGCTACAACGAAAATTTGTTTAAAGTGGGTTCATATCGCCAAATTTCTTCTAACATATTTGTGCATGCATAAGCATGCTTGTTGTGTTTGATCAGGCCAAAACCTCATTTGTTTACCAACTGTGTTTAATATCACATTAGTAAAAACAAAAAGGAGAAAATTCTGAAAAATTAGACTTCCTTTCTGAAATAATAATTATTATGAAGTAATTAGTGTTTGCTTTAAATTGGGACTTCCTCTAAAATGCATTGAAAACTAACATCTGTGATTCTCAGTTCCCTTGAACTTTTATTTGAAAGTACAAAGAAGATATTTCTAGTGATTTCACAATGCAGCATACTCAAAAGAGGTGTGACAGAGGCAAAATAAGATTGAAAACTTTCTAAAATGTTAAAGAATTAGTAGTCAAATTGATAACTCATAAGGTAAGGGGAGCGGGATTGGGTATAAAAGTAGCATCCAACGAAGACTCAGTCTTCATTGTTCACCACTTTGTTCAAAAAGAATATTTCTTAATACCAGATTGCAAAGAATTAAGGTCTTTCACCATCATACACATGGTATATAATATGGTGTAAAGATTCAGGGACACTGGGGAAATCTCATTGCGTAAACGCTAAGGGCGGGAATCACGGTTGAATGTGCGTGACCTTCGAGCTCTGGGGCAGCATTGTGTGAGAAGCCGTCAAGCTACCGTGATGAATATAGGCACATGGGCTAAGAAGTACTTTGGAAAACCACCGTTACTTAACACAGTCAACTGCTGCATCCAGAAATGCAACTATTTTGCAAGGAGAAAGTCACAGTACATTGATTCAATGTCGAGACGTGGTTGAGTTCTCTGGGCCCCGGCTCATGTCACATGGATTGAAAGACAGTGGAAACATGTTCTGTATTCAAACAAGTCCACCATGTGTGAGTAGCGCGAGTGTGAAGGTACTGTGTGGACGTGTACACAAGAATTTTAAGGTGATCCAGTGTAAATGGCCATCAAGGCAGCGCCTTTCCCTGGAAGTCAGTGGATATTTTTAGCAGGACAGTGCCAGGCCTCATTCTGCATGTGCTACAGCAGCATGGCTAGACACTGAGTGTGTGCTCGACTGGCCTGCCTGCACTCTAGATCTGTCTGCTATTGAAAATGTACAGCACATCATGAAGACGAGAATCAGACAACAGTGACCACCAACTGCTGAGTAGCTGAAGTCTCTAACAAGTTCTAACTTTTACAGAAATGGGGCTTGTAGTTGATGTATTTTCTGTAGATCCACAAATTGATGTATCAGATTGTCTCTTCGGCTCTACTGTTCTCAGTTTGCAGTCTGTCAACCTACTTCTCTCAACTCCTCTGTGAGAACCTATGGAAAAACGTCTCCAGTTACCTGTGAACATTAAAACACCCTGAACTTTACACACATAACAAGGTCCCAAGCACTCGAATCCCTCAGCGACTTCTAAATTTAGTTAACTAAAGGTCAGATGAAGACAAAGACAAACCTGTTGAAGAATGATTTTTAAGTCCCGATATAATTGAAACATCACTTACGTTAGAAACATTGATCCTCACTATTGAACAGACCAGTCAGACTAACTGGGCCAAGTGACAAGGACAAGAAGTGCTGGAGCTCAGGGCTCAGCCCCTCTTTTAAATAGACAGCATTTGGTTCCTAAATAATTTTACATTTTCCTCCCACAAAGTGACTAAAAACAAAGAATCATATTGTTCACTGGGATATTTTTTCTCATATGAGATGAGGAGAAATTCCCTCAGTTGTCAGATAACAAGTAAAGATTTTTCCCTGAAATTGATATGTTGCACTCTGGAAAGTAACTCTAAAATTATAAACTAGTACGCCGTTAAGTGCCTATTTAAGCATTTAATGCAGAATGAAGCCGAGAGATGTGAAATTCAATCATGAGTCTTACTACCATCTTCGGCACAGCCATTCACTTTTCTGTAGGCCAGGGTGACAGCCATTATAGATGTGGAAACCAATTACTTGTTCCACACCATGCAATATTTATGAAACACTTAGCCAACAGTCTGGAGGTTAATATTTCATTCTCAGATAAGACAGAAACTTACACCCAGAATAGAACTTCAAAGTGAATTGCTTGAAGTACCTCATGCTGCGAGTAGCATATCGTGGGTTGTTTCAATGTCACTGAACCCCCCGCATGTTTATGGGATTGATTGAAAAACTCTCTTTTCAGCACTTTACCCATGCTGGGTGGAGTCTTGCATACTGTATGTGTGGTTGAAAGAGTCAGAATGGTGATGGGACATTGATCAAGTTCCCCTTCCTTCTATTGCCTTAGGCAAGAAAGAAGCGCAGACAAGCTGCTCAATAAACATTCATGGCAGAGGTGGGGTCATTTTCAACAGTAATTACACTTTGTTAGCGGTGGACTGACGGATGTGGATTAATTGCTTTTGTACAGCTGGTGTTAGACTTGTTCACTGTACTGTATCGAGACTCAAGATTTTTATTTGACATTTATACAGTAACAGTCCAGGCTCATATAAATTATTGTGCAGGGTTCTCTTGGAGTCAAGTAAAGACTAATAAGTCAAACAAAAGAACATATAGTCTGAGAGTAAAAGAATAGAAAGTATTAAGACACTGCATAAAGAATAGTAGGGTAAAAATAAATATAGAGTTAATATGGTGGTTGCAATCCTTAATTTTCCTTTCACTCAGTGTGTTTTACAATGATTCCACGCAGCATTTATGAACTCTTGAAACAATTGTGATTCTGTGTTGCACTGATCTATAAATTCACCATAACACAGAATTTACTATTAAACCTCTAAGTCTTGAACCCTAGGTGTTCATTAAAAATTCCCTTTGCTGAAGTTTCACCCCCCTACTCCAGTCTAATCCTAATCTTCCAGCACTAGCTTATGTATTCTAAATATGCTTACCGATAATAAAACCACAAATTGTCGTTGAGCTGCAGATGACCCTGTATGTTTCCTTTACAGCAGACTCGATGGAGCTCCTTTTCACACCACAGACATTTTGAATATAAAGAATATGTTGTGGAAAGGGACCCATGTAGACATCTACAGAACACTTTGTGTTGTTTTCAGGTTTTGTCAGACTTTGATTGGACACTCTCTTTTCCTAATCTGCAGTTTTCTGTCCTGCACATGCCCTCTTGGAAAAAGCTGATTAAAACTTGGTTACACGTTCACATTGTTGAAAGTCACTGCTGTGTACTTTACAAGAGTATTTTTCCTCTGTTGGACCCATAACTCTTTTGAAATTCTCAGCTTCCAACCCATCCTTCCACCACCATGTTATAAAATGCTCCCCGGTAGGATATTGCCATCTTTTCTTGGCTCACTTTGATCCAAGTCAATAAAAAAAACGATGGCCCGTATTTGTACATACTCATGCACAGTGTGTTTCATTGAGGATAGAGGTATGACACATTGGACCCACACTTAAGTCTGGGGATAAGACTCTTTAGCTGCAACCTGCATGTTCTCGCATAATCACATCAGAAGCATATTAAATCATTTCAATTTCAGCAAGCTGACTTTTTTCTTTAGTGGCTCTAGAGATAAATACATTATAAGCGTACAGTGGGTAATACTATCAAAATGCTGTTAAAACTACACCTGCAACATGCAAACAAGATTTGTATGATCTGTTTATTCTAACACGGTGGGATGCAGCACTAAGTTCCCTTCTGTGATCCTCAAGAGCTGGCCCTGGTGACAGCATCAGGAAGTAATCAGTTAACTAATCAATCATCATAACAGTAAATCTACTGCAGCTGCTGATGTGTGCTTGTGTTCATATTCACTCTAGTTTGTCATTAATATTTGCTTTACACCCAAATTAGAAGCTATGGTGTGCTTATCACCCTAGAAATTCATGATTATTCCAATTTTCAAAGCTCAGCCGAGGATAAGTTCACTGAGAACACACATGTGAAGGGAATACCACTGCGACGTTGTGACCATCACTGCTGTGTGTCGAAGACTAATGTCTGCTGCTATTTGCCAATTTACAGAGGGCTCTATATTAATGTGTGTAATGTAATGTATGTTTGCTATAATTAACACAGAGGCTGGTTGGTGGGTAAAAATATCTTTGAAAACATTTTGATCCGCTTTTTGCAAGAGGGAATTACATGGTAGTGTGGTGCTATAATTTGGGTGGAGAGAAGGTCTCAGTCAGACAGGATGAGTCACTGCATGATGGGGGGTAGGGGATTGCAGTGATTAAACTGCGCTCAAACACAAAGTCATGTCAGGAGTGCTGATGGATGCCACAGATGTTTTGCTCTCTCAAGTCACACCCGGCAGCGCTGTAACACAGAAACGGAGAATATGCTCACTGCAGATCAAACTCATAGAAGCTCTGCCACTGATATGTGCCATTCTGCTTTTATATTGTCCATCTACGTAGATGTTTTAAACCTTTAAAACCATGAACTGTATTATATTTTGAAACAATGCCCACATCTTTGAGGGGGAAAAACTAAAAACATGTGAATTACTTCAGCAGATGTATCAAACATCTGCCACATACTGTAAAGAAAGGCTTAAGAATAGACACCCTAACACCCAGACACCCTAAAGATGTGTTTTTATATTCTTTGCAGATACACTACAGATGCAACAAAAAGTCAGTGACTGAGACGAATTCTCTCGGAGCTACAAAAGAAAAAAAATATTCCCAGGCTGAGCTCGCTTTGCTGACACGGCAAAGCTTCTCGCATTTGAAAAGATGTGACCCCATATTTCACTCCAGCCAAACATTCCTTTCTTCTCTAAATCCCCCACAGAGGGAAATAAAAAAAATAATCAAAAGTTGGGGTCTGTGCAAAATATGAAAGGTTACACTCACTCAGATTATGTTTGATATTTGAAATGATTTGTATTTAAATTTGTTTTAAAAAGGTGTTTCCCATATTTGCTGGTGTGGCGGTGTCTTTATTTGTTCCAACTGTTGTCTCAATCAGTGCACAATGGAAAATCAATGGTCTGTCTTTTAATGATCAGCAAGCAATTATATAACGAAGGAGTCTTTTTTTTTACCACATCGGTAATGAACAGCATAAAATGACAATTTAAGCACCATGAGAGAATAAAAATTCACTGTTTTGGCTATCGTCTTGGTTTCTATGATATATAATATTTTCTCATTTGTTGTGTTCTTTGCGCTCCTTATTCGCAAAACAGTTCTAATAGGAACAGAGTACAACAAACACAGGAGGTCGCTCTTTTTGGGGCAAATTAACAGTAATTACACACCATTATGAACACTGTGGTTTTAAGTGGCATTCCAGTTAAATATACAATGGGAACGTTACAGTGGGAAAACAAACTGCCCAGTGGTTTCCCTAAGCCCATTAAAATGTGAAATCCATTTTGGCCACCAGACATACTTAACGAGCCTACAAGGGGAAAGCATAATCCAGCTTGTAAACTGTATAGGGCTGAAATGATTCACAGGATAATTTGCATCATCCTGAGAAATATCACAATTAAAGAGACACAACTAGTGTTTATAACATCAAACCATCCAGTTAATGCGGCCCAGCTCGGATGTACGAGAAAAAATTAATCTAAGCTACATTTTGGCCTAATCAACAGGTAATAGCATCACTTATAGTATTCTTCTCTGTCAGACAAAGCATAATTAATACTTCATATTGTGAAATACACAGTTTGCTGACATTCAACCAGTAAGACTTTTATGGTCTTAAAGTTTTCCCTCAAGAGATTCGTGCTTCCTACCCATCTTCACAGATGGGGAACTTTTCTGCCAATTTGTTATTCATTGCATCTTCGGCCAAGGGAAAATTAATTCCTAACATGAAGATATTTGCAAAGGCATGAAAGCAATCTCATTTTCCTTAATCTCAATAGCAGGGGCAAAATAGAGAGCTAGTCTTACATCAAAGGGCTGTGTTTGTTTGCTTGGCCACTTGCAGTCACTTTGATTAGGTCCACATCAACCCCTAGTGCGATCTGTGTTTCTGTTTGTGTGATCCTGACATTTCTTTGCTTCACTGACAGATCCCGTTTCCAGAGCTGTGGTCATTTAACTGATTTTACTGCTACAAAAGTGGATTTATTCATTTTACTGATTTGACCTGTTGATTGTAAATAGACATTATTTGTCATTATCAGCAGTTTTTGCCAAATACTGGGGGGTTCCTGTTATTAAAGATGTTCTTCGCTAACATGTTCTGCCTTGAAATTATATTCTACACTTAAGTGGCCAATCTCCACACGAGCAGAAAATCAGGCTCCATGGAGGCAGTTGGGAGCATCAGGGTTTCCTGAAGTGGAACAAAAGTAATTCTAAGCTCGGGTAATGAGCTCTAATGCTCTTTACCAGAAAACAGAATTGGCCTTAGGGTAGCAGCAGAGCAATAAAAGCTGTTTGCCATGTCAGACTTGGCTCTTCATTGTCAGTCTGAACTGACATTAGCAGGTGTATTTTGCCAGGTACAGCTGTGGATTGTGACCACAAGTGGACCAAAATATCTGGACCTGTATTCTTTTCAACATTTGGGGTCAACATTTACTCTGGGCCAAAGTCAAATGACATACTGACATAACATGTACGTATTGAGTTGAAATCATCCCTCTTCTGTCATCTCTCTACCATTAAATGCATAACAGAGAGTCGAATACCCTCAAAATATTTGGTAAAAACAGTATGAATGTAAACAACCTGGTGAACTCCAGCAGGACTTCCACTTTGCTAAAAAAGTAAAAACTAAATATCACAATCCAGAAATCAAAAGAGCCAGTTTGAGGTCAAAGCACCAGGAGAATGTATTGACTAAATATTTCTATTCACAAAATGAATATAACTTTGCTTTGGGACACAGTAGGATGAAGTCGTGTTCCAAACACATTCTAAACTTACAATCAATCAATCAATGTACATATTGTGCAGTAAATCCTCCACAAAATAGTTTGTGAAATAGCATTTTTGCAATTTAACATGAATTTGAATCATCTCATTTAGTCACTAAAGGATATTCATCACTGATCACTCATCACTGCGTAATAATGTTTTAGCCACAAATTGTAATGGTGACAGAATAGCTCCCACCAAATATTTATTATACTACATTATTAAATTATGTTCAGCATTTATGGCTTGTTTTATTTTCCCTTTTTCCATTCTCATTGCAATCGGAGATAGCCAGTGGCATAAAATACCATTAACTTTGGTCCCCGGCTGCAGGCTGTCTGTCTGATACCATATATTTAACTCTTCTGTTTAAGTCAAGTCACCGTTCTCTCTCTCTCTCTCTCTCACTTCTTTATACACCAACACTCTTACCCTCATTCACACAGACACAGGGCTCCCTCATCCTGTTTTTGAGAGGGAATGGGTAATTACATAAACAGCTTTCAGCGAGGCAAGAATTAGGTCCCAGAGAAAGCGATTTTGTCTAATGTTGGCACATTCCTGTGACGTGCTGAAGAATGGGCTCACGAGTGTGCCATGAAGGAAACAGTGGGCCAGGAAGAACTTGAAGAGCAGCGGAGTCGCATTATATATGGACGATTTTGTTCCCATTAAACTGTTAATCTCAGAGATTTCCTCTGTGAGCTGACGACACTTGACGATTACATTTAAGAAAAGCAGAAATTGTGCTTTAGCTTGAACAACTGGCAGTTTCAGATGTCTATGCTACAGGTGATGGGTAAAGATGCAAGACAAACTACACCTGCAACTGTATGATTCTGTGCATCCGTGCATACTTTGCGTTCCCATTGAGAATAGTGTGATATAATTAAGTGTGAAGCTCAACACAGGGAGTGAACATGTAAAGAATTGTATGCATTATTTTGTCTGTAAAGCAAACAAAAAGTACAGCAAACCCAGGTGCCCTGTATGTTTCAGAGTAGCCACCCACTGGTTTGAACCTCCTTTGTGTTAGACAGAACACTTCTGTTCCTCACAGAACTATTTCTGCATCATTAAGAAATCCCTGCACAGATTTCTGAAGTCTGACTAATTGACGCTCTGTGCCAGCAATCACTGAAAAGTACTCACACACGTCTGACCAAAAAAAAAAGTAAAAGGGAAGAGGGGCATCAGAGACAGAAAAAAATATTTTTAAGTTTTACCGTCAGTGGACCTTCTAGTAGGTGTAACCTGTAAAAAACATCAATGTCCTGACTACAGGTGCCAAATGAAATGCTCCCTGATCAACAATGAACATGCCATCTGCAAGCTGTACCTCAGTGCTACACTAGATCTTTGCACAAAATTTATAAGTATACATGTACATGGTCTTCAGGGTAAAGACTAACGGAACATACAGACCTCATTAAAGTCTAGTTAGAATCCATTTGCTCCGACCTTGTGTGAATCACTGACCAAAATTGAGCTTTTTGTCTAATTTACCATTAAAAGACATCTCGTTACTCTACAGCACAGTATATCATGTTGGTCTCTAACAGAAAATATAGGCAAGAAAGAAAATATGTGGACTAGACACAAGTATGGCATTAAAACTTAATGCTACCCAGTTGAGAAGCAAAGTTACCTTCTCTGATGTGCAGGTGCCATTCTGAGACAAATCCTTTAATGGTGCACAAGTCCTTGTTGTTGCCTACTAGCTTTAAATTGCAGGGTATTACACTACTGTAGGTGCTCTAGAGGAATGGATCCAGATGTTGATGACAGAGTTATCAATATGTTACTTAGAATATATACAGTGTATATGTACAGCATGTGCTACTTACTGGATAGAAGAATTATAATCCCCATTTAAATCTTTCACAGTATGTGATAATTTTCAATTACTGAAGATGCTAGATGAAGCTTATGAAACATGTAGACAGCAAAAGAAACTGCAGCTCCCCCATCCAAACGCTAAATCACATGAAGCAGTATATTAGATATTTATGACAGTTTGATGGCTGCTTCTTAAAGTCAATGTTACGTCACAATGAGCCACAGCAGTAGCTGCAGATGCAATCTTTCATTAAATACAATGCCTGTCCTCTCTCTGGTGGTCATGAAAGGCCGTGTCAACAGCTAATGGGCCATTGTAGACAGCATTTTAGGCCTGATAACTTGTCATAAGCAATTCTCAACTTGCGTATAGGAAGACAATCTGATAGTCGCCAATCAGAGGTTCAAGAAATACAAAGGTTGTCTACTTGTACAAAAGGAGGCACAAAAGGAGATATATCTAAATCCTACTCTGTTCCCTTAGCATTTCTTCAATTAAATCATCAACCATCATCTCGGCTGCGCAGACAGACGACTGGAGTGAGAGACGGAGTGAATTAAACATAGATTTACAGCCGTGAATCTCAGCCATCAGTGTTATTGCGCCCCGGAGCCAACCTTGGTGATATTAAAGAAAAGTGTGATGAAATGCTAACAAATGACACACAATAAATCAAACAGGAGATAAGTGGTAACAGAATTACTCTACAACACATACCTACTAACTGATCTTCTACAATAAGCAGTTTATAGTAACACTTCTGCTTTTCTCACTGGTTCAGAAAATTAAGCATCAAACATTTTTGATTTTGTCTTTTTTAAGTACAACGGTTTGACTGTCATTTTCTACCATATAACTGAAACTGTTCTCTTGTGAAATTTCTTCAACTAGTTTCTTGCTTTGAAGTTCTTCTTAACTCTGGTCAACTCTAGACTCCCTTTCTGAATTGTGTCACAGACACTTTATTCGTCTGACGTAGCACGGTTGTTTGCGTGAGCCAGACTTTCATTCATTCTGCTTGTCTACTTTAATGTATAAACATGAACACAGCATTTTTCTTTGACAGGTGCCAAGTTAGCACCTAAGACTAAGAGCAGCAAAATAAATTACCTTGCACTTCAAAGACATTACAGATGAATGGAGGGATTGTCTCTTAGTCGAGGCAGCAAATGGAAAATAACAGAAGTAACCACATGACGCACATAAAACAGCATCACTGCCTGGTTGTCAGACACCACTTGAATGTTAAGTTGTTGTACTCCCTATTGTCGTTGTTTCACTAAATACATGTAAAACACTGATTTCTCTAAAAAAGGCTTTAAACATGCTAAGGGTGGATTCTTTCCTTATATACTATATAGACCAACAGATCACCATTTAACTTGGAAGGTGTCAGGCATTTCAAACTTTTCATACTGAAAAGAGAAACTGTCCGTCAATCTTGTCTAAGTTTATGTGAGGCATGTGCCCTGGACTGCCCTGCTGGAGTGTCCTTGAGCAAGATTCAGAATCCCAACCAGCTCCAGGGAGGCTGTTCGGCAGCCACGCCTGACCTCTGACATCCCTGTGGGAGCAAGTAACAGAAAGTGATTTTTGGGGGGTTTCAGCTGAGCACCAAAACAGTCTGGGGAAATGCTCTGAACCATCAGAATACCAAATATTTCCAACACAGAGAGAGGAAGTAGCCGGAGTTGTAGCTGTCAGTCTAAAAAGTTATGGATGAGATGGGACAGATGAAACTCAATTGACTTCACTTACACAAGGCCAGCTGGTTGTGCAGGTGTTCTCTGTGCCAATAGGAAATTCAATCATTCCTTCATCTCTTGCAAAAAAACACACAGTACAACCCCACACGGTACATACACAAGACTGAGATTAATCAAATGTTCAATGTGAATTTGCATATTTTCAATACACAAGAGAAAGAAGCTATTATTTATTGGACCACAAGATTTTGCAAGTCCACCACTCAGAGTAACACAAGCACTGGGCAGCAAGCACAGCTCAATCCGTGAGCTGTGTGTTACTCTAACTTACACATGACCTAAATGGAGAATTAATTAAAACGTTAATTAAGTCTACACACGGCCATTATGAACAGGCTGCTTAGAATACTAGAATGTTAGGTGGCTGGGCCCAGAAGTAGAGCATCAGCATTTGTGCAACTCCACAAAAACAAAACAAATGACATGTCACAAGGAATGAAGAAGGCTTTCGTTTAAAAGGGCTGCACAAATAATCCAGCTGACTTAGCGTTTGTAACTAAAAACAGGGAGAATGAGAGATGAGAGAGAAAGAGGGAAAGGGAGAGAGAGTGACGCACAGAGGCAAACAAACAAAAAACAAGAATGGCATAGTAAAATCCAGCAGAGCGCTAGAATATTAATGTGTTCAGTCATTGTCCCTTTGGAAAGCCTGCGAGTCAAACAAGTCATGGCTTTGAATTTAGGACCAGACCCATAAGGGTCTAGGGAATTATGAGTGAAGAACTGTATCTTATTATGATTAATCTGTTCTGACAGATAGAAAACTGTTGGTATGGTTGCTTGAGACTTGTGGCTTTGGTACCCTAACTGGCTTTCAACTTGTGTAGCACGCTGTTAGCAACTCACTCCCGGGGACTCGACAGCAAACTGCCTGCTGCAGCAGCAGAAGAAGCAGTAATACAGTTACATCACAGTAAATAAATACAACATAGCTAATGTACCCCACAGAAGTAGAACAGACAACGTAAGATGTTCGTAAAGAATTTAGATAGGCCAGTGGGGCTTCCTTGTGTTTTCTCCTAAAAGAATTTGATTCCAGTGGAGACGGACAACGCCAGGAAATTTAAAAAGAGACACAACAATCTGCTGCTTTTCAATAACATAAACATACATCTACAGTGGTAGCCTACCACCATCCTATGGAAACCACATGCTCAGCATGATTCCTACTCTCACATTGGATGAAATAGAGAGACAGGTGGAGCCAGTGTTGCCCCATCACAAAGTAAATGTAAAATGCAAAAAAATTAAACATTAAGACACTCGTCATAACGTATTATGCTGTAAAGCTGTTGTGCTGCCACTGGACTGTCCTTTGTCTGTTAGCAGTGATTTCACATGGTAAAATGACACAGTTGGAGGAGAAAACAGCTGGGCTTCTGTTTCCTCAAAACAGTCATGATTGGTTATTTCCAGGTTGTCGCTCCTGTGCGTCTGGGGACAAGTTGAACCTTTCTCCAACTCTCCAGGTCACATCACAGGGAGGCTCGAGTCTTTATCTGCAAGACTGTTGCAAGGATTTTGTTTGGATGGTTCATTCTGTTGCACCTCTGTGTGCGGTACCTTTTACTGTATGGAACAGAATTCTGGACGTGGCCTGAACATGCACAAAAAGCCGGTATCACAAAGGTGCTATCAACAGGTCAAATCTGATGCTGAACCATGAATAAAACCTACCACCATATCCATGGCGGGAATGTTAACTCCCCCTCGAAGTTCAAGTTTCATGTCAGAAAAAAAAAAGTTATAATCTGTGTTTCCCTTTCATCTCTGCTCTTCTCCATACACAGTACACACCGCACTGAGTTTTCAGTTCAAGCTTGTGTATCCGCATAAGTGACCCGATGGTTCTGCATAAAAAGCAGCAGAGCCCTGAGCCTCTCCAGCAGGCCAGCATGCGGCCAGAGCGAGCCATTAAACATCGGCCAACACTTGCCCTTGTGGAGGCTTGATCAAGGCCTTGATCCAAATTCAAACTGGCACATCATAAACAGGTTGTCAAAAGGTTTTACCTTGATTTTGTCATTCTGTCTCAGTCTCCTCTAGACTTGAGTCAATAAATTAATTACATCTATTCAGTGAAGTTGGTTGATTTCTGGTCCTGCACATTGCCTCACTCAATATTGCTTTCTATTCTTCAGACATCTGATTTTACAATTCTGGACATATTGTGCCCAGTTCTGAAATTTCAAGACAAAGCCAAAAGGGTGTTTTCTGCCAGAATAATGTGATGAATAGGAAATGGTGAATAGAAGGTGTATTGCATTTCTTGCAATCTCACAAATAATAAACTCCTATTCAAACTCAAAACAAGGGGAAAGGACCAGGTGATGAGATAGTCGGCTCCATTCACAGTTGAATGATTGATTTTTTCCTTTTATTATAATTTGTTGATTTGGAGGTAGTGGTTGAATGGGTAATAGCTATTTTCCTTTAGCTCTTTGCTTAACTAAGTACATTTCAATTGCCTATTAAAATGCAAATGGTTTTATTAATTGAGCAAAGGGGTGTGCTAATTGCCGAACACAGCTATTGTGTTTGCATAGGTAAATAAAGAACCAGTTAGTGATCATAGCACACAGTTTACCATGCCTAAATTGTTGTTACATTGTTAAAGGATTGTTTATTTATGTGCGGTTTTTAAATGACTTCACAAATAATATATGAAAACAAACTATGGGATTAAGCTTTTGCATGTAATTGTCTTGAGAGTATCGTGTGTTTTTGCACCATTTCGCACTTTGCACAGCCAAGATAATTGTTTTGCTTATAGAATAATTAGCTTGTGTTGACAAAATTTCAAAATAATGTTGTTCCTGCTCCTTCGACCAACTTTACTTTAGTGTTGCCAAATGCTTATTAGGAACCAAAGGGATGTGCTTTCCAAATTATAGTTTCAGGGTAAAGACTTTATACTAAAGTCCTGTACTTTCCTAATTTCTGATTTACATTGACACATCTTATAATAACATGACTGTTTCATTACAAGTCATTATTTTAGTCACAGTATTAATTATACTTAACCTTTTATGTATATAATGTAACATAATTATTATGCCCTAATAAAAAAAGTATATCTTAATATGATGGTACATGTAGATGGGTATATCTCAGTTATAGGAAGCCCAAACACAAATGGGTAATAAAGTAAAAGCCAAACACCAAGAGCTACAGTAATTACCTAGAAACACATTAATAACCATGAAACAGAGCAGTAAAACCATTACTTTCTACTTTATTTCACGGTGATATCTGCAGCGATAAAGGTGGAAAACACAATAGTTCCCCCAATGTCAAGCAATCTTGTAGTGAAGATCATAAACCCCTGCCCCCAGATAAGAGTATTGTAAGGAAATATAAGGATATAATGTGATACACTGTACTTTAAGTGGCAATTCAAACTAACCGAGCCCTTCAAAACTATGGGCTTAGAGTGATTTCAAATGTCCCTCAAGGCTGCTAACTAAGCATTTCTGATGAATACAACCTCAGTGCTCATGAACACACCACATATATGGATACTGTCCAAGCTAGTATCCAACTGGTTGACCCCATAAATATAAATCCTCCTGTACCCAAGCGTTCGGCCCAGCTCACCTGGTTTTCATGTCACAGCTGTGGAAAAAAATGGCTCTTTATTGAGAATAAATGCTGATGGAGTCTGAGAAGTTAAGAATGTGATTTTGAATTGCACCTCAGGGAATACCTGTGCAAGACGTCGACATCTGTCTCGGAAGACACACTAAAATACTGAGCCCTGACTTTACACCAGCCTGAGTAGAATTAGAAACAGGCCTGCAGCCATGGCGGTTGCTGGAGAGATAGAGGGGAGCCCTCCATCAACCGAGAGTCAAATTGGAGAGGAGGAGCAGAGTGATGGAGGTGATTGTAAGGAATGCCAAGCATGAGGCTTAAGATTCTGCCACCATCTCACTCACCAGCATGGTATCAAAGCCTTCGATGGCGTTATCACACAGGAATTGTAATGGCACTGTCAAACTGACATCTTCCATTCAAGGGGAAATGATGGAGACATTATAAAGCCATTAGTGACTCAACAGGTGAAGCTCAAGCCCTTGAACACTTGCACATATGCGCTCTCAACCTGTAGGATCATGTCATGGAGATCACAGAAGCAGCTTACGAAAAAAAAAAGGCTTTTACTGTGACATTCATTCTACAGTAAAAGCCCTTTTTTAATATATAGATATATTTTTTATATAAAACTGTAGAAACCTCTATGTTTTTTTTCCAGTTAATGCTGATTTATGTAAGTCAAATCACTAAAACTGTCAAACTTAATGGTCCTTTCTTACTCTATTAGTACCAAGTCAGACGTGAAGATTAATTCAGATGACCCTTCATCATTTTCTCTCATGTAGCTCCCACTCCTGACGTACTTGTTTTGCATCCAGCAAGAATGGGCAAATAAGTAAAAACAGTTTTTTCTTTGTATTTTTGTCAAATAATTAATTATGACAGATTTTATTCATGGGGTTAATAATCAGAGTTAGCAATGCAACCTGAGGGTTTTGACCACAGAAACAAAAAACCTACACAAACCTTTAACTTGGAATTTAGCCTTTCCATGTTGTGCAGCACCCAGTTCACCTGCAAAGGCTATGAAATATGACAGGAAAGACAGGCCCTGCCATGACCCGTGAATCAAGCTCCCTCTCCCCTCATTGCTCTCACTCGATCTATCCTCTCTCTCAAAGGTGAATTATTCAACTACAACAACAACAACAGGGGAAGGAGGGGTAGAAAGGTGCATTATTAAAGTTTGCTAAAACGAGTGCTGAGGACTGGACTGTAGATCACTGCCTCCCATCCACCCACCTGCATGTACAGATTTTTTATGGACCAACATGCAGCAGTAGAGTAGCCAACTCCTGTGTCCTGTTGGTGTGAATTACGACAGCACAGGGAGAACAGCCACCCACCAGGGACAATATTAACTGCTGATTTGATGAAACACACACGCTCTGATTAGCAGCCCATATCTTTAGTAGGATTAAGTGAGCAGAGCTGTGCCATCACCTGTGTAGGTGCAGGACTGATTTACTCAAATCTGTGTGCGTGTGTGTGTGTGTGTGTGTGTGTCAGTGGGTGGTTGATGTCTTTGTGCATGTATAGATGAACGTGTGCCTGTGTGTGGGAAAACCAGAGATTTATTTTCTCTTCAGTCATTAATAGACTACTATTTTTAGTTGACAAAACGAACTTGCTAATTATTCAGAAACTGAAACGCTGCTACTGTATGTGTTTAATTTTATCGTGTTTTATGTCATATAATGTTTCAAATGGGGGTTCGGTTGTAAAATAAGCCAAAGCTATAGTAGGTGTGCAGTGACTATGTTGCTTTTAGACCATTCATCTCCATGGCTCCCTTGATATTTACATGATAGGATAACGGAGCCACAGTGTGCATTGCTGTCATCCAGAGTGTCTTTGTTAACACTACTACTGCAGGGCACAGAAATCAGAAGCTTTCAAATCCTACACATTGTGACTATTTGACGGTTTTACGTTTGGTACTTTGTGAGGTCTAACACCTCCAGTGAAGTCTGTTGTCTACAAAGTCACAAACCCCCAGGAAGGAGAAAATCATTTTATCCTTTATTGGCACAATAAGAAAAACTCAACATCAACTCTGTGATTATTGCCAACAGTTCTTTTTTGTTGTTGTTTCCCAACATTATAATGAATGCAAGTACTTTTGTGTGCATATGGTTGAATGTATGACCAGCAGCACGTATCACCACAAAAAGTCTCACAATAAAACATGAATGATAAGGTTTTAAAAATGATGATGCTGTCGTTGGAAAGAAAGAGTAATAGAATTTTTTTCAATTCTAATAGCTTCAATCGTTTTTATGCAAGGCAGCAAATACTAGTCACAAATAAAGTGAGAAATTAAAACTGACCTTTGCTGCTGATCAAGGCCAGCAGGAAGTGGAAAGGTTGACAAGGTCGAAATGGGAATTAACCGCCTGTTCTTTTGCCTTTTTCCCCCATGGATAGCTCACTTATTTTTAATACTGGAACGCAGAGTGGGCCGTGCTCTACAACACTGCTTTGGGAGCGAGAGACGTATGAGAGCAGAGCACTGGAACAAAGCAGTGATTCTGTATGGAGTGGCAAAGCAAAAGCAGAATCAATAAAAAGGTACTGGATCAGGTTTGGCGAAAAGACTAAATCTGTAGTCGGTCAGGTACAACTCTCTGCAGTGTTCACAACATGGTAGTTTTAAATTAAAGCTCATTGTCCTGTGTTGTATTCTGTGATGATAATGGCCTTACAAGATTAAGGATCAGGGAATGCAGATTTTTTTCTAGTCTTTACTTGTGTTTTTCCTGCCCAAACAGCACTAAGTACTCTCCAGGAAATCCAATTATTGGAATGAGATTATCTGGGCGTGGTTGCTCCGCCAGTGTTTTATTTCCCTGCAGCCATTCCACTTCAAATATTGGCCACACAACCCACCAATCTCTGCTCCTCGTCCCTCATTTAAGACCCCTCTCAGCAGACCCCTCACCTTTGATAATGGCTAAATTCATCAGCAGGGGCTAGCTGGGTCTTGAGGGCACAGCAGATTGAACGGAGCTATCCTCTCCTGCCATTTGTCTCCTCCTTGCCAGTGGAAACCAGCACCTATCTGTCCCCTCACAGTCACTGGCTGAAATTACAGCAAACAGCTGCTGCTGCTGTCGAAAAAAGTCAACCCTTCATTCTGAGGATCCTTAAAAGTCAAACCCACATTTGCTTCTCAAGCTTTTTGAGCAATTTGCCCACTGTTGACAGTGTAAGTTCAGTTTTGTGCACAAGAGCCATAAGTGTTGTTTCAAAATGCATGTTTGCTGGTGCTAAAAGCTAACTGGAGTGTGGTGGGATGTAAACACACCCCAGCCCTAACTGTTCATTTGTGAATAATTAGACTTTTAGTCTTTGAGTACTTTTTTAAAATATAACTACTGGCTTTGTTGGGTCAGTATAAACTTTGTGTGTGTTTTTGTTTGTTTGTTTGTTTGTTTTTATATAGTCACTGTAGTACTGAAAATTCATTTGAAAACTGCATTTGAGTCTTGTACTGTGTATCATTAGCAGCCCTCTTTGGATCTATTTGCAGGATGGCACAGCAAGGGTTCTGTGATTTTTGCAACACATGAGCCTTCAGCAATCAGTAGGGGGGTATGAACATAAACTGCACACTTGTGGGTGTTTCTCAATAAACTGGTTGTTTGTTTTCACAGTTGTTTGACCGTTATTAACTTTTATTCTGTAGTTTTTATGTTTGGCAGCACAGAATATGACCAACGGTAGCAGACGCCAGAAAACCAAACATGTCAGACAATTAATTTATTTCTGAGAAAGAATACTTTCAAGTATTTTGTTTTGATTTGCCTAAGAGTCGTTAAGGATACATACAAAATACACACAAACAATATTTGTGAGTAGAAAGACAGCTCCAGATTCCAAGCAAGTTATCTGAGCACTTTCTTGAGGCAACAACAGTGACCCTCAATACAGACCTCATCTTGCAATGCCGTCTATGACATTTAAGGCGGCCTCCAGGGAGAGAGTGAATAAGCAAAGAAGACAACAGAGGAAGAGCTCTAAGAAGTGGACCCTCATTTGAAAGGGGTTCAAAAGTTGTGCAGGGACAAGACGGAAAGCAACGCGGTCAGTCTACTCTGATCTCAGCTCTCCGCAGGCGTTGGTCTCTCACATAGAGCTGTGTCAGAAAAGCTGCGATAACCATGGTCTTCGTATCTTACGATCTGAACCACTTCATGTCTAGTGCCCCCAAAAAAGGCTTTAATTAAATTATGCCTTCTCTTGCAGATATCATTTCAAGCTAGAATTTGCTGCTATTCAAGCAATGGGCATTAAATGGATTTTTAAATGTCAATGTTAAATGTGTTATCAGCGACTGTATGAAGTTCTTCTCCAAATCTTAATTGTTTTTAAACACTTAAGAAACACGTTTTAGGTCTGTGAAAAAAACAATAAACCCATCAACATTCACTGCAGTGTTGCGGTTTTATCGTCTACTCTGACTGTATACACTAACTCTTCGTGCAATAAAAAAAGTGTGGCCTAAATCTTGAGAATCATAATTAAGAAAAGCCCTCAAGGTTCCCCTAGGAACACAAACACCTTGATTAATGAATCTCCAGCTATTAACGCTTTTATTATCAGGGGACATCCGTATAATGTATTGAGATCGTGATGGGGTGGTTGACTGCAGGTTAGCTCAACCCCTAGAGAGGTCATTTAAATGGGTCCTTCGGGGGGTCTGTAATTAGGCGTGTACTTAATGTCCTGTGATTACCTTGAGATTAATATAAATGGGACCTTTACATGTCATGTTGTGATGTTATACGTTGCCATCTTAAGGTGGACAAAAATGTTCCACTGCCCAAAATGAAACTCATAAACAGTTCATTGGTGAACTTAGTTTCCAATAATAGACATTGTGTTTTTAAACCTTTATGACCTTATGAGCATATTGTATTTTTTGTTTAAAAGTGAGTTTAAGAGAAGAAATAGTTTCTAACAATTGCAACATCGTCCGTGTCAGAAATTCTGCTTTCTGACAGCGGTTTAAACACAAAGTGAACTGACCCCAATCTTAGCTGCTGAGCCAACTCTGCTCTGCGCAGCTAGCACTAGTAATAATAATGGTTAATATGGAAAAGGAACAGGTGTAACATATTCGCCATCTGCAACTTGAGAGGCATGACTTTCCATTAGGATTTTGTCATGGAGCCAAAAACCTTATCAGTTTCTGTGAACAAGCCCTGAATTCTGAACGTGGCTTTTTGTTCAGCTGTGTGACAAGCTGTACCCCTCGCAAGCTGCCACATCTCTGGAGATGTTGATGCATCCAGAATCCGCAAGCGGCTAACGCTACAGGAGCAGCTTTTGTTTTAACATGCTCTCAATGTGATGAACAACACTTCATTGTACACATAATACACGTTACATGGGGATTTAAAATATCTCTAAACTTCCACTACACTTTATTCTGCATCTCCATCTTCCTGTGAGCCGACACTGTCGTATTGTTTAGTGGGGAAAAAGTCACTCGAGTGATATTGGTAATTAGCCTATCACCTAATTAAGGTTAGAATTCAGTTTGTAGATTTAATTAAACGACAACTGATTTTTTTTTTTTGTTCTGGGGGTTTATTTATTTCAGAAAGTAGCTGCTAAGAATACAACACTTTTTCCCCAAGTGTACGAGATCTCCGAACAGCCTCTGTCCCTCTGTGTAGGGACAGAGTTGAGTCTAAATGAGTGTTTTACATTACTAGGTTGTTGTGCATGTATTGACTTTTTGTATTGTCTGGAAATAAGCTTGTTATTTTCCTGGTTTCTATTTAAGCTGATCTGAACGATGGCAAAACTGTGAAACTAAAATCCAAAATGCAATCATCTTTGAATGTTTTTGATAGTAATCCATTATACATGAAGACTCTTTAGAAACTTCTCTGGAAACCACTGCAATCATAACAGTTAATTGCAAAACGTAGCTCAGTAGAGAAACTGCACTAACACTTTTGACTCCTCACATAAAATTATAAGGTCCAAGAAATTATTGCAGGACGATGGTAACGAATCTCACCAAAACATTTGTCAGTCATATGACTTTGTGACTGATCCATGGCTTTTTGTGTTTATACTTTCTACATGGAAAAAGGTTTTTCCCCTTCACTGAACCCACAGTTGTTTAACAAGTGATTTGATCACTTTAAATGGGGTATTGGGAGACCTGACCAATAATCCTGGATCAGCACTCTTTCAAGACATGATGAGTCTGGCCAGGACCTCCCCACTTCCATCTTAATTCCGTCTGAACTATTTGAAATAGATCCCTCAATATTCTGTGTGAGCCAAGTCTGCTGTCTTCATTGCGACATCCATCTTCAAAGTTCTTCAAAGTCTTCTATCAGGGTGCATGCCTGAGGAACAGCTCACTGCAGGCTGGATGACCCACATATTCGCCGTTGCCATCTTTATTCACTTTGGTCTCATGCTCTTTTCTCTTTCCATTTACCAGGGCCTATGTGCTCATTTACAGGCTGCTATCTCACAGCCCATCCATCATTCTGTTTTGTGCCATACAGTGGCTTTGTGTTAATGTGTTTTCTCTGGGCTCTCCAACAGTGTTCCCTTACTGGGGGTGGCAATCTGTCTTACAGAACTGGGAATTCAAAGAACAGCAAAAACTACTAGGTTCACTGAAAAGTCAATACAGTAATAGGACATTTTGGAACGTCATTTTTTCTCCAGTTCAGGTACGAAGGGTTAGAAATGAGTCAACAATAACAGCCACGCAAACTATCTTCAGTACAATCTCAAACACGCAAAAATTCAATTCCTATCACAATATTGAAGTCCTTACATACAGTATCAGTCATATTAGATCTTCACATTCAGCCGAGAGTCAGGTAAAGACCTTTGAGCCAGTATCCTTTAAAGGCACCTCAATTTTATAATTAGATCAGCTTAAAAATCCAAACTATTCCTCTAAGTTGCATATTGCAGCATCAATGTTGTAGAGTAAAATTGCTCCCTAACAGGTGCCCCAACTGGCTTGTAATGCATAAATAGAGATTTTCCTACACTAGAGAAAACCGTTTCACTGTGGCTGTATTGCTCGTCTTTTGATTTTTTTTTTTTTTTTCCTGAGAAAATATCTAGCACCATATTCAGGAATGTTCATTAAAAAAGAGGAGTCTCAGTCAGTGCAAAAAGGAGTCAATATGATTTAATTCACTGCCCTGAAACTTACCTGTTCAATAAGTAATTTCACTTCTTGACACAGACTAATTTTAAGAGCCGAGGAAGAATATCTGAATGTCAAAGGTAATAAAGGAGGGAAGGAAGCAAATGTTTGAGGCTGATGTGATCCTGATCTTTTATGTTTGCACTGGGGTGTTTGTGAAATATAAAATCACCAAAAGAGAGAGATTACTTTTGACATTTGGAATTACAATTCAAACAATAATGACATATACAACACAGTCTTTGTTTTATGGGCTCTCGGAGACGATTTTAAAGTGCAGGCACAGGACGACGTGGGTCATGTCTGGTTGTCTTTCTCTGAAGCCCATTTGACACTGCAACCTGTCTGTGTGCGCAGCCAGTCTGAACGCTGGTATGTCTCTATGTGATAGACACAGGCATCTGTCACTTCAAATTCTCAAACTGAATGAAAGTGAATCATGGCAACAACCCCTCAGCATTTGTACCGCGTATCTCTGTCTCCTGCTGACTCTCCACCTACTGACTTTGCACCTTTTTTTTTTTTTTTTTTTCTCGTTCTCCAGCAGATAGAATCGGGATAATGTGCTTAAAGACTCTGACATGGACACAATCTTAAGTGACACCGACTCCACAAAGCATTAGACTCATCTTAACAGTCCTGAAGAGGCGTTTTCAAAACAGGCCAGTGTGGGAGACTGTACGCACACCGGCAACCAACAGGAAAAAGAAACTGGATCAATAAGTAAGTAAATCACACACAGTTAGCCCCAGAGCAAGACAATAGAAAGCAAGTTTAAATCCTCTTACTGAGAGTATTTAGGAGAATCCCAGCCCATCATAGCAAATCCTAAATCTGGACAACAAAAAATGCAGCAGCTATTAAGCTAAATATTTGTCCCCTTGACGAAAGCAAAGGAGCCATTTCATACTCTATATTAAAATTATTTTTTCATTTATATACAGCACTGTGTAGAACAGTACTAACACAAGGCTTCTGTTAATCACAGTCAGTATGACCTGGTAACACCTAACAGAAGAGGGACATGTAAACTGAGGCTACTGTGCCTCGTTGTGCTGCCTGCTGAGATAAGTACTGCTCGAATTCAACTGTTTTGATTCTATTAGCCTACATAAACAGCAACTCTGTGTTGATAGTACAGCGACTAACATCTCACATACATCTATAGTTTTTTAGTCTAAGGTACATTCACGTATGTGAATCATTTGTTGAATATTTGTATTATTGTTAAGTAAGTGCCCACATTAATTAGATAGTCTTTGATTTCATATGAGTGACCTCATTACAAGGCGCCTCAGTGACCCAAAGCGGTCACAAGTTGTAGAAAGAGCTCATGCCGTGGGATTTACTTGATGTGAAATCTCAAGTTCAGAGAGTCTCGCCAACTTCTGATCATTTCCCTGGGAGAAATGTTCCTCGACTTCAAAACTTTGGCTGACGTAGTGCTGGCAACTCCAGTGTGGCATGAGAGCACAGGTTCAGCCTTCACAAGAACACTGAAACAGCCAAGCAGATAATTACTTGTCAATGGCTTGTTTGTAAAATTGTGTTATTCACATGTTCCCATGTCCCGTGTGTTTAGTGGTAGTAAATGAATTTAATATTGTTAAGTGCCTTATCATCATTCAAAAGCTAGATTGTTATGTAATAATAGTTTATAACAGATTTTCACAACCATCATCATCATAAGTGAGTGAAGAGTAAAGTCAAATCATGGTAAACAAGTCTAACACATCCTCTGTATAGGATAACTGTACATCTGTCCTTCACACACCCATTTTTCTGACGTAGAAAAACAACTTCATGAATCAACCTAAACAAAGGTGGTTAAAATATTTGGAAAGTGCCTTTTTTAACTACATGAGAATGATTTCTTGTTACTAGTCACAACATTACACCAACGAATTTGTGCACCGCAGTGCACCTGACAGGTGAAGTATCCAGAAGCACACAACTGCAGAATGCAAAGTCTTTACTCACAGAGCGACTAGTCCTCCTCTGTCAGAACTCTCCTGTAGCCCTCACTTACAGAAAGATGATGCCACACGTTCAGGGCTTATTAAATTGTGTTGCTTACAAGCTGCAATAATGAGTTTACAGCACCTCCATGCTCCAACCAACTCAGCACCGGGATGTGGATCATGTAAACAGAGCTGAAACATGACATTTCAGGCAAATGGCTGCTGTACGCCACCTGTATGTTTGAGCTTTAGTAGTCGTTAACAGCCTGTCACCACACACTCTTCTTCATTTTTCTCTGCACTTGTTATTTCATGCCTGTGTGGAGTGGGGGAGTGAAAATGTTAAAGGAGGTCTTATTGACTTTTTACCAGCAGTTAGAGTATGTCGGTGTTCTTCCGTCACCTAGAGCTACACAATCTTATCTGCATCTGAGTTTAAATATTAACACTTCACTACTGCGTAGAAGCTAAACAGTACAAGCAGTTCATATTGCCGTGCCATTTCACATACGTGCACCAACGTTTCATCAGTGTGTGTTTATAAAACACAGCAGTATTAACCGCAGTACTAACAGTCTTTGCCAAAGTCATGGTTGCCAAGACAAACACTGAATGCATGCCATGTCTTTGATCTCCTCCAGTGAAACAGCCAAAGATGGAGTGATGGAGGCAGCCTGAATGATGTGTTGTGATGTCACCTCTGTTTATCTCTTACCCAACCATGATGTTTAATTTATTGCTATGAAGGTCAGGACAACTGTCTGAGCTTAATGCAATAGTCATTTATTCCACTTTGTGCTCTGTATACATGGAATTGTATTGCACATTAGAAAGTCATTCATATTTTAGAGCAAATGCAAGAAGGGATTTCACTGAATATTTACAGCCCCCAACCCCATCCATTACCAAAGCAATGCCTGTTTATTTGGAAATTACATTTTACAGAGACAACACAGCCGATTTACTCTTGCGTGATGACATGTCTTGATTTGGTGACCTATGCATGTCCCCAACAAAGTCTGACTTCAGCTTACATGTATTTGTAAATATAAACAGACAAAACGGTTAAATTAGGCCACAGAGCGTGTTCTGCTGTTTTCTCTCTTATTCTTTTTGGGATGGACAGCTACTATTAAAGCAGTTCACCAGAGCGAAAGATATTAAGTTCCCGTCTAACACCACTTTCGTGCACTCTGGCTGTGTTGTGTTGGGCAGTCGTGCAGAACTTGCTCACTGAGGCCATTTGAATTGCATCTCGTGGGGGAAGTGTCTAGGATTTGTGTAATGTCAGTCACATGTGTAGCCTCTTGGATGGTTTCCTCCTGTTGTTGTGGGTGATACCAGCTAATATACTCCCTGCTTATTTGTATTACCAAAAAGGCACGAATTAATGTTGCAGTGGTCGCATAAACAGTAAAATCTCCAAAAACACATTTTCACATTTTATTTTATACTTGACAGACTAAATAATTAAACAGCACAATTACTGGTTGGCAAGTGAACAGGCAATTCCAAATTAAGTTGTTTAAAGTATATTGTACTGTACATCAGTATGCCACTGTTCCTGACACTTCCTACTGTAACTGATAGAAAGAGAGAAGATGGCAAGTCCACCATTTAACATCTAGTGGCCATTTTTAGAAACCAGAACAGATTTGAATCAATAAGCAGTGTGGTGGAGTCACTGATTGCAGGCCAGGTCGGCACAGATTGCTACCTGCATGTGCAGATGGTGTCGTGTCAGTGACTGGACTTGTTTCTTGCTCAGTGTGATACATGTTCTCGACAGGCACCGGTGGCAGACACACCGAACGTAAGGAGCAGGCGGAGCTAAATCAGATTAGCCCTGGCCTGAAAGCCAAATGGCACCTCCAGAGCTGCGGAAGTACCTGTTGTGCAGCTGTAATTCAGTGGATATTGTCAGAGGATGACTTCTCCGTCTGCCACTTCACCCTACAGTTAATCTGCATTAAATTAAATATTATCTTAGGATCACATGGTCTGTGAGCTTTGATCCTTCCGGTTTGGAGAAAGGGAAAACAACAAACCCTCCAAATTTTATCCTGACCTTTAAGAACAACAAAAAAAGAAAGAAATTCCCACCCCGCTCCACCTCCAATGTCAGACTAAATGAGAGGCATACAGAGATGAGCAGTTCTGCATGACAATGACAAAGTTATTTGGCTTGACAGTGCAAGAACAAGTCAGCAGTGCTACGCTATGAAAAGGCCAATGTGTGTGTGAGTTACCATGCATGTTGAGACCATTACTGTTGCTGTATGTCTTCTTGGGGTCTTATAGTAAAGTCAACTCAATGGCAGGGCGAGGTCTTTACAGCAATTAGCCTGTACAAATCAAAATTACAAATTCAGTGACATCCGAGCTAAGAGCAGCAGGCATGTCCAGTCTTAAAGTGGATGTCGCGCTTTAAATGTCAGGTCCTGATCCGAGGAGACGATAAACTCTTGAGAAGGCATGTCAGGTTATGCAAAACCAAGCACTGATGATTCACCAGCATCTGATAGTGACATACTCGCAACGGCAGGCCAAAAGTGATGAATAATGTTCTTTATAATCACTCCAGCGTTGAGAAACTGTTTCAACTATGACATTTTATAAACCACAACTGAGATGTCTAATATATTGTCTATTATTTCACTGTAGTGGCCAATGAAAGTGTTTTGTGCTTTCATTTCCTAATCAATATGACCTTGGATGGGATCTATACACAGCCGTATTACTTCCTCTCTCCATTCATAATCACAGTCGCCTCAGTTGCCATTGCCTACCATAAAAAACTATCAGTCTTGATCATTGCATTTTCTATGACATGACTCAGAACTTAGTAACTCACCCTTTTGTGCTGCTGAAAACTGGTGTAATCATTAAACAAAAGAAAAATATATTTTTTCTAAAGCCTTTCAGGAGGAATAAATATTGCCATCAGAAGGATTCTGGAGCTGTTTTATAACAAATTGCTCTTGGCCTTGGCTTTGACTTGATTATGAGTGACTTCTTCCAAAAGAGGTGCAAATTGACAAACAACATTACTGGCAAACTCTGTTCAGCTAATGCACTTCCTCTCAACTACGATAAAGTGGATAAAAATGTGTCTGTATCCAATTTAAAGTAGCTATATTTATACCAATGTGAAAATCCGGCTGAGATAAAATGCAGATTTCTACATGTACTGCCTTTATAATTAGACATTTTTTACACCTACCTCAGGCAAAATTGCTCTATCAACCAGAGCACTGAACCTCCTAGTGTTGGTCACAATTGCTGATAACCTGTCGGTCAATTGTGAGTTACAACCCAACAATCACTTCTAATTACTCACGTGTTGGTGAATGTTTGGTTAAACAGTTGATAACAAGTGCAGAGTAATTTGCCATGTTGCTTATAATTATGTAGTTAACGCTCGTTCTTATGCATGCTCAATGCAGGGGTGTCAGACGTCACAGACTGCAACCAGTGAGCAAACCGTGCAAAAGCTGTTATACAACACAGCATGTGCAAATGAGCAAATATAACTGGAGCCAAAAGTCACATACATTCAATCTTGTCATTGTGATGTAATTAACAGTCAGTTCAGTTCAGTTCACAAATAGCATTAAAGTCAGTACAACAGCCCTCAGTGTCCAAAATAGCAAGTAAAAGAGCAAGAAGTTGTGAGAAAGTTAAAGGACAGGAAACGCATCAAACGCTATTACAGCTGTCAAAAACTACACGTGAGCTGCTTTCAGGTTTGTAAGCTGTAAATGCACCTTGAAGTGCTCGTGGCCAGAAATAAATTGACTACATAACAATGAGAGTGTTGCTGGTGGATGGCTGATTGGACACGAAATAAAAGTCCGCGCGCACACTGAAAGCTGTAAAAAGGCACAAACAACTAGGCAGGTGACATTTTGTGCGCAGTGCTTTTCATCGAGTCAGCCAGACATGCCCATCCCACTCCAAAACCCTTGGATTCCACTTCCTTTCCCACTTTTCAAAACCACTCATCCACTTAATCTACCCTGACTCCTGAGCAACAGCATCTGATTACTAAATTAAATACGTCACCCGTCAGTCATTTCCAAAACATCCCACAAGCTTTTATATCAGATCTGCAGAGCAAGTTGGAGTTAAGCCGGCTTGGATAAAGTTAAGAAAGAAGGTTTATCTTCATAGTTAAAAGCTGAGATGTAAAATGGTCTCTAGTGTCAAAGTAACTTTGCAAAGCCATGATTTGACACCATTTTCCTTAGCAGTACAGCGTGTCAGTATTCCCTCATTTGCTACTAAACAATGTCCCATGCCGCCATTTCTTGAGTTGACAGTGCTTATGCATATAATTACCAGAGATTGCTTGTCAGCAAGGTTCTAAGCACCTAATCAATGATTTCACTGTGATCCAACATTTGCAGCAGTGCCTCCACTTGAGAAATACACTGTCTTTAAGTTTTGCAGGCGTTCTTGCTTTCATCTAATTCCAATGTGTGCACACATGTATGAACCCAATCCAAGATGGACACAGCCGAGTTTGTTTTGTTACGAACCAACAGGTCCCTTCAGGTGGACTTTGGGTATCAATGCTTCCTCAAAGATTTGT
Organism: Anabas testudineus; assembly: GCF_900324465.2. Lineage (NCBI taxonomy): Eukaryota > Metazoa > Chordata > Actinopteri > Anabantiformes > Anabantidae > Anabas > Anabas testudineus. Next base: position 19,492,996 of record NC_046615.1, read on the forward strand.
ACACTGCTATGAGAATATGTAAAATTGTTTTGCAACTGATGATGCTACGTTTCACCAATAGATCAACACAAATGCACATTAAATTGAAAGTTGAAAAATCTAATTTAAGTTAATATGCTTCTTTGTATTTGTTCTTGAGGAAGAATTTAGTTGCACTAATCATATTTAGATTTGCGTCTCAGAACTTGTCAACTCTTGCTGTTTGTTTGTCTCAATTACCCTCAGCCCTGGGCTGTGTTAGTGTGCAAGTCTGTTTTCCACTTTTCAGCATTTCTGGAGTGATCATTAAATGGTATTGTGGCATAGACCGTTAGTATTCAATTTAGGTTTCAGCAGTGCAGTGAATGTGTCAGTCCTCATGGTCTCCCTCTGATTACCGAGTGTTTTCCTGACCAGTGGAAATTTCCACTCCAAGCCGTGCTTTGCTGTGTGGAACTAAAAGCCACAGCAATATACATGTATACACCCGACAGCTAATTTGAATGGCAGGCCCAAGCAGACAGCTTACTGCAGTGTGGCGTGCACTGTTTCAAAGGTGCCCCTAACTTGTCACTGTGTAACAGATGATAAACAAGTTGTTACTCTCTGCGACTCAAACCCTCAAATGAGAGCACCAATCTGCTTGTCGTGTCACTTGTCAATGGTCTAATCAATCAAGAATGAAGAGGGGCCACTTTTACACCTGTCAATGACAGGCACGTATCGGACGTCTGAAGCTGTGTAGTAACGAAACGGTTGGGCGAGTTCACTGTCAAACACAACAGGAAATCCCAAGTCACAGGTACATGCTGGTACACATGCTCTGCAATAAAGTTATTAAGCAGTATTCCAGCTCTTAGGACCTACTATTAGTATCACTGGCAGTGGCAACACTATCTACAGCCACGCTAGTATCCCTATTATCAAAAGTCAACGACACGGCAATCTCCTTTTCTATGCTGGTTAATATCTTATACTTGTTTTAATTTACTTTTATTTTTCAAGCAGACATTTATAAATGCTGTTGTAAACAGCACTCTTCATGCACCAGTGCCTGTTTGGCACCACCGGGCACGCTGCCCACTGCAGTTGCGTCTATAATCACCATGCTGTGCAGTGACAACAACGACGGCGTACGTCCGTTTCCGCTAAAGAAATCGTCAACAGACATCAGAGGCCACCGTACAGACAAAGACATAAATTGACAGTCATCGTTTCAGTCGCAGCGTGTTCTGCGCCAACACAAGTGGAGTGGCGCATGTAGCAGCATTCAAAAATGTAGAGTGCCATTTACAAGTGGAAATGTAAAACCTGATAAAAGCAGATATAAAACACTGAAGAACAGGGAAAAAGGGACAAATCACTACCTCTTCTTTGGCATTCTATCCACAAGGGCTTACATCAACACTAGCTCAAGGGAGTGCTTGGTGGTCACAGCACTAACATGTTAACATGCTGGGATATTGTTTACATCTTTATATGCTAATCTACCAGTAAACACAATGAACTAGGGCTGATGGAACCTCATTAGGTCCCCAAGTGTTTTAATCCTAAACCACAGTAAATAACCTAATGATGTCACTGGAAGAGATCTGCTAAACTATTACAAGTCATCCTGATGGTGACTTAATCTGCAGCAGATTTGTTAGAAACTCATTATATAATAGTGACCATGAGGTATTTTTCAGAAACACCACCATACCTAAAGCAACAAGGCTAACGTACCAACAGTGCAAGATTATCAGAATAGCTCACTCTGAACGATTATAACTTAAAGTGAAGTGAAGAACGATTATAACTTAAAGTGAAGTGAAAGCAAAACAGTAATACTACTTTTCCTCATACTGGTGTCAGCATGTGCATGCACCTTATCTGCCACCTGTCATGACTTGTTTAATAAACTAAAATGACACTGGAGTTCCAGGAGAAAGATTAAGTACAATTATGAATTGAATAGTTTTTAAAACGTGCCAATATTCAGCTTCATTTCTGAAGGACACTGAACTAAAGCTGTTTTCACATGAGATGAACTGATGAGAAAGCAAAGTATTCACACTGCACTACGCTGAATTGATATTTAATGTTTTTCAAGTATCATTTTATTTCAGTTTTTTTTTCCTCACATGAAGATTTGGCAGTTTTTGAATGAAAATGCTGTTTATCCTTTTCAAAAAGCCACTTATCAGCAGCCCCACAGTGGTAATCAACATAAATCCGCATGAGCACAGGCAATGACACAACACAATAGCTGGCAGACAGGCGTATAAGTGTTTGGTTATAAGGAGAAATGCCAAGTACATGACTGAAAGGTTAGCATTAACAGCACCAAAACCGAACCGAAGCCAAACAGCATCTCACACTGAGAAACATAGAAGGGAAAAGCATTGAGGCAAGCGTCTTGCATTACATGCTGCACAAATACATCCAAGCACAACGGATGGAAGCACAGAGTTGAATTTCCTGCAAAACCCACTGCGGAATAAAATGTTATTTTTGAGTTTGCAATAGAAAGAGATTAAGACCATGTTGACTGCGCTCATATTCGTCCTGCTCCTGTTGGTAGTTTTTATTTCTGATGTTGTTTTGCATAAATTGACATGACACAGCCACACTTTCCTGCCTCACTAAAAACACTACAGCCACACGTGACTGCACAATCACTTCTGTGACAGTAATAAGTGTTAACTGGACTTAGGACTCAGACTTGCTCCCCGATAAACTTGTGCTTTTATTTTCTGCCACATCTCAAAGAAGCTACATGTACAATAAGTGCTGTAGGAGCTGCACACAATATTAGATAGGCACTTGTAAGGAGAAAACATTGTGTAGCATGAATACATTATGCTGAGAAGAGAAGTGACATAATGGGGCTACAGTGCATTTTGCCTGGTTTAGTGTCCCTCACTAACTGAGGCTCAGGTTAGTCGTAGCGAGAAGCAAAGAGACAGGCATGGCAATTCCCTCTGTGTCTTCAACATCAGCCAGACTGGAAATAGGATTAAGATTTCACTCTCATACACAGAGTGATTTGGTGCATTTCTTTATGTTTCATATGCAGGCACATCTGACATCAGGCAAACACACACATACACACATTTGGGAGATGAGTCATTCCCTTTGTGAATCACATTGTCTCATCTTAAACCTGTGTGGGGCTTGGTTTGAAAAAAATAAAACAATAATGCATTTTCATACTGTACTCCTGCCTGATTCAGACGATGCAGCAAATCCTTGTGGATGGCAAACCCGTGAATGTGTGAACTTGTTAAAACAAAAGTCGAAATTATTGATTTATTTGTTTGTTTATCAGAGCTAAACAGCTCCCTAATGACTACCTTTGGTTTGTGCAGCTCTTTAGTTAAGACCCTTAGGGTTTTATACATTATACTTCACACCACATCTTTTGATGTTGGACTCTGGCAAGTGAAGATTTTCACGTGTTTGTGTTTTTGGCCCTGACCTTTGTTATTTCAGGCATTAAGTGCAGTAGTCAGCTCTTTCTATAACTGAGAAGCTTCTAGCTGTATGTGAATTTACACATTTGATATGGATATAAGGTGTTGATGTTGAGCCAAACTCCATGTCTGGACAACATGGTGATATAATCAGCTACATAGGTAAAGCAAACATGTTGATTTGTGTTGTATGCATCGATGCGTCACAATATTTACATTCATTCCAAATTATAACAGCTTTCACTACCTGGCCTGCTAAAGATGAGTTTTTATCTCAAAACACTTGAACAGTATCATCAAGAGTGTTAGATTCTTTAATTAAAGACCTAATAAAATGTTCTGCATTTTGTAAAATTGAATTCTTCTAATGCTACCAAAGCTGCACAACTGCTACTGTCTGTATGTCTGTATGCACGAGCATCTCACAACAAAGCATCCTGATGCGCTCCAACCTCAAAATGAGAGAAACAAGAGTATTAGTAATTATTACAGTGAGTTTTGTCTGATTGTTGGTTGTAGCAGTGCCTGAGAGTAGTCGCTGCATTCTTATCGGTTATATTGTAGAAAAGATTGTTGGTCGTCTGAATTTCAGAACCAGTCAGCGCCCAAACAGCTGCAGCTCACTTTTAGTAAGTATACCACAGTATGACTGAAGTCAACATAAACAAATGCATCATTACAGATACATTCACAATGCGACTGAAGCTTGAGGCACTAATAAAAACGGTATGTGTTTAATCCATTTGTGAATTTAGAGAAATTTAAATCTGTAGAAGTCTGTCACAGCTCCAATGGTCTGATACAGCACTCTACAATGCACACCATAATGTCTAAACTAATTAGCCACATTAGTTAGCAGTTAAGCTTTATTTAATCAGGACAACTGAGCGAGATTAACATCTCTTTTGCAACGCAGACCTGAGAACACATTATAAAAAACATGTCCTGGACAAATTAAGAGCAAAATCATTTATTCACACAAACATTCATCCGATCCCATCAGTTACACATTTGGCTCAGTTGGTTTTACAGTCTGTACAAAAACAACCCTCTGTCCTTATATATAATAACTCAAAATAAAAAAAGTATGTTTCTAAAAAACAAATGTCAAAACAATGTTGACTGCTGACAGGAAATGCTAAATTTAACTGTGATAGTCGATTTTGCGAGTTGTTCATCTAAATTCGAGGTTTCTTTGTCTGACAAGAAGAAGAAATTAAATGATACAGTCATGTAGTCAGACAGAGTAATATTGATAAAAGTGCCAGTATTCCAAGATCCACCAAAGCTAAATACACCATTGGGTCTTTTTAATATTATTAAATATTTTACTCCTTTTTATTATAACACTAGATGTGTAGTTAAGAAACTCAAACCTCGGCCAACATTTCAATTGACGCCTATTTCAACCTATTCATGCAATTCATTTATAAAATAGCAGAATGTAGCTCAATGAATACAAAGCTTTTATTGCAGAGCAGTACATAACAGTTTAGCCAACATATACTAGAAGATAATGTCAAAATGGCGATGGCACACTCACAAACATGAGAAAAACATTTTCTCTTTGTTCGGTTAGGTTAACATCTGTGATTACATTTGGCTGCTTTTACCTGAAACCATTCCTGGAAGGATAATTTTGTACTCCTCACAGGGAAAATGGAGGATGTTCTATATCAGTTATGATAACTTAGTTTTCATTCATTCCATTTCACAGAATTAAAACACACTGTTAACTAAGAAATTGACGCAGAAATCAATTTACAAACAAGTAAAACCTTACGCAATACACAAATCCTCCCAAAGAATTACATAACCTTGACACTACATGTGAATACACCAACATCAGCCTTGATTTATGAGTTGAGAGTTCATCCCTCATATTTGTTCAGATTGGTTACTGTTACCTGTAACTGTAGCTGAACATGCAACAAATCCTACTGTGTACTGAATGAGACTTTGACTGCACCAATAATTAAATGGAATTAATTAGGAGTTTAACAATTATCCCATAATTAGCACTAAATTATGCGGTCCTCTCTAGGAATCACTTCACAGTTGCACATTAGTTCCCTTATAGGAGCTCCACTAAGTATTTGGAACAACTGAACCCAGAAAATAAAGTGTTATCCATGTGGATGTAGCCGTTTCTGCTTTTATAACTGTCTCGGTTCTTTGAGGCATGCAATTAACAAGGTGCTCAAAATGTTCCTTGGTAATGTTAGCTGTACTCAATAATATCCGTTTTTGTCCCTTCCCTTTCGCAGCAAACGCTGTGGTGCACGCAAGCCCCAGGAGCCTGGCTGCTTTCTGCCATGGCTGCTAACGGTGTCTGGCACCAACGATCAACGTACCCTCACTGTCACTTAGATAACATGCCTTACACATTCAGCATTTAGTTCAACAACCAACAAACTTCCCAGTCTTTATTCTTGATCAAGTGAGTCACAGCTATGCAGCTGTCTGAAGAGGATAGCTATTAGCATGGAAATGTATATGTATATTGAGAGAGAGGTCATTGTGTGTGGTTGCTACCATATCTACAGTGACTTCATTAATAATCTTGATATGGCTGTTGTGGGTGACTGAACTAGATTGAATTTGGTGGGAATAGGATACTTCGACATGGATTTTAACCATCAATTCTTATTTCTGCCATGGGGTCGAAGCAGAACCTCATTTCATTTTTGTCCCTCAAAGTCTATATTTCATCCACCCTTATTCATCTTATCTATCTTGTAGTATTGATTTTAAATGAGCGATGAAATGATGGTTTTTGGTAAGTTGGGAGAATAGCTTAGAATTGCATCTCCTTTCTCACTGGTATTTGATGTTGGCAGTGTTGGAAACATTGAAATTGTAGCAAGGCATCATTTTCTCAAAATAGGTAGAAAACAGAAGTGACATGTTCAGTTGCACAGTGTAAAGCGGTAGATATTAAAAGTACGGTTTGCACTACTTTTGCTGCACTACAGTTGTCATTTCTTTTTAAACATTCAATTTAGTATTTAAAAATATCCTGATTGTTACCTTTCTAATTGTATCATTAATTTTGCTGACACTATTGACCAGGTTTTAGGTGCAGGTGGATTTAATTTCAAAATCTCATTTTTGTCATCATTACAAACCACAAAATGCACATGTGTCTAGTTTTTCCTGTATCTAGATTGAAAGAAACACTGGAATAAAAGCCACCTACCTCAAATGTACTGTAAATGGATTCATGTCTCTTTCAACCATGCACAGCCAATGTGCACACACACACACACACACACACACAATCCGATTTTTGCCCTGTTTAGACAACCATGAAAAGATCTAACCAAACGGTTAAGAAACAGATTTTCTGTTCTTGTTTAAAGCCAACCAAATGAATGAGAAGAGGGCATGAGAGGGTCCCTGGCCTGTCATGTTTAGGATGCAGAGTATGGTTCTACACCCAGAGGCATGCACTGTGGTCAGAGAGTGAAATCTGTGTAGTCTGTCAAATGTATTTGATCAGACCCCAACCCTACGCAGTGCTGTCATAGGCAACAGATTTGTGTGGGATTTAGGGTGTGAGGGAGAAGGGGGCGGAGTGTCAGTGTGCAGGGGTAACATCTGTTTCAAAGCAACCCGGGGCCCATGCTTGTGTGTTTGACCTTGCATCAGCAAAGTTGGCTGGGGCTTTCTTCCATGGACAACACGTCGCCGGTGGCATAAACAAGAGGAAGTGATGCTTAAACACAGCCCTGTTGCACCCAGAAAAGAGCAACATTATCCCCCTGAATCACACTTGCATTCACTCACTTTGCCTGTGCTTGATGCACAAATACCCATTCACAGACACACAAGTTAATGCTGTTGTGCTGAGCTCCGCACTTCCTTGCCTTGGGCCTCGGAAGGAGCAGTGGAGTACAGTCGTCTGGCTTGCATGAATGCAACATCGGGTCAGCCTTTGGATACACAGCTGCTCCTGCTCACACATCCCACCCACTCTTAGCTGCATGTGCATGACAATTATATTAACATTTAGCGCGGACATGCACAAACACAAGCCAAGATGCCGTGCATGTGCATCCACACATGCAAACAAATGCATGAAGTGTGTTCTTTCCAAAATACACATAGAACAGATGCAAACAGGCCTCCAGGTTGTATTTGTATAAACAGAGGTGCTGCTAGAATTGTGCAGCTAACATGCTTTTCAGTGGCTGTGCTTCTATTTCTTATTCTATGGTCTTAAACAACAGCTGTCTCACTCCTGTACATCTTTCTGTCTTTGTCACCGTCTTTCTCACTCTTCCTCTCAGCCTTTGTCATCCTCGTTCTTCTTTCAGCTGCTGTCCTCTTTTGCCCTCTCACTAACTCACTGTCCATGTGCTATTCTGTCTGCCTTTTGCAATGTCTCATTACCAGGGAGGGTAAGCAAGGAACGTTCTCCTTTCTTTCTCTCCTCCGCCCCCCTCCCTCCACTCCCAATTCAAGCCTTCTCTTCCTCTTTCTGTCTGCAGTTTCTTCCACTTGATTCTTTCTCACCTTTCTCTCCCAGCACTCTCCTTACTGTCTGTCACTGGCAGGAGCTGCCAAAGATTTTGCATCCCTGCAGCATCAGGAGGAGGAGGAGAAGGAGGAGGGGGAAGAGGAAGAAGGGAAGAGTGTTAGTGAGAGAAGAGTAAGAGCTGGCTCTGATGTTGGCATCTGACTGGCGCAGGGAGCACCCAGCTAAGTGGAGTCAGATACACTGTGCACTTCTCCAGTGAATGACATTGTCCAAAAAAATTGCACTGATCTTTCACGCCCCACTGACCCTGTCCTATAAATATAATTAGAAGTTTACTGTAGTCACTTTGACGAATGAATATGTAAGAATGCTAAAACAAAGTTATTTTGTGTCACTGATCAACTTAACCTTATTTTGTAAATATACACATTTTCATTTGTTTGAACTAGAACACACAAAAGTTGGAACAGAAGCAAAAGAACAATTAAACAAGAGTTACAATAAAATATCAGGTTAGCAGGTGAACTGGTGACAGGTGAGGGTATTATGATTGGGTATTAAAGGAGCATCCACCAAAGGATCAGACTTTGAAAGGTCATGGCTCACCACTCTGTGCCAAACTTCGACAGAGAATTGTCAATCAGCTAAAACAAAATATTTCTCAATGGTATTTCAAACAATTTAAGTCTTTCACAAGCTGCAGCACAAACTATTGCAAAAAAAAAAAAAACATTGCCCACCACTGATGGCGGTGTGTTACCTTCGAGCTCTGAGGCGACACTGCAGTACAGTAAAAGTAATAGTACTACTCTATGATAAAATTGTGCTCAAGTAAAGTTAATATCCTAAATATCTACTCTAAAGTTAAAAATGAGTCATTTTTGCAGTATACATTATTTACTAGGAAGTGGTCCTCAACAGATTATTTTTTTATTTTGAAGTTTAATGAAGTTTCAGGACCATGCTTTTGCATATAAATACAGTTTACTGTTGTAGAGCAAACTTCCAGGCAACTACAGCATCAAGCTTAAATATCCAGCAACACAGAATATCTGAAGCTTAGATTACGAGTATGCTTTACTCAGATTAATGCAGGAAAAGGAGAGATGCTCTGGCAAAAACCATGAAGGCTCAATAACTACAGGAACGATTTTATAAACTGGAAATGCAGGGAGATGTGAGGGAGCTAAAGTAAATCACAAAAAATAAAAAATAAATTAAAATATAAAAATAAAGCTGCCAGCGAAGAAGCTCAGAACATGAAGCAGCCATGTGAGAGCATGATGCTGTTCATTATTTTGTGAAATAAAACAAATCCTGTGTGACGTTACCTTTCTGTGGACAATGACCTAATGAATAGACGGATGATGATGGATGTCGCTTAAGCTAAAGTAAAGACGCTGCACATTTTGGGGCAACTGAAACTTAATGTCAACGTAACGTGGTTAATTTGTCCCTGTCCCAACTTAGTGTGTTATATTCAAGTTGGTTAGTGAAAAAATGGGAAATAGTTTCCTTGTACTTTTGCCTGATAAATTAACTGACATATTTTTGTATTTATTTCATATTAGATAAAGTCCCTACTTTTATATTAACTGAAGCCACAATTCATACCCACTTACCAGAATACCATTGGGAATTGTACATAATTTTCACCCCATAGTGTAGTACCTGCTATAATTAGGCTACTATAGGAGATAATCAATCACTTAAATCTAAATGTTTCTGTTTCCTGTCTCTTGATCTCTTCTACTTCAACCCCCTGCTGCCCGTTTCCATCTGTCTTCCTTTCTACTCGCTTCTCCTGTCATTCTCCTCCTCTCTCTTTCTGTCTCCCTTTTTCTTCGCTAATATCCCATTACCAGAGATGCCATGTTAGAGAATGAGTGTTTTGAGGGTGCAGAGGCGTGTGTCTCTCAGTCTGCAAAGAGGCCAGCTAAATCTGAGACTACACTTTGAAACGTATACATCCACATTTCTCTCACCCCACACATTTTCCATCACGTACTCTCAGTGCCACTTACAAAGCTATACATTTACAGAGCAGTCGATGGGAGGTGAGCTCTGTTTTCATGGTGTGTTTATCCGACTTAGAAGAAAAAAAAAGAGAATTTCTTGAAGCACAATGTGGCCCCCTGGTGACAGTTAGGCATAGTGCACATTCTCTGCAGAGGTTTTCCTCCCTTAGCCTGCTGCCCAGTGCTGTGCTCTCATTCTGCTCACACAGTCTGGGCTTGGACTGTCAAGTATGCAACTGATTTAAGGAAGATACTACATACTGAAGTTGCATCCAAAGGCTGCAGACATCTATTCGGAGAGGCAGATGGTTTACCATGTTAGCAAGCCTAATTACTCAGTGGGTAAAAACATTTGCAGTGTGTTTATGGATTTAATAGTTCCCGTCCAGATTATGACCTTGTGGTTCTGAGTCGCTTAGTAGAGAAAGCAGGGTGCCAAATTCACCAAGGTCAAGAGAATGACTACCGTTGTAATTATCCTCCCTAAAGCATGGCAACCAAATTAGAAAACAAAAATGGATTTTCTCCATACTATGCAGAAAGGTAGTTTTATTTTGCCAAATTTTGAGATATCTCCTGCAATTCATGGCTTCTTGCCAATACATACCAAGATAAATATAATTATGTTTTAATGTATCTGCCATCTGTAACTATGGTGATTATGTTACAGTAATTATCAGTCACAGCCACATTGTGGAAAGTCAAAGCCGACACCCTTAGCACACATCAAAGACATAATACAGACAGAAGTACATAAGATTTAGAAGCCAAAAAACAACTAAACAGTTTCTCTTCTGAAGAGCTGCTTTGATGTTAGTGGACCTACAGTAAAAAGGATAAAAAACATTGTTTTGTGTTACCCCACATGGGTGTGTTGCCATTAGTTGAATCTATTGCAATGCCAGAGTCTTTATGGTGCTGTACGAAGCCACCAGAAACAGCACTGGGCTGTGAAACAGCGTAGTGGCCAAATCGCATCACGACACCTTCCGCCTACATGCACATTACAAATAGAGAGGCCAATAAACAGTGGCAAAATTTTATAAGCATCACAAACCTCTGAAACTGAGCCCTTTTGGTGTCAGAATTCAAAAGTAATTTGAAAAGTGTAGAAGAACTACAGCATTCTTTTAATTTATGGTAATTAATGAGTGCAGGGAACAGAAAGGTGTGACTGGAGGTGAATAAGCTCCATGGGCCCCAAAAACACAGAAGCCCGTGTGTCATTTTTATGCTCAGAAACCAGAAGGAATGAGGCTTATTTTCCACATGGAATGCATTATAACAAAAATCTGGGTTTAAAGTCGTGTTTACACCATTTATTTGATTAAAATTATTTATTTATTAATTTTTTCCTGTTAGATTCAATTATTTTTAAGTGGTGCAACCATGCCGTGGCTAAATGGGCCTGATATGACTATGACTGATATGTATTAGGTGTCTAACAGCTTGTTGACATTTCCCGGTGCCATCCCATTAGAATTTTAAATAAAATGTTCATAAGCTTATTATTTAGCCATCAACGTGGAATACAGCTAAACCTAAATGATCAAATAGAGTCCAGGTTGCATTTTTAGGCCACAGTGACGTAATGAAAACAATACACAGAAGCAGCCAGGCAGACATTTTCAACAATTACATGTTTCTGTTTTTCATTTCTTTCTCAGATGCTGAAGCTGGATACCAGGTTCTGTGTCAACATGAAAAGATCCAATCACACACTGGGACTGGTCACAGTGTGAGAGAAACATGAAAGTGCAGGGCATGACAGTATACAGATACCACGCAGAGCTTTAATGAGCAAGAAGTAATTGTATGCAAGCTGCACACAGGAGCACACACACCTAAAAAGTAAACCCTTACCTCTAAACTCATTCTTATGGATGTCATAACAATCCGATCTACATTGTTATCGTATAAAGCACACATTTCTATGTTGGATGTGAAATTATATGACATAGTTCCTAAAACATCTGCCAGTGAGTGCAGCACCAATTGTATAACACATGAGCACGATTCACTTAGGAGATACTGTTAACGCAGAGCAGTCAGGGAAAGAAAGGATGAAGAACACAGCTAACTGTTGTGCGTTCAGTCTGAAAGTAAAAGCGTGGCAATTAATAAACTATGAATAAGCTCAGTTGACCGTCACTGTGGTTTTCATAGGGTGTGTGTTTATACCAGTATCAAAATTCACCTGCTCAATCTGCCAGCTCCCTGTCACCATTCACCCAACCACAAACCTTTTCCCACACCCTACACCCTACCTTGTGCTCCCAAAAACCTTCACAAACTCATTGCAAGCTGTTCAGACTACTTCGCTTTCACTGCTTTTCTGGCGCAGCGTAGGGCCCTGTGGCGCCAGTTAGTTTCTGTAGCATCCTCTGCAGTACAGTCACACTCACACACAGAGAGGCTTTGTTAAGTGAGTCAGTTCAACAGAAGGAGAAACATACATGCAAGCACAATTTAGCTTATGTGGACCGGGAACCTTCCAAGACACGACTCAGATGGATAAAAAGCTTTAAATACACAAATGAGTGGGTAATACTTTACATAGACACAGTCAATACATTATTGAGCATTGCAAACTTGAGTTTTAATTCCTCAGTCTCAGTAGTTTGGGTTTAATTCCTGTGAGTTGGAGCTATGGAGTGAGGTATGTTCGAGTATACCGGCGCTAAGGAGTGGAATAAATTACCATTTAAAAATATCCACATTCCAGTGATCATTAATAGTGGAAGTAAACAGATTGCTAAAAAAGCAAAGCTCTCCCTTGAAACACTGGGTTATGTAACCCATCTGCTCCCTGCTCCAGGATGTTTTCATTTAATTGTTTGTAAATTATGTATTTAGGAAGAACATACTGTATGAGTTTAAATTGGGGTTTGACATAAGGCCAAAACTCATTAAGGCTATATTTGACATGCATCATATTGAGTGTTGTTGCCATGGGCACAGTACAGATGGGAGAGTTGAAGCATCAAGGGAAAAAGCTCGACAGAGTTTTAAATTGCACTGGGTATCAGTCTAATTAATACATTTCTTAAAATATTCTACCATTTACATCTGAATGAATCCATTTTAAAATATTAAAGTTCACCCAGGTTTCCTTCTGTATCGCAAAACTGCTACTTAAACCAGAGACCAACCCTAGGCAGAGGGAAACTTAGTGAAGCCAATAACTTCGACATTTCATTAGTTTACCTAGCCGCAGTAAAACCCCCACAGACGTACTGCAGTATGGCTGATTCAGACCATCCTAGAGGTATCAGCTAACTCCATAACATGTACAAGAACCACCAATGGTGTGGGAAGGATTTGGCAGCAAAATACGTTTGCATTTATTGTCATATGACCGACTTGTCCAGTAGAAAATCTAAAGCCAATTGGTCAACAGGTCCACTGTCCATCCATAATGATGCAGGTCCCTTCCTGATTTTGCTGAGGCACAGGCTTTGTGATTAAACTCAAAATGTGTACTATAATTTTCGCTTATGAAAAACAACAGATGTTAGAAACACGGCAACTAGTGGATTTGCAGTTTTTATCCATAGTCCCAACTAGAAAAGCAACAAATCTCTCACAGGGCAATGTTTCTTTAGTGGCGATGCTATCACATCAACGCCGACTGTAAAGAGGAGGGGAATTTCATTACACGCCTGTCATATCAGGGCACACAACCTTACACAGAGTGTGCTGGCTCTGACTTCAGACTGTTGACATTGTCATTCACCCCGGCAGTCTGATATTGCCAACAGAACTAGGCTGTCTGCACAAATTCAGACCAACTATGAAGGAGCATAAGGCCAAGTCGATAAGGAACTATCTGTGCCTTGTTTGTCCAAGTTACATATAGGCCTCACATCTCAGTCCTATATTTGGACTATTGATTTTTGAAAGCTTTTGTAATGACTTTACTAATGACTAATGATTACGTGGCTTCCTGTCTATTATGCTACACACACACACACACACACATAGTATTCTACAGGTGTGGATAGCTTGACCTATTGCATTACTGGATAGTTTTATTGAAGGGTGCTGAAGTTTTGCTCCAAGATAATAAATAAATAAATGTGCTAATAATTATTTTATAAATAATTTGTAAACATAAAGAGAGAAAGAAACAATACAGATTCCTTCCTTCACCAACTTCAGGTCTCTCTACAGATGTTCTATGGGGTTTAAGCCGGTCCACTCAATGACAGAGACATGCAAGTTCACAGGTGACCCTTGTCTTCGCTATATGTTTTGGTTCACTGTCAGGCTGAAAGGTGACAGACCAGCCCTTCACATTCATGTGCACTCTGACGGATCATTTTTTCTGCATCCATCTTTATCTCCATTCTGATGGCTTGCCCCTGCTGTGGAGAAGCACCCTCACAGCATGATGCTGCCACCACCATCATTCACAGCAGGAATGGTTTCAGACAGGTGCTGTGCAGTTTCTGGTGTTCGTTAGACATAGTGAATGGAGTTCTGGGCAAAGAGTTGAATTTCTGTCTCATCAGACATCAGAATCTTTTTCTTTATCCTCTCAGAATAATTAAAATGTCCTGACAAACTGTCAACTGTCACCAGACTGTGATGTGAATTTTGCTCAAAGTGGCATATGATCCTTTTAGCCACTCAACCACACAGGTGACTGAGATGGTCGTCCTTCAGACACATTCTCCCATCTCTGTATAGAACACCTGAAGCTTCTTTAGAGTGACAGTGGGCTCTTTGGTCACGTCCCTCCCAAAGGCCCTTCATGTCCGGTTAATCGGGTTGGCCAGACAGAAGAATCCTGGGGGTTCTAAATGTCCCTCATTTCACAGCTAGTGAGGCCAGCGTGATCCTCAAAGCTTCAGAAATGACACTGTACTCTTCCTTATGTCTCATTGAGGTCTACAAAGTGTTCTTTGGACTTTAAACACAGACACAGATGACCAACAACAAGTGCTGTAAAATGAAAAACAAAATGCAAAATTTGCTAAGATACAAAATATCTTGCAGTGATTAGTTGAAAAAGACATTTGCTCAGTGTCTTCCATTGTTCTTTTAGCTTATAAAGTCTAAGTCTAAATTGCTTAGGGTAATTGATAATATAACTGTCATTCTGAAATGAGTTCATTATCCACTGTTATCATGTTAGATGTGCTAGAAATGGCACTGCGTGAGACTCAACTTCTTGGCGTGAGAAGCCCAATTTTATTTTGCCAGAATTCAATACCATCATTTAGTGTTTTGCTCCCTGTCTTGGTTCGACTAATCCTTTTACTCCCACACTGACAACTGAAAACCAAGAGAGAGAGAGAACAAGACAGAATGCGACAGAAAGGAGATGGGAGCATGTGAGGGAGATTAGAGTGAGAAATAAAGTCAGAAGTTGTGAGGGAGGTCAGAGGTAAGGACACAGGACAGGAGTACACCAGCTCGAAAAGTATGGGAGAATGGGAAAACAGAACTTCACGACGGAGAGGCTGAAAAGATGAGGATGTGAGGACAAAAAGGAGCCTGAGAGGACATAAGGGAAATGGTAAAAGAGCTCAGGACTGTCCTATTTCACTACAGCTGGCAGCATGCAGCAGGAGTGTTGCCACAACGGCTCTATTACCGAAGGCCAAATCATCACCAAGGACAACCTTCAAGAACAGGTTTCCCTTAGAGGCTGCTGGCTTTTCCATGTTTTACTCCCACTCATTTCAGCTTGCTCTTCTCAGATTTTATGATGTGAACATGATGTGCTAAACTGAAAATACTCAGAGAAAGCCGTTCTCAAAACACCAGTTTACATGAACATGTGCTACCTAATGTTAACCCATGCTGTGGAGGTCTTAAACTGCAGTAATGGTAGTCAGATTATGGGACTGTAACCTGTTAAATAGCTTACATTTGTGTTTATTTCATTAATCTCAGGTATCCTTAATGTTTCATCTTTTTTAGTCATACTGTACATAGAAGCTTAACCATCATCTTTCCAGAACACTTGGACCAAAGCGGTGCTACACACATTGTTAAGGTTAACATCATCTGACTGCAACCTTTTCGGGCACAAAGGTTGTGTGAGACTAATCTAGCAGAGACAAGCGTAAAGAAATATCTGGTCCCATTTATAATATTTACATTCTTCTCTTTTTTGCATTATTTAGATATAGTTATTATGAAGATACTGAGCCTCCCCAAGGTTAAATCATCACATAAAAAAGGTAACACGGTGAAGATACAGTGAAAGAGAATCAAACTTAGCAAAAGGGTTCTGAGGGGTTTTGTTCTGAGATGGTGCCGACAGTGTCCTTTGATTTATTTATGTCACAAATAACCTCTGGGTGTGGGAATGGTGGTTTGTTTTTTGTAAAGTGTGGACAGGATAGCTAGAGATTTCAGTGCAACAGTATGTGTGTCTGTATGTGATGGGACAGTATCTGTAAGTTCTGCAATCCCCAAGTACAGTAAGAGATGAAAAAGCACACTGATGCATATGAGTTATGAATTTGATTTGCAGTTTTTTTTTTAAATCACACATGCAAACTATATTTTTAAAAAACAATCCTAAATTTACAAAACGGAAATGGCTAGCATGACGTAATAGAAACCTAAGAGTATATAGAGAAGACTTAGATGAAGTATAGATCCACTATTGATAGATTTACATGAGTTACTAAGTCTATTGGTGAGCATTATTAGATGGGAATTGGGGATTGTGAGTTTGTGAAAGATTCTGCTTCACTTTAACAGGGTGATCAACTAAATCATCATATTCATAGGATTATTGAAACCAGCTTTCCATTTTCCCCACTTTCCACTATACAAAGGAAAGGAACTTAAATGACATTTATTGAGTCTATAAGGCTAGTGCAAGGATAATGGGAAATTGCTCATGAAAGTGAAGAAAACGCCTTGAATAGAAGAGAAAAAAAAAATCAAGGGCCAGCTCTAAACCATTACTATAGTGTAGAGGAAGAAAGAATGTAGGGCAAGGAAATGAGTGGGCATGATTAAAGATCATCTGTGACCTGAAATGGTCGATTTTTTGGGAGGTGGAGGGTAGTCGGTGGGGTAAAGGATGGCGTGCCATCTTGAAATTAACAACTGCATGTGATTGTCTATATTTGGCCTGTCACACGCAGTTGGTGGAATTGAATCCCACATCTCTCTCATCTTCTGCTCGTGCAGTTACTAGCAGCACATGCCCAGTGCCCCAACCTGCGTCCCTGGCAAACAAGGAAGCAACATCCCCTCCTGCCAGCTTCACGGCTGACTGACCTCCTCTTGAAGCTTTATTTTGTACTCTAATAAATAATGAAGGTTTGATTTCTCAGAGGGATGTCTGCACACTGTGCACCTGGACACCATGCATGTCTGTTGGCAAGCATTAAAAGGAGTCTGCCAACAAAACTCACAGAACCGCAATCGCTTCCTGCCACGCTCTACATCGTGTTTAGATGAGAGAGACATTTTGACTAAACTGATGCTTTTTTTCTCATAGGAGTTTGCTCATAATGTTGAAATGTTGAATTCACTGGCAGCTGCTAATACAAATTAATCTCTGTTGCTCTCTCTAAATCAGAATCTCGGTTTTATAAACATTGTGTCCCAGGGGTCAAAATCACTTGCTCCGTATAATGATGAATTTTGATTTTTTTATCAGATTGGCAGTGGCATGGCAATGACGATGACTCATTGTTGGCTCAGTAAGCCTTGGATTTAAAGCAGCACCTCTTAGCAATGCGAGTATGGTTTCATTTCACTATGTGAATCTCTCCTTACCTTTACTGTATGCTAATCTAATGAGAACACCTAATCTTTAATTTGGGAATAAATCCATCATACAGAGATTAGAGTTGACTGGACAGGTCAAATCTCCAGACAGACTGTAAACTTGAGTAAAATTAGTAAAGGCTGGCACATACCTAATATAGCTGATTATGATGGTATTTGGTTGTGACAACTGATCCGACCTGTGGTGTAAACAGTCTTAACTAGTCTTGAAGTGTGTCCCCCACCTTAAGGAATCTTGTGTTGAACAAAGTTAGAACACCGTCTGCTTCCACATCCATCCTCAGGTGCTCTTGTATTATTACATATCAGTCAGTTATGTTCAGTGCATTCCAGTTGTTACTTACTCAAGAAATGGTGTCATTTGCTTTTCTGTTGCATGCATACTCCTCAAACTCTCGTGTCCACCTATGCTTCAGCGAGCAATTTCTCACCATGCCCAGAATGACTTGAAAATCCCCAGAGAACAGGCAGGCGTATACTGCACTTAGCTGTGGTTATGTAGGTGGGGAAAAACAAAATGGATAGCAATAGCATTTTTGAAAAAATCAAGAGCGCCTGAGCTTTTGCACACTTTACACAAAATGTGACGTGTCTGGTCACTGTACTGCGTTCTGGTCTATTGAGGATCCTGTCAGGGTTAGAAATGTGCATCTTCTTGATGTATTTCATAACAGCGAGTCTATAAATAAAGTACCCTCTGTGTGATTCTGAGGTACAACAACAAAACATGAAACATGAAACACAGGCTAATGTTCATGCTTTACACAAGTGAGTGTTCTGTAACAGAACTCATTTGTAGAAATGCTGACAACACTGACTTATATGGAAGCAAAACAGTGAAGCAATACATTTGGAAATATACTAATTCACTATTTGACCAAGAGTTAGACCAGAAGATTGATGACAATTCAAAAATGTGGTCAAATAAAAATCAAGGTAACCTGAACAGATCCTGTCTACAAATGGAGAAAAACTTGGAACAATAAACCTAAGAATTAGCCTAATATTTGTCATTTATACTGTTAACTGTTCGAACCCATGAATCGTTCTAAGCCCCGGCTCATCTTGATACGTGACAGGATTGCCGTTTTCCATCATCTCCATTCCAGTCTCAAACCAACTTCCACTACTCGCCTAATGATTTAGCTACTGGAGCTACTCATCTTATTTAATGGTCAGTAAACTAAGCGTGTTGTCCCAAATGTCAAACTTTTATTTTAATGGTTGCTCCTGCTGGGGAGAAGATGGACATTTTCTGTCGATAAACCGTTTTGTACTGAAGTTTATTTAATCACAGCTAAAATCCGTAAACACCTTTGCTGATAACAAGGTGAATTTCAAGCTGGAACAAGACGACACAAAGCCTTGTTGAGTTCGCAGGTACAGTCTGGCTATTTCTTTATTTTTCTGCTGACCAGACATCACTACTCTTTAACAAGATTCATTCATCTTCCCTTCATGCTCTTTCTGCTTACTTCTTTATTGGATCAGACTGCTGACGGCTATTATTCTCCATGGAATTTATTTACTGACCATTTAGGTAATATTACACTCACTTTGTATCAGTGTGAAGCAGCCGCACAGTATATTAAGTCTGGAAACATATTTTAATAGCTGGATAAAAGATAAGCGTGTTACTGGACTGGATATATTGGCGGGTACACTCCTGGAGGCTAGATCAAGAATTATACAGAATTATACAGTAAAATGCAAAGCACTTTGAGTGATTAAACGCAAATATTACCATTTCAGTTCTGGTACATATTAATGCATCAGATTGCTAATGTCTAGACTCAGCTTGAAATCAGGTAAACCAGGCAGCTGGCATGTTCTCTTAGGGCATTTTGTCATTTATGGCACTGGCCTCAGCATGCTGGACTTTTATAAACAGAAAACAGACAACCAAAGAAACAAGTGTCAACAAAAAAGGAACTGCTCTGAGAATACAATAATGCCATTGAATGGTATTAGTATCCAACAACATAAGCTTAAATACTTAGCTTCCTCTTTATTGGACTTTTATTCCAACATTTATTCTAACTAAAAGTTCAAAGATCAGAACTAATACCTCTTAGGTTTTAATACTACCTCAAAGAACGACGCTTTATAATGTTTCCCACACTCACTCTCTCCCCCTCATTCTTTCATATTTCAGACAACGGGGTGCTTCTCAATATCCAGATTTAACTAGACTTTATTTGATTGATCTGATCTTGAAAATGCTGTCGTATCTCACCATTGTGGGCCACAGAAAGCTGTCTGGTTTATATCCTATCGGTGTCAGCTGTTGCTGAAGGCAATGTGAGGCATCAAAAAAGCTCTAGGACTCATTACCAATTCTCCCTTCCAAAGAGGGATTAAATATTATTTATAGGGCAGGGGGTAGACTTAAGTTCACTTCAATTGCTTCTGCTCCTGTTGTCAATCTAAATGATACGCTTACAGGAGTGAGGCCTTTACTGGATGTATTGGAAACTTTAAATTCTCCATTTTGCTGCAGGAACTCTGTGTGATGAGCTGCAGCCCAAATTGCACTGGCTGCTATGCTGTTGGTATGAAATGAGTACATTACAGGCTAATAAGAGCTTCTGTAAATAAAATAAACACCACCCCTGACTTTAATGTCTTAACTGTACCATATAATACCAACACAAAGTCACAAAGAGGAGAGTGTTTTTAGCACTACCCCACCTTGGCCATTCGTCTGAGAGTATGGTGCACTAAAACACACTCCACTGCCTCCACTGACCCTGTCCAGCATCATAGATCTACATTACAGAGTTGGTCCTGCATAGACTGTCTGTATGACTGATTTTGCTGTGTGCCCCTCCTACTCTTAATCTCTTCACAAGGGCAGAACTCTGAGTTCTTGTAAATATTTTGAAGGGTGGCAGTGCCGTGATGTGATGTGATGTGCTACAGTGAAGTTATAGATCACAGTTTTTGATTTGTTGATTAAAACTCTTTTTATTAGTTTAGTAAACTTCATCAATTAGGAACTAAAAGCTTGGAGATGGCATCTGTTTAGAGATAAAGTCCCTTCAACAATGACTGATGAAACACTATTAGATAGATGACTTTGCAGTTGTATCTTAACAGTTATCATAACAGTGGAATTTGTGTATCAGAGACTGAACGCCATTAATGTCCTTCAGCACAGCTTTAGAAGATCACACAGTAAATTAGCTTATCAGTATACATATGCAATACAGACTGTGTGAAAGCTGCTCTGTCAAGCAGCAGCATGTAATGTAAGGTTTCCTTTTTATTAGCAGTCCCACTCATCACTTACAGTATCTATCTGTCTCAGGATCTGTCACCTGCTTTCTTCCTAGGGTCCAAATCCTGATGGTCACAGGACCGTGACCATCATCAGAGGTCCAGCTCAGTTTTTGAATGCTGATGATGGCAGCAGAGGATATTGATGGACTGTACTCAGAAGCTGTCAAAATTAATTTAAGTCGAGAGTCTTTTGATGTCTTCTCCCACAGCCGAGGTATGAAGTTATTACCTCCTCATCACTGGCTACCTCAATGTGTCTACTGTCAGAGAGGGTGGGAATGATTGAGGAGAAAAAAAAACATCTCACTACAAAGTGGCCTTCAATATCTCTGCTCCGCTAAAAGCAATTCCACCATGACGCCGGCAAGGCTGAGCTGTACTCTACGAAAGGTGTCAATTGAGTGCTTGACACAAGCCCTTGGATTTCTGATGGGATTATTTTCACCAAGGATTTACTTGACAGCACCTGTTTCTTGCCTTTACATTTGTTACCTAACTGGTCCCATAATCAGACGTTTTGGTAGGATGATGCATGGAAGGGTTGTTTAATATGCTTTCTCTCTGGTTTACCTTGTACTGTAGGAGGCACAAGAAAAAAAAAAGATAAACAATTTAATGGCTATTTCACATAGCACCTTGGAAAGGCATTCACTGTGCATTTGACACATTTAACTGTGAATGAATCTAAACCTTAAAGAATGAATCTATTCCCTATTCGCAATATTGGCTATGATTTTAACAATGGAAACAAAGGGAAGGATGAGATATTATTAAAAACCATACAAAATCCTATGCTATCAGCACAACACATGTATATACTAAACATACCATGTCTGTCTATGTCTTAGAAATATTTCACATTTTACCCATTTCTGTACTAAACGTCCATCTATTTCACACTAAACAGCTCTTGCCTTACATAAGCAGAACACATGGTCTGTGTTGTTGAGTCTAATCATACTGAAGGCCATTAAACTGCTTTATGTACTAGGTCACAGTTGTCCGTCATTCTGGAGGGAGTGAGAGGAAGACGGGAAATGAAAAGTCGATAAGAGTGTTCAGGATGACTTAGCCGTCCTCACCATGATGAAGTGACATTGATTAACTTAAATTAAGAAGTAGAAGTCTGGCCTTCGCTTTTTTTACTATAATTTTGCTAAAGGCAGAAGATGTCTGGTAATTCTTTCACACTGTGCAGCATATATTGTCGTTTAAGCACTATTCTTACCAAGTACTATTCAATGTCCATTAAATACAATAGCTCCTAACTAGTGTCAGTGGTCATGGCCAAAACATGAACCACAACCATACCAATTTGAATAGGCCTTTTAATGAAACACCATACCTAAACAATCAAATGAAAAAAAAAAAAAAAAAAAACTCTTAATACAGTTTTAAATACACTAATAAAACTGAAATTCTAATTTTAACTGTAAACATATAATTCATTGCAGAGTTGCTACTGTACATTGAAATGCATTAGGTAATTAAAGGTTTTCTATGTCACTTACTGCATTTCCTGCTCAGAAACAGTTCTGGTCTGCACTGATGTGTGGCCATAATGAGATGCTATAGTGATGATGGTGCATTTAAAAGATAACACTTTCATTAAGCTTAAATAAATCAATTTATGAAAGCAAAATTAAAATTACCCAGCTATGAACAATTTGAGGCAGTTCCATATTAGCAATCAGTAATTAAAGTGAAATGTAAAACCAGTTAGTCATGGCTCATTAAAGGCATGGAACCCACTTGAAACTTTAGTTCAAGGAGGGCTAGGAAGTTCAGCGGAGATATGAGTATCTAAATAGACACTGGAGAGGGCATGGCCAAGTTTTGAAGTACCGGTTTTTGATCAGGCTAAGTGAAAATGACTTGCTGTGATCTTGAGGCAGACCTGGCCAAGCAGCTTCATGATTTCCTTTCTCTAAGAAAGTGTGAAGCTCTGTTTAATACCTTTAATGCTCTCTAGTAACTACATCTAATCCTGCACTCTTAATTCCTGTTTCTTATGAATCACTGACTGCTTATCCGTCATTTCTTCCTTGTAGAAATTAAAAATCGCTGTAAACACAGTGGACCCTCATCTATAACTCGTGCCAGTGGAGTGTTAGCATGAACAGGGCATTTCCTGATTTGTAACACCCACGGCACCTCGCTGACCAGCCATGCTGTGAGGACAGCAGCGGGGCAATAAAATGCAAAGAAATTGGGCCCCTTCCCCATCACCACCACTCACCCATAATCCTGTTCTGCACTCCGCACTTACAGTGAGGAGGGAAATGATGCGTTAAACACCACCACCACCGCTATTCATTCTATAAAACGGCTTCATGAAAAGGAAAAAAAGGAGGTGGGGGGGGCTATTGTGCATAATCTATTATGCACAGTTGTCAGTTACTGTGTCTGTAGTTTTGTGACTATGAGCTGTACAACTGGGCACAAGATGGACACAAAACATCTTTCCACACACCAGATGTAGACTTTAATGGACAGCTGAATAGCTCTTCATCACCATCATTACAAACTGGACATGAGGATGGCACTGATATGTTTTACATTTTGTCATTTGGCAGACGCTTTTATCCAAAGCGACTTACAAGGGTAGGCAGGGTAAGCGTAAGGAGGTCTTGCCTGAGGACCCCTACTGGAGGTAGGCCACAGCTGGGATTTGAACCCCAGCCTCCCACATGGAAGGTGGTGATCTTACCACTACACACTACAGCCGGGTTTTTGCATGACAGCAGTCATAAAAATCTGTATCAAAGCCAGTCTGGAAATGTTTTAAAGGATTGGTTAAAACAAAAGTGAGAATCTGACTAACAGGAGAGAAAGAACTGTCATGGCCAAGATAAAAGATTTGTTTAACGGCAATATAACATAGGCTAACACCATCATCTTACATTCAGTGTTAATAATAATCAAAATTTTTATTAAATTGTACGGATGTTCGCAGCAATCAAAGTGAGCAAGTATTTTTGGATGTAGAGAAAGGCACATGAATACACTGTGATGTACAGTAATGACGTGGCTCTATGGTTGTTCCCTAGTCTGTGGAAAAGTACATTTGTTCTGAGAAGGTTTGTAGATTAAACCAGCTTCAAACTGCTACTTGTACCAATTTATACACTTTGTTAACAAATTCTGATTGAAACAGAGTTGTCTTGATATTTCTGCAGAATACCCCTTTAGTTTTTTTTACAGCCAACCTCAGTTTGTCTTTTTTTCCCCCTTTTCTGTCAAAAGCACAATTGGAACTCAAATAAAGATGACACTAAATATCCCAAACCACCCTCCGGACACGGTAATAAATGTCTGTACAATGCTGTCGTTTTGTATTTTGCCCAGTTTTGCCCAAGGACCTACAAAGTTGTCATTCAGCTGTGAACAGGCAGTCACACACAAACACACAGACCAGGGCAACTGACGAGCCTGGTCGTGGCTGAATGCCTGTGCAGAATCACAGCACATTTAAGATCTGTTTCTTTCATTTGTGAATGCTACCCTTCTGTAGATGCAACAATTAAGATGACAATGACGATGTAACCAGCTGCTGGTGCTAAAATGTCCAAACTGAATCCTAACTCGTGAAAAGGAAAAACATTTAATCGCCCAAAATAAATAGAAATTTCATTTCAGAGAACTGAGAGCCAGTTTGGATAGATTGTCTGCTGCTTACAGACAAGACAGGTACATGAAAGCTCGGGTGTTTGTTGTGCAGACAGCGATAGCGCCAGGGTCTATTGATTTAGCAGCCAGCTCCTGGCATAATCAAAGCCCATCCCAGAGGCAGTGCCGTCACTGCTCCACTGCACTCCAATCATATTTGCGCTTGATCACATCCCAAAGAACTTGTCACCTCAGTGTTTTGTGACACTTAAACCCAATATATACACCCCCAACTTGTAAAGTGGAAGTTGACCTTCTTCTCCTCAGGTAAACTGCAGGCTTCAGTGCCTCTGAATGAGATGCTGTTTTACCCTGGCACCATGGAGTTCTTATTATTGCCATGCATTACACTGCTAAAGAAAGCACTAAACACATCTGGCATGGTGAAGTAAATTCAGGTTTAGTGAGAGCTTGTGGATAAGCAGCCTTAAGGTTATCATCTGACATTTGAATGAGTTCAGATAGACTAGTTCACAATCACAAAAAAAAAAAAAAGCTAAGCAATCCACGTGTATTTGTGGTGCAGTGAGTGGAGAGCAGAGGCAGAATTGTTTGCATTACAGTGGCAGGAGATATGTGCCTGTAAATATGCAATGCCTTGTTCATTGTAGTGTAAGCACCAACAATACAATAGATATAATAGTGGGCCTCCACCAGAGATCATTATCATGAAATCACGCAACCCCCACTCTTTTAAAAACATGCTGTGGTCTTGTAAATACATGGTTTGTATAACTATCATAAGAAAACATGTCTATTATGTGGGTTAGTGCATACATACGTGCAGGCATAGGGAGTTACGGTGAATGAAGTTAAGTAGCTCTAAACTGTGAATAATATCATTAATTATTAACAAATACTTTCTGGATGTTAAGTGGTATTAAATGTTTAATTATGGATGCCTACTATGCAACTTGCATTATATTGCATGATTTGGGCCTTCACATTTCAAATGCTCATGCATTTATGTCACTGTTCTGCCTGCTAGACTGTAAGCATTAAATACACGACATCTGGGAATATGGAAGAATTACCTATATAGTGGAGGATGTGAAAACAAGATTTGTTAAGAGTTAGCTCAAGCTGTCTGAAGTGTTCAGCATCAGTGAGCTTCAACCAATGGAAACTCCTCAGAGACAAAGCAGTATCTCTCTCCTGTCTATCCAGCTGCCCCAGACTGGCATTATTTAGCTTCTGGCTGTCTCAGTCTCAACTCTTCCCTTGACTTTTGTGATCCATTCTTTCACGTTTCTGTGTCTCCACATTCGAATGGTAGGGGGTTGGTGAATGGTTCCAGAAAAGGTTTGAAAGTTTTTCAATGTCATCCTCCATTTTAGGCAAATAGAAAGGTCTGCTAGAATGTCTGTAAGTCATGATTACTCTTGGTTGTGGTGGCAAGCTGATGTGACATTGGTTAGATGGGTGTTTTTTCTTCTTCGGGTAAATACAGCCAGTTGGCTCAGTAAATATCAATGAAGCTGTGCCACAGCTCTATAACACTGCGGTGAAATGGAGCGTGCCACATATAGGCTTAACCCTGGAAATGTAATTGATTGATAGATGGTTGGATGGATTAATGACAGACAGCATTCCACCAGAGACTGCCTGGCAAAAAGACATCTCCGATAAACTGTGTACGAATCGCCATTCTAGCGAGCGTGGCCCTTCCTGTCAACCTGCATCTGGCTGGCAAGGCAAGTGATTGATGCCAGCTGTCAGTCTGCTATCTGCCCTACCTCATCACCCCTGCCAGATGCCACTTCTACCACAGTAAGAGTCCATCTCCCTGTCCTGGCAGGTTTGACAGAGTAGAGCCACATTAAAAGTAGGTCTCATCCACCCTGTCAACAGCAGCTGCCCTGTCTTTGCCTTCAAAAAGCCCTGTGCAAGAAATGCAGGTGTGGGGGGCAGCAAGAATGATGCAGATAGTCTGACTGAAGTATTATCTGTGACATTTGGTCATTCAGACATGCCTTAACACCCATCGCGCTGTAGGGGCAGTGCAGCCATCTAACTGAGTAACTGTGGTTTAGCTGCAGGTGAAGGAGAGAGAAAGAAAAGAGACTCCGTCAATGTCGAATGAAAACCAGGGCTGCTGATCACTGCACTACAAAAGTGAATCGGCTGTAAGTAAACCTGCCAGGATGATGACTGAAGACTTTGAATGTCATTAATTAAAACGTGCAAGTAAGATCACAGGCCTCAACATCAACTTCAAAGAATGGAGCTTTACTTTCATTTTGCAAACAGCGCCAGGGAGCGACATGCAGCGCTGTGGAAAAGAGGTGCCCACTGAAGCAAACGTGAAATAGGACTACAGAAAAACATCGAAATCAACCCATTTCAGCTAGGGCACCTGTTTTATCTGCACTAGTAAGCAAGCCCTGCTCGCAAAATCAAAGTTGTCATATCCACTGCAGATGCACCACAGTCACATCTTTAATCACACATCAGAGGCTAGTGAAAGCATTGCTGACCTGCTGGTTGCTAAACATAAAAAAGAAAAACATCTGTTTGGGTGTTAAATGAATATCAATTTTGCACATTTATACGACTCAGGAGGTCTTTGCTTACCCAAGCATTTTGAATACTTTTTAAAAAGTTCCTAATTTTCTCTGCATTTGCATTCCCAGTAGAAAATGACACATGTTCTTTCTAATAACAATCTTTATGACATACCTTTAAACTTTTGCTGGTATGAATCATTAGACTTGGTTTACCATCTGTTTTTGTACCCACATCGACCTCATCAGCCACATATCTCTTTTGGCTGCCAGATGCCCACTGGCTTAGAGCCACACTATTAAAAGCTCCATGTCTCACATGACAACTTACTTCATACTGCATCGTAGAACACAACAGAAATGCTGAGTTTCTACAGGAATTTTTCCTTAGAGCTCAATATGAAAATACTGTATGTTTGCAATGATATGAAACTACCAATGTAGTGTCACTAAGAAGGGATGTTGCGTATAACTGTTAGGCCACTATGGATTTGATTATTCATGAAGTTAACAGTAGCTGTATTTATCTAAACCTGTTTTTTCTCTCCCAAGCACATGAGCAAATTTTCTTCACCCTCTCTCTCTTGTGCCTTCGATCCTTCATCCAGGTCCTCATCTGGGATGAAGCTGAATGTTCCAGGTCCTATGGGATAGTTGCACCTTAAAGCTGCTGGCAGTCTCCCTGATCAACTACTACTATCCTCTTCACTCACTACTGTCCACTCACCCCAGCCAGTCAAGGCAGATGACCTCCCATCCTGAGCCTGGTTCTGCTGAGGTTTCTTCCATTAAAAGGAGTTTTTCCTCTCCACTGTCACCAGTGCTTGCTCAAAGTGGTTTGTTGGATTCTCTGTATATATTTCTACAGTCTATCCATCTATAAATGGAATTGATAATTTGATAATCCATTTAATATCTCCATATACCCTCCATCCCAATTACTCTACATGGCCCTCAGTCCATCAATACCTTCCAATTGTTTATAGACAAGTTTTACTATTCAGACCTTTGGCTTCATTTCATGTGGAAATACATTATAAACTACTATTATGTACATTTGTGAGGTTTGTCTTCCCTGAAAAGACCAATCCAGCTTATTCATTCACCAACTACTGTTGTACCATAGTTAAACACAAATGCACTGTACTGTAGTATGTGTGGTGGAGGCATTATTAATCATTTGTGAGCTGCTATTCTCCAGCAGACTTCCAAGTTGTCATGACTTAATATACTATATTCTTTACTATACTTTAAGCTGTGCTACAAAAGATGTCTGTATGCAACAAATAGACCTATCTTTTTAGACGAGCAAGTCATAAAGAAATGCCACAGCAGAAAATAATGTCTCATCCCTGTTCATTTTGAGTCAGCAAGAAAAAACAATTCTTTAGCAAAATAAAGTTCCATTGAAAGACTTCTGTTACTAGAAATCTTTTTCAGTACTCAGTGTCAAAGTAGTAGTAGTACCTTGTATTCATTTATCAGGTGTAGTTTTACCAACATAAATAAAAACAAGTCATGCAATTACAAACAATTAATTTGCTGTTTGTAATTTTAGATTTCGATTCCTGGGTGAACACATTTTGTTTTTACTTTTTTTATCAAGTGAAGTCCTCAGAAGATAATAAATAGGATTTCAATTGCTAGAAGAAGAATTAAAAACCTTCACACAGTATCTGGAGTTTGTCATTGCAAGTTCTGTGCAGTTATCAATTAAAGATGGTGACAGTTTCCTTTCCTGTGGTGTTACACAGTCTTCCTCAAGGCCATATAGAATTAACTGTGACTATAATCTACTTTTCAGAAACAAACTCATATAGCCATTTATTTCAAGGCCCCCAGCTGTAATGCTCCATATATCTGACTGCAAAATTATACAGATTCTCACTGGACTCTGTTAGCAGCTTATATGCGCATGTTCCCTCTGGTGACTTTTGTCGCAGGGGATTAAAAACATAAATATGGTCGAGGAATCCAATAACCGTGTGCAGTGAAGGGAGAATGTGCATCATCTACACCTCGCAAACACAAAATGTCAGCAAGCATAACCGCAGCTGTAACCTTGACAATGACAATAATGACTGTTAAAATGGAAATAATGATGACTTTGCCCAGCAGGATTACCATGTATGATGTGTGCAACACTGTTGGAGTGTCAGGGGTCATAAATGCTTATATAGTGGCATCATAAAGCTACTGCAACTCGAGATTGATTACCTCGTAAACATACTTTGTGGAGTATGATATTCAGTGTCAACAAAGACCAAACATGCTAACATGAGTGTAGATGAATACCTGAAGCCTCATTGCATCCTTAATACATAATGGGATTGGCAGTGGCACCACAGCAGTAATTTTTGTAGCTGTGCTGCGGTGCCAGTTTTACCCAATAGATAACAACTAAATTAATATGAATCAATATTTAGTCTTTACATAAACAAGTTGTAACAATACTGCTTGTTAATAAAATGTAATGTCAAACCAGGCAGTCAGTGGGATTTAGCAGGACAGACAGTGCCTTCAGGTGTATTGCTTTAGCCTTTGATTTACTGTCCAGGCCAATTTGGCCTCAAGGTCTGCTCATCACTGAATAGCAATTCTGGTGAATTCTTTCCCACATGCCAGGTACGACAAATTCAGTGTGAATCAAGGGATCCCCCACAGAATGTGTTCTGCATTTAGCTCAACTCCATCACTGCATGCTTAATGTCTTTGTGGCTTCTTTGGCTGGGCTCGTGCTACTCGTTCCGCTACTGGCAGGCTATTTTCGACTTGGATTATGGAAACCGGAGCTGTTGATGTGTGTGTGTCTGTGAGGAGCAATCTGCTAACAATGCAAATACCGCTTATCTGAGTGGCAATAAGGATGAAATTCCTGCATCGGTTTTTGCAGCTTCGGATGATCACAGAGAATTGATCAGCAGATGCAATAAAATGCTCAAATATAGTTCTGTTAAGGACAAGATCAAGAATGCATGACATAGTGTTACAGATGGCTCTTGGCAGGCTCTCTGTTTAAATCAATACAAATGAAGATGTCTTTTTGAAAAAGGGCAGCAGGCTCCTGTTCTTCCTGTTTTGGCTCCACTAACAGATCAATCTGATGGGGTCATGCGTAAAGCAAGTCCACAAGCACAAGTCATTTGAGCATAAAAACTGACGCTGGCTGTCTTCTGTCTGAGAGAGAGATTCGTCCATTTCATAGCATCCTCCCTCACAGATCTTAGCTGATTAGACATAAAGCCTTCCCTTTTTATACCCTGTTATTTACACTCAATAATTCTATTAAAGCTCTAGAGGTGGAGGGATGGGAGTTTTTGTGCATGTGTGTTTGAGGATGTTTGCTTTAAGGGATTTATACCATTAGAATAAACAAAGACTGAATGATGCACACATTTAATTAGGTGTGTCAGCTGTAATGGCAGTAAATATTTAAGCTGATATCAGTTTGAATTTGGATTAGACGTATTATCATGAGAGGTTGCAGTGCGGAAATCAATGGGGGAAAAAAAAAAAAAATCTGCTCGAGGTAATTACAAGTGCAACGTATCACAGTTTATTCTGTTAGCTGAGAGAACTGCAGAGGTGCCAGTTCATTTATCGTATTTCATTATGTCAGCCAGTAGGCCTATTAAAAGAAGAAACTACTCTGTTCTTAAATGAATCTCTGCCTTATCGGCATAAACAAACAACTTCCTCAAAATAAGAGAGACATCATTCTCAAATCACGCTGCATCAGTACACAGACTAACACTGCCGCACTGAAATGTTTCAGAATAAATTGTTAATGAGTTCAGGTAGTTAACTTGTAAGCCCTTTAAGTGTAGAGTGGTAAAAAAAAAAGTACAATATTTGCCTCTAGACTAAAACTGAGTTGAAGCCTGAAGTTGCGTAAAATAGAAGAATATAAGAATTGTACCAAAGAATAGTACTTGATTAAATCCAGGAAGATACAGTGTGACTTAATTAATCATGTGTGATATGTTCAGTCACACTACACATGCAATTCAGTCTTCGCACTCTGCCAGAACATCAATATTATTCAGACAAGATGGCTTGATGACAAAAAGAGAAATATATCGCTTTACCACGACGAGGAAAAGGAATAATATGAGCTACAGGTGGCTGTAAGATGCAGAATACAGTAAAAGGAAAATTGGACAGCAGCACATACTGTAGATGATGGTGCTACTGCAAGGTTTCAGCATCTTGTCCAAGGACATGTAGCCAAGAGGAACTGAACCACTAGTCCCAGGGTGTGTGGAGGACTGCCCTACTAACTGATCCACAGCTGCATTGTGTTTTACATCACAGCAGTGTGCACACCTCTCAGTCAAATTGCATGCTTTTAATCTAGAATCCATGCATTTTGAGATTTAATCACATGTCAGGTTTTAGGTTTTCAGCTTGTTCAGCTGTGTTAATGTGGCCAAACAAATTAATTTAAGCAGCTTTAAATACTGGAGAGTTTGCTGAAAATACAGGTACTGAAATGCAGAATGTGACATCTATGCTTGTATTTTATGACATACAAACAATTTTAGCAGGAGTAGTTTGTAGTTCACAAAATGTTTTATTATAGAGCTAATCTGAAAAAAAAGCCTGTACAGACCAGATTTACACAGAAGACATCACACACAGCTTAGAAGTCAAGACAAGCTTTGTTCCTTTTCTCTCTTGCTGTAAGAGACTTCAGAAAATGTTCACCAATACAGTTTTCTCGGAGCATATAAGCAACACAAAGCTAAAAATCAGTATTATCCCCCCTTTTACACAGTCGTCAGCTAGAGACAAGGAATACTCTATCAAGCTTAAGGGAATTGTAATACTCCCACACACACTGTGCAGTATTGAATAACAGTCTGATTTAAGTGCCCATCACTGTCCTAATTGGCTTCCTCTGGCTCAGTGTCTACTCCACTTTCTCAATCTCTCTCTAGCATTCTGACCATCTTTCTGTCTCCCTCCCCAAGGCATCGGGCACATGTCTCCTGCACTGTTTTCCATTACACTACCTTGCCGTGTGGTCCTATGTCTTGCTTGCTGGCTTGCCTTCCCTCCATAGTGACTCTGATTAAAGTGAAGCCAGGTACCACTTACAATAATTAGTCCTCACTCTGCCAGTTTTGACCACAGAGGAGCATTACCCAACTGTTCCAAGGACATATACCATATTCACGTCTAGTTTAATCATCCTTGTTGATATCCTGATGAAGTTCTGAGCTGGCTGTGTTAAAACTTAACAGTGAACTTTGTGATCAAATGTGTGCTGCCAACTTGAAAAAATTAAGTTGTGGGTTTCAGTGTACTCTCTTTGAAATATCCATTTGACATTCTTACCAAATCAGTATGTACCCCAATTAATTTGACATGCTGTATAATTATACTTTCTGCTTTACTGCAGCAACATTTTATCATTTTGACACATTTGTTAGTCAGTGTTCACGTCCGTGTGGGCAGAAAAGCTAATGGTGACACATCCTTGTATAATTTTCTGGGTACATTGAGACATTTTATTGAAAGGAATCATGTGAATCTGAATGGATTTCACTGACCATGTGTAGTTTATAGATATGTCTCACAACACTCCCAAAAAAATGGAATGAAACTGTCTGTAAGTGTGTGTAAAAGCACCAGGGCCTCACATGCTTTCAAAAGGACAACATCTGACATACAGCAAACAGACACCACCATGCCAACATCACTGTGTGTTTTGAGGCAGCATGGCATACAGTGTAAGAGGAAATAAAGCTCACTCAACTGTAAAAACCTCAAATAAACCTTCTATGTGTCCCAAAAGTCAGCATGCCCTTCATTGTCAGTGGAACAGCTGCAGGCTTTGCAGGAATAACTGCAGCAGGCCAAGAGATAATAACCTGAGGTAGATGTTATACATGTTAAACATTTCTTAGCTACTATTAATTCTTTCTTTGCATGCATTTGCAGTGGTGTTTTAACAATGTCTCCTCACCATGTGCCTGTGGAAAAATCCTCATTTGTATAACATTAAAACCACAAACTTTGTTTCTAAACCTAGTTTAGAATTAGATGACCCAGATAAGACGTGAACGTGTTAATAAAATATGTTGGGTTCACATGCTTGCAGAGACTCCTTCCTTCCTGTGGGTATCAGGTGATTGACAGGAAGTAGAGCGTAACGTAATGTGTGCACAGATATCAAAGCAGTCAAGCACAATGAAATAACACACACCAATAGTGACAAAGCCAAATTTAGACTTGTTGTTTGCTGTGAATTGCTGAGAATCCAGTGGAAGTTTTTTTTATTTTTTCATTTTAAACTGTTCATACTGTACAAGAATGGATGTCAGCAAATAGAGAAAAACAAGGCCGGCTATATCTAGATGAATATATGCAGAAAACTCCAGAGAAAATGAGGACACAGGAAGCCTCTCAGAAAGTTAATATTATAGTAAAGATCCAAGCGATAAAAAATAATATAATAAAGAGAAAAGGAATGAGTTGAGACTACAATCAGGATTTTCAGTCAGCACTTCTCGCTAATTAATTTGTTTTCATAAACACTCGACGTTATTACGGCTATCTGTTACGCCTTTTCTTCAATCTACTTTACATACAAATGTGAGAAATATATTATTCACTCCCCTGCCCAGAATGTTAGCTCACCTACACAGCAACACATCCACACTAAACTCCTGCATCAGCTCCTGCATGAGTCAGGTTTTACCTATAGGACCCAGTATTTAAAGAGCCCATATTATTCATGATTTCAGGTTCAAATTCTGGGGCTCTACTGAAATATTTTTGGACAATTCACAAGTCCAAAAAGTGCTTATTTTTCTTATAATAGGCTTTTATGCAGTAGCCCTCCTGACAGTCAGAAACAGTTATTGCTCCTGTTCTGACTGCCTGTGGGCTGAGCTGTGCCTGAAACACACAGCAACTTTCTTCTGTTGTGCAATTTCTTCTACAAATGCAATGATGGGCTGCCAGTAGAACCTGAGCACACATGCAAAATGAAGCACAGGATAAACTGAATGCTAGTTGGATTGTTATATGTTGATTTTCAGACCATTAGCAAAACATCTTTGGTTAATCGTCATCTAAAAAGGAAGAAAAGTGCCCCGATTATTATGGAGAAAATAAAAGAGTTCCTTATAAAATACAGTAAAGTAGAAGTTCATAAAGTAACATATGGTTGTATTGTATTAGTAGAATACACATCCCTTAAACATGTACTAACAGTAAGTGTACAAACCTGAGTAAATGTACTAAATATACAAAATATACAATACAAAGATTAATATAAAGTATTTGAGGATGCAAAAAGGTAATAAACCACACACTCACTGACCCACTACATTGGATGATCACAACTGATCACTAATGATGGAAAAAGCTCCATAAGCTAAACTCCAGACCTGTGCACAGGCTGCAAACAATCACAGATCCCCCATGACCAAAATCTGGTCATGGCTTGACAACCATTTAAAATGACGCTGTAGAAGTAAAACTTGGATAAAGGAAATTAGTTAAGCAGGCCTCCATCATGGTGTCTTTAGCTCTACGATATCTCCAATAAAGCACAAGAGACTAGACACAAGCCAAATAAGCCACAAGCAAAACAACCGTAGCAGCTAGAAAAGACTCACCGGTTACAGATCTGTCCACTGACTCTCCTTGGAGACTTGGCTGAGAAGGTGTTGTTCATCTCCCAGGAGAGTTTGTTCCACCACAAACATCTACTTTAAGATGTCTCCTCAGCACATGTGCTTGGTAAGTTGGTAAGTCCACAAATCCACCGTCCCGCTGCTGTCACAAAAAAACAGTAGCAAAACTGAGTTTTAATTATGTCCAATTCACAGGTTTCCTTTATCCACAGTTTCAGCAAAATGAAGTCACCAATCATGGGAAATCAATATCACCTGACCTGATACTGCGATAACACCTCCACACATCCAGTGGGTGCTGTTTCACCAGCATCATTTATATAAATTCAATAAAAACTGGGGGATTCAGAGTCCGTCTGTGTGAGCTGCTGGTTTGAGTTAATTTGTGACACAGTCCCAGTTCCTTAATGGTTATTTATTTATTTATCCATGTTAAAACCTGTTGTGTAACATGAAATTTGTTGTGAACATTCACCGTCAACAAGGCATGAGAATACATTTTAATGATGTCCCAAGATATTTCCTCTAGTCCACCCTCAGGCCAAAGTTTTCACTTACACAAAAACTATCAAATAATTAATCAGCAGATTGACATGAAACTGACCGAGTACATCACTGCGAAGCAGAGGCAAAAAACAAATTCCCTGTCTGAGATTGCCTGAGTTTCTTACACCATCAGGCAAAACTGTCCAGTTTGTCTACAACATATCAGACTAATGGCTTGCTTACCACAAAATGCCCAATGGACAGTCAGGATCTCAAGGAAATTGTAATTTTATTTTCCTTACAAGACATGCAAGACATTCTTGCAGATGGATATTCTCAGTCATCTTTGCTGTGTGAAGACACAATAAGGATGTGCAGACGTACATGATGACACGCTTACAATCACAGCTATAATTATGACTTTATATCTTGTAACATTGCAAAGACCATCTCATGTTGAAACCCTACATTTAAATTGGATTATCTATCATTAAGTCTCATGCTCTTCAACTATATTTTATACAATGTCTACTCATCTACTAATAATCTAGTGTTGGACTTCAAGTCATGTTCAATAATTAGCAAAATACTTAACATTCACCACTAATCTCTCAGACCTTCGTTGTCCTCTTTATTCACATTTAGTAAAAGTTCAAGCTCCTAAAAACACCCAGTTTGAAGACCGACTTGTTCATTCTCGACCTAGTTTTTTTTATGCAACAGAGGATTGTGACTGACATTTCCGCTGTGTTCACTCTAAATAAATTACTCGGGCTAACACTGGGGTATTTGCAGCTTTACAACAGCCACATTGTCTGATGCGGATGTTGCCGTGTTCTCAGATCCTAACAGTTGCTCTGGCAGGAACATTATTATCACAATCAAAAGAGGTTATCTAAGCCTACAAATAACAGATCCAAGGTGTTACAAACTGAAATTATCATTGACCTAACTTTTAGAAACCTCTGCTTGTGAGAAATCCTTCCATCTTTTGGTGGTAACTGGCACTAATTACAACAATTTTACAATATAAATAAATTGTACATTAATACTTATCTGTGTCAAGTGGAGTCCTGATATTAATTCGTAATAGCAAGCACCAAATGAAACCATAGCAGTTCTTTGTTATTCAGCTCTGATGTCTCCCAGGTGAGGTTTCAAGACTCTGTTTTAGGGGAAACCCACGTTGATTTCCACTCATGGAGAACTGATATGAGGGCGACGTGCCTCACACTGTTTACCTCTGCTTCTGTTTTGTGCAGAGCTGAAAATGGAGATGCAGCATGTTATTGTTGTTCACACAGTTGTTGTGACTACATGTGGGTTTTGATTCAGAAGGACAATATCCTCGAGACTAAAAAATGGCATCTCCATTTTTCACTTCTTTCTCAGTTTCTTTGAGCTGTGAAAGAAAAGTGCAATCTGTTTCAGTGATTACCAGCTGACTCACAACAAACTGCCAACACTCAAGTGTGAGATAGAGCTAAGACACCATTTTACAGGAGGCTATTCTCCACCATATATTGTGGCATCTTTAAACAATGACAAAGAGACAACCCAGGTTTGTTTTGTGACTTTATGTCTGTTACACTACATGAAAACAACTGTGATACAGTAATTTCCCACTGTGAAACAGCTCAATAATGCTTACATGAACTGCAGGAAAGAGATGCCTTACAGGCTGTTAGGTGCTTGTGAAACCACCTGTCATGTCATGAAGATTGCAAACTTGTGGCTTCATTCCCAAGTGCATAAGAAACCCAATATGAATTTATGATTAAAATTGATTCCCTGGGTTTTTGACAGCCTCCTGTTCAAACACTTCATGCTGACATCTTAGAACGGTGTGACTCATTGCATTACTTAGAAAACAAAAGAAAGCTGCAACTACAAAACTTAACCAAAGAAAATCCAGAACAATGACCAGGTTGGATGTTTTGCAGTTTAAGAAAACAATGTTATATTATAATTCAGAGAAACTTCTGTTGGGAGTGTAGGATTTCATCACGAGCAGTCCCATGTCCGTGAAGGAAAAGTCACTTGCAATACTTTGGGAAAAGATATTTAATTCAGTTGAATGGATGTGAGGTTTGAAAATTGGCCATTTACATATTAATTTGCATGTCACAGTAGATCTGTTTCAGTGTGAATTTGTAAGGCTGCACTGTCTCTGGTCTCTCTGCATACATAAATTTGAACCTCAGATAAAATAAACATTTACAACATTTATCCCATTTTCAGCTTAACTACGAATGTCCAAGATCCAATCAGGTTTGGTAAATTTCAAGGTTCATTAATAAATGTTTTTATATATTCAGACTCAAGAAAGAAATCAAATGATTATTGTTAGAAGTTTACAGAGCATTATAACACACTCTGCAACTTTTAGCCTCTTTGGGGTCATTGGACATTTACTGGTACAGGTAGGGATCTTCCAAGTTGTTCTGTGAGTCACTGGCTCAAATTGCCATGAGTCAAAGGGTTATTTCAGATGATTTGCGTCACTCTTTTACAGCCACTTTTCTTTTTTATATTTTATGCAAAAGGTGCCAACGTTGCGACAAGTTGTATAAATGCTCCTCTCCGGGGCTCGCCCTACATTAACAGATTAATTTTCCTTAATGCAATGAGATACATATTTCTCTGAAAGAAAGGAAAATGTCACAGTTGTCAAAAGGCTAGTTTAGCATTTTCAAAACGAGGCTTTGTATGTAAATTCTGAAATGCCATGAGGTCACGAGGGCCTGGATCTTGAATCTATTAAATGACACTGTCCAACCTTTTCATAAAACTAAAAAATCATTTCATAAAATACTGGAATGATTTGGATGAGTGCCGTCCTGTTTTATTATCATTCAAATGATGATAACCAGTGGAAGCAGTGAGCTCTAGAGACTAAAACAATTACTATTATTGTGAGAGGCGGCTACAAATGAAATTGGCAAACCTGCAGCTTTGAAGAGGTGACAGAGAAGAGGTTAGGAAAGCAAGTGGGCAACGAAGCCAAAGTCCAGCTGCTGTAGCTGCTGAGTCATCTTCATCAGGTCAAGTGCTTGAATTCCTCACAGTCTGATTGCAAATGAGCTCCCATGAGCTGTAGTGTGACAAGCTTGTTCTTAGCAGATGAAAAAACTGGCCTTCAGTGCTGTCTGGTGATCTGCTCATCACGAAGTTGACAGATGTTAAGCTTTAAGCAACAGCTCCCCCTTTAGGGCACGGTCCACAAAAATGTAAGGCAAAAGGAAGTAAGGCCAATTAGTATTATGTCTGTTGAACTTCACAGACCAGATGTGCCCTGAGGAGAAATTTGGACTGTGTCCACTTTCTTCTCTTCTTCCTGAAACAGAGCAGACAGCTGTGGAGATCTAAACGCATGCATCTTTATACTGACCTCAGTGGGTTAGACAGCTGGGAGTCTGAGTCTGGAAGCAGCCTTTGAATCTGCAGTCTTTTGCTGTTGCTGCACGTCTAAACAAACTTATGAAGACATTAAAATGTGAGTCATTTTGCTACTTCACTCCCATTCTGAGGTAACACCGAAGTCCTAAAAGCGGTGCTGCAAAAACTATTTATCAGTGTGACCAGTCATGTAGTGAAGTGTAACTGAAACACTGTCAGCCTGTGGCCTGTGTGAATCTTCAGCAGTCCATAGCTGAACCCTGAATTGTCCATCGTCTCCACTCTCATCCTTACTTTCTTAATTATGTGGTTTGTAATTCAGAGACTTACTGCTGTGTTGTGCTCATATGTCTAATACTGTTGTACATGTGTCCTGACTAGGGATGGGGAGACAGACGTCTAGCTGTTTGTCTGAACACTCTTTTAAGTCGTGGTGCCAAAACTAAGAATATTACAGGCCAGTTGATAATTAGAAATTAGACATTCAACTGTGTTACTGTGGTGGATCAAGTTTTTTTTCAGTGCTGAACCCAGTCTACCTCAACATTAAATCTGATCCGTGTATGATACCAGTATTTCAGTTTCTTATATCAAAGCAGTTCAGAGTTGTGATCCATTCCTCCTGAGATATTTGTTATGCTTCTTCTGCCAGTCTTACCTGCCCTCACATGTCCTCCTCTCCTCTCCGTCTCTTTGTGTGCATCTCTCTCTCCAGCTTAAAGTGGGGAATGTAACGTAATTCTTCCAAACATCTCTGTGAGTTTGTTCTTTTGCTTTTCATACAAGATTGAAATGTAGACACCTTGACCCTGAATATTACAATCCCATTCAAAGCGTCAAAATATCCTTATGGGAGATTTATCCACTTCTGCCTCACTGTAATACAAATGGATTTCTCTGTCAGACGCCTCTTCTATAAATACAATGCCTATGAAGGATGTACCCTTACTTTTACCTTTTTTCATGAATAATAAACTGCCAGTGCTGTACCTACAGGTCAGCGCAGTTGCTGCTGTCAGTGTTGGATGTGATATACCACAGTGGAATCGTACCACAAGGCTGTAAGGCATAAGAACCCTGACTATGATAGTGCCTCCATTTGTATGAATGTGTGTGTGATTATCAGGCAATAGAGGAGAAGATATTCTGCTCATTCTTACAGGGAAAGTAGAAATACCACACATTAATCTTACTTTCAAGTACATTGTACGTGAATTCTATTATCCACTCCCATTATTAGTATCAATTATAGTAAGAATCTAATCATCAATTCACACCATAACAAAACTGGGTGCACTGCAAGGTTGGATATACAGTATATCTGGATCCATTTAATTTGTACTTATGTTCAGTATAATTTGCAAATTTCCATTCTTTTTAAATCTTAAATTAAATATATTTCCACTATAGTAATACTAATAATATCCTATAATATACTTTCACTCACTTGTGGAAATTGTTGTTGGAGACAGCACATGTCAGAGCTACTGTTTACATGTAGCCAAGAGTTTCAAGGAATCAAACCACTGATCTTGGGGCTCGTAGACGTTTGTTTTTTTATCT
Organism: Anabas testudineus; assembly: GCF_900324465.2. Taxonomy (NCBI): domain Eukaryota; kingdom Metazoa; phylum Chordata; class Actinopteri; order Anabantiformes; family Anabantidae; genus Anabas; species Anabas testudineus. The sequence continues at coordinate 19,533,250 of NC_046615.1, forward strand.
GTTAACCACTAATCAATACGTGTAATATTGTAAACAAAGCTCTGGATTTTTACATTATTATAAAACACCTATAGAACCTTGGTACTGTTCAGTAAGTGATGAATATATATCATTATAAATAATTTATTGAAATCTTTTATGTGTAAAATATTAATCTGCAAGTTAACTAACTAAAGGAGCCAAACAGTGGTTTAAAAAGTAAAATATGTCCCTATAGGATACAGGACATATACATTTTATACAGTATACTTATATGTATACAGTGTTTATTTAGTATAAAAAAGAAAAGTGCAAGCTAGAATACATAAAATGCACCAAGGTTTTGTCTACATACTTAAAATAACTGTTTTCAAAGCCCAGTGCACAGGGCCATGGCGTCCAACACTGTGCACTGATGATGCTGCTGACTAGTCCACTTTGTATGTGTAGACTCTTGATTCAGGTGAAAGCTCAATACTGAACCTGTCACTGAGCACACAAACCTTGTTGAGAAGAGCTTTAGGCTAGTTGAGATGTGGCCTTCACTTTACCCTCCTATGAGTTTCTACACCAGCGTTCAGTCATAGATATTAAATGAGTTCACTTTCAATGAGCATCTCAAAATCTTCTTTTTCTGTCTATGTTACTTTTTTCTTTTCCATGTTTGTGTTTGATTTGGAGGAGGTGAAGTGTGTTGAGTCTGGGGAAACATTAGCGTGCAATGTATTGGTTTTTACAAAAGCTGGAAATTAAATATGTTATGGAATCTACCAAATACTCAGAAATATGAACATATGTAAACAAAATGAAAATGTGTTAAGCAATATTTACAAAAGTATAAAAAGTATATAATGAACTGTATAAGTTGCCATCATTTTAAAGCTGCACAGAATCCCATGAGCTAACATGACTGTGTTGAATTGTACATGCCGTGACATGTTATGCAACAATCTAGGTGTAGTTAAAGTGGTGGAGATATATGAGATGTGCATTATTCTTAAAGTGCACCTGCTGGCATTCAGACATCCAGAGTCTGTGAGAAACTCTCTAGATGGCTGCATAGGTCTATTTTTATGGGTGTCTGCGCCACATAGACATACCAAATATGCATACCTGCACCTATTTTATCTTAATCTGCAAACGAGATCTGCTTCTGAGTGATGGTTAAATAAGAGTGTGGTGGTACTAAACAATCAATCCTATGTTGTAGTCAATGGAAAGTAAAACAGGTTCTCATAACCTCTCAATTGGCAGTGAAAATGAGACTTTTGGAGGGCTGTTTGATGTTTGTTTATCTACAGTAGGAAGCAAAATGCCTAATAAATTGCAATCCAAATAAAAGAATCGCACTAAGCATCTATGGAGAGCAATTTCTGTTCTCAGGAGAAAAATAATGATCCACCTCTTTCCCTCTCCACTACGTCAACTGTTTTCCAAGTTCATGTCCAAGGAGATTGTGGATTAGCAGAGGAATTATTGACTTGTTTTAAATTGAGGTAAAAGCATCAAGGCCGTCCATTTGTCTCTGTTTTGGTTTTATAAAGTACAAAAGTCCAGTAGTTACTTTGCCTTTGACCTTAGGAAGCAAAATAAAACTAAAGTAGGCCTCTGTAATCCTTGCTACTGTGTGATGGACGTGGTGTCTGTGGACATACATTAGAATGCACTGCTCATGTTGAAGGAAGGCCAGTAAGATCAATCCATTCTCAAAGCCTCAGCATGGAGAATCTCTGTATTGGCATGATTTAGCTGTCGAGGGCTACATTTAATTAACTGGCAGTATGTCAATTACTGAGAGTCTGAGGGGTTTAGCAGCTGGTCATGTCAGAAGTGCTGGTGTTCAAGCCCAGCTTTGTCATCATTGTCCATTTACTTTATTCTTCCTCTGTATTAAATGACACCTCTTTGTATTAACTGGTTATTTCAGGCATGAAATGTTGGCTCTACAAGCCTTCATTGGACCATACACAACTGTGCCCAAAATGCAGATCACTTTTTCTCCTTTATTGTGGGGCTAGAAGGACAGCATGATGATGAGAGGGTAATGGCTCTTTGAGGCACTCTACAATAATGTAATCAATGCCATTAATGGAATCTGACTTCCAAAAAGAGCTAATGTTGGTCGGCGTCTGCCACTAATTTGCATGGAGAAGGCCATGGCATCAAAAACACAGCAGAAAGCCATCTGGAAGAGCGGCCCAGTGGCGGCTGCCTGGATATGTCATTAGTGATGAGTACTGCTACTCTACCTAAGCCAATCAACATCACATAAGGTGCCTATCATGTCGAGGCGACTGTGGAGATGAACTTATTCTTGGTTTCTGCGGCTCTTTCTCTGTTTCTCTGTGCAGCCTGTTTGCCTCCATCTCACCATTGCCTTCAGGATTTGTTTCATGCTACTGCTTACTTTGCTGGCTCGCTGGTGCTTTTTTGATTCAGCCTATTGGCATTCAGCTGAGAGTGCTGAGTGAGTAATAAAGTGCTTGTGAAGAGCAACGTGGAAAACAAACGCACCTTTTCAGGAGGAGTTCAGCTCCTGCAAAACTGCTGTTTGTGTCGGGATATGTTTCTATAAGGGCATAGACGAGAACTGGTGTCAATATGTGGGTGGAAATCTCAGCAACAACATCTACAGTTTGTTTTTACTTAGTCAGTGTGCTGCACTTTTAATTAGAAACTGCTCAAATATAACTTCTATTATGTAGCTGTTTGTTTTTAGATTTTTTCTATTGAGGAGTAAACTTTAAAAGCATTTAATAGACATAGATGACTGCTGTTTATTTATGTTCTTGTGTCCATTTCATGGTTCAGATTTCTCGTTAATGAATAAAATACTCTACATGATTCAGATCTTTTAGACACTAGAACACTGCTAAATATAATGTTTTATAAAAGGAAAATTATAGCAGTGGAGAGCTCTGCTGCAACATCTTCTTTTGGCAGTGTGTGAGGCCTTATTATTGCAACAGAAGCCAGGAATCCTTAATCCACAGGGGTCTCAGTGGGAAGGAAAAGCTTCTTGAACAATCCTCGTTCTGGGAGCCCATGGAGAAATCCAGCGATCAGTCAACCCTAAGCCCCTGAGCCTCCTGAGGGCTTGGGACTTGGGACCAGTGTTTTACAATGGTCTTGGTGCAGTGAGGAGAAAGAGAACAGGAGTAGGAGAGAGGAAGAGAGAGGAAAGAGAGATGTTGCAATTGAGAGCGACAGAGACCGCCAAGGTCTGATGGGGGGAAAAAAACACAGTAATTCACAAACATATTTCAAAAAATGGCTCAACATTGGCGTATTCACAGAGCCGAGTTACAAGGCTGGCAGGACACAGGAGTGAGTGTTGATTTCACACACTTATACACATCTCCACATAGTGTGTCTACATGTATCTAAATAGACATTTTTGCACAAGGCATAATTTCTGTGAACAAAACCACCTTTCAGACTTCACCTTGGATATCATTCAAGACATCATGTCCAACAGATCCCCACGGGAGGCCGTCTTATTCATTTTAAAACTATGATTTAGAAACTATTCACGCTGCACTATTCATAATCCTACTGTGGTACTTACCAGAACCTCCACTATCACTCTAGGATGTTGTATTTTTGAACTCTGAATGGACTGCCACATGGTTTTTCACAGCTCGTAAAATAAGAAAGACTTTTAAAAGCTTCTGAAAAATTGCCGGCATGAAAACACAATTCACTGTTAAATGTCACTGAAATTATGAACTGTGGGGAGATGTGTATTAATAAAAGAACTGGATTTTAAGGATGTAACCAACTGTCTTCTGTAAACAGTGAGAAATTTAGCATGGGGACATAAGGTTATATACAGAGCTGGTCGATTCATTCAGTTTCCATTTAGTGATGACAACCTTTGGCCACTGTTTACTAATGAAATTATATCCACATGTATGAATTCATTTTACAAGCACGCCTCACTTCCTTGTTCCCAGAGACCCAGCGACTGACCTTGCATTTTTGGCCGACTCATCTCAGCACACGAAATAACTATTGTTTGTTTATATCGTTGATTCATTCCATGAGTGGTCAGATGTCACTGAGCAACACTAAAAGTATCCCCTCTCCACCGGAAACCTTTTATTTGAGAATTTTCCCATGGAACAGATCTGGTGAGTCATGCATCCATCAAAAACTATGCCCCTTGCAACAATCTATTCATTACCATGATTGTAATTACATGTTCAAGTGCTTGCAAGCAACAAGGTCTTAGGGGTGGTCATCAAAGCTCATTTGATCCTCCACCAGAGGGCAGTGCTAAGTGCTCTCTTGACCTCAGAGCTCCGCTCGACTCCCTGGTGGTGCAGCGGCTGCATCCCATCCCACCTATTATTGTACCTCAGAGCTGTGTTTATTTGTGGCCTACTCAGCTCACTCAGATGGTTCAGATCAAGTAAAAAAACAGCCACTACCTGCTACAGATGTTAATGTCATCCAATAGATTGATGGTGTCTTTTGTATCCAGTAACACAGGCTACTATTTATTAGGAGCTGTGCAGCTTTTACTTTCATACAGAGTGGAATAAAAATTTCTTTCCTTGACTTTACACACTATAAAACCTCATTCTTTTTTCACAAAGCATAGAAAGAGGGATGTGCTTTGAATCTGTGCCAGGAAAAGAATACAAGAACAGAAGATTCACAGAATCACTGAGTGTTGAAATGGAGCTTTTTTAATAATCGCCTTGTTGCACTGTGCTAAGCTTTATATCTGAGTGTGTCTTTTGTGTTTGAACAAGCTCGGCTCAAATGCAAAAAGGCAGTCAAACATTTTCAAACTCCCAGCAGGTTTCTTTAAATGTTACAATGTGAATGCTACTCTCCACACGGCATCCTCATTCAGGGTTACAGAATAGAAGGTAATTAAGTAATATAAGTCTCTTATGTGCATCATGAAGCTGATTTCTGGCCTTGACACAAACCTGGGCCAATGACAAGCCTGAGACATTAAAAGACTGACTCTATGAAGTAATAAAGTCACTGAAAGAGACATTATAAAAAGAAAAACTAAGAACATACTTTACCTCTTTAGCCTACAGCCATTGTTTGCTCAATGCTAATGCTTTGTGTTACTGTAAGACAACCCATTTGTCAGTGGTTTTGTTTCCTTTTCTCTGCCTGGGCATTCACAGCTATGGCTGAGACACTGACCTCTGTAAAGATTAGTGTCTCACCACCCACGCCTTAGCATTCAAACTACCCGATCCTTTCACTTAATGCAGTATACTGTATATGTTTCCAATTCAGGAACTAGTAAAGTGCAGCTCTGTAAAGTGAGAATGCATCTTGTTTAATTACTGGACGCGTTAAGTGATCCGCATACATAACGTTTTCCTGCTCGGATGAAAAAATAATATTGAAATATGTCCTGCTCAGTTCAGTCCACATCTGTTGAACTGCCAGCAAACATTAAGGTGAGAGTTTGTTTTTATAGCCCACATAAATTCTATTACCAGGGTGAAAATGCTATTTGAGATTTTTCATTGCATTTTTCATTTTTTGCACATCCGGTATTAACTTTGTTTGTATGACAGTGCCTTTCTGTCTTTGCTCACCATATTCATTGCTGCTGCAGTGCCTCAGTATTTCCATATAGTCCTGTTATCCTCATGTTATGATGACAAGAAAGCAATGTGATTACATCTGCATGAGAAATCACACCACAAGAAAGCAAAGTCAGGCTAACTTATTTCCTCACATACATGACTTCTTTGCAGTTTTAGTATTCCTCCTCATGCAGAATGTCTGCACGTGTTGATTATTAATGAATTGAGTTTCACGGACTTATTTACTAGTTTGCATTTATTCAGCCGACCAAGACAGAGGAATTCCTTAACCTTGTAAGACAGGAACATTTTGCAAAGTGTAAATTAGTGTAAAAAGAATATCTTCTTTGTTTGAATCCATTATTGTACCAACAAACGTTTCCTGCACAGCTTACAGCCCTGTCCTGTTTTTAACGAAATATGCTGCAACGCATCACTTATTAATTTCAGGTGAGAAAATCAAAGGGTGGGTTCTTTTACTTCAAATAAAAAAGCCTCGCAGTCTCATGTGCCTTGACTGTTCTTTTATGACTGTTTCAATCACTGCCTGCTTGTCTCTCCAAAGAAAACTAGCAGCTTCACATGTTCTTTCTACCTCATGCTGAATTTTTGCTGCTTTGAAGCACCGTGATGTTCACAGCACAGCAGGGGGACCCAGTGTTACAGTAACAATGTCGCCACCCTCCCATCCTTCCTTCCATTTAGCAAGTTCATATGCAAGCAGCTGAACAACTGACATATCTTTATCAAGTGAAGCGGTGCGTGAAATTCTGAATTTAGTTTTGTGTACATGCTGACTCTGGAACACGATTGTTAGAAAGATTTCTGTCCCACTCTGTCAAACTGATGATCTGTTGGGTTTGATGGAGGGAAAATCCAGTTTTAGATGATCAGCTGTGATGTCATGCCTCGCAACACTATGCAAACATCAACGCAAAGATTGAGAATGTAACAAGCCAATCATATATCTGTACAAGCCCTGTACAGACTGAAACCTAACTAGTAACTGCATTGATTGAAATAGATAATTGTTGCTACTGAGTTATTATTTTACTGAAACAGAGGAAAACTACGACCACAAGCGCAGTGGTTTCTGTCAGATCTTTTTATGTACATGCTTCCTGTATCTTTGTCTGCACCTGTATGTCTGACTCTGCTTTCATTGACACAAAGCAATGACACTCTTTAATAATTTATCTTCCATTTTAATGCATCTTTGAGTGTGTTTATTTTGTTTATGATTTAGTTTAGAATCATAATTTAACACCTGAGGATCCCCACCTATCTGTAGACAATGTGCCCGCGGTGCTGCATTAGGGGTGGAGATCCAAAGTCACAAAGCTGTGAGGGAAAAGACAAACAAACTGTATTTAGTGAGGATTTAGCCAGGGAGCCCAGAATGTTTGAACATTACGCATTAATAGAGATTAAAACCTTGAAATTAAGTTTGCGGCAAATGCCAAAACACAGTTTGGGCTGCAACTAATTCTTATCGAGCTACAGGTACATCACTTTAAAAGGCTGTTTAAAGGATGATTTAATTGACAAGTTAAATCCTCTCCTCTTATTGAACAAACCTGTAAACAAGCAAACAAAGGCGACAAAAATATGAGCATCACTAATAGACAAAGGAAACACAACATTACATGTGTATACACTGCGAATGAGTCAACCATTTTCCAGTGGTGTCACGCGTCAGCTGAGGTGACAAAAACAAATTAAGTTGACACGCCATTGGAGAGTCAAAAAGGAGAGTAATAGGCTTAAATCGGGAAGAAAGTAACTCTGACAACTAGTGTCCCCTAATGTCGCAGCACAAAATAGAAGCCTGAAAAATGATATTCGCCACGCTTTTTTTTAATCTGAAAATATTAGCTGGTGGTCACTGGGATCCCTTTGAAAGTTAAAATGTATTCTGTGAGTGAACAAACTGACAATGACTTTCAGTTAGAGCCAAGAAAATGACTGGGTTTTACAACATAGAGCCTGCATCATTTATTGATTAAAATCCCTTCAGTAATTCTCAGAACTTCATATTGCTTCATTTCATCATCAGGCTCAAAATATGACCTTCAATCAACATCTCTCTGACATGTTAAACCTTCCTCTACCTCTGGTGGTTAGGTGGGCATCAATTCTAAATGCTTAAAACTGATTTATTTGAATTAAAAGCCAAGTTTGTCCACATAAGTCTGTTAAAATGTCCAGTGCAAAAAAATATTTAGTTGTTGGGCAGTGAGCCCATGTGAAGAATTAGAAGCAGACACTGGAATGCTTATCTTAATAATATATGTGAGAAATTTCTCTTTGGGTTCCAGAGCTAGTTCTTGGATAGAAACAGTAAAAGAAAAAAAAGAAACATGCATCAGGCCAAAAGAATTAGCATGTAAATTTGTTAAGGTTAAAGCAGAGGTTACTGATTTTTGTTAGTAATTTATTGTCAAATAACTTAAATAGGGCTGCAATTAATAATTAATATTATTATTATTAGAATTTAAAACATAAAAAACAGCCCATGAATGCCCCTCACACATTTTGACAAAGGTCCAAAACCTCTAAGATAATAAATTAACATTGAAATAAATCGGAGACCTCAGTGAAACTGAGATAATCAAAGTCTGTTCAACTCAACACAGTCTCAACTGCTTTTATCTGAAAACCTCAAGTTATTATGATCCATTTTACTAGTTCACATATTGCTGTTTTATGAGACAAAGCTTTGCTCCAGAAACCGTGCAGCACTATTCGTCAGAGAGTTTGTGGAGGTTGCCAGGTTTGAACCAGAGTCTGAAGAAGACTGAAGAAGCTGCTTGGATGAGTAGCAAAATGTTTTGGCCTAATAAGACAGACGTCCAGTTGCCACGTCTCAACTTTGAGGTGATTTAAGTTTATTCTCAGTAGAGAAAAGACACAGATTAACAGATTAACATTTAATAATTATATTTCCATTCAGTTGTTCCTTAAAGAAAAATAGCACAAAGACAATTCAACTAAACTAAATAATGACTAAGTGAGTCATTACACTGCTTAAAAAAGGAAAAAGGCTTGGAAAAGTTATATCTGCTGAACAAAATTAAGAATCTTTTATTATGAAATGTCTGTTTTCTCTGCTACTTCCAATGCAACTAAAGAGGCCCCTTTGATTATTACAGTGGATTCAAAAGGCAGCAAATCATCACAGTGATCATACTGTGATTAGCCAGCATTTGGTTCTTATCCTGACAGTGGAAAAAGGGGTTTAGAATAACATGAAATACTTACTGTGGGTTTTTTTTTTTTTCAAAGTCTGGAGCTTTGAGAGATTAGTGGTGGTTTGGCCAGACGAAGCTAGAGCAACACACAAAAGTGACATTGAGACCATGTGGTGAAAGCTGAGCTTCTTCGCTCCATCCAAGACAACTAGAGGAGCGACTTTTGGTTAAGTTATTGTTCTGTGTAATGATCTGATAAGAATTGATGAGGAAGATATTGAGATATAACAATAGGTAATAAGCGGCGCTGGCAGAATCAAATACAGCTTATTGCTGCAGGAGTCTGATTACAATAATCAGAAGCCAATACTGTGTATACTTTACAGTGAAAGAGTTACTGATTGATATAACGATTCCTGCTGTCCACACTGGCTGTGTTCCATGATCCAAGTTATAAGGAGCACAATTCTCAATTTGCATAAACTATAGTGTCAAAGTTATCAGAAGTTAAAATGTGGCTTGATCATTGTGAGTTAGTCAGATCGATCTAAGATCTTCCTATGAAGATCTGAAAGTCTTTTTAGTCTGCGTTGTGTTTATCCCAGAGGGAGATTGTTTGCTGAGCTGCAAAAGTAACAAAGTGGGAATTTCATACCGTAATGTTAGATGATTTGATTTGTCTAACTCACACTGCTAAAGCTTTATTTAAGCTTTGGAACATTAAAATCCATTTTTACTCAAGGACTGTTGTCCTTCATCTTTTACACATTTGAGCTAAAGGAATTACTTCACTGCCAATAGAGGAGAAATGATTACAGCGGCAAGTGAGTCCTTCAAGGTGCACACTATAGGCATACAGGTACTGACTGGGTAAATGTACAATAAATACATTACATACATTTTGAATATACGGTTAAATGAGTTGGTAAGCCCCATAGTTATAAGCTAACAAAGAATAATCGTTATTATAGTTGGTGGAGACTAAACATAGGAACATTTCTATGTCAAATGTCATGATTTTAGCATGTTCAAAGTGTCCAAAAGAAATCAACCAGTGCTGCTTTAATGGAGTTTTTTCACCACTAGTCTCTCTCCAGTGTTTTCATGAGGGGGTCTTTATGTTGTTTTGATCTTGTGTTCCACCACTGCAAGGATCCACATGCACAACAGGAGGCTAATGTGATACAAATTTCATCATAAACTGTAGCACTGCAGCTATAAAAGCAGATAAGAAGAAGAGCTAATACTGGTATAAACAAAACAGGTTTCCAAAAGATTAAAACATGTTTCGCAGATGTTTATGAGGTGAACAATTCATTCAACATGTTTTTCGGCCTTGAGGATACATATAATGTATTTTGGTGAGAATAGTTGAATGTAAAGGAGGGTTTGTTTACATTCAACCAATAAAAACTCCACAGGACGCATTTCATCAAAGCATGCCCATGCATTATTAAGCTAAAAACAACCGTTTGAATTGAATCAACTTCGCTTAAGAAAGGCAGGATCACATACATCTACTTGCATCATCTGGAGTGCTTATGCTGAAGGGGCCACTGGTGTTGCAAATTACATAAGACTGCCTGTGCTCTCACACACTGCAGGAGCCCACTCATATCAGTGGGTGACATCCCTCCAGGGCAAATTATGCATCCACAGGGAGGTGAGAGCATATCATTGGTGCAAATGGTTGGCTCTGGCTCAGAGGGAGCATTTTAATTGTAGCTTGTGTCATGCTGAAATAATCAGAAAGGTATGGTGTCAGAAAAGGTTACCTGCAATAAATGGTGTTGTGTTACAGGTGCCATGAGCCATTTCACAGATTTTCTTACAGCCACAATCATTCACATTTACACAGAGTAAAGAGATGAGAGGTCCACTTCATCTTCACTGTGTCTTATGTTTTTCCAACACATTAATGCAATTCTCAGTATAAAACTGTTGTCAGTGGAGGTGCGGTTGTACAGACAACTTTGAGCAGATCAAAGCTCCTGTCGATGGATGTTTCAGTCATGAATATGATAACGTTTAAAAAGATGATGTTCAAGTCCAGAAAAACACAACCTCCTAATTAATGTAAAGCTCCCGGCTCAATTTCATGCTTTGGAATATTTTGTCACATTTCACATGCAAGTTAGTTTGAATGTAATTTCTGAGGAATTGTTTGTTCAGTTGAATAGAAAAAGACTAATTGAATTGTAAAGGATGCAGTCTATAGTAAATTACTGTTGTAAAGTTATTCCACACATGAGAGGAAGTGTTTTGAAAATTCTAATTGTATTCCCATTTCAGCTGTGACAAAGAATAAGGAATAATTTGCCAACCGGTTGAGTGTGAGACAGGTGAAATTGAACATTCTTAGAGTTGAGAGTGAACTTGAAGTTTAATCTTAGCATCCAACCAGAAAATACTAATCCTTAGGAGGAGTTTGTGCATGTTCATTACAAAAAAAATAAAGTAAAAGTCAAGTGGAGAACAATCAGTGACAGTACTCACCACAATTAAAGTCTATCTCTGAGTGCTTTAGATAACTCGAACAGTAAAACTTTTCTATTGTCCCTGTCGTATCAATACAAGAGAGATAGTGAATGCAAATCCAACACAACGCACCTCCACTCTACGCTAAAGTGTGAGCTTAATTAGCTTCGGGAGCGGGATTGTTGAACAAAAACATAAAGAACTAGAGACATTGATCAAGGGAAAGGCTAGAAAGATAAAGCACCATGAGACTTGGGCAACCTGATTTGTCTTTAATTAAAAGTAAAAGGTTTATCCTTGCAGAAGGCAGCTGCTGGTCTCCAAAGGCCACTCCAATTACTGAGTGAGACAAAAGGAGGGAGTCGGTGAATCCAGAAGTGGCCAGACTGAGACTCTGAGAGAGACAGAGAGAGAATGTGGGAGGTTGTGTTGCTTTGATTTGAGGGGTGGTACAGGAAGCATCCTAGTGAACTCCTGTGCAGTATATAAATGTACAAGTGTTTATTCATATATGTGTGTGAATGTTTGATTTTTGCACACATGCACTAACAGGTCTTAAACTTGCAAATGTGTAAGTGCAGGGTCAACAAGGAGAGACAGGATATGATTTTCCAGTCTTTAATGCGTGTTTGTGTGTGTATGTTAGTGTGCTGGAGATGGAGGGAATGTAGGGGGGTTGAAAAAGGGCGTCTCTCTTGTGGTCCCTCCCCAACCCTGCCCCTTCACATAGAGGAGTATCTTGTAGCAGGTCCCAAAACTGGAAACTCATTCAGTCCCTTCTGAATGGAGTGTCTTTAACGTGAGAGAGGAGGACTTAACTTTCGGCACGCAAATATGAGAGCCCTGCATTTGGTCCTGGTCGGTGCCTTCCTGACCCTGCTGCTCTGCCTCCCCAGTCCAAGTCATGGAGGTAAGTGCCACTACAAATCACTCTATTAGTGTCCTGTACCCCTCCTTCTGCTTCCCCTTCTCAGCAAATAAATCAAAGCATGACAAGCTGTTGAGATTATGCTCAGTTTCAAACTGAAGGAACGTTAACCTGCAGAAATATTTCACTGAGCACAAATAAAGTCCACACCAGGTTTTTCTTTTCTTTACTTATTTGTTGCTCATAAAAAAGTAAATTCCTCATTCTCTTACACACAGTCCCTTTGCCATTCATTGTACAGCAGTAAACCACTTTTTCTTGGAGGAAACTCAATACAGGAGGGAAAAGATGTGCCAGGGGTCTGACCCTGGTCCAAGGTCTGAGACAACATCTGTCAGTTTCTCATCTGATGCAGGTCTTTTTCCTCGCCTCTCAGTCTGTGACTGGCTGAGTGTGTGAGTGCATTTACCTTGAGAATGTTTGCATTGAAAGCATGTTGCCAAAAGGAAGGAGGTAGTGAAGTTGAAGCCCTCTGTGGTTAGAAGGTGAGCTGAGGTCCCTCTGCCGGCAGCAATGAATGGCTCTTTCAGAATGAAGTGCACAGTGGCAGGCAGAGCTGCTCCTTATCCACCCAGAGAGGAGAGATGAAAGTGTGTGAAAGAGAGGGGTTAGTAAGGGAGTGGGAGAGGCAGCATGTGTGTTTGGAGGGGGGATGCTGGAGAGAAGGCCCATACAATGGTCCTATAGAGTAAGGGTAACGTCAGCAGTCAACAGATTTATAAATATATATCATATACGTAAGTTCTTCTTATTGTCGTCATGTGTAGGTTTGTGTGGGATGTACAGTGTTTGAGTGAGGCAGGTCTAGTATGCTGATAAGAAGCTGAAATAGTGTTTTCAACAGCTGAACTAACCTAATTCAGCACAAAATTGTACATATGGTGAGTTGGCAGGAATAGCTTTGGACTTAGAGCAGCTGTTGAGTCCATTGTCTTCTGCTGGCTGTCAGATCTTTAAACTCTCACTGCAAATTCCACTCCAATTAAGTCTGGACAAACCTCTCTATGAGCATCTCGTTGGAGGCTAAAGTGAAAAAGTGGCCTTTGATCTCAACAGAGGAGTATCGCTTTGTTTCAATGGCACAGAATCAAAGCTCCGTGGAGAGCCAGATTCAGTTCTTCTGCACTGTGATCTGTTCACGACAAGCATGGAAAGAGTCATCTACCCCTCTGTTTGCTCATTTATAGATAAACCCCACTGACTGGCATGACGATGACACCTCTGCTAAAATGAGATGTACACTGAGCAGTGACTGCTGACTGGAAATTATGCATTTCATGGCATTCACAAAAACATTTTGCAAGAGACTGTGCAACATCTCTAGGTGTACATACATATACAGTAATTACCATTGTAGTTAAAAAAAAACATGCCTCTAATCCAAGTGATGGCAGAACAAAACAGGAAACACTTTATGAGGGAGAAATTTCTCCTCATCCAATTATCTACTGGCACAATCCTTGCTGCCTCAGTGTGAACAGCACTCACACATTGACCCTGGAGAACAAAATGCTAATGTTGACCAGATGTATCAAGTCACTGATTAGATTTTGGGCCCCCTTCATGCCACAAAAAGCCCACCACAAGCTGTCAGGGGACACTTTCACTCGCTACCTAGGGGGCTTACAAAGGGTTTCATTTTTTGCTGTTTTCACTTCTTCAAATGCCAAAAGCTATGTGCAGCACAGAGTCCACATGGCTGGGCATTCTTGACTTGGCATCACCGAATCATTGGCGCCTTTCACTACAGAAGTTTTCTTCAGGTGTTGAAGTGGTCTTCTTGCTCCCACTCTTACTTTATCTCACAACCTCAAGGTAACTCTAGCAAAGCGGTTTGAGTCGAATCATGAACACCACACAGAGAACCATCCAACATTTTCCATGAATTCGCCACAGTGGTGCAACCTACCACTTTCCCATAGTCTTACACTATTGTGCTTCATCCACCCACACAGCAGCCAGGGGAACAATTATGATGCAGTGTGAGCATAAAGCAGTAGTTCACCAAATATATTCTATCATTTTCTCTGCACACTGAATTAAAATGAATTATATTCTCTATATATCTTCGCTTTCATGATTAAAGAGCAGTCCGTTTAGCCTTCTGGTGACTTATAACACAATCTTTCACCTACTCAGGCTTAGTAAATGTCTCCTGTTTCTGAACATCAGTGAATATAATTTCACTACAGAAGTGAAGTAGATGACCAGCAGAGTTCTCTATTTAGGAGCCACATGATGCACTTTTTCCCTAACTATATAAATGTCTTCTTTATCGCAGCTCTATCTGAAATTGGACATGACATATTCCTGTTTAGAGTCTTTAAAGCAACCTACAGCTCTGAGTTTGTGCAGTGGCATTAAGACGGCCCTTCAACCACCACTTTACAGAGGTTTGGAAAACTTAGCAGGGCAGTTATTTCTAACCCTAAAATTGCTCTCCAGTGCTGACATGTTGTTTGGTTGGCCTGGTAATAGTGCTTGTTTCCCATTTTTCTGTGTGTTCATAGGAACACAAAGTTTGTATATCTGTTATGTGCTCTTAAGGAAGCCACGTCTACTGCCACTCCCCTCTGTTAGTCAAACAGTGTGAAAAGTTAATGACTTCTTTTTTTGCCCCATTACCAACCTTTTAACAAAGTCTTTTTTTGTTGTCTTTTGTTTTTCTGAAAATCCATTTATAACATTTTGCCATCTCTGAAAATATAAATACGACCAGACAGATGAATAGACAGGCTGAAGAGAAAACAATCCCCCTGTCCAGCTCTGTTGCCACAGTTAATGGTGCTCTGTGTGTAGTGCTACCAATGTTGTTGGTGTGAAAAAGCTACTGGATCACAATCTAAATGCATTAATTTACTTAAATAGCTTAACCAACACATAATAAGGCACAGCCTCTCACAAACATTGTCTAATGATTTATGCACATGAGTGTGAGTGTTTCAGAGGTGGCTTGGTTCTGAATGCATTTTCAATTGCAAAGATTAACGAGGGGATTTGCATCCCGAGACTGCATATGATCCCACTATCTTCCCTGGAGTGTAATGTCACTATGGCAACAAGAAAAAAAAGAAATATGGAATTTGCCTCGGCTTTGTGAAGTGTTGTATACAAGGCGTCCATGTGTTTCTTGAGAGCTGGTGTAACTACAAGTGTCTGCATACAAAGACGATTAATAAGTCCAACGTTTGCATTGGGAAATTGATGAGATTAGTGTTCTGCTGGTTTGCAGACACACTTTGTGACCCTCCTGTCAGCTCTTAATTTAAACACAGCTCAGTGTTAGAACAGAATAGAAATGGGACATTTGGGGGAAATCCAAACAAGAAAATCAGAGTGTTTATACATGGTGAAAAGAATGCACAGCCCCTGTCTGCTCATGTTCTGCACTTTCTCTGAAAATCCCTCCACATGTGTGTGAACGTCCAGACAACAAGTTCTGCTCCTTGACAAATGTACCTTTTAGCAGCATGAAAATGAGACCCTCGTAACATCTCTGAGCTCAGGAGATGATCAATATTGATTACATTTCTAATATGCTATAACCTCCATCACTTCTGCCTGCCTGATGTTTTATCCTGGTACTTTTAGAAAGAAAGTTTCTGTGAGTCTGGGTTTAATAACTTTTTTTTTTTTTTTGGCCCGAGGCAAACATCATTGCAAGACTCCAAAGTTAGCTATATGGACAACCTGCCTCACCCTGCCTTCCTCTCTGTAACTTCATCGTGTAACTACAGATAGAATTTTATATCTGACCTGCTGCAACAAGGTGGGCAGCGTGTCTGCCCAGTAATTACAGTGTTGGTCCCGTAATGGAAACAGTAGAGGTTCGAATGGAGAGCAAAAACTGGACTTAGGCAAGAGACCGGACCACTGCTGTTCATTCACAGTGATACATGTATCAGCTAAAACCAGGTAATTGAAGAGAAGAAGATGAGCCAGTGATTGATAAGTGATTCTACTGAACTGCATCTACAGAATACTTCCTGTTTATACCATTTCCATCACATTCTCATTAGGCTGCTCAGCTCTAAAGTGCCCACCTCAATATTACTTAGTGATAAACTTGAACATGAACAAACTACAGTGGGTGTGGCAGGTCAAAGTTGAACCAGTAAGCTGGAAAATCTTTCCCCTTTGTCTTTGGTTTCTCTTCCAGATACACTTGGCTAAGTTAGAGACAGGGCTGGATTGGCTGCCCCAGGCCTCCAGACTCTCAAGGGTCCGGCAGCATACGTTGTGTAACAAACAATTTTAATGGTTTAGTGCTTGCACCACCATAACACAAAATAACATGCACAAATACGTATTCACGTGGTTCTGACCTGCAGAGGCATCCCAAGTTAAGTCTGGTTTATTATTTCAGTTCATATTGTTCTCATATAAGAGATGTGTAGGTTTGCAGACTAATTGCTAATTATACCTGATTCATACACAGTAAAGAAGAAGGTTGGTGAGACAGATCAATAAGGGCCCACTAGCTCATTTTTGCCCCAAGGCCCCCTAGTCCTGCCTAGATGTTTATTTCAAGGCGGTCTGATCTGACAGCTCATGTTTTTTCCTCTTCTGACTTCTTAAATTCTGACTTTATGCCTTCCATATCTGAGCAATTAAGTTGGTGAATACGTAGTAACTTTTATAATTACTGACAGGAATAATGTCAAACTACAAGAAGGCTGAAGTTATGATTAATCCAAATGATCATTTAAAGCAGAAGAAATGTGTGATGAAGATGAGTCAAGTTGACTTGTCTTTCCCAGGTCTATAGTTGTGCCAGATGCACAACACGTGAGAGAGAAATTCTGCCTTTTTCTTAAATGTTTTACGTCACAGAAACACAGAATCACAGCTCAGTTTATTCTCACTGTGATGCAAAAACACTAAAAAAAGGCACGACCCTCACCTTGAGTGCTATATATTCCTCCTGGCATATGTTTTTTTCCCATACTGCTCTCTTTGAGGTTGCTAGCTATCAGTGGCAGGCTGCTCACATTTTCTTTTAGGGCCGGCAGACCGCCCACACACATACCCTGGGTGTGTACACAAAAGAGTTTCTGTACATAAACACAGGCCTAGATTTCATCCTCAGGTGAAAGGTCATCTCATGATGTTTTTTTAACCCCTTCCACGTCAATCAGATAAGTTGGTGGAAGGGGGCTTTTGCCGCTATTTTGTGATGAATAGTCTACACTCAGATTTCAGGTCCGTAACAGGCAATTTGAGCTTTCAAATTGTGTAGTTAATTAGTGTATTTACCTTGTTACCATGCAATTTCAGGCAATTCTCAGGACATAGACCTACCTACAGCAGCAGCAGCTCAGGGACGGAGCTGCACGGGTGAAGGAGGAATACATTTGTTTAATACAGAGGATTGAACTGTAGCAAAAATAACAATAATAACATATAATATAATAATAATAATGCTGATGTAAGTAGACAAATTTCATATTTGACCTTACATGATGTTGATCAAGTCAAGAGGTCAACAAAGTCATTTAGGATTCATCCTCCAGGAAACATGAATCATGTTTCATCTATCCAATAGTTATGTTTCAGTTAGCACTAAAGCAGTAGCTAGACATTGTGAGTCATAGATCCACACTGGCAGCATAAGAAAAGAGCTGGACATGCTCAGAAATGATAGATTAGATTTGATTCAGGATATCGTTGAGGATATTCAGTCCCTAAAGCCTCAAGCAACAGGAAATGGATAAGAATGGGATTAATGTCAAATTACTGAACATCATAAAAAGGAAACACTGTAAAATCTAAGTTTAATTTAAAACAAACTCAGTAAGACAAATGCCACCTGGCTTGACGCTCTGCGGTGATGATGCCATGCACATTAGGATACCTGTAGGATCACAATGTGGCCTGAACCTGGACTGGAACATTAAAAATCAGAGCGTGTGTGACCCTGAAAAAGGCAGGCTTATATTTTTCCCCCCACTGCAGCAACTGAACCGTGTGTTTATTTTTGATAAGAGCTGTTGGGGAGTTTAGTGCCCAAAATGAAAACTCCAGAGAAAATTCTCATCATCACAGAACTGCCAAGTTTTCAATAAGCAGGAATTATGCATGAACAGATGTCTCGATATGAGTGGCCTCTATGGGTTTTTGCCTTTTTTTATTTTTTTAAAGAGAATAGTCTGTTTTTTCTTTTCTTTTTTTATTTTTATTTTTGGATAAAGAGGAATCAGATTACCTCTGGCTGCCATTGTTTCTCTTATCCATTGAAAATAAATTAGAAAGAAAAGGCAAAAACAAAATCTATTTTTACCCCAAAGGGCTTTATGGAATTACCCAGTCCCCGTCAGTTTCCTTCTCAAGAAACGAGCTCAGATCTTTTCCTTTTATTTATCATAAATGCTATCATACAGTAGTGACGCTACATCATCATGTGCCATTAATTAAAGTCTAAATTCAATGCTGAACAATGTGCCCTTTGATGAAAATTGCATGTAACTCACATGCCCTCACCAGTGGAATCGACTGATGTGACCAGTGGAGTAACAAAAGGCTGCTAAGCTACTGGAAACCAGCGTGAATCATGGGACATATTTGCAGTTATGAGCTGCTTCATCTGAGACATGGTAGGAAAAGCCTGGGGTTTCCACTCAAACATCTGGAGTCAGCTTGGTCAGTTAGTAGGAAGCCAGCGCTGGAGGCTTCAATCAAATTGTCCCTCTACGTTTTTCTGCCTAATATAGACAAAACAACTGCCGGGAAGGAATGCTAGTGTGCAGCAGCTGAAGAATGTTCAGCGTTACATCCGAAGCTGTTGTTAAGACCAGTTTGTTATCAGATGTGCTTTATGGTCTCTCACCAATCCTACTACTCCTGGGAGCTTGGATCTGTTCATCACGTCTTTAATATTCCTGTGCTGTGTGTTCCATTTAAAGCGTTAAGTTACACTCTATATGGCACTACCCCTTAGAGACGTAAGGCTACTATTTTTACATGTCCAGCAGGGACAGTAGTTTGCACATGAATATGACTCACTGCTTTATATATAGAGAAATCCACTGCGAGCGCGGGGGACTCCTTTCAGCCCAGAGGGTGTGTGACTCATAAGCACAAGGGCGCAGTGGTTAATCATAAGACATCAGACTGCAAACCCATAGTTTTATTTTTTATGCTTCTAATTAGTTCTACTCTCTGAGATGTTTGAGCTTTTTCACCAAGATGATGGGATTGAGCTTTGGATGCAAGGTGCAATGATATGAACCTGCACAAACAAGAAACCTGCACATTTCTACTTTTTCTAGTTTGACATCCTAACAAAGTTTTGAGACTCTGGCAAACACCTGACACCTGGTGCACAACTTCACCAAGAATGTGGCTTAATTTTCTTTATTTTCCATGGGGATGATTTTGAGTTATGTAAAATAAATATGAAAACCCCCGTTTTTCTTCCAAAAAGCTGCACTATCATTCCCACAACATGACAGCGGGAGGCTGCAGTTAGGAGGGCCACTTTTCACAGCATGCTGACGAGAAGGCAAATCAGCGCCAGCTCCCATTCTGCTGAAAATCTTCATCAGCACCGCTGAGGGACCATGAAGTGTTCTGAGTAATTTGACGCCAGACGGCCTCATTACAGGCTAGGTTCAGACAGAATCAAGGGGGCTGGGGATAGCACCAGGCCTGGGATCTGGCAGATGACAGTCTGGAATAGTCTGCACCAGATAAATATAGCTAGACGGGAGGACCAACAAAAGAGCATGTTGCCTCACATGGGGCTGAGGAAGGATGGACAGGGGGAGAAAAGAAGATCCAGGGTGGGGATTTCTCGAGTGTTCAGGACTGTGTTTACGCATGTGGGGGTGTGTATTCCGTACGCGCTGTGGCTCACACAGATCCCCAGTGTTAAGGGGCCAGAGCAAATGTCGTCATCTTACTGGTTGCAAAGGCTTAAAATAACCAGAGGAAATAATGAAGTTTGATTTGACTGACTGTGCGAGAGCTCACAGTAGCATGTAGCAGAGAACAGCTGCACTGTGGAGCTGAAGCACACGTCACTGGTTTTCCAAGCCAGACAGCCAAGCTCCTTGTGCAATCGTGATGAATCTTTCACAGAGTTATGGCAAAACAGACCCTGAAAAGTTCAACACAGTTTCAAACTTGTGACGTGAGCAGAAGCTCAGTTTGGGGCATGAATTACATGCTGATTTGGTTCTTCTTTCGCTCTTCAGATTGTGTTCTGATTAAGATAATTAGATGAAGAAGTTGTGACTCAGGCAACAACTTTGCAGTTAAGGTACAATTTTTGGGGTTTAACCTTAATTCATTTTTGTTGTTAACTGTCTGGACTTACAACATGAGCAACTTCTTTCACATGTTAAAAAATTCAAAGAAATAAGCTTAAAACATAAACAAACATCCTGCCACTGTCTGCAGGTGACGACAGGCTCTATTACTGGCCTTTATTTGGAAAAAAACAAATATGATCTGAAACACTGATCAATAGAAATATAAACAGTTGTATTAAAGTCAATGTGCTGTTTTCACTTCCTTATTTAAAAAGATGTAAAATCAATTGGCCACGCTCATCATAGCAAACACAACTTCTGGTTCTTCACCATCAAACCTCTACCTGTTACAAGTGGAGTCTACTTCATACATTTTTTACTCACTGAATAAATATGTGTCTCAGAGAGACTTGCCTCAGAGCATATATTTATATTTCCAGACGTTTTTCCTATTTCATCAAAACTTGGGGAGAGCGCGCTTGAAATGATTTCACGCTTGATTAAACAAACAAAGGAGCAAAAACGACTTTATCTTGTGGAAGAGAAGAAAGGTTGTAAGAATTATAAACAAAAATCTGAATCTTTGAGCAACTGACAACAGAGGTGGAACGCACCGAAGTCAACAAAGGATCAGCCAAACCAGAAGAAGGACAGATGACAGGAGAGATGAGGGTGTAACAAGAACAACCAGTATTTTTGTGGCTAACTATGCAATCTGATGTAACATATTGTGCCAGACCCAGTCATGGGACTAGGTCCCCGGGGAAAGCAAAGAGATGGAAGAGGGAAGCTGACCGCTTGTGACCCTGGAGCATCCTGTCGGTTTACAGGCCAAAATGCATTCCTGAGCTTCTCGTTAGGACAAATGTTCATTGTATAAGTGACCACAGAGGAGAAACTCTAGATGTTTTAAACATTGTTGTGATCAGTTTAGATTGGGTAAGCGTAACTGCTATGCTGTCACCATCACCTTGTCATCAAAATGGGAAAGGAGGCTCGGCTGAACACCACGGAGACACAACAACAAAGCTTATAAACACAACCGAGAAACAAGACCTGTTCAGGTATTACAGTCTGAATAGCCCATTAGACAGTGAGAGTCTAATGGCAATGTATCCTATCCTTATTCAATAACCACCAGAGGCTACACAGCTAATTTGCAGTTGCTACACATCAGGATACTTATAACAGTTGGATGGCAATTAGCTTAAGGCCAGCCTAAGGGAGAGAACCTATTTCTCTGGCTGCCTCGCTCTGTATTGCACTTTGATTTCTTATAAGAATGAGCTTTTTGCTCTATTTCCTTGCATTAAAGTTATGTTCATAGTGTAGATGTGTGGAAAAGAAAGGTGGTCAAGTAAAAACAAAAAGTGGCTGAGTTATCAGACAGCAATTTAGTTAAAGTGGACTGAGGAAAAAAAGTCAAGCGTGTGACATTTACTCTGAGTCCTAAATACCTTAGAGGTGTTAATCACCTTTCTATCAGTGAAAGCCTATGCACTCATAATATTCGAACCATCTGCTATTTCTATACCAGCAGGTGAATCGAAGTGAAAGTTATGATCCTTTATTGAGTCAATTAATTAAAGAGGGTTCAGTCGCAAATGGGAAGAGTAGGAGAGGATTAATCAGGTTCAAGTTAGGAGTCAACTGAGACGTCAGTAATGGGGAAGCAAGTGAAAGGAGGCTGCGTTTGAAATCGTACACACACGTGCTTCTATTCTACTTCAGCAGACAATGAGCGCGAGGTCAGCAGTTTAAAATGAGAATATCACATCGCTGGATGCTGTGGTCTGAACATTAAAACTGGAATATCCCCCGGTGATTAGATGTCGTTGTCATCACAACACGCCTTCTCCAAAACAAAATGAATGCTTTCCACTTTGCAGCCAGACATTATCAAACCAGATAGCACATCAGTTTGTTTGGAAGTGGTGGCTAGGACAGAAATGGAGTTTGATACGATCAATCATAGTTAGAGAAATATGAAAAGTTCCAAAAAATAAATAGCACTGAGCTATTTTCCTATCACTGCCGAAGCAAAGATTTGACTTCGGTAATTTGTCATGTTGTGTATTTTGGTGGAAGTCTCAACACTAACTTGCTCAGCAGCTGTTGTTGCAGAGAAATCATAGTGTCGTCCAACATGCAGATACTTGTGAGCACAAATATTTTCCTGGCAACTGAAAGTGGAATAAACTGGGTTCGCTGCCTTGCCAAATTATGGATTTCATTCCCAGACATAATTGAATAGGGTTGTCAAAGACAGACGAGCCTGTGGTGTCGTTTTGATGCGGGATGTGGAGTATTCGTGCTTTCCTGATGCATTTGCATGATAAGCCAATAGGAGAGATTGTAATTATGTCTGTAATTGAAAGAAAGTAAACATCTCATGCCAGCGAAATGAATCCATTTGATGACAATGATTGAAATTGTGTATCATCAGGAATAAGCCCAAATAATTAATTGACTGGGCCTAATCATGAACATCCTATAAGCGGCTGCACAATCTGAACATAAACAGGCTCGCTTTAGGCGACCACTTCTGCTTGCAGCCTATTTCAAATTATAGTGTTTGTTAAATACATGTTGTAGCCTTCGCTTCTCCTCAAATGGCAAAACTTCAGTGTCTCTCTAATAACTGAATGACTCTTTTGTCCAGCAGTCAATTCCTGCTCGCCAAAAACGCCTTTTTCAGATGGAAGTCTGCAGGAGGCCGTTCTCAACATGACATCTATAGTTCTGTCAACTTCAGGCCAACGAGATCCACTCGTTGGCCTGAGTGGACACAGTTATGAAGGCGATGCAGTGAATTACATCTGCAGTCTCTTCAAGTGGAAATGTTAAACAGCTGCAGAGAAGTGTGTGTAAAATTAGGATTTTGGCCTCGCTGGAGAACTTCTTCGACTACACAAACCTTTATTCTTCATCATGATGGATCACAGCAACGCTCTTAGCAGAGAGATTCTCTTTTACTGTAATCTTTATGTTGTGATTTATAATGAATACTGTTTTCAATAGTCCTGTTTCTTTTATGGCCAACATCATCTATTGCTATTGTACCAACATGTGGTCAGATATTCCATTTGAACCACCTACATATGGAGATGTTGTTTCAGTCCTGTAGTGAAATCTTACCATCAGATGTATGACTGATTCTCATCCAACAATACCTTGACCAGAACAGACCTCCTCGGGCCTCTTTTAAATGCAAGTCATAAACTATTGATGCAGACTCCATCTGAACTCACTGCTGACTCCTGGATCACACCGCTCCACAGTGAGGTCATTTGGAAACAAGCTTACTGGCCCCGACAGAGTCCATGTAGACAAAAGAGGAGTTGGATAATATGTACAGTAACAGGCTGATTTATGAATGAACCTTTAACTGTGAACAGGTGTCCTTTGTTATAAATATAACATTCTTACTTCCTCTGAGTCTTCAACTACAAATTGATATTGTTTAGGAAAAGGAAGAGATCCATCGCAGTGTTGGCTGAAATATAAATACATTAATATCAATAATATTGGATTTTTCTTCAGCGAAACATTATGAAAACAAAATAAATCACATTGTGTGAGTAGGACCATCCTGCCCAGCCCTCCCTGTGTTAGCTCTCTGCTGTGTCTCATTTAGACACAATGTTAATATGCAAATGTGTAAACATTTTGAATGTAGTGACTCCGTTGTATTAATGATGAAATTAAGATCAGATGACAAATGCTTTTATGTATTGTATAGCTAGATTGTAGTTTTTCATCACTAATCAACTTCACTAAAAAGCCAACTTCCTGTTTTGCCTCTTTATTTTTTCATTACACTTCAGTCTCTCTTACTAAAGTCTGTAGTTCTGTGGCCTCATCCAACAATATTTCTCTCAATTCCACCTGAAATTATGGAAATTAAAAGTGCACGGCATGAACCATACCATCTTCTGGAAACAAGACACTGAAGACACTGAAGAACAAAAGGACTATTGTAGCTCTGTGGTGCTCTTTTCTCACGTCCAATCTGTTGGCTTGGAAGCCACACAACTATGTTTATGAAAATGCATCATTCACGCATTCCATACTTTGTAGTGCTGCATTCTGGATGCCATTATTTCCATGGGCTTTGTACGCAGTGAATCAAGCACATCTGTAAAACATCTGAATGCCAGCTGGATGGCATTTGATGTCGCTGGCAGGATTGTCAAGAATCAGTGCATTTCTGAATAGCATTCATTAGTAGTTCGAAATACACACACGTCTTCGTTTGGCCCCTGAAATTCAATTCCTCAACCTCATTTCATTTCCAGGAGAGAACTGTAAATATATGCATAACTAAGGGACAGAACACATTTACTTTTCTGAATTTCCAGCATTCTTACAGAATAGACACATCGAGAGGCAGTTAATAACTTCATTTATGTCCCATTCGATTTTGCAAGTGACTCATATTCATTTTCGGTGGATGTCTGGATTGTGTGATTCAGCAAGTTGGCAACATACTGTTCTGTATGTTGACCTTCTTTTACCCAGTGTGCTTTGTTGTACAGACGCCTTGATGTACGTTTCCGACAGCTCTGATAGTCTAACTTGTTGTTAAGTGCACAGAAGCTGGAAGTTACACCTATGTTATTTTGTTGTAAATGGCTTCCAGCATCGATGACCACTAGCAGCTGTTCAGCACTGCAGGTAAAACAGAGGTGCAGCCCCTTTTCTCCATCATCTGTCAAAATAAACCCACTCTTGTAGTTAGTGTGTGACTTAGTTTAACTACAGCTTCTCATTGTATATGACTGTTGCAGTTAGAGCTGCCACATCAGACAAGTGAAGCAGTTAAAAATAAAACACATTATTAAGGTCTTATGAGGGTGCTGTCGCGCAGAAAGTGACGCTAATGGAAGCAAGACCAACGCCCTGACACTACACCAAGGCCCTCTGCTGAAACAACACATCAGAAGCTGCCTTTCCCCAAAATACATCTTTTACTATCCATCAGAAAATCCCCTCCTCCCACTGGGTACATCGCGTACCTTCTCTTTGAGTGTTTCTTTCCATTTGTCCTTTCCTTTTACTGCAGTTAGTCAAGTGTCCGTTGGAGCAGATTTTAGAGTACACAAAGGCTCCTTTTACAGTAGCCATCTGAAAAATAACTTTGTGCCATTTGTTTAGTTTGCTTTTTCGGGGGGAGTTTCCTCCCCAGCCTGAGTTGGATGACTCCTCCCTTCTTCGACAGGGTGCCCCGCAGCTTATAAACTCATTTTGAAAAAGAGCCTTCTTTTTCTGCAATCCAAAACCACGTCAAAGCTTGGCAGAGCCAAAGGACGAACACAGTATAAACGTAGCAAACACATTCCATGTCATCAACCACACGAAGCGGCGCTGGTTGTGCCTGCAGTGTTGTGTGTCTGTGAACTCAACTAAATCTATGTGTGCACGCTTTTCCAAAGTTCTGTCAACTCGATGCAAGTCTCACACTTTGCATTTGCTCACCACAGCCCGTATTATGCTGAGCAGTCACTTGCTGTCACTTTGCGTTCAGCTGCTAAGTAGTATGATCATTGAGAGGATTGGTTTAACAAAAATCATCAGGGGCTTCATGTTCACGAGAGCTTGCTTTTCCTGAATGCTGATATACTCTCCACATGGTCGGTGGAGAGGGTGATGAGAACTTCACAGATAAGGATTTTTTAACACATAGCAACACCCAGCATCACTTTCACATCGTTAAGTACATTCACACCGGGGAGCCAACAGTGTTAACTGCAGCTTCTATGTCTTACGCTCAAGGGCACCTCGCTGGACCCTTTTAGTGTGAGGAAATGACATGAATCAACCCAGCAGCTCATTTAGGAACTTAAACTGACATCCCTGCAGCCATAAACACTCCTCTATAGCCTTCATGCCACCAGTACATGCATATTCTTTTGCTTTATCAGGAGGTCTTTTTATTTGTATGGGAAGCTGTCTGTCTGTGAGTGGATTCAATTGAGCGTGTCTGTGTCTTATTGGGATGATTCGATGAGAGCAGGCAATGGCGATCCTTTTGTGCTTATGTATGAGTTTTCTTGTATCCGGCCATCTGACGCATTAAGGCAGATGGATGAGTCAGACAATTTAAGCTTCTTACTTTTATTTTTGCCAATACATTCAGTTCTCTTGGGTTATTTATAACCATATTTTTACTGTTCTGTGAAAAAAGTTTTTAACAACCCTGTTTGCCAAAAATAAGCTTTAGAAATAAATGTGACATAGATTTCTCTCTGCAATGACAGCTATCATGTATTTAGTGGAAGCACGTATCTTGTCCCAATCTAATCATATCGTGAGAGTTTATAGTTTTTCTGGGTATACCCACAAAACCACTGCATCAGATTATGTTTAGACAATGTTACTGTGCAGCTGACATAGAAGTCATAAAATAGTGCACTGACTTCATGCGGCTTTATACAAAATAAAGAACTAACTGAGATTTATCTGTGCCAGATCCAGAACCACACCCTTCATATGACTCAGAGATAGGGAATAACAAGTCATGCAGCTTTTACAAAATTGCTAACCTAGCAGTGTCATACGTGGCTAAAATACGATGAGAAAGACAGCGACATACACATCCAACTTCCTGAAACAATGGCTTGTTAACTATTAATTATGTTGCCATCACTGAGTAGTGAGCATATTATTCAATTAACTTGAAGTGTGAACTGTCACCACAGGGGGGGCACCAGTATTCACAACAACATGGCTCTTTAATTTAATTTAATTTAATTTAAAAGACATCACAAAGGAGCAGTAATTTACCTGAAGTAACCTCTCTGAAAACGGGAGGCGATGATGCTGCCAAGAATAACTGTAATTTATTTGTCGCCATAAATAAGAGTAAGTGCAGATGGGTTTTGTGAGACTGAGAGGGATGAGTTGGCTTTTCCAACCTTTTCCTACTTCTTGTCATCAACATATGTTTCTTAAGACTTACTTCTCTGCTTAAAACAGCAGTGTGTGAGCAAGCTGTCAGTCCAAAATTAGGGTTTTTAATTTGTCACAAAAGCAACCATCTCCTGATCCCTCAAAGTCTGTTCGATCTCAAGCATCTGAAGATTTGCGACATCAAACTAGCCAAGACAGCCTCTTACCCTTTTTGTCTATTTGGTTAGACTTTTGCTTGTTATTAACTCTGGGTTAAGTTCGGGCGCAGTCACTGAACGGCTTACAAATTGGTTCAAAGGGATTGAGTTGCTGGAATCAAAGCAAGACTGCAACCACTAAAAGAGATAGAAACGGTATCACCCACACACATGATGGGAAAAACTGTTAATGAGTCTTTATGAATGTCTGACCCTAATAGGAGTATAATCGTATTGGGAGCTGTGAAATCACGTGTTCACCCATTAGCAATAGAAACACTCTTCTCAGTGTCTCCGATTAGCCCAAGAAGCTCCCAAAAGGGCCATTAGCATGCGCACTCGAGAATGTATTTAGATCTAGAGGAATTTTAATTACTCTCAGATAGCTTTCAAGTGGGTTAGCTTATGTTGTTGGGATGGTAAATGAATGGTTTTGTAAGCTGTTTGCATTTCATCTGCAAACTCAAAGAGGAGTAAACAAGTACAGTAGACAACACTATCAGGTGATGGTGTCTGTGACTTCTTTTAATAACGATATCTAAACTGTTACATGCAGCCAAAGAGCCGTAGGTGAATCCAGGCTCCTTTTCATAAAGAGTCTGCTTCTGCTGATGATCATCAGATTAGCGATTGGCTTTGTGTTTGAAAAAGGTGTCTGAGAAATCTGCAGTGTTAATCTATCGTCACTGAAATGCAATTTAATAAAATATCCCATTTGTCCATGCATCAAAGATTAGAAGTACTGTGAGATATGGATTCTATACACCATCATTTGTTTGTCTGATGTTTGAGACATAAGCTTTGAGGGAACCTTCTTACAGGAAACGTGCTGCCAGCTTGACAGATCATCCAGATCTGTGAAATACTCAAAAAGCTAATCCTCAGATTTATGGTTATCATATCTGCTGGCATGGAATTTGATCTCCCTGTGAGGTATGAGATGTAATACATTCATGTTCAGACCATGTGGTGCATAAGTTCTCACACACACTGACATTCTGCAAGGTTTGCTGACTTAGCCAGGAACACATCTGCAGATGGTTTGGGTTCGTACTGTAGGACGCCTGCTGTCCTGTTTTCCCCATGCATTATAGGTTAAAGTATATCATTTTTACTTCAGCAAGGCAAAGGAAGAACGGAAAAGCTGAAGCTCAAACTCTCTCTCTCCCTCCACAATAAGCCAGATGGAACTTAATGCGTGATAATTCCCCTTTTGGAAAATGTTCAAATAGTTTTATCCAGCAAGTAGCCAAGCCAAGTACCCAGCAAGTTCAAGTAACAGCTAATGAATTAAAATGAATGTCCCAAATACAGGTGTACATTTTGGCTCCATGATTGAGATCTTCTTTTTTTTTTTTTTATACAGATTAAAGTGACCCTCTGTGTCTACTACAAGATGGAAGTTAGAGGCACTTCAAGTTTAGTTTAACAATCGTGTATTCTGTAATAGCCCCTAATACACACGTTGTGACTGTGAATGAGCTGAGGAAGTCGTACATCAATAGACATTGATTAAAGTGAATCACTGTGAAACCAGGAAAGATGTAAGATTAAAATATCAATTTCTAATTGGACTAAAGTGTCTAAAATGGGGCTCTCTGAGAGGACGGCCCCATTTCCACTGACTGATATTACATTCTTTATGTCTGCTTAAGTGAAATGATTTTATTTCATGTTTGAAATTTAATATTTTTACCAGCGTTTGTTAGTGTTGTAAAATTCAAATTTGGGCATCTGGAAAGAACCGGGGTGGAGCTTTGGGGCCTCATTACGCTTCAGACAAAATGCTTGTCTAACAGCTTCTGAAATGCCTCCCTCCACACCATTCTGAATAGTGGCAGCTGGGTCTGAACATTTTAACTTTCAAAAAACAGCTGACTGAAAATAGTTTCAAAACCTGAATTTGTGCACCTCACCTCCACATGAAGTTCTTGGAGATCAGGGCAGTGTGACCATAGCTCTTTGTAAACATGCTCAGTTATGCACCTAAATAGTTAAAGTACTGTTATATCAGAAAGTGAAAATCTACATTTGGCCACTAAATGTTTTCTAGTGCATTTTACTGTGCTGTATAATTGACCTGCAAGACTGTTAAACAAGACACGTGGCCATGGAGTCAATGTCAGCCAAATGACAGTATGTTCAGCACATGTTCATAAAACATTAAAGGGAAAATGGAGAAGAAAGGAGGTGAAGGACAGGACATTTGTTCCAGAAGGAACCATTATCTGTAATAGCATGACATACTTTCGCTCATCCACAAGGAGCAGGAGGGGAGAAGTAGACTGTTTAATGAAATTCATTTACACATTTTAAACAAGCTACAGTACACAATTTGTTCTCACTACGCTTTGACTTTCTGGAACAAACTAACAAACAGAATAGTGTGGTGAAATCTCACCGCGTCATTGTGTTACTCAACTGATCATGCTGTAATCTTTTAATCTGTTTTTAATGGGTTAAAAGGCCGAAGTTAAATTTATCGTAGCTCATGTTTTACTTCATTTGCTGTCACTGTAATTGATAAACAAAAAATAATAATTTTACTTCTAAGCTATCATCCTGATAAATCTATAATATAAAATGAATGGTAAATGTACACAAATGAAATGGACCGGTGTTTGTGTGCAGACTGTATTAAAAACTAAATATCTCTCTGTTAAAAACACAACATTGTGGATAGAGTTGAATCGCAGACTCGCACTTAACAAGGAAAACCTTTCATACAATCAATATTTGGAATTATCAGCTGTCTAGATAGACTTCTAAACCCTGAAGGGGTTTGTGTTTATTTTTTTCTCCACCATGTCAGAGTTTACAATGGCTGCTTCTATCAAGTTCTGTTTTCAGCTACAGGGTTTTCTGAAGGCGAGCATCGATTTTGGGCATAGGCTTTGTTTTAGTCTTCAGTCAAGACAGTGACTGTGTCTCAGCGGAGCTTTTGCCTCCAGCAGTGAATAAAAAACACATTCCTGACTTTCCCTTTTGCCACTGATGAGTTAGTCGGCCCTGTTGATGATCTCTCTCTCTTACTCGATCTCATTGACACCATGTTTCAACATTGTGCTCTTCCAACCCCTGGATTCATCAAAGTCTGACAGGCTTGTCAATATTCCCCACCCAAAGTGGGCAAAAAGCCATCTAGTGCCTTAATGAGATGAACAAATGTGCTCATAAATCTAAATATAGCCCAAGAGCTGTCAGCATTGTATGTAAAACTATGTGCAGCGATGTGGGTATAATGCATAAAATCTGCGCAAGCCATCTGTGCCTATGGTATGTCTCATACCATCAAATTACTCACCCGTGTGTGGCACTTCCATTAGTACGCATAATGCTGCCATGGCAGGATTAAAGATTATTTTTGCCTACCTGATGATGAATGATATGCTCACAAGATGCACCAGATTTGGATTAGCAGATATATTCTGACAGGTGTGAAGAACATGTGCTCGGAAATACAGACAAGGTAAATATTAATGATCCCTAGTTTATAGGTTCTGATTAAATCCTAATACAACAGGCACAAACAGTTCAGACATACAGAAGATACAGAGTGTGTATTCACTGAAAACAGGCACAGAGAACCAACATCTGCCTGTTATCCTCCGTTCATCTCTCCAAAACGCTGAAACATGCCCCTGTTTTTATATTCAAAGTAAACTGGCATCAACTGGACAGTTTGAACACATCATTATAGAGAAAAACAATTATATTGTTGGTAGGAAACAGTTGTATTTCAATGTGCCAGATGCATATTTAATAAACATTTACTTCAGGTGAACACAAGCATGAAATTAAACTCATTGTCAGCAAATACCCCAAATTAAAGGTCTCAGACTGATTGTTGTGTCTCTACATTATATTTTAAAGTAGGCCGGGTCTTATTCCCTTCAAGCTCAGGTCCTCTATTAGAGGTCTGGCAGCTCCAGGGTCCTGTGCAGTATCTTACAGAAGGTGTTTCTGACTTTATACCTTTAGATATTGTTCCTTTTCTGTACTGAAGCGATTCGGATTGAACCAAACCCTGAAACCGTTGGTCACATGCACACATAATAAACTGGTCTTTTACGTTTGGGGAATCCTGGACACCTGAAATGACTCCTCGTTTTGCTAGTCAGCATCTTGCTGGCATATAAAAGGGACAAATGTTCACAAGCTCTTCTCCACTGTTCATTACAGGCAGTTGTTTTCACATTTTAAAGCTCATGGATACATGCTTCCTAGCCTCTGAGCAAACCTGAAGGCTGCATTCAGCTGTCACAGACTATTAGTTTTCATATCCAGTGTTCTGGCAATTTAGACAGATCTTTGACTGTAGTACAATAGTTTCACTTTCAGCGCACATACCACTATAAATTGGTTCTGTAGCTAAGAAGCAGTCAACCTTCAACAATAGCTGCCCCGAGGTGGGCGGTACAGTATGGGAGGGAGTTTGATTTCTCCACAGTCATCTGCAGCACGTATGGTTGTTTCAAACGCAGTGATGAGCGTTTAGTTGACTAAGACTTTCACATCTGGGGGTTACACAATGGAGGATTAGGAGCAACTTCTCTCAAATGAAATGAAGGAATAACACTGTAATCAGTCAGAGGCGATGAGGTGCATTACTTGTAATTACATCTGTTGGATACATGCAAAAAGTTGCTGGAACAACAGCCCATTCAAACCCCCTGCTCTTGTTATCATCTATATGCAAATTAGACATAATAAGGACCTTGTCTCTATCTGCTGAAGTTCTGTGCCAACTTGCAGGGACAGCAAAATGAAATAAAGCTGTCTGATGTAGCTTTTAGTCATGTGTTTCCAGTTTTTCAAGGTATTTTTTCTCTCTAAATTCTAATAAAGTTTTTATTTATTGTGCTCTTCATCTTCGAGGCTTCCTTGGGGTTGAGCATGTTGTGGGGCTCATATGCTTGTGGTCAAATTGACTCATAATCCTTGCCACAAGTTATTTCTCTTAGGATCTTTACAAATTAAAACTATGGGGACTGTTTTCAGTGGAATATAAGCCAGCAGTGATTATTGGTTTAAATGTTTAGGCACTCATCTGTTTTCCTCTCAGTATCAAATATGGACAAAAAACTTTCTGTGCAACAATAACACCTATTTGGCTGACGTAAATGGTTCATACAAAGAATTGTTTATTTACCTTATCAATAATAAAGATCAATAACTGTAACCAATGTGTTTTTTCTTAAACCATAACTACATTCACTAAGCAACCATCTTCAACTTCCTGTCTCAAGTAACAACTTTGGTCCTATGGGAGAATGCAGCAGCAGCTGCAGTAGAACGACTCTGCCCTGCTGTTATCCTGCATTGTGGTGGCCAAGGCCAACAATTATGTCTTAAACGTTGCAAACTGTGAGTGAATAAAGCGCTTCCAGGTGATGCAATGGCTTGCAGCCATGCCGGAGGTGTTGAGACACTGAGTAAAAGTGGCTGTGGACGGCTGATCTAAGCACAGAGTCTGGGCATCTCATCAGGATTCAGTAGGCTAATATGATGAATTAGCTATCAGCAGCTGCAAAGTTTTGTAAACTCCACAACAAATGGGTGAAGGTGGAGAGATATTCATTTCTTACCGGCAAAGTGAAGGCTGAATCAGCCAAAACACTGTTTACGCTGTGAGTGCCCTTATTCTTAAGCTGTTGCTACGTCTGCACACGAACCAGCTGCTAAACAACGTGAGTTATGTTCAGTAAACGGCGGCTTGTGTTACAGGGCGCATGCTGCCACGACGCCCCTTCAGGCCCACTGCGGTGGGCAGAGTGGTTGCTGTCAGTGACTGATTTGGTAGCAATGCAGAGCATGTTTCCCTTTTGGGCAACAATGTCACCATGTGTTTTAACCATTCCCACAGATGTGGCACATCAAAAACCAGTGCTTTTATTATATGTGCATTCTATGTACAGTATAGCATACAGGGCAGATGGGACAATGCTTTTTTAGGACTAGGAAAACTTTTATAAGTAGAAGTTTGATCCCCAGAATGGCTGAAGAAAAGGAAGAGGGAAGTGAAGAAAGCTGTACTTCTTCTAAGAAGCTCTTGTGTATTTCTTCTTGAAACAACATTGTTAGCTTCCAGGTATATTAATGTAACTGTGAGTTGCAGGGCGTTCCTGGAAAAGTGTATTCATGCTCTGTGAATTGATTCTCTATAAAGAAAGGTTAAATAAACAAAGTACAGAATTTCACACTGGACCAAATCCTCACTGGTGCCACTTAACACTTTTTCAAATAATCGGTTTCATTCTTATTTTAATTAGTATGTAATAATTCACATGTGGCGAAAATAACATGTTGTGAAAGTTAAAATAACAGCTCATTATTAAGAACACTTTTTTAGAGATTAGAGGGGATTTTTCATGTTTTATGACAAATCAATGCAGAAAACCATGAAATCTAAAAGGTTCACATATTTTTTCCTGCTACTGTATATAAGCCTGAAACACTGGAGTCTTGTTGAGGCTGTTACGCATCATTTCCGGGCTTTCCAGTGTTATAGACCGTTTATTTTGGGCTGAAAACGGCAGGCAGAGAAACAGAGTAGGATAGAAAGACGGGGGCGAACACGCCTAAATTCTCCTGAATGGAAGTTGAACTGGAGAAAAGTGGCAGGGTAGACTGGGCGGAGCAGGGTGGACCTTCTCAATGGTAGCTTGGTGGAAAATGGTGGGCTGAGTCAGCCAGCAGGCCGAGAAGGAATGACTGTCAGCTTGTGAGACGCCTAACTCATAGTGGAGAGAGTGAGAGGGTGTGTGTGTGTGTTGGTGTTCATGGCCATTAATATGTGTATGGGTAACTGTGGGTGTTCATGTTTGCACCATGTACTTCTGCTTTTGGGCGTGTGCACTGGAATGGTTAAGATTAATGCCAGTTGATGGAAGGGTTGGAAAACAAACATCTGGATAAAGCATTTATCTGGGTTCCTAAATTCAGCAGAGTTAAGCAGCAGAAAGGTGTCTCCAGGGTTTGGAGGAGAGGATGACGTGGGGTTGTGGAGGGAATCAGTGTGAGCTGGAGAGGGTCAGTCTGGTGGTGTGTGTGTTCAGCTGGTTCTCATTAGGGGGATAATGTGACGCTCTGATCTCAAACACACTCTGACATTGCAGACCCAGGTTAAAGCCGGATATGGGTTTTGGGAGGCCCCTTCACTGCAGCTTCTGTATCACAGTTTCCCTCCTTGGAGCACGAGAAGACCAGGGGCCTCGTTTAGAGAAAGGCCTCACTATCAGATTTGGTCATGGAAAAAGTGTATAAGGTATGAAGCTGGAAACCGACGTGATGAGTCACGTCTCTGGACAATAGATCAATGTGAGGTTTGAATCTTATAGGAAACGTGAGTTTTCTGATGTATTATTCGTTTTTGTTGGACTCATTTAAACCAAACTTGATTAAAAAATATAGAATATTTTACATTCATTGTTGTAGGACAGAAAAAACATACGTGTCAGATCAGAAACTAAATCAAGATCTGCATAAAAAGAGACTTTTATAAATAAAAATTCTTCCATGATTGACCAATACAGAGAAAAAAGAAAGTGAGAGCTCATTCATTTTTTTAGATCTGTCTGGCAAATATTTGGAGCCCCTACAGCAGTGAAGCCCAACGTAAACTCAGTTCCAATCAAGCGTTCCCCTACACCCCAGCTGATCTGGGTTTCTCAGGGTCCAGGCCCTAAATCTCTTTGCCTGTGTTGACGTGAAAGTGGAATGATTTATGACAGTGAAATGCTACTCAGCAAAGTGTTTTCCAGCCCAGTGAAAAGCCAATGTCATGCTGATAATTAGTGGTGGAGTGAATGATGCCTGCACTCGTATTCATAACTGCAGTCAGAAGGGCACTCAGAGCGAAAGCTGAATGGAGCTATTGATATGTCTGAAATGACTGTTAACTGGGAACGAATCAGGAGGAGAGCAAACATGTAGACATACCTTTTCAGCATCCACCACGTGTGATGGTAGAAATTATGAGATGAAATTATAGTGCTGTCAAGTGCTCGCTCCTCTTTCGCACTTAAAACTGAGACAATGTTCCAACAATGCCTCTGATACTCGGAGTAGCGTGCAGCAGTGTACCAGTCACATGTATGATGGAAAACCCACAGAGCAACTGAGGATAAAAAAACCTCAATAGCACAGTACGCTGACATTTAGTGAAATACAAGGAACAGTAGAGAGGCATTTGAATCCCAACACAGGGATGAAAAATTAAAAAATATGTGACTTCTTATGATATAAGATAACTCTCATATCTGTGCACGGAAGACCCTGGTTGGCTATTTCTTCTTGATTACTGTCTTTAAGCTAAACTGGCTAAAAAAACAATCAAGTGTACAGTATACCTAAAAATATATATACTACCTATACCTAATACCTATAAATATCTGCTAAAGCTTTGGAAATCTGAAGCAGCAATAGAGTAAGATGTAAGTTGTGTATTTCTAATGGTGTGTTACAGGGACACTAAGAGTGTTGATGTGAATGAAGGAGCAGGCTTCAAGTGATTCAGAGCCATTTCTTTCAGTCAAAAGATGGATTCTCAGTGGAGAATTCATTTAATCACTGTCTTATTATTGCAAGTGCAAGGTATTGTACAACCTGTACTTTATAAAAAAAACTCACTCACTGAGCTGCATTGTAGGGAAATGAGAGCATCAATTAAATCTGGAGTTTAACAAAGGTGTGGTGCGGTATCAAACTTCAAATTGGTGGCCTAGAATAACCAGCGTTAATATAATTTCGTTTAATTATCCGTACTAATCAGTG
Organism: Anabas testudineus; assembly: GCF_900324465.2. Taxonomy (NCBI): domain Eukaryota; kingdom Metazoa; phylum Chordata; class Actinopteri; order Anabantiformes; family Anabantidae; genus Anabas; species Anabas testudineus. The sequence goes on from NC_046615.1 coordinate 19,569,529, forward strand.
GATGTAGCAACAGGACACAGAACCTCTTTGCTCTCCCATTTCATGTTGACATTGTACATATTAGAAACTTAAGTGGCAGTACTTAACTACTAGCTAATTTCCTGCTGCTATTACCTTGAACCATCAGAGCTGTGGAACAAAGCCAGAGCAGTCTCGCCAGCCGTGCATTACATGCTGTGCTTTCAGTTTGTTCTGTCACATTTTTAGCTTTTTTTTTTAAATAAAGTACTGCAGGATAATGAAATTCCTTTATTTAATTGGTTTCATAAGTATATGTCAGGTGTAAATGAGCAGAAGTACAGAACAATTTCTATAGTGCAAGATGAGAAATGTACTGCACTGTTATAAAAGCCTCACGTTTAATAGCGTATGTGTTATTTCCAATGCTGTTTGGCTGTTCTCGCTTCCTTCCTGTCTTCTCTCTTGACACACACACCGTTCTATCTACTTTTCACATGGTGGGACTTCACACTGGAATTCATTACCAGAGTGTTAAAACGTCCTTGAGCTCAGTCTATAAACAGCTTCGCTCAATCTGAGGCAAAACAGAGAAAGTCACAGCTAAATGTATAAACAATCACCTGTTAGAACGTTTCTTGCAGGACACGAGCGTTTGACAAAAGAAAGCGTTTGTGTGAATGTGTGCAGACGGGGGACGAGAGGGGATATAGGTTGAAATAGCATTGGGGGGGTCAATTCTCTGATGTCACAGGGGGATTATTTTAACAGGACCCACCCACTGAGACCTTGGTGGTTGATGGCTTCCGTAGCTCGGCTGGCCTGACACAGGCATGCTTTGTATTAGCCAGTCATAAACTACAGCAGCGCTCTGAGTCACTACAATGCTTCTGTTCATGGCTGTGTTTGTCTTTCAGAGCTGTTAGGTGAGTGAGATCATCAGTCCAAAGTCATTATGACCAACCAGTCTTTGAGTTTAGTGCCATGAGCCAACAAACTGTGAATTTGTCGCACCATATTCGGCCAGAATATTGAGTTTGGGGAACGTTGTTTACCATGTTGCTGAAGCCTGACTTAAAAATTTGAGAATGTCCCATTGTGAACTGTTAAAGCACCACAGTATTTCTTTGTTCAACGCTGCTTTGAAATACAGTATAGCAAAGTTAACATGGAATTGAAATGCAGCCAACGTTTGATGGAAATATTTTCAGTACTGCAGCTGTGCAGGAGCGTGCACAGACCTTAAAGAAGGGTTCAGGGGGAGTTTCTGAAGTATTAAATGAGACTGCTCCTTCTTTTTCCAGTCACTTGATTGGTTGCTGTTTGGTATTAAGCTGCTCCCCTTTAACCTTTCACCTTTCTGATCCCTCCAGTCCAGCAAACTAAATGGCAACAGATGCAAACATGTCTCTCACTTTTTTTTTATTTTTATAAATGTCGTTAGTCCTGGAGTCCTCCTTTTAGTCTATATGCCTCAAAAGAAAGGACTTTCCTATTCATTTTTATAGCAACCCAGCCTTTCAGACTGCCTCTCCCATTAACAGCACAAACCCAGACAACACTGAGTCTTTCATGTCTTTATTTCCATGCTTTCCCTCTCTTTTCTTGCAGGTTCGTTTTCGTAAGCTGAAATTACATTGCACTGCCATTCTCCTTTCACAGCGAAAGGTCATAATTTTCCAGGGGGTGCCACCACCTCTTGTCTGTTGTATAAGTGCAACTTTAAAAGAAAGAGAACCTGAAAAGTTTTAATTATTGCCAGGGAGGAGGCCACCCGCTGCGTCTCCACAAGCCTGTTTTTTATGTATTGCACCTCTTCACTCTGACTCGTATTGGAGTGTCTCAGAGGGATGCAGAGGTAGATGGGGATTTGAAGGTGGACTAAAGTGATGCTGTGTTTGCTTTCACACTGACATAGTCTGGTCTGAGAAATAGCTCCATAAAACCTGTAAAAGCGTGTCCCTGGTGACTTCTGAAAAGTCAGTGGGGAAGGAGAGGATCCTTTTAAAGCAGTGTTGTCATGTAGAGTTGGGGCTCTGCTCTTGCTGTTTAACTGTGCCTATCTGTGCTGGGGTGAGCAGGGTTTTCTTACATAGACTAATGTATTCAGGTCCAGGTCTGTAAACATGTTGCACCAATCAGATTACTTTTCACAAGTGTGTGGTGATTCTGGTGATCTAGTGTTCAGTAGTATTATCATTTGCATTAAGCTACAATTACCACAAAGTACATTACAAAGGAAATGGGTGGGAGCCATTGACCACAGCAATGCTCTGACAACTCTGTTACCCACTGTGGATACTGTATATACTATTAATTTGTTTTTATAATGACACAATTGCTGCATTTTCTTCAAAGTCGGAGGGAGTGGTCTGGGCAGAGGGTGGTTTTCTTAAGTGTTCAATGTGTTGCTGAATCTAAGGAGGGATTATGTTAATACTTTAAACACTTTCTGTCTTATAATCAAAGTCATTACATTGTGCTTGAGTGCCTGAACATAACCATAAAAAACATCAATCATCCTTTAGTTGCGTCAAGAAGATTTTGCATTGCATGTTCAATCCAAAGAGAGATGTTGTCTATGTTCAGTAGCATTTTGTGATTTAACATGAGAACAAACAGTTTAAGAGCAAATTCTCACATTGGAGAAGGTGAAAGTAAGTTTTTAGCATCTTTTACTGATACATTATAGTCGATTCATCTTTTATCACGTTTGTTGACCCGTTGTCTGACACTCAGCTAAATTATTTATCATTAGTAGGTTTCTAATGCACAATAATGTTTGTATAATATAATCTACGTTGACAGAGATTATAGCTGCAGATATAACTGGGAAATTAATGTTTGTCACAAGTGCGATTGACCCTTGTAGGATGTAATTGCTCGTTGTGTTAATGGCCATGTTGCCATATGGTAAATGCCATTAGAGCCTTAAAAGCGCTCCAGTTCTGTGTATGGTAACAACACCCAGAAGCCAGTATGCCCTGTTGTAGCAGGCACAGCCCAGCAAAGGAAACAAATGACCAGCATAACCACTATTTATAGTCAAGCTAACCATGGTCTAACCATGGGCTGCATAAATAGGTGGTTTGTTTGGATTGACAGACAGTGTTACTATGGCAAAATTGTACAGAAACACACACTGGGTATCCTTGCGTCTGCACAACATTAAAAAAATAAAAAACATATAATCTAAAAAAAAGTGGGCTGACAGGTTTAAAAAATAAAAGAATTGTGTGTTTCACTAACACACTAACATTATTCAAGCATATCTAGATTAGACACCTCTTCAGGAAATTAAGCTTCAGGATATTGTACATGTGATTTAAGCATTTTCTTGTGTGACCAATACAATTAAGGCAGAAAAAATTGCATCCCAAAGGCAACATCATAAGCGCACAAATGAGTCACAGGACGCAAAGTCGACTAAATGTCTCCAATCTTCCTGCATTTGTGGTCAGTGTGTCTCTCTTCCCCATAGCTTTTCCGGACATGTGTCCTTAGATTGTGACCAAAAGAGGATGGAGAAGAGAAGGAGGAGGAAAGGGAAAGAAAGACAACAGGGTAATTCATTCAGTCGTCTGTGAAAGAGAGGAAGACTCAGTTTCCACCGAGCATTATAAATGCAAGAGCAGTCAGTCATCAAATTATAGCCATCTGCATTGGCCTGAGACCAAGATTCTGCTTGACATACAATAAAGTAGTGTGAGGAGGGGTGTGGTAGTTAAAAGAGATTAGAGACACTCTTACAATCTTAAGGACCAGGGATGATCAGGGATGATCTTTGAGACACAACGATGCCTTGTGAGCAAAATCCCCCTTCACATCACCCATCTACACCTACTGTAGCCATCTCATATGACCATTCCTTAGTTATTCTCTAGTAGTTAGTTAGTTAGTTAGTTAGTTATTTCATCCAGTAGGTTTGGGTCCCTCTTTGCATACCTGTTAGACATTCTGAACATGTGAACATTTTAAGCAAGGTTGCAGAGACAAAAGAAGTGTCACAGAGCGAGGCATTTGTACAGATAGCATTCTGAAAATGTGCTTTTCTAACATGAAGCCTATTCTACACAGAGCTTTTCACAGCTTAGCTGGGGAACTAATGAATTCCAGGACCAGGTACACTGCAGAGAGTAAAGCTATTGTGTGGATCATTAGAAAATGTGCTCCCCTTCCTGAAGGCAACAGCAGCTAGCTGAATTCGAACCAGAAAATCCCCAGGCAGAATTGTCTTGGCATCACTCTCTCCTTCAGCCTTTTATCCCTATGCTCAGTGAACAATCCAACAAAAGCTCGGGTTTAAGAACCATGGAGCTCATTGCGATTTTCTTTGTTAATGCAATTGCCTGTAAGAAAAGATTCTGTTCCCCCATTTTTCAGTTTCAGCCTGAAGGCTCCTGAGCAATTAGCACTAGTCTTTCATTTGGAATACCTTACCAAAAACTCTCTGAACAGTACCATAATAGCCCTTGGTAACACAATTGGTACCAGCTAACGACAATAGCCTCCAAAAAGTAGCATTGTGAAAATTAATGATATATAACTGTGATAATTTCATTCGATTCAGTAATACAAATTATATTTGCATGTTCCGCTTCATTCGCGTTTTGAATTACCAGGAGGGATCTTGTTGCTTTAGTTTTGCTCGTTTTCTCTAATTCCTTTTAGTTCATTTGTTAGTATTCATGCAAAGGAGATTACAAAGTTCAACATGTGATAATGTCAAAAACAGTTTCCTGTGATATTTATTTCTGAGAACCACCAACAAGGCTTTTTTGTGGCTGCAGGAGACCAGTGCTGTGAAGCAGTGTGTAATCAAAAGTCTCTGTGTGTATTTAGCCCTGTGCCGAGGCCGTTCATCATTGACTTTGTTCATGACAAAGTAGCCTTGGCACCAAAAGCAAATGCCTCTTAGTGAAATGACAGAAGTATGGATGCGATGGTAAAAGCTTTGCTTTTGTCCTTGCTGACATCAAAATGATTTCATGATGTTTGTTGCAGAATTGGAACGGAAGGGTCCGTTTATGGCATGAGAACCTAAAGGACAAAGACAACCTTCAGTGTTTTAAAGTTAGCAGTATGACATTAATGTAGATGTAACACAGACGCAGGCTGCCCTTTAGAGGCACACACATTTGCTCTCACATGGATACTTTCAAACTGTCTTGAGAAAATACCATTTCCATTTATAGCTATGTATGTGAATGTTTCACATATTATTTTCTCCTCTTCTATTTTCTGATTTAGCTGCATCGAGATGTTATTCTGTGACATTTTTGCCTCATGGCATCAAGTCCTACTAGGCTACTGGACAATACTTGTGCTTGAGAGGGAACATTTTGGCCCTCATGATCTCATAGGAATGTTCTAGTTTTGACACAGAAATGTTTCTCTCTCTCTCTGCTTCACTATTCAGAATATTACAAAGTATTAGCATTGCATGATCAGAAGATCACCCTCAAGAGGGTGAGTGGGTGGCTAATGGAAAGCCCCCTCTATATATCTCCTGGCTAAGGCCATGGAAAACCCGTGCTGAGGAAACTGGGTCTTGGAGGTGGTCCAGTTTAATTTCAGAGCATGTGCACAGGGAAATAATTGACTTCCTCCGTGGTTTACATTTTGTCGAGGGGCCCGGAGAGCACAGTCCAAGGCAGGTGGCTGAATTTGCATATCATTGGAAATGAGACAGCTCAAGCCTGGGAAATCCTGCACCCCAAGACTCTATATGCCCAGAAAACCTCTGCAGGGGTAATGAGTGATGTCTCAGTGAGAGAATCCTTTTGAGACCAGAGCGCCTCTCAGGCAGGAGCAGCAGGAGGACACCTGATAATATAGAAATCAATGCTGAGCAAGCTGCACTGTAATGTGAGACTAAGAAAATTTCAAACTTCTACATTAGAATTCACAAAGTTGCCCATCAGCAGTTGTATGAGGAGCTTATAGCAACATATGCATGTGTCTTTTTGTGCACTACATTTATTTTATCCAGTAGAAAACTGATAACTCATAAAGTTAGAAACAGTAGTATTCATTTGACTTCTTGGCTAACATGATGCCCATTTCTGATGATTAGATACCAAAAACCTATTTCCCTCCTCACAGAATCCTACTTTGGGGACAGTTACTGCAGTTTACAAGTTGCCCAAGATGTCTCTACATTCCAACTGTCACTACAGATCAAGACAAGTCGACGAAGTGGACTTCTGCTCCTGGCTGCAGGAATGGAGGACTACCTATTTGTTGAGCTGCAAAATGGGAAAATACAGGTAACATGCAGGGCATTGTTAAGACACTGTAAGACTACGTAGAGTGGTCTGACCAAAAAAAAAAATATATATATATATATATATATATATATATATATATATATATATATATATATATATATATATATATATATATTTTTTTTTTTTTTTTTTTTTTTAATCTTTGTGATGTGTATGTTGGATTTGGCATTGTTGATTTACTGATTGGCTAAACTTTGAATTCAGTTCGCTTTAGTATAATAGAAATTTGCTAATTATAAATTAGTAATTGTTGTATAAATGAAAAACTCCTTATGTAAGATATGTAAGTAACTTGTAAAAAATCACGCAAGAATAGGTATGTGGTAACTTTAGCGAAAAAGTCAGGCAATGACAGTACCTATTTTGATTTATAGGAGAAACAAATATGAGAAGAATTAACATAATAAGTATTAGCTAAATATATAAATATATATAAATATGTATGTAAATTCAATGTGAAAGTAAACCTTCTCAGGTGCACAGCATCGTGTTCTGTGCCATTTTACAGAAATTCATATGGATTTTCCCTCAAAAGGGCAAAATCTCTGTATGTTTAATGAGACGAAATCTAAGGGTATGTGTAATCAAGTATATATTGCCTTCCTTCATTCTGTGATATGAAGTGATGTGAGATGATCTGAGAAATTAGACTCAAGGCTTAACAAAAATGCTTTATCTGTCATGCATGTGTAAAAATCATACCATTTATTTAAGCAAATCTCAGATGTCTTATCCATGAAACTCCTTTGAACTAGTCCATTTAAAAAATACAGGAACACTGTGGACATACCTGAGGAATTTCCTAGGGTTGTAGATACACCTTCTGGATTGTAAATGTACAAATTATGATGATATTAGATTATGAGTCTCTGTATGGTAGGAGGAATGGTCATATGAAATAGTCAGATAGTCAGGTTAGTATTTGTGTGTTGTGTGAGAGTTTTCTGTCATACAGTGTTCACAAAATGTGTTGCAGTTTAAATATTAGAGCTGAATCCAATCAATACAGTATAAGATACAGTATAAGCAGGGAGTCAAGTTAGTCAGGTGTATATCTAAGAATAAATACCCAATATGCCACAATATAAAAGCTGAAATGTATTTTGTTTTAAATTGAATATACAATATTCTAATTTTCCCTTAGGCACGGATGAACTTGGGGGCTGGAGAGGTAACACTGTCCTCATCTCAAGGAGTACAGCTGAACAATCTCCTGGAGCATAAAGTCTCACTCACACTGCAAAATAGCAAACTCACCATGACAATTGATGACCTCTTCCCAACATATGTTCCTGTTAACAATGATGGGGAACAGCTGAATATTGACCAGGGCATTTGGGTTGGAGGAGCAGGAGAGCTGGACACTCCATATCTTAGCAATGCAATTCAGCCTTTCCGTGGGTGCATTTCTGCCGTCAAATTTGAATCCCATCAGTTTGATATTCTCAGCAGAGCATTTAAACAATGCCATGACACAAAGGAATCCTGCAGCAGTGAGTTTGAGGCCGGAGATGGAGAAGCAACCAGTTTCAGCACTCCCGATTCCTTCATATCTTTTCCTACATGGAGCGGGGCTAGTAGTGCTCCAAGGGTCTTGGAGTTGCTAATGAAAACCACCATTGAGGATGCATTACTTGTTTTCCACCCTGGTCAACAGTCAGACTTCATTGCTGTTGGTGTTTCAAAAGGCTATCTTAAGGGTATGCTGAATCTCGGCAGTGGCACAAAGGTACTGGAGAATCTCCAGGTGCAGTTGGATGATGATCAGTGGCATAGAGTTAAGATTCAGGTCAGTCAGGATTCATTCATCATTAATGTAGATAGCCAGTCTTCCACCCTCGCTCTTGACCCATCAGAAAAACTGGACTTGGTTGGAAACTTGTATTTAGGAGGAATCCAGGGGAAAATGAAGGATTACTTTCGTGAGAGTGGATCCTTAAATCTTGTTGAGGAAGAAATAACAGCTGAATCCTTCATTGGGTGCTTAGGAGAAATTAAAATAAATCAGAAGGATAGAGGCCTGCAGGACGCTTTGGTGACCAAAGATGTTCATGTGAAATGTGAAGGAGAGGACTATGACTACTCAAGTTATTATGATGTAGACACAACTACAACTTCTCCAACTGTTGCCATTCGATACAGTGATATAAACGCTGATGATCAATGCTACCCAGCAGACAGCGAGCCAGTTTTGTTTAGAAACATAACAAAACTTCTTGATGTCACCCCATTGTTTGTGCCTGAAAGTGGGGAAGCTTTTCTTGATCTCAACAACCTGCGCCCTACATTTGATCTCAGTGCTGCAGGAATGCACCAGTCCCAGATTACGTTTACTCTCCAGTATGATCCCTGGTATGGCCTGGTTGATATGAACATTAACACAAAACGCAATCAAAAGTTCACCCTTCTGGATGTTGTCAATAAGAAAATTAAGTATATGCACGATGGAAATGAAAGGCATGCAGATCAAATCCGGCTAGAGGTTGCTGCTCACAGCGATGGCTACCTACCAGAATGTCTAAGACGTCCCTTTGAGTATGTGCTGCCAGTTGAAGTTCTTCCTGTCAATGATATACCACAACCTAGTGGAGGAGAATTCACCACCACAGAAAATGGTAGGACTCGTTTGAGCTTGAGCCTCATCAAAATTACGGATTCTGACAGCCGCTGCAATGAACTAGTAGTGACTGTAACTTCACAGCCATCCATGGAAGTTGGTTACTTAGAAAATGAACAGCAGCCCGGACAGAGGCTCTCAGAGTTCACCTGCAGGGAGTTGAAAGATGGAAATATCTATTTCGTACACAGAGGGGGTAGTGATGCTAGTATTACCTTACAAGTCTCTGATACACAGTCAGTAAGTTATTCTACTACTTTAAAGTTGTCTATGACACAGCCACAAATGACTATTGTCACCAACACTGGCCTTGATTTGTCTCAAGGGAGCAACTCATCAATAGGTGTTGAGAATCTGGCAGTCCTCGCTCATCCTCTTGATGGAGATGTTATATATAACATCACACAGCCTCTGATATTCGGAGAACTGCAGATTATGACAAGTGATGGAATGTACAAGCAAGTTACAACTTTCCACCAATCTGATCTGGATCAAAACCGCCTTAGATATGTCAGCACAGACTCAAGTGACCAAGAAGATACTGTGGTGGAGAGGATTCAGTTCAATACCCACCTGGGCCACTTCTCCCTTTGGAACAACATGTTCTTAGTAAGGATAACCCCCGCACCAGTGAAAGTTTCTAATCTGGTTGCTCTAGAGATGGAGGCTGGTGAAGAGCAAACAATTGGATCCACACAGCTTCTAGCTGAAGTAAAAGGGAAAAACTCAGATCCACAAACTGTAAAATATATTCTTGTCAAACCTCCAACACTGGGTAGTCTCCATTTATTAGACAAAGAGCTAGTTGAGAGTGACACGTTCACCCAGCAAGACATTTTGGACAATAGTGTAAAATACAGGGTTCAGGTGAAAAGATCTGCAGAGAGTATAGATCAGTTTCAGTTCAGAGTCTTTGCTGACGATCAGTACTCTCCCCTGTACACATTCCCAATTAACATCGCTGCCAATTCAGACGCTCCTGTTTTGACTAATGAGAGGCTGGTTGTCCTGCAGGGTGGTGAACACACTCTGAACAAAAAGTATCTTTGGATGGTGTCACCAAGTTCAACAGATTTTGTTTATCGAGTCTCGCAAGGGCCAAGGTATGGACGACTTATTAGGGACTCTCCTCCTGGCCAGCCGAGATTTGAGGGGGCGATTAAAGTTTTCAGTAATGAAGACCTCGAACTTGACAGGCTTATTTACAAGCATGATGGCTCTAAGACAAACAGTGATGAGTTCCACTTCACAGCATATGATGAAGGTGCAGAAAGTTTGGACAATCAGGACACAATAAGTGGTGTTTTCAGAATCTCAATCCAGTCCAAGAACGAGCATGCCCCCGTGAGAGTTGCAGATAAAGTGTTCAATGTGGTCCGCCACGGTCAGCGTCTGCTAACAACTGATGTCATCAAGTTTAGGGATGATGACTCAGACTTCAATGACACCCAAATTGTCTACGCTCGTGAGGGAATCCTCTCGGGCAATATCGTCCTAGCATCTAATCCAACGCAGCCTCTTTTCCGTTTCACACAAGCCGACCTGCAAGATAAAAAGGTCCTTTTCATTCACCACGGAGCGGATCGGGAACGCTTCTCACTGCAGGTGTCAGATGGCTTCCACAAGACCACCACGCTTCTTCAGATCCAGGCAAGTGAGCCCTACCTGCGATTGGTGAACAACACAATCGTTGTTATTGACCATGGGAGCACCAGGACCCTTAACACTACCCTTTTGAGTGCTGAGTCCAACATGGACATCAGAGATGACAGTGAAATCAAGTTTCAGATTACATCACCACCCAGCGATGGCAGAATTATTGTGAGTGGGATTGAGGCATCAGCATTCACCCAGGAGGACCTGAAAAAAGGCGTTGTGTCATATGTGCATAATTATGAGAGTCTGAGGTCCAAGGACTCCTTCAGCTTCACCATCCAAGCAAAAGGACACTCAGAAGAGGGCACATTCAGGATTAAAATATTTAAGCAAGGTTACCTGTCTGAGCCTGAGGTGATAACCAATGAGGTCATCATTTCCTATGAGGGAGAGCACACCATAATCAACCAAGATCATCTCAAGGTAATATTTACTGACTGTGAAATTACAATATGTTGAGCAAAAATGACTTTTTTTTACTGGAAACATTTGCATATAAGTCTGAGTTACAGTTAACGATTCTGTTCAACAAACATTTGTTCATAAATAGCAAGATAACACTTAATTTATACTTTTTGGCAGTAATTACAAGACAGACCAGTATCTTTGTCTAAAGTCTATTCTTTTTTAGTGATCACAGCCTTTCAAATAACCCATCCAACCACACTGATTTGCGTTGTAACCCTGTCTCTAGTCTATATTATAACCACATGAAAGCAGGGCTAAATATGACGGCGCATTTGCTGGTTTTAATCTAGTTTATGTACTAAATTCCAGTCCATTAAGTGTTGAAAACAGAGCAGTAAGTATCCCCTGAGGAGCTTCCTGAAGCCCACTGTAATTTATAAGATGAGTCTGCCTGCACTTCATCTTAAAAGCAATTAATGAAGTTTAAATTGTTGGGCCATTCATAACATATTCCCTGTATGTATGCAGCATCTTGACTTTCAGCATATTGAGGAACATTTCTAAAAGCAAGATATTCTTCCTTTTAAAGTAGGACTTCACAGTAGTGCACACAAAATCTGTAGTATCGATAGTATTAGTGAAGAACCTAGACACCCTGTAAACATACTGATGAAATATGTAATGAACAGAAGTTTGACAGAACGGACTTTACAAGCAACAAAAAAATGACTCGACTGCTGCAAGCCCTTCCTATGTGTATCCTTACTATGAAGTGGAAAGTAGTGGAGATCTTCTGAAATATCGTTATATGCAATCATGACTGCTTCAGGGTCCGGAGAGTTTCTGAAAACTCCTAAAAGAAGAATGGCTGTAAATCTGCCTCTGTGAAAATCTCATGTCTTTAAAGCTGCCAAATATCATAACATCTGTGTTTTAAAGTTCCTGTTCACAACGTGGCTGTGTCCCAACTCAATATTACACCGTACATTAATAGTAGATAGACTACAATACAGTACTCTGGAGTAGTTAACAGTCCACTATTTAAGGATACAAAAAAACAATGTAGTGTACTGAAATCCATGTTCTAACAGGAAATACCCCAAGGCATCTAATACCAGATGTTAAGTCTTGCTGTAGCTTTGCACTACTACTGCTGCTGCTGCTGCTGCTGCCAGTTTCAAATGGAAACTGCTTTTCAAAGTTTTATTAGCTAATTTGGTTTGTTTTGCCAACTGTCACTGGAGAAGTTGCATAACCTTTGGCTATTTTTGAGTAGTTCCTCTTTTTCCATTGTGTGTTTGATTCGGAGACAACTGCATCTATGTTACCCGCATTTCTAAAGTCAAGTAATAGTTTTTCAGTGAAACTGTGTTTTTTTACGGGTTGAGAGAATTCACATACTTTTCAAGCTCCGTTTAAAAACACTGAATTATATGGGAAATGCACAATCAAGTATTAAGCATGACTGGGGGTTTTCAAACATTTCACTGCAGGATATGTTACTGTACACAGTGTTTTGTAAAGCTATATGCGTCTACTTATTTTGCTGCTTATGATGATCTACAATCCTATGCACTTATATATTTTGCCAGTGATTTTTGTTGTTCCTTTGCCTTTCAGGTGGAGCAAGCTGACATTCTGCCTACAGAAATGGTTTTCACCATTAAAAAACCTCCTGGCCTCGGTCATGTGGTCAAGCTCACAAACAGCTCAGACGGCGTGGATTCACCTGTCCTCGACTACATTCACACCTTCACACAGGATGACATTGATGAGGGGCGCATTCTCTATGTGTCTGCATCCACACAGGTTCACTGTCATTTAGTTTAATCTGCTGTAACAAATCAGATGTGGCAGCTTGTTTGATGGATCTAAGGTGCAGGGTTTATTAATTTATCAAAAACTTATTTGAACACCTATCTCTTTCAGGGCAATGATGCCTTTACAGTGGATGTCAGTAATGGTTTTACCACGGTGGAGAACCTGCAGATCTCTGTGAACATCATGCCTCGGATTATCCCCATCCAGATCTCCAACTTTACAGTGAAGGAAGGTCTCAGCAGAGTGATTAATGCGGAAATTATAAACGTCTCACATCCCTTCTACAGCACAGCAAGCATTGATTTTATAGTAGTAGAGCATCCACAACATGGGGAACTCCGCTACCTGGATGGAGATGAACTTTCCTATTTTACATGGAATGAGGTATGCTGAGACAATATACAGATATTTTATTCATTAATTAAGTTTTACATCAAAAAATATCAAGTATCTCTAGAGAATTGTTATTCTCATTACTCAGACAATGTAAGATTTCCTTTTTCTCCTGTGTGTCACCATTGGTGTAATATATTTTGTAAGTTCCCTTCCCTCAATAAGTCCCTTATTTTAATGAACAATCAATTGCTCAACAATGCAAATATAAATATGCTGGCTAATGAGCAAGGTCATTGCCTTGTCTGCTACCAGCTACACATTATTTTGGAAAGCAGTATTTCCATTGTATGCACCAAATCTTGCTTAAATCTGATCTTAAGATCTAAATAAAGCATTTAGCTCTTGTTTATTTTTACCCAGGCTTTAACTGGCTGATGACTGTAAAATGAATAATAACATGCAGATGTTCTGCCAAAACCCACTGAAACGTTTGATCTTCAAACACTGTAAAACAATCAAGGATTAAATAGATTTGATTTGTCATTATTTCAACAGAGAGTGACCATAACCAGCTTGGGAATTTTATTTGGGCAAAGATCTTGTCACATGGGGACCAAAAACCTCCCAGAGGACCCTAAAAAACCCATCAATCATTTTGTCCCACGTTTTACCAGCTTCTTCTCATGACTAGACCATTGTGGTTGGTCAAGAGCATTACCACAGCACAGCGTCACCATGGAACTTTCCCCAGTTACTACTAAGTGCTGTTTTGGATTTGTTGTACCAGATGGAGAAGGGAGGGAGAATCTGAGAGCTGCTGCAGCACAGCTTTCTGGTCTCCCTCAGTGTGGTTCAGAGGCCCCAGCTTTAGGAAAATATTAAAAATGCATGAGTAGTTACTGGTGGAAAAACCTCATGCATTCTGAATGGACCACATAGTTTAGTGGAGCTAGTTAGACACATATCTTATAGCTCTTACTTGTAGCCCCGGTCTGCCTCGTATTGCTGAACCATTGTGGAAAAACTGACGATGACTTTGGACCGCCTGAAGCCAAAATAAACTGGCCCAGTATATTCCTATAATAATGTGTGAGTGTTCACAAACCTCATGTGATTTGCTGCTGCCAGACATACTCATACTGTCTCTTAAATATCCCAACGTGTCAAATGGTTCGAGTGCACAGTGCTGATTACGTTGGCAGCAGGGTGGCAGAAATGAACATAGATATCATCATCCGCCACTATGGAAATGTGACTGAGAAAAAGCTTCTCTTTATACTGCTTCTTGGAGACTTTGTTTGGTTTTTTTATGTGTGCGTACTCTGTGTGCTCGTTTTCTGTTTTCTTTTACTGTTTCTCCCAGAGAATGAAACACAGTCAACTCTCCCAAATGAATACCACATTGAAGAGTAAATGTCCAAGCCTCAGTCTGCGCAACATTTAAACCAGACTGTAATTGTTTCAAAACTGAAGTCGGATGTGTGTGTACTTTTCTGTATTGCAGTTTTTTTCTTTATGCTATTTCAAGCTCCAATGGGCAAGTCCCCTTTGCCCCTGGGAATGGACACTGGACTTACTGGTGTGCGTAGTAATTTTGTGATACAGTCATCATTCAATTCAAGATTCAAAAAACTTTATTAATCCCAGAGGGAAATTGTTTCGTCTTGTGACAGAAAGAAAAGGAACCACAACCAGAAAAGATCCACACAAATTAAAATACAAAATAACATCAATACAGAAAACTCAGCATACGTACGGAATATGTAATTGGGGTAGTTAACTGAGGTTATGTAAGCGTATAGTAACATAGGGGTTTAGGGGCAGTGAGTAGAAAAAGAGTGACTCATGCAGAAAATCTGCATGAACACCTACCACAAGAATGTAAAGTAACTCTGTCTCATGTGGCCCAGATGTGTCACATGAGCATAGAATCTGTGTCAGACAATACATGGCATTTTTCTAGCCACACTATTGACTTTGATTTACTCTAGCTATGCAAAATAAAGTCATATACACATTCATTAACATATGCTATGTTGAAAGTAAATCACAAGGCCATGTTTCCAACAACCACCCGCTATTGCAGACTGATTGTCTCGCTGCCTTTGCACGATCAGTAATGATGGTGGGGGTTGTTATTCCAGAAGTCAGTCATATGGGATCCATATGGGACCCAACTGGCACTTCCTGCTTTCTGAGTCAAGTCCTCTCATACTAGCAGCTTACTGGCTTCTGGCAAGACAATGTTCAAAGTACCCTGTGTGTCAGTACATTCGCCAGAAAGTATCAGAAGATAAGATTAGATGGGAAGATTATGTGATCCAGATAGAACTACAGGACTGAGACAGGAAAACAGTTAAGTGAGTGTGTGTAAGAGCGGGGGTACCTCTTCTGATTGCAGAAAGTCGACAAATTAGCTTGGCCCAAACACAGGTGTTGAATCCAGGTGACTGACCCCTTTGTGCATCAAGAGAGATTCTCCTTGTTCATGTGCTGCTGACAGACTTTAAAACCCGAATATCTATACCTTGCAAAGGTATAAGACATCCTAACAAAAGAATATTATTCATATTATACATAGATCACATGTTCTAGATAGATAGACACCTGAAGAAACAATACAAGGTTTTCATAGACGGAGTAACACTAATTATTATTATTAAAGTAACTTTTACTTTTAAATTATTGGATTCACCCTTTACGCTCACTCAGCCTTATTTTATGACGTATTTTGGGCCTGTTTCCCACTGGTCAGGACTATATTTATTTATATTTATTTAATTATTTGTTTATTGATTTTGTTTTCACCAGGTAAAACTTGGACAAGTCTTCTACATGCACGACAGCACAGAGACCACGGAGGACAGTTTTACAATCTCTGCCTCAGCTTACGAGCTTGAGCGCCGAAGCAACTCCATCACCATCTCACTGACTGTGATACCAGTCAATGACGAGCCGCCAAAACTGACACACAACACAGGACTGGAGGTAAGGTTTTGCTCTGGTATTGAGCTTTTCCTCCGATAATATCACAGGATGGAAATGTTGCTGTAGGAAAATCCTTTACACCCATAAAATTTAAACCTTTAGTGAGTTTAACTCTTTTTCCTACATTTCAACTGATGAGGATTCAAGCTGACCACGTAACAGAGAAAAAAACATGTTTTACTGCAGTCTTTAAAACCTTGCAAAACATTATTGTGTGCTAAAAAATGAAGCTGTGAAGAAAACAAATTGCTTAACTTCACATTCACTTCACTTTTAGGCTGTGGTTTCATGATACTTCTGCAGGAGAGAACTGGCTTCACATATGCATGTGTGATTGACAGGCTGTAGGCATTCCCACCTGCTCCATACTTTGCATGATTGGTCCAATGCCCCAGCCACACAAAATATGAAAGCATGATTAATGGCTTTATTATGGTTGATGAGATTTTCACATATTGACGAGAGGTCAGTTCATAAAAACGACTACCCAGTGCTTTATGCTTAAGCGCTTTATTCTTGAGTCTTGATTTTCTAATTGATTTTCTGACAAAAAAGTGTGTGACTTTCATAGTGTGAAGTAACTCGTTAAAGTCCCACCAGCTATGAAGACACAAAACATCCTCTCACATCCTTTAAAATAGATGTTTGAAGGTAAAACAGGGTTATTGCAAAATCTGAGCTGATATAAAATCACACTTTAAGAATCGGTGAACTCTGGACTCTGCATGAACTCTCTGTGATCTTTTTTGCAACTATACTGGATAGTTTCAGCTGCAGTTACAGTCCAACATCATTAATCGTGTATGAACTGAGAATTTAATTCACTTTATGCAGCCAGTACAATAAATGCAGAGAATTTTTACTTAGACACTGAAGAGTATTGACCTCACAGAAGATGACGCACGATGCATCAGTTCAGCAGTGGCCTCCACAGCATATTTGTTTTTGTAAAGAGTCATAAAATACAAGTGAATTAGCATATTCTCAGCTTGTTTCAAAATGTGAAAAGTGAATCATTTCACTTCACTTTCACTTTCAAACCACGTAGCTACACGAGAGTGGTGATTCCATGCAGTATCAAATTTGCTGTAAGTTTTGACATGAAGAGGAAAGTAGGAAACATATTAATCACCATGTATTAGCATAATACCATATTAAATAGTCATGTTTGATAAAATGATGACATTTTAAAATATCAAATATGTCCAATTTGAAACACATTTCTGATGTAGTCACATACGATTGTCAGAGTAATTAGTTTGTTCTCAAGTTGAAGGTGATTATTCAATAGAAATAGTGTTAAATTAAATCTGCAGGAGGTTCCCCGTGTGTTTGAGACATGCTTTCAAAGTGATTTACGTCAGTCATTAAAGGAAAGTTTTGCAGGATCAATGGGGCATAATGTACTGTAAGGGTAGGCAGGCAGTTGGAAGAAGCCAGCAGTAATCAGCTCACAGAACTGGAAACCAACTGTGTCATTCAGCCTTCCCTGCTTTGCCTGCGGCTCTGCGTCTCCGTGGCAACCCGTATTTTTGGAAAACCAAGATGGTCGAGGAGACCGCGGCTTTCTGGCAGAGCGAGGGCGGCATCCAATCCCTGTGCCTCCTCTGCTGCGGCTGCAGAATGTAACACAATAATATGTGGATGTCTAACCCAGACAGAGCCGGGGCCGGCCCAGCAGCGCTCGGAGTGATTTAAAGCAGGAAATGTGTGTGTGTGCAGTGACCTCTGCAGCAGATGATCAGACATGATAACTAACATGGCCATGATCAGGCACTGTTCAAGCTCTCCATTCATCCCGTTTGGCCCACAATAAAGGACACATCTGATCTCGATTAGGGTTTACACTGTGTCTCTGTCTGTCCCTGGCTGCTTCTCTTTGACTTTGCTGTATTTATGAAAAGTTGTCCTACTAGGTCAGTATGACTTTTTGAGCAACTAGCTTCTATGTATCTATGGAATATCCATCGGTCTTTGTGCCATTGCCTCCTCTCTTTTAAATGTTTCCAAACGTTTGCAGGATTATATAACTATCCAAACACGTTTGGTATGAATGCCAGTCTAATCCCCCGGTGCTTTTTGTACATATGACCGGTGCGTGAGAGATGAAGTACTGTAATTTTGGTTCATCCTTCATCAAAACACAAAGCAGGAGAGAGTATGTGTAGTTAATCCGTGTCTCGGAGAGAAATGCTATAGCTGCAGATGTGGAACAAATAAAAAGGGAACATCCCCACTGTGTTCTTGCTTTGATGGCAGCTACAGCGCCTATCATCGTTTTTGTTGTTGTTTTTCCTGTCATCTGTCCCGCTTCACCTCACACCTCCCAGGATGGGAACACTAGTGTAATTCTTACCTCAACTATCCAAGATTTCCAATGCTAGTTTGGGATACAGCTTCCAATGTCTAGCACCCATCAGCGTCTCAAACATTTAGGAGATTGAGAACAAAGTCATTTGCTTATGGCAGCTCCTTCATTACTGCTGCAAATGAAATATCAGCTGTTGTGTGGGATCAAATTGAATTTGCAGCCCATCCTCTTAGGTACTAAATGCATTGATTGTTATATAAACCATCAATTTGCAAAGCCATTTTCAGATTACCTGCCCTAGATTGTCGGTGCCTCACCCAGGGGTTTAGCGTGGGCTGATGTAGCCATCTAGTGTTGAGGATTAGGAATTGCACAAGTAATAAGAGATTGTGGACTACACATCCAGCCATCTATCATCTAAACAGGCTTATCCTGTTTAGGGTCACAGTGGTTCTAGAACTGTCACTGTCCACAGGTCATATGAAGCTGCTGCATCTCATGCATTATACAGTACATACACATTATCTCTCAATCATTTATGTGTAAAAGAACTAGAAGAAAGCAGAGATATTCATCTGTGGAGGACAAAAAGTCACATGTCCTGTTTAGAAAATACACAACTACTTTGATACTGACGTGTCAAAACTATGTAAAATCAGCCACAAGCTAAATTTAAATCAAAGGCATTTGAATGTGTGTGTCTCACAGGTGAACCTCTCCTCTACCTCTGTGTGGGTGTTTAGACTGTAATTAGCACCATTTTGTACATTTCTTGACCTTCAGCGTATATTTAAAATGGCCTAGAAGATTCTTAGACTCACATTTCTTACATAATTTGTATTCTAGTACTTCAAAATAGAAATACATTTGTTTCAGTCAAGAACATACCAACGTTACAGTCGACTCTTTTAGTGCTTCTCTATAAACTCTATAAACTATTTTTTGTCACATTTTTACCCACATGGAGAGTTTTAGGTTTTTTTACTGCTTTTTGATTTTGTGCTCCATGTATCTGCAACAAATTACAGCATGCACTGAAGATTAAAGACTAACTGTCTGTAACAGCTTCCCAAAGATGTAGTTTTCACTTACCTCCAGTGGTTTGTCACCTTCCTGCAGTGATGTACGTGTATTGCAGGAGAACATGATATTACTGTTGGCGTATTATATCTGTGGTGGATATGATGGAAGTTGCATGTGGTCAAGAAGCAGATGAAGATGCTGCAGTTATATTCACAGCTGTGTAAAGGTACTATTAACAAAATAGCCATGTTTATGAGGACTTTTGTGCTGAGACTGTGGTATACTGTTGCTGCAAAATTAACACCACATTTCCTGATGATGCCTGCCAAAGATTGTTCCCACCCTCCTCGAAAAGAAATCTTCAGCAGCATCAGCTCTGTTAGTAGCGGTGGAAGAATGTTGTTGTACTGTGGCACTGGTGTTTTTGCCTGCAAAAAATGGATGGTGAATGGTGTTGTTATCATCTGAGTCATCTCTGCACACCATGTCCACAGCTCCCAGAAACAATATCAGCTTCTCGTGTTTGATAAGGGGAGGGATAAAACAGAGGGGTGGGAAAGCACTAAGCAGCTGCCTTGTCCTTGATGTACAGTGGATAGTGGGTGATCTGCCTTAAGGCAAACAGATTCTCTTCCACCCTCTCCACCAGAGTCCAGATTTGGCTCGGGACGTTTGGGTTCTTTTTCCACTCCTGCGCTAAGGGTGTGCCTCCGGACAAAACCATGAGGCTCTGCTTTGTGCTGGCCTGCGATGTAAACTTTCCTGAGGAGATCGAGTCTCTCTGAGGCCTGATATCTCAGGGTCTCTGCAGCACAACACAGAAAATACAATGTTACCCTGTTTGTTGATGTAGCCTGATACGGTGCAGTTGTCAGCTCTACCCAAAATAGCCTTGCAACCTATCAGTGACTTAAAACGATGCAGGGCCATTCATTTCCAGTTGGATGATGTGGCTTTCTTCCACTGAAGGTGACACATCCCTTCCTGAGCTCACACACGCGGTTTACCCCCATCCTATCACAGAGGTGTCTGACATATGAGAGCTTACTGTCAGAAGAGATGGTCCTTTGTACTCAGATCTTTTCCACAAGTTAAAGAAGCCACATCATAGAAATACTCCGTTATAAGTAGTGCTTAAAAATGTTACTACAAAGGAATTATCAGCCAGATGTCCTGCAAGTGTGCAGAATTATTTTATTTAATTCAATACTTATGATGCATTCATGCTTACACCTGTATTTTCACTATCATCCCTCTTTTAGCCACATCCTGACCAAACATCAGCACCTCCGCTCTCCAAACCTCGGCACAGAGTGTCCAGTAAACATTTAAAGGACTACATTCAAAGTGAAACAGGGATGAATAAACATTTGAATATAGTCATTCAAATCTAAAAATGTTCAGCTGTCAACATTTCAAACTAATTTAGGGGTAAAGTTTCAAACCTAGATTTATTTTGACCTGACCTGTCATCCTGTTCAAACAATCGTGGATCAGATTTACTGACTGAAGTTTTCTTTGACAGTGGAAATGTGAAGAATTCCGGTTCATGTTACACATAGTTTTGTACTTTTGTTATTGTATCAATCGATTTAAAGGTTAAATACAATATTAATAACTTAACAGAGTGATAAAAGGATGTAATGACATTAAACTTAAATCTTTGCAGTACATTTTTTATTCTGAACCAGCCTAGACGGGTCCAAAAGTAGCAGCAGCTCTAAAAGATAAAGAACAAACTGTAACTGAGGTGAACTCACATGAAACATGTAAAACAGCAGGAAGTGGAGCAGATATTTTTAGTTACACATGTTCTATCGGTTGCTTGTTGCTGAGTTTGGAGTAAACATCTCAATAAATATATTTGCTGGACTGCAATGAGAATTTGGTTGTGACTATGTCAGCGTGTTGACATTAGCTCAAAGAACCACGTTGCCAAAGTGCAGCCTCACACAGTCCCTGTTTAAACTAATATTTTAGCTTCATTTGAGCGACTGGCATTTCCTGCCTTGGTGCTATATTGTACACGTCCATGGGAATGCTCAGTCATCCAATGCTATTTGGCAGCAGCTAGATTTTCTTGAGGTCCTTGAGTTGCCGCCAAGTAGCACTTTTGGGAATTACATACATGCGTTATAGGAAACACATAACGTGCAGAGACGTTTTCTGCAGTTCAGTCATCAACAGCAGGCACCAAAGTCTTGCAGCAGCATTAAAAACCCTTCACAATTGAGATAATTTCCTAATAAACGTAAACTTGGCAGACTCAGATGAGACTGCATCTCTGCTGTTTTAAGATCTGTCTTGCTGTTCCTCATTATTGTTAGCTTAGGGCAGTAGTATCTGCAAATAGAGCTAGATAAGCATGCTGAGAGAAACTGGGCTCAACAGAAGGTGAATCAAGGCACTTCTTCTAGAGCTATATAAGGATCATATGTGTTTATATGTGACATATTGCATGAAATTCTATTTACAGTTACGGACTCTCTGTGAGCGACACCTGGAGCATTAATATCTAAGACGTCTTCTACCCTCTTCCTCCTGCCTGAGGCTTTTGGCTCCTTAGCCTGAGCCTCGTGTAAAAGGCAGGAAGAAAGTGAGAGAGGTATCAGAGGGTGAATGATGGGTGAAAATCTTGAGATCAATATGTAGCTCTTGCTGCAGAGCACCCTTGGCTCACTCTCCCAACAGATTCCAGCTATTTAAGAATGTCTTTCTGAGGATCTGGCCCATTTCTTTCAATTAATGCTCCTTTCAGCCAGCCGACCATTAGAAGTCCATTAAAGCCCCTCCACCCAGAGAGAGTCATTCAGCCTGCACTGCTGTGCTCCATCTTCTGATAACAGGAGCGTCTTCAGTGCCACAGAGAAATAATTAACCTTTTAAATTGTTACTTCGGAGGTGGCTGTTTGTAGGATGGGTCTGGCTTTGTTTTTGTGCTTAATTGTTTTAATTAAAGTTGGTTTCAATTAAAAATGATCTATCCGGCATCCATCCTCTAATAATCTTCAGATAAACTCCTCACCCCCAGCTTGGATTGCACTCCTCCAAACATTGCTCAGACTGAATAATCTAATGCGTCTTTTCATCTCTGTTTCTCTCTCTATTTCTCTCTGCCTTTGATATTTCAC
This sequence comes from Anabas testudineus, assembly GCF_900324465.2. NCBI lineage: Eukaryota > Metazoa > Chordata > Actinopteri > Anabantiformes > Anabantidae > Anabas > Anabas testudineus. Next base: position 19,592,068 of record NC_046615.1, read on the forward strand.
AGGTTCTTGCTGGAGAAGAAGCTGATATTACCTCCGGCATGCTCAGCACTGAGGACTCTGATACCCCTGCAGAGGAACTGGTTTACCACGTTGACGTGCCGACCAATGGGATGCTGGCGTTGAAGGAATCGCCCGAGGAGAGCATCCTGAATTTCACACAGGCTCAGATAAACAAAGGAGAGGTCATCTTCGTTCATGAGGGTGAGGCCACCAGCTTGAAAGTAAAATGCTTTGCACTAACCCTCACACCTGTAGTCACGAGATGTGAAAGACTTTTGAAAATGAAATGCCCGCAGGAACAGTCACAATCGTTCTGTAGCTTTAATGGCAATTGTCATAAAAAACCTTTGAAAAAATCTTGGCTTTGCAGCTCATCAAGTCAGTGAAGTGCAAACTTTATCCTTATCAGTTTATATAATTTATATATAGACAGGGTGCAGCTGTAGCATTGATACCCTTATACCCAGGTTTTCAAACAGGAAACAATTAAAAGGAAGCTGTCTGGACGGTAATATCACATCAGACCCTTCACATATTTCATTCTATTATAACTAAAAGATTTAGAGTTCCACAGCAACGAAAGAATAACAAATGTTTTGTTTTGTAATATGGACCTTGGGACGTGGGGCAAATTTCAGATGAAATTTCATTACCCTCTTCTGTTCCTCCAGGTGAGGAGTCCGGTGGCTTTAGCTTCACCGTGACAGATGGAGAGCACACATCTCCTCTGTACCGATTTGTCATCACAGCGAGGCCTCTCACCATCACCATGGTAACGCAGGAGGAGCTTGTGGTATTTCCAGGTAAGATGCCAAGATCCTTAAACTGTTATTGATGGAAAAACCACGTTGATGAGCGCGTGGTCACTTCTATTTACATTTAGTTATTTGGCTTTTATCCAAAGCGACTTAGAAGTGAGCTACAAAGCAAATGAGGAAAGTAACTTTAAAGTAAAGTGCTCGAGAAAGAGCTGATTCAGATTCATGGGGTATGAGTGCAAGATGTTTTTGCACTTCTCACCTGTTCGTCATCACAGCAGCATAACAAGTATCATTGTATTTAGTCTGTTTTGTATTGACAGTATGTCAGACTTGTGACCACTGACTAAGAAATGTTTTTTCATGGATATTTACAAGACAGACAGTTTGTTTATTTGGTGTGCAGATAACAAAAAATACAGTATAGCATCTGTTTTCTTTTAGCTCTCAAAAATACAAACAATGAGAACTATTCCAAACATATTTTGGAAAGCTTAAAAACAGCACACAAAACTCCTAACACGATACTCTTGAAGCAGTGAAATATATCTTTCTTGCATTTTTTGCAACTATCTGGACTATTTGTTGATCTTCTGTAAAACATACAGGCAATGATACAGATTCTATTAAGCACTTTATATCTCTGAAAATAAAAAAATAAAGTTATAAGATGGTTATATTTAAGTAGCAAAAACTAAACTATGTAAACTTTGTGCGATTCTATTTAATCAGTCGCATTGAAGATAATATTGTTTTTATCTGACACATGGTAAAAAGTAGTGTAACACAACTTTCTAAAATGCTACCATGTCCTAAACAGTGATATTAACAGGTTACTGTACACGTGGAAGCTTTATTTAAGTTTTATAAATACTTAAAAGTATTGGTTATTGGCTTTCACGGGTTAAACCTTTTGAGATTACGTCTGTAGGAGATGATGGTGTCGGATCGGGCCTCAGTTCTTTTATGATAAACTTTCAAGCAGTTGAGGATAACATTGGAACGAAACTCTCAGCCTCAGGAGCCTCTGCTGCACAGCTTGACTTCCTGCAACCGCAGACGTTTAAGGCACTCCTAAACTTAATTTTACAATCTAAACTGCTGCCGTTTTCCACAGAGTCATCTCAGCACTCACAGGATGTACTATATGTGTGTGTCTGTGTCTGTGTATGTGTGTGTATGTGTGCGTTTACACGTTTACAGGAACGAGGCAGCTCATCACAAGCGCCAATTTGGGGGCTGTAACCAGTGAGGATGGAAATGAGATAAGCTACTCGCTTGTCCGCCCACCTCGTTTGGGAAGACTTATCCTGGCCAATGACAGGAACCAATATGAAGAAATTAGCCGCTTCTCACAATCACAGGTGATTACTTTTTCAATGTGTGATGCTAAATGTGTGGGATTGTGAGATACATTTCCTTTTATTCCCTTCTTTTGAAATGAATGTTCTCCATTAACTTTTAATCACAACAATAACTTAGAAGTAATAGCAAAAAGCAAAAATTAAAACAGTAAAGTTCATGAAAATGCCAAACAAACCAGAGGAAAACCTCTTTTGTTGTGTTTTTTCTCCTTTAAGTGTCACATAAGTTCAACTGGAATCTTTTTCAATTAAATCCTCTTCACTTTTAGGTTTAATATCCCAAAGCAGGTTTGTAGTTAAAGCAGTCAGCTGCTGCATACACCATCAGGCAGATATGCACTATAAGAAGACATAATGCCTCTTTAATGTACAAAAATGCAGCTAATCCTGCAGCTTTCAACCACCTGGAGCTGCGGAGCCAACGACTCTTCCAGGACTGAAATGTAAGCACTGTAATTGAAGTGCTTAAAGCTGCAGCTCCTGACATATCTGAATACTGTGCTGTTATTTATATAGTCAGCCTCAGTATTTACTTTTATTTTAAGAAAGGTCAGTGTCAAGTTCACTCACATATACATATAACTTGCATGGTATATGGTTTCATTTTCCTGAAATATTAACAATCCATAGTGTCATTGCTTTTTAGTGTGCACTATAACTTCAGTCTCACTGCATAGAAAGCAACATGTTCCTCTTTTTCACCAGCAGGGAGCCTTGTTAAAATACATCTAGTGCCATTGTGATGTTGAGCATTACGATCAGCATGTGGAGCCAAGTTAATATGCTTTTAGTCTAGACAAGACCTAACTACAGGTCAGCATGCATTCTGCATTTTTGCAATTGCCTTCACTATTGTTAAGTAAATATTTGAATGAAATTTAGAGCTGTAGAAAATACAATCACAGGATAATACAAAAAAATATTTGAACAATACAGTTATAACATCAAAATAAGTAGAAACATTCAGATTATATGCAAAAACGAGACAGAGAGGCGCTGTGATTTGTGTGTAATACAGTAAAATGCCTTTGGTGTTTAATGGCTGACGCCCACATACTTTGGCCAAACCCTTCATCGGTATAAGACTTTCAATTACAAAGAGCTCCCTTGTTCACTGAGTATGACTTTAAAAATCATTTATACCGTCTACAGTATAAAGCAGAGGCACACTCTTTTTTCTGTCTCTGTTATTCAGATAGCATGACTAAATATACCTAAGTATTGAATGTATATTCAGTGTTGTAATATTAATGATGATATTATAGATTGTAATTAGTTTGTAAAATGCCCCATATTGACATTAAACACAATAAATAGTAAGGGAGAATATGCCACTGCACATGAATAGCAATTCTTGACTTCTGAATACGCTTGAATGAACACGAGAGCAAATTCTTTCCCTGCAAACTGTTCCCGTTTAGAGTGTGACAGAAAATCTAACAACACATGGAGCTGAAAACGTGACTTCAAGTCATATACTGAATATACTGTGTGAGAGAGACGGAGAAGAGTTGAGTTTAGGGCACAGTGACCTCAGAGAGTGAACACAGGCCTTCGCATTCCAGCTCTGAAACCCGTTTCCCAGTTGGGCTGAGCCAAAAACCACTGCTGCTGCCACTGAGCTCCCATTATACTGGAGTGCTTTAAAATGTCAGAGGGAATGGGAGCAATAAAATATTTTACCAACAGAAATATCAGCCTGGAAATATTCAAGTCAGTACAAAACAGTACGTTATCAATAAATGACTAAAGACTGTATGCCTCTATGAAAACGTTAAATGTGCGGCTGCCAGTGGGTAAAACATGCACACAGTTTGCCAGAGATAACTCATTTTGTTCGGACTTGATTTCCCCTGATATGCAGCTGGAGTCTGGAGCAGTCTACTATGAACACCAGCTACCTGAGGAGCCTTTCTGGTTGGTGAGAGACTCTGTTGAGCTCACTCTGTCCTCACAACCAGCCCCTGATGTCCATCACATCCTGCCCATCACCATCTCTTACTACGCCACTCACAGCAACATCTCCTCACAGCTGTGGAAGAACAAAGGTAGGATTGATGAGCATCTAATTTAACGACCTCTCCATTACAAATTTATCTGGAAATTTTGATAACTAAACACACATTTTTGCAGATGTTGAGATGCTGAGTTGAGTGTCTAAGCCTGTAAACCATCATTAGAAGACTCCGCCTAAAATAACAGCACTACAGTTGCAACGTGTAATTTTTGTTTTCAACAGCTGCAGCTGTGTCGTTCATACATTCAGGAAATATTTTGATTGTATCACACTCAAAAGAGGCAATTTGGGCAAAGACTAAACATTTGAAAGACTCTAGAGGGTGTAGAGTAAAGATTCACTGGTTCAAGTGCAGCAGTCTGATTTATCCAAACTGATTTTAAAATTCTATGTGTTTGCTTTTAATGAAAATGAGTTTAAGAGTGTTTGTTTTTGTGTTTCCACTCAGGTTTGGACATTGTACAGGGCCAGAGGAAAACCATTGATGATTCAATTCTTGATGCCTCAAACCTCCTGGCTAGTCTACCTGAGGCTGAGCAAGGAGACACAGATGTGATTTTTGAGATTAAGCGTTTCCCTAAGTACGGGCGTATCACCCTGGGTGGTCAGGATCTGCCCCGTAAGACACCGACCTTCACACAGAAAGATGTCACTCAAGGGAAGCTGGAGTATCTCCATGATGACTCAGGGGCCTCCTTTGACAGCTTCTCTTTCAGGGCCCGACTCAAATCTGGTGGTCATCGGGCAGAGTCTGTGGTCCTAGAGGAGATCTTTAATATCTCAGTCAAACGACGAGGCTCTGACCGCCCCGAACTAGTCACAACAGACATGCTCTTGGAAGTTCTTCAAGGCTCCATGACCATCCTGACCCAGAAGCATCTTAACACTCAAGACGAGGACAGTTCACCAGACGAGGTGAACTTCAAAGTGACCAAAGCTCCCAGCAACGGACGACTAGTTGACTCGCGCACAATGGACTCCATCTCTGAGTTCACACAAGAGATGGTCAATCACAGGCATGTGGGTTTCTACAGCGATGGCAGCCTTGCAGGCAGCTTTGTGGAATTCATTGTGTCAGATGGAGAACACCAAACAGAGCCACACACACTCCACATCGGGGTTTTAGCTCGCACCCTGCTTCTTGACAAATCTCCGGAGATCAAGGTGAAGCAAGGAGACGACGAGACCCTTGTGACAGAAGAGATGTTGAAGGTCACCACTGGGGGCCCTGTTGAGGAGGACATTCTTTACAAGATCACGAGTGTTCCTAAGTATGCAGCTGTCATGGTAGATCGGCAGCCTACGTCAGCTTTCACCCAGAAACAGATCAAAGAGGGCAGAGTGAGCGTCCGCTTTGTCAAGTCCACTTCATCTCGGGATAGTGTTGCATTTGTTGCACGCAGTCGGGCTGCTAATGTCTCCTCTGTTCTCAACATCACAGTCCAGCCTCTGGCCAACATCGCTAAGGATCCTCTCTTACCCCAAGGTGCGCTTGTTCAGCTGGACAGGAAACTTTTGGATGCAACTCCCCTGGCAAACAAGACCAGAAGCTCCCCCACGTTCACTGTCATCCAACAGCCACGAGGGGCTCAGTTTGTCAAGTATGGAGGTCCTGGTGCAGGTCAGCCAGTGGACTCGTTCAACCACAGGGACTTAGATGAGGGTCGTATAGCCATGGAAATCCTAAATAAGCCATCTGGTGGTGTCAATCAGGATGAGGCCCGATTCCTTCTCAAGGCCCACGCAGTGCCTCCTGCAGAATGTGTGCTTTCCTTCCAGACTGCCCCCTACAATGCCTCTGGGGTCTACCCTGTTACTCTGCTCAGGGTTCCCTCAGAAGGCTCAGAAGGCGGAAGTGACTTTCCTCACACCACTCCAGCTAGTCCCCACTGGAGGGGCGACCTGGACCGTCCCCATGGAGATGCCACCACTACAGCATCGTCTGGCTCCAGTTCCAATGGGAAACCACACGTATCCCGACGTAACAACTTCTGGTCTATTCTCATCCCCATCCTGGTTATCCTCATCCTCTTGCTGCTTGCAGCCATCTTGGCATACTATCTGATCCGCAAAAACAAGACCGGCAAGCACGACGTCCAGACGGCAGCCTCCAAGCCCAAAAACGGAGAGGTGGCCGGCACAGAAACCTTTCGCAAAACTGACCCGGCAAATAACATCCCCATGTCCAACATGGACTCTAAAGACACAGACCCAGAGTTGTTGCAGCACTGTCGGACAACGAACCCAGCCTTGAAAAAGAACCAGTACTGGGTCTGAGACCTATTTGTAGCTCTGAGTTACAGTGGGACACAAAGAGAGGTGGATCCTCAAATGTTTGGAAACTTCCTCAAATCATTCCAGTCAGTATTACAGAACTCTTGCAACAGTAGCTCAAATGAAAATATTTCCTGGCACCATTGGTTATTATCACTTATCTCAACATAACTGTGGACAAATTCTCAGGCAATGAAACACTGAATACTTATTGGCAAAGAAAGAGGCAGTTTATTATCTTAGGAGGCACATGCCATGTCTATTTATTTTAGTTTAATCATTCCTTGAGCACAAATAAAGACATAAACATGCCACATGTTTGCAAAAAAGTATGTAGGATGTGCTCTGTCATTGTATTCCATGTGATATCATAGGCCAATATTATTAACATGAGTGTCTAGGTAATCTAAAGTCTTGGTTGTAGTTTGAATTAGTTTTTGTTCATGTGGAAAGTGTGTGCATAAATCATGAGGTAAATATATGCTGTATCATCGAGAAGATGGCAAACTGCCTCTCAGTGTTTTCACTCTTCTTCAGTGTTTTACAGATACAGTCATATGCTGTTTCTCAGGGCTAAATTCAGTTTAAAGAATAGTTTGACAGTTTGGGAAATAAGCTTATTCACTATTTTGCCATTTGTTAAATGAGAGGTTTAAACCATTCAACTGAGCTCCACTCAGACATAGTGTGACATCTTCTCATCAATAACCAGACAAGAAAGTGAATGAGCCTAATTCACAAAATGCTGATTTATCATTTTGATCTCGCCACACAATAATACTTCAGTATTATTAGATTTAGTTTTGTGAAAAGAAGATAGCTGAATGCTAAACGATCCTTTAAAATGAAACCCCTGCACACGTCTGGTTGAATTTAGCTCAGAGTCATGTCATCATCTAACATATGTCTACATGTATATCATATGTTGTTATGTCTGCATGCTTCAAACTGCTTGTAAATATTCACTGGACTGGCACAGCACTGACCACAAAACTACACGGTACACAGTGAGTAGACCACAGGCAGTATCAGTCTTCAACACATCCACGTTGGCTAACCGTTAGGAGCGAGGTCATCTCAAACTGGGATCATTCTAGTTTCTAAGTCTGCAATTAGGAATTCATCAAAACTGGTTGGTGCTGGGGCGGGGATGATGAATAAAAACACCCTGCTTGTGAGATTATATTGATTTTCAATGAAGAGACTGAGAGAGTCTTCATAGCTGTTTTTGATTTTAATCATTCCCTATGTAAGCTGCATATAGAAAATGTTATATACTGAGTTAATGATGAGATAAGATAAGTTTTGTGTGTTGAAACTAAGAAGAGTGTTACTGTAAAGATGTATTTTTTCGTCACTCATTCATTGTTGAATGCTTAGTTAAGGACTTAAGCTAAAGTAGAAAGTGTACAATGAGAAATCGGATAACCTTTTGGATCCACTAAAGACAGGACGACTAATTTTGCTGTACATTTCTTTCCTCATACTGTTTACCGATGAAACCTTATTCTATGTTTGTCATATACAAAAATTTCTTTCTGTATTCGTTGTCTTTAAATCTTCTATTTTTGTAGTTTTTTTAGAGAGAGAGACCTTACAGACAGCACAGAGCTCAGGAAGTGATGTGTTTCAGGAGACTGTGTATTTCCAGTATCTCCGATAGAAATAGGAACCACAGGTCGCTCATTCAGGATATCACATCCCAACATGTGAAAACATTCTGTTTATGAGTAAGATCTTTGAGTTTAATCACAGTATTTCAAAGTATAAATGTGTGTGTGTGTGTGTGTGTGTGTGTGTGTGTGTGTGTGTGTGTGTGTGTGTGTGTGTGTGTGTGTGTGTGTGTGTGTGTGTGTGTGTGTCCGTCCATCTCACTCCTCTGTTTTCTGTTTACTGAAGGTTGAGTCCATTACAGCGTTTCACCAGTGGCTCTTACTTTTCATTATTTATTATTTCTGTCACTCCCCACACATCAATTATAATACAACTGGAGTTATGTGCTCTATCAGAGATTACAGTGTTATCTGTAAGCTGCAGGTGCCTTTGAAGATAATTGTAATAAAAGGCAATGTTTAAATTCTGGAACAGTAGAAATCTCTATTAACAGCTGCAGTGTGCCTCCGGGCTTGTTCTCAGCACTAATGGAAATAAAATGATCATGCAACAAAAGCCGTGTTCATCATTTTCCCTGCGAATGTTGCTGAAATTGTCTATTTTCTAGATGATTACTTTAGCTTTGACCACTCTCCAGCAGCTGTCGGAGCAGTTTTGTTAAATCTAAAACTTTCCTTATTACCATTCCGGCAGTACAATGCGAAGCCCCTTGTTTATTTCCGAATAAGTTCTGTCTATTATTAGTAATAGTAGTATGTAGTAGTATGGACATAGAGAAGGAAATATAAAATAATCTTCTTGTCAGCTTTTCGTCATCTTCTTTTTAAAGATGGGATGTGTCCTTTTGGCCACCAGGTGGCGATAGGATACCAACAGGCTGTAAAAAAAGCCAGAGAGGTTCCTTCATCCATTGCTCAGCATTTAACAAGGCTCTCTCTCCATCTGTCATTCTTTCCAGTGAATGGCCTTTTCTATCAGCTTTTTTTTTTTTACATTTTCCTGTTCTCCTGTCTTCTCCCGGTGTCGCTGGGCTGCTGTTGGCCTGCCTCTGCTCGCCCTGCAGCTTTCATATGAGGCCTGGCACAGCTGTTCCTCCACATGTGTCATGGCCTCTGAGTAGTCACTGCACTGTGGAGGTCGAGTCTAAAGGTAGACGTATATTGGTAGGATTACAACAAGGATTCAGTGTTTAAAAGATGAAGATTAGTCTGAGATTCAGTTTGTAGTATCAGTTTTGTTTTGTTTAGTGTAGTGAAACTACAGTGAACCAGCTCAGGTCCAATAGAGTCTAGGGAGCTTTAAAGATGCCATTTACTTGACTTCACCAGAAATAGAACATGCGCAGAAAAAGAGAAAAAGTAGGAAGCAACTGCAGGAGACTCACTACTGACTCATCTGAATACATGGTCTGAAGATCAAACAGTTATTCAGCTACTAATATTTGGAATCTATTTTTTATAGAGAGAGAGGAGTTACAGTGCAAAAAAGAAAACTTTAAAGATAAATAAAAGATAAAAGGAGTGGTTGTGGTGTTGTAAATCTCAACCCTGCTACCAATAACGTGAATTATGTAGAAACAGAGCATGTGTGTGGGAGGAAGGAATCATTTCCTCCTCCTAATGTTGACTGGACACCTTCGACTCTAACGTATGTGCCAACGTATCAGAGCTGAATGTTGTTTTGTAACCACAGATTTATTGGTAGATCCCAGTTTCCAGCTTCAGGTTGCACATTTGGAAGTGTGTGTGTCTCACTGCAGGACTCCTCTTTTCCATGTGTGTCTAGTCGGAGCCACTGAGCTGTTGATTGTCATCCAGCATTCGTTTGGAACAAAACAGCTCCTCCTTTCTCCCAAAAGACCAGCAGGAATGAAAACACACAAGGCAAGGAGGAGGAACCATTCTTGAGATTCCATGAAGATAAATACTTAAAGTTGAAAACTGAAAAATAAGGACTAGACAAAGTGTTATAACATGTTTAGTACTTGATTAAAGTCATATTTCAAGGGACAAACACACCCTTACCCAGACGTTGGCTTTTAACTCTCAACAAGGAGTGCCAGAATTACATAAGACGGTTGGGATATACTTCTTTGTCAACCCAGTTGGAGTAAAATTGTGAAAAAGGGGAGATTAACTCCTCCTCATCTGTTTGGAAACATCAGCAATAACAGCAGAAACTTCTATAACTCATGTTACTTTGCAAGAAAAGCAACAAGCAATTAAGTCAGCATTATTCCCCGTCTCTCTGAGTTTCAGAACATTAGTTTACTTATCAGTCTTCAATAAAAGTCTGAGCTGGGTTGTGTTGACATTGGCTTCAGCTCTAACACAAAGACTCTGAGTCAGCTGAGTAGAAGAGACGAGCCTGTTTGCTTTGGATTTTATTCTGCTACATTATCTACACACTCATGCGACAAGCAGTTTATGGCATGCAACAGGACAAACACGCTGTTCCCACCTTCTCCTTGACATTGCTCAAGTTGGTTCACAGAAGTCATGACCTGAAAATGAAACCTCTCTGCACGATTGGTGCTGTAAACTTGAATCCTCTGCTGAGTCAGCTCTTCTCTAACTGGTGCAGTTATGCACAAGTTCCTGTCTGTTCTCGTTTTGGAAACATGGCACTGTGGAAGTATTGTGATGTTATTTTGTTTTTTAATTGATTCATTTCTTTAAGATTAATAAACTGCACTAAACTAAAAACACTGCACTGTCCAGGTCAGAGACTTGACACTGTGCTTGCTGTAAGAATATCATCGAAGATAAATGTTGATCACGTGCAGCACTGACGTGCCTGATGTGCTCACATGCAGCTGTCAGAGAAAGTTGAAAGTGGGTCCCACGCGCCATATGTTGAGGTCAGGAGAGCAGTGTAATCTTCTGAGTTGGAGCCAGCGTGAGAGTGAAACTCAGTGCTGCTGCAGATCCCGAAAGAAAGAGAAAGAAAGAGAAAGAAAGAGAAAGAAAGAGAAAGAAAGAGAAAGAAAGGCCTTTCAGCGTGGACACACAGACAGCTGGCGGAGAGACACAGGATGGCGTTTTTAAAGCTGTGCGAACAGCTTGTACAGTTTACGTGTGCGTCCACATATGTGCGTGTGTTTTAGTGACTGTCGCTAACAACAGTGCACCTTAAACGTAACATATGTATATAACACAAAACATCAGCTGAAGGAGAAAATCGAGTCTCTGCAGCAGCTATTTAACAGTTGATTGGTAAAGCTGTGTCAAATGCTACTCGTGACACACAGGGGAACATATATGATGGCTGATCAGACCAATATAGTATATGACACAAACAAATACTACTAACAAAATTTCAGTCTTAACCTAACTTATCATCTCATCAAAAGTTCCACCTCCCTGTGAGGATGCTGCTGAACTTCTGCAGCAAGCATGAAGCAAAAGCAACAAGGAGAGGATGTAAATCATGAAGCTAATGAGATCTTTAAAACTCCACGTCATGTTGTGTTATTCTCTACTGTGATGACAGAGGATACTGTGGTTTATTTGCCTCCCCATGAAGCATTAACCGTGTCTCCAAGCTACATTCCACTCACAGTGGGCTACTTATACCATGTTATTAGATTTCTATTAACCCTGTGCGGGGATGTTTTGTGGCTATGACTCCAACACTACTCTCAGAATAAAGAATACAATAACAATAACAGCGATGTGTACTAAGGGCGTGAGCAACAGTAGTTAGTGTGTGAGTCCATGAAAGACCACAGGTGACTTTAAGATGAGCAATCAGGAAAATCAGTCTGTGGTTATTAAGGTCATGATGGTGAAGAGAAACTGCAGCAGCTCGTCTCCACTCACAGTCAGGGTGGAGCGGCCTATCAGTGGAGGTGATGCTCAGGATGTGCTCCTTTGTTTGTCTCTCCTCCTTCACCAGCTGGAAACCACTCAGTTAAAAGTGAGTCAGCAGTGAGTTCATTCAACCATGTCTCCATCTAGTCCTTGATCAGCGCCAGTGAGTGGGCCGTTTTATGGGAGACCACTTATATTCCTCAGAATAATGACCTCTCTTTTGCAGGACTATTAGCTGTGGCTGTGTGTGGGAGCACAATCACCAGAAATCACCAGAAGTCCTCACACAAAAGCTGGAATCCAAAAGATCCCAGTAAGTCCACATCTTCCCATCATCCCTTTTGAAAAAACGCACACAGTGTCAGCTGGCAACAAAAACTTAACTGAGCTTCTAAATCAAAGCACAAAAAGACAGGAGCTGCTGCCATGCCACAGGCACCACGCCACAAGAACCAGTTCTGGGCTGGGCAAAGTGAGTTCATCGAGTGAGACAAAAGGTCCCAGGAAAATATATTACAGTCAATCCCCTCATGAGCAATTGTTTTTTTGTTTTTTTTTTGGTGGCCTTCATCTTCTCAACCAAAAACACGAGCAACTAACTTGTTTATTCCAGTTGCTTTATTTTGGGAAAGGTTTTTACAAGCTGACATGGTGTAGAATCAAATCTATAAACTATATATAGCACAGCTTTCAGCCTTTTCCCATCAAGACCCGGCACAGCAGCAGCTGTTTTCTGCTGAATGAAAGTTAATTAATTTTACACACTTCATTCCTCAACTTGCCACAGATCCCGACTAGTAAACCTCTAAAGCCCTCAAAGTGCTTTTTTGGTTTTAACCAGCAGAGCAGATGATTCCTCAGGTCCAGCGCTGAGTGCTGATACGCCCACTGGCTGCAATACTATTGTCATGGAAATCTGTGTGTGTGTGTGTGTGTGTGTGTGTGTGTGTGTGTGTGTGTGTGTGTGGGTGGGTGTGTGTGTGTGCCTCTTTTTTATCTCATCTTCCTCCCCTCCTTCACCACCCACCCTCTATTCTCTTATTCTCTCCGCCCCTCATGGGAGGACCGAGAGCCTGGATCGGGCAGGAAATTATCAAGGTAGACTTCCCATCCTACCACCCGTCCCTGAAAGCCAGGGGGGTCATGGCTTTGGATCTAAGCTGCGTCACTACTCCATCCAACTGACAGGGTGGAGCTCTGTCTCCAGGGTTTATTGTGTCACCACATGAAGCAGGAAAACAAATAGTTTCAGTTACACATGCATGAAAAATAGAAAACGGGTTTTGGCTTCTTCTTCTCACTGGAGAATAGGAAAATCTCTCCGTACAGTGACGATGTTTTTCACGTTGGCAGGCAACTGTTTTTACAATTTGTCAAAGTTTTAGTTCATGTTATTTTTCAAAGTCGGGTTTGTGATTAAGGTGAAAAGTTGTGCAAGGTCTGCCTGTTGACTTTGGAGAATGAAGACCTGTAACATGACCAGAGGAAGTGTGGTCTTGAGGTGGTCCTGGGCAGGGTGAGGTGGCAGTCACATGAGGGAGGGCCGGGGATCGGCACACACAGAGACGTGGTATGCGGGACCCAACTGGGAAGTTATTTTAAGGGAGGACGGTTCTGGAAATTTACTAAAAGCTGTCTGCAGCAATGTTGTCACACAGGCCATCACATCACAATGAGAAGTCACAGGCTGGATGGAAAAAAACAGTATCTTACAATGTGTACAAAATATGAATTCACCAGAGGAACACGCATTACGTTCACAACAACACTGAATATATAACTACTAAAGTACTAAGGTACTAGTGCTGGATGGAGAGAATTACGCAGCATGTGAAAACAGTTGTATAAAGTGTTCCTGTGGCTCTGGAGGAGCTCTGTCACATCTAAGAAACTAACCAACTTGTCACTTGGATAATCTTGGCTTGGCCTTGGAAACTATTTTAACATGTCTATGCAACTGGCATCATTTAAAGTTTTGGCCATGCGGAGGCAGCAGAACAAGGCAGTGTGAGTTTCAAAGCAGTAATTACTGTACTAAAGTACTGTAGTCATCTACCTTTATTTCTCCATCTTCTGTAATTTTGTTTTGTAACAGTTTGGTGTTAGGCAGGTATAGCACTGTGAGATCTTTACTGTTTCTGCTCAAAACTACGTTCACAGTAAAGTAGTGAGCAATAAAACTAAAACAGCTAGCTGAAAAATCATATAAAGCTCAGTGCTGCACAGTTCAGAGAAAGTCAGTCAGAGTTAGTTTTTGCATGTTCATCGCTAGTGGTGACAACTTTCACATTACACATTATATTCCATGCTAATTTAAAATACTGCCTATTGCTGCTTTGAGACCTACATGTAATTCCACCATTAACATATTAATGACGGAAAGTCAAAATTGAGAAACAAAAACTTTTGACTTTAAGACTCATTTTTGTGGCACCCTACAAAAATCATTAGCGGTCCGATTCTGGATGTTCTGGGAAAGAAACGATAACAACAAAGGGTTTAAAAAAATGTCATCTTATAACAGATACTAGCATGAAAGCAATAAAAGCACAGAAAGAAGAAAAATGCTATAAAGTATTTTGGAAAATGAGTGTTTTGCAACTCAGAGAAAGATTAATGACTGCTTTATTGTTGTGTTAATATGTTCAACAAATTAACGAGAACTGTTTATTATGGAATCTCTGGAATAAGTGTTAGCATATGCTCTTCAGATAAAGAACTTACAGGATGTGCAGCGTGCTTCTCTGCTGACTGTGAAACATTTGTCTAGTTGCTGCTAATATCTGTCCACAGTTTAGTCTCCAACCATCCGGGAGTGCTTCAGACCACAGTCAGAGGAGGGACTGCGGGGAGGCAAAAAATCACTGAGCTGCAAACTAGAGGGGAAAAATGTTGGCATGTCTCCAATGCTGAACTTTTTTTTCTTATCTTTTTCCTCTTGCTCTGTGTTCGAGCTCTGAGTGTACAGTATAGTTTATCTGCTCACATCACATCCTGTGCAACAAACTGCGTCAGCCTGCATACTTCACCGTATCATTTCATCAGTCTGTTGACATTTGTCCATTTCACAGGGAGAGGAGCCGTTCGGTTTGGGACAACCTGTGCGTATAAGACAATCATGCATTTTTACCATGCTCTTAACCTAAGTATGTTGAGCATACCGGCTCACTTAAATGCAGCAGACATTTCATCAAAGTTAGGAGTTACACCTGTCCTTCTCCAGCTAAGCTTAGTCAAAATGTCTGCTGTAAAAAGAACTTCTCTATTGTTGACTCCCTGCCAGCACACCTGCCTCTCATTCTTGTAGTTCACCATTGAAGCATCCATCTAACACCAGCATTTGGCCGGGTCTTCTGTTGTTCCACCACAACTGTAATGGTTGAGCCTCTGTTCTTATTTGCCCGCCTGCTAGTTAACGACTCCTTCCTGTTTTGGGGTTTTGCCACGCTGCTCCCTTTATGGGATTTATTGGCTTCTACAAACTGCTTGCCAGTTGCCAGTTTCTGCCCTGAACCAAAACCAAGAGGTGCATCCTCACTAGATTTTTCAGATGAAGCTCTTCATTAATATCATCAAGAGAAACTCTGGATCTTGTCCATCAAGGTCTCTGCAGCTGCTGCTGTGAACTAAACAGCAGATCCACTTCCTGATTACCTTGCTTGCTTTTCCCATTATTTTAAGGTGTGTTCAGACACAACAAAGGATCTGTTTGCACACAAAGTTGAAAGCTGGATGGCTTGTGAGGTTTTATTCTCCACAACATACCAACAATACAGACTCCGGCTGTGTGTGTGTTTATTCATGTGTTTATCGTTATTGTGAAAGTTCTGTCTTGTATTTATCTTTTACTCTCCACTTTCTTTCTCTCTACATTCATTAATTTGAATCATTGCACCTCAGGATGAGCTCGAATGTTTCTCCTCAGTTGAAACATTTCCAATAAAACGTCAGAAACGCCAGGACAGAGTGAGGACGAATGTTTGTCCTTAGTGTAAGAAAGGGGACAGATAGTGACTAGGGAGGGATGGCGGAGGGGAGGCTCTTGGATTGAACAGAGAGATAATGGTTTTTTGTGGCTTTCATTTTCCAAAGCAGGAATGTTGTTTACAGGGATTGGACAGTGTCTCAGGAATGCAGACTGTGTTCTGAGGAAATGACTGTCTCCAGGGGGAACTTCTACAGCCTGGCTGCAAACCCAGAGGGGAAAGGTTGACAGGGACGGACTTAATGTATAACTAAGGGGCCGCGTTCAAACGTTTATCATGAACAGAGAACGCGTTGATGTGACGTACCTGAACGTGACCTCACATGGTCGTGCTTACATTAACATCTGGCAAACATCCACTCAGGATCATTAGAGCTCAGTTTGATAGATACCAAATCAGCTGAGGACAGAGGATAAATAAGAACGGGACCCACTGACTCAGGAAAATTGCAAACAGTACTTTTAAAGAGCGGCCTTGAAGATATCAAGTAAGCACGAGTCAGCACGTTCAGGGCTAAATCTTTACTTAGCTTTATTGAACAGTTAGCTGTATGTGGATATTAGAGGAGAATTCCCAGCCACACATTTTCCATCTTAAGAGTTGGAAATCGCAGCAGTGACGGACAAGTGAATGGTGGATCCAAGTGGTTTAGGTGAGGCAAGAGTTCAGATTTCTTCAATCTCGGTTTTTGTTCAGCCTGTTTTAAGTCTTCTCAGATTCATTCATGGCTAACTGTGGGCTGGATTCAACAACGTCAGTGATGGAAGCGAGTGGCAGCTGCACAATGCAAAAATGTTTAAACAACTTCTCGCTTGTCTTTTGGTGCTCTCTAGTTCTTTGGGTATTCGGGGTATCACTTTATAAGACAGCCCACACTATGTGTTTTAAATGAGCAGAACAAAGTAGGAATTTTAGAGATGGTAGAAATACATTATACTGGGTACAGGATTTCTCTCCATAGTCGTGTTTGTATTAGTTATTATTATAATGGTAGTAGTACTCTTTTCTATATGAGTGTACTAGTTTATCTGTTTTAAACGGTATAAAACGGATAGAGAAGTGTTGAGATTAGAAGTGCCAGCACAGCACTTTCAGTGTGATGACACAGCAGTCCTGTGTCTATATTTTGGTCCTAATAGAGACTGTGGTCCGGATATTACAGCAGCACTTTGTGTGATGACAAAATTGTTTACAGGCCTTGTACTTGTCTGAATCTGAGGTGTTCTCTTTATTTTCCCAGAAGCCCCTGCAATTCCCACAGCTACCTCATGTCAGTCTCACATACGACCTAAATGTCTTCAGATTTCACAAGCTCTTTATTTCTGGAGAAACAGGTCTTTATGACGTCCTGAAACTCAAATATTCACACGCAGCTCGTACCTGTCCGGGCCTGTGGTACGGAAAGGATTTGTCCTTTTCAATGCAAAGTTCAGCAGCACACTCACACACGTATGTATTCCCAGCCCAATTACACATCTGTCAAATACCAGACTCAGTGTATCACATTTTCCTCCAAGCTACAAATTGTGTAAGAGCACAGCGATTACAGAGTGGATAAAGTCTGAAGTGCTCCCAGCACTTGAAATGCACTATATTGTGGCAGCATGGAGGCACAAGGTAATGAGCATTTACTTTTGCCTTTCATAGCCAAAAACCAGTCTGTCAGTTTGTCACACCCTGTATTCTGATGTATCATTAATGAACTACCTCACAGGGAGGGATGAGCTGTGGTTTAGGACCATTAGCACAAGCAAAATATGATGCTGACTCATGAATTTTATGGATAAGTCCATGAAATGAGTTCCCTAATGTGTGTCTGTGGAGCTGCTCCAGGCTGTACGTTCGTCTGATTTCATGGCTCTATGGTTTTGTTAACGTATATTAACGCTGAGTGGACTGAAGAGAGGGATATTTTCATTGTGTGGCAGAATGGACACAAATTAGACCTTCGTGTCACATAGCACAGTGGTTGTGGACTGATTAATTCTGCAAAAAAAAAGAAAATCCACCAACAAAACATTTGATTGGGACTTTCCGGAAGAATGTGGAGGCATTTTGGGTCCAACCCACCGGAATGTCCTCCGTCAAAGTCAGGCAAACTGTTAACTGAGCCCAGGCAGACTTTGGCTCCCATATACCGGAGTATTTTGGTTGTCTGTACTAGATGTGTATTAGAAAAGTGTTCGTTAGAACATGAGTGTGGTCCAGGACCATCAGAGCAACAATTCATTGTAACAGTGGAGCCAGTGCAGTGCCTTCTGGGTAAAAGAAAACCTTTAAACCATCCGAACTGCACTTTTCTGACAGACCTGGCCTGTAAGATGCATCTGGAACCAGTTGGTCCAAATTCTAGTTCACTCTTCTTCCTTATCAGTGTGTAGGTGGACAGAAACGAGACAGAGAGGTGGGGGAGAGCAGATAGAGGGACATAAAAAGGCAGAAAGATTAACACAAAATGGGAGGCGAAGGCGAACGGAGATTTAGGAGAAAAATATAAAAGATGCTGATGTGGTTTGTCCTAAAGACTCCAATGACTTGGTAGTTGTATTCTTTCTTTCTATCACGTCATTACTTTCCCCTCCCACAAATTAAGATGTATAGCAGTCTGCTACAGGGGGGTAAACAATGTCTAACCACCAGTAGAAACAGGGGCGAAGAAATCTAAATAAAAGCTGCACAGAACTCTGGTAATTGACCACATCTTTATAAAAGGAGGTCTCGGTTTAAAATGTGGAGTTTTTACAGTCACGGCAGACATCATACAACTCACAGACAAAGTAATACACTTGATCTCAATTTGTAAAATCAGTGGAGTGGCCCTTTAAATTTTGAGGTAGTTTATAATGACTCATGTCCTAAATTCCCAGTAAGGCAGCAGCGTTTTTCAAAAATAATTTCCATGTGTTTAAAAAACACATCTCAGCTCTACAGTGGCCGTGTTTTCATCACTCTCCGATCTATTTTGCTTCTGTTAACTTCTTGTCAGCTCAAAGTTAAACTATTAGGTGACATGTGAAACACTGGTTGTATTTAGGCAACATGACTTACTGTATACTTGAACATCTGTAGACTGTTTACCCTCTAAGTCATTTTATCCTGGATGAAGAGCTAATGTTCAAGTTAAGACGAAATGAGCCATTGTTTACAGAGACACTCGGATCCTCGTCTCATGTCCATTTACAACAGTTGATAAATTCATTTCTGGAGCAGAGTCTAAGTAAAAAGACAGGCTAGCATCTTATAGGCACTTCATATGTAAAACACATTGAAATCCACAGTAACTGTGAGCTAATGTTTTCCAACTTGGGTGTCTGGATAATTCTGGGGAATGTTTTGTTGTGTTTTATTCTTGTGAAATATTTCTGCCTGCACAAGTCTTTACAAATCCTTCAAACAAATTGTGAGTTAGAAGGACAAACAGACATTTCACTCTTATCCAGAATAAAAGCTGGTTAGCCTACTTAATTCATCTTTAAGGAGACACCAGTTGTTCTGCATTAAGAAAACATCTGGATAATTGTGTGTTTTTTACAGAAATCCGTATTTGTCACTTCCCTGGAAAGGTCTAAATAAAACTTTTCCTTGATTATAGATTGTTCATCTCAGTGAAATGACAATAATTACCCTCTGAGATTTCCAGGGTCAAGATTGCTTCCAAACTACTAAATAGAGCCACAAACTCGGTTTGGATGTTGGTTCCTGGTCCCTGCTGTGACACTGGTCGAGGCAGCAAACAGGAAGCACACACAGACCTCACAGTTTATATCTAAATAAGATTTGTGATTAAGAACTTATAATCCTGGCATGATGGAGAAAATCATATGTGTTTCATGTCTGCAGTCTAGTTGATGCAGACTACTGAACTGCTGCTGGCACCTGAACACATTTGCTGCTGTGCACTGAAGCTCAGACTGACTTTTCATTAGGGGCTCTGGGTACGTCGTGTCCTCTGAGGTATCCTGTCGAGGGGCTGGACATGCAGTTTCTCTCCCCAAACTATGCAGACATCAAACTTCTCCTTTCCTTCACTCAGCATCTTTTATTTTTTTATTTTTTTTATAGACATCTGCTGGCACTCTTGGCCATAACGCTTTTACCATACGCCCCATGCAGCAGCACCGCAGACCTGAAAGAAAGTTATTTTTTAAAGAAAGTTTAAGGAAGTTTGTAAGTTTAAGGGCATGATAAGAATTTATTGCAACAGGACACCCAGACGTGATGAGACCTACGGTGTGTGTGTGTGTGTGTGTGTGTGTGTGTGTGTGAAGGAGAATTCTGCTTTTCAGATATTTTTGGTTTTTATTATACAACTTTCATTTTTGCACCACACGAGTCGTTTCAACAGCTGTTCCCTTCCTCTGGAAAAGAGGTGGTTAGCTCATCCAGGCTTCAGCTGTGTCCAATGGAAAAAGCCTAAAAGAAGGCAAAGTTGACTGGTTTTCATCTCCCCCACTTCCTCGCTCACACAAACTCATTTGCTGCAGAGTAACACACTGTTTGCATTACTTTTTCCAAGGTGTCAATTTACTGCAATTGAGGTCTTTTCGCTTCACTAATACCCTGTGGTGAATATTAAGTGTGTGGCAGACAGACTTAACGAGTCTGAAACCTGCTTTCACCACTTTAATTAGTGAGTTAGTGATTTAAGCTTCAAATTTAGATTTTCATTATTCTGTCAATCTTGTGTTTCCAAGTATATTTGATGCTATATTGCCCGTCCACATATTAAAAAGGTGATGTCATCACCTCGCTCCAACAGTGTACCGAAACCTGAGAGAGCCTGGTACATTACCATAAGACCCCAGCTTCGACTTCAAATGGAAACATCTGGATTCTTCATGATAGCTGGCTCAGCGTCACCGTATATCAAACATACATGTGCATGCTAGAAAAAAGGATTAGTAAGACACCCGCTGTCAGAGATTAGAACAGAAGAGGGAGCTCAGTATGATGAAGGTGTCTCCTAACACCTCGTTCCTTTTAACAACACAACTGTTGATTTGAGCTGTGCAAATTAAATGTTTGTTTCCGAAACATCTGGTACAGATTACAGGGAAAAGCCTGGCTTTCACTTGAACATATCGTAGCCTGCTAGGCTACAGTTTGGCATTTGTCAGCTGGTGAGCCTCACTCATGTAAGGAAACTTTCAATAAAGTGTTCTTGGACTCAAATGTAATGTCAGAACGTGTGTAAAGTCCATCAATTAAATGCTCCCAGTGTAGCTACGTATCAATGTTAGTTGTTGGTAGAGTTTTCCTTGTGTTCTGAACTTTAGGTCAATTCCAGCTCCTTCCATCAACATGTCATTGTGGCCTTGAGCAAGACACTGAACCCCAGGTTGTTCCAGTGTGTGTCGCTCAGACAGTGAGGTTCAGACAGGACAGGCACATGATTCTTTGTGTTTCTGCACATGCATCATCGTGTTTACATGCGCACAGAAAAAAGCTCCTGGCTCTCCTTGTTTTGGCTTTGTTCAGAGCCAACTGTTTGTATGTGTATGTAATAGGAGCACACAGACTGGACGGATAAAGTGGGTACATGCTTCAGTCCTGGTTCTAGTGGCTGCAGGTGTTACTGTGTGGTACATTAAATCATATGCTCACTTGTTCTAACTACACCTGAATAGCTCGAAAATTCATGGAAACACACTCACAAGCCTGAATATGTCAGATGTACAACAAAGACGACAAAGACAGATCGATCACCACCATAACTTTTATTAAATTTCCCCTAAATCAAGTGACAAATAAAAAAAAAAAAAGGTTATTTCAGAGATTCAATTCAAACCACAAAAGCTCCCGCAACCTGCCGGGTCACACATCCATGTTACAAAACAGTCACTTGTGTAAACTCCCTGGCATTTCATTTAGGTAGCTTTGGAACATGAGAAGCAAGTCAACGTGATACCTGATTGGGGCTACAAGCACTTTTTCAACAGGATCTTCACTCTTTCATTTGCAACTTACACGTCGTTCTTTCGCCCAAAATGTCTCTTTGCCTTTGGTGTCCATGATAGTTTCTCTTCTGTTCTTCTTAGTCTCTCTAATTGATATCTATCACATTTTGCTCAGAGTAGAAAAGATTCAGTTACAAACCCAGAGAGCAAATGTCATTTTACTGAAACCAAACAGTTTTTTTACAAAAAGGAAGTCTGGTTGAAAAATGTCAGACTTCTTTGGTCTTGGAGAAACTGAAATGAGTGCAAATGCTGACAGGAAAAAAAAATGCTAGTATGAAAAGCAAAGGTTTGTTCAAAAACAAATGTAAATAACACCACATTTAGACAGTAGAGAGCGGAAGGCTCCGGATGTAGGCTGAGCAGTACCAATAACTGAGAGCACAGTCGGATCTGAGTCACGCACGCACACAAACACACACACACACACACACACACACACGTATTTGTTTACTGAGAAACCTGCACTCTGAATCAGCAACTCTTTGTTATGGAAGAACCATAGCGAGGTTCTAAAATCTAATTCTGAAACTCAAGAACACCAGCCAGAGATTTAGCAAGATGAATTTTTCATTTGACTTTACACTCATACCCAAAACAACCCAGCGAAGCATCAAACAGTCTTTCATCCAACTGAAGAATCAGCAGCTCACAGGACAAATAAACACTGGGCATTGCTGGAGGAGAAGTGTGACAAGCTCACGAAAACATCCCCCACACTTCTTGAGGTAATGCTTATAATTGCCACGCAGACTCCACATAAACCTCTAAAGTTGGCGTGATGTTAAAGATAGTTTCGTCTAAACTGCGAGTTCCCATGAAAACAGGATGAGTAATGTTAGTGGAACAGCTCTTAGTTAGTAACAAAAACTCGCTCCCTCAGAGCAAAGAACTCAAATCCCATTCAGGGTGGAAGCATGTGTAAAAAAAACAGGTTTAAATTCGTTTCTAAACTTTATGTAGTAAGTGACACCTCACGGTGATCACAACTGGAATAAGAGCTATCTAATATATGTATCGTTACTACTTAAAGGAATAGCTCAACATTTTGGGAAACATATCCTGTTCTTCCAAGGAGTTAAATGAGAAGATCACTACTTATGCCTTTTGTACATCTGCAGGTCTGTCGTATGTAATGTTAACAAAACTCAATCCATTTACCAGCACCTGCTAAATCCACTAATTAGCACTTCATTGTTTGCTTTTTCAGTCTGTATGAAGCAAAGTGTATAAAAGACAAGTAGCAGATGTAAGTTAGAAGTAATTATGTGAAAGACAATTTCTTGAATGGGGACAGAAAAAAAAAAAGTCAAACCATTCCTTTAACTTATTATGGCTACAGTATAGAAACCATCTGTATAATATATATTGTGGTTTTATTTGCACATTACACGTTTACGACTACATGATATGAACATCACACTGTACTGTCTATTTTTAATCCAGACTATTTTAAACACAAAGCTCAAGTAGTACAGTAGAAACAATTTGGTCTTGTGTAAACTAAATGATCTGATAAAAAACACAGAAACTCGTTCCTCCTCTTCAATATGAGACTAATTGTCCTATTAGTTGACTAAACTAAATAAACCTGCTGCTACATATGAAAATGGGAGTTGACCAACTCACTTACTGACTCATTACATTCAGTCACCCACACTCACTATGACCCACAACAAGTATAAAAAAACATGTGCAAACTTGTGTCTTAACAAATCCAGGTAACTGCCCCATGACACGGACACCATACTACAGACAGACGTTTAAGAATATTCCATCAGACCCTTAAAGGCACTTAAGAAAAAGTACAAACAGAATAACATGGTATCAGTAACATGTTGCATGGTTCAGACAGAGAGACGACCAGAGGGAAGAGACGTGCAGCGAAACAATGCAGTGAAAACCTGAGCAAGTCGAAACCTTAAGATGAAGCAGAGGAGACGATGGTGAAATCCCCCATACAATAGTCATTTCCCATCCATCCATCCATTCATCCATCCATCCATCCATCCCAACGCTTTTCCTCTCCAGGGTCATGGGAGTCATTTTCACTTTTCGATTAAAAAAAAGAAAAAAACCTTAAGTAACTCAATATTCCTATTCAATAAATCTTTACTAAACATCTGGTATTTTTTATTGGGTGTTAAATAAGCCAGTATATGATTCTTTACATGTTGAAAACAACTTGTCTCAGTCCCTGGAGAAGCCAAAGTGCATGATATTGGAGAGCAGGGGACAATTTGAAAACCCGTTTCATGGCTTTAATGTGTTACACTAGAATACTCAACTATATGAATGTGGAACCTATACTTTTATTTTAATGTTACAAACACTTTAAATTAACTAAAATAAACAATATGCTTCGATATTGCTTATGTAATATGTTTCTCAGAAATAAAAGGTACAGTAGGTACAAAAATGTGACTTTGAATCCATCAAAGTGGGCGACTGACTGGCTTTTAAGGTCTTTCCACTTAAGAAACCACTGCTTCATTTACCTGCAAGTCTTTTCAATCTGCACCGTGCATGACTAACACCCTCGCCTTCTGTCTTCCTTCTCTTCTTTTGGCATCCTGAATAGCGCAGCAGATCCGTGTCTTTACAGACAGTCATACATGCGCAGGGTGCGCTCCAGTTGTTGGACAACACGTTGGTAAAAGGCTATCTGCTCCCTGAGGTAGGCCTGCATCATGTCTTTGAAGTCCACTTCTCGCTGCTGATGGAAGTGGCTCATCTCTGCCTGGAGGGCAAACCCGACCGTCCGACAGCGTTTCCTTATACCGTCGGCCTCGTCCTGGTCCATCTTCCCTTCGTCACTCATCCGCTGGCTCTCCTTCACCTTGGCAAAGGCACCTGTGTTCAGATGAAACATAACTTTCATAGCTTTCAAAACTGGAACAGTCTAAACACAAAGCACCAACTTCTCAGATGTGTAACAGAAACTGGTTAGAAGCCAAGAAGAGCCAACCACTTCAAATGACACAAAACAAATGGCTTCTGGTTTACCTCAGTGTTACAGTATGTGGCTTTACAGACTGTTTCGGTTTTACCTGCCAAGTATTTTTTTTTTTGAGATATTCATCTCTGAGGCTTCCGCTGCCACCACAGCAACAACAAAAACATCTTTTATCACTTAGAGATCGCGGTATCGAGCCGTACAGACAGTAGAGGCTAAATAAACTATACAGATTCCCCTTGAGTTACAACAATGAGCTAACAGATTAGCAGAGAAGTCATCAGAAACCTTTAATAATTTAATTGACCTTTGAAGGCCTAAACCTTAAAAGAAAGACAAAATGAGTAAATAAAACTAAACTTATCTTATTTTAAAGCTAAGATGGTAGTAAAAGTAAGAAACTATGCTTTTTTCAATGTAATTTGGTTGAAGTGAAAACTGATGTTTTATTAACATATTATAATGTCTTTGTGAAAACTCTAAAAACACAGTCAAATATATTCTAAAAGCCATTCGCAGATTGTATTGCTCTTTGGGGGGGGGGGGTCTGTAACAATGTACTATGAGTGCAATACAGTAATGTTAAGTCTTCTCTGTGGAGTTCAGTGGTGCAGAGCAGCGTTGTAGCTTTTCCTCCCAGAAATTAACTACTGTAGAGCAGCACATTTTATAGGTAGAGCAGTGAACAAGCCGCACAATTGCATTTTGTTTCACTGCATACCAAACGTCTAGCTTCAGCGTGGCGAGGACGCGTTCTAACCACATTTACCCAGACTGCCATGACGTCATTTTCCAAGTGCAGAACATGGCGGCTCAATGGCGTGGCCCCATGCTGCATGTCTCGTCAGATTAGCGAGTCTCATACAACGTCAAAACCAAGAAGCCGAGAGATTTGCATACAATCTAGCTAGCAGGTCCAGCTTGGATAAGCTACTTGCTCTGTCTGTGATGTATGCCACAGGGTGACGGTCTTATCCGTTAACTCTATCGGCGAGTTCATGCCGCCCTGGATTTCCTATGGAATTCCTGGCAGAAGTCTGGGAAAGCATGAACAGCACTTTCAATGTGTTCCAGCAGGGAGGCGTGTGGACTACAGTCTGTGGTGCTGACCTACATTCATGTTTTCCACATGAGAGGAGAATGTGCATCGCCAGATAGCACGTCTGTGGGACATAAAGGAAAGGCACTCATGGTTATGTATGTGTGTGGGGGGGATGGACTCAACATTTTTGGATTGGTTAATGCTAGAACTCACCACAAAGAAAGCTTTAAGTATTCTTCCTTGAAGCTACATTGGCTCTAAGACTTGACGTAAGGCTAAACCATTATAATTACAATTTACAGGCTTTCTGCGAAAAAGTAAAACAAAATTAAAAGCAACCCCTCTCTCCCAGTATAAGCCTTCTGCTCCTTTTACCAGAGTTACCAAATGCTCTATGATACATGGCCAGTGGTCTGGAAAGTCACCAGATTTGTTTATCTTGCCCAACCAGACTGGCTACTGCATGTTTTATTGCATCTATTTCACATGTGACAGCTTCATGGGTCTGTGCTGGGTAGATATTAGTGCTCTACAGAGGCTTGGGAAGGGGTGGGAGGAGAGAGGAGGAAAAGGGGGGCGTAAAAGAAAGGAAAGGAAAGGTTCTTACAATCTCAGGGAACATTGGTATTAATATTAAATCACATTTTTCCCGGTACTAATTGCTAATGATTGGTTTTTGCTCAACCTACTCGACTCAACTCGACACTAGACAATGAGCAGTAGTAGTGACAGTACTTGATCTACAGCTCATCATGCAGCCTCTTGTGCACACAATCCACTGCTGCAACAATCGCCCTTCTTCTCCTGACAGCCCATAATCAGGTCTCAAAAGATTTTACAACACTACTGCCTATAACGAGCAAAAGAAAATATTTGAGCAATTTTTTAATAAGTCACTCGGTATGGGTGAGACAGAAAGAAAAAGAACGAGGATCGTTGAGATTAACTACGACCACAACCCTCAGGGCAAGTGAACTCAGGCATCTGCTAAATTCCCCATTCCCACAGCCCTGCCTGGGCCTGAGGTCACTGCAGGACGAGTTCAGGAAGTGCAGCACTTCTTCTCCAACTCCTCTAACGTCTATCTTCTGTCCAATGTATGCATACATGAAACGTGAGAACGGAAGTCAGTCTTTAAGGTACTTGTATCTGTTTGCAGCATGTGTGGCTTGGGTGCTTGTTATTTACATATTGGTGCCGATAACGTTTCGCAATTCCCTGAGGTTGTTTGTGTCCCCCCCCCCATACATATCACAAATTCTTATCTGGTCCAAAAACACTAAGACACAGTGACAGTTAAGTGTCTAATTTTAACACATTATCTGGGACATTGGTTTTCATTTATATACAATTAAATCCTTGTTCCTGTTTAATCCTAGAGTGGAGACATCCTCATACTGGAGTAGAGCCTCTTCATTTGAAGCTAGTTTATATACATCTGTGCCTCCCTCCTATAAATCAACTGGCTATAACACAGGCTGATAAGTGGGCTGCTAGTTCCAGCTGTTTGACAAGAGATTTCACTCTAATAGTTTTTGTTTTACATATGTGGCACATCTTCAGTCATCAGAGTAGCTAGGCTAAAAAAAAAACTATGTCAATATGGCCCTTAATTTATTACTCGCTGTGCACTGTGCACAGTTTATTTTTCTTACAAGGTGATTAGTCTTTTTAACTTCATCTGGCAATAATGATTATATTTACAAAGCAAAGACATTAGGTAACTGTTATTTGGGATTAAATGAAATGACCCATTCTTCATGATAAGGGTTAAAGTTTTCCCTCCAGAGGATAAGTTGACAACCATCTACAATTATGAAAGGTATTGCCTAATGCTTCGTGATTCGCTTGAGGTGATTGAGTTTGTGGGTGTGAAAAGTGAAACCGTACGGGGCTAATATGTGAAAGCAAAGCCACTAGTATGTAATGACTTCACTGCTGCAGTGCAAACCACAAAACACCCTAATTTTCCTCCAACACTTCGAACTGGGCTAAATTTCTCTCTTGAAAAGTAAAAATATGGGAAAAATATTTGGCAGGTTATGGCATGACATTTTCAAGATAACATGCTATGGTTTGGTGAAGCAGCTGACTAACACTGTACAATAATGTAGTTTAAGTTAAAATACTGTCTATTCACATGCTGCATGTATGTTCATCAAATTTAAATTTCCATGAGCTACATGACTCATCAGCATAACCTGGGAAAAGACCAAAGCCGCAGGATGAAATAACATGACTAAGGAGGATGAGTGAATGTTGTTCACATTGTTCAGAGCAGTAAACAGAAACACTGGGGACAAATGAAGCTTGTTGTCACTAAACACTGACTGTAAAGGGCTCTGAGTGAGTGAGAGAGAGGGAGAGAGAGCACATGTGTAGGGACTGACATCGGTGTCAAGCACCACAATGAACTGTTGAAATTTGTTTTCTGTTGACCTCAAAAAATGTGAATGAAAACAGCAAAGGGGGGGGGGCTTCTCATTGTGCCATTTTTTACATTACAAATACATGTGAATATATTTTCTTAGCTGAGGTTTCCCTTATGCCACCAGGAAGTAACACAGCAATGTAATATCACAGCTAGGGAGCTAATTCAGTTTATATAAAAGACACATTCATTCCATTCCTACCTCATTGCTGTCATTTGCAAATTAAATCTGTCATTTGCAAATTAAATCTTCTTGTTTGTGGAGAAGTTTATACTTTGACTAGCTGGAAAAGTTAAAATAAAGTGGATGGGGAAACAGAAAATAAGCCACAAATGTTTTTAACGTGAAAATGTCAGGAAATAGTGCATGTCAAAGTTCACGTCAAATTCAACGTTGTTTGGAGAGAGTGAATCTCTTAATTGTTGTGAATTTATTTCCCTGCAACATGTAAGTGCTTGTGTAAGTAGCCATTGAGAAGAGAGGTCAAGTTAAATAGTGACATTTAGGCCTAATGGAGGATAAAGAAAAGGAGAAGAGGAAAGGAAAAGAGCCGAGGAAACTGGCTTTTGAAGACAAGTCTGGAGAAGAAAAAAATAAGAAAACTGAGACACACATTCAAGAATGCATGACGGGGTCAAAAGGACTCATATGTGCCAGCGTTTAAAGTGGGCCCTAAAAGCCTCAGGCATACACAAACATAAAAAAACCTACTGCTGAGCAAGTTAACACAGTGTTTACAGCAGCCAGTCAGATACACAGATAATAACAGAGCTGGAGTTTGTGTACTGAGCTGGAATGTCCACACATCCGATCTCATGTCCATTTATCTTCAATTTTTACTCTTAAATGTTCAGAATCACCCTCACAGGCCTGCGCCGAGAGCAGGTGACTTACTAGCACTGTTTAACATATGATGGGGAAACTTCCCGTGCACGCTCCATCCTCCTCTGTGCTCAAACACAACTTTTTGGACCACGACTGCAACATTAACTCACAGATTTAAGACATGAAACTTCCAACAGCTCTAAAGCTCTGACTGAAGCTTTATTGAAGCCATGCAAAAAGATGCTGAACAGATGTGCTTTTTTTTTTTTAAGTGTATAGACAATCTGATCTAAAGCCATTATATCTGTCACATTCACACAGATGGTGTAATAAATCCACGCTCATGTCTTACATGTTGCTGTCATAGTTTGTTTATTAGGGAAGATATGCTTGGCAATGATGTAGAATTCATTATCAATCCTAACACTGATATGTTTATGTTGCAGTGTTCCTCTGCAAAAGGATTTATTTTACCCCTTCTCCACTCTGTTTTTGAGACTGTGTGAAGAACGGGTGTTGTCCTAGTAAAATCAAAACTAGGACTGCATGTGGATTCAAAATATTTAGGATTTCCACATGACAAGTGGAACAAGATGACCTTCTTTAAAAAGAGTTTTCAGTCGGCTCCTCTAACTCATCAGCTTCACAAAGCTCAGTTATACTATCACATACAAAATCACATAAATGACCAGCATCAACCTTAACTGTGACATCATAATTCCATTGTATGGCTTCGTATTATTACTTGGAGCTTTGTAAGGCAAGAGAAGCGATCCTGAAATTGTTCCAGAACTTAAGGCTTTCTATTCTGTTTCTAACTGTGACATTAAATTAATTTACAACGCTTATTTTGTTGTGGAACAGATGTATTATTTCCCCTGTGAGTTTGCCATATTAGATCTGTGTAATGAGAAGTGTTGCAATGCATAAAGAGAGGCAGCACAAATTAAAGAAGAAAGATAAATATCTTTCTGGTCAAAACTTTAGTCGGCCTTGTTAATACTATAAATTAATGCGTGCAGTGCGGTTGTCCAACCTCAACTGACACATGATACCAAATGAAATACTTGGTAGAAAGACAAGGATTTTCTATTGTCGTAACTCTTACAGTTGCTTAGTAATGTTCACACAACAACATAACATAAGAAACGGACAGAGAAAGGACTGCTAACAATCCTCTCCTGTAAATTAAGTCATCTCCATGCCAACCACAAGCATCATGTTGTTACCATGACACCCACAGGCCCGCTGGCTGTTAAAGCTTACTCTTCGTCAGGTGGAGACAGAGAAACAAACAGGGATGAAGTTTCAGCTCGGAGCTAGTTTAACTGTACTTTTACTGCACTGCAGGTCAAACTGTTATTAGCTCAACGAACGGAGCCAAAACTATTTAACTGGTGAACCTGATGCCAAAGAATAAACTGATCAAACCATGAACAAATACAGATGGCAATTACTTCTTTTTTCCATTCTTTCATTGACAACGCAAGCACTTTGAGAGTCAAGCTAACAAGTCAGCCACCCCAGGATTTACCAAACAATTTTAACTGTTAGGGATTTTACCATAAGAGGGTGATATAGGAGCTGGATGTTCCCATGACAGGTTGCCAGTCTATTCCAGGGCAGCGAGTTTGTTTGACCAGTGTAGACACACTGGTACATACAAGCATGGAAGGTTTGCAATTAACCTGCATGTCTATAGACTCTGGGAATCAAAAGTACTATAAACTACTTTATTGACCCCCATGGGGAAACTTAGGACACATCCAGTGAAGGTGTAGCTGCTATTTCAGGCACTGGGGAAATTTTGAGTTCAGTGTCTTGTCCAAAGATAATTCAACATGGGAGCATGAAGAGCCAAAGATCTGCTGGCTCTGCAATGAATTGATGACTCAGTCGATGAGCAATAGTGATCCTCTATGAAAGTACCTCAGGGTTTATTTCGAGATAATTAGTGCAGAGTCAACAATAATCCAGGAACTGTTCTTGACTTTTGTGGTGAACAGGCAGAGAAGGCTAAGCTTTCGATTTACTAGTCAATCTATATTGTAAACTTTACCTACTGTATGTTTATGAGCTTTGGGCAATGAATAATGGAAAGAGAACATGAAAACAAGCAGCTTAAGTGGCCTTCCAGGGCCTCCAGACGGTGACTTGACTCAACTCTTGACATATAGGGTCAGGGGTTCAGACATGTGATGAGAGCTCAGACTAGAGCTGCAAGAACTTCAACTTGAACAGAGCGAGTTGAGGCTGTTCCAGCATCTGGCCAGGATGCAGGACACATCTCATCTCACTCAAGACACACCAGGGTAGACCCAAAACATGCTGGAAGGATTGAATACAGTATCTCATCTAGCCATGAACACCTCAGAAGTGTATGAACTGCTTTGCTTAATCTGTTGTGATTTTATTCCACAGCTAAACAATTACAAAGTACAGTTCAAACTTATTTGTGTACCAAATAACAGGTATGTGCTCTTTGCACAGCCAGGGTGACTGAGGGTGATGCTGCAGGACAGCATTATAATCTGAAAGGTCATAGACAAAAAGATATTTTGTCCAGGTCCTGTTTTACTGGACAGAACAAAATACAAACAATAGCAATGGCATTAGGCTTTATAACAGCAGCTAACTCTTCTCTTGGTGCATGTCTGTTTTCAGTCTAATGCTGCAAAACCTGTGGTTCTTTGGGAGGAGGAGGGGGAAGAGGGAGGTGTCGGAGGTTTTAAAAACAAGTTCTTGGAGACATCTGTAATCTCCTTCAGTGTGAAACAGCAGTTCACTGGGCCAACACAGACAGGAATGCAGAAGCATGTGGACAGACAGCATGTGTGTGAAGACAAGAGCCTGGCCTTTGTCAAGATTTATGAATAAGCAAACAGGAGAGATAAAACATTTGAGGTCCACAGTCACCACAGTCAGCAAAGGGGACTGCAGCCCACAACATAGCATACAATAGCATCAATATTCAAAGACTGCCATGTGTGGGCCACTGCATGCTCCCAAAACCCGAGCCTGGTACCTGCTGACAGTGCAGTATTTTGTTGTGTGTTGTAAGCAGTGTAGGGAATGTTAATCAGTAACATGCTTGTTATATCTTATAAACACGCCATGTGCTCTGGGTCAGCTCGTCAAAATATTAATTGACCACCACAAAGAGATGCGTGTGTGTGTGTGTGCAGTCATGACAGCAAACCTGTGCAGATAAAGGGGGAATGTGACAGATAGATTTCCTCAGAACTGGCAACAAAAGGTATTCTTCATTCAATCTGCATGTGGTTTTGTATTGTGTTGCCATGTGGAGGACAACTAACCTTTTGTCCAGATTAAAAGTCTGGCTGGTGTACTGAAGGCGTCCCAGGGGAGCCAGCTCATTCTCAAACTGAATAACGCTGCTGTGGATCACGGAAGGTTTTAATGCACGATCAGCAGCAGCTGAGGAGAGGAAACAACCAACGGTGCACTTTCTATACTTAAAAACTACTTGAGAATGCGATTGAAGACAAAGAGAGAACAGATGAGGTTTGTTGCATTCTGTCTGCAAAAATGTACCACTTATTACCAAAGAACATTTGTTATGACTTTTGCTTCAGTTTTATGCCAAATACAATGACTCCAGTGAGGCCTGTTCAAGCTAACCAACAACTTGAAGCTGACTGTTTTGATACTGCTTCTAGTGCCTCAATTCTCACCAAGCACAAAATCTCTATCTCATGATATCTACTACAATGCAGGTTATTCTGCTGTCCACGTATCTTTACTCATCCAGAGAATACACATTTAATATTTACAATCAGACGGATACTAGACCAGCATTGCTCCGTGTATGATTGCGTAACCACTATTTGTTAAACAGGGAACAACGTAGTTAATTACAGAGACCCAGATTACCAACAAACAAATACTCAAATTGTAACACGCAATGTGGTTGTTGCACATCTGCATGTCACACAAAAGCCTCACAGGGCCTTTATTCTACAACAATCCAGCATAATTAACCCTTCACATCAAGACACTTAATTGTGTCCAAATGAGATCCAGGTGCGATTAGTTTTGGCAGAGATTCAAAGTGTCCAAGAGAGTCATCATTTCAAGCCTCTGGACCAGACTAGATGTACTTTCTCTCTTATTGAAACCAGGTCAACGGGCCAGACAAAAACCTCTGATATGGATGTTTTTATGGGGTAACAGAGGAGGAAAAGATTAAAAGAAGCAGGCCCTTGTGTTGAGGATAAAGACAAAGGTGAAGGATTTGTGGTTCAAAACAAGACAAGAAAAATGGGAGAAAAAGACATACAGAGCACACCCTGACATTTTTCTGACATTACCCAAAAGCTTCTCCTCCCTACACACATTTTTTATCAAGGCCACATGCAGTCGTTGTCCACCAGTCAACATTCCTACAGTTTACATGCTCACCAGGAAACACAGTTGAAACAGCTTCAGTGAAGGGGAAAGTCAGGCAGGAAAGAAGCAAAGTGAAGATGAAGTGCAGGAGGAGGAGTGCACCGGAAAAAGTCGACCTCAGTTGTGTGTTCTGAGTGTTGCCACAGCTGTATCTGGTTCAGAAGAACACAAGTCACATCGCGGTGAGTTATCTGGATCGGCCAGGGAAGACAGAGCAGCGGAGTAAAAAGACCTCTGCCTGGACAAAAACAGTGCTGCGTGACTTCTGCATTTCTGTGTGGTTTCAAATAAATACAGTATATAGACAAACAGAACCAAGCTGTTTCCTCGTGTGTACGCCAAGCTAAGGGAACCATCTCCTGCTGCTCTTACGTTTCTACTTATCATTCAGGTATACAGGTATAACTGCGAGGTACAGGTATAAGTCTGATCAAAGTCTCAGAAAGAAAGTCACTACCTAAAATGTCGAGTTCCCTATTTAAAAATACCTAATTACATGATTACAGTAACACGTGAAATACACAAACTATGCTTCCTCTCTTTTTATTTCTTCCTAACTTTAATAACGTTCCCTTAAAGTGAACTTATGTCACTTCTGATAATCAGGGTACAGCAGTATATGATTACACATACATGGTGGAACAGTAGCACATTTAAAGCCAGAAAGTGGCTCAGTTTCAACTAGGAACCATCTACATTATGTTTCTAACATCAGCTTTCGAAAGTAGGGTTGTTAAACTTCACACTGTGGTATTCTTCAGAAAGTAACATATTATTGTTTTAAAGAATTAGCTAACAAAATAATAACCCTTTCTAATAAATCCTAACAGCCTCAGTTCCTCTGTGGTGTTCTAAACATTTTTTTAAATCCATTTCAAAACCTAATGTTTTGTGAATAGGGTGGACTCATTCAGCTTCAGGATTTGTTTTCCTCATCTATTCCAATATCTGGGTGGGGTAACTGAAAGCAACCAGTTGAATTGTATCACAAATGACCTCTGGAATAATGTGCGCCAGCTGTTTGAAGGAGATAACATTTACCAACAGCATTATTCTTGGTTTGCAGCAGCCTTTTCATTCCCCCTGAACTAACACCAATCCACTGATAGCATTACTTGTTTGAGATCTGATGTTCAGTGCTGATATGCCAGCGTTTGGATTAAAAAGGTTAATATGAGATAACGCCAGAGGTAAAGACCTGATCACAACTAATATTTAAAGGGGTTTATGAAAGTCAGACTTCACAGCCACAAACATGATTATGAGTATTATAATTGTTTGTTTAAATTACATGCTTTTTGGTTTTAAAGTTAATTATTAGTTATGCTAAAATACATAAAATAAGTCATTGATTCCAGTTGTGGAACATGTACCGTGCAGTAGATCTCTAACTTGTCACTGTGGGAATTTCTTATCTCTTACAGATGTGAGTACTGATAACCACAAACAGGTTAGACCACTTCTTTAATGGTAACACCCTGACGCAACATTACCTGGGTCTATTTTGCCACATTTCTAAATACTGTATGTGGAAGTCGATTTTTACAAAGAAACATGGTGGTCATCACAGAGCATATCAGTGTATATAAAGGCAAACTTCTACATCTGCTGCTCTGAAAACCTGGTGTCTGCTAAGTGCAAAAGAATATGATATATTTTAGATTTCCCAACAATGAGAATATCTTATTGTTAATAGTACTAAGGGTAGTTTTGAAATAAATAGTTGGATTGTTTTCTGTATAACTCTTACTGTATCTGAGTAATGAAACTGTTAAAAAGAAAATAATGTGTCAAATGGCCTCACATGCTGGAGTGTGCTGGAGGCAAAACCTGACTAACTAAACCGACCACAGCATAATAAATAGCACAGACTGAGAAACAAAATGTGATGATTGGCCATCAGCAGTCTGTTCCCATTAGCAGACACTTTGTATATTATTCTAAACAATTACTGAAGCTTTTGAAATACTTTCCAAATGGAGCTGCTGCCTGTCTCAACTCTAGCAGGCTACTACACTGGGCTGGACAGTCAGACACAGAACTTTACTTTTTACAAAGTTAATGGTGACTGTGTTTTAAATAAAGAGCTGATATCAGATGCAAGAGCTACACACTACATGTGGGGATCCATCAAAACATCTGTGTAACCATCATTAACATATTTACCAATGGTCCATTTGCTATTTCCCTTTATTGGTGTTTAAAATCACTAAGACATGAAATAAACCCCTCACACATTGAAACTACTCATGGCCAAGCCCATTACCTTTCTGTAGATGAATAATGTCTGGGAAGTTGGCAAGCAGGCCTTGGTAGAGTGACAACTTGTCCAGCATTTGGAAGAGGTCATACTTAGGTTGCTCTGCGAACATCTCTCCGATGTTCTCATAGGTGCGGCCCGTATGGGAAATGGCATTATTGAGGGCCTCTGAGCTGTGGGGAGGGTCCAGCATGAATGCCTGGCTGATGGACTGGAAGGAATTTCCCAGCCGCTGGAACTCCTTCCTAAACCCACCCAGGTGTTTACGCACCAGCTCTGAGGCGACATGTGTGAGCTGCATCACGCTGTCATCCATTTTCTTAGCAAAGTTCTTGAAGGTGTCGACCCGTTCTTCTACATCCTGAAGGTCCTGGTGCTCATTTGGTATCTGAAGGGTCAGCATGAAATGGGCTCCCACCATCTCATCCTTCTCTGCTCGTCTCTTGCCCAATTTCCACTGCTTGTCATCAGCACACATCAAAAAATGCTCGAAGCCTTCATACTGGGAGAGGACAGGGTGACTGGTCATGTGGTTCATCCACAGTATCAGTCGTCTCTTACGCTTCTCGATGAAGTCTTCCTCGAATCGCCCTGTGGCCTGCTTCTCAGGCAGGTGAGGCACAGAGATCACAGTGAACTTGTGCAACAAGCGGTTGTACAGCCAGTCAAAGTGTTTGTAGCGCCGGTAAACTGGACGTCCTATGTGACTTGGCGTGACTCGGTATGAGATGTAGGTCTTGATGCCCTTGAACTTTGTCTGTTTTGTGGGGTCTTCAATTGAGCAGAAGAAAGGCTGTGGGTTCTCCTTCCACCTGGGCCCCAAGGGAGCCATCTCAATGGTGTACGACTCAGCTATCTTTGCCATCATGGGCACATCACCCAGAACAAAGGCTTCTACCCCTGACCGGACAAAGCTGGAAAACCGGTTCAAGTTCCTGCCCACCATACTGCCTTTTCTGCCGCTGGAGATGCTGTCTTGTCTCTCCATGTGGGGTTTAGCCCGGTAGTGCACATTGGGGTTGTTGGACATAGAGCTCTGATTGGTATGTCCATTGGCCCCCGGGCTGCTGGAGTGGTCAGCATCCTCCACCACAGTGGACCTGTCATCCCAGTCGTCCCAGTCATCATCATCTTCATCATCATAGTAAGACTGTGGTAAATGAGGAGGGGTTTTTGGTAGCGAGGGGAAATAGGAGACTTTTCCTAAAGAGCCTGGAGGGCTGATAGAGGAGTCAGTCACATTAGAGTTTGAGCGAGTGCGAATAATTTCCACATACGATGCTGGAAAGAGACCCCTCTCCCCCCGGCTGTTCTCCCCCTGAAACCAGCCATCCACTGAGTTCTCATCAAAAATAACCAGTTCTTCATTCTCCTGGATGCTAATCTCCTCTTTGTTTTCACTTAGAAACGTGTAGATGGCTTTGGCTTTCACTGACATCTTGATACTCCAGTGCGTCCTAAACCAGAAGATTCTTCATGCACATAGTGCCTAAATTCAATTGCTGCTGCTGTCTTCATGCATGCTGCATTGGAAAGACCTGACACTAGCTCACTGTAATATTTAAAGTCATCTCAAATTACATGGCAGCTGCTGGATCAGGTGTGTAACAGCATAAGGCAGTCTATGTAAATGTAATAATTTGATACTTGATCAACACAGAAGTCGACAGTTATGTAAACCTATTAATTCTACCTACCAAAATAAAAGTTTAAAATGTGCCTACTGTGACCACGAGCATCCTCAGCCCATTGAGGCTACAGCTCTATCGTCTTAATATCTGTTTTCCTTTAAAGTCCAAACAGCAACTACAGGCTATAAAGTCTATGTAAGATATTAACTTACTCATAAAACCAATGCATGCTGCCTCCTTCCGCATCACAAACACAACAGGTTAAAAGACTAAACTGGTTTCACCACAGAGTTCCTCCAAAAGCACCAACGGCGGCTTTAATCCCCACAAACTGCACAGCAACCTCGCGTTTTTCGCTGCTCGGACACTTGTTTCTCATTACAGAGCCTAGAAATTATCCCTGATGAAGATATGTCCAAGACAAAGTGGCCTGACGTGAAGAAGAAGAAAAACAACAGCAATGAGTAATGGTCTCCCCGTGCATGTTGAGCCTGCTCCGCATTCCCTCACTCAAACTTGCTGCGTTTTCCTTGTAAACAGGTTCCTGCGCATCTTCAGTCGAGCCTTTAAAATCACAAAAAGCAGAATCAGCGACCAAATAATCTGCTTCTACAGAGGATCATCACACATCTCGCTCCAACATTATTTCTTTGGGATTATTCCTTTGCGCGCTGTAACAAAGTAGCTCTTTCCATGACGCTAC
Source organism: Anabas testudineus (assembly GCF_900324465.2). Classification (NCBI taxonomy): domain Eukaryota; kingdom Metazoa; phylum Chordata; class Actinopteri; order Anabantiformes; family Anabantidae; genus Anabas; species Anabas testudineus. Next base: position 19,630,109 of record NC_046615.1, read on the forward strand.
GTTTGGACAATTGAACGCAAGTTGGCCTCTTTCCTTCTTTTTTTTTTTTTCATGAGCTCCTTTATAATGTTTGAAAAAGGAGAAGCTGGCTCAACACCGCCCCCGACAGGATCGACAGGAGACAACACACACAGCAAAAGTCCTGGTTAGAAACAATGAAAGGATAAGAACGATGGCGATGTTGATGATTTTCTATACATCTCATAATATGATCTCAGCTCTTATTGGAAGCCACCACTACCACAATACGAGTACAGACAAAAATGAAAAAAATGAATGTTTAAAAAGTAAATATGCAACTTTTGACTGATTGGCAAGTTGTCAAATCATTGTTAATATTTCCTCTAATATCACGACATTTCACAATTGCAGAGAAAACAAACTTTACCTGGTTCCACTATTTCCCAACAACACGGCTGCTTTTATAAAGTACAAACTCCGGGTAAGTTTATTAGTGTTGAGCCACAATATTAAACGGATCCTACTGAAAATGTTATTATTTAAGCTTTATGCTGTTTCTCCTTGCAAGACTTTGTTTTACAACATTTATTTTTACATATCATCAATCAACATAAATAGTTCACCTATAATGCTAATTAAGTGAAATTTCAAAATTACCGACGAAAACAAACTAACTCCGGGTTAGTTTGCCGTTTTTGGTCGGCCAACTAAAAGTCGCCCGTGGTGGGAAAAATGACATCGTGACGTTTCAACAGCAGCCGCCTCTCTGGATGTCCAAGGTACCTGCTAATTAAGTAAATATATTCACCATTCTCTGACAAAACCTTCTGGTCAGTGGTTATTTGGGCCTGACAATTATGTTTAACTGGTAGAAGTTAAAGAAGGAACTTAACGGTGTTGAATCGATGTTGCTAACGACTGGTGTGGCCCACAGTATGGTAGCAGGTTTAGCATGATGCTAGCTATTAAGATAACTGACTGGCTAACGTTAGCTAGCTAGCTGTAGCACTCTTTAATAAGAGTATTCTAGGTTTCTAAAGACAAAGATTCACTATAGACACCGACAAGATGAAGTTTAATCACCGTTAGTCCCTTAAGTTACATTTCGTCTTGATACTAGTTCTGTTTGTCACTTACACCCAGTTGCCAGTTTATTAGGTACACCGAACCTAGACAAAATATATATTTTTGGTCAGTTTATGTTAAATATGTGTGATCAATTACGAAGGTGTTTGTGGTGGTGTTTGTATTAAGTTATACAACTATGGGACAATTAAAATAACAAACACTTAGCTGATTTAATATAAGTTTTTATGATGAGCTATACTTTACCGTTGTATATAACTAAATTGGACAAGTATAGGCCCTTCTACCTATGGTTGTTGATAATCTGTGGAACTACTAGTTTGTAGTGCAAACTAGTAATACATTAACAAGCTTTCACTTGTAGGCAAATTATAGACCTATATTTAGTTGTTTTGAAGTGAATACCAGTAAATGTGGTCACTGCATCAAACATACATTGCAAAGCAAGCCTTTTGTCCGTTGTTAATGCACTGAAACCTGTGTTCATGAGCTGAATTTATGTGTCTGCAGTATATGACTAGTACACCATTGCATCTGCATCATAAGAGAAAATAATGCAGTAGTGGTGCTAGGGTATTGCAGTGCATCACAACAAATCAGAGAAATATATATCAGAGAAAAAAAGCCTTGTCTAATCTTGCTTGTATTCCATTATATATTGATAATATAGCACAACTTTCTTTTTAATTGTGAGTTGGAGAACAATAGTAGGTCACTATTCATCAGTAACTTTCCTTTAAACATAAGCACTTTCCTTAGTGTCAAGGAAAGTGAATTGTCTGTCTCAGAGATTCGCATATAAGCTTATATAACCCTTGTATTATGTTGCAGAGTCCCCATGGACGCCCTCACCCAAGCCCTCTCAGCCAGCTTTGCTGTGTCTAAGGAACCCAACAGTACAGCTGCCCCCCATCCTAGGCTGGCTCAGTACAAGAGCAAGTACAGTGTGTTAGAGCAGAGTGAGCGACGTCAGCGCTTCCTTGACTTGCAAAAAAGGTAATGTCTTAGGTACAAATAGGACATATGTTCATACAAAGAATTGTCATTAATTTAGTTTTTACAAAATAAGTCAGGGGGATGAATTTAGCTATTATTAATGGTTTGTACAGAACTGAAAAATGCAGCTTACTCACAGTCAGCTGAGGAGCTTGGCATGTCAATGCATGTTTTAATGTTGTGAGAGACTAGTAAACTCTGTGTGCATGTAAATTAAATGTTTTCATCTTTAAAACAGTGCCACAGTGATGGTTTTATAATGAATGTCAGAAGAAACGTATAAGCCTTTTTTGTCTTCAATATCTAATCTCAGCAAAAGGTTAAATTACATCAACCATGCACGGCGTCTGGCTGATGGGGACTGGACAGGAGGAGATAGCGATGGGGAGGAGGACATGGAGAAACAAGAAGATGGGGAACGGGTTCAAGATGGCAACACAGATGAAGAGGGAATGGAGGTTGAGAGGAGGAAGCTGCCAAAGCATTATGCAAACCAGGTCAGAGTTTGATGTATTATGATCCACACATATTATTCTATTCAGTGTCCATTTTGTCCAGCAGAGGGTGCATTAGTTTCTATAATTACAGCCTCAGTCTGCCTAGTGGTTGTGTAAGCTTGATGAATGGAGACAGATTTTCCCACTATGATTCAAAGACTGTCTAATACAAATGTTGATGAAAATGAAATGCCAAGCCTGTGAACAAAAATCCCTGCTCTTCTTCAGCTCATGTTGTCAGAGTGGCTGGTGGATGTCCCATCAGAACTGGACACTGATTGGCTGATGGTGGTCTGTCCTGTGGGAAAAAGATCTCTCATTGTTGCCTCTAAGGTAGGAACTCTTCTGCTGTATCACATGATCTGTTGTTGTAGTTTTTAAATTGAACAATCACCATGCAGAAAAAAATATGCATATTGTAAAGAGGTGTCAGTCCTGTATGCAAGAGATTCTGTGAGATGCTTTTTTTTTTTTCAAATTATTTAAAATCTCTGCTAATTTTGATGTGTCATCTTCTGGCCCTGAACGGAAGTTTTACTAATTTCCAAATTGAATTAACTTGACAGTAGCAATCAGTGTCTTTGCTAATTTGAATGCACTGTCACAGCTTAGCTGAATCAGTATTTTATAGGATTACTGTGCTGTGCATCTGTTGCTCGTAAATGCAAGCTGAATTCCTGGTACTGGCGAGACTCGTGCATGTGAGGAAGATGTTTTAGTTGGGAATAATTTCCCTGACACGTTTGTGTGTGTCAGGAGCTGTATGAGTCTGCTTTATCAAAATACACATAGACACAGGCTCACTGGCTGCTTTAAACAATTTAAATATGCTGCATCACTACAAGTGTTCAGATAAGAACAAAATGAAAGATCATCAAACAAAATGATGAATTTTCCACCACTGGTTAAAATAACCACACAAAAGCTTTAATTTCTGTAATAATTTTATTTTATCTTTTGTGGTACATCTAGCTAAAAGGTCAAAGTCTTAGCAATGGTTTCCAGGCTTTTTCCATGAACTGATGCTGGGCCTCAGAAGGTTTACAACTCATAATGATTAGTGCGAAAAACAGGGTCACAATTTAGAAATTACACTGGAATTTAGCGTGTTCCGCAACTTTGATGATCTCTCCACGTCAAGCTCACAACATGATACTGATTTTGAACTGAAGTAGGTCATGACTGCTTGATGTGAACAGCCCATCACCTACTTTGCTTCTCCATCTCCAGCTAGGTTTGTATTACTGCTGCAACTTTTTAGTATGCGTAGAAAACAGAGGCAGTGATTGAGAAAGTTTAGCTGTTGGCTGTGAACCACTGCATCAAAAAAATTTTTTGAGAAATGGTCCGTCGTACAAAAAAGATTGAGAACTTCTAAAGACCAGTGAGTGAGAGCCACCAGAGCTCTGTGTTGAATCAAGTAACCTTCTAGTTAAACCACACATGCCTCTAAGCAATCTCTTCTATAAACTTTAATACCCTCTACAGTATTTTCCAAATCATGACGAGGTATAAATTAGAAGAAGTGAAATTATTTTTTGATAAGTTCTTAAGAAAAAGATGAATTTATAGTAAGAAGTTTTTTTTCCAAATTTTCTTTATTGCAACATTACATGTTTTCTGGGGGGTATTGTGCAATGTAAAACCAAATGCTCTTTTCACTTTACATTGTACCACTCTGTGTAACGCTCTTGTGGTTTATGAGTAATGAAAAGGCTTGAAAGTGCTTATCAACATGCCGATTACTCATAACTCTGGTATGACATGGTTCCCTAGTGTTAGTGACACTCCACACCCTGTGATGCAACCTAATCTATATCAAAATGACTGCGCAGCTAGTCATATTTGTCCTCATTCATTATTTCAGGCCTTGACCTCATTGACGATAAATCTGTTAAACACAATGGCCCAGTGCTCTTTACAGAGTGAGAACTAAAGATTCTTTGAATAGCAACACATTTTCTAGAGCTTGAGAGGAACGTTGAATGAGACATTTCATACTTTTGTGAACTTCTTGAGGAGGATTTCTCCATTCCTCTCTATAACAGTTTTAACTATCCCTCCAGAGTTTCAGTGTAACTCTGTGGGGGCCTCGTGTAACTAACTCTGCCAGGACTTTGATGACTGTTGGGACCACTTACATCAAAGCTCTCTGGTCTTTTTCTGGTCTCTGACCCCATTTTTCTCATGGTCCAAGCAGTAATAATCATGAAGTTGTCTTGACGATTCCATCTTTCTCTGTTGTCCTTTATACTTTCAGTGGGACTTGGGACTTGATTATACTGTTATCAGTAGACTAATTTTCATTTACCAAATTTGTGATACAGGCCATAAAGCCTATGAAGGAACAAAATATTATCCAATGTTTTTTCTGACAGTACTGTGGGGACTAGCTAATGTTGTGGCAAGTTGTCTCCTCCTTATATATTGTCTCTGTTTCTGACTTATCTCTCTGAAGGGTTCTACTGCAGCATACACTAAAAGCGGCTACTGTGTGAACCGTTTCCCCTCTTTGCTACCTGGTGGGAACAAACACAACTCTGCCATGGGAAAAGGTAGGAGGGTCTAGTGTATGTTGATCACATTAGTGCACAAAAGTGGTCTAATTTAGTATATTGGCAAGTGTTTCTGTGGCAACTGTGCTAAGTTTTGATTAGCTATCAATAATTTCTTGTGGAAAAAGATAGTTTTCAGTTTCCAAAAGCATCAGAAGAACTTCCTGCATGAGCTTGCAATGGAATTCTTAACCCATTAAATACCACATACATAGAGCCAAGCTTTGTTCAAGCTCATAGAACTTACCAATGATGCCAAATAGGCAGAGACTAGTTGGATTTTTGATTTTTGATTACCATTTAAATTATAAGCAAAACTGGATATTAATGTGGAAATTAGAGCAGAGGTGCAACTAAAACTCCTAGTAATTGGTTAATATCAATCACTGTAGAGCCTTATTCTTGTTGTTTATATAAATACGCATGAATTCTGTATGTCTGTAAATTGTCACATCAGATTATACGATCCTGGACTGCATTTACAGTGAAGTGGACAGGACATACTACATTCTGGACGTCATGTGCTGGAGAGGCCACCCGGTCTACGACTGCCCGGTAAGACGGGCTTCTAATCCTCCAGCAATCCAGGAATGCTTGTCTAATTGCATAAGTAGCACAGTCTGGGGCACAGATGTGCTTCTTTGCCATGTTGCCCATCTCATTGGCTCTTGAGCTTTTTGTTTACAGTGCTCATTTTATCATCAACAGACCGAGTTTCGTTTCTACTGGCTTCAGTCCAAAGTCCAAGAAACAGACGGCCTATCAGAGATCGCCAAACGCAATCCAGTGAGTACCAGCACCAGAAATAGACCCTTTCCACTTCATGCCCCATTTTTTTTTTCTTCCCAGTTTCCTGTATTTAGTAATGTTGCTTTAAGGTTTTCTGCATTTTGTGTTTGTTGTGTTTTATGCTTTGCTGCTCCTTATTTCCCCATATGGGATAAATAAAGTCCTGAACTTGAACTTCCTCAGGGCGAAGGGAGACAAAGGGAAATTAAAGGCAGACTTCCCTTGCCATCTTTGAGACTAATTGTGCACTAAAGTGATTATTACACACAAATCTGTAAGATTATGGTGTTCTGAGAAAGCTTGACTGAACTTTGACTTCATGTTCCACCTCCTAATCTTCACTGTTTTTGTGGACCAACCCAGTAGGAGCTAATTCAGGCTTAGTCCTAGCCGAGTAAACCTACCACTGTAAAGCTATTTCTTACATGTGACAAGAAGACAAATTGTGTTTGGAACTAACAACATGCTGCTCTGGTTTTGTTTGGTCCAACAGTTCCGGTTTGTGAGCCTCCAAAGCACAGACTGCACCGTAGAATCGATTCAGAAAGCCCTGGCAGCCGAGTACAGTTTCAGTGTAAGAACAGATCTGTTGATTTTTATTGTTTTCTGTAGACACCTTACTCTACAGTTAAGTTTTAGATTCAGATAACGACTGGAAATTGTGGTTGTAATGTATTTGCTAAATGACTTAGTGTTTTATTTGGAATATATTAGTTCTTTTCATCAAACATGGAATAGATTAATTCTGGATTTTTTGGCTCCAGGTGGATGGTCTCCTCTTCTACCACCGCCAGACTCACTACACCCCCGGCAGCACCCCTCTGGTGGGCTGGCTTCGTCCCTACATGGTGACTGACATACTTGGTATAGAAGTTCCCCTAGGACCCCTCACCACCAAACCTGAGTATGCCAGCCACCAGCTGCAGCAGATCCTGGAACACAAAAAAACATCAAGTGAAGTCCGCCCTGCCAACAGCAGCGGAGGCTATGAGCTAGAGTACCTGTCCACTCCAAGCCAGGACAGTGGGGACACTCTCAACTTTTTGAATCAAAAGCCAATAAGGGAAGCACACATGGAGATCTGAGTGTGCTGAGTTAACAAGATGCAAATTGTTAACTCTGTGTTTCTGAGTGGTGACAGCCCCCATATGGCTCTTTAGAATGTCTCCTGAATGGTTCTGCAGATCTAACCAATTGCAAAGCATGGCTAATTCTAATCTGGCAGTGCTCAGGACACCCTCAGAGTGCAGATTAGTAGAGCTATGCTGTGTATGTGTTTTTACTTTGGCAAAACTCCTCTGTGCCATTTACATCTGCAACTCTACCTGCAGCAGAACTTACAAACAATTAGAAAGTTTCCTTTCGAATGATTGCAATTGCAAATACAGATCAGCATCAGCAGATCGTTTTCATAAAACCAGGAGTCACATGCATGCAATCAGAAACAATGAATGGAAGGTCTCATTTGTGGTATATTGCAGCATTGTCAGTGTTGTGGTCAAGTGTTAGTTTGCTGCCCGGCATGTTTTTTGTTTTTTTTTTTCTTCTTTTTTATAAAACAAATCTCATATAAGAGACATCCCATTCTTACCGTTGTCAGATTTTAATATTGATGCATATACAGTGGAAAATGCTGAATGTTTGATGAGAGCATGAGTTTGTGCAACAGTGGGGAGTTTAGGGTGCACACAGTGTTTTATCGAAGGTGTTGCTGACTGGTCAAACTGTGAGTTGGCTCCTGTTAAACATCGGAAGTGACGTGGACTTTTACAATTTAATGTTAAATCTAAACGTTATGACATGTTTTAAAGTGAATTTTTCCAAATAAATGTTTTTTTTTTATTAACCTACACCCCAGTTCAATGTGTTCCCACTTGTTGTCTAGTCTACAGTCTTCTAAAATCCATCTCTTTTCTAGAAGACAAGTACCTGTACCTGTAACAAGCCTTACTAAATTACCACTTACTTTACAGATACAATTTGCGGTATCAAACCATTATATATAAGTATACAGATTGGAAAATGAGCATGTTTCAGTTGGTAAGTGTTGGCCAGAACTGAGGGAAGAATGAATGCAGCCAAATACACAAAGGTCTTTGAAGAAAAGCTGCTCCGGAGTGCACATGACCTCATACTGGGGCAGTGCTTCACCTTTCAGCATAACAACGACTTGAAGCATGCAGCCAAGGCAAGTCTCTTGATTGTCCTTGAGTGGTCCAGTCAAACCCTAGACTCAAACCCAATAGAACCTCTGTGGATAGACCTGAGAATGGCAGTTCACAGACGTTTCCCTTCCAGTTTGATGGAACTTGAGAGTACCTGCCTGAAAGAACGATATAAACGCCCAACTCCAGGTGCACAAAACTTGTAGGGACTCATCCAAGAAGAACTGTAGCTGTAACTGCTGCCAAAGCGGTCTGACAAAGTAATGAGAGATTCCAGAGCAAAAATGTGATGCAAGTGTCATCTTTTCATTTTTATGTTATTAAGTGTGGAGTGAAGGGCAAAAAAGCCTTTCAGTGTAAAATGAATGCTGCAACACAAAGTATGCACAATTTGAATTAATATAAGTACCTTCTGAAGCCACTGTATAATGTCTAATGAAGCTAAGTTAAAAATAAGTCCTCTGCACATACATTAAGCCTGACTGTATATGCACTGTCAACATAACTGCAAGTAGCTGATGTTCCAGTATACATCAAGACGTGACTCATACTGCTGATACCAGCTCTCATCAGCAAAATTCATGAGCATGTCTTCCCCTCTGCAGTGAGCTCAGTGTGCCATTTGCGTAACTGTGAAGAGCTGGGCGGAAACTGTCAACAGGAAAAGACAGTTTCTGGCAGGGTTGTGAATCGTCTTAGTGACCTGTGCAAACACATTCTCTGAAGAAGAACACCAAAGATCGATGCCTCAGGTTATCAGGTCGGGGCTGGAGTAAGGGAGTAGTCTGATTTTGTTTCCATGTTTTAAGAGCTTCTGGCTTGGCTGTATTTATATGACATACTTAGTTTGTCATTAAGAGAGAGAGATAACAAAATGACTGCATTTGAGGATAAATTACTGCCATCCAATTATGTTTTAAGATGGCTGAACAGCACAGGGCTTTGTGTTTGACTCTTAGTATCTAAATCACTGTATCTCTCTACAATAGATACAGTGATTTTCACAGTTTGCAGCCTCACTCGACCAGCATGTCACCCAGTTTATTAAAAGATGTGTCTCATGGTTGTGTGGCTTACTTACTTTTTCTACACTGGAAAAAAAAAACAATCTTATTTTTTCCCCTTTTCTAACTCTTGCCACAGTATCACTATTGCTCTCACCACCTACACGGAACATCTACAGATGAAAATAACACGTTCACTAACCTTCTGTGGGGATTGTTTAACTCATTCTGGGAAATGTAGGAGATCACTAACCGAAAAGGAGCACTATGCAAGCTGAAGGAAACTCAGTATATATACCACAAATACAATATCTCATCATGCAATAATTCTTGGAAAGCATCAAACATCCGAGTCTGCCAATGTACAGTAATAAAAGATAGCAGAGTAGGAGTTCTGTTTATCTGCTTTGTGGTAGGGTTTCACTTCTACCTAAATGTAGAAAAGCAAAATATATATCTATCACCACCAATATGGTTTGTGATAAGGCAGCGCTTATAGTAATCCGATTTCCACTGGGTGATCTAAGCATGATCAACGTTGCCATCTGGTTTTACGATTCATCTCTCATTGTTAAAACATGTGCAGTACAGCATATATTTCTGAAAAACATCCAGGGAACAGGGTGTTTGACAAATGCAGTTCATCGACTACAGTCAGATGTTTTTTCTTTCACATTCAGTCACCACCAAACCAAGAAGCCTGAGCCCAATCAAAGATAGCAGAGTCAGGCATGTGGTTACTGCAAGCGTTCAGGTATTAGTCAGCAACACCAATCACTTTCCAGGAACTGAACACCTGCCTCTTCGCAGTTACACTTTTCAGAATCTCCTCAGAGTCTCACACTTGCACACACTAACACGTACAATGTTGCATATTTTAGGACACTCAGATCTATGAAAACCGTGTCACAAGGCTTCTAGGGAGTGAAGCTGTTTTGTGTTTCTCACGAAACTCTCCACCACCTGCCAAGCACACGATGTTTAACCTCAGTGGTTGGTGAGAGTTCATCATACTCTTTATAAAAAATTTAACAAAAAAGAAGAAATAATGTGCAAACGTAAAAAGTTGTGCATCCACGGCCAAGATTTTACCAAAGCCGGTATTTCATTATTATTAACTTTTTTTTTTATTTAATTTAAAGTAAAACTAAACTAGACTGCTGTTTATTACCTTATATTTAAATTACAGACATCAGAGTGGTATGGCTCTTCTGTACCTGTCTGCAAGAAAGCAAATTATATTATAGGTTTAATCGTATCTGTATTTTAGCAGATAAATATAATTAAAAACCTCAGACTCTATGTTAGATTAAATCTATTGATCTTTCTGGAAATTAAATATCCAGAAATATAATATGCCTCTCCACGTTTTTCCTTACCTGTACATCAAGTTACATCAGGCTTTCATCTCATAAAGTTGGATGCACTTAAACACTGTTTAGGGCTGACATTGTGTGGGCATGGCTCTGTGGATTTACCAATCACATTTTCCCGAATTACATGACGTCAGCTGGCTTCACAGGAAGTCTATTGTTGTCCACTCCCTTTTCCCTTTGGCTTTCAAGCCAGACTTTCTCACGCCTTATTATTTACAGTTCACCTATTGTGGGACCTTGTTTTTTTGTGGGAAAAAAACAAACCGTCTATGATTGTTTCCAACCTTCCCCTTGAAAATCATGTTAAGTCAGAGAAATAAACAGCCTACCTGGCTCCTTCTTTATCTACAGGTATGCACAGACCACCCACAAACTGGGTGAATGTCGAGGTGGGAGATGGGTCAGCATGGGAAAAATTTACTGCTGGCCATGACTGACAGCTGTTAGAAGATGCAGTGCAGTGCATCGCAGCTCGCTGCGTATGAAGCTGCACAGCCACAGACCAGCACGCCCATGCTGAACCCTGTCCACCACAACCGTAAAACCACCAGATGGTATAAAAGTTGTGGCTGATGAATGTATAAGATATGAAGGTGATCATAGCATTACAAATGGTTCTACCCTCTCACACCTTCCTACCACATTCCTGTTACAGTCTCATCAAAAACACACACACTGCACAGGCAACAATAATCTTGCAGGAAATGCAATGTCCTGACTGCACTAGAACGAACATCCCCGCTGAAATACATCAGCACACTGTAATATTCCAAGGGAGACCTGCAATGTGCTGTGGGTCATATTACAGTGACTTTATGGTACTGACTGGTATTTTCTATTTCCTGTGATGTCATGCAATTCCTGTAAAGTGTTCTGTGTTGTGATGCAGCCTGGGGGTGCATGAGTGGAGAGTTTCACTAATTAAATTGCTATTCTTGCAACTAATTTGTTACGGGAGGTCCTGCTCCTATTATTAGTTATCTATTTGATGCATTTAGTAAAGTGCATAGATAGTTTCAACAGTGCTGTTCTAATGTAGACTTATTACTAACACAAATATGAAAGTAATGGACAGAGACTATGTCTCTTCACTAAGAAGTTCATTCTCATACAGGTAGAAAGTTCAAATAATGGAGGCTTAAGTTTCCATTCTGCTCCACAATAAGCCTCTAAACTAGTGTCCTGCTTTTAAATGCATGTCTTAAACTGAAACTTAAATGCTATTTTCATAAAGCCCTGATCCTGAGCAATTTGGCCATGTTGGTCTTTAAATTGACTGCATGTGACTTTCGAACAAGAAAACACTGCTAAGCTAAGCTAACTGTCTGCTGGGTAATGTCACAGACAAGCTTAGCCTATGATTGTTCTTATCTAGGTTAGTGTTGGCAAGAAAGCAAATCAGCACATTTCTAAAAAAAATATACATTTAGTTTAGTTAATTCATTTAAATATGAGAAATGTGTTTGCTTTTGTACAGTGGTTTAGCTCTAGCAAGCTAGATAGCACTGGTAACGCTAACATCACCATGTCTGTCCATTAAATATGAAGCTGGCTACAGCTACATAGCAGAAAAATTGGAAATGTAGACACCTGACATGTATGTTTCTGTTACAAAATCCCAATCAGCCTTTAACATGTTGCATGTCGCCTGTTTTATTACTAGAAAAACAAATATTTAGCGTAAAAAGGGAGAATTAGCATAAACCAACTTCTTGCTAGGAGCAACTGCAGGTTGCCTGGCAACAGCTTGAACAGTTTGGCGGATTTTTTACTTTATTAATCGACATTTGTACAAATTAACCACGTTGGACCAAACATACTAAGTGGTGAGTTTTAGATAGACTATCACTTTGGACAAAGCCACGTTAACTAGCCATTTCTAGTGGTTGTGTTGCTAAGCTAAGCTAAGCAGCTGTTACTTCATATTTATGCTAGGTAACGTTAGCCTCAGTTAGCTAGTTAGTTAGCTAACTACGCTAACTCTTGGCAAAAAACTAAATATATGCATTACCCAATAACAACCTTTTACTTTAAGGTAAGGAACCTTCTTCCTCAGCAGATGCATTTAATTCTTTGTTGCGTAAGTCATTTTCTTTTTTTAATACATACACTGTCTTGTATTTCAGAGTCATGCTAACACCACATCCAAGCTGTCAAGCTAGTTCGTGACTTTCCTGTTTGGTTTCCTATTTTTATGAATGAAGGCCGAGGTCAGTGAGCTTTTGTTATTTTCTAGACTTATCCACCAGGGGGTAGAGCAGCATGCAGTCGGGGATAGCCTCCGAGCTCCCTCTGTCCGGGGCTGCGTGAGTGTGTTCCTCTCTCTCTCCTTCGCACAACATAAAGGCGACGTTCAGAGCCATAAAACTTCCAGTTCGTGGCATGGAGGAGTCAGCGGGCAGCTGCAGCCCTCTGATCTGTGGAAGGGTGGATGGATGAGCAGCAGATCATGGTCTGAATCCGGTGATCAAAGCCTCGTCCGACTGCTCGAGTGTTGTCCTCTGTTTTGTTTTTTGTTTCCTTCCCCGTCTTCTAGGTGAAATCTGACACAACATCAGCGGCTCTCTCTCGATAGTTTGGATGGCGCATTCAAGCTAAGTGGCCTCCGTGTTTCGCAGTCCAAGATTAGAAAGAGAAGAGACTCATTCAGCTCCCAACTGCAGCGTTTCTGATGCCTTCAACTTTGAAGGAGAGGGACAACCCCTAAACCCCGTTTGTCACACGAGGGACAGGCGTACACAGCTCTCCGTCAGTCTCCACTTTATGCAAAGGACGCGTCTCGGTAAAAGGGGACCGGAGAACTAACGGGGACCATGGCAGCTACTTTATCGGCGGAGGAGGAACAGGTAGGCCTTTATAGTTACGTTTACACTCGTGCTGTTCCCTGTTATATCGCACTAAATGTCTCAGCCTAAGCTGGCCTCTCCACCTGGATGCATTTGGCCCTGTGCACTGCGTGTGCCAACCGCAGCGTCTGGCGATGGCAGTGCGCAAAAGTGGATTCGTTGCGAAATGGTCCCGAAAACCGAGCGGAAATATTGTATCGATTTCTGGCGCATTATTGCTGTCGTTGCATCACTGTCGGTTCCTCTCTCCGGCGGCTGAGCTGGACTGTTGCGAAACAGGCCGAGCTCGCCTTTATCAGCTTCCACGGATGTAAAATAATTCATATCGTGTTACAGAGTTGCTCATTCTTGGGTACAGATCGTGATAAAGGCGGAAAAAAAAAAAAAGCTGCCTGGCTTCACGTTTGGCTGATTCACAAAGGTAGACAGTCGAAACGTAGAGTCGTGCTTGTAATGTTGTGAAGGGGGAAAAAAGTGGGTAAACTGTAATATCTAAGCACAGTGTACATACTTGGAGTACTGTAAAGGTTAGGAAAATACATTTTACTTTATTTTATAATGTGAAATATTTCTGAGGAGCTCTAATCGTTGATATTCTCCCTTTTTATTCAATTGCTGCACATACACGCTTGTTTTCAAACATAGAACAAGACCAAAAAGTTTCTCTTTTGTAGATTCCATGTTGTTTTAAAAGCATCCAAGGCATCGCAACTCAGATCTCTATATTATCTTACATTCTTATTATTAATTTACATGATTATTCATTTCACTCTGAACAGGAAACAGTGTGGGAGAATAATAATGTGTTTACACCAGCTACACTTTGAATCCTGTGTGTATAATATTGTAAGTCTTCTTCTGTGGTGCTGATTTTATGTCTTCACCTACCACTGATTCCCCTCATCATCTGACCAGCTGAAAGCCTTATCTGGCAACTCCATTTCCTGTGTGAGCCAGGGCCCCTGCTAGGGCACCGGACGCCCTCATTACTGTGTGTGTGTGTGTGTGTGTGTGTGTGTGTGTGTGTGTGTGTGTGTGTGTGTGGGGAGGGTGATTGGGTGAAGTGTGTGTCTGTCTGTGTGTGTGTCAGCGTAGCTCTCTTGGGAGCATACACGGGTGTAGTGGAACTTTATTCTAAAGGCAGCTGTTAAAAGCATTTCCACTGTACCCGGGGGAAGGGGGAGTTTATGAGTTACAGTGTGTGTGTGCGTGTCTGTCATGTGCTTTATAGAATGTGTGCGTTTTGTTGTGTTATTGTGTTGAGTTGTGTCTACTCCCAGGAAGCAGTGGAGTGAGAGAAAGTAGGGAATAGAGAGATAGTGACGTTATTGACTTCCTGTTTTGGTATTGACTCGTGCCAAATAGGACTCGCTGAATTGAAGTGAAGCAGCTTGGCAAAAGCAGTCCTATATTTGTAAATAGATTAGCATGGTATCTGTATTACAATTGATTCTGGAAAGATAATATTAAGAGTGGCCCTGAGTCTCCCATACACATAATAATTATGAAATGTATTAGCCCTGTCTGTGGGTTTAAGGGGTAAAAGTGGAGTTACCTCGCATTACTTTACTATGAAACGGAATTTCTTTCAGTTTTGACAACAGTAACCATTTAGACAGTTAATACAGTCACCAACTACAGCATAACTCCTTCTGTCTGGAATGTGAATACAAGACAAAGTATGTCAGTTCTGACACCAGTTCTTGTAGAGAATGATCATGACTGTAAGTACAGAACAATAAAAAGATCCAATGTACAGTAGGTCTGCCAGTAATTCAGGAAGTACATTATCATTACCCCAGCACAACACATCTAAATTAAGTTCAGACATTAATAAAAATTATGTGTTTAATATATTCCATATTTTTAAGCTAGTAAAACACAAACAATCATGATTATTTATCTGAAATAATCGCAACTGAAGATTCAGATTTTAGCCAATTTGGATGCTCTTTTTTTCTAAGAAATAATTGACAACATACATAAACATTGCTATAACTTTTTTTTGTACATTTACTGTCTTTCTTTCACTCTCACTCAAAGACCAAAAGTGCTCAAGGTTACTCCATGTTACAGACAAACCTGTTAGATCCAGATCTTTTTGGGCCATTTGACCAAGAACCAACCACAGCTTCATCTACTAGTTACTAGCGCAGCAGTGTTGTACCACAAAGAAGGCCAAACGCCTCTTTAAATATCTCAGTTTTAGAAAAAAAAAAAGATTGAGGACATGAATATAGAAGTAATAAAGACTTGCAATCAGTGGTGTACTTCCACTGATATCTTAGTCTGTTTGGATTTTTGTCAGGCAGCATAAGCCAAAATTGTGTGTTTTTAAAATGAATAATCAAAACGTTGGGGGAAAAGATGCACTATCAGAACTGGAGCAAGTCAAGCAAATATTTATGCATCCTACAGGAATAGAATAAGTCACTCCTCCGCAGTGAGTCTTCCACTGCAGGCCGGTGTGCTATCATGAAAACAAACTGGTTCATCCTCAAATTCCACTCTGGCGGATATGGCCCCTAGTGCAGAAAAACCAAACAAGCCAGGCTTCTCCAGGAACAGAGGGTCACTGCCTGGAGTTGGCAGGCTCTCCTTAAAAGGCTAAGAGAGAAAGAGCAGCTGTCAGACCATTGAAATCTTGGAAACCCGAGTGTACCTGACAGCAATCTGACAGGAAGTTGTCTTTGGCCAACACTGAAGGATTAACACTTCACAGTGCAACAACAAAGAGCTGACAGCCCACATTAGATGGAACTTCTGAACTTTCTGTTAAAAGGCAGTCTAATATATTTTAATATGTGACCTAGAAATACTAATGTAGAATATCTGCAGCATCTACTTTATAAACTGAAAACATAGAATAAAGTTTTACAATGCTTATAAAAACACTATAGAAAAAATGTTTTTAGGTTTTATAAATCTTGTTGAAATCACAGATTTGTTTAAAAGTCAGACACTTTCCTTACTGAAAATTACTATAGTGGCTCTATTCTTCACAGTAATGGAGTCAGATCTCACATAGTTCATAGTTTACCTTTGTGGCCTAAGAAAGTCAATTGATGTCTAAATAGTTACTGGTTATTTCTATAATGTAGTCCCTTTCTAATTATATGTAATCTGCTCAAAAAAGATAAACTCTGTAAGACATTAAAAGGAATTCAAAATATCACTCATCCTCTTATCTTTCTTTTACCCCTATTGGAAATGAACCAACTGAAGCCCTGTCAGGTGCAGTCATCCTTCATCCCTTGCATGTTAAGGCATCTGAACAGAGCAGAAGCTGCAGGCCCTCCTGTCTTTGAAAGCACTGGCTTTCCTGAGGCGAGACAGTGGGATCCTGTCTTGAAGCTCAGAGCTTGTCAGTGGTCGTTTTGTATTCCTAAAGAGCTGCGGATTCACAGAACTTGACTTCCTGTCTCCCGTGTATGCCCCATGCCCCACGCTCCTGTGCCTGACCAGAGAAGCGGAACCCTGTGTTTAAAGTGTGAGCTTTCATTGCCTCCTCTGTCGCCTTTAGACAATTCACTGGGTGCCGACTTGTTAACTGTGTCAGTACGAAGAGTGGTGGAGAAGGAGGGAGAGCAGAGAGGACAGGAAGCTCTTCAAAGACTGCTGGCTAAATGCATAAGTTATTTGGAAGATATCTTATGCATTTAGCTCATGCAAAGTAACTAATTGGCCTATCCATCTTAAAGCATGTTAGATCCACATTTGGAAACTTTACCATCACAGAGTTTGTTTTCCAATTAATCATGTTCTTTCTGTGGAAAAGGAATAAACCAGAACTGGGTTCATGTAACAAATCAAACCTAATACCCTTTTAAAATTCCATTGCCATCACTGACATCCTTTTTACCACACATCATCTTTCTAGCCAATAACTTCAGGGTTATTAGTTGTTATATCTCAGCAATCGATGTCAATGATATTACTGCTAACTACTATTAAATGTCTCCATATGTTGTCCGTCATTATTGCTGCTTTAAGTCATAAACACTAGTTCAGCAGGATTCCAACTAGTTTTCATTCACTAGGCAAACATCCCTGTTCCCCATGCTGGTGTTTAATTGCTTCACTATGTAGTTTTACTTGTTCATTTTAGATTAACCAGTTTTTTTCCCCCCTCATGGCTTCCAGAAAGTGCCAGATTGTTTTCCAAAGATAGCTGTGGTTAACACATGAGATGAACTAGTATAACTGGCTGACTGCAAAAATTACAGTTCACACATTCAGTTTTGTAACTCCCTGTCTGTGTACACTCTACATATTCATTCACAGCAAGTAGGGCTTCAGTCTACACACCGGCCCACAATCCATTATGATAAATGTCTCACTCAAACACCTAATTGTGTCAAATATTCTGGGAAACCATGGATAGCACTTCCCCTCGAAGAAGTATCGAGTTAAAAGCCCAGTTTCACTTCCTTCCTGCTTGACCCTTCAATTATGGGAGTTTGTGACCCGTGATCTGTGTCCGTTTCAGGCCACCAGGCAGTTTCTGGAGGAAATCAACAAGTGGACCAGTCAGCATGGAGTGTCTCCTCTTTCCAGAGAATTGGCTGTCAAGTTCCTCATGGCTCGCAAGTTTGACGTTCTTCGAGCCATTGAACTTTTCCACAGCTACAGGGTAAGGAGAAACTAATAAAATAAATTTAGACACTGTTGCCATTTTAGATTTTGCTGTGAATATTTTGTGTTTATTGTCAATACAATAATTAGCTAACCAAGTGGTCAGTCAGCATTGTCATATGGAGAAGAAGTCCCAAAATTATTCAATAATTGTGACACAACTGAGTTTTGAACAAACAGTATTTGATTAGTTGCTCATTAAAACGACTTAGTGCATCAGTCTCAAAAATAACATGACATTGTCAAGTTAGAAAAGTGGTTTTATTTCAATAACTTAATATTAGGTTTGCTTACTTTGGTACAGGCCAGTTCATAATACTTAATGCTACTGACACATTTTATTTATACACTTCAACTATTGAAACCCTCCTATACTAATTGAATAAATGTTACATAGGCACCAGCAAAGGGACACCCTCTTGTCTCATTACCTTTATCTCATAAAAAGAGTTTTCAGTGATAATGATGCTTCTTGCTTGACATTATTATAAGCCAGTTACACATTTATAACACAGCCAGAGTAAGCACATGTCATTAGGAAAAAAATAGTTGTACTTTCATCTTAATTTACAATCCGGTTTGGTTTCCAGTAATCCAGCAATGCAGTTTTTTTTTCTCCACAGAGAAACATATTGTATCTAAACACTTTCAATTTCAATATTATCGCGATAGTCCACACCCACCTCGGAACAATTTTTGTTTATATAATGTAATTTAATTTGTTTATTATTTAGTGCATCAACCAGACTTTCCGCATAACTAATTGTATTATTTTGCCTGGTTGGACAGCTATGACACAAAACCAAAGTTGGTAACAATTTGCCTCTAGCATTTCAGGCTGTTACCTCTCTGTCTACTCTGACAAAGAGTATTTCTGCAGCATTTGGTCCTTTTGAAACCCATATAGTATGTCCCAAATGACTAGAGCACATTTGTAAAATGATGAATAGCAATCAAACAACACATAGATGCAGGTTGATCCCGACAGCAAATTACATTTTTATTGAACATATTTCTTCAGAATCCTTGGCCAAGCATGAGATTGCCTAAACAGATGCACCAGAAACCTCAGGCCAAATGCGCACACACTCAAACTCACACAGTGAATTAAACACTGTGTGGGGATATTTCAAGAAACGGCATGCAAGCTTATTCGGCTTTTTAGAGAGTTTGAAGTTT
The DNA here is from genome assembly GCF_900324465.2 of Anabas testudineus. Taxonomy (NCBI): domain Eukaryota; kingdom Metazoa; phylum Chordata; class Actinopteri; order Anabantiformes; family Anabantidae; genus Anabas; species Anabas testudineus. The sequence goes on from NC_046615.1 coordinate 19,649,198, forward strand.
ATCACAAAGTGTTTTCAGTGCTGTGTTGTCAGCAGAAAAGTTCACTGGTTGGTATGGCTGAGGTTACGAGGTTAGCATAAAGAAGGAACATGAACAAAGTTTCATAGGGAAGGGCATGTCTGGCCTGCATGTAAAACATTAAAGCACAATGATAGAATGACATGTTTTCAACATATACATAAGTAAAATAACAGAGTTTAAATGGGGTTTCTCTGCACTAATAGGATCTATTGATGCATTAGAGAATAACAACCACTGTGTGCGCCTCTAATGAACATTGGTGATCTTCTCTTTTTTTGTTTCCTGTTTGTTTGTTTGTTCTGCTCTTAACCACAACCCTAGGGAGAACTGTAAAGTGAAACAGGCCACAGTTCCAAATGTGCATTGGAATATATCTATCAACCAGCTGTATCTGGCTATAGAGATGTTGAGAGGCCAACTCACTATGCGCCACAGCTGAAAACAGAATGAGTGGCGTGTCAGGACTCACTGAGGGAAGAACATAATCTAATGTAGCATAGAAAGATGTCTGTTCACTACATATCGCTGATATATCCGCGGGTGATATTATACCATCGAGCCGGAAAATGATAATCAAGATAAAACCTTAAGGGCACGGCCAGTGGATCAGACTGCAGGTCTCATTTACCTTATGATCTGAAAATAACATCTGCATAATGACATAATCAAGACATTCTCCTCCGAGCCACTTAATAACTACCATGAGTTTGAGGATAATATCTCATTTTTGCCCCTAAATGGACTTTAATGCTGTAAATTTCATTCTGGCCATATCTGAAGGGATTTATCTGCTCAGATCTCCTCCAGTTTATCCACTGCGGCTAACGGAAAGTCTTCAGACATCTCGCACAGATCCTAATGACCTGAATAGCTTCAAGACATGGCAGGGTTTTACCACCTACCTTTAAGTAAAATCACTTCAATCACCAAGGTGGATTCTTATTTCAGCAATGAATAGTTGGCTTGCATAAATGCAACTCATTTATGAATGTCTTGAATGCGACTTTGAGAGGGATTAGTCTCCCCTGCCACGCCACAGTTCATTTAACTCAGTTTCATGCTGCGTCAGCACCAGGACAGAGGCTGAGGACAAGTAATTTGTCAGAACAAACTCGGGGGGGAAAGTTTCCAGTGCTTGTTTGGTTGGGGGTTGTTCTACAAACAGGCCAAGCTGGCACTCAAACAAAGGTGGTTGATGGTGTAAGACTTGGCATAAAATATTTATATTGTCTAATCTACTGTAACTGCCACGTGGGTAGTTCCATTCAGTGTTCTCTACTTCAGCACAGTTACAAGAATTGAGCAGAACTGGTTGTATGTTAGCATGATTATTTTAAGTAGATGTAAGCAATACTTTGTGATTTGACGTTGATCACGAAAAACAAATACGTAAGACCAAATCAAAAGAGATTCATCATCAAGCTCTCACCCTCTTTCTTCCCAGTGGAGTATCTTAGCATTTTTTAACCCTCGGAAGTTATTGGAGACCAAAACAAGAGCAAATATTTGACACCCGTTCATCAGGTGGCCAAAAAAAAGACTGCTAACAAATGCTTATGTTAATTCATAACAGTAACTGTGTGCTAACAAGTTCCCCATATTAACCTGAAAGCTGATGACATGTCTGTGCTGCATTTACACTTGTAAATGCTTGTATCTGTATCTCCAGATATGACAGCTTAAAATTAACTGTGAGGAATGCAGTATGTATTACAGCATTAGGTCTATCTGCAGCACTCTGATATTAAATATGGCTGCCTTCCTGCATAATTGTATTTATTTATATTATTTAATTTGTGTGTGTGTTATTTCCTCTTCTGATTTTGTCTTCCCATACCAATGACACATCACCGGTTTAAGTAATATTAAAAGGACAAGGAATAACTAACCAGAGGCACTTTCCATTATGTCTATTTGTTCAACTGGAAAAGCCTCTATGAAAACTGAGCTCAGTGTAAAAGACGTTCTCATAACGTCTTTTACACTGAGCTCAGTTTTCATCATAAGTCATAGTGATTGATCCCAACCTAACTTCATCAGTGGTCTGTGTAGTTATCAAAAACAAAAAAATTAGTAAATGGAAATGGCACATCCTAAGTTTGGCCTTAGTAAGTTCAAGAAACTCCTCAGGGAGAGAAAAGGTCATGGAAACCTTGCAGACAGAGATCCTCTTGGCAGGAAAATAAGGCCTGTACAGTAATTCTCCATTGTTCATAGAGAGGAATTCACCTCAAACTTGCGGCCTGTTATAGTAACTCCACAGCTTGACTTCACCTGTTGTGGTCTTTTTTTTTTTTTTTTCAGGAAACCCGTCTTAAAGAAGGAATCGTCAGACTTCAGCCTCTGGAGGAACCGCTGCGCTCAGAGCTGCTCAGTGGAAAGTTTACTGTGTTGGTAAGAGTGTTCTTTATATGTCACCCTGCATTTGGCATTAATTAAATGGAAAGGTCCAGTCTGTTGTCATATTAAAGAAAAATTAAAAGAAACTACCTATAGCCTTTTTAAACATGAAATTATTTATTTGTGGCTGTTTTTTTAGGGATTAACATGTTCAGGAGGAACCAGTGGTATTGAGTGCCCCAGACATGGTGGGAAAGCCAGAAAGTGCTGAGACGGGCATTGTTGGTTTTTTTTGTCTTTTCATGAGTGAGAATAACACCAGGCTCGTCTTTTAATGTCTCAGCTTACAATCCCACATTCAGCTGTTGCATATCAGTTTTTGCGCATTTGTTGTTGTGATGATACTATTACACGCTCATTTCATTAGTTGTTGTCTGATATAGTAAAACTTTGCTTTACTCAGACTGTAATAAAGCTAACAAAAACGTTTCCTGTGTTGCACAGAAATTCTGTCATTGTCTTACTTTGTCTTATCCTTTGTTTAAAAAAAAGAAAAAAGAAAAAGCACTAAGGGTCCTTTTGGGGTGTAAGCTATTGATTGGCTGATCTTCAAGCCAAGCAATGTTCCAGTGTCAGATAAATTTAGCCTTTTGTCAGCCCAATCACAAAATATGCCCCCCTTTCAGTGTGCACACACACACACACACACGCACACACTCTCAATCTCCTGTGTTTCCCCTCTTCCTTCCCCATTGACGTGCCACAGTGGCATTGATGCTGCACATCCTCTTGTCTGACGTCTGAGTTCTCCAGCCTCAGCAGAGGGCTTCATATCCTGTCTGAGGTATTTTTAGTCCCGATGCCCGATAACACTGGCTTATTTGCTTACAACAGACAGTTCCAGGAGCATCTTTGGATGGTGACTTTATTCAAATCAAGAGCGCCTACTTCTTCTGATACTAGCAGCCTCAACATGAATATTATATTCTTTGTCCCCTTCAGAAAGAAAGGAGCTGCAAGATGTGCAGTATCATTATTGACGAGAACTATTCCTCCTGCTGAATTGTTGACAGCCCCTTTTGGCAGGAGGCCAGTAAGCAGTATATGAACTTAAGTGCCCCCATGTGGTCATTGTTCATCCTTCATTTCTGCATAGTTTCCATTTAGCTGTCTTGTCCCTGAAGTACAGCTCCTGTAAAGCTTGATCCCAGTGATAAAGAATCCAACAAGTGAAAAATAAAGAAATTTAACTTTTAGAATAAAGGGTCCAAATGAAGTTTTCCTGTTTTTCCTGTTAATGTCTGACCTGGAGCTCAGATAATGGAGGTAAATGTACCAACATACATTTCATAGGTTAGTGCAGGAAATGAAGGTTGAAAGTATGATAAGCTTGTTACATAAGGTTGACAACTGACGTAACCATTGTGTATTGTATATTTTCAGAGTGCACGGGACCCTTCAGGGGCCTCCATCGCCCTGTACACAGCCAAACTTCATCATCCTAACAAAACAGGCAACCATGTGGTGCTTCAAGCTCTCTTCTACCTCCTGGATCGGGCCGTGGAAAGGTGAGGACGGCAGTTTCAAACTGATTGCTAGGGTATAAAATAAACTGCAATAAAATAGCTCGGCTTTCTGTGTTACTAGAAACCTTACCACTAATACATCACTTATATATCATTCAGGTTATTTACAAGTAGGTCTGTTTTCCTTGAGGAATAAATGTAATGCATGGCAACCATGCTGTATTTGAAGTGCTTACAAAATAAATAATAAAACAAAATCCCTGTATTTTTACCTAATGTGTGTATGTTTCTGTTTTATTTTTTGGTTTTCTTTTCCACAGCTTTGAGACCCAGAGGAATGGCTTGGTGTTCATTTATGACATGGCAGGATCCAACTACACAAACTTTGAGCTGGACCTCAGCAAGAAGATCCTCAACTTGCTCAAGGTTAAAATTCAGTGCTGTGGGATGTGTTATTAAAGACACACACACACACACACACACACACACACACACACACACACACACACACACACACACGTGTGTGTGTGTGTGTGTGTGTGTGTGTAGTCTCATATATATCTATCTATCTATCTATCTATGAGACTACACACACACACACACAATGGTTGCAGCTTGATTCTACTGTAACAAGCCTCTGAGTAGATCCTTGTCTTCTCAACATGTGCCTTAGTGGAAGTGAAAAAGTGAAAAAATCACTGGGTCTAACTTTTTGTACAGATGAGTTAACATCAATGTCACAACACTAAATGTTGCAGCATCCTAAATATTTCTTCTACATTTTACATAATAACTTTTTGTGTGTCTAAATCCTCAAACATTCTGATGAAAAATATCATGATATATAATATCAAGTTTTCAATGCGGCTAATAATACTATGATCACAGAATTGGAGAGATGAATATTCTGTCATTGTTGAAAATGGTTCACTCCCTTCAAGGACAAGGTTAATACATAACTGCTAAATTATGGCTGCATAATACAAACTAGTGGTGCTTATTTTGGGCATTACCTGTATGTCTCCCTGCAAGTGATTTATGCTTCAGGGCGGTAGTAGTATATAATCTGGAGTCAATAACAAAGACATTTCTGTGACCATATCAGCAGCATGTATTTTGTGCCTAGATGCTGAACTACAAAATTGACAAGAAGATAAGTTGTCGTCAGTAGAATTTTAAGTGTAGAAGCAAGGCACCACAATATAGAGTAGATAAAATATAATGAGGTTTGGTTGAATTGTCTCCAACATTTGCTTGTCTTGGGTGGCATGGTGGTGTGGTGTTTGGCATCGTTGCCTAACAAGTTTTCCCTGCGCTTTCTCTTAACAAATGATATGAGATTGAGATTGACTTACAACAAAGAATTTGTTCAAAATCTAAATGAATCCTGTTGGATCTGTGACACACTGTAACCTGTAGTTTCTTATTAGTTGTGCTGTCTCTTTCCAACAGGGGGCGTTCCCTGCCAGGCTGAAGAAGGTGTTGATTGTTGGGGCCCCAGTGTGGTTTCGAGTGCCCTACAATCTGCTCAGCCTGCTTCTCAAGGAGAAACTTCGGGAGAGGGTAAATAAAGAAATGTGGATGTGTTTCAGGGTTATTTATGCAATCAAGAGAAGAAAATAAAATTAGAATAAAACTGATTATCACCTTCTGAATTTATAAACTCCAGGTTCAGATGGTAAAAATGGCAGAGCTACGTCAACACCTCCCCAGAGACTGCCTCCCTCAGCACCTTGGTGGCTTGTTGCCCCTGGACACTTACAGCTGGAACCAGCAGCTACTGGCGGGCCAGAATGGCAGAGTAGACCCAGTGGATGAGCTGGTGGGTATCCCCTTGGAAGATACGTCCATTCACGTCCCTGGGCCTGAATCCATGCGCCCGCAGGAGCTGCTGGCACACCTCGGCAGGCTTCAGCGCTCAGGTATCCATCAGGAATATGAGGAGCTCCGCAGAGAACCACCACCAGGAACCTTCCACTGTGCACAGTGAGTTTACCTCAAGATTTTAGGGTTGGCATTGATTGCCCTAAATTTATTTTACAGTTATGGGATCATTACTCAAACAACATACATTAGGCATATAATTAATTTGGCTAAGGTTAATTCCCTAGGAAACAAAGTAATTTGTAATTTATTCAGTTTTAAAGGAAGATTGTCCTAAAGTGCCTTACTCTTAGAAGTATTGTATTAAATATTGTTGACCTAAACCTATACTACTGGCAGATGAAGACTGACATCTGTAAGCTAGCTATATTACTTAATTTATATTATATTATATTATTTATCCCTGCACGAGTGGTTACCATGTTCAGACTCATTTATTTTATTTCATTGAAGGTATCTTTTAATAAATATATCTTGGGGAAATTAGGTTCTTAGTTTGTGAACTGGGTTGTCATAGTTAACAGGCAAAAGCTAGCTATGATTAAATTGTTTTATTTGATTGTGGTAATTGTCTACAGAGCAGCCTACAATCAGGAGAAGAATCGCTATGGAGATGTGCTGTGCCTTGATCAGACCAGAGTTCGTTTGAAACCCAGAAGGAACGAGGTAAGTTCCTTCTTCACTTCAAATTCTGCATCTTACAGGTGTCATAAATAGCAGCCACAAAAAAAACTGCTAGTGTGAAAAGCAGAATAATTTGGATTCTTTTGTCTTCGTCAGCAGACAACTGAGCAGTACAGTCTCATTCAGTTATAAGAGTGATTCATAGTGTTTTCTTGAACTTGCATGTTTACTTCAGATTTTGCACAATTTCCCTTTATCTCTGGTGACAAACCTGTAATGTTTCTACAGAGATCAGACTACATCAATGCAAGCTTCATGGATGGCTACAAACAAAAGAATGCATACATTGGTACTCAAGGTATGACACATAATTTTTAATAAGTTTGTATTTACAGGTGAAGACAAGTTCGTTCTTTTTGTATGTTCAGTTTTTATAATGTTTAAGTGATTATTACATTTCAGATTTTACAGTATACAGGAGCATGATGTTTTTGTTTAGTATGTGACATAATTAGTCAATCTGGAATTTCATTGACATGGCATTTAGTTGAAGTCCCAAACACACACACACACACGCATACATACACACATGCACACATTAAGTTTATTTTGATTCCAATAAAAATCATACTAAGATAGAAGATTTAAACTGTCTAAATAGTCTAACAGTGAACAGTCTAAATGTATGAGAAAAAGCTGATAGGTTACAATTCAATTCAATTCAATTCAATTTTATTTGTAGAGCGCTTTTTACAATTGACATTGTCACAAAGCAGCTTTACACAACCAAAGAGCAGTGCATGAACAGTGTATGTGTATGAGTCATAATAATCTGATTGTCCCTGATGAGCAAGCCGAGGGCTGATGAAACAGTGGAGAGTTGAACGTTCTTAAGGCACTGGTGCAATTTCTTACTGTAATACCATATGGATTTAGTCAGTGTTATTGTATCCACAACTTACATGGTGAAGTGTAGATTGAAATGGTCATGTTTCAGCCTTCAGGCTTAATTTTAAGCACAAGTTTAATTAGAGATTTTTTTTAAGTTAGAAGACAAAATGAAAATAACAGATAATATGGGCAGACCAGGGTGAGACTAACAAAGAGGAGGTCAAATTGGCAGGATGTTAGCCAAGTACTAAGTTGTTGAAGTTATTTAGGTAGAACAGAAAACAAAGATGAGAAAAGGAGAGAGTCTCCAGCTAATTTTTACTAGCATGCCTAAAAGTCATGGTTGTTTTTATTAGGGTTTAGTACATGTGTAGCTCATTAGGCTGCTGTTCCATGCCATCAAATTGATATGCTCCATTAAATTTGATCACTGACTGAACTTTCTAGTGTAATTTTAAATTTGCTTTCAATCCCCTGTTGTACTGTGTAGGACCACTTGAAAGGACGTACAGTGATTTCTGGAGAATGGTCTGGGAACAAAATGTTCTTGTCATCGTCATGACAACCAGGTAATTTGAGTTCATTTTTAAAATAGGAAAAACACCACAAACGATTTGTTGAGTCAAAGAAGTTACCAGTTTCCAGTAATGTAACACATTTAGTTGATTAAGTATGTCCTGTCTCTGTGCTGCAGGACAGATGAGGGCAGTCGAAGGAAGTGTGGACAGTACTGGCCTCTGGAGGAAGGGGGACAGGAGGTCTATGGCCATATGGCAGTGGTGAACCAAAGGGTGGACCGCCACACCCACTACAATCACACCACACTTGAACTGCACAACACTGAGGTACAACTATAAACCACTGTAAGAATACAAAGTAGATGGTGGGGGGGGGGTTCATTTAGTCAACAACAACAAATACATAATTACATATATACACATACACTCACAAATTATCGTAGCTAGATTCATTTTCCTACCTTTGTTCATGTCCTATTAAAGCAATGTAAGCAAATCCATATGTTGTCATTTTTACTTTCCTGTCTGCGTACAAATTAAATAAATGTTAAGTAGTAAAATTTTGATGTGCTGGTTGGCAAATTTTAATTTTTTTACTTTGCATCGAGCCAGAGACAGGCTAGCTGTTTCCCCCTACCTCCAATGTTAATGCTGAGCTAAGTTACTTGCCTGTGTGCTCCAGCTTAATGTTCAAAGCTGTAATTAGTTTATTTAACTCTGGGTGAGGAAGCAAATAATGACACACTGTTCCTTCCTAAATATTTTTTATCCATTCAGACATGTGAACAGAAACAAGTGAGCCATTTCCAGTACCTCAGCTGGCCGGACTATGGCGTTCCCACCTCAGCTGTGACTCTCATTGATTTCCTGGGAGCCGTAAAGAGACAACAGAGGAAAATGGTGAAGGCTTTGGGACTCCAGTGGACAGGCCACCCACTGGGACCCCCAATGGTGGTCCATTGTAGCGCCGGAATTGGGAGAACAGGTGAGTGATCTGTTCCAAGGCTTAACCTTTATTTTATCTTTTCATTGCTTCGGTTGTTTTCAGACAATGTAAGACAGTTAGTTTGTTAAAAGCACTTATTTTAAGGACTGAAAAATGTTAAGACACAATTTTTTAGGAACTTCAGGGATTAAGAAGAAGTCTGAATGGCACACTAGGGTTTTAGACAGGAAAAGCCTAGACTTGTCTCATTTCTTTTAAGACAGTAATAACATTTCTGCTTGGAGTGCCACTGCTAACCAGACCTGTTGTTGGCAGGTACCTTCTGCGCCCTGGACATCTGTCTGTCGCAGCTACAGGACGTAGGCTCACTAAATGTGTGCCAGACAGTGCGACGCATGAGAACACAGAGAGCCTTCAGCATTCAAACCCCAGACCAATACTACTTCTGCTACAATGCCATTTTGGAGCATGCCCAAAGACAGGGCCTGCTTCCAGCCAACCAGTGAGCTCCAGCCATGATGCCGTGTTGTGTGACCAATTAGTGAATACAGGAAAAGTAAACTTCCTCGCAGATTTTGTCTTGTGAAACTAGGCCTTTTTTTTTTTTTATTAGCAGACAGTGACCCAAGACAGTGACGATAAAAAAAGGCTTCAGTGTTGACATTCTGGCTGCCAACAATGTGACATTTTCTTTTCTGCTGAACGTATCTCAGAAAATACATGGTAGACTGAAACCAACTGCTTCAGTGTTGTGCAGTTTTGTTGTGTGAGTGGTCAGGTACATTGAGTGAAGTGATTGAGGTAATGTTCATTAACCTTTGGTTTATTTATTGAAAAGGGCAAAAATGTAGGGAGCTAAAAGGATCGATTCACCCCAAAATGATCTCAATATCCATCTATCCTGCAGTATATCAGTTAAAACTCTCCGGTTGTTTTTATGATGGCCATTATCCACCCTAAAGACATGCTTCTTTTACTTTTACCCTTAATAACTACTGTGGAAATTTCTGTTTTGGTAGCCAAATGAATTCCCCAGCGTCATTATTATCGGCAGTGGATAATATCTTCATTCGTTGCATGAAGTCAGTACCAAGCATAATAATTGTTTTGGAAATAGCTGAGTTGAACCTGAAGTTTCCAACTTTATGCTTTTTTATGTCCAAATTGTATTTATTGGAGTTTTGACAGGTGAGATATGAATCACTGACACAATTTAGATTTTGGGGTGAAACGATCATTTAAGGACACATTGATATTATATACGGGGAGTCTAATCTCCACTGTCATGCATCAATAAAAGGGTAGTTTTTGCACTTCCTGCGTCCCGTAAATATTGCGTTCATCTTTAGCGTATGGTAGATGCCACATACATGGTACGAACTAAGTATGCATAGTCTAAGGCGTGTCATGCAAAACACAAAGAGATAAAACTGCCCAATGTGTTGCCACACATTCAGTTATCAGACTGTAAACTCCCAAATGGCCATTTGATTGCTCATTAAATTACTGTACATATTAATTTCTTGATAGTTTTGTTTGTTTTTATTTTTCTAAATGTATCCACTGAAACCTAGACCTTCAACCTTGACCCCAACTTTCAGTACAGTGACCAGAGTCTATGGCTGCCTTTGCTCACTAGCAGTGCCACCATGCTTGTGGGAATGTATCGCTAAGCCCACCACACACATGCGCGCGCGCACACACACACACATACACCTGTTTAGAGCAGTCTGTGCTGCAGTGATTATACCATTGAAGCATACATCTATGTGAGTCATCAGTTAAGACCTCATGAGTAGTGCAATACTTTTTGTTTCTTTGTTTTTTGACTCAAATCATGTCTTAGCACTTTTAACCGTTCCCATTCTGCTCTGAGATTAGTCTTTATGGTGATAGGATGAGATGACAAATAAAAATAGGAATTCTGTCATGCAGGGATAACTTGATTGTTACTGATAAGTTTAGTAATGCTTAAATATGAAGCATTTAGTGACATTTTGGACTTAATACAAATGTCTAAATAGAGCTTTATTGGGACAAACCAAGAGGATTTTGCAAGGAAACCAGAAATTAATGATAGCATTGCTGAATACGCATGCACAAATCTGTGCCTACACCCTATAAACTCCTTCTTGGGCACTTGAGAGTCAGACATTTGAAGTATATTTTCATCATTGTTACTTTAAGTTCAATAGACTGTGGTTGTAATCAATGCTTTCATCTGGTCCCAGTATCTTGTCATTTTTACAGAGTAAATGTACAAATACTGAGTGTCTGTGTGTCATATGTTGCATTATATTGTTGCCAGGTGAAGAGAAAAATGTGTTCTTTACTACAGAATTCATATTGAATTTGCTTGTAGTGAAGCATTTTTTAAGTCTGCCATATTCTCATGCACTCTGATTTGAGAATAATTTTTCTTTTCAATAATGGATGCAAAATGTGCCCTATTTTATTTTTCTATTGTATTCAGTAACTGTTTTCATATGATTACCCCAGGATATACAGTTATCGACATTAATTTTATATTTGTTCTGTTATAACCTATTACATTACCATTCCTATGACAATTGAATCAAGCTATACTGTATTAAATACAAACTGTCAATGTGTACGTTTGTACAAATTGTGTTTTTTTTTTTCATACTAAGCTGATTTATTACTGCCAGTAAGAGTGTAAAAACATGACAGAAAAAAATGACACGATCGTATCCCTGAAACAAACGCTAAACTGTTCTTGTATTTTTGTTTCTGCGAGTAATTTAAAAGCTTTAAAATAGATTTTTATATTAACATTGCGTCGGCTTCCTGTAATCTGAAATGTCTTTATCACATGCCCGTAGACAATTTTAACCCAATTCTGCAATTCCCCAAAGCTTAATGCAGTGTTATACTGTTCGTTTACTATGAGCGTGTCCAGTTGCAGCAGGAAGTTTTCTTATTTTAAGGAAACATAGATCTAATAAGCTCCGTGTACGACCTACAAGCATCAAGCAGAAGACAGACAGTGACTTGCAGAAAAACATAGAGGAACATTTAGCCACTAAAGAGCTGCATGTTTAACATAAAGAATAATCAGTTGATGAAAGCAGGTTAGATTTATTTGATCTGTAAGTAATAGGGTTAAAAGTCCTAGTGGGTAGAATCCAAAACAGTGTTGCAGTTCAGCTTTAATTTTAGGTTTGTCACTTCCTTCAGATCCTGCACAATCAACAATCAAATACGTTAAGAAATGAGAAAAGAGACTTCATTCACATCACAAAGGTGGTGAATCACATGTCATGGCCTTAAACATTGCTGAACGATATTCTGATGCACAGAATATCTTTGGGAGGAATGTTATTTACCTCCAGGAGGGTTCAAAGTTCACTGGAGTCACTCGCCTGCATCTTGGTCTCGATTCATTTTCAACAACAGCCAAGTTAAAGAGATTCAAATCAGAATTTAAAAATGTATATATGCCAATATGTGATCAGATTGTTTTATGTTCTTCTTTATTGGTCTAAGCCACAAAAATCTATTGCAAAATAGAGATACTGTGTATTCACGCTTTCTAGTCATATGCTGACTTTGACCCAGTTTCAGCTCTTTCTAAAGCCATGGACTGATTACATGTCATTTCAGCTGACTGACAAATGAAGGGCGAAAACATCCCTTTCTTCTTGAAATACAGACCTGGTGGTTGCAGTCCCACTAAACTACTGCATAGGCTCGACAAATACAATAAATTCACTTTAGCTAGACTGTGGCGTTTACCACACCACACCAAAATCAGCAGCGTAGGCAACAGCACTGAAATGTGAATACCCACAAAATGATGTGTGCACTGCCGTGCACTCCCAGTATGCTGAAACACTGCTGAACGCAGCAACGTGGGGATATTTCTTTCTCAACAATGCTTATTTTTGGGTGTGGTATGATGTCCTCAGGGAAAATGATCAGTGTCTGTAAACTGCAGCAGTAAAGCATACTAAGAGCCACGTTCAGCGTATGTATATTCCTTCTCCTCCACTATCTATTGGTGTCCTGTTTGTCTCAATAGAGAACAGTATAATGACGAATGACGTTCGTATAGGCTGGGTTAAGGTTACACCATTATACTGTATGTTGTTGGATTAATGCCTCTAAATACTACACCTAATGATACAGTCACACACTAACTATGACGAGAATTATTCATATGAGATCCAAGACCTCCAATCATCCTCTGTACCACATGACGGAAAGATGACAAACCCAAAAAACATTTTTACACAAATAAATAATAACCTGATATGTTTCAATAAATTACAGTATTACTCCATCACACGTCTTTACTGTGATGTGTTACAATATGATGCTGTATTCAGAATTTTAAATCTTAGCAGTATATTATACAGCACGTTACAATATAATACTGCGTCCAGGGCTTCTTTTAGAACATATTTAAGTAAAATAGGAAGTTGTAATAATAAATAACTGTAATACCAGTGTACTGTAATGGTAATAGAACATTACTTTATAAATTACCTTTCTATGATGTTAATACCTGGAGGTTTCTTCTCCACTGTTGCTTAGTGCTTCCTTAACGGGGGATTTGTTGGGTGTTTTTACTCTGTACGGTGTTAAACCTCACACCGTAAAGTGCATTGACTTTGCTTTTGCTTCTACTTGGTGCTATGTAAACCGAATGTTTTCTGTTCTTCTCTATGCATTTGGTGGTTTGCCAGGAGATGGGGTGTTAGGAAAACCATTCTGAGCTGTAAAATACAGGAAATTAAATGTAAATTAAACGTTTAAGAGCTTAAAAGAATAGTTAATTGACAGAGAAAATAAACATGACCTCTTCCCTACAAATCTCTGCAGGTTCTAGCTTCATAAACATCAACATTTCTTAAATGTTGTTTTCTTTTATGAATATAATCTTCAAATATTTAGTATATCTGTTTGTTTTTTTTCTTGGATTGTAAAGATGCCATCATGGTTTCTTGGATCTTGTGATGAGACATCTTTAAACCCATTCTCTGACATGTTATAAATGAAATGATTCATCAGTAATGAACATAAAAATCAGCTGCAGCCTTGACTTGAAATATGACCTGCAGAAGTAGCTACTGGCCCTGTGTCATCTTAAATAACAATAATAATAATAACAACAATAATAATAAATACTTAACGCACAGTATTTGCATAAATGTACTTCCTACACCATTGCTCCAGATAACTTTCTAGCATTGGGAATATAGTGGGTTTTGGTGCCAGTCATGCCCACAGCCTCCATCTGATGGAGTCAGTGCAGTTTCCGTTGTGCGTCCTCGGTTTTAGCGGGTTATATTCAAAATAAAATGACGTGGCCTGTAGTGTGCGCCAATGCTGGCGGAGGGGGGCGTCTCCAACTATTTTGTTACAAACACGAATCCGGAGTAAGGAGTCTTTTTCCTGGGTATGTAACAGCTGCTTAAATTATATTTACAATGTCGCTGCTGTAACAAGTGAACGATGTCGGCTTCGAAGTGCAGCTCGCGTGTGGTTCTGTTGCGCCTTTTGTGTCTTCAAATGTATTGGAGAGGTTTTTTTTTTTGTGGGTGCTCGTAAACGGGAACAGAATGGCCAAAACATAACGTGGTAGATGGTAAAAATCTTCACGTCGTCATTTTGTCCGATAGTAAACAGTCTGCTCTGGGCGGTGTGCTGATCCTCTGAGGCATCCCGCGGTCTGCGAGTCGAAACCTTCCGTCTGCAGCGTTGTGTGAGCATGTAACGCTTGTTTGCAAATGGATCGGTGGTGGTGGTGGTGGTGGTGGGGGGTGGTGTTGTGGTGAGAGAGGTTAGACATTTTACTCCCCACTGTTGGAGTAAACAAAGAATATGATTTGTTAAAAGCGCGGTCGTTCCCTTTGCCGGAAAATCGAGCCGATTTCGGTTGCGTTCTTTGGGAACGCGGAGAATGGCGCGGCTCCGCCGAGGTTTCCACACAGCGACGCCGTAGTTCCCGTTTCGTTTGACTTTGGCATTGTTTAGTAAGGGCAACTGGATCTGGCTCTTGTCGCCCACAAAAGGTGCAGCCTTCGCCGCACAGGCCCTGCACTTTAGCGGGTCCACCGGTGGTCATGCAACGCGTCCGCTGCCGTATGATGCGTTTTTGTGCCATGAACCCTTTTGTTTGGAGTGTGCAGCCTGCAAATACCCACGTCGTCCGACGCTGCAGGGGCTGGCTGCTCCTCCTGATCGTGTGTTTCGATGTTAAGAGGATCTCCCGGGCACACTGTTGGTCGTCTTGCATGCTTTTTTTTTTGTCATTAAACTTGAATAATGTATTAGTGAATTAGCCTCGACACACTTTTAGGGAGTTGGAACCAGCTGCGACTGAGCCCAGTTCTACTGTCGGACGGTGGCACGTCAAAGCAACAGACGCACGAAATGATGTGAGAATTTAGGGAGAAAACAGTCGGGATGGTGGAGCTCTGCGTGTGTGTGCAGCAGCCCACTGTCGCTCCTGAACCCTCCTCGGACTGGAGGGAGGAATCCCGGGCTGGTGTTGCAGCTCCGCCTGTCGTGGGCGATGGTTTATTTTGGAAGTTCCACCTTTTGGGGATTTGTAATGGCGGTTCCGCGCAACGATTGGCCGCAGTTTCCTTACAGGGGAGGGACACCAGAGCAAAAGCAGACTCCCCCCTACAAAGTCACGTGTTACCAAACTCCAGGAAGTGGCTAGTTAAGCAGCTAGATCATGGATGCATCAAGGAGAAGTTAATACTGTCATAATACATGCATGACACAGATCCTGCACATCAGTCATAGGACAAATTGTTGCACCTCTACCGTGTACTATCTCGGTATGTGGGAGTGGCAAGCTGCTTTGCTGCATAGACAAGTGCTTCAAATACAGTGATATAGAAATAAAGCTGGATTACCAATGTTGAGCTCATGCATATTTTAAAATGCGGCTCAATACATTCATTTAAGAGTCCAATAAAGGGACTACAGTTGTGGGAGTGTGTGCTGTGTGATAGAAACTTACAGGGAATGGACCCAACAGTTATTACTTTTATTAAATAGTTAAATACAGCAATTAATAAACTGAAAATTTACTATATATATTCACTTGAAACAGACACACATCAACCAACAAAAAAATCACAGTTGTGCTTACGGTTTTAAAAGTACAAGTTACAGTGCCAGGGGTCTGACTCTATAATCACACATTAATCTTAAATGTTATTTTACTTATTAAATGTGATGTTTTGAGTTCTGATGCTGGCATAGTAATACTATACAGTGCTGTTCATTTCTTTAAAACATTTGAGAAGCTGGATCCAGAGAAAGTTTGGCATCAATGCAATAAGTATTTAAGGGTAATGTAAAAGTTTGCACACACTAAATGCCATCGATAAGGGAAGTCAGTAAGGACCCAACAACTTTTTTTTATTATTTAGATTTTTTTTTTTTTTTTGGCTGAAATAATACAATGATTACTAATAAAAACATAATAATTTGTTATGAATTCAAAGCATATTCAGTTTTTAACAAACTTTTTCTCTTTTTTTTTTTTTTTTTTGCAATTTCAGCCAGGCACATAATCACTGCATGGGATGAACATAATGTCTCCACTATTTTTGACTATTTAGAATAATTATTTACCATTAACACTTTGTATTAATACATAGAGTTGCACACTTGGAATGAAACACAGGACAAACACTTTCATTATGATGAATAGATAGTTTATTAGGTCTTGAAAGCTTTTTAAATTTGACTGTATCACCTTCTTTACTAATTGTCCAGATGCACCACATGTCCTGCTCTTTTATTTATTATAACCTTTCCCTGTTGGCATTGTGGCGCTTCAAGTTAAAATAGGCGTGTTTGGTAACAGCGCCATAAATTCGTGATTGACAGTTCAAATGCCCAACCCAGGCCTCTCGCCCCGCCCTCCTGCGGATCCTCTGAACGGATTGACCAATCGCGTCCACGCGAGGGCGGGGCGCTATTTAAAAAGCCACGCCTCCCCCGCTGCTAACCGAACGGAGATTGTTTTCCTCTCGAGGAGATTTTCACTTTGCAGCATTTAGCTTTAGTTGTTTATTTTACAATCGCACGTCACAGATAAGTTGCTTTTCCACCTACACGTCGCTTTGGTATTTTCTCCAGCCTGAGGTGTAGCAGTTAACCCACAAATAGCGGATTATCAAGGCACCATCTCCGAACTTCAGCTTGCTATTTAGGAGAGGGGTGAGTTCATCTGAATTCATTCAGTAAGCTAACACGTCTAGCTAGCTACCTACCGTTAGCAGACGTTATAAAGTACACCGTGCCGGAGAGCGACGTTTCCTCGCCTGTCACCCACTCTTAGCTAATCCTGATATGAGCAGTAATCAATCGACAGAGAGTTCTTCCTACAGATGGCTTGTTTCAGCAACAGCGAGCCAGATCGCTAATGTTAGCTGCATGTGCTTCCCTGCTAGCCCCGGACGGTTCTCGGTGTCGGGGCTGCTCATGTTGTTTACATTAGCTACCAGCTAACTGGCAGCTCACAACCCCTTGTCGACAAAACAAGTTCCAGTCGAAGTTATTAAAATCAAACATTTAAACGATTTAACGCTGTGTTGTTAGTCTACTGGCTTAGCAAGTGAGCTACTTTTAGTGCTTACCTGCTTGAAATGGAGAGTAATTTGCTGCACCTCCTGCGCCATGCTCTAAATGGCGGGCGTAGGGAAAGCGTCGTGCTGTAACTCGAGGTCGGTGTTTGTGTTTCTAGGCCATAAAGGAAAGCTTCACGAAGCTGCTGTCGACTGGCGTCTGTTAATGTGTTCAAAGCATGAGGGCGTCTGCTTGTACGTGACTATAACGTTACTAAGCCGGGGAAAGTTGATATATCTATAAATACTGCAGCCTCGCTGTCTTCGGCTGCGGCTGAGGGGTTGTTAGTGGACGGCTCGGTGGAGTCGGTGACGGTCGTTGTGTCGCTTTTGCTCAGTACTATGGGTTTGAAACGTTATTTATTCCTCCCCCCCGTCGGGTTTGTAAGCCTGGTCTTTCGATAAAGCCACTCACTGACGTGACGAGCAGTAGTAGCTGCCTTGAGGAAGTTGTGAATGGCAGCAGACGGACTCCCTCGTTCCCACAGCACCTGTTTGTTGCATCGGTGACGTCGGCTGTGTGAGTTTCATTGGCTGCGGATCCTGAGAGTTTAACATTCAGTACATGGTGACATTTAGGTGCAGTTCACTGTCGTTTACAGCGAGACACAGCTAATCACAGCAAAAGAAGAGTTTCTGAATTATGATGGAAACTGCAGCTTTTGTATCCGAAGCTTCAACCTGTGGAGCAGCTCTCACAAGACTGGAAATTCCAAGCTTGCCTTTCAGATTGGACAGCTCACATTGTTGACATTACTGTTGGGTGAAACATCAGCATCAACACCATAGATATGAACCCACGATCACCTCATAGCCCAGCACAAACGTAGTTGTTTGGTCTCTAAAACCTACCGAGATCATGCTAAATAAACTCAATAATTCCCTAAAAGATATTCAGTTAAACACAATATAATGAATGCAGTGAGTAACACTTCCCACGACTGTCTCGGAGCAATGTATTGCCCAACACCACCAGCCTGTGTGCGCCAGTGTGCCTTCCCCAGGGAATGTCCATTTTACAATTTACTGTCATGTACAAGTTAGAAAAGCTGCTCATCTGTAACCATTTGCTTTTGGAAAAAATTGCTTGCAACAATTTGTTTACTCTCATTCAATTTCTGGATTTAACAGATGTTTGCCTTGGCTATAGCTTTCACAAACACACAAACTTTCCTCATTTTCATAATTTGCTCCACATCACGTACAACACATCACCACATCTCTAGTATATACTAATCTGGGCTTTGTGTTGGGAGACCCTAGACATTGGCAAGTTCAAATTAAACTGTATCACTCTAATGTATTAATTGAATAAATGAAAAATGGTATGCACTATCACCCATGAATAAGTCAGTATATTCCTGTTAATTGCTCAGTATTTGTGCCACCTGAAGCATTCTTTAGATCTATGCTCTGAGACTATACATATAAGTATAATTATAATAAGCAAATGATTTAGTGAAATCAAGAGACTCTTTTAATGGATTCTGATGACTTGATAGTTCTCTGTGAAATAAAGTGCACATGTTGTTCTTTATACCTAGGTCTCTCAGCTCTCATGAGTATGAGTTCATAATGAAGCGGCGACTGGAGGATCAGGAAACGGTTTTTGCGTCCCAGCAGCAGCGACGCCTTGCTGGCAACGCCGAGGCTTTCCAGCATCGTGTCCTGGCGCCAGCTCCAGCCCCAGCCCCAGCTGTGTATGAGGCCGTGCCTGACAGCATGCAGCCCACAGCAGGCGTCCAGTACTCGGTCCCCCAGGGGTATCAGGTATAGCGTGCTTGTCCAGTCTAGATTTGTTGGCTGTCAGTGTGTGGTGTTGATTGTAGTGAGTTGTCTGTTTTTTCTCTCTATAAGCTGTTACCGGTGTCTCACTTTTAGTTATAGAATTTAGTTTTAGAATTTGTGCTAATTATATTTAATGTGATGGTTTGAATAAATTTTCTTCTTGTCACGGTGCTATGAGATATGTTGCTACTATATGCTATCTTGGTTCAAGTGGTTTTGCTTTTTCAGGTTCCCACCGTGGCCCAGAATAGTGGAGGGCATAGCCACACTCCAAGTCCAGCCATCCACAGTGGGTCCCACCACCATAGCCCAGCAGTCCAATCCCATGGGCCTTCAGTGATGTCAGGACATGCCCATACGGCTGCTCCTCAAGCCTCGGTGCAGGGCCAGCAGCAGTTCCAGAGGCTCAAGGTTAGCGTGCCATGTTTATTTTGATAGCCCTGTTTAGAGTTTAGTGGATTGGTTTGTTGCTTCTTATTTGAACCCATTTTCCATTTTTATTTAATTTGTTTGTTTGTCCATCACAAAGACTTGTTTCTTATTGCAATGTGTTTTACAAAAGAACTGGGGTACTGCTGCCAGAACTGGGTGCAGAAGGCAAACAGAGGAGTAGATTGATGAAATTGACTTTCCCTCTTTTCTTTCCCTAAGGTGGAGGATGCTTTGTCTTACTTGGACCAAGTGAAACTACAGTTTGGCAACCAGCCTCAGGTCTACAATGACTTTCTGGACATAATGAAAGAGTTCAAGTCTCAGAGGTGAGGGTACTTTTCTTGATACTGTGTCTCATTGGCTGCAACATTCTTGTTCCTACTCTGTTCTATGCAAGACTAAAAGATACACTATTACTATCAAACCAGAATAACTTCCCTGTTTATTTTTTCTGCCACCATAAAAATAATCACCTCAGGGGGCAGAAGCTGCTGAAAAAAACTGTGATATCACACAAAGTTGATAACTTACTAATTCACCCTTCCTGTTTTTGTGTTTCCAGTATTGACACTCCTGGGGTCATTAGCAGAGTGTCACAGCTTTTCAAAGGTCACCCTGACCTCATCATGGGATTCAACACTTTTCTGCCACCTGGCTACAAGATCGAGGTCCAGACCAATGACCTGGTCAATGTGACCACACCCGGTCAGATCCACCACATCTCCCCACATGGCATTTCTGTCCAGAACATCCCTATAACAGGAGCAGCTACCCAGCACCAAGCCCAGCTACCATCTGCTGCAACCACCTCTGCTCCACCCCTTTTAGCACAGCCCACTCCTCCCAAGATGAGCAAGGTGAGTACCAAATGGAGACGGAGAAAACTGATTGACTGATGGACACTAGGCACATCGAAAAAAAAAAAAAAACAAAAAAAAAAAACAGTTACTCCAATCTCCACAGTCTGGTTCAGTTTAAAGAAAGTTTTTTTTGTGTTGCAGCATCTGGTTTAATCTCTAAAACCCTTCGTGTTCTAGCCTCTTCAGCCCCAGGCCTTGACACCGAGCAGCCAGAGCAATCCGTCCATACCTGCGTACACCTCTCCCCGGTCTCCTCCCATGCAGCTCCACCCACCAGTCAGCGGGACCCCCACCGGTCCACCCATGCAGAACAACCAGCCTGTGGAGTTCAACCATGCCATAAACTACGTTAACAAGATCAAGAACCGCTTCCAGGGTCAGCCCGACATCTACAAAGCTTTTCTGGAGATCCTCCACACATACCAGGTCAGCACCAGAAACCTTAAAATAGGAGACTGTTATTAGTATTGTTTTCCTGGGGTGACTTTAATTTTCTGTCTGCCCACTACAGAAGGAACAGCGTAATGCAAAGGAGGCCGGAGGGAACTACACACCTGCTCTGACGGAGCAGGAGGTTTACGCTCAGGTGGCCAAGCTCTTCAAGAACCAGGAGGATCTACTCTCAGAGTTTGGGCAATTTCTCCCTGATGCCAACAGTTCAGTGGTGAGTCAAGATACTCGACACTTCTTGCTTCAGTTTCCCCCCTCAAAGTGGCAAATCACCTCGCAATTAAGACACCATATCCATATATGGCTTGTGTTAAGAATATTATATATTCTCCATAGATGTTAAATAAGACCACAGCTGAGAAGGCAGAGTCTGTACGGAATGACCACGGTGGTACCGCCAAGAAGCTGCAACTCAACAACAAACAGAGGCCCAATCAGAACGGCTGCCAGATCCGTCGACATCCAACTCCAGGGACCACACCACCCGTCAAGGTACAGTATATACAAGCAGTCTCACATACTGCTGAAGCGAAAGTTATGTCAATGTTATTTTTTTTATTTTAGTTTTCTATGTCTGTTTTTGTTGGATTGTTCTATAATTACTGTACCTTGATCTCTCCATTGGTATTTTGGTAATGCCACAGAAGAAGCCGAAGTTACTCAACCTGAAAGATCCATCAGTAGCAGACGCCAGCAAGCATGGGGTCGGCACAGAATCTCTGTTCTTCGAGAAGGTGAGATTCTCATTAGTTTATTGTCGATTGTGTGATTTAGTTTTTAATAAGTAATAATGTTATTTTTGTGTATCTAGAGAATGCAACAGTTTATATAATTGTTTCTCATCGCAGGTTCGTAAAGCCTTGCGAAGTGCAGAGGCCTACGACAACTTCTTGCGGTGTCTGGTCATCTTTAATCAGGAGGTGATCTCCAGGGCTGAACTGGTTCAGCTGGTGCTGCCCTTTTTAGGGTGAGTTGTCTCACACAGCAGATGAAATAAATGCTCATGTGTCATCTGTACTTATATCTCATATATGTGTTATTCACCTAATCCTGTCCTACAGAAAATTCCCTGAGCTGTTCAACTGGTTTAAAAACTTCCTGGGATATCGGGAAATGTCCCACATAGAAACATACCCCAAGGAACGGGCCACTGAAGGAATCGCTATGGAGATTGATTATGCTTCCTGTAAGCGGCTAGGCTCTAGTTACAGAGCCCTGCCCAAAAGCTACCAGCAGCCCAAGTGCACTGGCAGAACTCCACTCTGTAAAGAGGTGAGTGCAACATTCAAGGAAAGTTCAGACATATCCAGACAGATGTTTTTTTATTACTTAAACTCCAGTTGTTTTACAGTATTTCAGCTCAGTTATTTAACAAACTGAATGT
Source organism: Anabas testudineus (assembly GCF_900324465.2). Taxonomy (NCBI): domain Eukaryota; kingdom Metazoa; phylum Chordata; class Actinopteri; order Anabantiformes; family Anabantidae; genus Anabas; species Anabas testudineus. Next base: position 19,671,480 of record NC_046615.1, read on the forward strand.
TGACACTGGCAATATTAGCATGAAATTGCCTCATGTTGGAAGCTATTTGGAAAAGATAAAATTTTGTTGGCAAAAATACCAATTACTGACACCATTTTACTTCATGTAATATTAAGAATGTGGAGCTCAAATTTAAGTTCAGTTTTTTCCTTTTCTGTCCAGGTCTTAAATGACACCTGGGTCTCCTTTCCCTCCTGGTCTGAGGACTCCACGTTTGTCAGCTCCAAGAAAACTCAGTATGAAGAGCATATTTACAGATGTGAAGACGAACGCTTTGAGGTGAGCAGGTTAAGTTGTTAAGTTGTTTTGTATGTTTCCCTAATGTCACTACCATGAAGAAGAAATGTTTTTTCAAGTTTTTTCCAATATATTTTTAGATTTCCATTTCCATCAATGAATTAACATCGTCCATAAACAATCTTTCAAAGTACTAGAGAAAGGTTGAGTGGCCAACGGACATTTTTTTTTCCCTCAGCTGGATGTTGTGCTGGAAACTAACCTGGCCACCATCAGAGTTCTGGAGACAGTACAGCGTAAGTTGTCCCGTATGTCTGCGGAGGAGCAGGCTAAGTTCCGCTTGGACAACACACTGGGCGGCTCTTCAGAGGTTGTGCACCGCAAAGCGATCCAGAGGATATACGGGGACAAAGCACCTGACATCATTGACGGCCTGAAGAAAAACCCTGCAGTTTCTGTCCCCATCGTGTTAAAGAGGTGAGTAACAAACTTCTTACCTCTTACTTTGATAATAGTGAGAGGATAATTAGAGGATAATTATTTAATCAGTGTTGGTGAGAAAGTGCAGGTCAACATAAAGCTGTGTTTTCTGAGAAGAAATTAAAAATAAAGTGCGCACAAACTCCCTGTTTATGGGAAGCTTTAAATGTGTGCACATCAGCTTCTTTCGGGCCCAGACTAAGGTTTTGAACTCAGCTTATAAACCCATTACTCACAGAGGAAAAAGCTAAATTACGTTGAAGTGGTGGATTTAAATACGGCTCCTGACAATTACTGATTTTCTTTTTGTTTGGCTCACACTGTTTATTGCTGTGTACTTTAGTATTCCTGTCTGAATTGTATCATATTGCAGCAGATGTTTGCATCTTAGTGTGATGATGCAGAGTAAACAGGATTCAGGCTGTAAGCATGTGCATTACTGCTGTTGTAAACAGGTTAAAGACAAAGGAGGAAGAGTGGCGGGAAGCCCAGCGAGGCTTCAACAAGATCTGGAGGGAGCAGAACGAGAAGTATTACCTCAAGTCTCTCGACCATCAAGGCATCAACTTCAAACAGAATGACACCAAAATGCTTCGATCCAAGTCCTTGTTGAATGAAATCGAAAGCATCTATGATGAGGTAAACTTCCTTCTGCTGTGCCTCCCAGTGACAGAAACTATTCACACAAAATATGGAAAAAAAACAAATATACCAAACTGTGTTAGTCGTATTTGTTTGTAGCAAAACAATTTTAGGAAATTGTTAATCAAACTACAATAAACAGTAATCAGATCTCCCACAGATCCAGATCTTCAAATCAAAGTGCTCTATCTTATATTCTCTGCTTCTAAGATACCAACGTTTAATTGTTTTTGCACTGCAGCGCCAGGAGCAGGCATCTGAAGAGGGCGCCACTCTACCCACAGGCCCCCACCTGACGTTGACATATGAGGACAGTCAGATACTAGAGGATGCAGCAGCACTCATCATCCACCATGTGAAGCGGCAGACCAGTATCCACAAGGAGGATAAATACAAGATCAAGCAGATCATCTACCACTTCATCCCAGACATGCTTTTTTCACAACGGGGCGAGCTCTCCGATGTAGAGGAGGAAGAGGAAGAAGAGGAGATGGATCTAGAGGAAGGCGCTTCCAAAAAGCACAATGGCGTCCCCGGCAGCGGGAGCCCTTCCAAGTCCAAGTTGTTGTTCAGCAATACGGCGGCGCAGAAGCTGCGTGGATGTGACGACGCCTATAACCTCTTCTACGTCAACAACAACTGGTACATCTTCCTGCGACTGCACCAGACGTTGTGTTCGCGTCTGCTTCGGCTGTACGGGCAAGCAGAGCGACAGATCGAAGAGGACGTGAGGGAGCGAGACTGGGAGAGGGAAGTGCTGGGACTCAAGAAGGAGAAGAACGACAATCCAGCCATTCAGCTCAGACTCAAGGAGCCCAGTGAGTAACAACAAATCGATCGCAGTGCATTTTTAGGAATTTCCTACACTACAGTGAATAAAAACAACATTAAAGTACAAAACCTGACAGTGTATTAATCTAATATATGTATAAAATGTTGATCTACTCAACTGTTTGATTCTTTATATTTCTTCCCTACAGTGGACATTGAGGTGGAAGATTACTACTCTGCCTTCTTGGAGATGGTCAGGAATTTGCTGGATGGAAACATGGAGGCCTCCCAGTATGAGGACTCTCTGAGGGAAATGTTCACCATCCATGCTTATACTGCCTTCACAATGGACAAGCTCATCCAAAGCATTGTTCGGCAGGTGAGGTTTAGTTAGTTTAGTTCTCACCACCACACATTCCAGAGAATGGTTGAAGTAGTTTTTTAAATTTTATTTTAACAAAATAACGAGGCTTTCTCTCCTTGCAGCTCCAGCATATTGTGAGTGATGAGATCTGCGTCCAGGTAACGGACCTTCACCTGGCAGAGAGCTTAAATGGTGCCAGCGGAGGAATTACTTCCACCCAGTCTTCAAGGAGCTCTGCAGAGGCCATCTACCAGCGAAAAGCTGAACAGCTTATGTCTGATGAGAACTGCTTCAAGGTAAATATGCAATGATTCCTATAGTCATGACAAAACTGGGCAGATGATGGCATCTAGGTATGTGAAGCATTAAGCAGACGTTTTACAGATATGGTGTTTAGCTCGTTGAAAGTTAATTTAAGAGGAAGGAAAACTTTGTTTGCTGCAGAGATGATAGTTCCACTCTTATTAAGACAATGTTAATTTCTCATATTGTTTCATATTTACTTTCTGTGCTGTGCTCAACAAAAATCTCTGGACTTCACCTTTTTAGTATGTTAAACTATAGGTCAGTGCTTCTGTGTAACATCATGAATAATGGCACTTTCCCCAACTGGGGTAACCTTGCTAATGCTACCTAAAAGTTTTTAATGCTAATACAAATTGATGAAAGCATTGGGAAAAGGCAGAGTTTGCTCTGATTGTGTGAAATAAGAAGAGGGTGGAGAGCAGTCACAGGATGAGAAACTGCAAGAGCAGCAGCCTCAAGAGCAAACATGTAAATCCCTCTTTAGAGCGAGTGTTTAGTTTACCTGTTACGACTAGATTATATACTAATGAAAACAGTTAGTCAAAGATGCTATTTGACAGTCAATTTAAAAAACTGTTATTAGTAAAAGTTGTGCTTTGTCTTAAAACCTAAAGCTTGTCAAGCTATTTATTGTTATTCCTCTTAAGTTATTTCATATTTTTGGATTTTATCTTTACATTTATTGGAAATGTATTTCAAATAAAGTCGCATTTATAGGACTTTACAGTAAATGTATCATTTACTGTGAGCAAACCTGGTTTTTACTCTAGTATAAAGTGAAATAATACTGCAGCTTCCTGGTTCTCACATCAACCCCCTGAGTCCTAAGGACATCCTGGCTGCTTTATCTCTCACACACTGAATTAATTTCACTATCACACTTGTCCCTGTTACTTTCACAGGTGATGTTTTTGAGAAACAGAGCGCAAGTGCAGCTCACAGTGGAGCTGCTTGACACTGAGGAGGAGAACTCGGACGAGCCCATGGAGGCTGAGGTAAGGAACCATTATCACCTACATGAAGTCATCAGTTTTGAGGTTGGGGCCCATGAGTAAACCATATAAATAAAAGCAGGAAATCCCATTTCTGCTCTTTCACAAGCCCGTCGACTTATTTTTAACCAAACCAAGCCTTGTGATGGTCAGGAAGCTGCCAAAATGGTGAGAAGTTATACAAGTTCTCAACCATGGTATTTGACTTTTGGCTCATTGTTCGTGATGTTCAGTTCAGAAGCAGGTTTAGCATCTCATTTGGCTACTTATATTATAATAAGTAATATTTTTCAGTATTATCTTCATATTTAATACACAGCAAATAAATGCAAATAAAAGTTGTCGTTGTTTTTACATTTTGTCTAGTAAGAAGGTCCACTTTTCCAGCTGGAGTGGGAATACTAGTAAGGATCTGTTACCAACCTTTTGGTAATACTGGTGTCAGTAATAGTGTTCATATCCCTAATTTATGCCTTAAATCTTTTATTCTTTTTGTTTTGCATGTGCAGCGTTGGTCTGATTATGTTGGACGCTACTTAAACCCAGATTCCACCACACCTGAACTGAGGGAGCACCTTGCACAGAAGCCAGTTTTTCTTCCCAGGTCAGTTATCACATTTGCTTATTTGACATCATACCTTCTGTAATGCATCAAATGCGTTGTGAATATAGTTTTAGTCCTTTATACAGAGGGGAAAATGTCTAATCTAGCATTTCATTGAAGTACTTTGTTGCGTAAACTTTGTAATGTCTTCCCGTGAAAGTCAAATTCAAAAGCTGAGCATGAATCCTTTGATTGGGTAATCAATCTGGTCTAACAAATTCCTGCTGAATCTCATTAGTCACTCTCAGCATGTTTGTCTCGCTCGCTTATAACCAGGAATCTGAGGCGGATCAGAAAGTACCAGAAGGGCAGAGAGCAGCTGGACAAGGAGGCCTATGAGGGCGGCAAGAAATCCCTGGAAAAAGAGAAGATGGAGTGCATGTTCAAGCTCAACTCGTACAAGATGGTCTACGTCTTTAAGTCTGAGGACTACATGTACCGACGCACTGCCCTGCTGCGAGCTCACCAGGTATTCACTGCGTTTTCCTTCAAAAAGTGCCTGTGCCTTCATATCAGCTACTAGGATGTGATGAAAGTAGATTTCTGCCCTTCATTTGTTTGAAAGATTTGAGACTGGTGCTGGTATGTCTCTGTTTGTAGTTGTGCTTTAGTCTGTATTAAAATCAGCTTACCATTATAGAATTCATAATTAACTATAAGCTCATTTCCCAATCGCCCACCTCACCTGAGTTAGGGTACTTGTTATACTTCAATGCATTTAAACACAGTCCTTGACAGCAACTTTAATATTTTTCTTCCTCAGTCACATGAGAGGGTGAGCACCCGGCTGCACAAGCGCTTCCAGGCCTGGGTGGAAGCGTGGGTGAAGGAGCACGTCACACGCGAAATGAGCGCAGAGACCAATAAGTGGTTAATGGGAGAAGGGCGTGACGGCTTATTACCCTGCACCACCACCCGCCAGCCAGAGATCCTTCACTTCATGAACATCAACAAGTACCGCGTCAAGTATGGCACAGCCAGCAAGGCGCCGTAGCTGAGGAGAAACGGGAGAGAGACTGATTTCTGGGGGCTGTTTGGTCTGAAGTAAGACAGGTCAGGAGTAGAGGCAGGAAAGAGGGCTTATTAATGTGTTTTTAAGGCCGACATGGGAGCACAATTAAGCTAGCTACCGTGTATGTTGCACCCAGGGCGGCAGGATTACTGATTTTACCAGCGTTTTTAGCTGGGCCCATTTGTCGCAGGGCCTTTGGTGCCAAAACTTAGGAATGGTCATGTTCCAGTCGCAGACCTGAGTTCTTACCAGCACTCAGAGCCACGTCTCAAACCTTTCTGAGCCTTTTTGACAGGGCTTAGCAACATGAACGATGAGCCTGTGAGAGTCAGAGTGGTGCTTTTTGTACTTTATCACAACTGAGCTTCAGTTTAACTTTTGACTGATCATTTTGTCTGAAGCCATCAGAGTAAGAGCTCCATCGAAATCAATCATACAGGGACTTATTTATGATAGTGTTACGCTACAGTATCCATTGAAAACAATGTGGGGGACAAGTGCACTTATTTAGAGGAAAATGTAATTTCAAGTAGTTTTGCTTCCTGGATTTGAAGTTTCAGGAGCTCAGCAAAGTCTGAGAGATCTGGTTCAGACATTCCTGCGTTAAGGCCAAATCACAATTATGTACCTATCACTAGACGGAAAGAGGGTTACATTTCCTTTTCCAAAACACATGGCAGCATTATTAGAAACTGTGCATGAGCCCCAAACAGTATTGTCGGGTTAACATTAAAAAGCACTGTTGCATCAAATGTTAAAAAAAACAAAGCCTCACAACACTGTTTGGTCTCAGACTGTAAAATTGTATAGCTCGTGAATGTCAGATACTGACATGTATTCCAGTGTATGTGTTGTGTATATATATTATATATAGTTCTATTAACACAAATGATCCTCGCCGCCCTGGAAGTCAACCTTTTTAAAATGCCCTCTGCCAATACACCAGCTTGTGTACACAATTACACACACACACACTCATACACTCACACACTCTTCTCATTCGGGGAGGCCTGTCCTTATGCCGCTTATGTTGTAAATACATTGTACATAGTCTCAGACTTTTTATGACAGATCTGTGTTGTTGTGCTAGTACTTTCCAAGCTTACTGTGGACTTTAGTGATAAATGGCTAAAGTTAGTATGTATATGAAAAAGACAAATGCAAGACCATTTATTACGGTTTTTACCAAAGGGAGTTGATTATAAAAATAGCTGTTTTCCCCCCTTTGTGTGTTCCTTTATGTCTTTTCTTTTTAATTTCTGTAGTAAAAACATGGAAAGGTAGAAATGTATCCAGGTCTTTGAGTTTTTATATATAAAAAATAACTTTTCTTTTTCTTCTGAATGTGACATTTGGTTGGTAAAAATCACTGCCCTCTTTTGACAACCGACACCGTCCATGGTGATGGTGGGACTCATTTCAAAGTCATCAGATGAACGGACTTCACGACAGTCTCACCTTGGGATGCACGCTTCCCTCCCTGGATAGATTTCTGCTGCAAACATCACCCCACACCGTATTTTTGATAATGGAAGTCACACAAGCATGTCTTTAGTCCCTTTATTTAGACATTATTTAAAGTAATAATAAAAACAACATTTGTAGCCTACAGAGCCCTTTGTGGATTTGTTGACTGTTCATTTTTTCACACTGTCATCTCTTAACTTCCTGTATTTATGTTCAGCTAAACTACGCCTGTGATACAGTTTCAAATCCATTTTTACACCTACAACGATGTTCACAGTCATTAAACCTGGAGCAAACACACTCACAGCTTCAGTTTCAGTTCATTAACTCATGATGTACAGGGTTTTTTTTTGCTACAGCTACATAAATCACATATCTTTATTGGTTAAAACATCAATTTAATCATTAGAAATGATTGTTAAACTGCTCACTGTTACTCAAAGATGTGATATATGAATTGTTTCTACTTGTTTTCCTTCATTCTTTGCTCTTTAGAGTATTAGATTTTATTCTGTAGCACTGAAAAGGTCTTAAAAGTCTTAAAAAATCAGATCAAATCCTGCAGAGGGAGCTCTCACGCTGTCCACCAACATAAAGAACTTACTGCCTCATGCAGGACACCAAGTCTACCAAGCCTTCAAGGATGATCTCACAGACTCGAGGCTTCACTCCACTCACCCTCAGCTTTCAGACCCTCAACAAAGCACATCCACACAAATGCACCCTTGCTTTGCTGACCTAGCCCTCACAGGTCTGAGGGCCCGATGAGGAGTGAGACCGACACATGCCAGCAGAGCCCTCCATGCCTCCCACTGGCAGCGCTGGTTGAAGGCGAGTGGAAGGCCTTTGTTTTTCCCAAAGCTCTTCTGCGTGATTACTTCCTTGGAGTACACACTCCTGAACTTTCAACAGCTTTCAGCTCTATTATGTCGACGTTTCCGCAACTTCTGACTCAGAGAGCAGAGCTATTGTCACAACTATAGAGCTGGTATTGTCCTGCAGCCATGGAGGCCTTGGCACTCAATGCACAGCAATTAAATCACTGAGAGTGACCACATAGATTATTGTTCCTCACTCTTGAATGTGGAGAGATGGTTTTTTGTTTTTTTTTATTTTACATTTCTTGTAGTAGTTGCTATAACTCAACAGGCTCTTCACCAGAATACAGTGTTTTTAGGAGCATCAAAACACTTGTGCTGTACTTGTTGGTGAAGTAGAAAATCGTGGCTAACATATTAAGACATCACAGCGTTAGAATCTAAGTAATGGAAGAATATCCAGATGTTTTGTGATTCGAACAGTATTTTTGGAATGGGTCAAAAGGTTTGAGCACCAGCAGATTAAAAGCATGAATCAGAGCAGCTATTAATAACTCAAAGCACTAATCATTCTTCTCAGACTGATAATATGTCTCTCAACTTCCTGGATGAGTTTTACCCGGTACCAGATCTCGAGGCTGTAATTTTGTGTTTGAGGCAGATGCACAGCCCAGCCGAGATGTCTGCTTTAAAGGCTGATTTGTCTTGATGATGAGAAAATGCCACCCTGCAGGCTCCTCTCTCCCCTAGAAAAGGATTAGTAAAGTCTGGCGCTCTTACATAACCGCTCCAAGCTCCTGTGCTGCTCGATTTTACATGCTCAGCTCCAGCAACTTCAACAGATAAGAGAAAAGAAAAACCTCCCCAGTCACCAACTGTTTTAACCTTTTACCTGCTGATTTATTTTAAAGATGTTGAACAGAACAAGTTCATTAGACCAAATCCATCCATAATCTGGATTGATGCGTCCATTCAGTTCATATTTTATCTTGCTAACTGTGAGGCTCTGCAGATGGAAATGTTTATTTATCACTTTCCAACACGGGATGCTTTTGGTTGTTATGTGTCTGAATGCTATTCACCATAAATAGAATTACCGTTGTGTTTTTCTGCTTCTCCTGTGACAGCAATGAAGGTTGAACATCTCCAAGTGATTTCTTGTCTATGATCCCCCTCTGTCATCTTAGAAATGCTTATATACGTACCACACAGTCAACTGTCTACTGGTATTAATGTACACTGCAGCCATCTGCACGTACATTTGGAGTTTGTCAACTAGTGGAATTTAAAAATGACTGTCAACGTTGTTTCCTTCTCCCATGAAAAAATTATTATATCATAAACATTACAAATGGGAAAATATTAAAAGTAGTGACTCATTTCATCATTTTTATTTGAATAAATAAAACAATCCATATGTTTTGTAGAACAACTCGACAATAACAACAGCTTAAGTTCGAAGAGTATTCAAATATTATTTTCCTACACATCAAGTGTTCCACCAAACAGGCAATAACCAATAGAGAACCAATGTGAACAGTGTGGTTGATGTAGCTAAAGAAATATGAAACATTTTGCTGATTAATTAGTTTTAATGCTTGTACAATAATAATATTTCTAAATGTTCTCATAGTAAATGTTTTGGCTGTTGCACTACAGAGCGTCTGGACTGGATGACTGGTTGGTTGCAACTGTGACATGAACATGTCCTTGCAAGAGTAATAACTTCTCATGAATGGTTGATGATGAAATGCATTTTGTTTGTAATTAATCATTATTTCTTCATCATTATGATCACATTTTATTCTACCTACCTCTTTCTCTTCTCTGAGCAGACCTTTTAACAGAATGCACTGAAGGAAGCCATTTATTGAGACTTAAGCGTGACTAAATGTGTCAGAAGCATGTCAGAGTCACTAAGCATTCTGGGTAATTTAATGTGACAGCACCTCCCATTTCCTTTTAGTGAAATGTCTTCACATCTTTTGGGTGGATTCCCATGAAACGTGGTGCTCAAAGTTGTCCAACAACGAATGACATCGGTCTCGGCTCCACTGGTGCCAGCCACTATCAAGTGTGAGTGTGAGTTTGAACGTGGTTTGAACATCATGGCTGCTGAACAACAGCATGGAAACATTGTCGTTCACAGTATGTTTGCATTTAACATTAATCATAATGTGCCTAACTGCAACCTCGCAGATCTGCTAGCAGTGCTACAACCAGGCATCACATGATTTGTTTTTATATATGTGTTAATGATGTAAAAAGCATCAGCAAAGTGTTTATCGGTACACTACACACAACTTTGTGTCTTCGTTAGGGGTACCTCTAAAACAAATGCAGTAATACTTGTAGTCACGTCTTGCAAAGACTGTCGGCCAAACCAAAATCAGTAAGACCAAGGTTGCTTGAAACTCGAATTTCCCTTTAAGTGTGCACTAATTGGTCTGATTCTGATTGTGCAGAACACCCAACGAGCCTTTTCAGCAACGTCCCAAACTCCAAAACCCACTCAGAGCCTGCAAGGAGTTAAACTGCGACTTCAATGGACTCACAGAGGCTCCACTGTTTGGTGCCCAGAAGAGAGCAGTAGGACAGGCGCGGGGGCCCCTTCCCCACGAAAAGGAGCACAAACACAACAAACCCTTTATTCAGTTGTTTGAATCTGCCATCCGAACAGCGGCTCGTCATTAAATTAACATCACAGCAGGCGCACGCCCTGGCCCTTGCTTCTCCGACCATTGTGGTGCACTCAGGAGGAAACTCATTTATTCAGGGGATACCAGGTCAAAAAGCAGGGGTGGTGTAGACCCGTCCCAGCAGCCTTGGCATTGAGAAATGGGAACAGTCGCTGGGCCACTGTGTTAGTCCTCGTGAGGCAGAGCGCTGAAAGGACAGCCTTTTAATCCCTGGCAGCCGTGAAGGACAGAGACAGATTTGCTTTTTGTTTTTGATGTTGTGCCACTTTCTCGCCACATCCACCCCACCAAGGACAGGACTCGAGTCCACGCCAAGGCCTGCGACCACTGAGTCTGCAGTAGATCTCACTGAAATCAGGCTGAGGCTTTGTTGGCTCGAACCACAGACTCATGTGTCGTGCACCTGCTTCGGAGAAGCTGCCTTGAATAAGTTACTCAGTGGTTTTCCAACACAAAGATTTGAACGGCACTGCTTCGCCTCCTGGCTCATGTAGCCCTACAGTAAATGAGCACTGCTTAAATTAAAGACTGAGACTAAATTATTTGTTGAGACAGAAGAATTTAAAACCAAGATGTAATAGAAGATTTAACACTTTCAGTCATCCAGTTAAAACAATAGGATCCTGGGTTCCTAGGTTCTTAGTCAGTTGGTTCTCTTTACTTCCTGCTTTTGGCACCTTTTGGGTCATTAGAGGAGGGAAAAAGACGTCTTCTACGAGTCTCTTTCATCACCTCTACTGTAAATCATCATTAATACACGTCTCCACTGGCTTCACATGAGCAGGTTCGGATCACATCAACTATCCAAAGTGTGTATTAAACTAATTCTTGGTCACAGTGAGTCTAAGTTTCCATCATGAGTCTGAACTTCTGGGGTTTTGAAGCGAATATCGATTTAGAGAATAGTATAAAAAGGTTACGTACTGCAGCTTTAAGGCAGGAGCACACAACTGCTGGACTGAGTATGAAAAATGACTTGGATGTGACACTGATCAGACCAAGTTGGACGAGCAAATCATATTGCAAACAAATTACAGATCAAGAGAAACTGATTTATAATATTTTCACATATGGTTTCCATCTTAAACATCAAAGCTTTAATGTCGAACTCAGGGCCTCTCCACAGTACATCATCCCACTTTCCTAATGATGATCCAGGTATAATATCACTGAATCCAGATGTGTCACATGTTTTAACACTGTCGTAGCACTTTGCACTTTTTCAATTTCATTAATCGTTTCCATTAAAAATTGATTCATGTAAATATGCAGCTGTGACGCTGAAGCTTCGAGTCCAAGCTTGGAGGCTTTCGAATGTATCAGCTGCCGTCTGTCTGGCATCATTTTGTCGTCTCAGTCTTTCAGACACAAAGACAGTTCTCTTGGGAGTGTCTGAGATCAAGCAGAACGAGTGACAGCCAGCAGCAGGAAGAGGGAGGCTGCAGCACGATGGGATGTGCAGGCTACGGCTCTTTAAAGGGGCAGTTTGCTGTTTTTAAGAAGTTTGTCTAAGATCATCACAAGATGGGAGTTGAGTTTACTCCAAAACATGATTGCACAAGTTTGAGTATAGAGCATCCTACACTATTTCAAGGCTGGTGGAGTCAGAATGGCTAAAAATATGTGTGTTAAGTAGATTTAATCCTAAGTAGTGATCTAAAGCAATGTGTTGATGGGAGGTTTCCCCTGCTCGAACACCTGCATATTAGCATGTGTGTAATGCTAATGCACCCTGCAGAAGGATGAGATGAGACTGTCTGTGGCATTATTGTAAACCAGAATTACAGCCAAAAATAGTGCACCAAAAAAACAAAGAAGGACAAATAAAGTTTCAAATGATCCAAAAATCATCTCGACTGGAATAACTCGATGTTTCACAACAAAACTCTACAGTGATACATCGAATGAAATGCATTTTAGCAGGAAAGAGGCTTTGATAATGTTTGTTCCATTGTTTTATTGTTTGCTGTAATTGAACACACTTAATCAATACTCATTCAATGCAAACCACGACGAAATCCTACGTAAACACTTGAGTTGCAGATATGAAGATTGAGAGATCCAGCTACTGTCCTGCAGACACAATATTCACTACAAATAACCAGATTACACAGACGTTGCTATTGTATGTGGAGACTATGCAGACGGATGCTGAGAGATTCAGGATACTTAACAAATGTGTTAACACGTTAGCATGACAGTGTGCTGCTGTGGTCCTGCTTTGTCCAGACAAGGATGCAGAGCTTCATTCTCGAACGTAAATCCGCGTGCACACCACGTCATCAGCTCCAAACGTCTGGAGGAAACAGAGAATCAGTCAAAGACATTTTGAAATTTTCAAACATCTTCACATTTACCTATTTTACTTTCACACCCATGGAATCAAGGTTCCTAGGCCTTAACTAAAGTACTCATCTGATCTTTTGGTCTCTGAAGACAGCACATCCCAACAATCACAGATTTGGGAGATCACAGATATTGTGGTAGACTGTGCACGACTTGTTTCAAGATTGTTATGGTATTGTTATATAAATGTCAATCAATGATGAATGTGTCAGACATCAGACCAACTAAATTATGGGCAACAATCCAGGTCACACTGCGAACTATTGATGATGAAACCTAAAGAAACTGCTCAGTCCAGTCCAAACTTCTGATGCCATTATCTTCTGATTTTATTCCAGGCCGACATAGCTGCGGAACATTTTCACAGTATTGCCCTTTAAAGTGTTTTCAGATTAAACCAATTAAATGGATCATGCAAATGATATGGAAATGTGTCCCACTTAGAGCACGGACTGCCACAGACAATTAGAGCCTTTATGATCTCTAGTACTCCTTTGAATCTCGAGCAGATGGGTGTGATTCGGCGTCCGACAGTGTTTGTTTTGGCTTTTCCAGTTGCTTATGTGAAAAGAAAGAGGTTGTCTGAGTGCAAAGAGGACTTATGATTTCTTTTTTTTAAATCATCCAACAGTATTTTATATTTACAGTGAGGACAATAGACAATTACCAAGGAGCAGGGAACAGTGCAACAGTCATTATATGCATATCCTCCATGCCAAATTAATACAAGTAGTTAGTGCCCCCTTCAAAAATGTTATTTATAAGATGACAAAACAGATTTTAACCTGCCACTGAATTAGACACTAAAGGCAGGACTTGTGCTCCTTGTGACCCACTTGGTTTGTTAAATTCAGACTGATCAATCTGTTTGTCAGCACTGACCACTGACCTGTTTTAACACAGAACAAGGACTGTCTATCTCTGAATCTAAAGCTGCTGTTTCACCAAAACTAGGTCAGCTGTCTCAGGTGAATGGTGACTTACTTACTTACTTACACACTGTATGAATCGAGAGACGATTTCACACATGCGTATCTTCAGTATGTGTAATAGGATGGACGAATGTGGCTCTGTGCAAGTTTTAGCTGTTGAGGCTTATTTAAAAAAAATCTAAATAGAGTCTCTGTGAGCTGCTGTGTGAACACTGTTGGATGATGGTGTGAGAGCAGAGAGGACTGAGGTGAGAAGAGCAGAGAACCACACAGCTGTCACAGCTCGGACAGATCAATCTCCATAAGTGCACGCTCCAGGGCGACTGGGCCAAAGCGTCACCAGAGGGTCAGGCGATGTAACACCTTCTGCTTTTATCAGCACAACACTGGGAAGGATTTTAAACGCTCTGCCTTCCGGCCTAAACAGTGAGGAGCTTCGAGTGGAATACTGAGATACTAATTAAGCACTGAAGATACGATTAAAGCTGTTTCAGCACTAGCTTGTGGTTTGTAATATAAAGCTTTGCAAACATCCTGTGAAGATTTTTTTTTTCCACTATCTAAACCTGCTCCAGTGTTGTTTCAAGCTTTTGCCTCTTGGACATTCGTCTTAGAAGTTCTCGCGGAGCAACAAAGCAGAGCGTGGGAGTGTTGAACGTTGAGAGGGGAGAGCTGTTGAATCCCTGAGAACAGTTCATCCGGTCCGTTTGTCTTGAACTGCTCCCCTGCACATTGCTCATGGGGCTTTAAACCCATTGACTCCTGCCCATATTAATCTGGGTAAATACAGGGGGTATTACTGCAATGTAAGCGTAGCAGCTCCTCTTGTTCTCCTTTCACATCTCTCTGCGGGGTGGATGAAACCTCGGCTCCTTGGGAAACAGCCTCTCTCATTTCCTTTATGGATGAATCTCAAGGGTGACTTCATACACTCCCTGCCTCGTTTTATTAACCATTCCTCAAACAGGGCTCACTAGCTACATCCTAATGCATCTGACGTCTTCCGAGCCTCCTCTTATTCTCTATATATTTATATCTTTTTTAGTCTGTTAGCTTTCTAACGAGTCTCATTTCTTTTCTAATCTATTAAGAGGATTTCAACAAGGGGATGAGTCATTGCTGTGCCCTCACCAGGATGAGCTCATCGCCGTTCAGCTCCCGGGTCCAGTAGGTTTTGGGGCCGTTACCATCCACCAGAGTCTGCTGACAATGGATCTTGTTCTCTGACTCCCAGGTGGCGAGGCTCTGCAGGGACAGGAACATATAGGAAGACTGGATGTTATAGATTCCCCTTCACGTTTTTCAGTTTTATTTTGTCTCTGCCTGATAATACAACAACCATCACAGCTGATCTCCACAGATCAGTGGCTAAATGGAAACTTCTGCTCAGCGCACAACACATCGAAGCCTTCTTGGAGTTTGCTTGGAGTTCAAACAGCACGTTCATGTCTTTAGTTTTGAAATGAAATGTAACGACCATAAACATCGACATATTTTATAAATTGTTATTTCACTTCCTTAATAGCTGTGTCAAACCTCAATGAGCAAAACAAGATCATATTATAAATCATGTAATATAAATCTGTCTATGGCAGCCTGAGACAAAAGTTCAATCCTCTTAGTCCCTATCTGCTAATTCGCTTCAATAATATTTCAAATGACATCAACGGGATTAGACTGAGACGCTGATTTCAGGATTAATTTCCCCTCAGGTAGTCGACTCTGAGTCGGTCTGAGAGAGTTATAAATTCATAAGAGGTCAGGGCCCAGGTAACCCTGATGTACTAATTTGGGCTAATGGATAGGATTTAGCACTTTTGTCAGCTTTGGGTCAGTTGAACATCATAAATTGTAAAACAAAATGATATAAGACATTGGAAACCAAAATCATCGACCCATGTTAGGCTGAAGGCCAGTTTAGTCAGAAACATGCAAACCAGTTCCCTGATGGAGTCATTTTGTATTGAATGTTTTTTCTCTACTTGCATAAATAAACAGGCTAAAATCAGCATGTCCTCAATAATAAACATTAATAGAATGATCACCTTTTAACAAAAAAACAAGAAATTATAACAGTGTAAGACTTTGTTTTATAGTTTGTAAAATCTATTTACCAAAAGTTTGAATTGTTACTTTAATGTCTATTTTAGAGTTTTCATATAGAGTCATAAATCCTGCTGTGGGACTCTGATTATATTTTCCCACAGAGATGAAATGACTTTTTCTTTAATGAAGCCAGATGCATTTTCTTCTTCAACATATTATCTTAAGTTGTGATCCTGCTCCAGAGCCTGGAACTGATCAAAGCTGCCATCGCTTCATAAAGCTAATGCACAACATTTGAATTCAAGAGAACTCATTTGGACAAAACCTCTAACGTTTTTTTTTTTTAATTCAGCATTGGTAATATATTTGTATATTTGTTTGTAGTGTTGCTCATAGAAAATGTGTTTTATGATTAGTACAAGTGTGCATTTAAAAAAAAATAAAAGCACCACTGCTTGGTGTTGGAGCAGCAGCAAATGTTAATCACCATATCAAAGGTGAGGAAAGTCATCATGGATCCCTGCAGGCTGCCATCCGCAGACTTTGCCAGCAGAACAACAGCAGGGCTTTTCTACAGCTCCTTCAGATTTTTTTTTCTAATAAATCCAGAACCCAGACAGTCGATTAGCTACGGCTCCATTTCAGCCTCTCTCATTCTGTCTCCTGCACTTAAACGCACTGACGTGTTCATACATATTCACACTCTCTCTTCCAAATAACACATATCTGAGACCAAGACAAACTCATCCTGCCAGTTGTTTGTTTTACCATGTTCTGTTTAATCTGCAGCTTTGTTTGATTTTCGTTGCTTTCGTTGCTCGTTAGAGATTTTAACATTTTTGCTGCTTATCGGACACAAACAACGATTTGAAACATCTCATTTCCTGTTTGGTTTTCTCATGGATTTTCCAACATTTCTTTCTTTCAGAGTCCAAAATGCCACACTCAGCTCTCTCTTGGATTCACCTCTTCCCATGTTTGATCTCCCTTGTCAGCGTTTGCTCATCCCTTTTCCCACTCTCCGTGGGTTTTGCTGCAGCCTCCACTTAAGATACAAGCGGTGAAGGAAAGTTGATCTTCATCAAATCAGCTTAATTTAGCTAAAACACCAGTCAGTCTGCACCTTCTTACATACATACATTATGACTTCCACTGTGCACCAAAGCTGCCTGGTGTCTGTTTCATCCGTCTGTGACTGACAGAGATGAGACCTTATCACTTTCTCCTCTTGGAAGTGAGAAGAGAGGCTGATCTGATCCCACTGTGCTCCACAGATTAACCGAAGCTTTTTAACCTTGTGGCAGCGTTAATCAGCCCTCTGCTCTTCGCCAGGCACAGCTCAGCATGTAATCCTTTTAACCACAGGGGCAGCTGGACTCAGCCAAAACTAACCAAGGGCTCTCTAGCCAGCCGTTCCACCTGAGACTTTGCTAACACCCCGAATCACTTCCCTTGCCCCTCCGGCACATGTGCCAGCATCAGTGGGCGCTGCCTCCTGCAGGTTTCAGCCCAAGACTTGCGTATGATTGCAACACAAGTGCAAAATGTGCTTGTTGCTGAGAGCCACTGCCTGATTGTCTTCATTTGTATGTAAATAACTCTTCATACTACATCATACAACAATGTCTCGTCACTCTAACAGTCAAAACTCAAAGTTAGCAACTAGCTGGTTAACATGGTGGAGCATTTAGTAAACTAAGAGCTTCATACGTCCTGCACGACTTTTTGGGAACCAAAGAGAATGATAGGACTTAATGCATCAGGTGGCCAGAAACACAAATCACATGGTCTCCAACACCTTTCGACAGTGGATGTAAACATCCCACTCAGTTTTTTCCTTTTAGTCCAAGTAATGAAAGTAATATTTTATTTCTACTGGTTAGTGCTGTGATGATGATGCTCAAACCCAAATAAATAAACACGGCAAATGTGCAATGACAACTCGACCAGCAGAGAGGCTGCATGTGGTGAAACAGCCACAGTGAGAGCCGTCTAGCTCTGCCCAGTGCCCAGCATGCTCCAGGGCACAGACAGAAGCAGTCGTGCTGTCTCCTGGGATCCAAAATAGGTCATGTCTGCACTCCCTGACTACAAAGTGTAGGTAGAGATGAGAAAAAATACAGATAGATGTGGATCAAACCCAAAGTAAATGATGTACTGCACATGCCCAGAATGGATTTGTGGTTTCCAGAAAATATATTCTTCCATCTTGCATACTATTGCACATTTTTTCCTTTCCATGTGCAATATTTATTCCCCACAAGCATAAATGAAACTGCTTCCTCTAACCATCAGACCAAACTGGTGGTTTGTCCAAGATAGTTGAGAGTGTTTGTGTCTTCAGATCAGCAGCTGTCATTTGATTTAGAGGACAGTTGACGACCTGGAGCATTCACCTGATGGATGTTTTTTATCTTAGTACCGTGATGTTGGTTTGAATGTGAGTGCACATTTAGTGAGACAGTAAAGAGTCTGTGCGGCAAAGTGAGAAAATAGATTCTACTATCTGGTCAATCTGGTTCATCACTCAGTTCTGATGTTGTGAGTCTTGAAGAGTTATAATAATAATAATAATTAGTTACAGTTTGTGATTCATCAGACAATATTTATCTGCAGAGAAAATCTTTTCTAGCAACACTTCAGTCCTCCAGCTGTGAAATTGTAAAATGATATCGTATCCATAAAGTCCCAGATTTATCCAGTGGAGAGACAAGTTTAACTGTGACCGTCAACAACTCCCCAGACTGGATCTGTTATGCAACCCTCGTCAGAATAGAGCCACTGCAGTCTGCTCTTTATGAAAAATGTGTACGTACAGATGGAGGAATATGCTGCAGAACAGCTCTCACTTATCTCACGCTTCATGGTTGTTATTTGTGCCTGTGAATGTGTAAGAAGGCATTCTCATTTCATAGACTGTCCTGGGTCATCCTGGTTCAAAGCTGTCTTTCTGACACTGAATACTCCAGCTGAAGAATTTCCACAAAGGAAAAAAGAACATTTTTGGAAAAATGCACCACTTTTTGGCCATTTTGAGGGAAGTGGGAACAAGCTGCAAACACAACACTGACATATTATCAGCTTTAAGGTTGCTTTAAGGAAGCTGCTGAACCACTGAATCCCATTGTTTTCAAGTTATTATAAACATGATTTAACATTAGGCATGCCATTTTTCAGTCACTTAACCTTAATGTATGGCGTGTTTCGGACATGCAGGACACTGGATTACATGTCAGCGTTGTTTCTCTCCAGCTCAGATTAGTTGCTTAGCAGAGGCCGATAAACAGATGTCAGCTTGTGCAACATTAATACAAGATTCCTGTTACCTAAAGTGACTCATTGTGTCTGCGCCACGATATCTCGTCTCTAAATTCTTCAGCTTTGCAGCTCTGACTTCCCTCATTGTGTAGGTGCAATGCGACTGCTGAGTGAACTAAGGACTTATTTTCAACAGCGTCTGCATCACTTGGAAGTGTTTGAGGAGTGGATTTTATTTTAACATTAGACTAATATGTGAAAAATTACTGATATTATGATGATGGTAAAAACTAATTTATCATCAGGAGAGGGCCACTAAGGTAAAATTTATATAAGAGGAGACTCAAATGAATAAGTTAGTTTCTCAGTATTCAGATATAGTAGAGTACAATATAAAGCTCCAACTGAGAACCACGGTGTGAGGACTTCCCCTCAGGGCCTGAAGAGGTTCAGAGAGAAACTCTCATCATCCCAGCTCGACCTGCTTTTAATCCAAATGCACAGACATGAGGATGATACCAGTAGATGAGGTTGTAAGGAGCTGTTCATTTTTCAGTAAAACCTTTAACAACAACAACAACACGTAGAACGATGAAGACCTTGAATAAAACACACAAAGAGAATGAAGAAGGTGTAAAGATTTAAAGTAGTGTTCCTTCATCATGGACTGATGGAAATGCTTCCCATGTTACACTAAAATCAATAACCAGTGGAGTATGAGTGTGCCACATTTTAAAATTCTAATTTTTCAATACTCTACCTTGCACTTTCGTCCATCCACTGTCTCCTCATCAAACTCTTCACCGATGTGGAAGTTGATCTCGGTGGTGCGCACGCTCGTGGACGTTTTGATGTAGAACTGCTCACCGTCCTGACGGATCTCCACGTGGGGGTTGGAGGCTGCTGCCACAGCCACCTTCCTCAGCATGGCGTTCACTCCTGACCAGGTACAAGGCAACAAGAGGCAGAAACAATGGTCAAAGGGAAGAATTAGCGGGTGGATTCACTGCTTTGCTGAAAAAAAGGAAGAAGTACAATACTGACAAGCTGAGATGTTGTGTTGATGCCCTGTCATTGGGAATATGACTCTTTTATTTTGTGTCTAAAAGCAGAGATGAGCTGAAAAAGGGGACAGAGCTGGAGATGGGCTGTAGAATTTGCAGCAAAACAACCTCCACTGTGTTCTGTTGTCTTTCTCTTGTCTGCCTGACGCTCGACCCCACCCAGACTCCGACCTCTCCGGGCTGTCGCGCCACATCTGATCAGACACAGGATTTTAAATATAGAGCCACATCCCGGCTGCACATCTCCTCATGTTGCAGCGTGTGTTTGAATGTGAAGCTTAAATTTTAAGAATCGTAAATATGTGGATGTGTCAGAGTAAAAGTAAATAAGTGAATAAACGTTCTGTAAACTAAGAGGAATCTGTGTAAGACGGTTTTACAAAGACAAATCTTTGAGACGGATTATTCAGCCACATCCAGGAGAAACAGGGCGCTTGAGGATGTCAGAGTGCATCAATGGTGTCTAACTCCTTTTGTGTGAAGCTTGTGGGGATTCTGAGCGAGACATTGCACATGCTCGTGACTCCACTTTGGCATGCCCTGTTTGACTCTGCAAGGCCATCTGGTTTTATGTGCTGCCAAAGGGTCCTGTGTCTTTTACTTCACTTCCCTCTCCAACCAGCTGAAATTATTTAACGTGTAGAAAGTTTATTTGTTTGTATTTAATTTTGCCAGGAAATCAGTTCGAAACAAATCCACCTCACCTTTAGCCTTTGTGGTTTTCCTCCAGCACCACCAGGGCATAAAACCCTATTAATTTGACAGCTAACACACGACCCCACCCATGATCTGTGTTTTTACAGCGTTAAATATGTATGAGCACGAGTGAGCCCAGCAATCTGTCTTTGTTCATGAAATACTGGCATTTGATTTAGATTTTTGTGTGTAAAGGACAGTGATCTTTGTTTTTTATATTAGGAATATTACAAACCACAAATACTGTGGAGCACGTTGTCTTACAGAAACCCAAGACAAGGAAATATATATTTTAACTGTTTCTGCTGATCAAGATTCTTCAATTTAAACTAAACAATGTCTTAAAATTAAGTTGGTTCAGTGGTGAAAGAGTATTTTAACATTCTTTGAACAAATGCAGACACACGTTGCTGCTCTCAATCAGCCAACTGTGAGTCTGATCAACTGTTCCAGCTCTGTTCACTCAGCGTTTTCCTCTGTGATCTGCTCCCTGAATATACCGATCCCTTCCCACTGTACAGAAACATTAAAGTCAACAGATAATTATAAAGATGTTGATGGAAAGTGGCGGCCATGCAGCACTGGAATTCACATTAGTCGCCCATCTCAGCTCTCCGTTGGCCGAGCACCTTATGTAAGAGCAAACGAGTGATCTGCTCCGGCAGATGTGGTTAATGTGCTCATGAACGGACGAGGCGCTAAACGCAGAGGGTGACTAATTCCTCCTTGGAGCAATGAAATGATCAGAAGTGAAGATTGCCTCATGAACCTCCCAGGGCCAGTTGTGGAGTGATGTTGGATTCGTTTTCACAGCTTTCACTTAATGAATCTAAATTGGTCTTTGGCAGTGAGAACGCACGTGTTTCCTCTTTGAGAACTTTTCTTAGAAAACCATCAAAACCATTACACTCTCCCAACACTTTATGACTTTCACAGCTTTCAGTTTTTAGCAAACATTAAGCTGTATACCTTTCCCGCTTAATGTACAGCTGCAGTACAGTGTAATTCAAACTGATCAAAATAAAATCTGATGCCCAGGATCATCACAAAACATCTCACTCACTAATTTGCAGCTTTAAAGCAGAATCAGAATTCAGATGTTGAAGATGTGCTGTTAAATTTGTGCTGTTGATTGCACTGATGAACAAATATCTAAATATTTAGTTGTTTTAAGATACATAACTGATCCTTTTTGAACTTTACTTGCCCTGTTTGTGCCAAATAACAGGAACCATTCACGTCTAAAAGTTCTAATCGTAATCCAGCTCGGCGTCAACGCTTCCTGGAGAAGTTGTTGAAGCCGCTCCCTGTTCTCACAGTGGGATTTCTCCCTAAAGATTTCCACATTATTCTAAAGACAGTCAGCCTTTCGCTGTGCCCGGTCTGCTTCAGCAGCCCCGACGTGACGAAACGCTGCAACACAATTGAACGACCCAGATAAACTGGTCCAAGTCCAAACCATCACAATCATCAGTTAAAATCAAGAAGGGTGAAAAAGAAAGAAAAAAGATAGGACACAAGAGAGCAGCACTGGGCTGCAGAGACCCCCCTGGCATTGCTAATTCATGCCCTACTTAAATGCTTAACATGAATAATGTTGTGCCCCCCTCCCCTATTCATGCAACAATACCACGTTTGTTTGGGCTGGAATTCAGCATCCAGTGTTTCATATCTCCTGTAAAGACGAGGGATTTCCCTCCAGCAGCATCTCCCCGCAGATCTCTGCCTCCTTTTGCCAAGGAGTTTTCTTTTCACACAATACGATGTTGTTGGAAGTCAGGCATGCCATTCCCAAAGCACAAGAAAAGGCTTTTTCTACATGGACATGATGGATAGCCAGCCCCATGCAGGGATGTAGAGCTGGTTGTGGAGGGGAGACAGGAGAGAGAGACAGGACACAGGGCTTACCCAGGGCTTTGAGAAGTTCATCAAAATTCTCGCTCTTCTTCATCTTCCAGGTCCCGGCAAAGTTAGGCATGTCTGCTGAGGCTGAGTGCGAGGGCTGCAGAAAGAACCTGTTCCACGCTCTGATGTCTCTCTTTGACTCTTTCCCACCCTGCTCCTGCTTCCCTGTGCTCAGCCTCTCCTTCACACTGTTACCACCCAAGTGTTTCTCTGGCTTTCTCTTATTTATTTCTTTTGTCTTCACTCACTCAGCCCCTGCTGCTCCCTCGTCTGCGTGTCTCAGTGCGCTGGCTGCCGTGTCATCTTTAGCTCTTTTATAGCTACTGTCTTTAATGAGAGTCAGAGAAGGTCCCTCCCACTCAAAGCTGTGCCCCGTAATACAGTAGCTCAAGACTGACGTGTCTGATTTCTGTGGAGCACAACTAAGACTAACTCATTCTTTAAAGTGTATTTATAGAGTTTCTCTTTGTGTGAATGGTCATCTTTGATTTCAATGTGGATGATAGCTTACATAATCACTGACATCTTTTGGCAAGATCATTTAAAAAATAAGGTTGATATTAATATATAGGTATAGTTTTATGGGCTGCTTTTACTCTCTTTGGTATCACACCAACCCCTTACCTCTAACACAGATCCCATTAATGGTTTATAACACCAATAACCAATCATCAGCGTTCTATCAGACATTAACAAAGCCGTGTCTGTCTGTTATGTGTGCATTTTGGGCTTTTTCCTTCTTTAAATCTTTGTGTTAGAGTATTCCTGTAGGTTTTTGCTGCGTCAGAAGGAAATATTACACTAATAGCCCTGATCCACAAACATGGATCAAACAGTTTATTGTACCAATAATGATTCATCTTACGGTTTGTTATGTATTATGTCTGTATCGCATCATGATATTTTAATTATAAATTAATCCATATTAACATGTCATGTGTTGACTGTTTAGGATTTTTAACCTTTCTTAGTTTGGGAAATTGTTCCTGTAAAGCTGCAGACAACAGGTGAGGTGACCTCCGGTGACCTCGAATGTTTTAAACTGTACTGCCTCGAGTCAGCCACAGTATAATGGCAAGAAAAAGTGTGTGAACCTTGTAGACTTTCATGGTTTTCTGCATTAAGTTGTCATAACATGTGATCTGATCTAACTCAAGACTATTAATAAATATAATGTGCCTAAAGAAATGAGAATTGAGAACAACCATAAAAACTTCATGGTGCTAGACTTCAAAAAACCTAATTACAGACATACATACATAAGTTAAAAAACTTAGTTTGTAGATGTGTACTAGAGCTACTTTGACTGACAAAAAACACTTCAACTTTTGTAGCAAACTATATTGAACTATTAGGAAAGAACACACAACACTACAAAATGAAAACATCATCCCAACTGTAAAGGATGGTGGAGAAAACATCATGGTTTGGTTTGGTTTGGTTTGGTTTTCACATACTTATTCATACTTATATCGCTATGACGTTTTTATGGTCTGCAGATCAGATCACATTTTATGACAAGTTAACGCAGAGAACCATGAAATTCCAAAAGGTTCACATAGTTTTTCTTGCGACTGTATATTAAACCTAATAAAATGATATCACTGATGATATTACCAACATCACAATATATTAATGGCAAACATAACAAAATAATGAAATACAACAGGCTCAGTGCTGGTGAACTTGAGAAAGGAAACGTTTTCACCCCAGAATAAAATAAATAAACATCTGAGATCAGATGAAACATCCCTCTCTGCTCTTCCAACAAAAATAGAAATGTAAAAATACATGATAATCACATAACACACCACTTTGGCACCGTTTCTTTTTCTTGTCATCTATCCTCATTTACTGTTGATGAATCTTAATGTTTAATATGCTGAACATCAACACACAATCTTACCTGATGATGTCAGATATTTATATTTTCTGTGTTTAAATCTAGGTGTTTTACACTTCTATTCTAAAGTAGCTTGTTTGTATATGTATGTGTAAATGTATTTATTATATATTTGAATAAACAAGGTGGATTAAAAGTTAACCTGTGTTGGAAACCATTTGCTAAATGCTCATTTACTCTTAGAGTGGAAGAACATAAAGTCATTCAGTACTGTTAAATCAAGTGTGTTATAAACTATTTATCAGTTGTTTAATATTATCATCATTCCTTTGACTCTGTCTCAACAACTAACCCCATAGATAGTTTTAATTTATTGTTCATTGAGATGAATTGTGGGTTTTGGTGTCCAGTGGTGGCTTTTTCAACTGAACCTCTTGGTCAGATATTGAATCTCATCACAAATCAGCACTAAAAACATCAATCCATCTCTCGCTGTTTTAAATAGGACATCACTCGTCCTCCTGAGCTGTCAGGAGATTCACAGTGATCCCATTTCAGCTTTTCTTCAGGAGTTATTTAAAACACACTGGCTGTATTTTCTTAACCCTGCTTCCCTTGAAACTTTATCTTGACAATTGGTTTTGAGACCGTGGAGCTCAGACTGCAGCTGAGGCGACTGTCAAAATGTCAGGATATTTTTCTGCTTACTCTTCAGACTTTGCTTTCCTCCCTGCACCGTACTGAGTTCGCTTTCCTTTACAGTGAATGGTTTTATGTCAGTGCAGAAAGCAGTTCTGTGCCATCCTGAGAGTTCATGTAAAGTCAGAGATCATTTCCTGGCCTATTGGATGTATTAAATGAGGTAATTAATGCCTGTGGAGCTGCCATAAGTCTTCACACCCTTAAAATGCAGTTTCCCCCTTTTAAAAGGCAATATCTGAAACAAGCAATAAAACAAGACAATTATTAGGCAAATGTCAGATTGTCAGATTTGAGGCCAATCCTTTAAGGAATTACTATTATTATTTGTGCAGCTTGGGTCTTATCTTGGATTCTTATCTGCATCTAGACGTGGTATTCTGTCACAATCAGTTAAAGTAATGTCCCATATCCATGCTTTAGCTGCACATTAAACATATCAAAATAAAATCTTGTGTACAAGCTCTTTGCATACTTTGTCTCCATCTCATAGATTTCACTGAATAATCATTTTGCACTTCTCGTGCCGATTTGCAAATGCTTTACCGCCACATTCCACTGGTGGCGACAGTGAGCTTCACAGGTTGTTCCCCAACTCCTTTAAATCAAGCGAAGAAGAAGAAGAAGAAGAGCGGAAGTTACGCCAGATGTTGTCATGGCGTCTCACATGTAAACCCCTGAGCTCTGAAAATTTAATAAAGCATCTAATTTGGAATTTGATTTGAAGGTATGTGTTGGTATATTTTATTCTTATTTAAAGAACTGAACTTTATTTTCAGTTCAGTTCGGTACATTGGGCGATAACTAGTTGCAACTGTAGCAAACAGTTGCTACTGGCTGCAGACTGCTAACTTGCTATATCACCGCTGCTAGTCAGAGTTAGCCACAGTTGTGTTTTAACAGGTTCTTAATCTTTATAACATGATGTTTTTAATCGATACTTTATCCCAGAAACTGTGGTAGTTATATAGTTCGAGGTAGCCTCGTTTCTTTCATGGCAGTCAAACCATGTTAGCTAACTCAGTCAAAAGAAGCAGCTTTATCCCACTCAGTTCGCTCTCACAGCTACATTTATTTATCTAAATCTGTTTTATAACAAGTTATGTAAGGTCAAGTTGAATAATACAGATAAAAATAAAAACAGACGCTAATTATGGATCTACAAATAATATAGTATACTAAAATAAAAATAATAAAGTGTAAGCGTAAGAGTAAGTACTTGTTTAAAAAGGTATTCCACAACAAGTAACAGTATAGTTTGTAGCTAATACTAATATTAGTACTACATCATTTATTAACTAAACTAAATTAAACTTTAAAGAATACTGTCAAATAAATTTAGCGGAGTAAAAGTAACAACAGTGGAAACGCTCAAATACTTCTACTACTTGCACTCTGTGGTTCTGAGTACTGTAGAAAACCAGCTGATGCAGTTGTTGTGGTTTGAGCTTCTTATAGTAGATGATGGGACAAATGTTCTCATCATCTTGGACCTGACTGCTGGTCTCAGCGATTACGTGCTGTATACGTGTGCTAAATATTTGTTAAATATCTTTTCTTGTAATTGTATTTATTTACTCTCGTCTTCTATTATGGAAAACGTTTAATAACAAATAACTAAACCAAATAACTAAACAAATAATCAAACCTTACTTTTATCGTGTGACTTTTCAGGTATAAGTAATTTAACTTTCTGAGCTTTCTGAGTACCAGGACCAAAAAAATGAGCACTCAAGTAAGTGACAAACTGATGTTAACTCATATATTAATTCAACATTCAGTGAATTAAAAAAATTAACTCTTAAGCTTGTGTTTTCATTTCAGTACAGCATCCTTTTCAAGCAAGAACATGGTGAGTAATGAACCAAACTCATTATACCAGTACTTCTACTTCACAATTACACTTGTAATAACCTACATTTTTTTATTGTCTGGTTCTTCATTACCATGAACTGAATTTTGTTTTCACTCAGCCCCACACAGACTGTACTGGTGTTGTAAAACAAATCACTAGATACGTACACAAAATATGTATTAATCAATGAACTATATTTAGTAACATTGAAAAGTTTGTTAAAAGCTGTCAGCTGTTGCAGTATACACACATACACATATATATATATTTATGTCTCTGCGTTTTATTTCTGATCAGTTTGATGTGATAAAATCTACTGGACCTTCAGTTCAAAATTAGTGTTGGGGTACACTTGGTTGGTTTGGGCGTTTTCATGGGATTTGTTGCCAAATAAGGAAAAGATAGAAGATTGCCATACTTGTAAGCACATACGTGACTGTGGTTTAATGTACTGTACATGTGTGTGTTTCCTGTCAGCACATGATGATGCTATCTGGACGGCAGCGTGGGGTAAAAGTGAGGCCGATGGTTCTGAAACCATTGTCACTGGCTCACTCGATGATATGGTAAAAGTCTGGAAATGGTGAGTACTAAGACGGTGACACTAAAGACAATATACTGCTGACCCCCTATTTAAATTATGTTTAAATTAGGAATTTTTGAAATAACACTTAATTTAATTTAATGTTTTTTTTTTTGAAAGGGGATAGAAAAATAAGATATAAGATTTTTTGTTTTAAAACAACATGACATAGTTTTTAGTTACAATAGCGAGTGAGCAGTTCATAAGACTCACAGAGCATGACAACATTTTCTTAATTGTAAGGTTTCAGCT
The DNA here is from genome assembly GCF_900324465.2 of Anabas testudineus. NCBI lineage: Eukaryota > Metazoa > Chordata > Actinopteri > Anabantiformes > Anabantidae > Anabas > Anabas testudineus. The sequence continues at coordinate 19,699,351 of NC_046615.1, forward strand.
CTGTAATTTGACTTTGTGCTTGTTTTCAATTTGCATCAGGAAATCCTGGTTAAAACAGCTTAACTGTTTTCTTATTGACAAAAATTCAGCTTCAGTTTTCATGTGAGGAAGTACCTTGCAATTTACATTGCTACTGCTCAAAACCTTTTGTAAAACCTTACCAATTAAAATGTATTCTAACTATTACTTTTGTATGTGAAATAAATCACAATAATTACACATTACCCTACGAAGACTTATTTAATATTGTTATTCACAATATGTTTTTTAGTACACCAGACTCCAGTTATTGTTGAGAGGTACAATTAGGTACACTAATAAGCACACCTTTCCTAACTACATTATAATGTTTTATAAGACGTTTAAACAGCTCACAGGTTACAATTAAGGTGACTTAAAGGAATGTATTCCTGTGCTATTGTATTAATTTCCAGTATAGAGCAAGTGCTCCTCAACATTCTGGTTATTCATTAGGTAATGAAGTCCTACACAGAGCTCTTGAGGAGTATGGTGTGTGTGTTAATTAGCCTGTCAAGATTAACACCAGAGGAACACCTTCAAGAAACATGCCACAGTTTCTCTGAAATCTTTGGAAGCAGACTTCATAAATAAACTCGATTTGACATGACGTGACCAAAGAATCCTTCCCTGTCACGTAGGTCGGATGAGAAGCTGGAGCTGCAGTGGACTTTGGAGGGCCACCAGCTGGGAGTGGTGTCAGTGGACATCAGTCACAACGGGGCGATCGCTGCCTCCAGCTCCCTTGATGCACACATCCGCCTCTGGGACCTGGAGTCTGGAAAGCAGATCAAGTCCATGGATGCTGGACCAGGTGAGACTGGGTCTTAGAGGATCATTGACATGTTTTAATTGTAGTGTTCATTTGTAGTGTTGTTTGTATGATGAGTAGAGGAATTCTGAGTCTTTTAGCTCTGTAATGTCTGACGTCAAAGAGCAAAAATAGAAAATACTAATATTTTCTATTTGATGATTCCAGACTAAGTCGAGATTAAAATAGTTTTGCTCCTCTGTATAGTTGTGGGTTTTTTTTTTACTTCTCATATGTATCATTTGTAGTGTAATTTGTTTTATTTTGTAACTTGAAATGTTTAGACTATAAATCATATTTTAATAATTGATTAGTCAGTTAAGACACTTTTAAAACAAAATTTGAGGATTTTTAGCTTCTTGTATATGTACATTTGATGCTTTTCTTTCTCTTAATGTGGTAATAAGGTGGGTATCTTTAGATTTTGGAGTGTTGGATGATTCCACTTTGGACTTTATTAAAGTCATTTGTCAATATCTTCTCCCCGTTTACTGATTTGATTGATCTTTTGTTTTGAATATTAGAATCTGAAAGTCTCTGCAGCCCTTTTGTACATTTTTAGACGAATTTCACTTTATAGGGAGTTACTGGTGCCTGTAAACATAACTCATCTGTAGAACCAGTCCTTCTTTTATTCTTCCTGTCATTTTTTTTACTGTCTAGCACTTGCTGCAGGAGAAAGGCCACTACAGAGGAAACTGTCTCCCAGTGTGGCATTAACACAGGCTGCAGGGGTTGACAGCTTGTCTGCTCTGCTCTGTGGCACAAGCTTGTTTTCTGTTTCATTCTCACCCTTCAAGAACCATTGTGTATCTTGTACCGAGCTGTTCTTCATGTAAATGCCACGTCTTGTTCCATTAGTGCTACTCCATTTCACTCAGTGCTTGGTCTGGGTCATTGGATAAAATACCTTTTTTTACTGTACTTTGCTATGTTTGGATTCTTCTGAAGTGAAGTCTCTGCTGCCATTGTTTCCTTTTTAGTTTTTGTGAAATAGAATATCAACTAAGATCGACTCAGCAGAGGAGAATAGAGGTTTGGTGTTTTGATCACAAAGTCAGACAAGCTCACGTTTGCATTTCACATAGATTAAAAAAAATATTTATATTGGAGCCATACTGTCCTGGCTAAGAATACCGTGATGACTCCTATTCTGTCTTTCTGCTGTCCTCTAGTTGATGCATGGACAGTTGCCTTCTCCCCAGACTCTAAATACATCGCCACAGGAAGCCATCTCGGCAAGGTCAACATCTTTGGTGTGGAAAGTGGCAAGAAGGAATTTTCACTGGACACTCGAGGGAAATTCATCCTGAGTATAGCTTACGTAAGGAACTATAAATTGTCATTTTGGTCGTCGGGGTGGCGTCTCCTCCAGCACAGTCTCTTATGGGCTAAGACCTCAGTGCTTTGGCTTTGCAATAACTCATTTGGAACTGTGTTTGTTCTCCCATTGTAATTCTAACCCTTTCTCTCCAGGTCCAGAGGTTGTTTTTAAAGACTTGTATTGTGTATCTACATTTGGAAATCATATTAAATATTATAATAGGTTCTAAACTGCTTTGCTCTTCAGAGTCCTGATGGAAAATATTTGGCCAGCGGAGCTATCGATGGAATCATCAACATCTTTGACATCGCCACAGGAAAGCTACTCCACACACTGGAAGGTAGATGAAGTTATTAGTATATATTATTTATGTAATACATGATGGATCCAGTGCTTTTAAATTTCCCTCGAACATACGCTTGCATGTGAGAAATTCTTTAGTTCTGCATTGTTGCTTAATTCAAATAATGTTGAGAAATGAGTACAACATAAACACATTATACGTGTATTGTGCATAAACTGGTTATTGTTTTAGTGTTAAAGATGAAAAATAGCTTCAAGCGTTAGGATCTTTTCACTTCCAAATAACCTCAGCAGGGAAGCGGAGATCAGCCGCACCTCAAGACCCTGTGACTCAATGTCCTCTCTCCCCTCAGGACACGCCATGCCCATTAGATCCCTCACCTTCTCCCCAGACTCCCAGCTCCTGGTCACTGCCTCAGACGACGGCTACATCAAGATATATGACGTGTGAGTTCAGCTCGCGGCATGCTATTACTCCTTCACATTGTTTAGATAAGATGTCTGATGAACTTTTATTTATTCTGAACTTTCTGCCAAACATTTCACGTAGACACAAAAAGATAAATATTTGTTAACATATATAGACACAGAACAAAGGAGTGCAACAAGAGGATGCATCAGTGTTTCTATGGTAAATATTTGACAGGAAAAAATTTTGTTTTGCAGGCAACATGCCAACCTGGCTGGTACACTGAGTGGACATGGATCCTGGGTTCTTAATGTTGCCTTCTCCCCAGATGACACCCACTTTGTCTCAAGGTAAGGCAACATTTTTAGCATCAAACTGAAAACACACCTTGAAGTAGCTGAAACACCGAGGCTCATATAAAGTCTCTGACTGTTACAGTGGATTGAATTTCTGATGCTAATACATTGCAACATTACAGTTAAGTTTTTGATGCTGAAGAAACTGAGAGAGAAAAGCTCGACATGTCTGAATCCACAGGTAGCAACTTACTGTGGCTTTGTACTGCTCATATAACACAACAGTGGCAAAACGCCCCTTGTTCACTTAGTGCAAGTGTTTTTTTGTCTGTCTACTTTCCCAAGATTTCATTACTGTCATTCAAAACTTTTGCCAACTGAAGCTGTTTCTCAGGCACAATTTCCAGTTCACGTTGCCAAGACAAACTCAGCAGGTTAGTTTGATGCTAAGATTGACTGTAACACAAGTAAAATGTCTTCTCTGCTCTGCTGCTTTCAGCTCGTCTGACAAGAGTGTGAAGGTTTGGGACGCCAGCTCCAGAGCGTGTATCAACACTTTCTTCGACCATCAGGACCAGGTGACAAAGACGACACTGGATCTGTTCCCTGAATGTGTTTATAATCAAATTCAAAGTGGAATAAAATCCATCCAGCTGTAGGTGCTGATGTGTTCGTGGAAATCAACACGGCTAATATCAGGGATCAGCACCTCACGTAACCCTTCTCTGACGTTACAGCTCAGGCAAAACCAATAATCTCAGCTGTCATTAGATCTCTGGTTGCTGTGGGGCGTTTGATCTGTTCTCTAACCGAGGAGAAGCGCGGCTCCTTAGAGAGGAGATGAAAGGCAGTCGAATCTGCCATATTGTTTTTGTGTCTCATCATTGTGTAACTGAAAAACCAGAAAATCTACAGGGATGGTTTGCAGCCAATTAACAGTTTGAGCTTTGTTCTTCTTTTGCCTTTGGGCGTGGGCTTCAGCTGCTCTGTTTGCAGCTAACATGTGTGATACAAAGGGGCAAGGATATGCTAATTGCTGTAAGATTCAAACTTTCAGCTTTTTGGTTTTCGTGTGGGGGAAAATGTCTCTGGGTTATGTCAATTTAAAATAAAACAATAAGCATTTCTGGTATCCCACAAATCCAGTTCCAGGAATTTAAATGGATGATCCTTTAGTGAATATATGCTAACACATAAGAAAAACATGTACATGCACATTTCCCTTCCTGTGTGTGTCTATGGCTGGATTGGGTGGAATATACATTTATTTTATTATAACCCTACTCACATCGGGGGCATATTTCTCCCTCTATCTCTTTCCATTATTGTTGTGATGGCGTCTCACATCAATAATCTGAATGTGTTGTTTACTAGTACACACCATTATTAAACTCTGAATCTGAACATTTTTCCTCGTGTTGCCTTCAGGTGTGGAGCGTGAAGTACAACAGCACCGGCTCCAAGATCATCTCAGCTGGAGACGACCGGGCCATCCACATCTACGACTGTCCCATGTGATAGACGTCCAGCTGTTTACGCAAATGCAGCCGAATGAAAACTGGGGAGGGAGGGGTGGGATTCATGCTGTAAATGTCATGGATTATTTTGCACTGACCAACTACGGTCAAATAAAAGGGTTTTTTTTGTACTTTGTTTTTTTGAGTTTGTGGTTATCTATTTAGAAACGTTTGTAGCTTGTTTGATAATCTTTTATTGTTTTCATCAGTTTTATCAGTCACTCCATAATTTGGAGACAGGACTTTCAGATCTGATAAATTGCAACAATACTTTAGAGGTTTTAGATTAGTCTGAATGTTGATAGTTGAAACTATTTACTGCATCTCAAGACAAATCTCATTGGATTCTTAGTTTATTTTCCTGCTGACAAGTAACTTTGTTTAATGTTACGCCAACGTGAGAAATCTTTCTGGTAAAGAAAGGAAAGAAAAATTTCAGAGCAACCTTTCAGTATTAGTATGTGGAAGATGGTGATCTCATGCTCCCCCGAGTGGCCCAGCAGGTTTACCACAGCCATGTAGTACTTTCTATATGTCTATAATATACAAATGATGGTACTAGTTACTATCCACCAGAATTCTTTATTTCTTTGTCAAACGTCAACAAGTTCTCAATGTTGAACACATCAAACTGGACTTTTAACAATACTAAGATATGACACAAACAACAGGTAAATACATGTGTAGCACTTCCTCCTTTCAGACAAATGTCCACTTGTTTTGCTTTTCAGAAACTTGCAGGAGGAAATGTTGAGTCCATCGTTCATATTCCCTTGAGTATTGTCTGCTGTTTGCAAACATGGAAACAGTTTGTAAAAGACAGGGCACTAAGTGCCAAACCTGACTGAGTTGTGCTTCCTGGCAGTACTATAAATCTAAATGTATTTGCATTGACATGCTTCTTCAACTGGAAGAGTGTAAATAACATTAACAGTACACAGAAAGGGCTCGGCGATGTGCCACACACTTATTAAGTGACTGGTGAAATCTGAAGGCAACTTTGGAGTTAGGTTTTTGTCGCCCTCTCCCTGTATTCAAACAGCAAAAGTAGTGAAGTATCTGTCCTGTAACCAAATGGTTGCAGATTTGATCCCCAGTCATCACAACAGTGCAAATAATGCACAGAATACAACATGATTATCAACAGCAGAAGTGGCTAGTGAATGAAATACTGGAATCCCACCTCCTGGATGTGGTCTAAGGCCTGTAACATAACATTTACACTTTTCTTCTTCTGTCACCAAGCTCCACTTTGCTTTGTTCAGTCAATTTACACAGATAAGAAGCTGAAGCACCTGCTTGATTGGAACACATCATTATACGTGCACGGCTGGCTCCACATATTGCTGGACACCTAATCACAGGACACCGCACATACATTAAAGACTGTCAAACTAATGTGCACAAATGTGAGACTAATTTCACAAAGACGTCTATAGAGAGATTTAAGTCAATAGAACATCAAACATACTATACAGATAATTTGGGAAATATAGCTACGAAATATCACACATCAATCTTTCTCCACAGTTCAATGACACATTTCACTCTCTGTCTTCATTTAGGCCTAAAGAAAGGTGAGATTCTGAGCACAAAAGCGTCCCTTCACTGGAATGCACTCATAACAAACTCTTTTGTCATGTTTAACTTGCCCACCAGTGCAATGTGGCATTTGTGCCTCCATATTTTGGCACATGGAAGATATATTATACTGACCTCGCTGCAGATGGTCTTAAAGAAAAACCTGCAATTTACAGACTAACTAGACGTAGGGTGCCTGGGTTGAAGATATAAAATAAAGTAAAAACTCTGATTTGCTGCATATATAGAGTTCCTTTCCACACAATTCCTAAAAACACTGACAACCATTCTGTGTTGCTAAAATATACTATACATTATAGGAACAATGACTCACAAAGGGACTTAATTTACCTACTGAACTGTCCAACTTATTTTGCAAAAACAAAAAAGTAAAAACTAATTCCATAATTCTCCATGGGTAAAGTTTTAGTAGTTTGCATTTGGTTTTGGCTAAATGTGATCACATTTCCTCATCTCTTTACATTTCATATCGACAGTTTAGCAAAAAGAAAAAAAAGCCAGAAGAGCTGGACAGACAGAAAATGGCAATGCCTGTGAAATCCCAAGTGTACCTAAAGATAAACGTCACCACTTTCACTCCGTTGCATCATCGTCATCATACCCGCATTAAAAGAACTCAGTCAGAAGGTTTGTGACAGCAGCAACACAGCAGAGACAGATCTGGGTTTTTACTTGAGATGAAGCCTGATTCGAGGCTGCTCAGGCTCCCTGTGGCTTTTTACCAGTGTCTAGACTCTACCAGATCAGCTCGTAGGCTCAGTCTCTTCAGAGTTTCATATCCCACGACAATAAGCACTGACGTTGGTGTGGAAGAAATGATGCGGGCTGACAGCCCCTTGGTCAGTCCCCAGGCGCCCTCCTCTGCCAGCAGCTGTTTGAAAGTCTCGATAACAGACGATCTTCCTTCCACCTACAGCATACAGGGAAATGTTAAATCACCTTAAAAAAATAAAACTTCCAATATCATCTTTCAAGGACATATTAGATTTTCTTTTACAGTTTCCAAATCTGCTGAAGTTTGTGTTACAAAACTAAAACTTCGATAATACCTGATAAAATGGACTTGGTGGTCATATTGGTCATAATGTGTTGTAATCAGCATGTAACACCGGGATCATGAGCAGTGTCAATATCCCAGTAAGTGGAGCTACTATATTTATTACTACCGTAATTTCAACTGATGCCATCTGATGAGGGAAAGAAGTGAAGTCCTGCCATAAACTCCAGACTTTCACCTAAGAAAACCTGCCTGAAGGAGCAATGTATAAAAAACAATTCCAACATTCATGTGGTGAGCTTTAGTGGCTTTTAGAGTTTACCTGTACTCTTGCCCGAACAACATCCATGGGGTTGGTGATGGTGGAGGCGGTTGCTGCTGCCATTGGACCTGCCACAGCCTGCAGAATCAGGTGGGGGCACGCACTAGGCGCTAACAAGGACAGCTGCTCTGGGATTGCAAGATAAGAAAACAGCGTAAGGATAATATGTGTCAACTACAGCAAGTTCACATTCTTTTTACAGCTTTAACTTGTTTAGTATAGAGCTACAACTCTATTCACACTCTGAACATAATCATGTAGAAGCAAGTAAAAACACAGCTAACAAAGTGTTGACTTACCTGCATAAAAATGATAAAAAGGCCACCACAGTGCACTGTTCGGGATGTACGTGAGAAGGGTTGCCACGTAGCCCCTGTAAAATCCTCTGAATCCATCTGCTGCAAATATCTGCATTGTAATGTCAAGGGTTTGCCCAAAGGTCAGTCTGCGCTTACTTGCTGCAAGAATCATTTTGGGTTTAGCCTTGAAGCGAGTCAGGTGTTCCCCTTGTCCTTGCATCATCAGGTGCTGGGAAACCACATCTATGGGCACAGTGATGGTCTGCGCCACCAGGGATGCCGCCCCTCCCGCCACCACTGACTTCACTGTGTTACTGGGTGAGTAGTGGGACACATACTTGCGCACCAGTTCATAGGTAGTGATATAAGCCTGTCCTGCGACCAGGGTGAATGTATTGACCATGAATCCACGGTAGAGGCCAAACACACCCTCTGATCGCAAGACCTTGCAAAACGCATCAAATGTGCCAGAGTACAGGCTCTTCCCCTTTTGAACCTGGAGCCGAGTGCGGATGAGGCTAGCCGGGTACACAGTTGCTCTGGTGGTCAAGGTCATAAACACACCCAGAGAGTAAAACTTCCTCTTGTCCAGGTCCTCCCATTCAATAATCTGGATTGCACCTTTCTGCTGCATGGTGCCGGACAGGGCAGCGCTCCCTAAAGCCACATATCTGCAGACACCAAGAGACAAAGTGAAAAAAATGAAAAATATATTCACATTTAATGAACTCCGGCATCTCTCAGCTATCAAAGCTGCTGACACTTAATTAATTTTAGCTATAACAACAGACACAGTAATGACCTAAGGTGTTTTTTTAGATTGAAAACTGATTTGTTTGTATATTAAACAGGTTTCTGAACAATGATCACATGATAAGCTGAAAGTTTGTGAACTGCTGCAGTTTCTATTCTCATTTCTTAGAGTCAGGAAATTGCTGTTGTGCCGTTATTGAAGAAACTGAAACTGTCTTTCTTACCAAGACAACTGGTTTAAAAGCATTCCTCAAAGTCACTTTGCCACCATTTGATTTTCTTTTTGGTCATGAAATGAGGCTCATGAGATACAAGTAAACATGCATTAACATGAAGAAAGGTTCATTTCTATTTCTGTTTACTTGTATTATGAGAAAATATTTACTTTTTTCACGTAACCTGCACAATATGTACATAACATTTGCACAAAATGCTTAAAGTTCTGTATATTCTGTAATATTTAGGGTTAAAATTGGACAGACCTGTTGCAGGTGTAGGTGCAATGATTTTCACAGTGAACACACGGAAGTACAGTGTGCAGAAGCATATGCGACAATAACATGGTTCATGCATGCTACAGGGTAGCTGATATGAGCTAGGTTAATGCTAAAACGTCTAAAATAAAAAGAAAAATCCCAAAACGGACTAGTTTGACCACACAGACCAGGCTAATGACGTTAGAGGGCACAACTTTGTGTGCATGTATTCATAAAGGACGATATGATTATGATAAAGAATCTCGCATAACAGAAAGAACTGGTTCGTTTTGGTCAATTAGAGGTTTCATAACAAAGCCAGGTGTGACGCTAAGTTAATTACTTCATCTACTTTGTTGTGTATGTCTCACAGAAGTTGGAGCAAACGAGGAAACACGTGCAATGTCACATTGTCTGTGTGTGTGTGTGTTAGCTAGCTAACCACCCGAGTGCTACTCTGCTGTGTGGCGGAGATCTACCGTAAAACACGGGTTAAACTCACCGGTCACGGGGTGTTAGACTCCGGGTTCACCCTCCGCTTCGTTACCAAACTCAGCTGCTTTGTTAAAATCATATGGCCTGCTCCGCTAACAGCACAAGGTGGGTCACGTCTTCCGTCCATTAGCTAACTTACTGCTGCAAACAAACGTTGTCAAAGGTGAAAGGTCATGAGCCCCGTTTGTCCCCGGGGCAGTGTACCGTTGTGGCCATTGCAAACTTTTCCAAGGTGTAAAAATCTGGTCTTAAAACAACTTTCCCTCCTGTTTACAGCTGTTACATCGATGTTTATTTTTTGCTAGCTAACGCTTAGGAACTTCCAGTGATGCATTCAGGGACAGATTCAAACCTAGGAGTTTCCATAACACATACAACCAATTTACAAACGAATAGTTCAAGTGCTCGTTGTGCTGCGGAGTGGTCAGAATCGTATTTATGTGTCAAGTAGTTAGTTTAAGAAATTCAAAAGTGATCTGCTGGGAGGTTTTAAAAAGTATTAACTATGCAGCAGAGTAACATTGCACATTATATTATAGTTGATAACATTACAGCACGGTATCATGTAACAGAGGTAACACTAGTACTACTTTAGCATATATTTACATTTTATATAAGGTGGTTTATATAGTTTACAATATATACTATATACTGAGTATGATTTATATCACAACAAAACATAATACAAATTGCATTAAAAGCGCAATGATAATTATATGTACCGAGAATAACAGTGAGGTAAAGAGAACAATATTTCTCACTGAACTGTAGTTGGATATTTAAAATATAATTTGGAAGTACCTACAAATTATACTTAACACCAGTATTTTTGTAAAAGTTTTATTTTTAATGTTTTTATTTTGCTAGTCATTCTGAGAGGGCGTGGCCGCGGGGCTCTGTGCTCTGATTGGTCGGCTCGACTCTTGCGTGGGTTGCGTGCTCGCTCTCCAGAACGGGTCGTGTTGATTTCAGAAGTCATCATGGCGCTCACTTCCCCAGTCAAAGGTAAAGACGGGTCTTCTGCTAACATTACCGAGCAAGCTGTCACCGATCAGCATTTCACCCATAAAGACGAACGAGGGTTAAAACGTGTTTCCCTTGAGAATGGCTGTCGTTGGATTTTAGTTGGTAGACATGATGTGAACCGGCGTCGAACCGTCAGACATGAAAGCTAATGTTAGCCTTAGCTAGCTCGATAGTGCTTATTGTACAAGTGTTAGTTATCTAACGTGCTGCTGAAAGCCAGAGGTTGATTTGTTCGGTTCACACTGTCACATCTTCACCACACATTTTATGCTTAAATTGTGCATTAATAACTTTGCTTTGTGTTATCTATTCTAGCCAGTAGCACGATAAGTACTCGGGTAGGGAGAAGGTGCTTCACGATAAGGAGCAGTGTTAGCAAGTTGAACCTTAGCTAGCTTTGTAGTTGTCTTCCATACCTTGTCATCGGGACACATGCAGAGATGACTTTATGTAAGACTATGTTTCCACGCTGTGTTGTAATAATCACTGTTATAAGTCGCCTAATCTGCTTTTTGTTAAATCTTACAATTGTAGAGTTATAAGAGTGGCTTTTACTGTCACTTATCTGACAGGGATCTCTTAGACCTGTGGACCACGGTCGTAAATGACACTGACTAAGCAAACCTGCACTTGATGTTGTGTCACTGAATGATTTTGGTTGTAATTTTCCTTGCTAATATTTGTCAACTGTTTTCATAAGTCTGAACGTCCGTTTTATTAGTAAAAAACGGGTTTCCATGGTAGATTTCACTATTGATCAGACTGTGTTTCTCCTGTCATGCGTATTACTATATATTTATTATTTGACCTGCTTTGTGTTAGTTTATGGTATTTAGATTTTGTATACAGCCATGTAACTGCAGACAAAAGCATTTCACTGGCAAAGGAAAATTAAAACAGGACCCCAATATGGCAGTGATCTACCAGCGTCTTCTGACTAGAAAGTGAAATCCATACATATTTTTGTTTTGAATGTTCATTTTGATGGATGTAAACATCTTTTTGAATTATAATTCCTTGCACTTCAAGCACTTTAGAGTTCTCATATGAGCATTGGCATTAACTGGTTTCAAACAGGCTTATGTCTGCTTAGGTAATTTGAGCTAAATTATAGTGCTTTGTTTATTTGCTTTATCTTCATCAGCATCGATGATGCCTTTGCTGCACTATTGGACATGTTTAGAGCAAATACTGCAGAAGAAGAAAATACTGTCTATACTGGTTTATTTTCAAATTTGTAGGAGTTAGACTGTAACAGGTCCATGAAATGTGTGCTTACATTTCTTTTACAGATATGTGTGAGGGCCTTGACTTTTATCTCTGCTTTTCCAGGATTGCCTGGTCTTGAGGACGTTCTTTCTTTTTCATTTGCTCAGTAATCCCACATTTATGATTTTAGGAAACTGCAAACTATGAGTGTAATTCAGGCTAAAGAACGTATTTGGGCTAGTCCAGTGTGTTCTATGCAGGTTCAGTTTTATAATGGTCACTGAAGTGCTGCTTTCAAAGCCAGTAACCTGAGAGCCAACGTTACAGCAACATTTCCTGTTGAGAGACCAGGGAGAAATACCAAGACACAAAAGACCTTTGCCTTATACTGTATCCATGGGGGCTCAGTACTTGCTGAGTTTAGCATCACATAGAATTTAATCAACATTAAACAACCACAAGTTGAATTTATTACCAACCAGGTCCTTTAGGTCTAAACCTACGAACTGGTTTTTAAACTAAGAAATGTTTACTAACTGTATTTTATGAGACATGTTTTCAGGGCTGCAGCAATCATTTATTTTAAAATGTAGTAAACGGTAACAACATGCTGCATTAACTGACTATGCTCACAGACCAAAGATGGAATTAGACTATAAATATATTTTCATTACACTCTGTTCTGCATTTGTGCGGTGCCCTAAACCTACTCTAAAGATACAATTTTAAGTTTTATACTGTCCAAGAACTTAATTCACAGTACCATCAAGGTTTAGCTGTTCTTGAGATCAACTACACTGCTATTAATAACCACTAATACTATACGGTATGTAATAAGCCAATTCTTTAGATGATGAGCAGAAATGGTACAGAAGAATCTAGGCGTCCTGCCAGTTTCTTAGATCTAGTTTTAATCCTTGTCTTTTTGTGAAAAGTTTTCCACTGGTAAATGTCAATAATGTATTTCTTTGTTCTACTTGTTGCTAAGCTTTTCCAAAGCACAAAAAATATTTGAGTTGCTTTAGTTCTTTGTAAATGACCATTATTTCTGTTTCCCCTCTGCAGAGCACCCATACAGCCATCTGATAGACACACTGGAACATGGTGGACTCAAGTTCTTCAATCCACAGAAGTTTAATGATCCAAGATATGGTGAGTTCAGGAAGGGCACAGAGATTTTATATATGTTTTCCCTCTTCTGACAGCCTTTGTATGCACAAAGAACATTTATAAATCAAAGTAAGTCTCGATTAGTTAAGAATAGTCCACACTTTATTGCCCCTTTATGGTATATTGTTTTTTGTTTGCCCTGTGTAGACAAACTGCCTCTGTCCATCCGTGTCTTGCTGGAGGCAGCTGTTCGTAACTGTGATGGCTTTTACACAAAAGAAGGTGATGTCCAGAGCATCTTGGACTGGCAGCAGCAGCAGAATAAAGCTGAGGTGCCGTTTTCCCCAGCTCGAGTCCTTCTCCAGGACTTCACGTGAGTTTCGCATGATTTATGTCAACACCAGTTGTAAATGCTATGAAACATGTTTACAGTGCAAAATTAAGCTCCAGCCAATCACTGACCCTGACAGAACCTTATATGATTAGTGACACTAGATAAAATGTGGAAACAGTTGGCTGATTTATGGATTGTAGATTGTAAAGTGGCTAATTCACTGCAATCTAATGAGATGAAATGAGCACCATTAATTTTGTCCTCCTATGATTTCTTTTAACAGTGGTATTCCCGCCATGGTGGACCTGGCAGCCATGAGGGACGCTGTGGCCAAACATGGTTTGGACCCCAGCCTGGTTAACCCCAAATGCCCCACAGACCTCATCGTAGATCACTCATTACAGATTGATTATAGCAAATGGTTTGTTTGAAATTATACATATCTTTAATTTTTCTGCCTTCTTTACTGATAAGTTAAAGTAAATTTGTTACATCACTGGACTTGTTTATTATTCCACTGAATGTTAAATTAGTACAAAATATTTATTGTGATGACTTTTAGTCAAACAGATCATTGATTTAATTGAGTAATCTGTATACAAATCTCTTTTATGTTTTGTCCACAGTGCCATACAGAATGCCCCAAACCCTGGTGGAGGGGACGGCCCAAACCAAAGCCACGGTCCCTCTCGTTCCACACCCTCCAGGCCTCCATCCAGAGGAGGCTCACAGTGTGGAGGCCAGCGAGGCTCCTGTAGTAAAGCTGCTTGTAATGACCCTCCATCCTCCTCGGGTCAATCTCCAGCCTCTGTCCAGCAGATAGAGAACACACCTCTCCTCTGCCCTTTCCACCTGAAGCCTGTATCTGAGTGAGTTTTCAAGAACACAGCTTTTAATGTCTGGCCTTCAAATCATGGGGAGCAGTGTTGGATGAAAGCAGTTCTGTTCATTTTGCTTGCTCATTATTTGTTTGTTCTTCTAAATCTGTAAAATTGCAGATTGATGTTTTTTTTATACATATTTTTAAGACATAAGTTTACATTTAGCATGTTTGATGTTGAAATGCTCCTTTTTCTGCAGAACTGAAACATCTGCAAAGAATCAGGAAATGGAACTGATCAGAAACAAAGAGAGACTTCAGTTCTTTAAGGTACAGATGTGCATTTATTACATTCTAATACTTTACTTTTCAAAGTAAACTCTTTTAATAATTTTTTACACTTGGCCCCTCAAACAGAAATGCGAATATTGTGCAGAATTAGAACAGTACAAAATCTATATTTAACTGTTGCCACACTCCTGTCTGCCAAACAGTGGTGTTCAAAAGCCTTTAAGAATGTGAATGTGGTTCCTCCGGACATCGGTGCAGTCCACCAGGTGAATCTGGAGTATCTGTCCAGAGTGGTCCAGATCAGCAATGGTTTCATCTACCCTGACAGCGTGGTGGGAACTGACTCTCACACCACCATGATCAATGGACTGGGCATCCTGGGCTGGGGTAAAGTTCTCACTAGTTGTTTACATATGTTGTCTACCAGGCAAGTTTCGCAAATGTGATTGTTAGTTCCTCTTTGGAGGGGTAAAGACAGGAAATAAAATAGTTTAGATAGGGAAAAACGTATCCTAAAAAGAAGTCAAACCAGCCAGAAACTGTTTGTTACAGAGTGCTGCTTGAAATACTGATCTGAGTTACTGTACTGTTACTGTAGCCTTTCTTACAGCTCAACCAATACTGGCCATTCTCCTCAGACACAAACTTCTGTACACACAAAGATCACATTTATTCCCCATCTTGATAATTAACATGACCATTAACTGAAGTACATTCATGATGTTATGAATCGCACTGCTGCAGCATAATTTGCTAATTGAGTAAGAGCACAAATAAGCAGATTTACATGTGTTCCTAATACAGTGATAGGTGATAGTAATTCTACCTGCACTTAAAAATGCTTTCAACTTCATATTTTTTGTGTATGCTGCTTTTCGTCTACTAGGTGTTGGGGGAATCGAGTCAGAAGCTGTGATGCTGGGCCAGCCATTATCTCTGACCCTTCCTCAAGTGGTGGGCTGCAAACTGTTGGGCACCATCAACCCCCTAACCACCTCCATAGACATCGTCCTTGGTATCACAAAGGTAACACTTCCATTCTTTTACCGTAGATGTCATAGTGATGGCACTAAAAGCATTTATCTTGGCCTTGAAGTGTGTAGTAATATGTTGTATTTTGTTCTTTTGTTTTCCAGCACTTGCGGCAAGCTGGGATCGCTGGAAGGTTTGTAGAGTTTTTTGGACCTGGTGTGTCCCAGCTATCAGCCCCTGACCGAACCACCATTGCCAACATGTGCCCAGAATACAATGCTACTGTCAGCTTTTTCCCTGTCGACCAAGTCACACTCAAGCACTTTAAAAAGACAAGTGAGTGAGACAAACGCTACCTGCTGTTGTTTTTAGGAGCTTTTCTTCACTGCCCTGCACTTTACCAGAGTTAATGAGAATTATTAGTTATTAGTTTTGCAACTGTTGAAGACAGTACAATCAACACATTAAAATCTTCAAAAACATCACCTGTCCTAATTCTCCTTCCAGATTTTACCCAGGAAAAACTTGAAGTCTTGGAGTCTTACTTGAAGGCTGTAAAACTTTTCCGAAGCTATGAAGATCCCTCTGAAGACCCCGAGTATTCTGAGGTAGTTTTTGCATTTGAATCTGAGCTGTACTGCCCAACATGTGCTGTAGTTATATCTTTGATTGTCTGGAATATTTATGTACAGTTAAAAAGTGCAATAAAACAAGGTTGTTTTCTTCTTAATGGGACATTTGTTTGGGTCAAGATTGTAAAAGAGATGGTTCTTCAGGGAAAGTAATGCCTAATCTAAACTAATCATCTGTGGCCCATTTTTGTGTGCAACAAGCTCATTATCAGAGAGAATGAAGTGAAACCACTGATGTTTGTGTAGGTCATTGAGATCAACCTGAGCTCTATGGTGCCATATGTGAGTGGACCAAAGAGGGCTCAGGACAGAGTGGCAGTCAGCAACATGAAAGAAGACTTTCAGAGTTGTCTCGATGAGAAGGTAACATGTCTACACTTTGTCAAAACAAAGATTTATAAGTATGATTCAGTCAGATAGTTGGGATATAATGAAAAATGGTGATTGTCATCTTTTTGTTCTCCCTGAAGGTGGGATTTAAAGGCTTTAACATCTCCAAGGAGAAGCAGGAGACCCGGGTCCCGTTCCTGCACTGTGGTCAGAAGTACGAGCTGGCCCACGGCTCAGTGGTTATCGCTGCTGTTATCAGCTGCACTAACAACTGCAACCCGTCTGTCATGCTGACTGCAGGTAAAGGACAGAGTCAAAAAAGGACTCGGATCAGATTTCTGCTGAAAATGTTCCAATATCAGTTGATGGTTAAATTATGCTGAACGTGTGTATTGTCGTTCATTGTCAATCATGCAGTAGCTTTTAAACTGTGGTTGTTTTGTTCCCAAGTGGCTTTGATCGTGTAGTTGTAAGTGTGACTAATCGCTGCATATACACCAGGTAACATATCAGTATTTATGGTCTTCTTCTTCAGGTCTAATGGCCAAAAAGGCAGTGGAGGCAGGGCTTGTTGTCAAACCTTACATCCGGACCAGCTTAGCTCCTGGAAGTGGCATGGTCACTCACTACCTCAGTACCAGTGGAGTCCTGCCTTTCTTAAGTCAGCTTGGGTACGCATCTGTCCACAGTACAGTGACAGCACACACAAATACCGCACTAACACTAAGTTAAATCGGCAGAAAAAGTGTGTGTGTGTGTGTGTGTGTGTGTGTGTGTGTGTGTGTGTGTGTGTGTGTGTGTGTGTGTGTGTGTGTGTGTGTGTGTGTTGACAAAAGAGATGATCCAGAACAGCCAGACTGTACCAGAACAGACCAGAAGATAATTAGATCCCATCCAGAATGTGGTCTTTTGAAACAATACACTGCCTGGTCAAAAAAAGCTCCATGTTATAGTCTTATTACAGCTCACATTCACAACAGCATTGTTCAATAAGCATATGCTGTGTCACCACCTCTATTTTTGTCCAGAGCTGCGTTCATTTCTTGGTAACGCTGACGCTGTCATTGATTTGCCACCTGAAACATACTAATCTTTGAGTTTGAGTTAGTCAGTTACGTTTGACCTTGTGAAGAGCTGGAGCAGCTCAATCCTGATTTTGAAATTTCATTTTTTTTTTTTATTTTGTATAGTTTATTAGTAACAGTGCAGATCATGTTGTTGTGTCGTCAACAGCAATAATTGACTTAGCCATGATCACAGTCGAACCATTAAAACTGTTGTTGAAAGTTTGCTTGTGTTACACTGAAGCAACAGAAGTTTGATTAAATTCCTTTACAACACAACACTGTGTTTTTCCTTTACATGACAGGTTTGAGGTGATTGGTTACGGCTGTGCTACCTGTGTAGGTAACACGGCACCGTTAAAAGAAACCGTCGTAGACGCAATCAAACAGGTGATGATGCCATAAACTTTTTTTAACTTTGGTTTCTTTCGCTTTGGATGTTAAAGTAAAGTGTATCAAACAATCAAATCCTTACAGTACCTTTGTTTTTTTATTTTTTTAGGGAGACCTGGTGACCTGTGGTGTGCTATCTGGAAACAGGCACTTTGAAGGCCGCCTCTGTGACTGTGTGCGTGCCAACTACCTGGCCTCCCCTCCCCTGGTGTTGGCTTATGCTATTGCGGGCACTGTGGGAATCGACTTTGAGAAAGAACCTCTAGGTAAAGACGACATACGTCATACGTCAGTAGTGCTGTTAAGCTGTTTCAGTCAAACCTGAGGTTCATTACAGGATTTTCGGACTTTGGGGGATTATAGTGAGGCAGCCTGTAATGATTCAGTGTCTTGTGCAGACGTGTTAACCAGAGAACAGATAAAAAATGAAGCTGTGTCGGTTAAAGGCAGCTGTCGATCTAAACTACTGCACTGATACTCATTACATCTGATGAGTTTTTTAGCATAACATTTGTACATCTGAATCTATTTTTACTTCTTACAGAACAGAACATGGTGTTACAGATGTTGGTGGAAACACCTGTTTGATTATTTAGACACTAATATTGTGCTTCTTGTTGTTTGAGCAGGTGTGACACCAGAGGGGAAGGAGGTGTATCTATGTGATATCTGGCCGTCCAGGGAGGAGGTCCAACAGACCGAAGAGGACACAATCATCTCCTCCATCTTTAAGGACCTCAGGGGAAGGATGGAGGTGAGGAGGAGAACCTTCATTACTGCTCCTGTGTTCTTTCATGACTGTGTCACTGAAGCTACATCAATGTGTTTTTTCTTCTCTCTTCCAGAAAGGAAACACATTTTGGAACAACATTGAATGTCCAGATTCTGTGCTTTTCCCCTGGGATCACAAGTCCACATATATCCGTTCACCGTGTTTCTTCAGCAAGTTGGTGAGTTTAACAAAGACCTTCTGGTTCCTCATGTTGAACTGCAGTTGTTTCCAGTACAACAACAATAACCAATCAACAACTTCTCCGCTCGTCTTTTCTCTCTCAGAGTAAGGAGGTGCCTCCTCCTCAGTCAATAGAAAATGCTCATGCCTTACTGTTCCTCGGGGACAAAGTGACCACGGACCACATCTCACCAGCAGGCAGCATCGCCAGGGCCAGCGCAGCTGCCAAATACCTGCAGAGCAAACGGTCGGTTTCAGTACTGAGAGAAACTCGTCTATAGAACATAAGTAACACAGCTCAACCATCAATCACAGGTTCTACTTACAGACTGTCTTGTGGAAAATTCATCCTGCAGGCAACAATTACTGAGATTCTGAATATTCTGTGTGACTGTGCAATTTTGTTTAATCATTATATTACCAGTCCTAGCTGCACCCTGCACAAAGTGTTGAACCATACATCACCAAACTCACTTCCTTTTTATGTTTGTAAAGATGCAGCATGGATGAGATGCACACATGTGGGTATCACATTTACCAACAAAACCACTTACAAAGAATGTGCAAGGCAGTTCTGCTTAGCAACAGTGTTGTACTGTGTTCTGTTTTTGTAGTGAAACACAAACATCATGGTGACTGGCAGCGTTGCATTTAGATATATTGCATATGCTAAAAGAGTTTGAATATGTCTCCTCAGCCTGGCACCACGGGAGTTTAACTCGTACGGCGCTCGCAGAGGGAATGATGCAGTCATGACCAGAGGCACGTTTGCCAGCATCAAGCTCCAAAATCGATTCATTGGCAAATCAGGCCCCAAGACTCTGCACATTCCTTCAGGCCAGACAGTGAGTGGAAACCATCTGACTCAGATGTTAGACAGAGGTTCTGTGTAGCTCCTTACATCGCACGATCCTGTACAAAGCTGCTGTTAGCTTGGTTAAACGTGACCTTTGCTTGTTGTTTTCTTGTTTGCCCCGACTTATCGGACCTGCTGCTGATAACCCATCCTCTACCTGTTTGTATGATCAGCTGGATGTTTTTGAGGCAGCTGAGCGCTATCAGCGAGACGGCATTCCCCTCATCATCCTGGCTGGCAAAGACTACGGCTCTGGAAACTCCAGGGACTGGGTAGCCAAAGGACCATACCTGCTGGTAAACTACAGCACACACACATTACACGTCCCACTGGCCACTTTACAATCACCAGGTTATAGCAGACGATTTATTTAGTCAGTCTGTCCACTCCCGTTTTGATGACTCTTCACGTGCTTACCGGGGGCCAACAGGGGGTACGCGCGGTCATCGCTGAGAGCTTCGAGAAGCTGCACAAGAACCAGTTGGTGGGAATGGGCATCATGCCACTGGAGTTCCTGCCCGGCCAGAACGCCGACTCACTGGAGCTCAGTGGGAAGGAGAAGTTCACGATCACTCTGCCAGATACTCTGAGTCCGAGGAAACAGCTCACTGTCACGGTAGGGAGCAGCCTGTCGACGACAAGACGTCTTCACACTGTCAGAACCCTGTTTCATTGATTGTAGCTATGTCTCTGTCGTATTTCATATTACAGTAGCACATGTGAGTATTTATAAGTGGAGCACTGTAAATGTGTTTTATTAACAGATTCATGAAGATGCGTTGTCATTTTTCTGTATCTGTCTTTTTACAGACCAGCCAAGGAAAGTCCTTCATCGTCACCGCACTTTTCGACACTGAAATGGATGTTACCTTCTTCCAGCACGGAGGGCTTCTTAGATTCGTTGCTCGAACTTTTCTAAAGTAGGCCTGAGACAGACCACAGCCTGGTCTCAAGCCTATTGAATGTGTACAAGCTTCATGAACCGCCGCTTTCATCATTTCACCAGTTCGTCTTCAACGTGGATGAAAACCGGCCCATTGGAGCAACATAAAGGCTGATTTGTGAGTTGGAGCTGCGTGAACGTTTCTAGACTTCCAAACATCCAGCGTCAGTCTTCAGACTTTAGCTGCTTCTCCATCACTACACATGCCTGTTTCTGCATTTGCAAGCAGCGCCTCTCCTCACACGGCAGCCAAACCAAGCGCAGGACGAAGCGGTGGCATTGACTCAATAAGGAGATTGGACCCTAAACAGCTCTGAACATAAAGTCTTTGTCTTTTATCGTTGGAGAGTGAAAGTGCTGAGTACTAAGAGGACATTTCTTTCGTCGTGGAGTTGAGCCAAGAAGAAATGAATCCTGTCTGCTTCTTTTGTCATGGAAGTCAATAAACAATCCTGCCTTGAAAGGCTCAGATGGTGCTAGGTACTCTGGCATGAATACCGGGACCTTCCCAACAACTAAGTGAAGTGAAATATTGTGAATTTTGCAGATTTTATGTCAGTTGCCTATATTTCTAATTAGGTCCAGTCTTATGTAAAGATGTGTCAATATTTCTTTAATCTAACCTTTGGCAAAATTACAGCTGCCTCCTAATATTTGATTTTTACTACGCGGGGGAAACTGTCATTATTTTTCTTTTGCAGTTATTTGTATCACTAAGCCCCCTGCATTAATGCAGCTCCTTCTACAACTGACAGTCCTCTGCATCACATTAAAAGTAACTTATAAAAGCTTTTCTGCACGAAGAATCCATTAATACCAGTTCACACACAACTTGATTCTGCAAGTGTACTTCATTCAAACAATTTGAACAAAACGTGTAAGAAGATATCAACATTTATAGGTTTAAGTTTGTCAACTTAACTGGTGCTGAGGTGAAAGAGGGAACGGGATGTTGCTGGCTATTCTTACACTTGTTGTTATTTTTAACTTTGGATTCACACTGCTGCATCACCTGAATAACTTGTACTCATATATCTGTCCTGACCACGCCTAGCAGTGTTCAGCCTTATTAGCATAGATAATTATTTAAAGGGGAACTCCATGCACTGATTTTACACACCAGCGTGTCGTGCTCTGCAGACTTGTCCATCACTGAGTTGGAAAATGAAAGAAGTTGTGGTGAGAGGAGTTAAAAAGAAGGGAGCATACCGTCTGTAGTCTGGTCCTCGTCTCTGCTTGCAGCTAGCAACTCAAGAGTTACGGTAGCTGCTAACAGAACAGTTCACGTCAGAGAGTTTCAGCCGTTAACTGCTCTTTTATTGTGCCAACATTGCTTTAGTGTAGCATAAAACTTCCAAACCAAAACCCAACTGTTGGCTGTGGAGTTGCATTGTGGGTAATAAACGAGCCACATTTTGAAAAGAATGTGGAATAAAGAAAGGGGACATCAGCTGCACTGACTTATGACTTATGTCATCATAACGTCTACTAAATATAAAGCTAAACGTACACAGTCTATCACAAACACAAATGTGTCTTAAGAGGCTTTGCAACATAAAACAACCTCGAGAAAAGAGAGGGAAGAATCTCTGTTGAAAGGTAAAAAGAACCCCTGCCAACACCTCCGAAGATCAATAATTAACATCACATTTGTTTAATTAGTGAGGTACAGACATGCTAGAAGGCAGATTTTATCACCTCTGCACCAAGTCGGGCTGTTTAGACGGACGTAAAATATCAATCTTCTCACTAAGTAAAGATATATCTATTAATTTACAGCAGATCCCCTTATTTAACATGATTTGGGATGTCAAAGTGACGAGTGTAATCATAGCGTTTTAGTCTTTGGTGCTGTACATGCTACTGTTACCGTGTGTGGACACCAATGGGATCTATTTATATCCAACCATCACTTTTAAAAAAGCTGCTTGCATGAGAGTGTCAATCCATCCCTGTGACTGATTATCAGTGCTTTATCATTTACCAGCTTGTTACCGTTTGAACTGACTGAACTGAATTTTAATGAACATGTGCTGAAGCCCTGGACTTCATTAACATCTATTTGTGTCAGCTCTGCATGATTTAACGTTTAACCATCCAGTGCAACATGTCACATTTTCTAGAATGTGGTTTGGAGCCTATATGCATCTTATTTTCTAACAGAACATAATATTCTGCCAACTGAGTTTGAGAGTATTGATGCCTTCACTGTTTGTGTTGAATAGTAGCAAACCGTCACATGATGATGTGTGAAGACGTGAAGGGTCTTTACTTGTAGTTCCTCGGTCAGAGCAATCCAATCAGCAGTTTGCCTTCTCTGTTAAAGCAGCATTTACTTTGTCAGAAGTGTGAGAGCTTACAGTGAACTGGTCTGCTGCTGCTTCCCTTTATCACAGTTTAGGGAAGTGAAGTGTGCAAATCAGGTGTGTGGGTGTTTGTGACTGAAAAATGTATATAGTTTTTAATAAATGGTAAAGCAAAGCTGGTACTGTAGCTGTCTGTGAGTAGTTAGACTGTTCTTCACAGATTAGGTAGATTTAAGTTCCTCTAGCTACTCTAAACCTTCCTTTACCCTTTTTCCTCCAGTCTGCAATGAGCGCTTTTATAAAATATGTGGTGATGATAATCTGACAGATTGTGTTTAAGGCAGCATCCACGAGACGGGAAACTAGATAAATGCCATTTTACATTGTTGTGAGCATAAACTGTAATATTTTATTCCTGCCATCAGTTGGGTTGTAGTCTTGTTGTAATTTTATATTTGCTGCAGTTAGTGTTTATCACCTTTATCAACCAGCAGGAGTTAAATGTAGTGAAATTCCCTCCAGGTGTTATAGTGTAGTGATGAGTCCAAGTGGAAATCAGTGGCAAAGTTACAGAAATTCCCTCAAAATGTTGTTCACAACAATGAAAGAAGGATTAAAAAACACCACAGAGGAGAAATAAAAGAAGACACTGCAGTTCTTAGGTAAATCTCCAAGTGTAAACAGTGCAACTTTTATTGATTTGTTTTGAAAGAGATTCCTATGACACAATGCATGTTGCTGACATTGCTCTGCACACTGACAAGTTATGACACAGTATGACGCCACGTTAACCAAGTGCTGTAACGGCAGCGGAAAATACGCTGACAAGTACAAACGGGTGCAAAGAAATGTCTGCAAGTGAAGCAATGCCTTACTGACAATAAATGACACAGTGTCGTGTCATCGCTGCACACCTTCAATTCATATGTGTGTGCAAATGTGAAATTAAAGCTGTAATCAAAAGAGGGCAGCCCTGCGACGGGTTTGACGTTAAAACTCAGTCGTCACACTTCAGACTGAGGCATCGGGGAAGCATTCAATTCATTATATCAGCATATTTAGTATTTGACGTTACTCTCATGTCTACAAGTCAATGTTAGTCCAGTTCTGAAGCTTTAAGGCCAACTTTTAAAGGACCATTCCAGCGTTTTCACCTAATGCTGCCCATGAAACAATTAGTGACGATGTTTACTTTCGCAGTTTTGCATTAAAGTATACTGTGTTTTCCCGTGGCCTCGTAAATTTGATTGATAGTGAAACTACCGTTAGTGGTAGCTGTAGTATTCTTTTCCATCATCAACAACCACACTTAAAAGCAGCATTTTATCCTTCAGGTGCCCTCTTGTTTCCATTTATTCCACTGAGATACAACACAACTTGCTGAGACTTGAACCTGCTTCAGAAGGATGATCCATACAATAGAAGCATTTACTGTTATTCTTCTCAGAGTTAGACACCATGTCTTGGTAATGCCTTACAAAGTGATAACTGACACCTACTGCACTGGATTACCACACTACAGTGATGCAGCTTTGACAAAAACACACTCAGGTCACAGAGGATGACTTGATTCAAGTCTCTGCCTGTTGACTTTAAGTTAATTCAAATGCTGACTGCAAAGTAGGAACAAAAATCAATGCACTGAATGGGCTTCTATGTGAAAACACCAGGATGGTTCTTTAAGCTCAGCTCTGATTTCTGAAGTAACTGATCGAGACACTGCTCTGCCCACAACTGTGTACAAGCTTCTCTTGAATTCTTTTGGACTGAACTCAACTTAGTGTCTGGAGACAAAACCCCATTCTGAGTTAAAAGGCACGGACGTGTAGTAATAAGAGTAAAGTTTGAACAGTGATTAAAATCAAAACTTCAAACTCGCAAGCTTCACCTTCAGCACAATGCAAACCCCGACCACAGCTAATCTAATACCTCTCTCTACCCTGCACCGTTTCCCCTCAACATCAATAGCACTTTAAATCTGAAAGAAAAAAAGAAAGACATGGGTGGTACTTAAGTACTTTATCCACCTGGTGGAAGTGCTCATCATTTTTTTAAGTGTTATTTTATCCCTTTGAGTCATTAAAAAGAAGAAACCGAGTGAGCTCTTGGCCACTTTCTTCATCTGGGTCCCCAGAAATATCTGACGAGAGAGCAGCCGTGCTGTAAACAGTTACCCACTGCTGATGATCACAGGAGGGAGAAAATCCTGAGAACGGACTCAGTTCGTTTCCCTTCTCGTGGAAAATAATGGAATCATTCATCGACACTTTCTCTCCTTATGTTCTCTTTGTATATGCAAACTCTTTTCATCTAATAAGAAAATATTTGTGGAAGGTTAAATGAAAATATACAATTATTAATACAATAGAATACAGAGCTATATGTTAAAGGTGATAAAAAAAAACTGGTTGATTGTATCTCCCTTTACAACGCACACATTTTCCTTGGTTTAAAGGCAAAAGAGGTAAAGTGTATGTCATCCAAAAGGCTGGTGCGCGAGAATTAGGCGATTGCTTTTGCTTCTGGTAAGAAAGCTTCCCAGTACTTTATGAGCTGGAGGAAAAGGAAGAAAAAGAAGAGACAACGGTGTCAGGTTCATTCAGAAATCACATGCACAAGGTGGTTAACAGTAGGGATTGACAGCAGATGCACAGTATCTATTCACTGCCCTTCAACTCTGTTTAGAACGCTCTCTCTGCTCATCTGAAATTCAAGTTCCTCTGAGCGCACATTTTAAATTTACATTTTTTTAAATGAATTACTCAGATCATTCCCATTTAAAATGTCTAAACCATCTGTAGATTTATAAAAAGAGTATTAAGGGTTTGACTAAAGAGCCACACTCACCTGTTGCTGAGACTGAAGCAGAGACTCCAGATAATTGATTATCTGTCTTTTGAAATTCTTGGCCTTTTGTTTCTGTAGGAAAAAAAAAAAAAAGAAAACAAGTGTTTAACAGTAACGACAAACATTTCCAGCCGTCCACTGAGGTCCAGGGAATATAAAAAGACTGAACATCATTACCTCAAAGTGAATGACTTCCTTGCGCACAGTGGCTGAAACTCTTTCAAAGTCTCTCTCATACTGCGTCACTTTGGCCTCCCACTGTTAGTGAGAAGAGAAGAAGTGTGAATGTTAATGTGAATCGTTCAGGGGGGATTTACTCATTTTCTGATGTGACTGTGTGACCTGTGTTCAGATATAAAATAAATGATAAAACACTGCAATTAAATAATTCTTAGAGGGAAATGCCCATAATTGGTTAAAAAGTGTGTTGGTTAAAAGTACCATCTAGAGTGTTAAAGTGTATTATTCATACTCAAATACATTCATTAATCATATACGTACATTATTCATTCTTATACAGAAAATAAAAAGCCCATGCCACTCGTTTCTAATGATAGCTATCTAGGAACAAATGAAAAACTGAATCCCCAGTACTAAAAAGACATCAAACTCCAGCACTTCCAGGAATCCCAGCTTGGTCTGAGTTATTTCCACTGTGTTGATTTTGGCCTGGCTTGTACCTCGGCAATCTCCTCTTTGGCCAGCTGCAGTTTGTCGGGCTTGTTGGCCCACAGCAGTTTGGCCTCAGTCTCCCTCTTCTTCTGCAGCATGGTCTGAGCATCCTGCCAACGTTGCCACGCCTTCATCCGGTGATCAAACGACCCCTGCAGGTTGGAAGTGTACAGTTAATGAGTTCATGTTTACACTTTGCTACTTTTCATCCATGCAGAGACAAACACTTTTCTAAAGAGAATAACAAGCCTTTATTCAAGTATTTTCTTATTTAGCAATAGATCTGAATGAGGAGATGAAAGGCTGCATATACGGGCAACTTTAAAGTACTGTCCCTGCTTCTTAAAGTAAAACATTCTGTCACACAGCCACAGTGACAGATGAAAAGGTTTAGAGTGTCTGAGATTGTAATGAGTGGAGCAGTTATAGCTGGATGTGTGTAGTTTTCATTTCTTTAGTTATGAGTCTTATTTATAATTAAACACAGCGTGAGTTTTGATATCCAGGATTTAATTTATAGTAGAATATAGATTTTTTCTTTACCCTCACGGCTCCGAGCAGACGGATGTAATCTGCAATGAGTTCAGCAAAGCAGAAGGTGTCGTTTTCAGCCTGGTCCTGGTTGTAACTGCTCCATCTTGTCCTCCACCTCTGCCAGCTGAGATAGAGCTCGGGACAAAGCAGTGTTGTCCTCTGCGCTGCCCAGCATAGCTGCACTTTTGGCAAAGCTTGCTGTGTTTAACGAGAGCTCTGTAAGAGAAGAGCGAGACCCAAACATTAATGGAATCAGAATGACTTTTCTACCACAGTATTTACCACGTGATACCAAAAACTTTGAAATGAATACTAAATGATCTGCAAAAGATTTTATGTGCACAGGTTTGAGGAAAAAACAGTACTAGCACATCACTGTTGGGCATAAGAATCAAAACATGTTTTGTAATTCTCACGATGTGTAATAATTGAAAAGACCACGACAAACCTTTTCTGTGGACGACCAGGGTTTCAACCAGTGCATGGAGCTTCCTGAACTGCTGATCTGCAGACTCTACTTCCTGTAGCTTCTCCTCAAACCACTGCAGCAAAACATATAGTACAACTCCACCATCAAGTTGCATTACTTTTTATTTTCTGAATCTAATGAATAATATATATATATATATATATATATATATATATATATATATATATATATATATATATATATATATATATATATATATATATATATATATATATATATATATATATATATATATATATACACACACACACACATAACTTTCATTAAGCTAAAAAAAACTGTTCAGTACAGTAACTATTTTATGCACAAATGTCTGACAAGTAGGCACTATGAGTCAGTGCGATGTCCCCTTTAGTATTTATACAACTACGCTGCTAAATACAACAAATACATACCAAATGTCAGCTTTAACCACAGCAAACAAAAAAAGCACCAGACACAAAGGTTTAGTCAGTAAGTAGTGTTGTCAGTAGACATGCACCAGTTTACTAAATTATGTGTTTGCCAGTGTATCCCTTAATTTAGGCTTAAGTACATTGCCATAACAAAAAACATTTTTAGTTCCATGAAAATTGTTCTCAGACCAAATCCTGATAAATCATAAAAGACAAGAATGGTAACAGCTCTTGTCTAACTAATGGGAAGTCACTAACAGGTTTTGGTACAGTGCCATCGGACTTTAGCTGCAGGCCTGAAAAGTTCTGCTTTGGACTGAAACGTGTACATTTCCTCATCTGCTACATGAGACAATCACATGAACAGAAACTGTTGTGAACAGAAGGTGTTTGTCGAACTCACCACGTCCGACTCATTCATCTTGATGGTCATTTTACTGACAGCATCTGTTGCTCTGTTTAGCATTTTCAGGAAGCCAGCTCCACTCAGAGCCTGGGTGCTTACTGCTCTGGGCAACTGAAGACAAAAAACACATGTAGTCAAATTTAGGATATCTAGAATGATGCAGAATAACAGTAAATTATTTTGTGCTTCAGATGTGCACCAGGGAGTTTAATGCCTCAAACATTGCTCAAAGAAAAAAAAGGGCAATATCTATTTACCTCTTCTCTCTCAAGGAACTCTCTGACATCTGGATCCTGTAGAAGTGATGGGTGATTTACCACCCTCTGGAGATACCTGTCGCATGTGGAAAAAACATTTGTATATGCGTGGCAACATAATAAAACCTTTTCTATTGATTAGATTTTAAAGAAATGTATTTATCAGATGTGGGGGACAGCAATAATTTCCTCTTACCGCTCCAGAGCACCTCTTCTTCTCTCAACAAAGTCTGTAGATGAAGAGTCTTCCTTTCCCACCTTCACCTTTGTCATACCTGTACAAGACATAATGCATTTTCACCTTTGATGTATATTAAATTAAAAACTACAGATAATGAGAAAAGATGTAAATCAGCCCCTTAACCTACCCAGGATGCTTTTCTCTGGTGGTGGAGGCACAATAAATCCATTTGGTCCATGTTTTTCAGAAAGTTTTTCATACAGACCAAGGAAGTCACTGAAGCGTCGCCTCACTGTGAATGTCTTGTTTCGGAACATGGACAGAGTGGTCTGAAAAACACAATTTCCTCACTTTAGATCTTTGTATTATTGGATATTTTTTATGCACATAACAGCTTTTGAGTTTCGTGACTTACTAGTTTTCTGACGTAACTGTACTGACTACTGGAATAAAGCTGGACATCAAAAGAAATGGTTTAACACTGTCAGTGTTAGTTTTTACCTGTGTGGATACTTTATAGGCCATGTAAGCATTCATCCCATCCCCTGAAACAGATGAAAACAAACAAAGACTTAAGGACTCAGTTACTGACTTACTATAAATATTTTATTTAAGTATTTTTTCAAGTCAGCAGCATGTGAATTTCCTTAATGGTACTTCATCAGTTTATTATATCTGGGTTATTCAGAACAAAACACGAATCATGAATCTCACCTATTTTTTCAGGGTCTTTGACAGAGACATGGATGTCAAATTTGTCATCCTCTTCTTCTTCTTCTTCTTCTTCCTCCTCCTCCAACTGAAATTCATAATGACCGAAATTGTGGATGCTTGTAAAAACTAAAACAGCCACTGTGGAGGTAAAACTTATTCGATGTAGGGCTGTGTAAAAACTGGTCAAAAGTGGCTTATGACTCTCACACATTTTCCAAATTTAAAAACTCAAATATTTCTGTGGATTTGTCATAATTGAATAAATGATACGTGGAACAGCAATTTCATGATTTCCATATACTTCTTCAGAATTTCACTCTGGGATGAGACATGTATGTACCTCCTCCATGGCAGCAGACTGTGGCTTGGCCAGGCTGGCAGCAGCCGACACAGAGGGAGCGGGCGCAGACGGTTTGGCTGTCACCTCTTTCTTTCTCTCACTACGCGGACTGTCCAGAGAAAGTTCCACTGTGGCTTCTGTTAGGCAGAAAAAGAATAAAAAAGAAACCAGACCAAGGTTTTCACATGCTGAATGGAACTGTGCAGACAGATTTCCATGATTTATTTCACATCCTCTGCTCTCCAAAATAAAACATGAGGCTCTAAAATCCCTGTTATATGTCTGCATTTGTGTATTTACAAATGTCCTGTACACAATCTGAACATAAACATTTGTATATGTCAGCACACTTGTGGTCAGAGGGACCATCAACACTAAGGTTAATGGTCAACCCGTTCCACCCGCTGAGCTTCAGGCTTTTCTATGTACGGTATCAGTGCTGGACTTCCACATACTGTCAGTACAAAGTTTAGTTTTTTTTTTTTTTTTAAACAGCATTTAACCACCTATCTTAGACATTTGCATTACATTATGTACTTTTTTGCATGGGACATTTCACTGTATGGGAATAAGACACTGACCCAGAGAGGACAGTACTTCATTATAAACTGCAGCTTGTTTTTCTCTATTTGGGGGATAAAGCTTTTCACCTTGACCTGAATAAATAAATATGACCCATTATGTTACATTGTTATTCTCCCTCTTTTACCTAATTTCCAGAAAATATTACTGTTACATTTGGGACAGTATGTTTACCATTATGTTAGAATCTCAAAAAACTACAAATTTAACGATAGTTAAAGTTTAGAAATAAAGTATTTGTTTGTAGTGGATGTCAGTGCTTAAGTAATCCTAACAAGTCATTATTCATTAACTCAACAGAACTCTTTGTTGTTTACCATACAAATGCAAAATCAAGCTTTCAGCTGCCATGGCTGCTGTCAAGCTGATTTGGTTATACAAAAGGAGAAATGAGGGGGGAAGGTTTATTCCACTCTGCAGCTGGTCATGGTGGAGCACATATTACAAAAAGATGCAGGTAATAAAACAGGTCAGTCATATATCTTGTTACTTGTCTGTCATTATGAATGCTTAGTTTAAATCTGTTTATAAAAAAGCTTGCCAATGTACAACTTGGGCTCTACACAGGTTGGAAAACTAAATCTTTATAATGTAACTAAAGAGTAAAAGTAGTGGACCCACCAGCAAAAATATCAGTCTCCTCCTCAGTGTGGACTCCATTGGTCTTGGAATTGACAGTATTGGTGTTCCCAATGCTTGACGCTGTAGAGGTGCCTTCTTCAGTAAAGATATCAGCAGGTTCTGCAGGGTTACTCACTTCTAGAGGCCCTGCTATGTTGACACTATCACCACCAGCCGCTTTGGATGTGACAGATTTGTCCTTCTGCTCCTTACTGACCGTCTTCTTTGTAGTGGCACCCAGTGGCTCCCCAAACAGATCCTCGTCAGGTTCACCAAAGAGGCTTTTTTTGTGGCTGTTTGGCTGACTTAATCTGCAGTGGGTCTGCAAACAAGTCGGATCCCTCATCCTCAACAGATCGACTGCTGCTCTGCTGGGTTTTTTGGCCATCAGCAGCGGGTGGTACATCAGTAAGGAGGTCAACCAAAGGGTCAGCAAGTTTGTCAATGCTGGGTGGCTGTTGCGTTTTGCTGACTGATGGAATCACTACTGAGGTTGATGATGGGAGTAGTGTAACCTTCTTTTGCTTCCTGTTTCCCAACACCAGGTGGATCTGTAACACTGCTGGTCACTTCGCTTTTATCTGTTGCTGCTGCAAACACTAACATCTGTTACCACAACCTTCCTCTCGTGGTGCCCGAGTTTCACTTCCCAATATGTCAACAAAGAATCTGAGGGCTCATCTAAAGATATTTCAGTTGTGTCCTTTGCTGCAGTTGGGTCAGTAGCAGCTTCAGTTATGTTGTTTGTTAGGTCAACAAATTCATCTGAGGGTTCACTGACCACTTCACTCACTGGACTTGCTTCTGTTTGGCTAATGACAGGCGTGATAAAGAATCACTCATGATGTCGGTGGGAAGAGCCATTAAAACATCAATGGGCTGACTGGCAGTGGCTGTGTGTGGTGTCCATTTTGTCACTGGGGGGGCTGCTCTGTAGATCAGGGGAAAGGGAAAAAGTAAGGTTAGAATTTTCCACAGGAAAGTTTCGTTTTGTCACAAATGGTCCACAAAATCTAAGATATTCAACTTACAATCATGTTAAAGAAAGGCTGTAAATATTCAGATGCATGCTGAATATTTG